>NW_026712590.1:0-2400000 GCF_030625045.1 Achroia grisella
CCGTGTTGTGCGGCGTATGATAGAGACTGACAAAAGAGTGACCTATTAGCAGATCGGGGCAAGCTTAAAGATTGGTATGAGTCAAGTGCACAAAATCCTCCACGAACATTTGGCGGTCAGGAAGCCTTGTGCCCGGTGGATACCTTATAATTTCACTGAGGCTCAAAAACTCCGTCGGGTTGATTGGTGCCGTGAAATGCATGAAAGATTTAACGGAGATGACTCAAATTCTGTGTTTAACATAGTTAAGGGAAACGAAAGCTGGATTTACTGTTATGATCCCGAAACTAAAAGACAGTCAGCTCAGTGGGTGTTGCCTTCTGAGGAGTTGCCAACTAAAGTGAAGGGAGGTCGAAGCATAGTAAAAAAGATGGTGGCCTCGTTCTTTGGAAGAACAGGTCATTACGCGACAATTGTTTTAGAGGATCGAAAAACAGTTACTGCAGAGTGGTACAGTAACAATTGTTTGTCACGTGTTTTGAAAAAAGTGCGTGAGAAACGACCTCGCAGTAGGATCCTCCTTCACCACGACAATGATTCGTCGCACACCGCCAGGCAAATGATCGATTATTTGGCGACCTCAGACGTAGAACCACTGGGTCATTCGCCTTATAGCTCCGACCTCGTACCTTGCGATTTTTATTTATTCCGAAAAATGAAAGAAAAACTTCGAGGAAAACGTTTTATGGACGCCGAGGATTCGGTGGCTACGTTTCAGAAGGCCGTCAAAGAGACCCCTAAGGACGAGTGGGCAAAGTGCTTTTCTCAGTGGTTCTATCGGATGCAGCGATGTATTGATGTGAATGGACACTATATTGAAAAGATAAAATAAAGGTAATAACTTGCTAATTTAATCAGTTTTTGATTTTCTAAGAACTTTCAGTTTGACCCTCGTATGTCTTCTTCCCACGTGTCTCGAGGCAAATAAGAGGCCCGCCACTTACACCAAGGTCACGTTACATCATTCAATTTTTTTATTCTTGTCTAATATGAGGTGTAACTTGGAGCTCGAATGACGTCTTGGTTATAATATATTTAACAACTTCCTTTACTGGGAAATCGCTAATAGTTGATGTAGGTGTTTTATATGGTTATTGAAAAGTGATCTTACTAAATTAATGAAATGCATACAGAATGTCATGACCTTTCCCCCAAAATTTGAACTTTATTGATTACAAAAAGGACTATTCAAATAATTTTAGAATTAGTTACGTAATTAAGAACTCCAACGAGCTCGCTCTGGAACTTGTGCTATTATACCTAGACCGTCTCCGTGATCCGTGATGAATCCCCTTCCAATTCAAGCAATCCCCTTCATGGTTGCGGGTTCGATTCCTCGTACGGTACAAACATATGTATTCATGAGTATGATTGTTTGTATGGGTCTTGGTGTTTTCTATGTGTATTAAGTAAGTATTTATAAAAAAATGTATTTATATCAGTTAGCAGTTAGTTAGTACCCATAACACAAGCACTGCTGCTTACCTTGCGACTAGATGACGCTGTGTGAGTTAGTCTGATATAATATTGTTATTATTATATGTTGGTTTCAAGTATGAGAATTTATATTGAAATTATGAGCCTCACAGGCCGACGTGATGGCCATAATGCTATTCGAACTATATATACGGTTGCAACTTATCAGGTGGGTTCGTCCGATGAAACTGTAAAGGCCAGCTGCGGCCAACAGCATTAGAGAAGTCCAAAAAAAAAATATCATGTGGTCTATAAGCTCATTTGTCTTTCCAGATACATTAAAAATAATCTCAGGTCCATACTTCAATTGGAACTGATATAGACATCGTGTATTGACCTCGAAACTGTTGCAACCAACCAACACATTTGTGTGAGAGTCTGTTTAAAAATAATTTGTTGGCAATCAACATTATCAGTTCCTAAACACATTGTGTAAACACATTGTCATAAATCATCACGTACAAACTTTGTTGTAACATTGTAATTTTACAATAACACTCGTAATATCTAAAAAGATAATGTGGCACAACTGAAAATGTAACAGGCCTCTGTCCGAATAGTGTAATGTTCGACGGCTATGAATAATAAATTAAATGGAACTAAATCTTATAATATTGACATTAGGTTTCATTTGGAATATAACTAAAGTACTGATAAAACATACTACTATTTAAAAACGATGCCGAAGTTCAGATCATTTGCGCCGTTTTTTTTTTTGTTCTATCTACGTATAGTCATTAAAAATCGATTTAAACTAAAAATCTAAAGTTCTAGTAATTAAACAACAATTAGATCCTCAGTTTTAATATATTATATTAGGTATGCACTAATAGCATAGTTTGTATGATATAATAATAGGAGTTTTAAAAGAACCTAATACGTTTTGATTTTGTAAAAATAAAAGCATTGAATTTAAAACTAAGTGAATGCTTATATATTGCTATGCATCCGTTTACCTTCATTTGAAATCTGTGAAACTGTAAAGTGTGAAGTTATTTGCACCTTTCTAAATTCAATGACGTCTCTAGTGTTTTGTTAATTTCAACTACATAGTAACTAGTATATATTATAAATTTACAAATATTAATCGCTCTATCAAAGGAGTTAATAACGTTTTCTGTATTAAGTTGCTCGTTATTGATCAAAGTTAATACTTAATTATCTACTATTAAAGTGATTTTATCGGCAAAAGATAAAATACGAGCATTAGCGGTATTATTATCAATCAAAGAATCTATATTAATATTATTATACAATGAAATTTATAATAGCAAATGATTTATTAATATTGTTAATCGGGTTTTAACACGAATAGTTTTATGGGAAATTAAGGTGTTTACTTCTTCTAGACGTTAATACAAGATTGCACGTGGTCAGGAGAAATAAGGATATAATTTACCGGCATAAAGAAATAACTACAGCAAATCATAACGATAGAAATACGATTAGGATTAAATAAACAACTACCTATAACAATTTAATGTTATACAAATTAACGTCTGAAAAGCGTCCTCGATAGCTGATTTATCCCAACATTAACAGTAGATACAGTAAGCTAGGTGGAGCCAACACGAATTTCTACTATCTTGAGTTACACGATGTCGTAATCCCACGTAGGTGGTCCTTAATAAGACAACTATTAAACGACGAACTGGGAGATAGTCTGCGAGTCTAGGGAATAATTGTCTTGATTACATCTAATTACAGTTTCGTTCAAGACAACATAGTTCTTTCTCCAAATAATTCCACATTTTCTTGTGTCTGTGTTTGGAAACCTTAATTAGATTGGGAACAGCTTCATTGGTCTCTAGAGAACATCTTATCGTCTTCTATAAAGTGTATTTACTGAACACCGAAAGAGGATTAGGCTTAAAGTCTCTACAGTTCATTAATATTTTATTAAAACCGTATGGCGCGTGTCGCCGGCGGAGTCGACAATGTCTTTTTATAAAGAGCATCGTGCAGTGTAGTTTCTGAAACAGTCATCGTCCGTTTATTTTCAACAGATGTTTCTGGCGATAGCTTTTCTGGATTTCTTAATGTAATTTGACACTTTCTACCTAAAAGAAATCATCTTGCATCTATATAAGTTAGCTCATAAATAATTTTTGTTTACAATCCAGTTTGTACTAATTACACGCTCCTAAACAAGTGCTTGTAATGATTATAATCTCTTTTGTGTGCTAATAAATAAATAAATCAGTGAAGATTACTGACTACAACAGAATGAAGAAATCAGTTAATAGAATAATAAAAAGCAATCAACACTAAAGTAGCATCTATATATAAATACTAAATATGCTATCTGAGAGTGAACCAGGACTCAGCATAATGCTGAAACCGTAGATTTCAGCGCTCTTATTCAGTTGAGCACACAGTTCTCCGAACTCAATAATTGCACATTACTTATTTAATATTAAAAAAAAATTCCTTTTTTTGCATTCTTTAGTACCCATTGACGTGACAGCAACATACATTTTATTCTGAAGATAATAAATTGACTATATTTATTTCAATTATTATACAAAGACATACATAAAATATATAGGTATGTGTAAAACAATATTACCATATAAACATAAAGGGAACCTTATCTGATTGCAATTCAAACACATCATAAATCCAAATGATTGTTACATCCTTTATGGCGAAATATCTTTCAGGGATCAGGAAATGGATCAGAATTGTATTTCGCGCAGAAACTTGACTAATGGTGTCGAAGGTATATTTCGTTCGTACAAAACTGAAGACTCCTAAAATAATAATGGCATTATTTACTTAAGCTGCCATAGACATGAATTAGCAATTATTAAACCAGCCATAATTAGATTACAAGAGATAACTGTGATGTAAAAAAGACTAATCATAGTGTTGTTGTTAAAGATTTTTTAAATAGAGTAAATGAAACAAGAATAATATTAATCGATATTGCTTTTATGACTAGAAGTCAATTTATATGCGAGTGAAGTATAATTCTTTAAATTTTAATCTCATTTTTATATAAATGAAGGTGCAAGATAAA
This sequence comes from Achroia grisella, assembly GCF_030625045.1. Classification (NCBI taxonomy): domain Eukaryota; kingdom Metazoa; phylum Arthropoda; class Insecta; order Lepidoptera; family Pyralidae; genus Achroia; species Achroia grisella. The sequence goes on from NW_026712590.1 coordinate 4,499, forward strand.
CGAAGGAATAACTATATATTACATGTTACTAAAATTTAAGAAAACAAAGAACCAATTCCTATGAAATAATTAATTACAAGAACCTTACAATGGATTTCTATAACATCAGAGATGAATAAACTATCTTGCAGCGTCTAAATCATTTTCTTCTATAACAATCGTTATTATTGACGTCCCCTATGCTACTGTTAACTGGATATGAATGGGTTCACAGTTTGCGTCGTGGCTTATTGAATTGAGTGACACGCGAACTCGCACTGTGATACGTAGATTATCAGTTGTACCGTCAGATTCTATTGCCTTGTTGATGTTCTGCTGATTTGTAGTCACCATTCTGTTGGCCTTATTGTGTTCGTTTATTTCTAGTGATTCCTTAACATTTCCTTTAGAATGTTTTCCCGTATATATTCACCTTGAAAATCATCTTTGAAATATTTTGTTTGTTGTATATACTATTCAAGTTTTACAAAGAAGGAGTTACGCTCCACTTTATCTTGAACATTGTACTGGAAATTTCATTTCACTGGTTTAGAATATATAAAAACTTTATTTCACGCTTTGTCATGCTAATGAATATAATATACTTTGAATGATAATAGATTTATGTTAATATTTATATGAAACCCCACGAACATTTGACCCAAAACAGAAGAGGGAGTTAATTCTGTTAACTGGTGAATTTTCATAACCGCGGCGTAATGTTGCTTGACAAACATTGGCATTCTTTTATTCGTGTTATCACGGTCTCGAGCCATTTAATATTGAATAGTTAGGTACTATACGAGGCCACAACTACGCCTTTGGTAATATAAAATACAGTGTTTATAATGCTGAACGACATTCAGCAAAACTATTTATATTTTCACTTAGGTCTGCCAAACCGTAAATGATCGATATTCCGTCGTCCGATCGCCATGCGGGTATATCGTCACGCACTTTTTTGGCCTTTTGTTATGGCGCTGTAATAATTTCTTATATTAAGTATATTCATGATTTTATACCTTTCAGAAACAAATATTGTGATATTACATATTATAGAAATAGTACCTTTGTTTGTGTCTGTATTCCTTGTATTTGGGAAGGAACTTACTCGTGACATGCAACTTGCGATAGTTTGGAAGTCAAGACTGCATCAAGACGTAATTTGTATATTTATAGTTTAATAAGTATACTATTAATATAATTATAGGGTAAGAAACTCTATTTTTACTTTTGAAAAAGCATGTAATTTTCTTTAGCGTTGGCAAAATACTTAAGATCTCAAAGATAAATTTGTTTAAGTATGCCGTGGTTGAATCGATCATTTTAATATGATCTTTAAAACAGTCGTCAAATAATCCGTGACCCATTTAGCCATTTAGTGAAACGACTAGCATATAATTACAATAATGTTCAAAACGTTGCAAACAAACAATCTAGTACAGTAAAACAATCAGCTCCACATGCTTTGCCAAGTTTACAATCATTAAACAACTATTTACTAACTAAAATGGTTATTATATTGTTTAGGTAGTACACCTACGATTGCATAGTGACAAACATTACTTTAGTTACTATTTGTTTATGTTCCAGTAACAGTGCCGGCACTTCGATATTTGATACGAAAAACACTTCTAGTGACGTCAACCCTTCAAGTTTATTATTGCTTTTAAGAGGGTTTATAGATATATACTCGTATTAGACTCCATATTGCGTTTAAGAGCAGTCTAACACGAACTGCCGCTACGTCGACATTATCTGTCAGTTTTCAAAAACATTCAACATTTGTCTATGTTTCTGAATGGTTATTTAAAAACTACTCTTATAGCGAGCGCCTACGTTAAATAAGCAATAAAATTCTTATTATACTATCAATGATTTTTGGAATTTGTAAATAAAAATGTATTTGGAAACTTCAAAAGCGAAATATCAAGTAGGTAGTTGTAAAAGTTTTGATGATAGATTTATATGCAGTTTGTTCTGTGATTGTTTTATTTCGCTATAAAAACCGTTTTTAAATCTAAGTGTATGTAGTGAATTTAGATTTACCAGATTGGTAGAATAACAGCTTTGTGTTGTACTCGTTAATAACATCTTATGAATATAACGGTTGTGTCTCCATGGTGTTGTTTATAATAGGTTTACCAAATATATCTACTGTTAATAGACTTCTTCGTAGGTACCTCTGTCTGTCGGTCTACGAAGCCGCTTGCTTTGTATGCTGTGTTTCGATTGTAAGGTGCAGATTAGGCAGTGAAATTACAGGATAAGTGACATGGCATATAAGAAAAGCCAACAGTGAGTATATTGGGCATTGAGTATATTAGCCTGGAATGGTCAACATAAAAAAAGCGCAGATTCGCTCCTTCAGCACGTTGAAGATCATCGTTCACCGTCTTTGTATGTATAGGTTCACAGGTACTTCCTTGCAAATACATCCACTTCATTATCTATTACGTTATAAGCCTTCTTGACAGCTCGAAATCTCTATGGAATCCATACTATCATTCCACGATATTCTCATCTAATTCGAGATTTGATTGCGGAGTATCTACGTAACAGTCCAAGGTTATTTTATCTTACAGACGTAATGAAGATCGATAAATCTTTGCTCGGTTTACGGTTTGTAGTTTGTAGAAATACTTGGGAGAAAAATACTGATATGAGTGCATGCAAATAATCACGGGACTTCAAAAGGATTAGGCTGGCTCAATACAACTGTATTATCGTTACGTTACACGATAGATTCGCCAAAACTAAATGTATTTTCATAGTTATAGTTTTCAAATGTATTTTTTTATGATTAAAATCTGATATATGGTTGTTATGTGCACTTTTATAATTATAAATAATGGTAGATATTATTATTAGTTCTGATTTGACTACAATCTAATCCAATCTAATATTAATTTTGTCTACTCTAAAAGCAGGTTTCTTGTGCAATATAATTAACTAACTTTTAATTATCTGATGTTTCGACTTTGCTCAAAGCGATAATGGATGTTATTATAGGTCGCATTGTCCATTAATCATTCAACTTTAGTGATATCTACTACTACTATTAATTGTTTGATGATGGTGCCATCTGCTATTTTAGTTTAAAAGCTTACTCTATAACCGTTATTTGTGTTGAACATGATTTAAAGGAAGTTTAAATGTTGTATTTCATAATTATTTTAATATTTCTACCACTACTTAATGATGTTTTATAGTACATCCTCACCTTTGATCAGAATTACATATAAGACTAGTAACATTAAATGCTGGTTAAATTGGTAAAATCTGTGAATAAAATACTTACCGATCTAACATAGAGCATCATCTTTTTTTGAAGTTGATTATGGCAAACAAAATGACGGATAAAAAGAGTTAATCGTACAAAAATCAGAGGCACCATTCACATCGCAGATTATACTGTCGTATATATAAATACATTATTATGTATACATGTACATATAATGGAATTAATAAACACGTCCCTATGATCTCTTGAAAATTTATAGATTCCGGGATTGGGTGTTAGGGCCTGCAAGCCGCACAACTGTTTACGGCGGTCATCTGATGACTTGAAACACAGAGTAGGACGTACTTCACTCAGCCACAAGCTCTCTCCACTTACGTTTTAGAATAATTAATTGCCTCGTCGATTAGGGCAATTATTAATTCAAAACCCGGTATGTTAAGCCTGTTAGAAAGAGATTATATATTTGTAATCGTTCAGATAGGGAAGTAAGGAAAATATATAGTAGTTTAGATATGCCGATGTACTTGGATGGCTTTGGATGGAATACGAGTACCTATTAAAAAATCTCTCAGGATTGTTGATGATGATAAATTTAAGTGAGTGAATGATAGAAGCTTCATATTTTCATCAGAATGAAATTAGATCAATTAGCTCATGGTGGTGAATTCATAAGGCATCAAAGTTATTGGTTTCCAAAGGGTCATCATACAGCTAATCATACATATATATTTCCTACAGATAATAGCCTCCTGGTCGGACCACAAGGAGGTCAACATAATATATAGCTAGCAATGGAGTCAGCGGTTCTCATTACTAACAACTCGTTCCCTTGCTAAAGGGTTAGGCTAAAACATGCTATTTTGCCCTTATATCCTTGACACAATTTTTGATTCACATGTATGTGAAATATAAACGGCGGGTCAAGGTGAACATCGCATATTATAATTACTATAATAGTCAACAAAGTGGGGTTCTCGTAAATCCAAAACCGGTCGAAAGCCCAGTTCAAGTTTAACCTTTATAAATACATTCCGTCTTTAGCGAGCCCTGAGATTTCTTCAATTGGAAGCAGCTTTCCATTTCTCCGTATATAGAATATAAAAATGTTTTTCGCATTACTATTGTAGGACTGTTCTTCAGAATATAATAATTAATTTCAGAATGATAATTGAAAGTGCAGGTTTTTTTCTTCATGTTTTATGCCATATGATCTGATATTTAATGGCTACAGTTGATGAAAGTGCCTGGTAGAACATATGACAAAACATTTGCTATAAAATTAAATATAGAACATACAAAGTCAAACAACAAATCCTTGTTTAATCAGTAATTCGATAAAAAGAATCTTTGTATTAGTTAATTCTATGACTGTAATTAATGACTATTCGTATAGTGATTGATTGCAACAGTTATCAAATTTAGTATTCACGCCATTTCAGACCAACATGATGCTCTAGAAACTAGCACTATCAGGAAAGATTTATTCCCGGGAACAAGTAGATTAATGTCTTTAAATGTTATATATATTGAGTTTCAAACACTTTTCCGCTATATAAATTACAATAATACTCACATCCTAAAAACATTAAATAAGAATTCATTTAAAAATCATTATGATGTGTAATGATAATTAATTATGACTAATAGTATAGTAAACACGACTAGATTAAATAAATAACAACGTTATTAGTTATCACTTTAGAGTTATGGATGACAAATTTAATTTGCATATTCTGTCATTTAAGCATTCCTTTGTCGAATAATAACTAAAATTATTTATAAAAATAGTTGTTTATTTCACTGTTTAAATATAGTCCTTAGTCTAACTGCTGTAAAACAGCTATTCTTTATTAGTTTTGTCTGAAATTTAACAAAAAATTACTGTTCACAATTACTCATTACATTATCTTTTTCCTATTATTTAGGCTTAGCGCGGCATATTTTCTTCTCCATTAATCATTATCGTTTGGTATATTTTGGCACTTTCTTATTTTGTTTTTTATCTTACACTCAATTTATAATATATCTATTTTATAGTCGTGCCTTCCATTTAAGTCCATATCCATCATATTCACTTTCCTCACCATCTTAGAGATGGTTGCCATAAACTATTACACCACTTTGCTCTCAAGGACTTCGATACTGGTTTAAGTTTATATGCCTTATATTAGCAACTACATTTCAACTTGCAATCGAGTTAACATGTAACCGATTTTTTGAGCTCAAGGCGTAAACCGAGACGCTCACACCACCGTTTACGCAATTGTCATTGTTTAGTTAGATGTTCTCGGTGAAAGACAGTCTATCCAGCGCTATTTTGCAGCGCGGTACTTTCCTTCCGCTTCATTTTAATACAATACCGCTGAATAAATGCATATTGTCTTGCATATCTTGGAATATATTGAATAGCTATGTAGTATGTCTTGTTTGAACAATAATGTTGTCTGACAGTCAAAGCCGGTTTACTCCTCTTCACGGGACTCAACGGCGTTTAAGATTTTTTTTATTTAAATCGTCGCATTAAGTCAACAAAGTAGAAGGTCTGAAAAAGAATTTTATTTAAGAAACACTGTAAAAGTAACTTTTTCTCCGTATTTCCTAATTGAGTTAGTAAATGCAGGAGCTTTTTCAAAATGAAGAACATTTAATTGCGATCGCCAACTGGCAAAGCATTTGTAATCTTTAAACAATACAATCCCTGACAATTTTTTATAAAAACTTAGAGAAACTATTGTAATATGTAGTGTTTTTTTTTTCATTGGGCTAAACATATTCTAGGATACGTAAAGTACGCAAGATTTAGTAGTTAAGATGTCATGTAGTCAATAGTAGGACGGCAACCCATGAGGGATATCGTGGGTCATGAAAACACATATCGGTGTCAGTGATGCTGCTCAATAAATATACGATGATTCCTACTACCAATAGGTACACCGTCACCTCTTGATTATCATTTCAGTTACATAAAAATTATGATACTGTCACTTGCCTTTATTCTGGAAATATTTAACCAACATTCATAATATATAAGTATAAACAAAAACTCAGTAAATGTAATACCAACAAGGAGCAGATTTACATTAGGGTCTCAACATCTCGATTAAGCAGAGAACGAAGAAGTGACAATAGACAATTGAAGCTAAAGCGGGCTCCCAAGTGTTTCTCTGCAACGCTTTGAATCCGACTACTTGAAATGGCACTTTCGTCTCACATTCTTGGGTTGGTTTTGTGTAATACAAGACAAGGTTGATTGTGGAATATGCATAATGCATTTTGTTCCACAAATAAAACACTTTAATATTGTTTCCAAAAGATTTATCAAAATTGTTTAGTTTGAATAACATCCTGCGGTTGGGATTGTTACCTTAGTATAATTATAGAAAGCTATTAAAAAGAGAGAACTTAATAGTCGAACTTCAATAAAATCAATATACTGGCAGTAGAGTCCTAGATGTTAATAACGGTTTTCTACTTATTGCTATAAATATAATTGTTTCCTGTTTGTTTTCAAACCTTTACTAATATTGTAAAGATACAAATACTAATATTACAAAGAAGAAATATTGAAAACAGTTTCTATTTTTACAAAGGATTAACTCAACTTGAATGTTTTTAATATTTATTTCAATTATAAAAGTTACACAGGTCTAAGTCAATGCGGGTAACATTGTTGGAAGGTCCTGTGAACTTGGCACACGATATTCAAAAATCGACTTTTTTTTTAGAGTTCTGACATCCTTTTGAATAGTTCTAGAGTTCTTTATAATCATTTTAAATAGTTCCGATGTTTAAATTTAAAAAAAACAAATTTTAAAAAATCGTGCGCTAAGTTCACGCAGCGCACGAAATCACGAAAATCACAAATTTCTTCGGAGTTCTAGCTTGCTTTACAATAGTTCTACAGTTCTCTATCAGTTATATCAATAGTTCTAGCGATTAAAACGAAAAAATCGATTTTTGAAGTTCCGCCGCGTCCAAATTATAATTCATATAAGAAAAGATCAATTTCCGACGCGAGTTCTAGCCGATCTGATAATAGTTCTGGGCAGCATTCTCCGAGTTCTACAGAAAAGCTTCATAACTTTTTCCTGGAAAATAATTATTTTGCAAGTTATAGCAAAATATAAACCTACAAAAAAAAAAAAAATACGAGTTCCAGCTGATCTGATCGGAGTTCTGGGTAGCGCTACCTGAGTTCTATCGAAAAGTCTAGTAACTTTTTCGTGTGAAATAATTACTTTCCAAATTATCGCCATTTTTTACTTTTCAAGACTGACTTCTAGGAGAATTTTTTTTTGACGAGTTCTAGTCGATCTGATCGGAGTTCTGGGTAGCGCTACCTGAGTTCTATCGAAAAGTCTAGTAACTTTTTCGTGTGAAATAATTATTTTCCAAATTATCGCCATTTTTTACTTTTCAAGACTGACTTGTAGGAGAATTTTTTTTTGACGAGTTCTAGTCGATCTGATCGGAGTTCTGGGTAGCGCTACCTGAGTTCTATCGAAAAGTCTAGTAACTTTTTCGTGTGAAATAATTATTTTCCAAATTATCGCCATTTTTTACTTTTCAAGACTGACTAGTAGGAGAATTTTTTTTTGACGAGTTCTAGTCGATCTGATCGGAGTTCTGGGTAGCGCTACCTGAGATCTATCGAAAAGTCTAGTAACTTTTTCGTGTGAAATAATTATTTTCCAAATTATCGCCATTTTTTACTTTTCAAGACTGACTTGTAGGAGAATTTTTTTTGACGAGTTCTAGTCGATCTGATCGGAGTTCTGGGTAGCGCTACATGAGTTCTATCGAAAAGTCTAGTGACTTTTTCGTGTGAAATAATTATTTTCCAAATTATCGCCATTTTTTACTTTTCAAGACTGACTTGTAGGAGAATTTTTCTTTTGACGAGTTCTAGCCGATCTGATCGGAGTTCTGGGTAGCGCTACCTGAGTTCTAGCGAAAAGTCTACTAACTTTTTCCTGTGAAATAATTATTTTCCAAATTATCGCCATTTTTTACTTTTCAAGACTGACTTGTAGGAGAATTTTTCTTTTGACGAGTTCTACCCGATCTGATCGGAGTTCTGGGTAGCGCTACCTGAGTTCTAGCGAAAAGTCTAGTAACTTTTTCCTGTGAAATAATTATTTTCCAAATTATCGCCATTTTTTACTTTTCAAGACTGACTTGTAGGAGAATTTTTCTTTTGACGAGTTCTAGCCGATCTGATCGGAGTTCTGGGTAGCGCTACCTAAGTTCTATCGAAAAGTCTAGTGACTTTTTCCTGTGAAATAATTATTTTCCAAATTATCGCCATTTTTTACTTTTCAAGGCTGACTTGTAGTAGAATTTTTCTTTTGACGAGTTCTACCCGATCTGATCGGAGTTCTGGGTAGCGCTACCTGAGTTCTATCGAAAAGTCTAGTGACTTTTTCCTGTGAAATAATTATTTTCCAAATTATCGCCATTTTTTACTTTTCAAGACTGACTTGTAGGAGAATTTTTCTTTTGACGAGTTCTAGCCGATCTGATCGGAGTTCTGGGTAGCGCTACCTGAGTTCTATCGAAAAGTCTAGTGACTTTTTCCTGTGAAATAATTATTTTCCAAATTAACGCCATTTTTTACTTTTCAAGACTGACTTGTAGGAGAATTATCTTTTGACGAGTTCTAGCCGATCTGATCGGAGTTCTGGGTAGCGCTACCTGAGTTCTAGCGAAAAGTCTACTAACATTTTCCTGTGCAACAATTATTTTTCAAATTATCGCTAAAAAATTCTCCTACAAGTCAGTCTTGAAAAGTAAAAAATGGCGATAATTTGGAAAATAATTATTGCACAGGAAAAAGTTACTAGACTTTTCGCTAGAACTCAGGTAGCGCTACCCAGAACTCCGATCAGATCGACTAGAACTCGTCAAAAAAAATTCTCCTACAAGTCAGTCTTGAAAAGTAAAAAATGGCGATAATTTGGAAAATAATTATTTCACAGGAAAAAGTCACTAGACTTTTCGATAGAACTCAGGTAGCGCTACCCAGAACTCCAATCAGATCGACTAGAACTCGTCAAAAAAAAATTCTCCTACAAGTCAGTCTTGAAAAGTAAAAAATGGCGATAATTTGGAAAATAATTATTTCACAGGAAAAAGTTACTAGACTTTTCGATAGAACTCAGGTAGCGCTACCCAGAACTCCGATCAGATCGGGTAGAACTCGTCAAAAGAACAATTCTCCTACAAGTCAGTCTTGAAAAGTAAAAAATGGCGATAATTTGGAAAATAATTATTTCACAGGAAAAAGTCACTAGACTTTTCGATAGAACTCAGGTAGCGCTACCCAGAACTCCGATCAGATCGGCTAGAACTCGTCAAAAGAAAAATTCTCCTACAAGTCAGTCTTGAAAAGTAAAAAATGGCGATAATTTGGAAAATAATTATTTCACAGGAAAAGTTACTAGACTTTTCGATAGAACTCAGGTAGCGCTACCCAGAACTCCGATCAGATCGGCTAGAACTCGTCAAAAGAAAAATTCTCCTACAAGTCAGTCTTGAAAAGTAAAAAATGGCGATAATTTGGAAAATAATTATTTCACACGAAAAAGTTACTAGACTTTTCGATAGAACTCAGGTAGCGCTACCCAGAACTCCGATCAGATCGACTAGAACTCGTCAAAAAAAAATTCTCCTAGAAGTCAGTCTTGAAAAGTAAAAAATGGCGATAATTTGGAAAATAATTATTTCACACGAAAAAGTTAGTAGACTTTTCGCTAGAACTCAGGTAGCGCTACCCAGAACTCCGATCAGATCGGCTAGAACTCGTCAAAAGATAATTCTCCTACAAGTCAGTCTTGAAAAGTAAAAAATGGCGTTAATTTGGAAAATAATTATTTCACAGGAAAAAGTTACTAGACTTTTCGATAGAACTCAGGTAGCGCTACCCAGAACTCCGATCAGATCAGCTGGAACTCGTATTTTTTTTTTTTGTAGATTTATTTTTTTTGCAATAACTTGCAAAATAATTATTTTCCAGGAAAAAGTTATGAAGCTTTTCTGTAGAACTCGGAGAATGCTGCCCAGAACTATTATCAGATCGGCTAGAACTCGCGTCGGAAATTGATCTTTTCTTATATGAATTATAATTTGGACGCGGCGAAACTTCAAAAATCGATTTTTTCGTTTTAATCGCTAGAACTATTGATATAACTGATAGAGAACTGTAGAACTATTGTAAAGCAAGCTAGAACTCCGAAGAAATTTGTGATTTTCGTGATTTCGTGCGCTGCGTGAACTTAGCGCACGATTTTTTAAAATTTGTTTTTTTTAAATTTAAACATCGGAACTATTTAAAATGATTATAAAGAACTCTAGAACTATTCAAAAGGATGTCAGAACTCTAAAAAAAAAGTCGATTTTTGAATATCGTGTGCCAAGTTCACAGGACCATTCATGTTGCTAGTAAATAAATAAATGTAACCAAATTAATTTCTAATTTTCTAAATCATCTACATAAACCAATCAGAGCATCATCTAATATCTAATTTGTAGTCAATTTTGAAATTCAATTCAAATCTAAATATATTATACGTTTAAACTTTATTATGAAGGAACTTGCAGTCTTCAAATTGTACCTTAAGAAGTTTTATTCCACATATTTATTTGTATAACAGTAGGATATGTATCCTAGACAAACTTATAATTTACCTTAATACACTGTAGCAAAATACATAGTGTTTGTCTGCGTTATTGTTTTATTATGTCTTGACTTTTGTTCTAGTGGGTGTTAGATAAAGTTTTTGTTTTCATCTGTTTGTCCGCTTACTTTATCTAAACCACGTAACGTAGTAACTAAGTATAGTAATACCCTTTTCACTGGCATTTTGAGAATTTCTTCTGGAATGTTTATGTCTATAATATAATACATGCATATGTATGTAGTTATACCTACAATCTCCGTTACATTCGAGCGAAGCAAGAGCGAGTGGCTAGTATTTTATTAACCACATAACCATGCTATTAAATTGTAGTACTTTGAATCGATCTTTGCAAATGATAGGGTGACTAAGTAATGAGCAATAATACTACTAAGTTAGTCCTATTAAGTTATTATTATTAACAAAGTCAAGGTTTTACGATGGAGGCCCATTAAAAACTTACAGAGCTGCAAAGTTTTTATTTGATAGCTTTAATCAGGGTATATCTTAGTAAGTAAACTTTTATTTCGTTTAACTATTACTAGATCTCCAACTATCGTTATACAGCAGGGTAACGTATTTTTAATTTATGTGTTTTTAATTTTTTTGAATAGTTTTTTATTCTTTTGAGGTGAAATAATATTATTTAAATTGAAGCGGATATCATTTGAAGTTAGGTAAAATATTATTCTATGTATAACTTGAATACAATACTAATTTAATATCTACGACCATACCTTCATTAAAATACAGCTCTTTAAATTTAATTGAGCAACATTTACAATAATAGTAGGTAATATGATACTTGTCTTAATAGACATTACCCTACAATTTGGATTTTTTTTAATGATACAAAAATAGATCGGTATGGAACCATCAAACTGTAACAACTACTCGTCGAGTATTTTCTACTTTTTAATAATAGCAAGTCTCAAATCGATATACTCGTTATGACTCTCCTAGAATGATGTCATATAAACGTTACGATATTAGCTTTTTAAATGAATAACGTTTCCAATAACGCTGACTTTCCAAGCCTAAAGTAGAGCAGGTGATGTGTCACACATAATATCCCATGGGATCGGATCATCCTATATACTAAGTGGTATGAAGTTACCTGCGCCCGTAGGTCGTGTTTCGGCGTGGACCGTTCTCAAGCTCTTGTAAAGACATGGCACGTTATTTGGTCTTTCTAAGCTTAATACTTTTTCTACAGAGTAACAATTTTTTTAAGAAGGGTATATTATATTTTTAATGTTAGTGAGTGAAGACGATGATGATTATGATGATGATGACGACGTGACAGAGCAAGTGTTTTTGATGTCCAGAAGCTACGGTAACCGTTTATCAACTGATGGGTCGTATGCTTGACTATCACCATGGTGGTACAAAAAAACATCATTTGATGAGTTTCTGGTCGCAGTAAGAGGCATTAACAACTGTCAGATTTCTCTGGGTATATTTGAATCCAAGGTTCAATCCAAGTGGCGACCCTACCGTACTCTCAAATCAGTATTATGATGAATTATCTACGTTCGCCATCACCGCAGAGTCAATAAGATATATATATTAATACGCAATGTTGTTTTTATGTTTAACCTTTTAAGATTTTTTTGTCCGAGTCGGATTAGTGAATTCATAAGACGAGTAGTGGTCCATTCGTGTTATAAAATATTCCACTCAATGGCATGTAGATACTATATCGCGTATGTCCCTTAGTAATACCTGAAAATCAGTGGTTTGCTGCTCGAGCAAACAATACACTGAGGTGCTGCCTTTTTTGCACTCGTTTTTTTGTACTTACATATATTGTATTTTATTAACTGACCAATGTAATTGTGTATCTATTTTTTTTTGTTTTTTTGTAACTTGTGTACTTTAACGCAAATAAAAGTTTTATTTATCTATATATGTAAAATTTTAAACCCAGATTACGCAGCATCTACAATCAGCAGGCGATAGTCCGTAATTGCTCAATAATGGATGTCATTTGCCGTTCGTATAACATAAATGCGATTAGCAAGCGAGTAATTAACGTCGACTCTGCCTCTGCAGAGCGATTTGGGATGAGTTAGTTCTATTTATTCCACTTAATTAACAGCAGTGCTGTTTTCACAGCAACGTTTAACTATATAAGTGCATACTACAGAGTTACTAAATGATGTATTCCGCATGAGAAAAAGCATTATTCATTAATGAGTATGTGATAGTTAGGCGTGTCTGATCGAATGGTAGCAATGTCAGGTTGCTCTCCACTCGGTTCCCCCTGGAAATCATAATGATAAATTCCTGGTGATTTTATCTCGATGAGCTACCGGACCTGTCCTCTGACCTGACCTCATCTATCATTCTCCACTGGTGCCCCGCCAGGGTATACAGTTATCGCAGGAGGTCGAAGTCATTGTTTCCTAGTGGGGTATCATTCTCTCAATTGAATATGTATACTGAACTGGACGTAGGGTAAAAATATAATATGAAAAAATTGATGTTCATAAGCGGCAAAAATATCCTACATGAATAAATGATTTTTTAATTTGAATTTGAATTTAAACTCAAAACCTATTTCGTTAACGTACTGCAAAATCTAAAAAAGCCTCTTCTTTGAAATATCTAACTTTAACGCATATTTTTTTAATAATTTAAATAAAATATTTATAATTTATTAAAACACGAAAGAACGTCGTGTGTTGCTTGTTTGCCGCTATCGTAGTATAAATATATAATAGTGGTCCATGTCATTGATTTTTTTGTAGTTTTATTACTAATACGCTGATTACCTACTTTATTTTCAATCACCCCATATTTAATAGCCTTGTACTGTGTATAGATTATAGGAAATTCGACTCAAATTCCGATAAGCGTACTCCTACAATTATGTACCTGACTATTCAATTACGCAACCATATATTTAATTCTATAGCAATATACTAGTAGTAAGCGATAAACCCTAAGAATTACTGAGTACTTAATTATTGCTCAGAAATGTAAACGTTTCTTTTAACTCTTAAGAAATATATGAAAGTAGTTTAAATCAACTGTACAAACTTCCCATCCATAATTTACACCCCACCAGATTTCTTTTAAGATCGCCTACATTTTTTTTACCCCTACAGGCGCTTAGTAGTGAAAAGGTAACAATCAGATAGACACGCTCGCATTTGTAATATTTGTATTCATTAAAGTGTTACATAACACATGTAAGTCTAAAACTAAAAATGGATTCATTAACTATTCTATCTTTTAGCCTAAATGACGTACGCTTCATGCATACTTGGCCTTTTTGTACTGTGAACCCATTATACAGGACTTTAATTAAAAATGAAAAGTTCTATGTGAAGTGTCGTAACTCGTAACTATACGTCGGTTATTCTTTCAGTTCCTCTCTCTCGTATTTGCTGACGTCCTTTTCTGGCAACCTACATTGTTTCCGTGCCAAGTCTGTATATCGAACCGTATAAGCTAGCCAGCTTTATAGATTTTCATATCAAAGAGTGTAATGCTAGGGATTCATTAGAGTATTAACGCAGCTAGACCCAAGCGGGCATACGGCTACGGAATTCCATGAATAGTCTTGCAGTAAAAGGAGCAGGAAGTGCATAACTGGTAAGTAGGTACGTAGGGGTAACCTTGATGGTGCAACTGAGCGGGCCTCCCGCCGCGTCTGCCCGGGCCGACGTTCGATTTTCACTTGGAGCATCAGCGCCCCGTGTCTCGCCCGGGTGGGCGTGGTCTGCAGGCCGGTCAATAGCACGGCATCTACCCTCTCGCTCTCACTCACGACGAACGTATATCTATGTCTCTATCCCCCCGGGGATGATTGAAACGTCTGATGCCGCAGGCGCCCCGCGCGCCCCCTCGCCAAGGACGTTCAGTGAATCCGTCCCTCTCTGCCCCGAAAGCACGTGTCTCCGTTACTATTTCTTATAATGTGTGCCCCCTTGATACCCCGCGAAAATTCACAACCAATTATGAGTCAAGTGCCTGATAAATTAGGAGACGTATTCGATGTCTGAAAGGAATCGCGAAGTCGCTTTTAGCGATGTGTGAAGAACTCCACTTTCTTGGACAATTAGGTGCCCATGTGAAGTGATATGGAGATAAGGAAATTTTCCGGGAACATAATCTCTTCGTGTTTTCCGTCCTGTGTACTATCTTGCCTTTTTACTACTGCTCTCGTGATATACCTTCAGGTACGTTGTGATTTTGATAATTATTTCGTGATAGTCTATCAAGAACATACATAGCCATTTAACCTTCTCATAGATTTCATCTGCATTATTCTTTCCAGTCAAATGTTTCAGCTCCATTATATTACCATAGTCGCCTGGCTGTCGCCAGCAGTCTAGACATATAATTATTACACATCGAGCCAACAAGGGCGGTTCAGGAGATGTGACTCATCCGAAGCCGTCTTCGGCATCGATCGTATCTCCTCTACATGTCGAAAAGGTCAGAGAGTAATAGAATACAGTCAGTAGTTTCTGATAAAAGCCTATGAAACATACACAGCTAGTCAACAAATTTTGGTACCACCATCAGTAAGCAACATATTCATGCGATACCTTCGGTGAGTTGTTACGTGATCACGATTGTAATGAAGTCAGTGAATCGATTAAATATATGATTGCCATGACATGCACATTAGCTGATGATGTCAGAATGACATCACCCTTCCCTACTATAGCATATTAGTTTCAATACTACTGCAATAGTATGTCCTACGCCCAGCGATAGTGACTGGTGGTATAATCATAGCCAGGGACGTAATTTACGTAACCGATATAAACACATTGTGAGATAAAACGCCTACCGCAGCGACGATTTCGAAATTGTGTGGTTCTTGAACAGCTTTTTGATGGACTCGCTTGGTTTCGGCATATCTACCGTATGCTGTTTATAGTCCATTGACGTCCAAGATTAATGTAATCAAATTTTCATTAATTTACTAGTTACCTTTCCTTCTATTAAGACATCATGAGTTTTTATTTAGCTCAAAATTTTCACTTTTTTAAGCGCATCTTCTCGCGGCTGCCATTCGTATGAAATGGGCGCTATGCGTGGGATTAATTATTTAATTTCTTGAAAGAGTCTGGAAATCTTAATTTCAAAATGAAAATAGATTACCTTCTTAGATACGAACGAACGTGCAAGGATAGACATACTCGTTTATACATATAAAATACAAATACTCTTTTAACCGTGAACGCCTTATATAGTACGTGAAAGGTGACTAATGTAGAAATCACTGTTGGATCTACATCACTTGCATGTCAATTGGTCGTGTCTCCTATTTTATATGTAGATGAGATTCATTCCATATACGACAGTATAACGTGAAATAACTCTTCAACAGAGTTCGGATATTGGGAGTAAATCAAAATATTTTTTCCAGAACAAAGTAACTTGTCTATTGGTACTATTATTATAATACTGTCTGTCCATAAAGTTATAAATCGCACAGAACATAAATATTTGTATTTCAATATAAAGGAATGTAAAATACCTATACTTTAAATATAATATTTCCTGTTCAATACTGAGTTTGTGTAATAATATACAGCATTTACATTTATCTGCATATTAAAAAAGTTTTATTCTCCAGATTTCTCACAAGGATATTTTGAGAAAAGTATTAATTATTCTATCATTGAACACGTTAGATGCTGTTCCGTCTATGAGTTTGGTCTTCTCTCTTATAATAACTTCAGCCTGACTAATTCCTCCTATCTCTAAATTCTATTATCGTTACACTTTCTGTTGATTTAAGAATGTTTTCTCTTAATCTTGGAACTACAATATCGATGACTAATTCAAACTATTAATTGAATATTTTTACTTTATTTCTTAGGTTATATCTAATATTTTTCTTTTACTATTTTTATCATTTTATTTCCCAATAGTGCCTTGAAACGATTGCTTTCAGCAACTCGACAACGACTTGCGTGTCATTGTTAATCCTCTGTGTCATACCTGTACTGTAAATAGAAAAATATTCTCTCTTATTTTAACTTTATGTGTTACAGCTGGTCGTTTCGCGTATATCATTAGTCATAGATATTATCTTGAATTCAAAACGCGTCATACTTAAGTCATCGCAATATCACCATAACAATAATTCTTGTATTACACGCCTTTTACGGTGGATGTTTATAGTTTTTAGTTGCAATGTCACGAATTATGATGTTTTCTTGCGACAAGTAATCTTTGTTTGCGACCGTGGTTACCAACGACGGAATATTTTCGGCTTTGCTGTGTCGGCGAATTGCAGATGTCTCAATTATTCGGTCACGTAAGTCTAAGTCGTTAAGATGCTAAAATTCGGATCTTAGAGATCAGTACAGCCCATTATAGCAATTCTGCTGACAATTCGCGTGATGCAAAGCAACCGTGTTCAAATGAACATCAAGGCATCGTACAATTCACGGTACATTAATTATATTTTATTATAGTGAATATAACAAGTTGTGTTTGCATACTATATAAGCATTGTTGCATTAAGTATTACTTTAAACCTCGAAAAGAGTACAAACATATTAAAAAGATTTCTAGAAATACGAACGTGTGAATTCGCACATTTTCTACAATCTTTATAACCTAATTTTAAGTACTACTTAATGTTAATTATAAAAACAACAATTATGTTGATATTAGATATACATTATGCGTAATGTAAAAACAGATATGCTGTTGCCTACCATAAATAAAATCTTACGAACACTATGTACATAAGAAAATACTATGTACACTCGAATAAGTCTATCTCGACATATCATGAGGAAATGTCACACTGAAACCTTGAAAAATATACTTTAGTAATTAAAAGGGAGCAAATAAAATGTAACGTACTAAAAAACGGCCTCGGTGGTCTAGCGGATTAGCACAACGCTTGAATCCGATGGTCGCACTTTCGATTCCTCACACGGTTCAAACATTTGTTTGAGTGTTGTTGTTTGTGTTAGGGTGCTTTCTATGTATATTATGTGTTTAAGTATTTATCAGTTGTTTAGTAACAGTACTACAAGTTCTGTGTATTTAACGATTGGAATGTGCTATGTGAATTGTTAAGAAACAAAATTAATAAGATTTTATTCAATATTCCATTATGACAGACACTCCTCTGAGCAAATATTTTCCAAATGCAAATTTAATCATAGAACTGTAATGTTTAATTAATATCGAAACAAGAAATAAATGTACTTGCAAATATATATAATTATTTTCTCGTTAAGTATTCGGAGACGTTATTACGTTTCAATTTTATTTCATTAAATCAATACATTTTAAGATTTTGATCATTTGAGATATGAATGTTTCATGCCTCAAGTGTTAATTTGTAACTACGTCGGAACTAAATGGGCAAGAGAAGACTTGATCTGTTAACAGAAAGATGGGAGAAAATCTCCTACCTAAAGTAAAAGACTAGGAAATCCACCTTGCTTAAAAAAATCTGAGCTGAATGGATCGATAATCCATACCATAATCAATACTTGTGTATACGTTATTTAGCTTTTTAAAAACGCTCTTATTTTATCTTACGCGCATCAGACAAATCTATCTGATGTTTTTTTTATTTGTGTATTATTTAGTTACTTATATATATGATTATTTTACATTATTAAATATTTAATTTAATTCATTGTAAGGTCGAAAAGAATCTGTATGTTTTACTTCATTGTCACTAAGTCTCATGTAAATAATGTCAGACTTGTGTTTGTTAGTATTTTGAATAAAAATAAATTATGTGAATGAAGGTTATCTAAATATAATAAATTTAAACTAATAATGTTATCACTTTTATATCTTTTTATTCTACCGTTTGTTTTACAGCCTCGTTCTTTATACCGTAGTAGCTAAACTTTAAATTATTTTAGGGTTTTCAAATCAGATCACACATTTTTAGCCAAGTCGGACATTTCGCGCACTTTTTGAAAGCACGTCATAATTTTTTATCACTATCGCGACCGTCCAATTCAGTGAGCTACTTCAGATGAAAAGAACTGACAAGAACTCAACTCACTCACTCAAGCTGTACCAGTTAAGTTATATATTTTTTTTTCCATACTTTTATTCTATTAATTTTCTCAGCTACAATATGATCTGGAAAAAATCGTTGTAAGTACAGAATGACCTTTTTTTTTTAATTAAATTGCATTTATGTGTTTGTTATAAAAAATAGTCCTTTTCGATTTTGTCTTCATTTTCTTCTATCTAAATAAATAGAGTTTGCAATTCAGAAATAAGCATCGCCATATCTACTGACGTTACGTCAACTCATAACTTGAACACATTTATGAAACTGAAAAATTACTGATTTTTCATAGTATACACGGCAATAGTTGTATTGTCATTATATTTTCAATGATGGCAACCCTATATCATCTAGCGAATAACAATAGCCAAGTAAACAAATTACCTGTGCAATGCGTCACAAGTCGCGGCTCGACATTTTGCAAATATTTGTACCATCGCCAGCCAGCGACCTTAATTGCTTATTTGTACTGGCATCTCAGGCTTGTGTGCTTTGCCCCGAAGATATCGAGTCTTCGGGGGTGTTGTGATAAAATCTACGAGGGGTTTATTCTCTTATCGTTATTAGGTCAAGGGTGTTTGAGATAAAATAGATACGTGTGACAAATGGATAGTATAATATACGTTCAATTCACACTAAACGGTTTTGAAATAATTTGTGACTTAATTACGAAATAGATTTTCAAACTTGACAAAAATTATTTAAATGGGACTTAAATCTGAGGTAGCAATATCGATTTTAAAAAAAAAATTGGTTTATTTGCTTTAAAACCAGGTAAAGTAATTTTTTGCTTCCCAAAAATTTTGTTTCATTCTCAAGTGTACCGATTTTATATTGACTTTGAAAGACAAGAAAAAAAATGTGAGACCAATGTAAAGCATACCTTACTTCCATGTTAATTTGGAAGTTATTACGAGTATAATAACATATTATATTGATATGCCTAATTTGTTGTAATATTCGAATTTTCAAACAATATGACATAAGATTTTTATTTGTTATAGGTCGCCACCTGCAGCATAATAGGGAGCCATACGCCGCGGCGGAAAGACGGGTGCGACACGCACTCGTGGTAAGTAACATCTTTAACAATTATTTGTCTTTCCTATAGTATAATTGCTTTGATATGGGTGAACATCGTCGACAATATACGCAAACAAATAGGCAAAAATGTAGCCTACCTTTTTTATCTAATTGGAATCCTAAACAAGCTGACAGGGCACCTGATAGTAAGCGGAAATCGTGGCCTATATACATGAATCACGTTATCATGTGACGCCCGTGATATCACTCATGCTTTGCTATTCTGTAGGTGTAAGATATCATGCCTCTTACACTGAAATAATTCTTACCTGATGGAAAATGCCAACCATTGCCCGTTATGCATCACGGACATAAAGATGAGGGACCATATTCCTCATATAATGTCAGATCCAAAATATGGAATGCAAAAAGAATATATTTTATCAAATCAGGTGTTATTTTGTGAAAGTCCAATTCATTACTTAATTAATACTTCAACTAGCTACTCGCCCCGGCTCTGCATGGGTGTATTATATATATAAACCTTCGTTTGAATCACTCAATCTATTAAAAAAAACCGCATTAAAATCCACTGCGTCGTTTTAAAGATTTAAGCATACATAGGGACGGAAACAGCGACGACAACGCTTTGACAACGACTTTGTTTTATACTATGTAATAGTAATGATATTGCAATATGGGTGTAGATAATCCAATAATGGTCAGAATTTGATCACTAATAGATAAAGTTATAATGCTTCCAGTAGCGATAGTCAAGTTTTCGCTCTGAATGCTTGAATTAGACATAATAATAATAATCCATTTAGTTAGAAATAGAAAAAGAAGTCATGGATATTAAAAAATGTCAGTCCAATAACCCGTTAGTTGTGATTATTATTTCACTTCATCTATTATTCGATATTCACTTCTCGATTCACAGTCTTTCACACTCACATAATATATATTGGCTGTCAATACGTCAGCCTGTTCAACCGATGTCCGATTCGGAGACACGTTCCGTTTCCATTCTATTCGCGTTCGGAACACTTTTGTATCGATTCCCACACGATACCAAACAGTGATTTTGTTCTCTTTAGTTCTCATCTTATTACTTAATAGTTTAAATTACTTATCTATCTGTTTTCGCTTCAGCTCTTACAAATAGATCTTATGTACTTTAGAGATTAGCAGTGATAGTGTTTACAAAAATACATATATATATATGGAGATAACACACAAGCATCATCTTTAAAATTAAAAAATAAATAAAAAACGGCTCACATAAAAATAATGAAAAATTGAGAACCTTTTTTCGAAGTCCATTAAAACTATTAATAACCTTTGTCTTAAATATTAGTCTCGACTTGATGTATCTACCAAAGGAGTATAGTAATATTCGTTGTAGACTTGCAGTGAACGTTACTAGATTTTTAACATTATTCAAAGCCCTAGTAGAGTATCAAGGCAGGTGAGGATCATACAAATCGGATTACCTCCGGATAGTATTTCCATAACGTGCCATTTTGCTTGCACTAGCGATACATGGTCGTAGTCAATTAGAATTGGTTCATATATTTGCTTATAGGCGAAAGAAATGAGATACCTAACGGAATAATTTCAAAACACAATATAACTTCTTTGTAAATTCTGTTTTGGTTGAAAGGTGAGATATGGCAGTGAAACTACAGAATAAGAGGCATAATATCTTAGTCACACATGAGAGTACTACTGGCGTTACAGGAGCATGTAATGTATGTGGTTCTCTTCGAGCATATGATGACGGTCACCATAGGGAAGGAGGCTGTTTTGCCATTCCGTTTCATTAAAAAACATATAGTATTGTTTTTCCTATATATGCATATGCACCCATAATTAACCAAATATACACGTTTCAATATCGTTGTATCACATCAAAAGTTATTTGAATACACAATAATGAGTATTTAAATAGGAGGACATAGCGTAGTTTACAACGTGTATTTGTATAGGACCCTATACTTCGTTCAGAAATGAAAAACGTCTTCTCAATTTAATTTCCGTTCAACGTTACAGTGATGGAAAACACCAAATTAACCCGAAAGAAATGGCACGCTCACCCGGTTAGACCGGGTTAGATTTATCATTAGATAATAGTAATGCGGGCGATTTGAGTTGTTTTGTTAAAAAAACAACAATTGACTAATGCCTCTCATTACCCACCGGAACATGTTCTTTTTTCAAGTACGTTTGACATTGTTATCGATTCGAAAGAAATGTTTATCCTTGTCTATGAATTCATGGAAAGTAAACCGTCATAATAGTTGACTAATACTATAGATTAACTATGTGTAGTAATAGTTATAATATGACAATACTATCTAATTACTAAGAACAATTGCCAGAGTATAAAATTCCAGTTAAAAATTGATTTGAATTGATTGATAATAGATTTTTTCAAAACTATCACACAAACAAGCTTAAACTGCTCATTTTCCGACCACAAATAATGAGATGTAGGCAAGGCAATATTCTCCATCAACACTTATCATGTAAATCAATTTCGATTTTGTGACATTATTTATTTTAATTTTCAAGTAGATTTCCAAAAAGCCAAATTACTCGTTGATAATACAGCTTTTTACAGGTGAAGCAATTTTTTAAATCTATCAAATATTATTCGAGTAACCATTATAAACAAAAAGTCAAATCTTTCCTCGGTATATGTTTAGATAGTGGAATTACCATTAGTTTCGTCGTGATCAGAAACCAGTTGTGGTCCATTATCGTTAATCTATCTGCCCTACACGTCACAACAGTTTCAATCATTCGTATTTCGAAGTCGTGAACTGAAATAACAGTTCAAACAAATGTATACAGCGATTGACATAATGTCTTTACTGGTTTTTCACGTGAGATTAGGTTTTTGAAACAATTATTATAACTTTACGTTTTCGAGACTTGTTGTTAACGTGGTTATGGCTAATGTTTATTGTGCTATAAAGATTTTTTATTCCATACATATATCAGTATGGTGTCTCCCATACCTATTAAGTATTAGGGTGTTAGTTTTTCACGGCTAAACGGCTGAAAACGGCGGATCTTAATGAAATTAAATATTGAGATAATATTATGAGGATGAACTAAACTAATCGTTTTTTTATGTTGAGTTTGAGTTGATGTCGAGAGTAATAACTAGTGTTTTATAAATAACTGTTTCTATGTGATATTATACAGGTGGCAGGAATAGTGATGGCAAAAAAATGTTCTGTACATATGATCGATTTTAACTTGAAAGCTATGTTATATTACATACTTAAATTTATTGATTTTCTTTTGTAATTAATATTGAAAATAAAGTAACACGTTTGAATATCATGTCAGCTACGTAAGAACGTATAAAATACAATTTTAAACGTTATTTTATGAATTGTACCAGTTGCAAGTAATTTATGTGTTCTATATTATTCATTTTCATCTTTAAATCAACTAGTGAATGTTTCCTTCTTTTTTCATCTTTAAATAATTAATGCCATATTCATCTACATAAATTTTGTAAACAATAGACTAGTGAATGTACTTGAATGTTCAAGCATGAATACGTGAAAAGTTAGATTGCTGTCTGGTGTTTGTGGCCATATCTACTCTAGCCCTAAATGTTTCCTTCTTTTTTAACTTTAAATAATTAATGTCATATTCAACTACGTCAATTTTATAAACAATAAACTATTGAATGTACTTGAATGTTGAAGCAGGAGCTCGTACGTACGAATACGTGTAAAGTTAGATTGCTGTCGGGTGTTTGCGGCCATATCTACCTCTAACCCAGTTCACAATCAATTAAACGTACACACTCCACGAGTTAGTTATCGAAATGGCACTTCTATATCTGAATGTGGTCTGAGTGCATGACATTTGGGTTTCACCTGTCTGTTCTGTTAGTTTAGTAATTCCACATTTTGCGGATTTGTTGAATTTGGGTCTATCAAATTGAATTTCAACTTTCCATTGCAAAATGAAATAGAACTATGATAAAATCATAAATTCCACAGATGTGCTTAATTACTTTTATCTGTTAGACAACCTTGCTATATTGGTTATAAGACCGCCTAGCCTTTCAGGTGGCGGGTTCGAATTCCACACGATATTATCGTAATATTTATAAAAAAATGTATTTCTGTTGGATAGATAAAAAAATATTAAGATAAGAAAAAATATTATTAAAAAAATATAGTAGTACACTAGTGTAGATTCAGATATAAGAAGAATACATTACAGAAGATGTAGAACAATAAAATTGAGTCTGGGTAAATCTGCATGAGTACTACATCAATACAAATTGTTTCATAGATCAGTGCATTGCAAACAACCGATTTTCAACAATGATCGCGAGAGGAGGAATGTACAATTAAAAAAACTCGCATGTTAACAATAGAAAATAAATAAGAACAATGAACTTGAAATTGAATGTATGTCTATCAGTTACATGTTTAATAGTCATAGTTAGTAAAACTTTACTATAGGTATAAGATGTACCCATAGTCAGGGTTTAGGTACTAAATTTGGAAATATGACACTGAAATAAAAAAAGAAAAATCTATCAAAGACGCGCCTCTATTAGTTGAAAAGAAAAACTCTTCCGATCAACTGATAAAAAATTCTCACAACTTTCAAGTAAAGGGGAGTAAAAAATGTCATTAAAGTATAACAAGACACGACAAAATAATCAAATAGGGCTTTCAACCTTCCTATAGTGTTAATAGTCACGCCACAGTGATTTTCTGGAAAGTTCACCGAACTCCTTTTTTGTCCTCATGTTTCGAAATAGCGCCTAGGCGTCGACTGTTTGATATTTAATAGCCCCGAATGTTGAAGTTTTGCTCACTTCTTCAATGGTACCATAATTTGATTTGAAGTTTTATACTTAAGGTAACTTAAGTTAAACATTTAAATTACTTTTATCTCCTTCTGAGCTATAAAAATTATTTCTTTGTATTTGTCCTCAGCGACATTTTCATCATGTTTTACTCTCATATCGGTTCTATGCAAATAATAATTTTGGAAGGTATTGTAAATGATCGATGGTCGTCACATTCATGACTAGATGCTGCTGTCGGGAATTGATCTTAAGTTTAAGACTGCTGATTAATTTATTAATATAGTTAAACGAGTTTTAACACGAATAACTTTATGGTAAATAAAGGCGTATATTTACCATAAAATTATCGTATTAAAACTTGTTTAACTAAATTAATAATGTGTACCAAACGAGACAGTTTAAAAATAAGTATTGCCGATTAATTTATTATTCATTAGTAGCATATACCAGTGCTTAGGTACTGTATTTATCTTAAACGGAATTGCTATTTATATTGATGTATAATCTCTTTTGAAAAATATTCGCTCTAACACTGAATCATCCGTTTAGTAACATCTATATCATTAATTCCGTCGGTTCATATTGAATTCTGAGCTGAAGAATATTTATTGGCTTATTATTTCTGTCTAAAGTAAACCTGCAGAAATATATTTTGAAAAACTACAATTAAAATGCGAGTACTATCGCATTTTAATTGTAGTTTTTCAAAATATAGTACCAATATATGTACATAACGGTAAGCAGCAGCAGATTCTATACTAATAGTGTAAAGATAAATAAAGGGGATATTCTTATGTGCAAAACTCTGAAACCACTGCACCGAATTGTAAAATTCTTTCAGTAGTTGATAGGTACATTATTTGAGTAAATGCAATGAAATCTCATAAAGTTATTAGCACTCGAGTAACGGCGACATTTAAACCATCAGTACTAGACATTACTCTTTAACCACAGACTTAAATAGCAGTGTCCAAAATCATTAGTTCTGTCCCATAAATGTTCTATTTCTTATTCCGTAGTTCCAACTAACAATGTTACCAGGTCATATTGACTGTTTGACATTGTGTCACATTTTAGTTTGCCGTGTGTATTTATGGGTCGCAACAACTGCTTCCGCTGGGTTAAATTGAGCTTAAACCAACGTGTATTTCCAGTAATTGACCACCCAGCTATTTGCTAATTGTAATGCATATTAACATTAAACACATGACTGATACTGTTATTGTAGATATCGGAATACAGTTTTAATTTAAACACTGTTTTACACCGTTTCTACTATTTATATACATTGTATAAATGGGATATTAGAATAGAATAGAGATATCTTTATTCAAATAAACTTAATATTAAACACTTTTGAATTGTCATGTTTTTTTTATTCTACCACTCATTCGAAATGCAGACTCGGAAGAAACTTGTGTGTTGTTGTTTTAAATAAATGTTGTTCTGAATATTTACAACGAGAATATTATTTAGGTATTAAATAAGGTTCCACGTTTGGTCGACAACGTGTGGTATAGATATAATAAGCACTGTATAACAAGACTTGGAGCAGTCACAAACTTGGTGTAAATACCCTAAAATTTGGGATTCCTCCCACCTTGTTTTTTTTTTTACACATTTCAATACTGACCAGCTGTGACAAGGTTGAGTGGGGTTTGATCGGAAACGGGGAGAGGAGGGTAAAAAATCTTTGAAATGTAAAGTTAATTGTCTTTTATATAAACGTCGTATTTTTGGTGTCGAAAAGTCAATAAAGCGAATCCCCTGGCTCGATATTACACTATATTGTACGTGAATTTAAAAATAAAAGCTACCTTTCGTATTGCTTCACTTAATTGCCTTATGAACCTTAAAATAGCCCGTAAACAACTTGTAAATGCAATTTACCGCTGCTAAATGGACCCGAAAAATCCGCTTAACGCGCAATTTGTCCAGAATTTCAATATAATTAAAACAACCAATTTTTATTTTGTACGTCAGCTTATTAACCAATATTCAGTTCATTGTGTGTGAAACTTTATATTCCAGCACATAATTGAATTTAAAATAGTAATTGTTGGTATTTTGTACGAAATGTGGTGTTAAAATACATTTATATCAATATTATAAAAGTATCTGTCTGCCTCTTTGCAACCTGAACACTTAATTAATCTTGACATGAAAATAAATTGTATTACGAGAACGAATATATGCTATAAAATTTATCTGAAAATGTAGAAGTAGCGGGTAACACAGTTATTATTTATTTATTAAAACTTTTTTGAAATTTTTTACAATAGCCGGCTTAATACTAATGACATTCTCTACCAGCCAACCTTAGAGAGTGCAGAGATACACGAAGGCGTCATTGATAACCACAATTGAAGCTGCGTGGAAGTTGACCTCATATGGATTATAGTTTCCTCCCCCTATTAATATTATTAGTTTAGTGTTAAATTTGAATTGAATTTGTGTAAAGTGTAGTAAATATATTCTTAGCTGTGCATATGTAAAATGTTACGTCAAAACGATCACGTACCAATAGTAAATTATATTTCCGTCTCAATTCAACGCATGACGTTGACCGCATAATAGCTGCTTATGTGCGACTGTAAATGTTTAAATGAATAAACATACAATATTTGGAATGGTTCACTATACTACGTAATTACGATAGAGTAGATTTTTTTATGGATGATAATAAAATGAAGTACTCGCTTATATAAATATACAACTAAACGTATTTTTACAATAGACATTGAGTGCCGAAAATTTATACATAATTATATAGTGAGCCTAGTGAACTAAAATAAAAACTACAAGTTAAAAAATAATTATTTTCAATATCTATAACAACTATTTAATTAAATTACAGACCCACGAATTTACAATCTTTTTACAAATAATATTAGTACCACGAATCAGAGGAGTAACTTACTACTCTGTTCTGTGTTTAGGACACACACTTTTTACGTTCTTTAAGGTTAAGGTAAAGGTTTTACTTAGACACTTCAGAGTAATAGCGTTATTATACAATTTGTCTTGATTCATTTATGTACAGCAATAGAAAGATCTGTAAGCTGTATTTTAAAGGATGAACGAGATAAAAGGTTCTTGAAGGCCTCGGTAGCAACAATTGTTTTTGTCCAAATTATATTATTTCTATTTAATTCTTTCAAGGTTTAAACTTGGTATATTGTCTAGATCAAAACAAAATTTTACTTTCTTAACTAAAGTCTGACAATTGGCACGCCCTCAGGAATTCCAAAGATTTTATAAATAAAATACAATTGTCTACATTGGTTCTTCTTTCTCACTTATTTATGTCAATGCATTTAAACTATTATATATTTCGAAGTAACGGTATATTTGACTTATAAGTGTCTGTAATAGCCCTATTTTAATAATAATAATAATAATAACCCCAGACAATTCACACAGTGCCATCTGGTTCCAAGCAAAACAAAGATTGTGTTATGGGTATTAGACAACTGATAGAAATACTTAAATACATTTATTTTTTAATTTATTCATAACACCCAAAACAACACAAACAAATACTAATGAATACAAATATTGAACCGTGCGAGGAACGTAACTCGCAACCATCGGAAGTAAGGCGGTGTGCTCAACCACTAGACCACTGACTATAAAATATATATATATGATTTGTGTTTTGAAAAACAGCTAGTACATCACAATTGCTGTTAGTAAGCATTGGCGTTATTATCGTCGCTATGCTATTATATATTCACGGCGCATTTTAGCGTTATCGTCACAGTACTAAACTCACACTCACTTCCACGGCATCCAATTCCGTGATACGAATACTGATTTGACAGCCAACTATATTGTCACCCTGAATATTTTGAGCCTTCTTAAATCGATAGTGTATGTGGATTGGCTTGATTAGGGTGTTAGGGGATATGTTCACATTCAGTGCTAAACCTATTTACTGTTTTATCCGAATGAGTTTGTAGTGAGTTGTAGCCTGTTTATACAATAGCCATCACTTTTAAAATCTCCTAATTATTGTCACATTCAGTGCTAAACCTATTTACTGTTTTATCCGAATGAGTTTGTAGTGAGTTGTAGCCTGTTTATACAATAGCCATCACTTTTAAAATCTCCTAATTGTTGTCACATTCAGTGCTAAACCTATTTACTGTTTTATCCGAATGAGTTTGTAGTGAGTTGTAGCCTGTTTATACAATAGCCATCACTTTTAAAATGTCCTAATTGTTGTCACATTCAGTGCTAAACCTATTTACTGTTCTATCCGAATGAGTTTGTAGTGAGTTGTAACCTGTTTATACTATAGCCGTCACTTTTAAAATCTCCTAATTGTTGTCATATTCAGTGCTAAACCTCTTTACAGTTCTATCCGAATGAGTTTGTAGTGAGTTGTAGCCTGTTTATACAATAGCCGTCACTTTTTAAATCTTCTAATCATCTATCTACTTGGCGTGTACCAGCTTAGACCATGTACTCATAATAGTGAGTTTTTTTATATATTAACATAGTATATAGTTTACGGCAAACTGAAATAATATACCTTTGAAATACTGAAAGAATTCCTCGAATCAATGCCGTGATTCAATGCTTTAATTTCGTCTTATTTATTCGTTCTCTGACTCTTCATTACTTTACTATTATATTATATCTCAGAACAATTCACACAGCGTCATCTAGTCTCAAGTTAAGCAGAGCTTGTGTTATGGTACTAAACAACTGATACAAACATTTATACTTATGAATTAAATAAATAAATGTTCGCATTGTGCGAGGTATCAAACCATCGGAAATAACGCGGTGTGATCATGTAGGCCGTCAATTGTATAGTATAGATTATTCAAAATGATAAATATTTTGATACCTACTACGATAGTATTTGGTATAGTATGTATACCGATAAGAGGGGTTAAAAATATAGATTTGTTTTTTTTATATGTCGAAAACAAGAATTTCTTATACTTTTTTATTACCGCAATTCATATGAAACCGTGTAAACTTTATTATACGACTCTTTTTACGTCAATTTTTCAAGACCGTGAACTGAATGTTAAAACGCCAGGCACCTTTTACGTACGAATATGGTAAAATTAGAACATACGATAACCCAAGGCGTATAATATTGCAAGTTAGTGAAATTATTCGTTTTCGAATGTTAAGAATATCTTATATATTGTATTTTAAAATGTCAATAGAATTAGGTATAACTTTATTGTGTTTATAACTAATATATGCAGTTGAACTTCATCTTAATTATCATAAATTATTGGAAATCCTTACAAAATTTATTAATGCCTTAAAATTCATAAGCAAAATATAGAATAACAATTACCAATCAAAATCAGTTTGGTTTTGGTAATGATATTTCGTAACAACCTTTCCAAGGAAGTGAGTTTGGACGATCAATTGAAAATAACACTATTCCCTTCCTCGAAATATAGTTCAGAGGAAACTTAAAATTCAAAGCTGACAACGTAATGTATTGAACTGTTCCTGTTCGTTTCGTGCTCGGCTTATTCCGGAAGTGACGTCGCGACGTGGACACATTTGTATTACTTATTGTATTAATACATCCATGTACATTTACAACTCTTCTAATTTCTAATACAAAAAAGTTCGCTCCAGGGTACATCCTGGAAAGAACTTTTTTGTCGTGCTCAGCAATCAGTATTAAACGATTCGGATCTGGAGGTTTTAATGATAATGGAATAATCTCCATAAGCTCGTGGAGCACTAATACAAGAATAAATGAATAATAGTAAAATCGGGTCTATACAGGCAACCATGCTGAATTTATCAGGAATTAACCACAATAGTTTACAGAAGAAACCTCCTCTTAATTTTTAATGTTAACCTTACAGAACATATCGCATATGCAAGGTCTGTGATTGGCCACGAGTGTGACGTGGCTATAAATCCATTTTGTGTTATCTTTTAACCCGATTTCAATTCTGTTCTTAAGAATAGAAGAGATCTGGTATAAATACGTGAGCGCCTTAATACAGGTCCAAACTTCTATATAGTTAACAAAGTATCAGGTTTAACTTGGAATTTAAATTCTTAGTTAATTTAAGTTTCGTCATATTTTCAATGGCCTTAGCCACCCTCGGCCTTGGATTACGCGGCTCTTTGTTAAAAGAGTCCAATGGGAAATTAGACCTTATTGTAGATAAAAAATATTCTGTTATCAACTTGACTTGGGTGGAAAGTTGTTACATTGCCTTTAGTCTAAAACGTCGCCATCGATCTTACAGTAAACACCCGTGGTAGCTCACAACTTACCTGGACAGTTATTTTTAAACTTTCATATTAGATACATATTATTAATATAGTTCCCTAGGTTAAGCCTATTTTTACCTTATCTTTTATTTACCATAAAATGATTCGTGTTAAGACCGAATTAGCTATATTAATAACTTACCTGAACAATAATACAAATTATATATTACCTGACCGCATCCTATCGAGTTTCATTACATTTAAATTGTTTAATTTGCAGATATTACAGGTCTTTACTCAAAGACTATGGGTACGATTTTTCAAAAGGATTATTTTTAAATCGGGTGTCACAATTTAATGTTGAAATATTTTTTTTTGCAATTCTTTCGACTCTCTTTTAGGCGATTGTTAGTCGTATTTTCCATCATCAGAAGTAACATAATTATATTAAAACTACTTTTTGAGGATGTTTCATAATATTTCGTGGAAACAGAAAGTATAAACGATCCTTTAGCAAACCATGTAACGTATCGCTATCTAGCTAATTAATCTTACCTAATAGAGAATGTAGACAGATTTTACATGGTAGAGATATAGGTACAGAATAATACATGGTAGAATGAAATCGTAAACTATCTATATTTTATTCAATAAACGCTTTTGGTCCATTTTCTTAAAACTTTTATTAACTCTAGTTTTTCGAATAAGGCATATCATGTCCCAAACGGCTAATTGTAAATATAACAGTAGCTATAAAAAACAATGTACTTACACAAAAAGTCAGTGATCTATTCGTAAGGCCGATTGTAACCTAGACTTGCTAAACATAAGTTGATTGAGAATTATTAAGCTTTCGGTTAACGGACTGAACGTTTTCAAGACAAACATCAATGAATCATCTGATCCGCCTTTGTTTTTGTTCACTGTTTTTAGGACGACTGTCCTATCTTTATCTAGAACGTAGTCCATCTTCGCGTCAATATCGTTCTGTGTGATCGAATAAGAAATTCATCCTAGCAAACTTTTATATTTGTTGTTACAAGATCTATCTGTAGTGCATGCAGTATTTTTTTAACCTATTATCATATTAAATTATCTTCAACAAGTCATGCAGTGACATCTAGTCCCTGAACAACATTTTTGCTCTGTACAAGACAAACATATAGTAGTAGACATACTACCCGAACCCATAGTATAATACATACTCATTAGATATTAAACTATAGCCCACGTTAATCCATAATAATCTTTGATGAAAATATTTATACTTAACTTAAAATTATATCTTTTCTCTTTATAAAATTTATTATACAAAATCTATTAATCATACGACTGTTTATTTTGTCTTAGCATCGAACCGATGACCAACAATATAAACGCGGCAATAAAATATCTGATAGCCCATAAAGCCTTAGTAATTGCAAAAATTAACCTAGCTAACACTGATCCGCCTAGCCTACTTGCGAAAACTGCAGGTGTGGCCAAGATAAAGCCTTTCCAAGCACGCGATTCGACAGTACATCAGAACTATTGAAAGCAGCTATAATTTGTCTATATATTACCAATTTCACCTTCACTGCTTATCCAATTTACCTGTAAACGCGTTCACAGACGTTGTAAAAATTGGTCATAGTAACCCTAGATTGCCTCTCAGATCACCTCATGTGTAATGGTATCCATTTACCTGTTCGCCCATCTATCATCAGTTCTAGATCTTCTATGACTCTTTCCATTACAGTTCCGATATTATACATACAAGGGCAGTATTTACCTTTCTCTGATCTTTGTGCCCTTAAGTTTGTAGTTATAAAAAAGTAATTTTGTAATAGATGTTGGTGAACCTAATGGATAAATAAATTAATATCGTCATCGATTTTAGGGCCGTGTGATGCTTTAAGGAAGTACTTTTGCAAAATGGGCACGTATAAGGATATCATTTAACGGCAGCAGTCTTACATCCGATGGTCGCGGGTTCGATTGCTCGCACGGTAAAAACATTTGTATTCATGAGTATGATTGTTTTTATCAGTTCGGTGTTTTCTATATATATTATGTATTACTCAAAAAATATGTGTTTAAGCATTTGTATGGTACCCATAGCACTAGCTCTACTTAGCTTGAGATTAGATAGCGCTATGTGAATTGTCCAGGGTTATTATTATTATCATTCATACCAAACGGAATACAGATTATGGTTTTCTCCCCAGAAGAGCATTTAACTTGATATTACCATGTTGACTAGATCAATTGATTTAGGGTTCTTACAAGTTTTCTTACTCTCTTATGAATGTATTTGTAATTTGTTCAAATGAACTCAATTACTATGTCATTGATATATAAAGTAGTAGTAACAAATTGTATAGTTACTTATCACCACAAGGACATTAAAGTAATACCTTTCAACATAAACATTGAATTTTTATATATATACCTATCAATACGTATTTCTATTGTTGGGTTTTGTTTTATTACAGGAATGGAGGTCAGTGAGCGTTTGCATTTTATAAAAAAAAAGTATAACAATAAGTACTAACGGTAATGACAACGACCGCAATTGTTGGTTACACAATAGTTCAACAACCTTTCTATAGTCGATGAATAACTAATTTGCATCAGCAGTAAAATGACTAAAATAAATAAAAATTTCAGAAATTTAAAAATCACATGTGAGATAAAAGAATTAACGAAAAAGAAAAATCTTGACGTCACGCCTGAAAATAATCGTAGTAAAATCAAATGATGTTTCAAGAAAAAACAAATCGACAATGAAGATTGTCGTATGTAATTACAGAAGCAAAATTCAACTTTAATATATCAGGGTCTCTAGATCCATTAATCAATGGAGGCCACGTACGCAAGCCGCACACATCGATTAATCCTGTTCAGTGTAACCGATTAGGGGCACTTTCAATCAAGATTGTTTGCCTCGTTGTGCCAAGTTTGCACTGAAACGCCATGATTGACCCACTTAAAGGCGTTCCTGTACGCTTTTCAGCCTAAATACTAGTACATGGTATAGTACTCGGAGCCCTTTAGTACACTTTCTAAGAGGCTTCTATAGTTTATAGAAATTCTCAGGCTCAATTGATCTATTTTGCTTTATCTTATTGTGTTATCTAAATTCGTTTTAAGAAGTAAGCAACATTTCTTAGAAAAAAATATAAAAGTGGAGATGATAGTAGAAATAGTATTTTGTTCAAATAATCTAGAAAAAATTTCTTCTGTCAAGTTCCAAAATTTATCTCTTTATTATTATTGATTAAACTCCCAGAAGAGCCCACAAGTTGATTGGTATTTCTGATTTCGTCTCATCGCAATTTAGAAATGAAAATTCAGACCACTTTCATTTGATCTAATTGTGATTTATTTAATTATTTCCACCCGATACTTTGACATTTTCTAAGTAACCGGCAGTCTCAAATGTCAGACGTCAAGAGTTTTGAACTGAAATTGCTTGGAAAAAAATATTTGTTGTATTACCGGCAGCGGTTTCTTAATTTGGATGTGGCAAAATCTATTTTCTCTAACTTATATTAAGAATGAGAAAATAGTATAATATATTTATTCTCTAAGTTCAATATTTTAGAAAAAATTATTATAAATTATGTTGAAATATTTTTGTTACAATATTTCTTAACCTTGCTGAACTTATACACATATCGGTAAAACTAAAAGATCCAACTTCAAGCTAGCGCATACTACAAAGCTGGCCACTCTACCGACCTAATTGCTGGCCGTTCAACACTACTCAACCCGGATGCAGGCAACCCTCGTAGGGTACGCCCTCTCGGCTCATCCCTCTTTACCGAGGGTTAATAGCGAACACGTACTTCAGATGTTGTTTATAATAATGAAGCTTTAAATAAGGTCATTGGAATTAGAACATTTATTTTTTAAATATTTTGTATGATTCTGAAAGAATTTCGTCTTTGTTTTCTCGTTCGTTCTATTGCCATTTTTAGTACGTTAAAGAAAATCTAACAACTAAGAATGTAATGTAGGAGTATGTTATGGGATTATCGAGAAGTGGTAATTTAGATAAGAATCATGATGATCTAATTTTATAACAATGCTTGTAATAATACCAATCTGAAGGTAACGTTAACCCTTGTTTACTCGAAGAAGACAGTGATGAATTATTAGCTCTGGCTAATAATTTAATTGCTTATGAAGCGAAGCAAACTTTGACAGGAACAATAAACAATCTGCAAAGATCTGGAGTTTACGTACATGTCGCTACGGCGAACATAATTTCCGCTCGAAATACTCAAAATGTTGCTCATAAAATACGGGAGTTAGTTCTGCCTTCCCCTCCTCATTCTCCCTCCTGTTGTGTATACTGTTCACTTTATGGGGTACTTAACCCTTTATTTTTGGCAAGGTCTTACTTTGTACTCGTAATCTACTGACAAGAATCAATGTGACATTGTGACATAGATAACTTAAAAAGTCTAAGTAAATTGTATTCTATACAGCTTTTTTATCTAATGTACTCTTATTAGAATTGTCACAAAATACATGGAATATATTTATATCCAATAGCAAGAGATTTCAAAGTTCAACAGTTTCATTAGCTTTCCAACTGTAATTTTGCAAAAGTTATAAATGTTGTAAGTGTATTGCAGATACGGATGTTATAACCACAACTCTCCTACAGTAAGCTAACGGAGGCCAATTTTATTAACTTCCAACAGCCCTTTAAATTATGCATAACATTGCAATAGGCACCAGATGATTTTATTGGTCTATAAAAAACGTGTTAACTGCCTTCGCAGGTGTTCAATATGCTACAAATATAACTTTGCCATCAAATTCTAATAGATCTCTGCAGGTATCTCTGTCTCTAATGCTTATTGTATCATGCCAATTTTTAAATATTGTACAATAACAATCCTTTTCGTTACACTTATGTCAGTGATATTTAAAAACAGTATTATATATTTGGGTAACGTATCCACGAGGCGTTGTTCTCCATATTATGTCTATAGTTGCCAAATCCTTGCTTCTACTACTAATCTGTTTGTACAGCTCGTCTGTGCGTAGTATACGCGCTGGCTTACCATAATGTTAACAACAAACACGTTTGTATAATGAATGAATTAACATTTTAGGGAAGTCAATTATTCTACTGTAATCTGCAACTGCTGACGTTTGAATGTTTAATATCATCTCTTCAATTGAATTACGCTTGCGTTTTAGTTGTTTCCTAAAACGTATTTGATTTTATTTCATTGACATTATTTATTGCTAACTATTACTACTTGTTTATCTGTCGTGTCATTTAACACGCTTTTGAACAAATTAACCATTACAATAAAATTACTGTTGACTGTCTGCAATTACTATACGTTATCAGTGCCGTGACTATGTATTTTTATATGCCATTACATATCCGTGTGTAATCGTCCTCAATTTTGTCCAAATCAATACTAACCATGGAAATAACAAATGGTGAAAGAAATGTTTTGTTGTGAACTGTTCCATAATAAATATCCTCTAAAATTTGACATTTATGAAAGATAAAAGCTTTCACGTTCAATATTCATAGCCGTTAACTGCATAATTGTCACGCCCTCATCGCGAACCCCACTCAAAAAAATACTGAACGCGCCGATGATATTAGAGGAAAATTTTACTCTAATTTTAATATCTGTATTGAATTTATATGTCTTATATATATATTTTTATGACTGATTTTTAATGAGAGACTAATAAGTCTACTACTTATATTATTTTATTCATAATTAATATTTGAATATATTAGTACAAAGAATAATATATACTAGTAGATTTGTATATAAAGGTCCCGTTGGAAATGGCGACAATCATTTAATGTATAAAAAAAGTCTTATTGCAATGTTTTTAGACTCATTTTGTTTTAAATTCTATGAGAGTGATTCCTTCTATGTCAGACTTTTACTAGTTTCCTATAGTAGTAGTAGATATACAACTGCTATAAGAAACAAGTATCAATCACCAACCAAGTAATCATTCCTCATCCATGTTAAATCGTGTGATTGGGTAGGTCATTCATCATGTTATGGGTACTGATTACTATGATCTAATTGGGTGAAACTAACACCAATAAATCAAAGTAGAATTGATGACGCAGGACGAATTCGGAAGGAAGTAACTTTCTATTAACGATATAATATCTTTCTTGCCAGATTTATCTTGCACGAACAATAGTCACATACCTAAGGCTCTTCTAAGTCTCTCTTCAACCTGTATCAGTAGTACTACATTTATCTTTTGCTTCATTTACTAGTAGTATATGTAGTAATTCGTCTCAAGGCTTATTTTGAGATTATTAATGCAATAAAAAGCAGTCATATTTATAATCCTACATACATCAATTAAAATTGTGTAAATAAATTAAAGATTTCTAGATAAATTATGTCCTACTTATGGTGAGTATTTTGCGCATACGGAATCAACACTCAACATAAATAATTCTGAGTGTTTACGTTCTTGAATTGTCAGATTGAATCAATATCTATCAATTTCCCTTATTACAAAAATAAATCCACAGGTGATCCTATTTGAACTTCTTTTTAAAGCTACAAAATCCAATTAAAATGTTGTTGACATAAAAACGCCCCCATCAACATCAACAACGACAAACAGTTTTATGGCATTGCAATCTGAATTGTAAATGAACATCAATTGCGTAGGGACACGAGTTACAACATTATCTTACATGAGAAGACGAGATTAAGACCTCACATTTAAGCAAAGTAGATTAATATAAAGGACTATATCGTGAGACTTCACCGCGTGATGATGTTTTTTTTTAATTTAAGTGGAATGGCAAAAATCTTCTCATGCACCACCTCATGTAAAACCTGCAATACCTCATGCGTTGCCATTTCCAGAGGTCTAAGGTGTCATGCCACTTAACCTGTAATTTCATTAATGTGGTATATAATATGAATTTAATGATTTTGTTAAAATGCTTAATTTTGTGAGAATTGGTAATACTTGACCACGATCAAGTAAATGAGTGTGTCATCGCAAATTGCTGATTTTGCTCTCTCCTTCGTTCGGCCTTATTCCATATCATCCGATTGTCCTGAGGTTTACATTTGTGATCTTACTAAATTGATGTTTACTTGTTCCAGAGCTAGAGGGTTGTCGGGCGTGGTGCGGGCGGCGGCCGCGAGCCCGGCACCATGGCGACGGTGGAGGGGCGGCCGGCGCAGTATGGCGTCTCGCTCCGGCAGCTTCGGGAGCTGATGGAGTCCCGCGGCGCCGAGGGCCTGGCCAAGATCAACGCACTCGGTGGTCCGCAGGAGTTATGCAAGAAGCTGTACACATCGCCCACAGATGGTCTGTACCCTAGTTTTTAACAATTAACATATTTTTTCATGCTCATTCAATTTTAACACTCTAGAAGTCAAGGCTTTATACCTCACGAAAATAAAGCTGTCTCAAGTAATACCAATACCTATGAACAACGTACATATTTATACAGACCTTAAATTGGTCTGCATACTGAAAAGCAATCTATTTTTAAGTTAATAAAATGTTAAACAAGCTATTACTGGCATGAATGACCGAGCTAATACTTTTTATGATGCTAATTTTAACACAATACATAGTAGGTAGTTGGCGAGTAAAAATTTATACAAACATTTTCCAGGGCATCTTTGATAGCGTCATTTATTTTTATTTTCCAAACAGTAATATCAAAACGACACGACAAGCTTTTTTTTTTATAATAGTACCAGAGACGTACAGAACACATTAAAATTACAAGAACTGATTTATAATAGAAAGCTACTTAAGTAAATATCAACCGCATCTCAGACCACTCTCATTTTGCATTTACAAATGTACTTTGTATAGCGATCTAACAAATAGTTGTCTTTATATATGAGTAAGAGGAATAAAAATGTAATGCCAACCTTACGAAGAAGTCACTTCGCGGAAATGGAGTTACGACATTAAATTTTCATGACTGTCACAAATTATTCTGATGTGCTCCCAATAACATGATTGCTAGACAATTCAGTTCCGTGCCATAAATTCTGTAGTAATCTGTAGCCTATATTGTAGTAATAAACCTTTTGAATAAAGAATCATTTTGTATTTTCCACTTACACTATTCTGCTTTTCTGATGCATTACTTGCCCTTTTCTTACACTTGTAATTGAAATATTTTTACAAACAACTATCACTTGATGAGGTTAATTTAGTAAAGTTGTAGTTTGTCTATAAAATATATCAATACTATAAATACTCACCTTTACATTGCTACCTCGTTATTTATTGAACTCAAGGGTAGACAATGATAAGTGTCTGGTAACCATATGGCAGTTACTTGTTCACATTGCTTATAATTTGTAATCAAAGGCACGCTTCGTGTCAAAATGTTATTCATAAACATGTTTACTCCTACGAACTCCGTTTCTATATGATGTTCTGTCACCTTCTACATGACAAGGTGATATAGTACCTAAATCAACAGCGAAATTTACTTTCCCTATTAAATTCTAATCCAAATTTTTGTACATCTACACATACTCATTTTATACTTAGAAAACATTTACGTTCTAAATTGTTCGTACTATAGTATACTCTTTTACTCAGTTATTATTATGACTATCATTGCTATCGCATTTTTGTTCAGATATCATGTCATATCTTGAATGGAATAATTTCATTCATAAATAGCGTACTTTTAAAATTTTCAATATCAACGTTTAATTTTCATCAATTTCAATTTTCATCCGCTCCCTCAAACTAAGTTTGGACTGCAGTTAATATTAATAAAGGAAGCTTAGGTAGTACTAATTTTGTGTAGCCAGGTTTAAACGGTGTTTGTACGGACTTATAATAGGCTACCTTTATAGATTTATAACCGTTACTCATAACTAATTCAATTCGTGCGATGTCCTTATAAGAGAACAATGCCTTCACGCTCGCATGAGTTACTAACTACTTTGTCCTTCGGGGACGCTAAGGTTTTATTTATACAATAATGGAATCAATTTCTAAATTATTCATTAAATATTCAACCAAAATATTGTTCAGAAAGAAATTTTACCATATTTTGAAGCTAAGTTTCAATACAAATCTGTTAGTTTTGAGTTTGTATCATTAGTCTTAATTCTAGTTTAGTTATAAATATATATATATATATTTCCAATAAAAACGATGTGTGTAAGTGAGTATATTTTATTCATTTCACATAATGCTTTTGTAATACAATTTATTTTACTATAATATCCTAAATGCATATTATGCTAGGTACTACTTTTCTCAGCAGATAAACTTCCCTAAAATTACAAAGAAAAATATTCACAGAATATATTATAATTCAATATGGACATAACAAGAAAATATACCGAGAAATGGCATGAAAACGTAGCCTCCAATGCTTTTGTCAATCTCATTCCGTAATTCCGAATAAGTTCACCGCAATCGGCTGAGGTGACGTGGGTTCTCCCAGGAGACGGCCTAGGTACGTGCCCTCCGGATCGCCCCGGGAATGCCACATCGATGTTTTATCGGTGCCCTGTCTCTGATGATGGATATCATCCCCGGATTGGGACTATCATATATATTCCATATGTGTTACTTGACAAAAGTATAAATTGCTTACCAAGCCACGCCTATATCAAATTATTTATACATTTTTATTCAGGACTTTCCCCAATTTTGTTTTACTGTAACTTTGATTACAAATTGAAATAGGTAGTAAGTTTCTTTTATGGAATAGGCATTTTCTAAGATAGGATTTGAATCTGTAAATAGGTGAAGGTAGAGAACAAAATCAAAATCGGTTGATTACATATATTGTATAACAAGTTATGTATCAAGATAGATCATACGTATATATGAGCAGGTTGTGACTTGGTACAACAACGCAGAATCACGTGCAAAAGCTAATTGATAATAATAATAACCCAAGACAATTCACATGGCGTCATCTAGTCCCAAGCTAAGCAAAACTTATGTTATGAGTACTACAAATACCTACATAGCTTTTTTTTTGTAAGTGCATATATAATATACATAGAATACACCCAGACCAATACAAACAATAATGCTTATGAATACAAAGATTTGCATCGTGTGAGGAATCGAACCCGCGATATCCACTAGACCACTGAGGCCGTAATTGATAAAACCATAAATCGTATAAATAGTTGTCAAAGTATAATTATCCCAGAGATAAATATATATAATATAGTTAGAACGACTCAACCAAAGTCTCGTACACAAACTGCTGATATATACATAAATCGCATAACAGGTTGTCAGACAAAGTTACAAATGAACGCGTTATTTTGCAACTATCTATTCACTGGCTTTAATATCGACGATGACATTATCGGTAAATCGACGTCACTCCCCCTGAATGTTGTGGTACTTATCTGCGATCGCTGCTTATTTATTTCACCGAGCTTCTCGGTACGAACTAACTGGAGCATCATATACATGATAAAATATACAGCAAACTTTTAGATAGCGAATTTTCATTCAAACTACCGTATCGTTAATAATTTACTATCGGAAATAAATATTCCATTAGACCCGAAACCTTTGACTGACCTCTCTCGACTCTTTATACATTTTTAATTACCTATAACGAAACCTCAACCCCGTTACTATGAAACTATCGACAGTGTATACAAAATATCCATTACCAAAGACGAAAGTCCCATAGACGAATACAATTTTATAGATACTGAAATGTTCGTACTTATTATTTGATAACAATTAAATACAATTTGGCATAATTGAAACATTGTTACAATCAATGGTAATGCAGAATTAGCGTTTGAATACAATGTTGAACCAGAATAGAATCGTCAAAAGGACGCGAAAGCAAACAGACTCGAAATTAAACTTTTCATTGTGACGTTGGAGACAATTCCGCAATAACCCCGACAGAAGCGAGATTAGCATTTGTAAACTTGGTTATGTCGTTTGAAGATCTTATCGATTGTTCGTTAAGGTTCAGTTTATGGTTAACCGCAATGTGACCAGCTGCTTGCGTTTCTTTGACTGAACTCTTAAACTTATCCCATAACGTTTCCCACTCATTTAAAAATGTACGTGCTAATAGCGCTATTATAAGGAAAAAGTGGAATGTGCGACGTACTTTTAATGCATCTCATAATCTTGTTACTCAGCCTTCTCTCATCAAAAAGTAATTAGCGCCAACTAAAATACATTGTGAGTCAAGCGTGACGACGCCATCACACAAATCCATTTTCTTTTCGAGACAGTTACTCCATTGGCGAGGCGTCTCGTCTCGGCTAATTTATAAATGGATATGACAGACACTCAAAGGAGGCTTAATTCTGGAATTTAGTAGGGATTTTTACGACCCTCGTAACACCTACTGGATCGTTAATGAGGTCACGGTTTGCTCAGCAATGTTTTACGATGCTGACATCTCTCTTTTGGACTATTTTGTGCGTTGAATCGAACAAAAGTGCCGCAGAATAGGACGCACCGATTTTCGTGGATGCCAAAGTGATTTATTGATAGAACGACCTCTTAGATACTGAAACGGTGACCTTTGAATGATATCACTTGAGTCCCAAGGTTAAACTTGTAATTTAACATTGGACATAATGAAATGATAGGAATATTACAATGTCTAGGTTCTCCCTTGGATCTTTGCAGTTATATGCCTGATATCGTACTCGACTTGAGGTAAAGGTATATAAAACTTGCTAATGTAAAAGTTTATAAAAATTGTATGTGCTGGTAACGCAAATGTATATAAGTACATTGTAATTGATATGACAACAATAAATGTAAAATGATAGTAAATTCTAAGTTCTAAGAAATTGTTAACATTAGCTACTAATGTAATTGTTAGACGAAATTATTTAAGCAATGATATAAAAAATGGAATTTTTCTTATAGAAAATATTTTTGTATAAGCAATGTGGTATATAGGATACATAAAATGTATATATATAGTTCCAACTCGTGTTGGTTCATTGAACCAACTAGATCGATACTACGAAGGTCCAATGTGAACTGTGAACTTTGTGGAATACGAAAGTATGATATCTAAATATTATACAGAGAAAAGATTCGATGTTTGTTTGTAACGAGTACTCTTCAAAAATATTCAACCCATTTTTAAAAGTCTTTCGCCTATTGTTAGCTACATTATCAGTGAAACGTAGGTTGTAAGTATATTTTTATAATTTTCGAGTTTTCTACAATTGGAACAGTGAGAATGTCACAGGAGTTTTTATATAAATAAATACCTAATTACCAATATTATAAAAAGGATTTTGTTATTCTACATAAAGTAAAGTCCTAAACTGCGGCACCGATTTTAGAAATTCTTTCAGTTTTTGATGGATATATTTATCCAGAGTCACATATGCTAAAGTAATATATTATGTAGATATATACAAAACTCAGAAAGTCACGAACATCCTGGCGAAGCGTGGATGGTGTAATAGTCTTTTATATTCATAAGTCAAATATCTGTGTATGTAATACTAATATTGTAATAGTACATAATATTTAATGCGGCACATAGTAATGACTTCAATAAATGTTAAGCGCCAATAACATATTATGATGTTGACTAATTAGATTTCGGAATTAATCGTGCATCATTTGCGTTGACGAGCTTACACCATTCCCGTTTACGATAAAATACTAATCGATTAGATGGCGCCACGTGTTTGTAACCAAAATATGAAAATACTAACTTATTCCCCTGACTTGGTCTATGATTGATATGGTATAAAAGAACCTAATGGTAAAATAGTAACGTTAACAAATAAACGCAAGTGTGTATATTAAGAGTTAGTATGAATATGCTATAATACATGTAAATTATAGTTCTATCGGTTTTCTACACCGCCTCATTTCCGATAGTCACGGGTTCGATTCCTCGCACGATATAAACGTATGTATTAATTAATATGACTTTGTATAGGTATGGAAGGAGTCCTGGGTTATTATCTTATTATTAGTAATAATGTTGGTAAACAATACATATACTAAGCTGCTTGCTTAGTATATGTATTGTTTTAATTTGAGATTCCTTCTCTGCTACTAACACTAATGCGACGGTTGCCATTTGTGAAAATGAATTGTAACCACGTTTTTGCTCTATCAGCACACAGAGAGCTAAGCTGTAGGATATAGATAAATAATATTTTTATCTCTGTATTATGTGACTAGGTTATCTATTACATATTTCAAAATCTTGTTACATAATTGTAAATACACCGTGATAAATGCCTGATAGTGCTCTAATCACTGTATGTACGTCCAATGACTATATATTTCTATTCTGGGACAGACATACTTTTTTGAAACCTCATCTACAGAAAATTTGTCTTGAAAAACAAAGATTAAACTGTTTAGCCTGATTAAAAGCTTATCCTTTGGAAAACATACAACGAGCACAACGAACCGAAATAGATTAGAATCTGAATTCAACGAATGATGTATGGAAAAACTAAAAATAGTAACAGGAATTAATTCTCTATTAGATCGCTACGTTTTAATTTGAACCGACCAATACTTCTGATAGAATACATTTGTATGAAGCAAAATGCCGAATATAAAACTAATCTATCATACATATTATTTCGTTTCTTTAATCGAAATATATCTTTAATTATATAACTTTAAAATCCACCTTTTCCCACAGAACAGACGTTTCAAAATAGATCAGTACAAATATACCTTCAGAATTAACGCCCGGACCTTCAGACCAT
Source organism: Achroia grisella (assembly GCF_030625045.1). Lineage (NCBI taxonomy): Eukaryota > Metazoa > Arthropoda > Insecta > Lepidoptera > Pyralidae > Achroia > Achroia grisella. The sequence goes on from NW_026712590.1 coordinate 49,236, forward strand.
TCTTTTGATATTCTAGATTCATTTATGATTTTACAACTCGCTAAATATCATTATAGTTCTAAAGCAATTTGTAATAAGGCTTATATTGTCTTGTATAATGCTAAGGAAATCTTTCTCGCTGATAGATCGTTTGTGTCATCCATTTCACTGAACTCTAGCGGTACAACGAAAAATGATATTCGACGTCCCGCCAACAAAAAATAACATCTTCATCTAGTGCAATACGTCTTATTACTCATTTTTACAAGCCTAAAACACTTATAAGTATTCAACCAAATTAAACGTCCGCTGTGAATATTTAAAACGTGTGGAACGGTGCCAAATATCCTACAACATTGTGATATTCATGAAGAATTCCTTTTGACGACTGAATTAGTGACTATCCTATAAACAGGTGGAGATCTAAACGGTTTCCATCGGTATATACCGTCGCTTTTCATACAATTTATCGAAGCTATTAATTAAAGGTCTAGAAGTTGTCGTCGATTATAAATTTTGGAATATTACCAAAGGTATTGTGGCCGACCGACCTCTATGGGCCCTTGTAATTAGTGAACCTCGCACCAAAGTCAAGGACATTTATGCCGTATGAACAGCATTTGCATACATTAACTTTGATTAAATGATAATAATAGAAATACAGAAATCGCTCGTGTATAGATAATGTATCAAATATTGTTTGAAACGTTTCTAACGATAATGTTTATTCAATAAACATTATACTATTAAATCGAAAGGAAATAGACAGGGACCAAACTCTCAGACTTACGAATAAATAAAATTTAATTTGACGATACTTCAGATCTACGGTAAAATTTACATATATTATTAAAATATTTGTAAATAGTAGTAGTAATGTTTATAAATAAAGCAAAACTACACCAGCAAGTTAATATAATCCTGTGGCACGCAGTCTTCTGCATTGAAGTGCGCTCAATGTCATCTCGTTTCCTATTATGCATAACTAATACTCGAACGTTCTTTTAAAGATGACTTAATCAATCGTTGTTCATATTTAATTTGCAATATAAAGTTTTATTGGTGTTAAAAAATCATAAAAAGCTGTCTTCTTTATCGAATATTAAGTACTATCAGTCGCAATAAATATGACCAAAATGAAGCGTGAATTTGCTAAGACAGTAAATAAAAATGTCGTCAAATAGTAGTTCGTTTTTGGAGTTTGTTTGAAAGACTGTCCTCTAACAGAATCAGAAAAGTTTTCGTAGCTCATGTTAACTTGAGTAAACCGCTACCGAACAAGAGGGCAAGGCGAGTCAAATCACATTACCTTTAATCGAGGCTCAATAAAGAGGTTACTCTTTTATTTCCCTTAGATATAACAGAGATAGATAGTGTTCGTGAAAGGAACATCAAAGTTAGTTAGAAGATATATTCGCTACCTAGACTATGTACTCTTAATGGCCTTTCTTCAGTCCTTGATTTGATTGATAGATGTTTAGATATATACGAGGAACTCTTTGTTTGCTCGTTTGTTAATAGAGGTTACTCTTTTATTTCCATTAGATAGAGACATACATTGCCGTGAACGGAATGTCAAAGTTACTTAAATAACATATATTAAGAAACTGAATCTGATTTGATTGATGGTTGCTGTTTATTCAATGACATTTTTATTTGCTCGTTTCTCTCTTATTTCTTCTATTGGGCGACCTAATACCATTATATACAGGAAGGCTGTCATTGACTAAGATTCATCGCGGCCTTGGATACTCTGTGGCTTTGAATCAATGAAATTTTATATCAGCAATCGACAACGCTTACATCATGCTATTAAATAACTTAGCAGACTATTACAAACTATATTTAGAACTTTATTTACTTCAGACATGTTTACAATGTACTTTTTATACATTGTATTATAGATGTTTCAGGTAATTAAAATTATAGCAATGTGAACGAAAAAAAAATCAATCTAAGTAATTATTCCTGCAGCTACAATGCCTTTTGTCAATCAGTCATGTCCCAGCCAAAAGTAACATTTTAGGTCCCATGCAAGAATACTCAAAATAAAAAAGTAAACATACTGTTTTACAGTTAGAGATTATCCAGGTAGAGTTAACCCTATTTATAGAGATCAGGCTACGAGTTATTGGGAGCATTGCCCAGAATAACCAGACCTATTTTAGAAATTTTGGTTTCCTAAATTGACAATGAAACTCGTAGCCGATTTTGCTGTTTATAACTGTAAAAAGCTCTTTCTTCCTACTCTCTTTCTCAAGTACAATTTTTTTTTTATTCTTGGATATGCAACCCTGAAAGTAATAGTTAATGTATTTTGATGCACACTGTTTCTAATTACTCATCGACTATGCACGGTATAAAATATATTTACGTAGGTTCTAGGTTAGTTTCTTAAGGCCGAATCATTAGTTAAAAAATAGCTGAATTAAGAAATACCTCTTCTTTTGAAACCGGTTTAAATCAAGCCCGCTATCATGGCCAAGACCTAGTTGGGACCGTGACATATGCATCACTCATGTGCTTATGAAGGACTGGGCGGGTCCGCTCAGCCCTCTGTCATAAGTGACGTCACTCAATCAACCCTCGTGTTTATGGCATTGACAGCTTGTACAAATGACATCATCTCTTTTACCTCTCCTACTGCCTACATTGTTTGTAGTGTTGTAGTTTATCTATAATTTTTAATCTTTACATAGTATAAATCATAAACATAAAAAAGTCAACGCCGCTGACTGTTCGCTTATATCTATTATATTTCAGTAATAGATAGAGTGATTCAAGAGGAACGTTTTTATGTTTAACACGTGTTTTATATAATATTAAAGAACAAACCGAGAAACTCAAAGATTTGTAATGCATCCGTGCAAATCCGGGTGAATTGATAACTAGTGACGTCTGTTTAAATATAAACATAACACTTGACATGCCCATATTTTGCTAGTTATATTTGAGTCCACAGTAGAAACTTCCGATTTATTTAGTCCTTCATAGAATCTATTATCGCTAGAGAATTAGTCAAAAATATAAATTCATTTCCAAAGATATTTAATCTAGGCTAGATTGAAACTGTCTACCTTTGGAGAATAAGTTAGGGTACTAAACCACCAAACAGCGGCGCTCTCTCTTTATTTTATCGCTAACTATTACTTTTGTAGGAAAATTGTATGGTGCCGACAACCATATTGTACCGTGATATCAAGGTTTTTATCGTCATTTTCATTGAATACTGGTTTTCATTGTGTGTCTAATAACGAAATAATGGCATATTTTTTTCGTATCTTAATTATAATTGCCGTTTACCAACAATCGTAGTTAACTGCTATGTAATCTGTCGTAGTGCTTTAACGTGTGTTCTTTCATTAACCAGTCCTAGATTCAATTCTCAAATCTTGATTTGATACAGATATATAATAACTCACTGTCTAACTCAAGTTCATTATAAATCGAATATTTAAAATTATTCATTTTCTAAATATTTTAGTACAAAATTAGATTAGTCATCAAAAGAAGGTACATTAAATTATTCCTATCGACAATATCCAGAAAATAATACAGTTCTAAAACTCTACTCATAGATAAATAATAACCATTTTACAAAATGTACATGTACTAAATACAAATTATAGTGTATATATGTAATTACATACGAACAGACTCACTTCCATGATAGTTTATGCATCATTGCATGACTAAGAGTTTATTAATTATTCATTAGTCTATTAATTATTGTATAATTATTAAATTCAAGTTATTTGTATATAATGTTGTGTTAAAATGTCTACTTTAATGTAATTATTTGTTCATAATTTTACCGATCTTTAAAAATTTCCACTGAATATTGTCACTTATTCATCATGCAAATTATTAGTCATCTGTCAATTCATAATACCATTATCACAACAAAATTATGTATCATGTATACATACAAAAACGTCAGCGCTTGATTATAATTTTAACTGCGATCTCCCAACTTCTATAATTAGTCGCATTATCGTGATAAATGGAGTCATGCACACTCTTACGTCATATTATGGTCTTACTCCAGTCAATACCATCAATAAAAATTGTGATCGTAACACGTTAATGACGGGGAGATGATCTCAGTAACAGGATGTTTGTCTGTTTGAGTTTGCCTTTGTGTTAAAAGCCAAATAAAAATAATGTTAATAACGTTATTAAACAAGATAAAATATTTTAAATTGGAATTCGGTACATGTTGGAAATGTGGAAATATAAAGACTACGTCTAAGTAAAATATGAGTATAAAACCTTCATTGCCTTCTCACAATATTTTACTTTTTATTTATATATTTAAAATATAATACATATATTATTTCGGTAAATATATAAATAAACGTACGTACGTTTTGTATTAAAAATATGGCAAATTTAGTGATGAGTGCTTAATCCGTTTAGGAAATTGAAAGTAAAACAGATAAAAGTAAATTATTATATTAAAAATATTTTTTATATATTTTATGTGAATTTTGATACAAGCAACATACGTCAAAAGTATAAAAAAATTACAAAGATTATTAATTAAATTAATTAAAAGGAAATTACTGTGGAATGACTGAGATATAACAACATGTAAAATTAATTACTAAAATAATACATACACCAATAATGATATAATTTAATAATACACTATAATACAATTAAAAGTATTTATTATTTCCATTAACTAATATATTATTACTTAAAGATCTAGAATAATAGAATTATCAACATATCTAGCATTGAAAATTCTATTAAACCCATAAACAATGATCAATTTATAAAATAATACGTCCAATAATGATATAATTTAATAATACACTTTAATCTAATTAAAAGTAACTATTAATACCATTAACAATGTATTAATAAAGATCTAGAATAATAGAGTTATCAATGTATCTAACATTGCAAAATTCTATTAAACCCATAAACAATTAAAAGATACAATAAAAGCAGCAATATTTGCATAATATCTTCATAACTGCTGACGTTAGTCCATTGGAATTCGGAATTACTACAGCAACTTTATTGTATGACATAAAGTTAAAATAGACCCATCACAAGTGGGAAGAGGTTGGAATTATTTTGAACAATGACATAATTGACTTTATCACTACGTCCGCAATATAACGCAACTAACTCATCTTGAAAACCGACCACGAACTGTTTGGCTACATTAGCGTCGTATAATGAATTTCGATTATGTTCTTCAATGAGAATAATATTTGATAAAACATTGTTGTCATCGTCTAAAAATATAAAACAGGTCCCTAATCTATGTTTCTGTCTACTTCACTAGAATTTACTGAGGCCATTATTGAAATAACATCCGTACACAGAATCTGTGCTGTACTAAGGACATTAAATGCTAACGGTTAGCGCTACCAATTCGTTCTTTTATCTGTACCATTTACTGTTGTACGAAATAGTAAGAGTAGTCTTCCCAACGATCTGGTGATGGTGGGTTCCAAGTGGGTGTCAGGTTTATAGACAATCTTTTACCATCAGGCGTGTCGTATTCTTATTTTCCATATGTTTTATATAAAACAAAGTATATAAATAAATGTAATTTGAACTGTTTAGCGTTTGAGCATCTGAATATACCTATCAATATAAAGTTTGAGAAGTCTTACTCATAATATCGATGCTGTCTACATTGAAGGTCACAGTATTCATCCTAGCCTAAAAGGTCATTGGCCGATACAGTTACATCATAAACTATCTGCATGTATCTAAAAATCCATTACGCAGAATAAAAGATGAGTCCCCATGCGACTTAGCAAATAAACCAGTAATTTATGCTTCGTCGGCGGACGCGGCGCCGGTTTTGTTGCGGCCTCGTTTTTCGCCCTCGAATCAATTTCCACGATGACGTCATCCACTCTCTCCCACTCCACCGCTCCCTTCGTGCCCCCTTACCAACATCGTACCCCCTAGGAACAGAGATACGACTATTTCCGTTCCTTACGTAGCACTGTCTTTACATTCCATCTCATCTTACTCACGATTGTTTCTCTTGTACAATGGATCGTTAACATTTGTATTGTCTATATTATTTTCTACAGATACATTGTCAGTATTATACAACCTCCGCTCAGGATGCTTAATGGATAAATCCACTCAAATATTTTATTTCATTTGTAATTTCCGAAGTATTTTTTACTAACTTTATTCATGACATTGGATCATCTATCATTATAAAAATAACATGTAGGTTTTTATTCATTCATCATCACCCACCGTATTGAAATAATTGAAGTTATTTTGATGTAAACGACTTGAATTTGTTTATATAGATTTATTTTATTATAATAGCCCAATCGTGAAAATGAGGAAAATATACAAATCTAACAGCACCCCACCTGTAAATATTTACTAGGTTTTGATAGCGGGATTTACTTACGCCGACTAAGTCTCTCGGGTTCGTCAGTAACATTACACACATATTCAGTCAATGGTGTTACTGTTCCGAGCCACACGCTCATTAGGCAACCACATAGCGGAAGCCCCAAGCGTAAACTGTATACCTAGAAAACAACTAAATCCGTGCGCAACAGAAACAAACCAGGTACCACTTATGATTGAACACTCGCAGGTATTTTCGTAACTAATATTAATACCAAGATTAAAATAAACTTTAACCCAACGAAAGACGGACGATCGCCTAACTACAAAAGCTGTAAAACAAATAACCAATATGTTCAACATACGAGCTCGGTAGCCCATTTTCTTGGTGGTACATCATTTTATTTACTTCACTTACAGGTTAATGTGGCTCGTACAGTAAACTATACGAAACAATCGAGCTATTTTAAACTCTGTTTACATCCAAAGTTATGAGGCCTGGTCGTAATGTAAGAAACACCAAAATATTCAATTAAAGATATGTTTGGATTATGTACCATAGTATTTCAAACAAGTGTAAATTAATGCCATTTCGGCTACTATAAATTAATATAGTATTGACAAACACGTCGATGTCTGCGTCAAACTTGGCAAACGGAAATTATTTTTACAACAGAACTTACATAACTCCTGATGTCATTCAAGGTAATAGCCCTGAATTCATTATCTTATATCGTGTCATAACATTTAATAGGAATAGCAAACGATCCCAATGTTTTTATGTAGCAAGAACACGTCATTTTTAAAACTAAGCAGTAATTGTAGAAGTGTTTTGCCTGCAATTAGCACGGATGTGACTCCCAACCGTGGTGTTTGTAGTAATTCTCAAGCTTCTACATGTTAATCTATACTGTTTTAGACTGTAGATCATTAGTCACATGATTTCTGATGTTACCAGACACATAGAAACGAATTCCGAGACATGTTTTGCGACGTGCCGAAATAGAACGCAGCGGGTACTATGCGTGCTCCCTGTGTGACGCCGGCTCAGATCTCCATCTCGCTCAATCTTATAACCTGGACATTATACCTTTCTCATTCACGCGCACTCAGTTCATTGTTTCAAAGCGTAACTCCGTTGGCCGGTGGACTGAAATAGGTCGGGAGCGTCCGAAACAGACAGTTCATGCTATCGAAAGCTATTGCGAGGTCACTGTCGAAAAATCAAGATAATTTTTTTCTTATAAAAAATATTAATTTTGAGAAACAATAGAATTACTTATATAACAAAAAAAAGTTTAATATAATTGGCTGATAGAATAATGTTTTTAGTCTTTCATTTCATGAATATTTCATTTATTTTAAATCATGAATGTTACAGGTAATCCAATTATTTCGTCAAGTAATTTAATGTTAAAAGAAAAAAGCTGATGAAACTACGGTTGATAACATGTCTACGGCATTACGAAAATCATTATTTCCTATTATTTTGACTTCCTATACGACTTGACACAACATTAATTCATTTTACATGACATGTTGATGAAGGGCGTGTTCATTATTAACCATAAATTATCGATAATGTAAACCAATTCTTAAGAAAAATAAAGATATTTTAATTGTAATTCATAGGGGTAGGCTATTCATAATCAATTCTCCACAAGTTCGTATTTAAGATTATATGTACAATGAAAATGGAATAACAACAGTTCACTCTTACATTGTTTCTGAGCTACAATAAGCAATAATTAGATTGTTACCATAACTGTAGCTCGTGTTATGTAACAAATTGTATAATGTTCTACTTCATTTCCCCACTATACGGAATACGCTATAATAATGGTCGCCATTTAGTCGCGACCTCAGCCTTCGCCGCCGTAATTGCTATGCCTTTGTAATCCTTGGGGTAATCTTATTGACGCCAAAGAAATGTCTGCATTTAAGGTTAAAGATCTCCAATCCTCTTAACCGCATTAATTTGGCGTAGGTTATACATCAGAAATTCAGCAACTATTTTGATATCTATCAAACCGGATTAGAATTGAGTATTTCGCAGTAACTATTTATTTGTACAGCTAAGCATTGTCGGTAGATAACACTGTTATTCCATCAGAAACGAAATGGGTTTTCTCTCCAGCGTGTATTTTCTATTTGCCTCTGGGGGATTAGTATCTAAACGGAGTATGTTTACTGCTACAATGCTCTCCAGTGACCGCTTTGCGTGTCGTCATCATGTATTTTATTTATAAGTTTGTCGGAAATGTCTACAAATGTGAAACCTGCTGCAAAGTATCCTGCATATTTTATATCAGCTGTAAAATTTACTTAAACATTATCTCTTCCCAGCGCCTTATCTATGAATACATTTTTATGACTGAAGTCATATACTTTTATTGTACGGTTGTACCTTGTCATTTTAGTATTGTGATATCGGTATAATATTTCTATGGTTAATCACAGTTAATAACCTTGAAAAGTCATGAAAATACGTACTTACCATTGATTTAGTTCTAGTTGGTCTGTATAATTTCTTTTGAATTGAAAAAAATATTTGTTTAATATTGATTATGCCTACGGTATGTGTAAATTATCGTTCTTAACCCAAAGTCTTTAACATTGACTTTAAAATTGTTCCTTAATCTAAATCCAAAAATTTAAAAACAAAGAATCTCTTTCTATAATATTATTTTACACTGCATCTGCTATATCGAGGTTCGAACATAAGGCTATTAACTATCAGACTCTCTAAGATAAAAGTGCTTGTACTAAAGAAATGACTGTAGTGAGCCGGTCGTATACACTTGAACAGATCTCAACAATGTCGTTGGGACATAATGTATGAATATCTATTTGTTATTCTTATCGTCCTTTAGCTTTCATGTTACAATATCTTTTCCATTTATTCATCTTTGACATGGTTTGAAAATAGTAGTAGGTAATTGTCAATTTAAAGAATAGTATGATGTATCGAAATTGTGTATTAAGCATTGACAATTGAAGTACAAACATCAAAGCTTTCCGTCTCAGAAAACTAATATTTCCTGTTCAAGTTTTTTACGATAGTTTACTCGGAAAACATTAGGTTCAAATAAATCGTGTAAAAAATTCAACAAACACATTGCCAAAGTCAATTCTTTCAAGCATCATATTCGTGTATGCAGTAGATATAAACGACAACCTCGCCCGCCCTTTGGCATTCGCCCGGTACCAGTACAACGTGACCAGATTTCGTGGACCTCTGACAGTTCATTGGCTTCACCTCCTCCATCGCTTTCGTTAGCTACTTTGGGGAGGCGGAGGAGGTCTTGTGGGCTGGGCGCTGTGTACTTGGCACATACGCTTACGTCTGCTTGCTTCGATTAATGTTTTGTTAGCTGACTCTGTAGCTAACATCAACTTACCTACCAATCTATGTCCTTGTATATAGTTGCACCCGCGCCTTGAAATGTGGGTCAAAACAGCGCAAATCTTACACTATTTGTATCTAAAATTATATATGACATATCATTTAAAAGGAAAATATTAGGAAGGATTTTAGATAGTAGTAATGCCGCCTTAAGATTCAAGCGATTTTGTTTTCTTGTTAATAGGTTGTAAAATTAAACAATAATGAGAAATATCAAGAGCAAGCAAGCAAGATCTCCGCCGATAACAGCGCAGCTCTTAAATTATGAATGAATGAATGAGGTTGTAAATAAGATTTTTTGCGTCATTATTTCCAACAACTACTGAAATCATCCATCAACTATTTCTTTTATTACTATTGCTATCTCATTTAGACAAGAATAGTGTGAAAGTGACAGAACAATTATTAGAAAGGTTGAATTAAGTCGTCAGAATTCAACGACCCCTATTACAACAGATAACAAGCCAAAACTGAATTAGTGCCATCCAATTTGTTAACGTTATAAAACCGCACAACCTATTAATGTCGAGCGAGTAGTAATAGAGTCAATTAGTTAAGTCACGTTCATTGTAACTAACGCGAAGGGACTTGGGGTTCTATTCTAACCAAATTTCTACGATTTCTCTTTCTCTTTCTTTTATTTTTCGACTTCGGTATCACATTTAGTTAAAGTATTTATTTTATTGTTAATAGTCATAATAAAGATAATGAAGAATCAAATGGTTATTTCAAATAGTAAATTTAACTTGAATAGGATAGATTATCTGTCTTTTTTTGAGTGCTAAAGTCACAAGACTCTTTTACAATCTGTTTTTTATAGAAACCTGTTTTCTTTCAACTTTAAAATATTACATCATATCGTAAAAGGTGTATAGTGACATCTCTGAAGACTAATGCTTTTCATCGACCATCATACGGACCTCCACCTATATACATAATATTTGAAGCTTTAAAATGCACAAAAGGAATATGTGTATTAACAAAAGCTGAAAAAACTTTCCACATGTGTTCATGTTTATTTGCTACTCACCCCAAATAGCCAGTTCGCAATCAAACCGAGCAATAATGTAAGCACACAATAAAAACGTCATAAAATAACACTTCCTTGTGTTGTTTTAAAAATAAAAAATCGCAATTTGATCAGACCAGAGATATTAGATAAACCGTATTCAGAGCATTAGTATCGCGTGACGTTATTTTTTCTACGTCAATGCGGTCGACATGACGTTGAAATTCTTCCAGACGTGAGACACGTCTCTACATTTTTTAAACAATAACTATAATACCTGTTATTTATGCCTGTGACGCGGGAACATACTATTTTGGTTCATGCCTGGGAATAGTTCATCTATATTTATAACCTTTCAACACTAATTAAATATTTGAAACTGAAAAGTATTCCCCGAATTAACGTAAACTCTAATCTAAAGCATTATTTACAGATAATAAAGTACTTTTTGATGAACCTATTAATACTAATTAATTATTTATTGTATTATGCAATTCAACTATTAAATAGGTTCTATAATAATTATACATGTCAGTATTACATTCTAGTTTATATCTCTAAGATCAATGGTGTAGTTTGTTTCGATGGGTTATTGTGTATTCTAGATGCCATTCTTAATACACTTTTAGTATATAATGTTGTTCTATATAGTTTTATGTGAATATCTCTTATTTCTTTTATTGCATTCAAACGCCATTTAAATTTAATTAAATACCCTTATTTTGACAAATGCTTGAATCGTCTTCATTTTTAATTGTTACTGCCTATTCAGAATGTAGATTCAGCGAAAAAGAAAGCATAAGAAACTTGACTGCTGTAACTTTGTAAGTTATAACAAAACCTGCACATAAAATAAAAATATACTTACTTCAAAATATATACACAATGTACTGGAATTTGTAATGTTATGTCTACTATATATGTTGCTAAATATGCCGAAATTATGTTTTGTAAACACAATTCGTTGAATACTACATTTCCTAAGCCAATGTACTACGTAAATTGGAACTCACGATTGCAATCTAAGTAAATCTAACCTAAGATTTGGATTCCGCCGACGAGGAACTATTTAAGCCAACCAATTTCAAACTACCCCTGCAGGTATTTCATTTGTCAAGCACAACCGTGTGCTCAAATTAGATCCAACGTTTTGCAAATAGGATTCTGTTGCAGTCTTAGTTTCTTCTACGGTATATATAAACTAGATTCTTTTATTAAATCCTCTTATTGTGTAACAACTATTGTCATCTATAATGTCATGTCATTCTGAATTTTCTTTATCACACAATTTTTGTCCAACCTTGAACTTATAAAAACTTAATTCAGTTGCATTTTGAAAGACAAAACAATAGATACTAATATAATAAATGCGGAAGTGTTCTGTTTGTTTATTACTCTTTCACGTCTAAATCTTAATAAATTGTATGAAATGGATGGTTATCATTTAACTTAAAAAAGCAGACGAAGTCGCGGGTAACAGTTAGTAGCGAATAATATTTAACAATTCTATTCCATATTGTAGTAATATCAAAGCCCAAAATGGACAGGGTATGGCTCCGCAAACAAAATAAGTTTCATAACATAAGGCTTTGTCATATGCGAGTACTGTAATCTCATATCTTTATTTGTTTCGTCTTATATAAAACCAGGTGGAGTGGAGTACCTTTACAACCACTTGCTTTTGACCCAATAACTTCGCAATATTTGTTTTGTAATTGATCGAAACATTCTTCACGTAATGGAATTAATAATATTACTATTAATTATATAGAAAACTAACTCCGATCACTTTATATATATTTACACTCATTATAATTCTTCTTGTTATTAAAATTTACCGTATCAATGAAATTTTATATTATAAAAAATAAAAGATACAAGCAAAGCCATTGTGAAAATAACACATTTATTCCTTAAAAAACTATACCTTGAATAACTTTAACTAGCTGTGTGGCTAAATATTCTTTATTTATTTATTGTTGAGTATATTGTATGGTTACGACATATATTACGTGTTTATTCTGACACTGAATTTATATCAGCTAAAATGTTGACTATACTAAACGCTGCCATCTATATCGAATCTGAAATGTTTAATCAATACGTATGTGAAGGTTTCTGGCACTGAATAGTCGTGATTAAACTTAGCTTTATGTACGTGAATACTGCAATTTGCTCAGGAAGCTACAAAGATAACTGGATGTAGATTAAAATTTATATCGCAATGGCAACCTCGTGTGCCCATTTCTAGCCGTTTAGTAAGCCGAAACTACCTTCTGGACTCCAGTTAAATTTGGAATCACGCTTCCTAAATGAAATAGATCTCGTTTAGACGATTGACAAAAAACATTGCAGGTGGTATCTTGGAATCGATTAGGCGCGGTAAAAATCAACAAATAGATCTTGTAACATCATAGTGAGTAGAAAATATAGGTCACGCTTTGTTTTCATAAACAATTTGTTCTTGCAAAGTCTTATGGAAAGAACTTGTCTAAGTGTTAGACAGTCTGAAATTGTTAATCTTTTAATTAATCTTTCTTTAATCTTCGATTTCAGGTTTAAGTAGGGTAGCAAGTGTGTTAAGTGTAAAGACAGTTTGCAATAAATATAGTGAAACTACTACAAAAAGTTTACCCGTAAAGACTTAAATAATATCATAATATATACATCTTGGACTAGCTTTTATCTATTATTATACATTTGCCGTATATCGTTGTTGCTTCTTTATAATAAATGTTAAATTCCACTTCTAACCTAGACAATTCATTTATTTAGCAAACTCAAAAGATAATATGATATATACAAAAAAGATTTATCATTATGTATACAAATATTGTATTTTAGTAAAATGTATTGGACCAAGAATTAGAGAAAAAAAAATGCAGGGTAATCCAAAATCTGGATGCGTGAATGATCTGCCCATTTTGAAAAAAAATATTTTTGATCTATTTTATATTATACTAAGAAATGCACGACGTCCATACGTACAGTTACTGTAATAAATAATGATTGAACTTTTTAGACTATAAATGACCATACCATGAGTAGTAGTAGTAGTAGCCATATCTGAGTATAAAACTATCTTCGCATAAAATGAAAATATCCACGGACAATTAATACCTCAAACATAAAACGAAAATCCAGCTAGGCTTTTGTTAAATCACTTCACAACATAACATGAGCAATGTAATTTAAATACAGTATTAATTTAGAGCAAAATATTATATTTAGACGGCGGTTTCTCTTCCGCGATTTCGTAACAATGTAACGCAAATTCACCTTTATGAGCTGGTGTTAGAACATAATTTGTATTACGGTGCTGCTTAAGAGGATTATATTTGGCTTCTGTTTGACGGGCTCCGTGTACACTTGAAAGTGAACGTTACGTATGACGCGATGGCAGCAAATAACTTTGGAAAACAGAACTTTGGAAGCTCTCATAGTAAAGACATCGATATATATTGATATCACATGATACAAGTTTACTTTACATGACTTGTAACTAGAAAAACCGGCAAGCAGCGAGTTGGACTCGTAAAAGAGGGTTCTGCGCAAATAATATAAAATTCATCTAAGCATGTTATATGAAGTAGAAATTATAAACGTGTGATAAGAAATTCCTTCACTTGGACTAAATGTAGCTATAAAATCAGACAACGTAACCTCTTCATTTCTGAAAAATTTGTACGGAATTTCTTATCACACGTTTATAATTTCTACTTCATATAACATGCTTAGATGAATTTTATATTATTTGGCAAAGAAACTTCAGTTTTTTTTCTTGTTTCAATTTTTTTTCTTGTTTCTGTAGTCTTTATCAACTTCATTACCAACTTTGCGTTTATCAACTGTAACTATTTAAAGTATTTGCTTCAGAACTCGGAAATAAGCATAGAAATTAAGATCTACTTCGCCTTCAATATGATTAGGTCAAAAGTATCTGAAACTATTCCAAATGTGATCGACAGTATCAGAAGTTTCAGAATTTTAATGTTGTAGACGGTTGGACATAAGGACAAAATTGTTCAAAAAGTTAAAATTCTAATTATTAGTGCTATTAAGCATAATTCTAAGCAACAGGAACATAATTCTAGGCTACGAGAAGCCGTCAAAGTGTATACCGTCTTCGTTTGTTCATTTTGAAATACTTTTTGAATCAACTTTAAAATACATTTAATGAACGCAAGCTGTCATGAATGATGACAGTTGTTTTCAAAATGACACGATAGAAACCAGTAAGTAACGTCAACAAATATTTTCGTGTCCAATGACTGTCTGCGAAGTGACAGGTTATATAAACTGTAGCAATCAATGTTCAATGTAAACAAAATTAAAACGGAGTTGATATTGTTTTTTTACTCCGAAATAATGTAATATATATTTACCTTATTTCTACTATGTAGAAATAAGGTGTAATTTCTCCCAATATCAGATATGTTTTATTTTTTAAAAGATACACAATTTAAAGTAGATTTGCAACTACAGAGCAAGCTTTTATTTGAAGTCTATTCATAAACAATCGGACGATATCAATAGCTCTCTATAGGTAGACCTGAAGAACTTATATGATCTTTACAGTATGCTATATATGTATATTCGTTTTGTTTCATTACTGTGTTAATCCAAAATACGGTCTAATATCTAATAATACATGCATTCAATTTCATTCAAATCCATTCTGTTACTTAACCTTGATTTAGCAAATCTTAAAAATGTATTTAAATATCAATCAAAAACACTTTTCATACTTTATTATTTCAACAATATCAAATATTTTACTTACCCGATACTTAGGGTTTGTGGGAAAATGCAGCTGCCACAGACACTTTTAAATCAAATTTAAACTACCTTATATAAATTTACTATCTAATGCAGATTTCTTGAAATGGTGGCAAATTTCTATACGGTAGTCGTAAATTTTATTATCCAATTCAATTTTATGATTATTATACTAATTCATTGAGAACTTATCAAGACTAATATAGACAGACAAATAGGCGTGATCCTATATAATATGTATTGAAGATATATTATATATTCAGTTTGTTAACTTGTGCCTCATTTCTTAGTTTACTCAACTGTACTGTAGCGCAGACTTTGTAGCTTCGACTGTTACGTTTGACTTAGAAAATTGCCTTGTCGTAAAAACAACAATGTTGTATTAAACGTCAAATCATAACCCTTTCTTTGTTGCTTAGAATATTACATCCACAGCAGGGTTGTCAACCAAGAATTTCAACATACATCCTTGTATGAGTACGATACTTTTTTTCGCATAACTAACTTACTTCGTACTTTTTTTTAATGTACATAACAAATGACAATAACTATACTAAAACTGTGACGACACTGGTCAAAGTATAGCAATTTACCGACGATACGAAGATGGAAAGAAAAATCGTGCCAAGAGATTTTTTTACATAATCTACAAGACTAAAAGTTTTAAGGTTGGCAACCCTAATCCACAGGGACTATATTCACGATTTTCGACACTATATTATCGATATCTCATCGCTCGCTGTAAGTGTTCCCGTTTCGGGCTTTACGTAAAAGAGTTGCCGAGATTTTTACGATCGTCAGAGCGTGCCAAAATTCGGATACGGGTGGTATCGGCCCGTAATCGAATGTCCACCTTATCTGAACCTTGGAGATTGTGGAAAGAAAATTGAACGTCGATGTTAATGACAATGCATGAAAAAATGTCGGAGTCTTGGGTCAGAAGTAATAAAATGGGTTTAGAATGATAATATCTGGTCCTATCGACTTGGAAACAAAATGCTGGCAGTCGACAATGGTAAAACATACCTGAAATATTAATGCTATTTGGGCAACAAATATATTCTTCGTAACTGAAAGAAGTGTTTTATAAATATTTATTATAGAGATGTAACAAACGGTCTTTTATATTCATATAAAATAAACACTTCCACATATTTATCACTGTTTTACCACTCGTCTACTTATTATGAATATATTTCTAAACAAAAGGAGAAAACAGGATATTTTACATTTACATGAATAAGGGTGTAATATTTTAGATATTGCATAATAATCTAGAGTAATCTCTAGGTATTTATTTCTCTTTCAACCAATATTAAAAGCCATAATGGTTATTCTTTTGAGGTCGATACTTCTTTATGTAGCTGTAATGGTATACAATATCTTCGCCAATTTTATAGCTATTTGAACGATTATTTCATTAAAAGTGTGCATTCAGGATGCGCTTATACTTATTTTGTTAAAATTAAAGGTGGTTTTTCATGTCATTACAAAACTGGTTGTATATAGTTTATATCACTTATTGTCTGTTTAAAAATGTATCGAGTATGTCAATTAAAAATAATACTGTACTGTACTTTGATAATGCAACTGTAACAGGATGCAGACAATTATGTCGTGTCACAACGGAAGGTCAGTTCATGGAACTTGTACTTATTTACATTTTTTTGGTATGTAATTATCCTTATTGTAGAATTATACGATTATGTATAAGTAAAATTATAGAAAATTTATAAAATATATCTTCAAAACAAGCCCTTGAGCAATGTAAGCTTAGCTCTCTTTTCTTATACACAACTGTTATTTCATCCACTTTCATAACTCGTCTTGTCTCACAAGCTGAACACTATAAAACTTGACTCCATGTAAATGCCCCATAGCTGGCAATATTCATTACCAACAATGGGGTGGCCAGTATAAGATTGACCTTCACGCGATCATCTGAAAAGCATCATAGTTAGTTCCTGGTGACACATTGGACAAACTGACCTGTCTTCATCCACATCCCACCATCTTCTACTAATGGTACACTTGTAATTTATACATTCGCAGTTTATATATTCTACCATGGTTTCCAGGCCTGTTGGTCTTAAAGAATTTTTACAATCGAACATATCTAATAATAGGTACAACACTGCTCTTTATTAACGACATTACGCCTTCTGTGATTTATTAGTAGTGAATAAATTGTCGGTATGTCTTATATAAACAAACAGAATCTCAAACTAACAATAACTATATGTAATAATAGTAACTCTGGACAATTCATACAAAGTTATTTAGTGGACCTAAATAACTTTGTATGAATTGTCCAGAGTATGCAGCTATGAGCTATGCAGAGCTTGTTCTTTGGGTATAAGACAATTGATATTAATTTTTTTATATAAATACATACATATTAGAAACAGAAAAACGCAGACCAATACAAATAGTAAAACTCAAGAATACAACTAGTGTGTGAGAAATCTAACCCGCGACCCGCAGAAGTGAAGCGGTGTGCTAAACCGTTAGACCACCGAAGCCGTCAATTTACCTTTATAACTTGACTTACATTACCAGTATTCACTAGGAACTAGTCTAATTATTCGACACTAGTATTAGTGCTCTATCACTATGTCTTCTAAACTTAAATATAGCAACAGTCGACAAACACGAGAGTCGAATTTAGGCTACATTCAGACGATGAATTTTTTAGTCAATTTTTCGTTAACAGAAACAATTTTGTTACATTAGAGGAAATGTGTTTTAATAAAGTAATAGTTGCCTTGTGCCTTGCTCCTTTTTAAATGACAAGTCTATATTTATGAATGAATGAATGAAACACTATTACAAAATACTATTCTGTCAAGTTTAATCGCTACGGAAAAAAGCGGCGTCACTAAAGTAATAAAATATATGCATAATATGTATACATATATATGTACATAGATTAAGCCGTTAAACCGCCTAGTGGCAGCGGAAAAACAAACTGACTTTCATTTAGATATAATGTTATTTATGATTGGTAATTATGTAGGTACGTGTTGTATCATTTTACTATGACAAACACGCTTTTTAATAGTACCGCCACTTTTGCAAATAACCTACGTTCTATGCCGACAAAAAAAACATATTAATACGTGAAGCAAAAACTTTGTACCCCTTTTTACGAAAATTGCGCGGAGGAGTATGAAATTTCGCACATTTATACATAGTTTATACAGAGGAAGAGTACAGAATACTCATTTTTTTTATTATACGTGAAACATACATTAAACGATATAAAATACATTACCTACATTATCATGTATTTGACACACACGCTTTCTTTTGTTTAATTGTTATTGCTGCTTCAAAGATTTTGTTGTTTTTTTTTATTATGGTCGTATTTCGCGTCGTATTTATGGCGACCACTGATCTTTATTCGTATCCGTCAGACAGGAGTTGGCCTTCAGCCGCTCCGTAAGTCCTTCCGCGGGTTTGGAGTGACATCTGCACTCGCACCCTAACGTCCGGTGAACCTGTAAAGGACAGCTGCGGCCAATATTAGAGTAGTCCGAAAAAAAAAATGGTCTTTATAAATATGTAATAAAAAAAAATGCAACACCGTACAAATAAACGTAGCGTGTAGCGTCGGCCTTAGTTCTGCGCTAGTGGCACCACTATCGACATTCTATTTCCGTAGTGGCCCAGACAACCGGCGTTGTGACGCTTCATCAGTTATTCAGATAACTTGTATTGTTTCGGTCACGTGACCGGCGCGTCCTTCCTTCCACTTCCACCACGTTCGCATACCATATTTGTGTATCACGAAATATTAGAATGACTTTCTTTGTTAGTTTAATTAAGGTAAAAATTTAGGTCTTTACCAAAGATTTTTAATTAATGTTTTTTTTTGTCTTATTCAGGTAAAAATTTAAATCGGTAATAAATTACAGGTTCAAAAGTAGTTCAATGAAAATAAAGGGATTTTTTATGTTTTAAAACAATGTACACAGCGCCATCTAGTCCTAAATTAAGTAATTAAGAGCTTGTGCTATGTAATACATGTCAATATACATAAAAAATACACCCGACAAACAAGCACACTCATGAATACAAATGTTTATACCGATGAAACGACCCGGAACCTTCTACCATCGGAAGTGAGGCGTATGCGTAACCGCTAGACCACCGAGGCCATCAAATCTACTTACATAATGTAATTGTTCTTTCGGTTTGAAGCCCAGTATAATTACATGGTACAGAGGCAAATGTAGACCTCGGGAATTGTAACACAACCTAGAAGGAGATGTCCTTACTGCTGTTAATGTATGATATAGTCGTAGGTTATATTTCACCAAGTAGATCGTCTTGTTTATCATGCCAGTTACATAAAAAAGTCTTAACAAATTCACTAACCCCTAAATCCGTGACCACCACAACCCCGTAAGAAGTGTACAGCTAAGATTCGGTACATAAATCTAACAAATAGCGCACTTAATCCCTCCCTGCAGCGCTCAGAACTTTTTCTATAACCAAAATGTACAACAGGACTTATTAGCTCGAGACTTTGTTCTATTTGAATTACTACTAACGGGTTTTAAACTAGATTATTTATTTCAGGCAAATTATATTCGTATATACCAATATTGACCCATATTATATATATCTTAGGGACTAACATATAGAGAAAATAATAAAACAAAATATTAATATAGATTTTGTGGTCACCACAATCGCTTTGCGAATCTGTCACGGTAACGGTGGTACAAAACTCCCTTCGGTCTTACTTCATGAAGGTGGACAGCATGTTGGTGGAGACCGGGCACGTACGCTTTCGACGCGTTGTGACTGGATTCCAGACGCGTCATCCTAAATGTCAAATTACTCTTGATCCTTATGTACATTTCCGGCTCGTTGGAATACGATTACTATATCTAATAGTTAACTATAATACTAGCTGAGCCGAGCGGTTATTTGAAACATTTTTTATCAGCTTGTAAGGGATGTAGCGACACATTGTCAACTGTGTTACGACATGGTGAACGCAAATTAGAATCCTACAATTCACACAGTACTTATAAAGTTTATTTTATTAAAGATTACTTCCAACGAAGTAATTTCTTTGATGATTATTTTTGCAACTGATGAACTAAGGGAAGTTAAGATAAAATGTACTCATGTATACATTATAAACTTTTCCTAGTAAATTTATTAATTATAATTTCGGTTACAGAGTTTCATTATCTATTTTTTTTTTTATTCACAATCGTCTAATTTTAATTCTATATCATTGATTTCAGTTTTGGCCTCTTTATGTACGTCTTTGTAATATATGAATATGTATTAACGCATATTTACTGTACTAATATATAAAGTTGAAGTTATTTTGTTTGAACTTGGTCATATCTGATCGGATTTCCAAGTTTTTTTTATGTGATCGGAATAACAAACATACTGACGTAACCTGACGGTAAGTGGTAACCAACGCCTATAGTCACGAATAGCACTGCGGACATCCTGTTAATATGTAACACCAGGATCCAACATTTGCGTTGCCATTCTAGAGGACGTATCATGTATCATGTTACCTATCATGCTTCGTATTGTATCATTTGATAAATACCTGAGAAACGTTATAGGCTTTTAAACTTTACGTTACGACCCATAAGTGCAGAGCAAAGGATAAAAGTTTTAGTATGCGGACGGGTGGTGCCATGCTATACGTAATGTGTCATAATCGTGGAAGACCAAAGGCATTTCTTTTAAATTAAACAACGGGTGAAACCAAACGTCTCAGCTAGTATGTATATATGCGATCCAAAGAATACCGTTCCATTCCATTTCCTGTAACGACCTCCATAACGTTTTTGTTGGTCGAAGGTCGAAATGGTACGCATAGCGAGGGTCAAGGACGGTTGGTCATATATTTAATATTTATTTAGCCGTGTGTACGTAAATACATTTCGCTTTTTATTTTGTAAAACCCTACTTACAGTTAAGGTGAATAAACTTATTAATCTTACTTTATTAGGTTCAGTTGGCTTTATTATATGTAATCAAATCGAATCAAAATATATTTATTCGTGTAGCTCTATTACAGACTCTTAAGGTATGTCAAATCTAATCAAATCTATCGTCAGTTCTTATTTTACTCATCAGTCTTTACATCACCGGAAAGACAGTTGAAAACAAAACAAAATAACAAATAAATTTTATGTCAGGCCAGATTCGAACTCCCGTTCTTTGAATGTAATAAAACACTAAGCCTCATCGCTCTACCTTTATTAAGCGCCATATATTTATGGGCGCGATAAAAGTATTAGATGCTTCAATTTCGATCGATAATTACGACTCATAAGGTGCATTATTGAAATCCAATATGCACTTGTACGTCAAACGTGCATGACAGATAACGAAGGGTCATGCATATACCCTTCACATTTAATTTTACGCTGTAATGTTGGATTGGAATCTATCCACAAATGTATAATATAGATAAAACTAATCCACTACCATGACTACATTTTATAAAACTAATAATAATGTCCTGCCATACCTACGGTCTTATTTAACAGTCGTCGCAGTGGTCTAGCGGTTTAGCACGCCTTTTTTTCGAGGGTTCGATTCCTCGCACAATGCAAACATCAGCATTCAGGTATATGATTGGTTGTAATAATTTCGGTTTTTCAGCATGTATATTGTTTGTGTCTGTTGTCTAGTACCCATAACACAAGCTCAACTTTGTTTGGAACTTAATGGCACTGTATGGCCTGTCCTGGGTTATTATTAATATTTATAACTAGTGCCCTGGGCTATTCACGTCATATTTCATTGAAAACTTATTTTATGATATACCTACTAGCATTTAAAACGTTTTTTAAACGTTCAATATTGTATGAGGATATATGCAGGCATCTTGGAACTTCAGAAGTAACAAGTACTTACTGATCGCATGTAAATACGACCCAACATATTAGGACCGTAACGCTCCATTTACAATTAATTGTCCATTAACATTGTACCGAAACTAATTTCGGTGTAGATTTTGTTTGTGCGTATTTTAATTTTATTACTCGGATAACATTAGTCGTGCGTGTGTGTTTGTTCAGTCACGAGTGCCGTAACACCGATTTATCGACAATAAACCGTTTTTTATATGTAAAGAGTAGGTGCCCAAAAAATAAATTGTTTATACATTAATCGATAAAAAAACGCGTGCATAAAATTCATTTGTATACAATACATTTTGAGTTATTCTTAGTCACAACATTGTAGATACTGAATTGTTTATGGAATCGATGTCGACGAATCGATTTTTATCGATCAAATTGCAATTTTGTAAATGTAAATAAATGGAGCAATTCAATTATTTTCGCAATTTATCTTAAAGAAAATATTCTATATACATATACAAGAATACCCAATTATATATCGTGGCAAAATCGTGGTGTTCTTCAAAGAAAAGATCGTAGTTATTTCCTTGTGAATTTTGTCACCACCTGACTGACTCCACTCTCAGTCTATTTCATATTTCACTGTCGCCCCTTCACATCGTTATCGCAAGCGATGAACACTATTATATCATCATCTATTATATTTTAGAAAACGGTAAGGTTCCAGTTCTAATGGAATGAACGATCCGAGCAAAAAATCGCAAGTACAAAGTGCGAGAAAATCGTAAATCGAGACGCTATCATACTAAACGTAAGCATAACGCGCGGTGCTGGGCAGGTAGTGTTATTTATGAATAGACTGACTCATCATCACATCCCACGCACACCGTACTGGAGAATCAACTCCCCGTGGTAATATTTCCGAACATCGGAACATCGGAACATTGAAATCTTTTATAAACAGGATTCTTGACAAAAGACTGCGGTAACCACTTACCACTAGGTGCCACTCATGCTGCTTGTCTTTTACTCCTCCGCTGTAAAATAACATGTAAACCATTCTTGAATCTTCTGTCATAAAATTATTTAATCTTAATTTGTGAACAGAGAAGACTTAATCAACGGAGTCTGTAAACCGTAATTACTAAAATATATCAGTTACGTAAATACCAAAAGTGTGCCTTTCCCATTACTGCCCTTCAACCGTTCTCTGTTTTAACGCTATGGTAAGCTGTACAGAATGCCATATCGCATTAAGCTTTCCAATTTATATTTATTTTAAATACTACAAAAAAAATATATATCAAAAGAATATATATATCAAATTTATAATTATATATTTAATATAGTTAATTACAATAATTATATCCTTCATACATTTGCATCGCTAATTATTTTTAACAAGTTGTGTTTTCTCTCATTAAAACATTTCAACAATTTCATATAGAAATTGCTTTCTATTGTAGGCGCTGTGTACTAATTAAACAGACTCTTAAAGAACATTTCATTGCTAACTAGAATATCTGGGTGCCATCCACGTTATGTTATCGATTACTATCGGTATTTATAGAATAATTGTTGTGCGCCTTTTTTATACTCTTGTATCTCTTATACTTACAAGCTACATATTAAGTCCATATTTTATATTAAAAAAAACTAACTGCCATCTGTACATATAAATAAAATTGGAGTGTCTGTTTGTAATATTGAAATAACCGGTTTTTACTACATGCATATGAATATAAATACACCAAAATAATATTTTTTACAATTTTTGTCTCTTTGTCTGTCTGTTTGGACCTGGACCGATTTTAACAGTACTTTTTTTGACAGGTAGCTAATGTAATAAGGAGTAACTTAGGCTACTTTTATTTTAGAAAAATGAAGTTAAATTTCACGCGGACGAAGTCGCGGGAGCAGCTAGTTATATATAAATGTCTTATTCGGTTTAGTTTTCATAACGTTTTAAAAGAATATAAAGATGACTTCAGGAATGAAATGCCGAATGAAATCGTCTTTGAGGTAGAACTGCTAATATTAATTATATATCTGCATATAGCTGCAAATAGCGGTACAGATGCGTTATATTTAACCGATTGAATCTGAAACTTACTGAACATTACCAAATTAGAACAGTTTTATTTAATCCCGTTAAGTAATTTTGAACTTTACAGACGCTATTTCTTCCACTAAGAAACTTGTTTAGGTAGTTATGTTATGATTTGTTAGGTGGCTATGTTTTTTTTTATAATACACACAACAATTTAGCAGAGCTTGCATATGTTGTTGTCAGTACAACTGATATATATTTTTTATAAATACATACATAATATACATAGACCAATACAAACAATAACACGCATGAATAGAAATGTTAGTGCCCTGCGAGGAATCGTACCCGCGACCATCGGAAGTAAAGCGGTGTGCTAATTCGATAAACCACTGAGGCCGTTAATATATGGTAGTGAGAACCATCAAATTAAAACAGCTTTCCTTTAATCAACGATTGAATTGTCTGAAAACAACGTAATTGGACCCCTACCATAGCATAAAACGGCATCGTCTGCCATCTATATCCAGAAATAATACAATAGCTGTTCCCCTACCCATACAATTTTATAGATTTAATCTTCTCGTAGCGAATATTTCCTTATGTTTATAAGAAATTTAAGATCTCAAAACGAGTTTCTCCCCCTTTCTTTCTTTGAGTCCCTTCCGGCATAACAACGAATTTATTCAACAAATTATCTGATACAATTCAGTAAATGTTGCATGCAGAACTTCTTCCTCGGTTGGGTGAATTGATGCTTTTTCTTCATTAAATTAAATCATCTACAAAGTCATTACTGAATTATTCATATTGATTACTCAAATATCTTGTTGTGTATGTTATACAGATGTTACGTAGATTTATAATTAATTATAATAGTATTAGGTGAATATTGTTTGTATATATGTATGGGGATAATATCTGAAACTACTAGTTCAAAATTTCCCGGATCAACTAATGACCTTTTTAGACCTGTACCCAGAAGTGAAACAGCATTAGCTACTATCAGTTTATTTATGTAAATAACAATAGTTACTTCAAATCTATAAGTCGTATTCAAAGAATTGTATTACAGAACTGATTCATATACTTTCCAATGTTAGTATGAATTGTATTGAGAGATATTTCACATTCCTTTCAAAAATCTTCCACAGTTCATTCCAATGATCATACAATATACGAAAATGTGTTTACATGTACGCATATAACTGGAGAAAAGCTTTACGCCTGATGTAACAATAAATTTCAAATATGACCTATGTTTATATTAGTTTTAATGTAGTAAACTACAAAATACCAAAGCACATGTGTTGAAAACTGTATAATATATTATTGGGGTTCCTGGATAGTGTTCGACGTTTTGCAATTTCAAGGAAATTTTCTTTTTTTATACGTAGTAACATCAAAATAGGAGAAATAGTAGTGGCTTCGTGTACTGATTATTATAAGTACGTATTGTATACTATACAAGTGGTGTGCAAACAAACAGATAACATAAGAGCTATGGAAAATATTAATCGATATGTATAGATTAATAATACCATACACTTCACAGAAAATACTGGTGCACCCATTGCGTTATCACTCTTCGGTACTAAATTATTGTTACTACAAGAAACATCATTGATCGTAAAAGAATGCACAAAAAAACATCACTAATTGATTATAGATTTAATCGAATTAGATGTTATTTTGCCAAAGTCTACGTAGTACTTAAAATACGTTAAGTAGTGAAGTATAAATTTCACTACTTAATGGATTTTTATTATTTTGTTTAATTCCGCCACAATTAATTAAACAAAATAATATAAATGTATCAAGTAGTAACTCATAAACTAATACTCATCTTGAACAAGTGCTTTTTATTGTCCAAAGTAAATCCAACATAACTTGGAATTTAACTAGCAATTTCCATGATATGTCCAAACTTAAGTATTAAGAGCCACGCCTTAGTTTTTTTATACTAGGACAGCAGCATTTACAAATAAATTAATATATTATTACTTTACTTTTTATTTCTTTATTTTATTGTAAATAGAAAAGACACCTACAGATGTTTCATTGTTACCCGCTTTGACTTCAAGATTGATTAAAATCACAATATATAGGAATATTTACTTCACTATTTATTTCATTATTATAAATCTATACACAGCAATCATGGTAGTTATATTATTAACAAATTATTTAACAACCAGCCATAAGAGAACGTTACTGAATGAATGCTAGCGTCCTAGTCGCTAGATAGTTATTTAATTGTTACACTTAAATTTTATTACGCGACACGTTTCGTTTCACGGATGGGTGTGCGTGTTATTTTATCACTAAACCGTTCATGCTCGTCTATTATGAATGAAAAGGAATACGTCCCAGTGAAACTGCTCTCGCATAAACTTTACGATTACGTGCCTACTGGAGCGGTTTCTGCAATCAAGTTTCGTGTCCAAGCCGAAGAGAATTTTATCTCACGTTATAGAAGGTCTATTTATAAATAAACTAATATAGAGAGTATAAAATTAGAAACGCTTCAAAGGTAGCTTAGAGCTACCGGGGGGAAAGAACTTCAAACGCATTTAAAGTAGTTTTAGTGTTTGTTTGTATAATTATAGTAACGGATGTCTTAGATTCTAGGCTCCAGAAATGCTCTTCACACTTTTATTGTTTTAAGTTACGTGAATACAACTGTTTGCAGGTTGCCTCTATCACTATGTAATAAAAAATAAATATATGTTACAATAAATAAACAAATTCTTGATCGGAAAAAGTAACTTTACAAATCAAAGTAAAATAAAGCGTGTAGTAATGAAATATAAAAAAACTGCCCAACTGAACTAGTAAGCATCAACCTATTTAAATCCACTTATTGACAGATTTATTGCAATGCTTTCTTTTTTTTGTCTACAGGTCTTAGCGGTTCGAAAGCGGACCTGCAGCATCGGCGCGAGGTGTTCGGTTCAAACCTTATCCCGCCGAAACCTCCCAAAACCTTCTTGACGTTAGTATGGGAGGCACTGCAGGACGTAACACTGATCATCTTAGAGGTGGCCGCCGTCGTCTCCCTAGGTTTGAGTTTCTACAAGCCGTCCGATGACGCAAATGATCCTGGTAAGTTTTACTTGTAGTAAATGAATTATTCACTGCTCTCAAATCATATGTAGGACTTACGTGCCATCAAAGTATTAGAATAAATTACAATAGATTATTAAATTTGCATGAAAATACACGATCTTCTCAAAGTTTCGTGTATCAAACGTGTACTCTGAATTATTCAGAGCGAGCTTTTGATGTTTTTTCCGCAATTCGTGTGTGCAGCTCACGTCCAAAGATTAATGTCCAGCCAGCGGAACATCTGCGCTGTAATTCTGTAACCTTACCCGGACCAAATTTAGTCATGATGTACATGTATACAGGGAGTGAATTTGAGTTGATTATCCTGTTTTATAGTCTTGCAAACTGGTATCAAATACGTTAAAGATCTGAATGTAGTTTGTACTTTTAAACAAAGTTACTTCAATACAAGGTTAAATATGTTAGTATTATAGATTACGTGTAAACACCGAAATCTATTAAAATTTATACAAATAAAGTTTAATAATACCGATAACGGTAATTAAATATAAATTAAAGTAAGTGCAAGTGTTTATTTGAAGCCTATATGTCCCTTCGGTACGAGATTCCGATTGTTACCAATTATTAATTAGATATGTTTGGTCAGGGAAATTAATCATGTAGAGTAAGTACTCTCTCTAATAAATTTATCGATGGCCATCAAACTAAATACTCATCATTTCTCGTAGCCATCGCATAAAAGATTAATTATATATATTTTCTTTTTCAATAACAATTTGGAAGTATCTGACGATCCTGGTAAGAATATATAACATTAATGATATGATAAGGCTCGTCTACCACTAATGTACTCAAGTCATTGCCATTGATTTCAAGTATTAAAACCATATGAATACAATACAATTTGCAACTAAATCAATGAGGCAACGTCTTCTGTAGTATAAATGTTTTATATTTGTTTCGTTTGTGTAGTTCAGTTAGTATAGTTCATAGCTTCAAACATATTAATTAGCAGAATGTGTGACGTATCATTATGCAATGGATCAATGGAAACATGGTTATACGGCATGTTGTTGGTTTAGTTGCATACGAGCCTTGAGTACAGTTTACTCCGTCTCAGTAGTTAATGCACCCTGACCATCCACAAGTGTGTCCTTTGTAGGTCTGTCTTTCCTGTCTGCTTGTATGCTAGTCTTATCTATATGTTTTTTATAATCACCATTTGTTAAAATTGTGTAATCATTATAAATTCTATTAATTGTGTTACAATTTTGACAAATTTCATAGTCTTTGTTAATTAATGTCAGTCAGTATGTCAGTGTAACTGAAACGTCATTATATTATAGTTAACTAATATAATGTTATTATTTTGTTTATATGTGAGTAATTGGTACTGATTTAAATTATATAGCTATTTATAATGTGTAATCATATTGTTTGCATTTTCCTGTCTGTACCAATATTAATGAAAGGAATAATTGATACTATAAATATAACACATCTATTTAATTTTTAATAGTACTTAACCCGCATATGATAATATGAAATTTATAATAAAGTACTGGACTAAAAGCTAGTAACAAAAATAATTATGATAATTTTACCAATAGATTTTAGTCTGGTACTTTTTATAATTTTAATATTACGTTAGTTCACCTCATTCTAAATTATGAAAGAGTTTATTTTATATTTGTTATCCAATACTTAACATTTTCATTAAGAATACAATATATTTTACATTTAAAATAAGATTAAAGCGGGTGGGACTTTTTATCTCTATTTTATATCTGTGTTCCATTTGCCACCGGGAAC
Organism: Achroia grisella; assembly: GCF_030625045.1. NCBI lineage: Eukaryota > Metazoa > Arthropoda > Insecta > Lepidoptera > Pyralidae > Achroia > Achroia grisella. The sequence continues at coordinate 78,545 of NW_026712590.1, forward strand.
ACAGCCTTCACTAATTGATTAAGCTACCGCCTTCGTAGACTCCTTCATCTCGATCTTATCAATCCACGACGCCATGTGTTTATGACAGTAATTGAATGAGTGAACGATCCGCTTCAATTTTAGCAATCACAAAAATATGTTTTTCAAATTTCGAATCGACAATCAGCAGCTAATTTTCTTTGTCTGTTGTAATATTAGGTAAAATATCTGTGTGTATATTGTATTCAGGATTGAACTACAGTCCAATAGGTTCATAATGATTCAATGAACCGAACTTAATGTACTACGTATTAGACCGCATATAACGAATTACTATCCAAAGAAATTCTTGGATTAATTTGTATTATTGTGATTAGGATTTAAACTACTTATATAAGTGTATAAAATCTGGCATCGGGATGTATGACCAGTATAAACTCCTACAACTACGAAACAAAACTACTGAAATCTGGTTCAACTTAAATGTATATATTTATATATAGTTTTTAAATAAATTATTAAATTGCGCTATATTAATACTACACTATTCAGCTCTTTGCTTAATACATTGTTACATGTTCTTTCTCTGTGCCTATATACTTAAGGACTTGGTGTAGAAATATTATAGCTAAATCTATAATACTTTTCTTACTGAAAATAACAGTAGCATACAAAGATTGAAAAAAAAAATGAATACATTACTACTGCCACAATAGAAATGGCTAAGCAATGAGTATGTTTTATACTTATTAGACAGTTTTCAAGGATTTCTGAATTTTCAAAACGAAGGCGACAAAATGCATCTAAAGAATAACACCCACAAATATGATGATCATGTCGCTTAAATTCAATATCTGCTATTATCACCGAGTGTGCTGCCTGATATGGTGGCTTAATATCCTGTTGTCCCCTTCACACCCATTGCTATAACCGTTCACGACCGAGAGAGAACTATTGACGTCGTCCAGTATCAGGGTATTGAATTAATAATGACGACTAACTGGGTGCCCAATTAACTAATATATTTATCACACTGCAGAAACACCGGATCTACAGTCTTAATTGACCCTGAATATCTTTATGATCTCCTTGATTTCTTGATGTGGTTAAATTAGTACAATGTGAAATAATATTTCAATTGTACTTGGTTTAGTGTTAAGCTCACTGAGTGATTCATTTAGTGGCACACTTTAATATTTTAGAAGAAATGTTCCTTGTCCTATAGTACCCTGGCAATTCGCTTATTATTGTAACAAATTAGTTTTTATTTGTTTAATACCACCACCGCTATATGTATTGTTATGACACGTGTTTTACCTCTAAACCCATTAATATTAAGCAATAGACATCTGTTTTCTTTTTAATTTTTATTCAATTCATATTTTTAATGATTAACTGCGTGATAACTGCTGGTAGCAATACACTAATGGTGGTAGAATTAAACAAACAAACATTACATCAGTACTTGGTGTAATGGACTTCCTGATTAAAAAAATATTTGCTCCCAATACAACACTTACAGTGTTTCAAAATACGCAGTATGAGTATAGCAATTATGACATAATTCCTTGCGTAGAATTTGTGATGTTTTATTGTCCAGTTGTATGCAAAATTATATCGTATGTACATTAGAGTAAGTGTGGAATTGTATGTTTCAGCTCATCTGGACGAAGAGGAAGGCCACTATCAATGGATCGAGGGTCTGGCGATCTTAATTTCTGTCATAGTCGTCGTTATAGTTACAGCGTTCAACGATTACACGAAAGAGAGGCAATTCAGGTTTGTAAACGGACCATTACATTATATATCTACTATAGCACATTACAATCGACCTCATTTATAAATATGATTGCGTATTAGCTTTATATTTGGTCCCAGTATGTGGTAATCCAACTACCACTACAGAGAGAGAACGATTGCACAAGGTTGAAGCCAATTGGGAAGGCTTTAATCCAACAGTTGATAATGATACATGCTGAACTGATGATGAAAATAATTTAGCCAACTATCGTTATCATCATCTCATGATAAGGTTGTTATTGTATCTGGCTGAAGAAGAATTTGAATAAATTTCTATGAATAATTCAGATTCCTGCCACCAAGCGATTTGCTTTATAAGCTAGGTTCCGATGAAAAAGTTGAGATAATAGAGTGAAATTACAGGTTTCGATACCTTGTCATGGTAGGCCCTTTTTACTCAGTAATGGCAGAGTATCATATGATGTACATGTATGTAAAGTCACCTACATTTCTTTTATTAATTCAGGTATTTTTCTGTATTTCATATAAGTTATGTGTCTATAATAATTGGGAATAAAGAATTTATCTACCTATCTATCTATATTAGCGACAGTTACCACTTAGTGTTAAGCAGTATGGTAGTATTCGTTTACCAGATGTGGAGTGTGGAGTCGCCTGCATATATATGTACCTCAGTCTCACTTATTTCAGCCGCTAAGAAGCTTACATTGTAGCTTTCTGTAGTAAGTAGTGAAATTACAGGCTAAAAGTCATGATATCTTAGTGCTTTGGAATGCATGAATGGTATCACGTGTAACGTTATATCCGTAGTACGGTTCATGTGTATAGGAATCAGATGGGTTGTCAGCTTGTTTGCCATTAAATAACAAAATACACCCTCAGTGGACTAGCGGTATAGCACACCACTTTGCTTAGTTGCGGGTTCGATTCCTCGTACGGCACAAACATTTGTATTCATGAGTATGATTGTATGTATCAATCTGGGTGTTTTATAGTATATTACGTATGTATTTACAATAAAATATATCTATGTAATTATACCAATTGTTTAGTACCCATAACACTAGCTCTACTTGGACTAGATGACGTTGTGTGAATTATCCAGGGGTATTATTACAATTAAAATGAAGGTCTTCGATTTTTAAAATTTCTTGTTGCTGTTTTCAGAGGTCTTCAATCTCGGATAGAGGGCGAACACAAGTTCGCAGTAATCCGGGGGAGCGAGGTGAAACAGGTGGCGATCAGCGACATAGTCGTAGGCGATATCTGTCAAATCAAATATGGTGACTTGCTGCCCGCTGATGGACTTCTGCTACAGAGTAACGACCTAAAGGTAACTTACTTTGTTACTATTATCAACATATACTATAGCCGTTTTGTAAACTACCTCGAACTAGAGTACACAGTCTCAGTCCCAAGGCAGTCTAGTCTAACTTCATTGTTTGTAAACTAATGGGACAAATAGAATTGAATAGAAATAATCTTTATTAAAATAAACTTAATATAAGCACTTTTGAATAGTCACTTTTTTTTATTCTAGGACTACACCAAATATAATTATAAAACAAACACAAAATTTGAAGTGAAGTACAATACATTAATGAAAATCGCACCCAAATTGCTTAAGTCGTGTCTAAGATTTGTGCAAACAAACCGACAGAAAATCTTACAAACATTCTCTTCAATGCAGAGATTAAATCTTCATTGTCATTGCCTTGTCTTAATCACCATTGTGTGGGATCGGCGCAGTATATCATATTCATCTCTTATCTGATTATTTTTAATTTTAGTAGTTTGTATTATTCGCATAAAATCAAAATGTCTAAACATATAACGATTATATTTGTAAAATCTTTCAATCGCTATTTCTTTCAATTTCTAGCTTAGATAATTTACTGTTGTTTCTATAATTATACATTGTTTATGGTTTACCATCGACATTTCTATTCTATTCAGTAAACTGGCCTGAAATGTCGGTCTAGATCGTGGTCATTGTTATTTATCTACAACAGAAATCAAATGATAAAAAGCCTTGTGGTGACATTACTGTGTCAAAGTTTTATACGGCTGCCTACATTTTGATAAACGAATCAATAGAACTCATAGAGTGTGTGTTGATTGTTGAAAAGTGATATGAAATCCGTTCAGATCTTGCTAGCCGATTTCAAAAAAGTTCAATTGAATATTTCAGTGTTAGATTTAATTGTGAAGTGATTTTTTCACTAATTAGTTTCAGTCCTTTGACTGAACGCTCATTAAGAAATAAATACGAGCAAGTATTTCTCAAATCGGTGCAATAGTTCCAGAGTTCATGTTCCTCGTAACAAAATCCGCTCTTTCTCTCTCTCTCTCTCTCTCTCTCCTCTCTCGTCTCTCTCACTATTTTTTGTCTTACTCCGTAATATTACTATAGTAACAATTTTCTAAACAAAGTGCAATGTTAAAAAACGAATACCGTCAAACAGTTTTAATAATAGTTATCTTTACAAATATCGCGGTATCAGCTGTTAACAGGTAGCAATAATTTATATATTTACTTTTTATCAGATTTATTGATACAACGTGCGTCACAGGTATGTAGATATCGAAGATTACTGTAATCGGGTCGATATTCGCATATTGGGTAACATATATATATAATAATACAACACAGCTGTGTTTATGCCATCTGTATTTGAAGTTCAATGTTTTTCCTGCAATTTTTCTAACGACTTTTTTTATACTATAACTAATTGTGCCCGCGGTTTCACCCGCAGGAAATTTATAGCTTCTATATTATTCTTATGTATAAGCTATATTACTGTAAAGTTTCGTATTTTTTGCGTGAAAGTGTAACAAACATCCATCAATACTCACAAACTTTCGTGTTTATCATATTAATAAAATATCTCAGGACAATTTACACAGAGCCATCTAGGCCCAAGTTAATCAGAATTTGTGTTATGGGTATTAGACACCTAAAAATACATACATAATATAAATAGAAAACACAAAGAACGATACAAACAATCATACTCATGAATACAACTGTTTGTGCGAGGAATCGAACCCACGAACATCGGAAATAAGGCAGTGTACTGAACCCCTAAACCATTGAGACCGTCAAACAATATAGGCTATTTTTTCCTTAACTAACCTGTGTGAAATTATTGCTTTGTTAAAATATTATTTAGCACATCCCATTTTTAATCGTCTTCTCTCGGAATATTTTGTTATCAATTTTTGTATCATGAGAGAGTAAGTAATTGTAAAATTGACAGAAATATTTGTCAGGTAATTTCAAATTCACTTACAAGAAAATTTTATGGCAGCAAATTCAAACTCACGACCTTTAAGTGTCTAAATCGGATTGTAAACCACAGGTACATAATGCCCTTCGGAAGATGTAATCAGTCTAAGATTACTCTATTTGTGTTTACTTCCGCGTTAGTCCTATAATTGTTTTATTTCAAGATAGAAATCGCTTTATCTGACATTTCTTTACGTCAATACAATATTATGTCATACAACAAATAAATATAATATCCGATTACATTGTAAGTCGCTGATAATATAGCAGAATGCGGCATTTTTATCTATCACATTTGTTGTATCACTATTTGTGGAGACATGTTGTAAACATACGATATGTATGTTTGTATGTTCTGCCATTGTATGTATATTGCCAATGCCATTGCATAGTATCAGCTGATAGCAGTTGAGTTGTATTTTCAACTACATTAAAAAAAGAGGTACTCAATGCAATTACATAGTATCAGCTGATAGCAGTTGAGTTATATTATCAACTAGCTGTACTCGCGACATCGTCCGCGTGGAATTTAACAAAAAAGTTTATTAAAGAATTTTTCTAACATAAAAGTAGCCTAAGTTACTCCTTATTAAAAAAACATATCTATACGTTTTTTTATACATATATAATAAACATAGAAAATAACTATACCAATACAAACAATCATACAGATAAATACAAATGTTTGTAGCGTGCGAGGGATCCAACCCACGATCATTGGAAGTAAAGCGGCTATGTTAAATGACTCTAAAACTTTAGTTGAGTTTCTTACCAATTCTTCTCAACTGAGGGTCTGCTCTTCTAATGAGTGGTAGAGTCAAAATAATATTATGTGACAATTGAAATCTGTATATGTGATATATTATTAAGTTTATTTGAATAAAGATTATTTCTTTCTATTTTTAATTGAATATATAGTCAGAACTGGACTGTAGGGAAAAAAATAATAATACAAAAGTCTTAACATGCATAAGTGCATTAATTGTCCTATAGTAATTATTTTTAAGTTTGATTTTGAATTAGTTCACCCTTATTTCACAGTAAAGAGGTTGTTTTAATCAAAGGATGCTAAAGTAGCTGCTTGTTACAGATCGACGAGTCATCGCTGACGGGCGAGTCAGACCATGTCAAGAAGGGTGAATCTTTTGATCCCATGGTGCTATCTGGTACACACGTTATGGAAGGTAGATATTGTGTACGCCACAAAGTTCAATTTCACTTGCAAAGATGTGTGTATAAAAAAAATTACTTTATCACATGTTTTTAAAAACAATCTTACGTTGGTAAGGTCAACAAAAATAGATAAAAAGTATTAAAATAAAACTGACATCAGAATAGGCATTAACGATGGCAAATATCATATAGGATTAATATATTATGTACTGCTAATGCCCTCGACATCATCTGCGCTGTATTAGTATTGTGAGGAATTTGATAAATTTTAAATAGTGACATAATACGTATAATTAGAGTAAATCATAGGATCTTACCACGTTTTTTTATTTCGTTCCCGATAGTTCCGCCGGTTAGATCCCGTGATTTACTAAATTTATACCTATAAATAATGACCGGGTCAAATTTAAAACAGTATATAAGTGATGATATAAATGTAAATTATAAATTCCCTATATTATATTTCGTCCTTTAATTTCCTCTCATGTGAAGGAATATATTTATCTCCCACTTTTAGATATCATCCATTCTGATAGTTCTCTTCATATGTCATCTGTATCTACACCTACCCTACGCCTTCTATATAATGTCTTCATTTCTCCGAATAACGAGATAATCTATTACTTCACAAACTCAATTATTAATGACTAGTATCATTCTTCTATAATTTTCTGTGACCCCACACATTCATACTATTTGTACATAAACATGCATATGTAATATATTCTATCATTAAATACTATGTTAAATGTTCCAGGCTCTGGCAAAATGCTTGTGACAGCTGTGGGTGTGAATTCACAAGCTGGCATCATCTTCACGCTACTCGGTGCCGCTGTGGACAAGCAGGAGAAGGAAATTAAACAAATGAAGAAAGGTCAGTGCCTGTTATAATAACAATTGGTTGCGGTAGCAAGTTGTCCTCTTAGTTGGTGCTTTCTGATGATTTTGTAGTGTTGTGCCCGATCGTACACTGCGCGATTCGACAGCGACAGCGGGAGTGAAATAGTTTAGTTGCTTGCGTATTAGTGGACCCAATTTATAAAACAATATTGAAACGTGTGTAAAATCACCACAGATCCCTATAGTATATTGTGTTAACTGAAATTAAGTCCTATGTGCTTAGATATAGAATTCAAATTGTATTAAGATACACAACGCGAGTTGTGACGTTGTTCGCCAAATATCGTCGTTGTCATTGTCAAATTGAGTGATCGACTTGATATATATACTGCATAGTGTTGTTAGTTAAGTTGATTAAGTTCAATTATCGTGCCGACAAGATACCGGCACGATGTGTTTGTGGTTTGAACGCAATTACAAAGCTGTGTATAGCATGCAAGGTCCCAATTTGCTTGGCAACGGATTGTCGATAGAGGAACAATCGAGTGTGTATATCCCGTGTAGCTTTAATTCTTGCGATATTTTAATGCTTTTACGTTCGGCCTCATTAACATAAAGATGAGAGTAGATGAAAAGAATAAAGAACACAGCAGTTCTAATATACATACTTAAAAAAGGTAGGTATATTTTTGTAATACTTTTATATAAAAAAGTATTAACATGATAACACTAAATACAAATTGGAGAAGTAGAGGAAGAATGAGAATTCTAATCTAGCAGATTAGTGACAAACGTGCCTGACTTTATTTGTTCGTGTAGGAGATATTCAGTATACATTTATTGCATGTAAATACAGACCTACTTAAGAAATTTTCGTTTAAATTTTTTAATCTCAATTTCTAGATTCGAACCTGCAATACTCAAATAGCATAAGAAATATAGATTAAGTACTATTTGTAGTTCAAGCTACTGAAATAAATTGTGGAAACTAGTACGAGATTAATATTATTGGTACTACTCCAACTGGGATAATTTATGTGGGTGTACTAATTTAAACAACAACGAAATCAAGTACTTTTTTTTTTGTGTTAAATTTTAGTTTAAATGAGGTCTAACGAAACGATATCGTAATGGAGATGTTCCCTTAGAAACTGGTTTTGTTTGAATTGTAATGATTGTTGGTTTCGTTTGCCGACTGGCTGTTGCGCAGTGTGCGATGGGCTTTATGTTTAAAGTATGGTGGTAGTTATTGGCATACATTTGTGTTACGCATTATTTTTTAATAATAAGTATTTAAATTTTGTTTAAATGTGAATTATACGTATAAAATATAATAAAGATTTCGGTATACATTAAAAAGAAATTCCTCTTTTCAATATATATTTATGTCCTATTTTGATGGTTTTAGATGAAGTAAAGTGAAAGTATTCGTTCTGATTTATAAAACTTTAATTGTCTCTGTATTACCATCACATTCCCTTTGTTACCATCCGTAACTTAAGTAGTACAGATAATTTTAAACCACAGATAAAATTATATTATATTATACTACATTTCAAACCAAAACTCTAGCTTACTTCTAATAGAACAAATGCGTTACAAAATATTTCTTAAACAAATCGGTCTCGTGTCTTAGTGACTAATAAACGTCAAGTTATTTTTATATATATAGAATATATATACGTGATGATACCGTTACCGTATTTCGTTCTAATAATTCTACTATTATATAGAAACAAACATATAATGTAAGTACTCAGTGTATTATTTTCTCATAGACACAGTGTAATATGAACATGTATGCCATAAAATAATTAATCATCACATCAATAGCTTCAAAATCATCAGATCGAGCTTCCCTAATAGTGATATTTGCAAAATATAGTTTAGCATTGTCATAACACTCTGTTCATTTAGCCATAGAGAAAACCATAGACTTATAGAAAAGTCAACATGTAAAATAGTAGTGTAATATAAAATATTAAAATATAACTCTGAAGGTAACAGATCACGAATCACTTTTTACTTTTTATATTTAATCTGTAATCTTCATGGTTATATTATATTAAAAAAAAGTGTCCCATCTTTTTTTTCATACACTAAATGAGCATAGTGTAAGGTTTATGCTTTATTGCATATTTTAGTGTATCCACAGTGAAGTAAATCTCCTGTACGATCCACCCTTGTTCACCGCACTCCCTTGACATTTAAACATATTATATAATGGAAGAGATTCGATAAAAATTGTCTATTTCTACAATTATTTTTTTAATTCATAAAATATCTTATATCTTTGAATTTAAATGCAGTTAAACTATCATTTTTTTATCAATTTCTTCCACAATATGGGATTATTTTATTTATTGATGGTATTTTATGACGACCAAATATGTGTTTTGTAAGGTTATAGTTGCAAATTTATTACATATTGTAATTGTTTAATGTTGTCCGTACAGTGTGTTTGACTAATAGCCTGAGTTGTCTTGTGGGAAGCATGATGTTAATTTTGAATTATTATATTATTATTTCTATGTACCTACATCAATAAAACAAATAATCTCACCGATTTAAATCATAAACATGTTTTTTAAAAACAAACCCTTAAAAGCAACCATTGTAAATGCAATTTTAGATGCCGCATTCAAGCACTTGTGGCGAATAAATAAACGATATGAATATATTTAATGTCACAAATGCTTGAATGAGTTACGACATTAATTTCCATAGAGTTAGTGCCACCATAGTGTGATCCGTTCAATGACATCCAAATTTTTTTTCTCCACCCCCGACCCCGGCCTGCTGCACGCCCACACCCATGTCGCCGATGAAAATAAATAAATAAATATATATACTAAATAAAAACATACACATTGATACTGCATCGTGTAACTGTCGTGTTGACTGCATGATGTAAAAAAATGAACTCGTTGCCATAAATGTGTATGCTTGTATGATATATCATTGAATACACTCGCAACGGATATGGGAAATTGATGAAATTAGAAGCTAAAAAGCAGCAACGAAAAGGAACCCAACGCAAGAGTTTGTCCGGTAAGTAGTCCCTTTTGCTATGTCCCCGCTTATGAACACCCTGCGTACACTCAGGGCCAGAATATTATACAGGGTGTAATGAAAATAACGTAACAATCTGAAATCCAGCGGTGCTCTCAAAGCCTCGCAGTTAAACTATGAAATAATTTATTGCACATATGAAATTGATAAACAAGACCGTTCGATTTTAATGAAAGCTACAAAAAATTGTTTCATATTTCTACTAGTGGAAAATTATTCAGTTTAATGAATACTAGCCCTGGGTTTCGGATTGATATAGAACTGTTTCCATTACAACCTAAATACGTTTTATATACCGGATAACTGCTTACCGTACGGAACAAAATATGGCATAAAAATAATATGTAATTAAAAAGTACATGAAAGCAACATGCTTTATGTGTATATTTTTTAATTGATTTGTCTAAAGGTTATTTCATTATTTATACAGTATTTAGAATTAGTTTTTATTAGAATTATTAGAGAAATAAATATTTTTTGAGAATTGTACAAAATATACAGGTATATCAGTATAGATATGTTCACCATCCAGGTGGCTTACGTGCACATCTCCTGGATGGTGAACATTTTTTTATAGTATTTTCAGGATATATTCAAATATTTTTGTATTTATTGTAATTCTTGTTTGACTACGTATAGCATAAGGTATGCCCTAATTTTCTCCGAACTGGAAAAAAGTCAGCCTGTATATCGTTTTATTGGGTAATGTTGGTGCTTAAAATTGTAGCTTTGCTTTATTGTGGTGGGATTATGAATCTGTCCTTAAGTGTACGCCGAGCTCGTTGACTCAATAAAAAAAAACCTTTAACATATTATAGTCTTATTTTAGGGGTCATCCATATTTATATTACGTCGCACCTACGATTTGAATGAGACTGATGTTTAACACCCCTTGTTATAGTTGAGGAGTCGCAAATTAGTGTAAAAAAAAGGTAAAACCTAACAGGATTTCCCATCTCTGAAATATTGTAATAAGAAATTTAACTTCACTCTATATCGACCCCCCCCCCCCCCCTCTTCCTAACCCGTTTTATCCCCCATTTCTACGACGTAATTTGTGGATGGTCCCTTACCCGGTACAGTTATATAGTTGTTTATGATCTTTTGAAAAACAACACTTAGTATTGGATTTCTAACGTTAGTATTAATGGTAAAATTGACTAACACCATTCTCATACCATAGTTTGATGCATTTTAGATTTTTTTTATACATAGAATCCAATCGTATCATTGTAGATTAATCTAAGTACTTTATATTTATTTCATTTGAAATAATACGAAAATAGCCGAGTAATAATATTTACTAAAAATCTTATTGTAATTATATATTTATATTCTAAATTCACAGTATTGTTTTAAAATACTTACGCACCTCTATACCTACTTGTTATATAATTTTTAATATTATAATAAATTTGTCCGGAAGTGTAATAATTTTGACTATACATAAATATTGTTTGGTATGGAAAGAAGTTTCATTAAATTAGTAAAAGTGTATTTCAATATGAATTAAATGTTGTTTATTGACACATAATTTTGAATATTATATATATATATTTTTTTTTTTATTTAAAGTATATATATCAATTTTATTTGTTAAAACATTCGTTGTAAAACTTTTTTTGGGTTTTTTTATCAAAAAATTAATAGTATACAGTTTAACCTACATACAACAATACTGTATAAAAGAACATACATTTAATTCAATAGCAATAAATATCCAATATTACTTTTAATTCAAAGAGAATTCAAGATTTTTTACTTATAACCGCCAATATAAAAGATTCGGAACCCGTACCAAGCAATATATACGTGTTAACAATCCATTGACGCGTACATTGGTGGTGTAGGTGACGAGGACGCAACACTGCCAGCGTCGGGCAACAGCCACGGCGCAAACCACGCGCGTCCTGACGATAACCACGTGCCCGCCCCGCCGGCTGACAAGCCCGCCGCCGAGACGGGACACAAGAAAGAGAAGTCGGTACTGCAGGCCAAGCTCACCAAGTTAGCTATACAGGTACGGTCGCCAATCTGCCAGCCAGTCACTCTATCCTGACCCCGATCGCTGCCCGAGGCACATTCTTATTAATCCCGACAACCTCATAACGACAGCAAACCTTCCAACGACACCGTCCTCGCCGACGAAGACGACGACCTCAACCACACCATACCGCGCAACCAACGACCTTTCCAAGCTTCTTAGGAGCAATGGTAGACCATCGTTCCTAAGAATTCTTGTCCCCGACGGGTCTAGTACAATAAGTACTATACTATATCGACTCCAGAAATGTTTCTATAATGTATTTATAAAAATATATATATTCGCAGTGGCATAATTACTAAATCAGTCTAAATTTTGAATACTTCAATCTTACCAGTTCGTGGATTTCCTGATTATTTGTCAATCAAGATCTCGATACTAATACTAATATTTTAAAGAGAGAACTGATTTTGTTTAAGTAATTATAACAGTTGCCTACTACCCACAAGCTCTGCTCAGCTTGAGACTAAATGATGTTGTGTGAATTGTCCAGGGTTATTATTATTATTTATTATATTCAACAGATCGGATACGCCGGTTCCACTATCGCCGTTCTCACTGTCATCATCCTGGTCATCCAATTCTGCGTGCATACCTTCGTCACTCAAGGAAAGAAATGGAGCGCAGTATACGTTAATAATCTCGTCAAACATCTTATCATTGGTGTCACCGTGTTGGTGGTCGCCGTACCTGAAGGTCTACCTCTTGCTGTCACACTCTCTCTGGCTTACTCCGTTAAGGTGAGAATGAGATACATATAGTTTAATTAATGTGTCTATCGTGTAAGAAACATTATACACAAAAGTAGAGAGAAGGGATAATGTATCCAATGCAGTTTTCGACTTTACTTATATTATTTGTATAATAGCATATAAAAAATTATATTATAGCTTAGTTATTATAAAGGCTGTTGTCCCATTAATTTAAGTTAACTGTTCTTTATTTTTGTTACTTAATATAGGCGCAATGGGGTGTCATAGTCACATTTGCTGCCTTTACACGACATTTTCGTTCATGCGTAACCAGGAGTGCGCCCGATTTAACGAAGTAAAATCGGTTGTATCTGTTTTTGCGTACACTTTTTCGCGCGTGTCACCCGTGTATTCATTTTTTTATTTTGCTGTTATTCTCCCATATACACATTTAAAATTCATAAATTAACATTAAATCTGTATTTAAGTATTTGTTTCATGGTCAGATGGGCGCCATTTTTCAGAGATATTATTATATTAATATAATTACGCGCGAAAGTACGCACGATTGTAGTACGTGGGATTGTGCGAATGGCGCGCTCTCTCTTTCATGTTCTCTTTGTACATTTACATGCACACTCTTTCCCGCGTGCGAAAGAGCGTACGTGTAAAAAAAACAAAAATATTAAATCAAAGTCCAGTACTTATTAAGTGTACATTGTTACAGAAAATGATGAAAGACAATAATCTGGTGCGGCATTTGGACGCGTGCGAGACGATGGGCAACGCAACCGCGATCTGTTCAGACAAAACGGGCACACTCACCACCAATCGGATGACGGTCGTACAATCATACATATGCGAGAAGTTGTGCAAAGTGACACCCAACTTTAGAGATATACCCTCGGAAGTTGGCGAGACGCTCGTCGAGGGTATATCGGTCAATAGTGCGTTCACCTCCAGGATTATGGTGAGTTTTTTTGTTGTTTTAACAAACAATAATGATAATAATAAATCTGTCATATTAAACACACGCTGTATAGTCTGAAACACATTACATCGCAATGATTAATTAGAGAAAACTATTGTATACTTGACATAAGCCCGTGTACAGTAGTAAATCAGTTAATACCAAGAAATAACGGCCTCAGTGGCTCGGAAGACGACTCAAGCAGTTTAGCAATAATAATGCTTTATCAGCAAAAAAAATATCCTGAATGAATGTCATTTTGCGTATTAATATTCCTTCCCTACCGTCCAGTTCAGTATACTAATTCAATTGAAACTGGCTAGAAACAAAATTGTTTTTTTTTAAATAGCCTGTTGCTGTACCTTTTGTCCTAAGATATATATTAACTACGCAAATCTTTAATAACCTTATCTCCGCAGCCATCTCAAGACCCTACCGGTCCCCCAATGCAAGTCGGCAACAAGACGGAATGCGCGCTACTCGGGTTCGTGATCGCGTTGGGCCAGAGTTACGATGGTGTCCGGGAGCGACACCCTGAGGAGTCCTTCACCAGGGTCTACACCTTCAACAGCGTCAGGAAGAGCATGTCCACCGTCATCCCGTACAAAGGCGGCTACCGGCTCTATACCAAGGGGGCTTCCGAAATTGTCCTGAAGAAGTAAGTACAGTGAAGTTTACAATCTTTCTTCTAATATATAAAACTCTCGTGTTTATTATTATACCGATTATTATGAAATTTTAGATGTATACTCGGTAGGTCTGAGTATAGGTTATCTATTTTTATACCCGTAGTGATAAGGTTCGCCCACACAAAAATTTTCTTTTTTAGATAGTTTTGCATTCCAGTCACCTAAAAAAAATACAGATACATACATACGTACATACATACATATGCATATGAAAATACACTCCTTATATTATGGTCTATTTAAATACATTTTTTTTCTTTTTTTATGTAGGTGTCAATTTCTTTACCATCCCAGGCACAAAAAAAATATCCTGTACTAAAATATATAGTCTATTTTTTTTATTAACCTAACTATTACAAACCGTGTAATGTGTACCTAACTGTACAGATGTGCATTCATCTATGGTCACGAGGGTCGGCTAGAGAAGTTCACCCGCGACATGCAAGACCGACTGGTGCGGCAAGTAATCGAACCTATGGCCTGCGACGGACTCCGAACCATCTCGGTGGCGTTCAGAGACTTCGTGCCGGGGAAGGCTGAAATCAACCAGGTCAGTTTATGTTTTTATTTGTGTTTTAAATATAACAGTGAAATTGTTTATCGAAATCGGCTTAATTTTAAGTACATCTTAATTTATCGAGAAACGCGGAGCGATCTTAGAGATCAGATGTGCACTCTTTGTAATGATACTCCGCCGAACGGCTTGACCGATCGAGACCAAAATTTCATTGAACGTCGACCTTCGGGCCTTCATCGTTTACCATTCAAATAAATTCCGATCGGTAAAAGTTTAATTTTTAAGAATAAATACGCTCCACTCAACGTGTGACTGAGTGTATAAACAACACACCAGAAACAAAGTTAGTATTAGTATAAACTCAGGTATAATAGGTATGTATATAATATAATCAGAAAACTAAAGTCTTAATGTTGTTATACAGGTGCACATAGACCAAGAGCCAAATTGGGACGACGAAGACAACATTGTGAACAATCTGACCTGTCTCTGCGTAGTTGGAATTGAAGATCCTGTCAGGCCAGAGGTACGAAACTGTTTATTATTATAATCTATTCTTTTATTGTTATGGAAATTGAAATTGAGACCAACTTTTGGTTTATATTTACAAAGTTCTCGTATTTGATCTGCCCAATAATAACAAAGATATATATGAATTTATTATTATAATCATGAATCTTAAGATTTTTATATTTGTTGTAATTCTACTCTCGTGGCAAAAAGTTGAGAACCCCTTCAATGAATGGTTATATTTATATGATGCAGATTATGAATCTAACACTAATGAGTTCATATAAATATAGCCAGCGAACGGTACGCGGCTCAAGTATTTCAGTCACCGCGGTAATTGACATATTTCTGACTACTCCAACAGAGGTAACAGTCATTACGTTGTGTTTTATTTTTTTAATATTATCCTTAAGGTGCCGGAAGCCATCCGCAAGTGCCAAAAAGCGGGTATCACAGTCCGTATGGTCACTGGTGACAACGTGAACACGGCGCGGTCCATCGCTGTCAAGTGCGGTATACTCAAGCCTACCGATGACTTCCTCATACTCGAAGGGAAAGAGTTCAACAGGCGGATTAGGGATAGCAACGGCGAGGTATGCTATTTTTTTATCCCTAACTAATCTCAAATAGACATATTAAAATGTTAGGACACTTGTTACGGCACGATGAATTTATGACAATTAATAGCTGTGCAGCTTAAAGCTGTAACAGTGCAGTTTCACCTGCGTGAAATTTATAGCCTGTGTTATTCTGATGTATAAGCTGCGTTATTGTAAAGTTTCATTCAAATCAATTCAGTAGTTTTTGCGTGAAAAAGTAACAAACATCTGTCCATCCTCTCTGTTTTCACCCAATGGATAGCTGGTAGAGAATTCCATATGGCATTAAGCTCGTCAATTGTACATACATTTCAAATATTTCAATATAAATAAATATTTGCAGGTCCAACAACATCTACTTGATAAGGTGTGGCCCAAGTTACGTGTGTTAGCGCGTTCCTCACCAACAGACAAATACACACTAGTTAAGGGCATGATAGAATCGAAGGCGTTCGACACGCGTGAAGTGGTCGCTGTCACCGGCGACGGGACCAACGACGGGCCGGCGCTGAAGAAGGCCGACGTCGGATTTGCTATGGTGAGTAACGTACTTTAACTCTGGACATTTCACACAGCGCCACTAGTCCCAAGCGAAGCAAACCTTGTGGTATAGGTACTAGACAACTGATATAAATACGTAGATCATTTTTTGTTAATACATTCATAATATAATACCGGAAACACCCAGACTGTTAAAAATGTTGGGAATGAGTACAATAATGTGCGAAGAATCGAACGACCATCGGAAAGTAAAACGATGTGCTTATATCAGCTTGATTGCATTTCCAATTACATAAAAATTAGATCTTGCAGTGAATTTACAGCATTCAGAAGTGTGACACCTTTGCAGTCAAGAAGATAACACATGATGTTTACCATAAGGGTCATAATATGATGATCATGATTGAATTTTACTATTTTTTGTCACCACTCTTTCACTGTGATGGCGCGAATGTTTCAAGTCCCTTCAATTTCTTGTTATATCTTTTTCCACCAATTTTTATTTTCTAAAAACACGTTTATGATTTTTAAGTACATTTACATGCACATTCTCCTGTGTAAAGGCAGCTAATATTAATACAGTAAATAAATATAAAATAATAACAGTATATAATGATGTGTTCCAGGGTATCGCCGGCACGGACGTAGCGAAGGAAGCTTCCGACATTATCCTAACGGATGACAATTTCTCGTCGATCGTAAAGGCTGTAATGTGGGGTCGGAACGTGTATGACTCGATCGCAAAGTTCCTCCAGTTCCAATTGACTGTCAACGTGGTTGCCGTCATCGTCGCCTTCATCGGTGCGTGCGCGATACAGGACAGTCCGCTCAAGGTGCGTACGCGTAGGGTTCATCTCACTCGGACATCTCTTAACTCGCGGATCTGTATTTGTTTTGCTATTATTATTCATATTTCTGTCCTTAAATACTAACAACACTGTTAAACTGTTTCAATCTCAAATAAAGAAATAACTACTGTGGCTGTTTTAAATATGAGTTTACAACATAACGTTCGTCTATATATACAGTCATGGTCTATTCCACAATATACAAGCTATAAGATAAACATTTTAGTTATGGGAATAACCTGGTACAGTTACGTCAAAAGAAAATTAACGATTAGGTTATAGAAGAGTATGATATATATATACAAACCAAATAAAATTAATAGCCTCTGTTAATACTAATAAAATTAGAATATCGTCAAGAATTTTTTTTACTACATGCATATTTTTTACAATATAAACATAATCATTTTAAGTATTAATGTGTTTTGTATTCGGAGTTTCGGATTTTTTTTATCTTAACCAATATGCTACATAGTTGATAGTTAATTATACAAAATTTATTACTTACTTATTGACTCATCATGTCCGCTATATTTATTTTACTGTTCTTATTGATTCTATAGTTGTTCTAGAATTTCAAACGTCATATTTAGTACACATTATTATCATCGATGAAGGTAAAGATCATAGAATTATTCATGTTAAGACCCGATTTACAGTATTAATAATAGACCAAGAAGTCACAAATCTAAAGACATTCATTTAGACAACATTAGAATTGATCAAGCAGCTTGCTTAACTGTAACGTCAAAAAATCGAACACAAAAACTATTATTCTACCCCAATTAATGCTCACGTCACCACCAGGCGGTGCAAATGTTATGGGTGAATCTGATCATGGACACGCTAGCGTCTCTCGCCCTCGCCACCGAAATGCCAACACCAGATCTGCTCCAACGGAAGCCATACGGCCGGACCAAAGCTCTAATCAGTCGCACCATGATGAAGAACATCCTCGGACAGGCCATATACCAGTTGTTTATAATATTCGCGCTGCTGTTTGTTGGTGAGTAACTGTTTCACTATATATTTTAATGATAAGAGGCGTGTACTATAATGTTTTTTTAGTATTTACCTGATTCCTACACTAGGCCTGTCCTGTAGGGGCCAGAAAACAATGTAATTGAATATACTATATGAGCGATCACACTTTTAAAGTTTATATTTAAATAATACATACTAAACAACTCTTAGATATGCTTAAATATATTTCTTAAATAATAAAAATAAAACACTTATTCATTCAAGTAAATATTGGTAGTATGTAAAAATGAACCAACCTTTTGAAGGTGAGGAAATGGTGCAAAACTTGTCGTTTTTGAACCGCCAAAGTAATAATCCTTGAACAATTTACACAGCGCCATCTAGCATCAAGATAAGCAGAGTTTCTGTTAGGGGTACTAGACAAGTAACATAAATACATAAATACATTTTTTATAATACTTACGTAATATCTATAGAAAACACTCAGACCGATACAAACAATCATATTTATGAATACCAATGTCTATCATGCGAGGAATTGAACCTGCGCCCATCGGAAGTAAAGTAGTGTGTAAACCGCTAGATCACCGAAGCAGTCATAAATATTTAATTTTTATTTAGATCAGTTGTTTGGTTTTATTATCTCATATATTTTACCTGCAAATATAAAAGATTTCGGGTTCAAGAAAGACCTTAATTCTATCAATATTCCAGGTGATGTCCTTCTGAACATCCCGTCGGGTCGGGGTCAGCCCCTGGGCGCGGAGCCGACCCAGCACTTCACAATAATCTTCAATACCTTCGTAATGATGACTCTCTTCAACGAGATCAACGCGCGAAAGATACACGGCCAGAGGAATGTGTTCCAGGGTCTCTTCACCAACCCTATCTTCTACTCTATATGGATTGGAACGGCGTTATCACAGGTCTGTATCCGGTCTTCTCTAGATTTTTTTTATAACTTAAATCGGTACAATATTCATGTAGGTCTATTACAGACAGTTATTATTCAAAGTTACCTCCAGCCGAATATAATTTTAAAGCTAAAACTTAAAAGAAATTCAAGAGTAAGAAAAGTTACAAGTTACAACTTCTTTGTTCACAACTTGTTAGTGTTGTTTCGTCCACATGGAATTGAATTATTTTTTATTTTATTAAAATAAAACCAACCAGGTTACTCCTTATAATATTAGCTATCAGCCGATTATGACGGGACTTTCAGAGATTAATAAGTCTAGATTGACAATTATTATTATTATATTGGTACCGTATTTAAAATAAAATTTAACTGTCTGTTTGTTATTTCAAATTAATAACTTTCTACTAAATGGATATGAAAGTGTATATGGTACTGACATAAAAAAAGGTCTACAAGTTACATTAAAAAACCGTGTTATACTTTATTTTACTTGTTCATTTTGAGAAATACTCTCAATAAAGAACTACTAAGAATGTTTGCTGTATATATATGAAGACAACTATTGTATTGGTGTATGCCGCCAATTTCCAGGTAATCATAATCCAATTCGGCGGGATTGCGTTCAGCACGGCCGGGCTATCGATAGACCAGTGGTTGTGGTGTCTGTTCTTCGGAGCCGGTACCCTCGTTTGGGGCCAGCTCGTCACCACCGTGCCCACTAGGAAAATACCAAAGACTCTCACGTGAGTATTGAAAGAGAATACAGGTTTAGGGATTACATCTGGACTTAGTATTTACCCCAACTTAGATTTAGGTCCAATACATTAAATTTAAATTTTTAACTAACGTTCGGTTATTGATGGAAACACCAATAACCAGATGGCCACCATGAGTTAATCGACCTGACCACATCTTATCATCCTCGGCTGGTGCCCTTAGTTGGGCTTATCCTTTAGCGTCAACACTATTCCATTATGATTAATAAATAAAAAACAAACCAAAATAATTCCAGCAACGAGTAGGATTTTTTTTTTGTTTTCTCTATATTCTGACACATACAGCCATTAAAAAACATATGCAATACATTATTAATAAATCTAAAGATATTGAATGCCGAGATATTATTAGTAGAAACACAAAGAGTCGCTTCTTTGACATATTGTAATTGAACATAACATTGAATACTGTAAAGACAAAGATTTAGAATTTGTTCTGTTATTTTATAACTCGTTTAATTTCTTCACTGGTCATCCTAGTATTTTGCATAAAAAACCCTAATACATCGTCATAACGTTGTACGCAGGTGGGGCCGCGGCCAACCGGACCCAGAGACAATCCAGCCGGGGCCCGACTACGACAATGACCTGGACAAGAAGCCTCGTGCTGGACAGATCCTCTGGATCCGAGGACTCACCAGGCTGCAGACGCAGGTACATAAACCCCTTCATTCTCCCCACAACCCCCGGGAACTGCTGGCGAGTTCTACCGCCAATTAGCCACTTGCCACTCGCTACCATCCCGGTTTTACAACCGGGGAGGTAGCGAGATCCATGGATGAGACAATTGTTACATAAACATAATATATATACATATATTAATTTACATAATTAAAAAGACTGACTATAAAATAAGATTTAATAAATATGTATTATTGGAATCGTCTCGTCCATGTATGACTTTTTCGGAAACCCTATTTGTTTTTTTTATCTCTTTAAGGGTACTCTTAAGTCTATATAGAATATTACACTAGTGGTAATATTTTATATAGACTAAAATTGGGAAAATGTAGTTTTGCGGTAATTAAATGTTGGGAATTTGTTATATATGTAAAGGTGTCGATTATTCATTACAAAATGGGTCCCAAACTTTTAATGTGAGTCTTAAAATATAATAAATATATATTTTTTGGACTCAGATTTGCATATAGAAGAAACTGTAAACAATTATCGCTAAATATAAAATATTTATTTAATATTCACAATGTATAATTCAAGTTTAATAGTTAGACATTATTAAGTTTTTGTTTTGTACAACGATTATTCTTTGCAGTTTTTTTTAACTTACGGCCAATTTCAAGGTTAATAGAATATATTCAAAATCATACATTTTGTACAATTTTGTCATTTAAAAAAATACTAAAATTATAAATCAATTGGCTGTTAGTTATTCCCTACAATAGACATCATGGGTATTGTCTACGAAACAAAACTAAATCAGCTGCCAATAGACCATGATGATTTATTTTTTAAGAATCTTGTTTGTTGTTACTGTATAAGTTTACTAGTTGAAATATAATTAAACTATAAATTTAATTATATATTAAATATATATGCTAAATTTTATACAGTAACAATGTGAATATAAAAATTTAAATATGGAATATAAAAATCAAATATGGAATATATAAAAAAAATAGGAGTGGCAGAAACATGTTCGTGCTTAATACGAAAGAGGGATAAGTTTTTAGTTTCCAGCTAATATATAAATATATATACAGCAAAGTCAACAGGTCAACACTGCGGATACCTTGGGCATCCTAACGCTAAGTTCGATATATTGTCCATTTATATATATACTTTTACTATTTTTGCATACAAAACGAATAATACCACCATTTTCAATTATACTATGCATCCATATATAGAATTATATCGCCATAGAAGTATAGAGATTACGCTGATTCATTTTTATTACACATTTTGATTTGTTGGTACTGTAAGCCGGAGATATCACTCGATATAAAAAATAAATAAAAATATATACACTAATATAATTTCGATAAGGATCAAACTATCGATATAACTACGTTTTCATACTTTTTGTTTTTCTTTTTCATTCTTTATTTCCACCTTTTAATCTCTTTTACGTCTCGTATTTTAATTTTGTTCTCCTATACTTCTGTTCTCGTTCTAATTATTTTATACCTACACAGAGAAACACTTTACAAAGTAATAATAGTAGTGACGCTCTATATTATTTTTGGCCCATACTTAACGTAGTTTAATTATTGTTCGGTCACTAATTTTACAATCAAAAACGAGCACTATGTGTAGCTTAATTAGTAACAAATCAAAATTGGCAACCGAGCAAACGCTATACTTACTAGATTTTTAATTTCGAGATACTATCATTGATTTCTCTAGTACTTGGTTTCATGACACAAATCTCTACGATTATAGGTAGTCACTACTTACAGCACGGTGCCGAAGTTGCAAACTGCGTGCCATTTTAATTTCGACTTTAAGTTGTGTGTAATATATATATTTTACTGTGACAACGGTAACCGCAATCACGCTTGCCGCGAACCGTTGACTATATTGTAAAATGTATTATATTTAACATGATTTAAAACTCAAATTGAAATGACAAGTAGAATTCTTAGTACTGACTGTTCCGAGTGACATTCCTATGACTGAACTTTATCTATCTCTTATTTCAGTCTCACCTTATCTACTTGTATATGTATCGTATATATAATATAGTATATATATTTGTTTCCGCCTGACGTTTCGTTGTCATGAAACCGGTACAGTTCCGTTAGTATAACACTAGTTAGAACATCGCGAGTTACTGCCGTGCATGATCAGCAGTACCGTATACAGTCTGACGCTTCCCGGTTTTGTTTATTTTACTTTTACTTCATAAAACCTGAGTTGACTGTACCGCCCCACCCTTACCCTATTGGCATGCTCTTTATGTAGGCTGTGACGATGTTACTTATCCCTCAAAACCTTCAAACAGTTACTATGACTTATCCTAGTATGTTATAAATATATCACTATACATAAACTACATCGCGGTATGAATATGACTATCTCTTTTTCTCTCTGTCTTTTATTTACTCTGAGTCATACTGACTGTTTGATTTTTTTTATTCACTACTTATGTTTTTATTTTTGTCTGTTTTTACGTTTTATTTTGAGGACTAGTGTTTTATTTTTGCTTGTAAAACGCCAACCCGATACATCCTCGCTACTATCCAAGCTACCCAGCTCTGAGTGCGGTGCCGACGACGCGGCCCGCACGCACACGTTCGCCTAACATTGCCGTTACCGATACGTAAGCAGTAACATGTTCGTATTCTAATTTCTCCACTATTATATATTGTTTTTAAATTTAATTTAATTTTTTACCGAATTGTGTTCAGTTACTGCTGTCATATGAACGTTAATTTGAGTGTGGAGTGGATTTTTCTTGAGAGAATAAAACAATATTGTAGACACGTGGCGAGAGCATGCCGACTGCCGAGTGAGCTCGCATTACTAACAGTTGGACCGTAGTCCGTTCGGACCTGTCTCATTCCTTTGCCGTTGTGTTACTGTCGATGTTTTGTGTTTTATCCTTTGTTTGTTTTTGTTTTGTTTTTATTGTTTTGTTATGTGAATGATGCCCCTTAGAACGTGCTATGTCGGGGTGTGTTGTCATTCAGGTGGGTGAAAGCGTCAAACTGGTCAGCGAAGGGTGTTCAAGTAGTTTTGCCTATGCCTTGCAGTTAAAAGCCTTCATTGTGTTATTTTGCGTTTTGTTAGGCTTGATGTAGTATCCGTATAATGTATGTATATAGTGGTACTTCGTAGGTGACGCTGCTATATCGGTAAGTATAGTAAATAGATGAAACTAACGTAATCGAAGTGTTTCCATAATTAAAACTGAAATTAACTTTAAACGATTTATTTTGTTTAGCTTCCTAACATTTGTCTGACTGTACATTTATGGAAATATTTAACATTAAACCCAAATTTTATTTTATATACAAATATATTTAAAGTTTAATAGTATATAATATTATATAATGATAATATTTCCATAATCGTGTAGAGTCGGAAAATAAAAAAAATATATAACATAAATTGTTCGTCCTTGACTCCTAAATTATATGTTTTAATAAAAAATAATAACTTGGCATGGTAGTTGTTAGACTAAGTACCTATTGTTAATGTCACATGTATATGTAACTCCGATTAAATGCGAGCCACCACCATAGAGGCATATGGAATTTGAATAAATCTAAATTTAAAATTACATATTATTATTTTTTAATTAAAAAAAAATATTTAAAAATTACGCCATTATACTGTGGCATATAAAATTAGGTGTTACGGTGAGGATGGTATACTAGTGCACCCTGTCCCCAACCCAAGCATTTGTAGGAGACATCTCCCTGCGTTGTATAGGCGTAGTGTAGTCGGCAGTCTATCTTCAGGGTAGTTAAGGCCTCGATCGAACCTGTTCTATTTATTTTCATTATGTTTGGTTTGTTTTCTTTCATTCGATTGGCACTCTTCCAAGTCATATTCGTATCACGTGACACCGGCCGCTCAAGTGCCGCATACACGCAGCAAATGACATATACACACATTTATTTCTTTTTTTTTTATAAAGGGTCTATTTTTCCGTGTTGGCCTGCTTGTGGCTAGGACAGATATGGGACAAAATTTGAACACCTGTATAACAATTACACTCATACACAATTACATTTACATAAGAAATATTTACGTGTTCATTATGTATATAATATTTTTATCTACTTAAAATTGTGCAGTCAATATGGTCTCTGTTTTTATTCATTCAATGTTAACTCATAATATATAAACTTTATATTCATTAGATATCAATACGACTGCACTTATACACTTTATATAAATTATATGTTTTATATTGTAATTCAAATTTTGATATATATACATATAACACAACATTATATATTTTTTTATTAAATAATATTCTCACGTTACATAAACATTCTTTTGGGATATTTTCATTTCATAACTGAAGTAAATTATGTTAATTCAAAATTTTCATATCTATTCAAATCAATCAATTAAAATCCAGTATAATATTTTAATTAATATTCTAAGATTATTGTGTTTTTTAATGACTGTGTTATATTGTATATAGTTAACAAATAAATACTAAATATATACATAATTCATTCAGTAATTTTTAAACACATAACATACTACTGAAATAACAGTTAGCAGCTTTTTATATCGGCTGTTATAGCTCTTATCAAATTTATGCAAAATCAAATTAATTCTGACTGTTATTCTATTCTTAAAGTAATTCTCAATGTATAAATTTTATGTATTATATAATTTATATGAGGTAAACAAATGCAAACAGTTGGCTTCAAATTGAATCTTATTTTTTCATTTTACACTTTTACACACACTTGTATCCATTATGTTGTGCAGTCTACCATAAAAAGCTACCTTTTAGACCTATACCATTTACATCTTTTCACGTATACGTATTTATAATCTATATTTATATATATATATATTACACTATCACATACCGTGTATACGTATATCGACGATACACACGACACGCACCGTCCCATATCTGGCCCCCGTGCAGTTGTAAAGCTAGGGCGTATCCGCGTAGGACGGTGTCGAATGGGGCGTCGAGCCGCGCGTTGACAGATGTTGTTGGCAGCAACGGCCCGTGCTCGAGACCGAGGTGTAGTGGCGGCCGCGGCGGCTGGCGGCGCGCTGCGTGCGACGGACGCTGACGGTACCCGCACCCCTAGCCCTAGCCCGCCCTAGCCCGCCCTAGCTCGCCCTAGCCCGTCCCAGCCGGCCCTAGCTCGCCCTAGCCCGCCCGAGCCTAGCCTAGCGTAGACCCCCGGGCACCTATCCGCGAGCGGGGAGTGCGACGACACTGCGTTCTAAATATAAATAAATGTAATACATTTTCGATTTTTTACTCACATAGGGGGTTTTTTAATCCCTATATTGATTAATTCGACGAACAAGAAATATTATTATTTATATTGGTTTTGTCTAAAGAATATTAGTTTTTCTTGTACATTATAGGAAAAGGAAATATTATTAATACACAGATTGTTATATATCTACATGATTACATATGTTAATGTTCTCATACACACATTTAAAAAACAAATTGTATTATTATGAAAATGAAACAAGTGTCGTTCACTCGCCGCAAGCATATATAGTTCTGTTTGTGCGTCTGTTGCATCCCACGTCTTTCGTTTGTACATCGCCCTGTCTGAACATTCTCCGTGTTGTTTGTTCATCTGTCTCCATAGCACCGTCTCGAGCACCCGTCTCCGGCTCGACCGAGCATCGATGTCGCCACCCTGACGTCCCCGCTTTGTCCCGTTAGCCCCTAGGTTTGCCGCGTAGTACACGTCAGCAGTCCCGCTAGCACCTAGTACTTAGCTCTGGCATGGCCACCCACTCACCGGTCATCACTCGGTAGCGTAGAGTCAATCGCACAGGTCTCGATAGCTGCATGTTTAGCCCCACGATCGGCGACGTCTCGAACTCTGAATACAGACAGTATCGGCTATAAGAACATCCACACCACACTCTGACGAGATATCGGTGGCGAGTACGCGGGCGTGTCGCGCGGGCCGGGTCGCGCGGTCGGTCGCAGCGTCGCGATGTGCGGAGGATGGGACCGGGAGGCGGGAGGATGGGAGGATGGGAGGCGAGAGGTGGGAGGATGGGCGGTCGTGAGCGCGGAGGGTTGTTGTTGCAGCTGCGCGTGGTGCGCGCGTTCAAGTCGACGCTGGAGGACCTGGAGGAGCGGCTGTCGGCGCACTCGGCGGCCGGGCTGCGGTCGCGGCTGCGCGCGCCGCCCGCCGACATCGCGTACATCGACGCGGAGGACGTGCCCGCCGCCGCCCGCACTGAGACCACCATATTCTAACCTCCGCCACGCGCCACCGCCGGCACACACACACCGACACCCGCACCCGACGAACCGTTGTTTTTCTTTAGTTCTGTTTATTTGCGACGGCGGTCACGGGACGTACTTAACGCAGCGATCTCCGCGTAATCTCGCTCCGCGTTTCGGCTCCGCTCGGTTCTCGACCGCTTCACGATTCTTAATTTAGTATAAGGTTTTATTAATTGTTGAAAAATTTTAGCCGTAGGTAGTCGATAGCAATAAACTACTAATAGAGGACGTTAGAGGCCCGACGTTAGATTCCTAAACCGAATTGTGCCTGTTACGCGCCTCCGTTCGGCGGCGCGCCTGAACGTTTTCAATTCATGTTTGTACTCTGTTAATGTTTCACGTTATCGTTCCGAGCCGCGTCCTCGCCTGCGGGCGGGTGACGTCACCATCGGGACCCTATCGATATGAACATGTGTACGTAGATCATACGAATCTATCTGCCAGTATATCAAACACTGCTATTTTAGAGACGATCGTATTTGTACATAAATTAGAGATTCTTGACGTCTTATTATTATGTATATCGGAGCAGTGATATTTTGTATAGGTAGCTATTTAATGAAACAAATGAGGGGAAACTCCTTTTCCAATATTATATCTTTTTAACATTAGACTTTGAAATTTTACTGATCTTTTGAAATTTTCAATCTCATTAGCTTTTTGTGTAAGTAGTTTGTTACGAAATATATTTACTTATTGTAAAGATCTTAGATACTCGGAAGCCAGTGTGTTTTGTTTCATAGTAAATTTTGGGACCACTTTTAACCCGTTTCTAAACTTAATAACTGGGATACAATTAGATCTAAAACTATTGTTTACTGATACTATAATATTTTTATCTTATAACGTGTTAATCTATCTATGAATTGTATATGCAGATGCCTAAAGTTTAATATGAATGGGACACCTCACGCTTATCAGCAAACGAGAGCTCTTAAATATGTATTATCTGAATTACTTTGGTTTTGCCAATGTTACAAGGACTATTTATATTGATAAATAAATTTTCAAGCAAATTCCATAGCATTTTCTTTCGCCACTCGTATAGTTATGGTGGGGGCCGCCCAGTTTTAGAAAAATCGCTCTATTTCAGATGTTGACGGTAAGTTTAGGTCTGACTCGCATAGGGAGTAACGTTTGTAAGTATTCGTAAGAGACCGGCGAGGCCAACCATAGTAGGTACACCATAACGAGTGATTATATAGTCATGTCATTGTGTAGAGCATGATATCCGTGTCAGTGCACGATGACTGAGCAGCGACTGAGTCTTCGGTACATACTCGCTTTGACACATTGAAAAGTTCTTGTTAATAAAGCAAATAGGTTCTACAACAATTGTGTTCAATAAATCAGTCTTAATTCACGACCACCATTTTATAAGGTGAGAGCTCTGAGACGCCATTTTGTTTGCACGAGTGCACAACAAAATGGCGCCTCGTTAGTGTATAAGTATTGAGTATATATTGAAGATAACAATGTGTATTTTTGGTACGAAACATATTTTTTTAATCTTTTTTTTATTATGCTTGGCATTTATAGAGAGTGTTCGTGCTTATATTTACAGTGTTTTGCATGTATACAGATGTCTGTGAGTATGCACAATTTGTATATTTTCTTTTTAATTTATTTTTAATAGATGTTTGGTACAAAGATTCTGATAATGTTTAGCGTTAAACAGTTTTCATATTTTATATGTTATCAGTTTTTCGCATAAAAGTTTTATATCCGAATTTTATTTTAGAGTTTCTTAATATATTTAGTCTTTATACAATATTATAGATAATATAAACTTACCAAACTTCTAACATAATAGTATTTAAGACGATTTATTAATTATAAAACATATGTAGACGTTGAAAAATGAAAAGTATCTGTATAATCTCCACTACACCAAAGTAGCCTAATAAGAAATCATATATCACTATAAACTAAAACTAAATAAATGCGGCTTTACATTTTTCTTTCGCTTAGTTTTATGTCATTAACTCGGTTGTGTATGTACTTATTTACTAAGTTGGTTTCATAATTTATTTGAGTTTTATGTAAACGAGTCTTATTTATTGTAAAGAAAACATACTTAACCGGCTCTAAACTACCAATATAAATCATATAAACTCTTGAAATAAACTAATTTATTTCAATAACAATGATATTTCATTTGAACCTGAATCTAATAACACAATACTTGCGTGGACGACAGTTACAAAGCATACAACGCGCGATGTAGCTCACATACCGGATCCTATATTTACGTAGTTCTAGCTACCCTAGCCCACACGGTATTTACTTCCTGTTTATCTTTTTTATATAGTTTTTGCTATTGGATGCCCTCGTTTCCCTGACCCAGCTAGTGTGAATGCCCCCTATCCTAGTTAAAGTTAGGCACCTGTTTACTAACGAAACTGCTTTCTAAATTATCCTTTTCTTTTATAGATTTTTTCTACAGCTACAACTTCACTTCTAGTAGTTTTGAGATTCTAAAGCCAAATTTTATTTATTGTATATAAGTATATAATTATTTATAATCTCTATTACAATCCTTATGCAGTGTATATTCTGTAGTTAAATTCAATATATATTTGGTTTTGGAATGCCAAATGTTCCTACCCCACGTTTTATTTAGAATTGGCAATAAAGCAGTTTGGTTACGGCTATGAGAGTAGTTTGGGACGCGCCCGAGCCCGGACTGACACGGCCGTCATGTTATTTTGCAGCAAAAGGCGGACATATTGGCCGGCCGCAGGATATTTGTCAATAATTATTTGGCGGAGCACCGGAGGATCAGCGTGCAATCCGGCGGAAGCTCGCTGCCCGCGCTCAGCCCCACATCGCATCAAAGCGATGAATAAATTGTCCCAAAATTGTCTTAAATAAACACAAACACGTTAAAAATTAAAACAAAACAAAAACAGGAGTCGCGAAACTCTTTGAACAATCAAAAACAACGATGCTGTGCAGGTTTTCAGAATAGTCCAAACGTAACAAAATTAGTACTGCCAATAAAATAAAATAATATAAATTATATTCTAAATAATTCATAGAATCTTATTAAATTATTCAAAATTAAACGAAACGTTTCTAAAACTTCTTAAATCTGTAAAATGCAGTTAATATCGTAAGATTAATGTCTACTTAAATATTAGGTGTAAGACAAATATTAGTGAAATTGCAAAATATATTGAATAGATTTGTATGTAACTATGGTGCACCTTTATTTTGGTGGGATATTTTAGATTTCTAGTAGATTTATCTGTTTACCAGTATAAAATATTTAAAAAAATCTTTATATATAATATAACATATTATTAATATCTGGTAAAATTCTTTTTCTGTAAATACATAAAATCTTATATATGATAGTTTCATCCCTTTGTAATTAACATTATTATAATATTTATATTTATTATACTAAAGTATAAAATACATAATACGAGAAAAAAACATGTGCCATTTTTTATATAAAGAAATAAATTAACATATTCACAATTTGTGCTACTCAAGTGCTTTTATAAACGTTTTTAATCTAGGATGATATTTAAATTTGCTTGTTATCGGTTTATTTCTGTTTTTAGTTGTATTTAAAAGAATGCCATTATTTAGATGTGTGTCGATACCATGAACTGACCATGTATAAGTGTTAGTTATGTGTTTTGATAGCGGCTCGAAGCTAGTTGTGTGGCCCCTTTATATCTGTATTGTACCTACCCGTAGTGTGTGCAGTCGATCCTTGTATGTCAACATTTACAACCGACACACGACCTGCTAATTCTTAATTCTATTTTGTTTCATTTGATTTCCTTTATAGATTACAGATTATAGCAAACAGTAGTGCAACCTGCAAACTTGAATGCATAGTGCTGGTGGTTAGCACTAGGTTTAAATAGGAACTGCCGAATGCATGGAGATATAAAATGGTTGAATCAGCAACGAAAGCGATAAGCAAGATACCTTAGCTACTTATTTCAAGTGCCGTGGTAAGGGTATGTACACGCGCCAGTTGAGTATTACTCGTGAACAGTATAGTACCCCCTTACCACGGTGCGCCACTGTGACCTTCTTACACTATACACAATGCTCTATAACTCTCTGGTCTTCCATACTTTCCTATTCTTATTTCTTTATCATTCTTTTTTCTTTTCTTATCCAAGGTATCGGATGTCAAGCAAATTTAACTATCCGTCGATATGTACGGTGGGATATTAGTGAACATAATATGTTTATGTGTTAAGTATAATAGCTGAAGTATAATTATTGCTGTGTATTAATTCTTAATAAAACATCGTCTAACGCACTTCGTGTAGTGTTTAAATCGTTGCCTGCTACATGAATGTTAAGATTTAAATATAATATAATAGCATATTATATTAAAATATAAATTAATATCGTGTCTTGGTGTACCTTAAAAACAAAATTAGATGTAAAATTATTTTTCTTTAAAAGACGTAAATACGCTTAATAGTGAATTTTCACACGCCGAATAGTGGAATTATATATCACTGACTAAATAGTGAAGCATGATTTCCTGCTATACTTACCTACCTGAACTGGTACTGTCTGTTAATTGGTTATTTCTAACGCTTCTTGTCTCTTAAAGTTTAGTAATAAAGTATCTATACTCCAAAGTAACTTTCATTTCACCCAACTGTGCCACGTTGCGGAGCGCTGCATATTAAGGTAACTGGCCATCATGGGAACTGATGTTGTATCGATGTTGGTCCAAATGTTTGTTGTTGGCGGCCCGTGGCCGACATGGGCCCTATATGTCGTACGGTCTAGATCGATGTTAGACTCGCTTAGCGCTTACACGCTAGTGTACTGTAGATAAGTAGCATCACCAAACTAGATGAAACTAATCGACGTCATTGCATACACACCCGTTTGTCTATCGCATCAAAGTCGTGTATGCGTTGACTGAGCAATTTGTTAGACTGCGCTCGCTTATCTTTTTAGTGCCATATGACATGTAAATAGTTCCACACCTCTAGGGTACCAAATCCAATAGTTGTAGGTATCTCAAACATGTTTATTTGCGAATTCACAATGTCCATATATGCTTTTGTATATAGTTGTTAGAATGTAGCTTATATTTAGCGACTGTGGTCGATTTACATCGTCGAATTGATATCTGGTATGTGAGCGACGACGGCAAACCAATTGTGTGTGCTTCACTAGATCATATAATAATAGTTGGCATGGAGATAACATAAACTCAACAAACACACGGGTGCCGTGCTCAACGCACCCAAACACAAACACAAGCACTAAAACAACTGTTTCCTTCAACGAGAATTTAAACAATACATTGATATTGATGTACCACGCTTCACGGAGCTCTCAACTACCAATGTCGAATAGGAACGACGCAAATGTTCAATGTATCAGTGTTTAATGATTATTTTATGTTCTTTATGTTATTATTGTTTATATAAGTTTACGTTTATCAAACAATGTAACGGAGTCCTGGATGGAAAGTGTATAAATTAAATAAAGAATAGTTTTAAGTGCACAACCCATGAATGTGCTTCTTAAGGTAATAAATAGGACGAACCCTGCGTTATGTATTATTTTATTTTACTCTGTATTTATATATATCTTCTTCCTATAATGTATTCATCGCTTCGCGAGGCGCACTGCTTCGTCAGTCCCCAGTATTACTTCTATACTTTCTGATATACACTTGTTCGTGATGATACTTCCACTGCTATTGTATCGGACGCTTTTCTAAATTCTATTTAAAGACAATAAATATAACTTAAGATTCGGTATTATATATGTTATACTTATACAATATAATATATAAATTATATATTATGATTATAATGTTTATATTTAGATACGTTTAGAAGCGCGTTCGATGTCAAGCACCGCAGATATGTATATCTATGTTCAGTATCTATTCCTATAGAAGCGGGCACCTGCCCGTAGTCCCAATTTCTCTCTTCGTGTCGTGACTCTTTACTTCATGTTCTCGTTTTTATTTTCTTTTCCATGAATACCCCATTGCACACGGAAGGTCATAGGTGGCGAGTTACAAGAACGCTTGATACCGGTCCCCTACAGCAAGACATCAACCGATCAAGCTGTAAGAATTGATAAAATTTGTGAAGGAAGCCTGTTTCGTTTCACTCACGTCTCTTGTTAACTATGTTTATGTTGATTTTTTTTTGTTTTTATGTTCAACTGTTAATTACTCTATCTACCTACAACTTTATCCATTCTGTCTCTATTGTCCCATTAACTCTTGTCTTGTCTTACGCTGACCTTATACTTTCAAAACATGTATAATATGTATAATATAATTTTATTATATTATTAGCGATTTTTTATATATTGTTTTGCATTTGTTTTGTAATCGTTTGAAATTATTAGGTCAGTGTAAACCTGCATGTTCCAATTTTGTCATATTGCATGAATCCTGACGCATGCGCTGTGTTATTCATACGAACTGTGATTTGTAAATATAATTATTAATTAATGTATTCAATAATAATCTTTATATATTTATAACTTTCGATCGGCTTCAAATTATTTATTACTTTTTCTAAATTAATTAAACGCAAATAACCGGATATATAAATATAAAAATATTTTATATTTACATTTAATTGAAGTCGATTTTTTTCTATCTGTCCCCTTAAAATTAACCGCTTAATGTAAAAATGGTAGTACATGACCCTTAATTTTATGGAATAACATGTAATACCAGTATTTTTTTAACGAATAACATATTCTGTTGTCTATTTGAACGCTGTGGCGAGTATATAATTGCTGAAATATCTTTTGCGGATTAACACATAGAATGTTAGATATAATTTGCGCGACGCGGCTCCCAGACAACGCGACAACAGCTTTTCAATATTATTTTATGTTCGCCCCATAATTCATGGCATTGTAGTTATCGTATACATTTTTTTGCATCACATACTGCACTAAATGAAGGATCCGTGGGTTTAATCAGCGAGCCAGGGGTTCGTAATGACGCTTTCAATTCATAAAGATCTGCATACAATTATCGCTTCTAGCATTCAAACTTTACCTCTCCTAGGCTAGTGACAGTCGCTTCAATTACTAGGTTATTGGGTGGAGTTGGTATACAGGGGGTGTAAGCTTGTACGTTGCTTCACAAATGTTCGGATATAGGACATGGAGAGCGCTCGATGTTGCTTCGTATATCATGTGCATAGTTGTGTAATAGGGCAATAGAGCTTACGCGTACGTGTAGCCACTAGGTGAAGAGTCAAATACAGTCACAGAGTAACAGACGTACGTTGCATGACACGGGCGCGCCCACACACCGACGGCACTGCTCCCCGGCGAGATGTCTGTATTCAGAGGTGGTATACCGAGCAACTTATCTATCACGGAGTTCACTGCATGCAATGCATGAGCGCCGGAGGCCACCGGCCGATCTGTGACTGGGATTTTGAATTACCTACCGCTTTTCGCCTCTTTTTTATGGCTCGGTGTGCTTCCATTTATGTTCATTTAAGAGTAACGTATCGACTCGCCGGCCGCCCCCTGCGACACGACACGATCCGCACTCCCCAGTAGAGCCACCGTCGCAGGGAGGCCGCCCACACGCATCTGTGTCGCTCTGATTAAAACTATTCTTTACACATGCAGCGAATCACCCTCGCTGCCGTGCTCCTTTTGTTGCAATCGGTTGCAATTAAAATAATGTTGAACATTACCGAATCCACTTTCCCGTAGGCTGGTATTTTAAAATGAAACTACTAATGTCGCCAAATGTAATCAATGTTTATATGCCAAACGACCGATTCGAGTTGGAGTTACATTTGGGGATATCAGCCTGCGGGCACCGCTCGCGGAGTCCCCACACCGAGCGGTGCGCCGGGCGAACTCGATACGAGCGATTCGCGAGCGGTGCCCGGCGAGTCAGAGCGTCACGAATGCAGCGCGAGTCGGTCCGGCGTGGCGAACTAACCCGGGTGTGGTGGTGGTGGCGCAGATCCGCGTGGTGAACGCGTTCCGGCAGGGGCTGGACTCGCGCGGCTCGCTGGCGGACGCGGCGCTGGCGGAGGCGCTGCGCAAGCAGACGGCGCTCTCCAAGCGCTTCTCGCACTCGTCGAGCATCGACTACGCAGACGCGGCGCGCGACACGCTGGCGCCGCACGACATCGACGTGGAGCGGCTCTCGTCGCACAGCCACACCGAGACGGCGGTGTAACGCCGCCGCCCGCGCCCCGCGCCCCCGTGCCCCCGCGCGCCCCCCCCCCCGCGCCCCGCAGCTCACGATGCAATAATTTAGCGATATAATATCAGTATTACGCAGGCGCGGGCGCACGGACTTCTCCGACCGTTACGCTGCCATCGCTCTAATTATATTTATAATAATGCTAAAACGATTGTGTATAAAATCATATTTTTAAAGTAACGAGGATATGAGGTTTCGCATATGATTTGGAACATGTTTGCATGGTCGAGGGAGGGCCGCCGGCGAGCGCCGCGCCCTGTACTCGCATCCACCAGTGTATCTGAGCATAAGTTATATTGTTAACTAGTGTGTTTAATTATTCGATTGTTTTGAAAATATTTTATTATTATACGCGCGCGTCGTACCGCGCGCGTCTGTTGAACAAATAAAAATATTGTCTAATTATTAATTTTAGATTTAAGCGCAAGGACGAGCGAATGGACGTGTGTTTTTTGAAAATAAAAGTTTTCGCATACCATCGTGTCATCTCTTACACGGAATGAAATGTTTTATATTGCTTTTGTCAAAGACATGTTGTGGGAGTGCCGCGGGGAGGGGGCGCGGCCGCGCAGCCGCATCGACTCATCCTTTTGTATAAAGTTATTTCATTTGTAGCGCAGCATCATCGTTTGTACGTACGCCGAGTGATATTAGCCGCGCGGCGCGCCCCCCCTGCCGCCAGCGCACACTATATATACTTGAACTAAATTATTGAAGTATTAGTTAAGGTGTTTGTTATAAATTTCAATAACTTTTTTTGTTTTTACGACCTTTTTCCCCTAAATCTAAGTATACATTTAAGTCATATCTCGAAGCGTAGACGCATCAACTAAAAGTTTCTACACAAGAACCGAAAAAACAACATTCTTGTGTAAAAACCGACGTAGTCCACTTTAAACATCTTCAAAATGTTTAAAATAGAAATAAACATTAAATTGTATAGCTGAAGGTATTTATTTGTAATGCTAGTCTCTTATGAAAACAAAATACTAATTATTCAATTATTATAATGTACTTATTGATTATTGATAAATACTTCAAGTTTATTAAACAAGATATAGTCTACGATGTAACGAATTGATTTTGGAATTTTTTCTCTACGAGCAATAGCGAGGCGCGCGCCGCCGCGGAGCGCGTGCCCGCGTCGGGCTCGCGTACTGTGCCGCTCCCGACGCGCGTACTCTCCGCTGCGTACTGCGTACTGTGTACTGTGTACTGTGTACTGTGTACTGCGTACTACGTACTGTCGTACCGCGTACTGCGCACTCGCCGCACCGCGTACCGGACGCGCGCTCCGCGGCGAGCGCGCCCCCTCGGACATAGGCGACGTAGGTTCACAGCAGTGGCATTTTCAACTTATAACGTAAGACATGTACTTAATCGACTTAGTGACGGGTTGACTCGAGAGTCTCACACGAGCGGCCGACCGCTCGCCGCCCACTTGTTTTTAGTAATAAATAAATCAAAGCGATCTAGTGAATCGGCAATGTTCAATTTTGTATAGAACGTTTCATAGTAGCGGTATTGAGAAGTTGTTACGTTTTATTTGTGAGGTTCGTAGGCGCGTTCCGTTCCACGCACGCCCCTGTGTACAGAGTACAGACAGAGAGACGCGACAGTACGTTAGAGAAGGACGGACGAGTGGCGCGACAACTATTGAAACTATTATACAATCTTGTAAGTAATTAAGTATTAGCTTCGAATCAATAAAGCCTTTTTAAAAAATTAGTTAAAAATGAAACTATTGAAACTTCACATGTTTAAATAAATAATAATTAGTTATGATTTCAGTGAATTAGAGAGTTCATATGGTATCGTTTTGTGTATAATATCTATTTTTCGTTGATATTCTTTACCAGTTCCCCAATGAAAGACATAAATTAGGAGTCTACTGTAATGTAGTGCCGGTGCCGCCGTCTGCCGGCTGCCAACCGGACGTACCTAACAATAAATTGTTTTGACACGACAGTCTGCCACTAACCATTTTAGGTGATAAGTCCCATTGTTGTATTTTTCGTCTCACAATAAATGAAAATCTATTTTATTGTTTTTAATACTGTGGTTTTATTTATCTCCTAACAAGCTGTTGCCACCGATATCGATATCTCCAGATTAAAGCCCACACACTCAAAATTTTGACTGAACCGTTCCAAATGACAGTCAGAAATGAAGTTGTCGGTATTTGTTTATGAAGGAATATGGAATGATGCTGACTGAGTACGCTTGCGAACAGGGGCGGATCGTGAATTTGTAGGGCTCTGGGCTAATTCTACTTACCTAATTATATAACTCAACTAAAAAAATACATCGACCAAAAACAAGCTACCAGAAAATCCTTTCGATAGTCGCACACTTGCATGGGTTGATTGATCTCAGGGTTACCTTAAGATAGGTTTTTTATATTCTAAACGTTTCAGTGGGGACTGGGGCCCTTTGTATTCTCGGGACCCTGGGCTGCAGCCAAAAAATCCTTAGGTAGATCCGCCCCTGCTCGCGGAGCAGCAATGGAGAACGATAGGATGAGTATGCGGTCAACTCAGCCCAATATGACAAATTTACTAGGAAATCATGACGGTTTCCAGTAAAAATCTGACATAGTACATTAATAGCTATGAGGTAAGTATTAACAATTGATTAACTGGCCCGCACACCTTCGCTGCATCAGAGAAGAGTGCGTAAAGGAAAAACATCTTTAACTCACAGAGAAGAAACTCAAGAGGAATATATTTTCCTCGTCTTTGCAATGTTTGATGCTCCGAACCTTTGTCATAGCTTGCCGTTAAGGTTAAGGATTTTGGAGAGATTAGCGCGATTAACCAAACAAATACTCGTTAACTCGTACTTGTGATAGTAAGAAATATCTAAATTTATAAACACACATTCAAAACAATCATATGCATGATTACAAACGTTTGTCTCGTACAAGGAATTTGTTAGACATGCGTAGTGAAGACAAGTAAAACGTACACGGGTTCGTATCGCACTGGTTTATTATATGACAGCTTGATGGTGGGTGCAGCCACCAAGGTGTACCAACATACCTAACAGAATTGAACCCGAGACCATCTGAAGTAAAACAGGGTTCGAAACCGCTAGATCAACGAGGCCGTGAAAAACGGGTAGTTCTGTATAAAACTGACTGTAGAAGATAAATCAAAAGAAATTAAAAAGGATATCTAAAAACACAAGAATTATCATAATAAGGGTTTATTTACATAATGCAATATATTTATAATGAACATTTTTCAATACAAATGTCACAGATCAGAAACACAAATAGTCAATTATCCTATACCGGATGAGTTTTTGTCAATCGGAGAAAGGGGCATATACTACATATGAAATAGAAGTATTCTCAGGGCCGGATTAAACATTAGGCCGAATTGGCAACAGCCTAGAGGCCCCCACATCGGCTCGGTACCAGCGCGAAGTTAAAAATGTTTCATCGAATAAAAATTAATTTATACTCTTAACGACAGCAGGTTGTTTGACTGCAAGCTCCTGATATTAAGTGATGATGCGGTCTAAGCTTTTACACGAAATAGCAAACAAACTAACGGCCCACCTGATGGTAAACGATAACCGTCTGTTATATAAATGTACAGCACTACGGACATTGCGTTATCATGTAACATCTCTGAAAGAACTCCGTTGTCAGTCTAGAGGACGTAACATATCGTCCATTGTCCTGTAATTTCACTGCCCAATTGCCTTACAAGCGAAAGCGACTGAAATAGGATAGCCTATGTACCCACGCTGACGACACTTTGCAATCTGTGTTGAAGGTATTACATTACATTTTGTTATTTTTATTATATATATGTATATACATATATCACGCGCGACCTGCTTTCAAAACTTTTAAAATGGGAATCTCCGTGAGTTATCTAGGGGTCTCATGATGGTTAATCCTGCCCTGAGTACTATATGCAGTCAAGGTAGAATCCAGGGATGCTAACCATATGAGGATGCTGATACTAATACGAAATATTTAGCCTTCCAACTTAGTTAATGCTAAGAATTGATTAATTGATCATTTTCGTTATAAATATATAATAATTATAACTCTGGACAATTCACATAGCGCTAACTAGTCCCAAGCTAAGCAGAGCTTGTGTTATGGTCTGTATGGGTTCTAGACAACTGATGGAAATTATATTCGATATATACATACATAGAAAATATTCACACTAAAAACAAACAATCATACTCATGAATACAAATGATTCGAATCCAAGACCATAGTAAGTAAAGCGGTGTGCTAAGCAGCCAGATCTCCGAGGTCGTATAATTATACAATAAAAAAAAGTACGAACTGTCGTAAACTAGTTTCTATAACGGTACGCACGTTACAAGCATTTGTATTGAATACAGTTTTTCTATGGAAACATTTCAAACAAAAAATTATATGTTGTGTTTCAATTGAGTATTTTAGATACAGATGTTACATTATTGCATAATCAAAACTATACCGTACGGTACAGTTTGGATTAGATATATTGACCCTCAAATTGTGAAATGACCTACCGTATAATATGTAGACAACGTTTTCTTTAAAGAATTTAACATCAAAAACTATAAATTCAGGTCCACCAATTAAACGTTATGTCCAGTATTACAAGCATAACATCTGTGCCACTATGACATCATTGTCAAAACAAAGATTTTTACAACCAGTTAAACTGTTTTTTAATTGACAAAGCATAACTACCTACTATCATATGTATACTGGAAATGTAAAAATATATGTAGTAACTATCTTATTATACATTCAAGTTTAATGGGTGAGACATCTCGCCCTTACTTATAAAAAGGCCAATTGTCTTATTTAACATGTTATTTTCTTCATTTCAATAAATGGAAAAAATACTAAAATTATATTCTATTAAATTTACCATAAAGTTATTCGTTTTAAACCCGTTTAACTATATTTATAATGTGTACTAGACGCGGAAGTTTACAAATAAAAACAGTAAAATGTTGAGGTTTTTCTTTTTATGAATAATAGGATTGTCATTCATAAATTTTTATAAGGATGATTTAATAATTAGCTTCAGACGGGCTGAACAACTAATTATATAATATTATTTACACAATGCCTGCCACTGGTCAGGCTAGTGGAAGCTGATCAATCCAGGCGGCGGCTCCGGCGGCATGAACGGACGTATAGACGAATTTGGATCTGGGAACATATAATAATAATTTGATGTGAAAAAAATGTTGCGGTATGATGTGGTCGACTGGAATGAGTCATGCTCACTAAAATGTCCAGACATGTGGCGGCGTGATGGGCCGGGTCATTGGGCTCCCTAAAATATGGTTGAGCGCAGAGATGGCTGGTTCATCCGTCATACTCGTGAACGAGTGCTGCTTGTAGGGACTGGTCTGCTCTTATCACTACTGATTTAATCTTATTGTGTTTTTGTATTTGACCCTAATAAATTAGTGCCGGTTGGTAGTTTGTATTCACACGTTTCGACTTGTAAAATATGAACTTACAAGGATTATTTAAAATAGCAACACACAAGTTTCTTGCTCGTTCTATTTGTGAGCGGATGAGCGGTAGATTAAAAAAATTGTTATAACTATTCAAAAGTGCTTAAATTAAGTTTATTGAAATAAATGATTTTCTAGTCCATTCTATTCTATAATTATTATAACTTTGTTCATGAAGTCGAAAAAATACGAATTTCTAGTAATATTCAGGTATTACTAGCTGATATTTAGCTTATATAATTTACACGAAAATACCACTTTTTCCATACAATTTGTTCCCAGCGAAGAAAAAATATCATAGCAGAATACAATTGGATTAAATGAAGTTGAGTGGGCGTGAGGCTGAAACGTAGTAAGATATATACCGGGTGTTCTGGTAAAGTCGTACAATTAAACGAAGAGCTCACCGAAGTTGCGATGCGGGTGCGTGAGCGGGGGCGGGTGGGGCGGCAGCAGCACGTGCTGCGGCGGCAGCGGCAGCAGGCCGGGCCGCGGCGGCTGCATCATGTTCGGGAGCTGCGGGACCTGCGGGCCCCCAGGCAGCTGCGGGGCTCCAGGCAGCTGCGGGGCTCCAGGGAGCTGTGGGCCTCCAGGGAGCTGTGGGCCTCCAGGGAGCTGTGGGCCTCCAGGGAGCTGTGGGCCTCCAGGGAGCTGTGGGCCTCCAGGGAGCTGTGGGCCCCCAGGGATGGGTGGGCCCCTCGGGAGCTGCAGCCCCCTCGGCGGAGGCGAGCCGGGCGGCGGCGGCGGCGGCGGCAGCGCGTCCCACAGCGGCACGTGGTCGGGGTGCGTCGCCGGGCACGGCCACGCGCACCCCACGCGACGCACCTTCTTCTTCTGCTCACCGACAGGGAGAGACTTTAACACCCGTGTACATACTACATACCGGTAGACATAGAGTCATCTGAATGAGCACCTTGGTTTCTTTTAATTCAATTATCTTAATTTACAGTGAGCAGCGCCAATAAATATTCGTAC
Organism: Achroia grisella; assembly: GCF_030625045.1. Classification (NCBI taxonomy): domain Eukaryota; kingdom Metazoa; phylum Arthropoda; class Insecta; order Lepidoptera; family Pyralidae; genus Achroia; species Achroia grisella. Next base: position 120,328 of record NW_026712590.1, read on the forward strand.
GATTACGCCAACTAAAATTAGTAACTTAGTAACATGTATCAAAATAACGAAATAGTATTTCCTACAAAAATTCGCGATGGTATATGTCTAACTACTAAGATTAAAAAAAATATATTGTTATAGGAAAAAAAGCATACCTTTCTGACGGGTGGTTCCTCTGTATCAGAGTCCTGGCCAGGCTTATACCCGTCTGCGAAGCTCACGCGCTTACCAGGGCGTAAGCTTTTACTGAAACACAGTATGTCAATAAATTAGTAACCTTAGATAATCGCGGAGAAGGGAATTGTTAGTAATGTAAGTATGTAGTATGTATGTTACTAATAATCATACTGCTGGCTATATATTATGGCAGGTTGACACGCGGTTCCTCCTGTAAACCATTATAACAAATTCATGATGAATTTAACATGATGGGCTAACTGACCTGACCTCATGCTCACCTTATCATCTTCCACTGGTGTCCCGCCAGCGTAAATCCATAAGTAAGAATAATGAAAGACCGGCAACATGCACCTGAGCACCCTATAACTTGTATCGCTAATACTTACGAATTCAAGATTCCTTTTCCATCTTTATCAGCATCAGTTTCTTGCATCTCTTTCGCAACATCGCCCAGAACTGAAACAAAATCAACATTAATACAAAATATATTAATCGATAGCTATTTTTATAGCCTACTTAATAAGAATTCTAATTGATGTAATAGGTGTAGCATAGCACGTTCAACGCGCTAACTGCTGGCGCAACGCGAGCACCTCGGTCAAATTTATAAACACGCGACCAAAGGGCATATATTGCTGTACTCGACATGCTTATTAGATAGTACAACTATATCATTTTATGCACATAGCTTGTAAATTGACCCAAATATAGGAGTCCACGAATACGACTAATATAGTGGCTTTATTGTTACAAGCCACTACACTTCAAATTACTATTACTATTCATAACATTATAACTATTACCAGTAAACAACTAAACGGCAGAACGGATTTTTATTAAATGTAATAGGAGAGATAGATTGTATCACGAGGACAGGCATAGACTGTATATCTCCAAAAAGAACTTAGGAGGTAAAATTTTGTACAGACTAAATCACAGATTATATTGTTCAGTTTTTCAAGCATAATAAAACTTAATAGTTTTGGTCCTTCGAGGCCGATGTTCTGAGATATACGTCATGTATTTAGATCAATTCAATCAATCAAGACAAAATCTCTTTAACATTTTATGATATATCTTTATATTAATAATAATTTTTAGTTTATTAGGGCATCAATGGCCAACTTGTTAGTAATAATTTTCCTTATCTAATGTTAGTATAGTTCTTATTATCTAATAGTATAGTATGTTGCTCCCAATGTACCCGTATTTTGGAGCGCAAGATGTATTCGAGCGTCGAGTGAGCTTCGGCCGGCTGCCTGATGCGGCCGGGACTCCGGCTCGTGCTCGACATCCGTATCGGGCTCGGGCTGCGGAGCGAAACAGTCGCCGTACTGCAAGCGGTCTGCCGCGCCGTACGTGTCCATATATGCTTCGTCGTAACTGCACGGGAAACTGAACCTTGAAGATTACAATTAGAACAGACGTACACTGTTAGAAATTTTCTGTCACAATTTGACAATGCTCGGGTTTTTTGACAGAAAATTTCTGTTCATTTCACTCCGGCATAATGTATTGTTATGTAAGTTGGACACTATTACTCGCAATTAGTCTCTCATCTGGGCCGTCGTGCTTGTAGAACCGAGACTACTAAAGTAGCAAGCTAAGCTCCTCCCAGAAGCGCAGAAGCCTCCTCCTGTCTTCAAAAGCTTCACGAGGCGACCTCATCATTTTGAGAATTTGTGTGGCCACTGTTACGCATTTGCTACACACGCATAAAGTTCATAAACAAGAACTGCAAGTATTTAGTAAAATTGAGACTATATAAAATATAATCTTTAGTCATAAATGGGGACACACTGTCCCCATTTATGATCCCCATTGTCTGTCTCTTTAGAAACAAATCGGTGAAATAATCTTAATGAAATTTTAAGCGACAAAATAATAATAATAAGAAGCAGATATCACGGAAAACGATAGTATGTATGTATACGATACGATAATAAGCCTTAAAAATACAACTCTTTAACCAAAATGATCTTATATTAATAAGTAGTACCAATCTCACCTCATGGACGGATTGTCGTGTCGGTTTGCGAGACTCTCGATGCGGTACACAGGTTCCACGGTCTGGATAGGGTATTGTTCACCACCGCCGGTCAACACGATGTTCACCTCACCGGGCTTCAAACCTAATAATAAGGTCGCATATAAAAATACATTCTTTGTCCAACTAATCCATAAGTGCCAAAAATATTAACCCCCTTTTACAGCCGCTTTACTCGGGTCAACTTTTAATAAAGTTACACGTTATATTTATTTATTTATTACAGTTATTTATTTCACTAGGTTTTTATGTATGTATGTATTTAAAACTAGATGGTGGACTAGATGGTGCTGTCTAAAAATGTCAAAGAATATGATTATTGGAGTGTACTGATGCCCATTGTACGAGTGGAGCGGGTCGGTCCCCGGCTCGCCAGTCGCCCTTGATCTCTCCGCAGTATTGTTATTATTATAGTGTAGTGTAGTGTAGAGTACTGACCCCACCGCGAGGGTCTGTGCGGGGCGGGCGCGGGTCGGTCCCCGGCTCGCCAGTCGCACTTGATCTCTCCGCATCCGCGACCGCGGACCACCGTCTCGATCTGCTGCGACTCGCTCGCCGGCGGAGATATCGCCTGCGAACAGTGTACACATACCATCATACATTATACCAGCTTCAGCTCTTAACTTTAAAAAACTTGTTAACAGCAACTATTCGTGCTGAAACAGTTTTTTCTTGAAGAATGTGGCAACATTTTATAATTATTCGATTGAAGGACTTCAACCCACAGTCATGAAATAATTTAAGACCTACCGAGATAAACTTTGTAAGAAGTCATTTGTGGGTAGGATAAGTCCGTATCATCTATTGCAGCTACTAAATCATTTTGCTTAAAGGTAATGAAATTACAGAAAAGAAATCATAACACATTCGTCCTTCAGAATCACAACTTTGAATACAATCATGTACGTCACATGATAACGTAATGTCGGTGGTAATGTATATAGGCAACCACGTTACCACTTACCATCAGATATCTGTCAGCTTGTTTGTCATTCGAACTGCATAAAAAATTTGTAATGTAATGTTAAAATTTACAACATCATACCTGACTGGCCACGTCACTCTGATACGCCATAGCCAATTGTTCATACATTTCATAGTTGCCTTGCTCATAGCTTTCGTACTTATCCTCTTCATGCTCCATCCCCTTCGGGTACAACCCTTGACCTTAAGGGTGAAGGGTTTATTAGTAAGTAGAAAATATCATATTGTTCCAATGTAGTTATATCATTACATAGCATAAAATAAAGTCGCTGTCGCTGTCTGTACGTCCCTATGTATGCTTAAATCTTTAAAAGTACACAACAGATTCTTTTTTTAATTGATAGAGTAATTAAGAGCAAGGTTTATATGTATAATACATGTACACCCGTGCGAAGCCGAGGTGGGTAGCTAGTTACATATATTTTAGTTGTTGAAACCATCTTGATTAATTCGTGGTGAATTTGTAAGGTATTTATTTATTTATACAAGTAATTATTTTGTATTATTATTTTATTGTCATCGTCCAGTTGTCTTTCGGAACGATTTTAGTCCCTTATGCAAGTCAAGATTTTTGTATTATATATTTCACCTTTCAGTCTTTGATATCTATTTGTACAATTTTATACCCTTTCCCATAAACAATACTTAGGGACAACAAGGCTTTGGTTGTTTTTTGGAAAATAATTGAAGATTATAGATACATATAGAACGTTCGAGTATATATTGCGAAGTAACAGTCAGCTATTTGCTTCTTTAAATTTCTATTGACTACCACGACTCGTACAGTAAATCGAATATGAATATATTTTTAATATCGGCTGCTTTACCCTATTATAGATTCCTTACCATTATATACTGTGAGCCGTACACACCGTACCATTATCGTCTATTAAAAAAAAACTCGTACCTTGACTGGCGCTAATGACATCATTGAAACTGTAGTTGGAATTCTGCGATGACGGCCGCAGATGACTTTCATCCTTTTCATACAGGATCGGCTCTTTGATGCTGCAAGTAGACTCTTGTGAGGAACATTGGGATGCGTTCGATTCGTCCACCACGGGGATTTGTGATACAGTTTGGGGCACTTCAAAAATTGTAGTTTGAGGTTCCTGAAAATTTTAATAATAATTATTTCTTTGAATTTCTTTATTCTTTGCAACTTTGAAAGTTGTTTCGGTTTTTAGGGTGACATATTGAAATAAAATTAAATAGGTACTATAGTTTTCCGGAATGGCAACACACGAGAAGTATCAAGGGACCCATGTGATGAAGGCCGTGGTTCTGTTCTTTCTGATATATAAGTGATGCTTACCACTATGCATCAGATGGGCCTTCAGCTAGTCTGCCATTCTAGTGCATAAATAAAAAAAAATTGAGCAAAGAAAAAATAGTTCAATAGGCTTTCAATAATATAGTAAGCATTTTTATAAAATATGAAAGTTAGACCTACATTAGCAGATATCTTGTCAGTTTCAGGCTCGTGAATTTGTTCCAATTCAAGTTCAGGCGCGGGCTCAGGTTCACCTTTGCGCTTCTTTTCCACTGCAACAGGCTCTTCAATAGGACCAGGTGTTCCAGTAACTTCCTCTTCTACTGGTTTCTCTATATTTTCTACTATCTTCTTCGTCTCTTCTTCTTTTTCCTGCTTTATATGTATATTATTACCAACAAAATCATTTTGTAATTCTTTAACATTAATGATTTCTCTAGGCTTCTGTCGTCTTGGAGAAAAAATGTTTTCATCATCCGTTAATCTCTCAGTTTTAATGTTATTTAGTACATTAACATCAAATAATTCGTCGCTCTGACTTGATTCAGATGTAGACTGCTGTCTCTTTTTCGCTTTGTTTTTCTTTTTTTGTGCTGCTTTTTTCTTCTTACTTTTATGGTCTGTATCGACGTCAGAGCTACTGTCGCTGCTGGACGAACTACTACTTGATGTGGATTTAGCACGAGATTTCTTTTTCTTCTGTGCCTTTTTTAATTTCACTTCTCTTTTCTTTTTAGCTTTTTTCTCCTTTTTATCGCCTAAATACACAAGAAACATTAAATTAATATATTATTATACGTAAAGATACACCACAAAACATGAGTTTACAACTATACCATTCTGATTCTGGTTCAATGATCTTAAAAAAAAAGACTTCAAAAAACGTCTCCCTCTGCCGGTGAGGTAACGAGATGATTGTGTGTGTGGGATTCTTACCTACTACAAAACCACACGGTGTACCTACGAGCGTCATTGAAACTACAACCCCGTGGCGAATAGTAACTACACGTTTTTAAACTTTCGTGTTTAATATACATTATTTATATTGTTAACCAGGTAATTTTATGATAAACAAAGGTATTTACCCCTTTATTACCCTCCTCTCTGCACTAGCCATGGTCACGAGCCGACCTAGCTAGAGTCAGGCAGTAACTTCAATATAAATAAACTACATGTTTAATGGATATTGTGATACACGGCCTATAGGAATATTTGTTGAGCTTATACTACAGTATGGAAGTAAACAATTGTACCTATATCTTCATCGTCGGATTCTGACATCATTTCCAATTTTATCAGTTTTTTCTTCTTTTTCTTCTCTTTATCTTTTAACTTCTTCAAATACTTTTTATTAAGACGCCGTTGTTTGGCCGCCTTCGATTTCTTGCTCGCCTTTGTGAAAAAATAAACACATTTTATATATCTAATACAATATTTTTATTGATAAAAAAATGCAATTACATAAATGGTATAATAGTTAACCCGATTTCAACCTTAAAAATCGTGAGTTCTAATAGGCTAACAAAATCAAAAACTTTATTATTATTTCTATTTGCGATTGACTCTCCAGTGATTGCAATAACAAAGACAAGAATCCAAATTAATCCTAGAGATCTTGTTAGGCCAGACTCTTGCCACGTTTTAAACAAACATACTTGAAACGTAGAAATGTCAAGTATTGCGTTCAACCAATGTCGATAGTTGGTAATGTCTTTGACCACACCATTCTAGTATCCACACTAATATTATATAAAATTTAGATTTTGTTGGGACGAAAGTAATCTCTGAGCTACTACAACGATTTGAGAAATTATTCCACAGTTTGAAAAGTAAGAAAGTAAATTAATTATGAAATTGAATTAAGTAATTAAAAAAGTTAACAGGTTAATACATAAAAAATAAACCATAAGCGAAACTGAGGGCAATAATTAAACAAACATACATACCTTCTTCTTAACAATCTTCTTTTTCTTCACTGATGTTTCATCGCTATCAGACAGAGTGGAGAATGTAGACGTCGAATGCTTGCGTTTACGAACTTTTTCTTTTTCCTTGTCCTTCATTATTTTCGCTTTTCTGCTGGAAGAAATTTAGTAATTAGATCCAAATAATACTGGAAGAATGAAATTAAATTGAATACTTCAAAAGTTCATATAAAAATATTTGATATATTATTATTATTTACGTCTAATATAATATTAACAGTTTCTTTTATTCCATTCATGCGCCATCTACCACCTTTTCTCTCTCTACCTAATGGTTGTCTGGAAGAGACTGCTTAAGCGATAAGACTGCCTCTATAGATTACGTACATTATATTTACTTTCAGGAGCAATAGAGTAATAAATAAAAAAATAACTTAATAAATACACAATATTATGTATATAGAAACGCAAAAGTGTATCAGTATGTCTCGTTTGATTGTTTCCTTTTTAAGACTGAACGACAAAATTTATTTTAATACAATTTTACGAGATTTTATCACGCGGCCAAATATTGACTACATTTTATATCCAAATTAACAGATAAATTCGTGGGTAACTGCTAGTATTATATACAAATTACTAACCTTCTCTCCACTTCTTCTTCTAAATCCGACTCCTGGCTCCAACCCTCGCTGCTCAGCTTTATCTTTTTCGCTTTTTTCTTTTCTTCCGTCTCAATCTCCTCTTCATTCTTCTTTTTCTTTCTTGTCTCTTGTCGAACGGGCGTCGTACTTCTGGATACGTCAGTTTTTGCTTCGGAGCTCACTTCAGGCCATACGGCTTGCATGAATCTAAAAGTAAAAGTAGAAATTGTAACTTACGTAACGTACACTTACGTACAATCATAAAGACTTGCATATTGTAACTATATTTTTACCTAACGGCGCAACTCAAAGGCTTTATATACATGCTCGAAATTTCAATTCAGATTTTTGTTTGTGTCGATGAAAATACCGTATACCATTTTTAATTAACCCACGCCACGTTTATAAAAAGCGACTGACTACAAAAGATAGAATTGACATCCCATTGATAGGCCGACGTATCGGATGGAAATGGTGAGGTCTATAAAGTATGAACATATCAGAATTTTGTCATTGGGCCTATCAATTGAATGCCAAAAACTAGGACAGGTGCTTTAACGAATCTGTAGGCGGTGCAGTGTGTAGGTGAACCAACTTATACATTTTGTTGCTTTTGTAGTAGTGTAGGGTCAGTAGATAAATAAATACACAAATATTACCTATTTGTCTTTTATTTTTTTAGGATAATGTAAATATTATATGTAATTTTTAAATGTAAATTTCTTGAAAACAATGAAGTTATTACCAAGAATTAAGAAAAAAGAAAATGTCGTGATCTACTGATTCAAGCTACAAATGACTGATGTGGGTGTGTGTCCGCCACACACCCACACACACACGTCCGCCTGTTGGCAGTGAACTAGTTTATTCCGGTTTTAGCGATTTGATAAATGCTATATCTACTACAAATGCAAAAACGTGTTTAAGTTAATTTGTCTGTATTCTACTGTGACTGGCCAACAATTATATCTTAGCTGCTTTGTTAGACGGCTTAACAAATACAGATAACTGTTGACGACTATTCTAACCTTTGATACTCTGTGTCGAGACAAATCTCCTCATTCCTCCGTGGGGTTAGTGATCTGTCCTTGAGTTTCGATTTAATTGGCGACACGTCACTTTTATCTTTTATCTCGCATTCCTTGTTTTTAGATCTGAATATGTATAATAATGAAAATTATTGTACATTTATTTTCTACAAACTTCAATAACTGTTATGTTTATAGAAACAGTGTTTTTATATAACTGGAATGGTAAACAAGATGACGGATAAAGTGGTAACCGTGTACTATATACATGAACAGAATCACGGATATGACGTCGTCATGTTACGCCTGCGAATCCTAGATGCATTACCGTCGTGTCACCTTACCTTGTAACTTAACTGCCATATCTCACCATTCAAACCGAAACACAGCATATAATGCTGCTTGGCGACAGTAGTAAATGAGATATCGGCCAAGCATTCGACAACAAGACAGACAGAGATCGGCTACGCATACGAATTAGAATTTATTAATAGAAAATTCATCAAAATGTAAAGTAATAATAAAATTATTTAAAAGAGCAATGCGCAAGTTTCTTGCTCGTTCTTCTTGTGATGAGACAGCTTTCCGAACGAGCGGTAGATTAAAAAATGTAATGACTATTCAAAAGCGCTTCAATGTAAGTTTATTTGAATAAATGATTTTCTATTCTATTCTATTCTATTCTATTCGGTTAGTGCTGACGTCAAATAGCTCTGCCAATGTTGCTGCCTTTACACGTACGCTCTTTCACGCGCGAGAAGGAAAATAAAGCGCAAGAAAGAAAAAAGCGCGCGCGTGGCGCCGTGCGTACTTAATCCTTTGTTCAATTCAATCGTGCGTGCTTTGCGCGTTTTTATAATGAATAAAAATCACTGCAAAATGGCGGATATACTAGGAGCAAAGACTTTAGGTCTTTGTTCCCAGTATATACTTTATTGACAATTTATAAATCTTAAACGTGTCTATGGAATAAAAAATTTGAATATTATGAAATAAAAAAAAAATACGTACATGAAAAACAAGAGTATGTGCGCGCGAAAAAGTAAACGCAATAAATTAAACGCGTTAAAAACGAACGTACTACAGATCGCGCGTTAAAGAACGTGTCAAGTAAAAGCAGCTAATGTCAGAATAGAACTGCATGTTATTGAACCGCGCCTAGTCACAGTCCGTCATGTCCGCACAGAAATTAAATTAAAATCTGGTACATTACTATGGTTTATAGTAACGGTTCATTCTGGCTTCGCAAGGATGAACATTTCCGCAGCATATGTGATGAAAGACATTTTATGGCTGGTTTACACTTTGGGTTACTTTAGTAGGATCTAATAGGGATCCCTAATTTATTTCTAGTAATAAATCTAGAGAATGGTATTAAGAGATATGTAGTATTCTAACAATGAAAGAATCTTTGAAATCTGTCCCTTAGTTTTTCAGCTTATTGGTTACAAATTGGTCTGTAGTATCTACAGAGATTAGTTAGATTACAGTTTAAAAATTACGTTAAACCTCCACTTACGTCTGATATTTCCTATTGTAAATGTCATCTGTTCTCTGCGGAGTCATAGACCTCTCTTTTTCTTTGGTGTTTGGCACGTCAACCTGAGCCTCCTCAATCTCCCACTCGCTGGACAGTTCCAGCCCACTGCTGGTAGGGACACAGAACCCGAAACGAGGGTACCACGTACGGGCATTCGGGAATGGAAAATCTGCAATCCTGTTCAACATATTATATTATAGTAAGATTTTTTACACTACGATGATACCGTTACCGTTACTTATGGACGCCTGATCAACAGTAGATTCTCGTATGAAATAATTTTCAAATTCAAAATATTTTTCTTCATTTATGTAGATTTGGACTGTAGCTTTATCCAAGAACTAACAAGAACATTGTTATTTCAAGTTCTCAGAACAGACTAATATAATACGATGTAATAAATACAAATGTTTGTATTGCGCACCAAACCCGCAATCATCGCAAGTATAGCAGTGTATGAACGGCTATACACGACAGATTTAAAGATTGATTGTTTAAGATCTGATTATAAAATTCGAGACTCACTGATCACACCCGTAAACTCGGTCGACGAGGCTCATTTTGCACATTTCAAGTTCTTCATAGACAATGGAGCGGTCCTTCACACATGAGCACAGACGTGGGTTTTCTGTGTACCAGATCTTCGGGACACTAAGTGTCTCTCTGAGAACAAACATGATATATACATTTATTTATATATTATATATAAATATTATACATTATAAATTCGAAAGTGGGTCTATCTATTTATTTGTTACCTTTACACGACTAAACGGCTGATCGGATATGAAAGACATATTGTATGAAAATTGATTTTTCTTCTTCTCTCTCGAAGACAAACATAGGCTATCTTTTATCTATAAAAAGCAGACTAAGTCACAGGTAACAGCTAGGAATTTAAGAATTAACATACTGTAAAAACAGTTTCATAAAAAATAGCCAATGTCCGTCCTGGTAATACAGTCCAACTTTCCGTCCGATAAAATGTGAGATTATTTGTGATTCCGGTGACATATGAAGGAAAATATTTTTAATGAATATAATACTCACTTGTAACATTTATTTTTATCATGCCGGAACAGTAAAGGCTGACAAATTTTCAACACAAAGCTCCAAGTCTCCAAAGAATCCACAGTAAACTTCGACATCTTATCTGCCATAACATCCAAATCTTTTTCTACAGACAACCGGTAGCTATCAGATCTGTAACTATCCCTTGACCTGTACCCACTCTCGACAGACTTATAACCGCTCTCAGATGATCTATAACCATCTGAGTAATGACTCTGTTGACTAGTCAAATCCCTCATTTTCTCGTCCAGTTCTGGAGTCACAGATCCATGACTCGGATCTTCTTGTACATCACTCCTAGGTGGAGAAATATCGTATTCTACTAGACCTTTATCTTGACTCACGTCACTTAACTCTTCCTGTTTTATTTCATTTATAATCGACTCCAAAAACTCATCATTATTGTCAATTGACACATCTTTAGACAGATCATCATAATCTCCTTTTAAAACCGGAGATTCATACTTTGAATCTTTCTTAATAACTGGTTTATTATATTCTTCATTAGTATCTAACATTTCATCATCATTTAGGTCAATTTCGAATTTTAATGAATCGTTAACTGGCTTAAGTTTTTCCATTTTAACAGGGTTGATCAATGGGCTATCAGTGTGTGTCACTTTATCACAATCCTTTACGAGCTTTGATTCTTTTGTTTGTTCGCTTGCCGTTCTGCTTTTATTATCTATTGCTAATTTCATAGCCTTGTCTATTACTTTAGGGCTAGAACTATTTGTCTTATCTTCCGTGTCCAGGGACCAACTGTCGCAAACCAAATAATCGTTTAAGTTCACATTCGTTTCTTTTATTTCTTTATCAATCTTTTCTACCCTCTTAATTTCTTCTTTTCTTACATCTCTATCCTTATTTGTATCTTTTTCCTTACTTTTATATTTATATTTATCATCCTTATATCTACTTCTATCATCCTTATATCTGTCTCTTTCATCCTTATACCTATCTCTATCATCCTTCCTGAAATCGGAATGTCGTCTATTATCATACTTACTACTTTTTCTCATATCTCTCCTATCTACTATATTTTGACGATGGTCATCTAGTTTCTGTTCTGATTCTGGGTTTTCTTTTTTACGTTGGAAGGGATTATCATAGTCCGGTAAAAACTTTTGGATATCAAATTTAAAATTCTTTCCCTCTGCCCTAGCTTTTTTAGCTTCACGGATTAATTCATCTACTTTGGCTGGATCTGAAATGTGTATTAAGAAAACTTAATTTAAACAAATACAATGAGAATATGGTACTTTTAAACTAGGCATAATATAGGGTCGATTCTAGATGTTATTAATATTAATCACAGAAATGTTTATTGTTTTTTATCCACCCATATACCTGCCTAATTTAAAAGAGTATTTTTACTATATAAATAAATTACTATAACTTATTACAACTGTTAACTTAGATTAATTCTATCTAACTATAATACTTACAGCTAAAACTTTCTACTAGAGTTAACTAAAATATAAAAATTAGTTTTAAAGAACTTGTTCTATATAATCTAACTATCTATATATAAATCTATAGTACAATTATCTAATTTCTGGCATATGTTAAAATAAATATAATACAATCAGCAAAATAAATATTATTTGTTTATTATATGCCAAATATTTAATCTTGAATGAACATATAAATGTAGAATTCGTCACACTCCAAGGGTAAGTAAAGCAAACTACATTTATATTGCTGACTGTACAATAAAAGCAAATATAAATACACAACTACAAGGAAAAACTATAACGTCGGTCTCCGACTCACTAGCCATGTCAGTGTCGACACGAGGGATGGGTATCGGGTTCGAGCGATGAGGGTGTAGTGAGGGCCACGAGCGGTAGCTACGTACTGTAGTCGCAAGAGACAAGCAAACATAAACTTAAGCGCTGTTCACACGTATTCGAGTTAAGGGCCCATGTTTGGCCCGATAGTGTTAGTCAAGGACTAATATTCATATTGATTCCCGACTCTTTTTGAAATAAAAATCAAATAATATTTAAGCACAATAAATACTATTTTTGAAATCTAATATAATCTAATAAGACGTAAGAGACTACTCATTGGTTATTGGTGTGTGATAAAGTGAAAACATTAGCCACTTTTTTCATAAAGACTTCAAATATCTTTAACGTTGCGTGTCAACGAATCAAGAATGTGGAGAATTAGATACACAGTTCCATGCTTTATTGTTGCTTGGTGAGGGGTGGTGACAAATAAAACCCCCAACAACATGGATTAAATGTTACTTAAACACTGATTTATTTATAAATGATGAAGTAAAATTCATGCGTTGGCAAAAAGAGGGATTAGTGCGATTACCCATAAGTCTATTAATCCTATTTTATATTTCGAGCAGTTGTGTCCTTTTCTTTAAAACTGTTTCCCGGATTTGAAAGAAAATGACAAAACATTGGAATAATTAAAAATTGCAAATGTGTTTTTAAATTTGCAATAGTTTTTTAACCCGAAAACCGAATGGGTATGAATAGTACTTAAAGCAAAAATATGCAGCGATTATGAACCCCGTGTATATTATTTATAATAAAAATATGATATTACACAGGTTGTCACAAAAAATTATGTCAAGCTGGATAAGCTGAAAAATCAGTATCATAATAATTCTAAAAAGTTATTTGTGGCCCTAAATGCTTACTTAATACGGTTTACTGTTTATATGGAATATTATTTATTTCTTATGAAGTATGATAAAACAATTATACTGAAAATAAGTTAGAAATGAAAAACACTAGTGTCTCTATTGTGTGCATTAAACGTAAAACATGCATCAACACGTAAATAAAATAAAGGAATTTTTAATGCAACATAAAATTACGAAAATAAAGTTTATAAAATATGCATGTAAAACGTGAAAAAAAGCATTCGAGAGCCCATTTAGAGAGAACTAGCAAGTATCGCCTTCATAAAATCTCAATGTTTCACAACATTGCAATTGCAATAGCAACAGTGCACTACACTACACTGCAACTCGCTATTAACTTTTTACAATTTAAATAATATATATTATGTAAAAAATGACGCGTGCTATATTCGAAAACCGTAATCTGACACCATGACTTATATAAAAATGTTTAATATTCATAATATGTTTAAAAAATATTAATAGCTAATTTGGACACATACCTAAGAAAGATTTGATTGGTGGCATAGCTTTACTAGGCATTCCCTTCTCGCTTGTGGGCGTAGGACATATGAGACCTAGTGGTATCCCCAGATCAACCAGTTCCATCTTACGCTTCATATCCTCTATTTCTGCTATATTCTTCTTCTGTAGTTCTAGATATGAGGTATCTGCGGAACAAATTACCAACAAAAAGATAAAATTTAATTTACAGTTGACTATCAACTTCCGTTATTTAAAAAAAAAGTATTTTATATATCTATGCTTTTTTTTGGGACTATCCTAACACTTTTGGTCCTGACTGGTCCTTCAATAGAAGGAAATGGGTATGAGTACAGAATGCACTCCAAACCCGCGAAAAGCCAAGAGTGGCTGTATGATGCCTTCCTACCTGCCTGACAGATACGGGTATAAACTGTGAGTACCGCTAAAGGTTAGAAGGTGAGGGTTAGGACCTCTAGTCAAAGGGAGAGAGATTGTGTGATCGTTAATTTCTGTTGAATTTACCACGATGGCTTAACTGACCTGAATTCATGCTCATCCTATCATCTTCCACTATTGCCTACCAACATATAGATTTAGCGCAAGATATGCCCCATTCCATAATCATCTATTAAAAAAGGACCTCGGCTCAGATCTTTGTACTCTAAATACTCGTTGAAATCTGATAGAAGATCAATAAGGCCGTACGCGAGTGATATTAACTTACCATAATAAGTTCCAGGTCTGGGCGGTTTTGGTGGTTTCTTAACATCTGGATCTGGTTCCGGTTTTGGAGTCACCTTCGCACTGCTCAGTTTCCCTATTAACACTGTGGTGTCTGAAGAATAATAGGCGATTAAAATTTCACTTGCATTGTTATAGTTGTTTGTAATAAATTAATTGGTGATTTAATGAGAAATAAGATGCAGTAAGACGCGTTGGAATATTTATTTGATAATAATGAAACAATTTTTATTATATAAATTCATAAAATAAAATAATTATCGATTTAAAAAATGTTTCAACGTGTAAATATGTGTTTATTTTTTTTTATTTAGAAAATGATTGTTAGTTTAGTTACTCACACTAGTGAGATAGAATAATTACCCTTTACATTACCTTTTACATTTTTCAATTATATTCAGTAGTTGCTGTTGCAGGTTAGTTCTTATTTTATTGTATTCATTATATTAGTCTTTGCATACATATTATTTGAATATAGTGAATACATACATCTTAAAACATGCTATCAAACAAGATGCCAATAGGGGATCGGGATTGTACCATGCATGGAATTAAATTAAAGCTTCATAATAAGAATCACAGAATAAGCATCATCCAGAGTAATACGCAGGGTTAGTCATAAAGGATATAACCCAGATAGAGTATTCACAAAACTGAACCATTACAACTAAGAAATAAAGTACAAAATCGAAAAGGATCTTTAGTATTTCATAGGACCTGTGCTGTTATGGTCAATTTAGTATAAATAGTTTAAAATGTATTTTCAGATTTTGACTTTGTTGCTTGATTAATAGTGTTCAGATTCACGAGCGTACTACCTGGCTTTCCTCTTATACACAATTATTATTATTAACAATTTTTTTTACCTTTTTATATTTTATAAGAGATGTAATAATTCATGTTGGACAAAAATAATAAATAATAAAACAGAAAACGATTGGACACGAGAATTATATGCGAAAAAATTTAGAGTCCTTGCATTGGGTTACTCACCCTTTGTACTAGTAAATTACCTAGTTTTAATTATAATATTCACTCTCTCTCTTACTTTAAGTTAATTATATTATTGTTTTTATTTAATACTACCATTAAACCAACCAAACAATAGAGTTTGTTCTAAAATTTATATAAGTATGCTTGAACTTCCATGATTGAGACTGACTAGGATTAAAAGCACCCTATGATTATCTATATACCAAACCATTTAGATGTAAAATTTCTTGACTATTAGTTGAGCCGTACGTGCCCACAAATTGAATTACATGTAATATGTAGTGTTAGTAAGGATTATATTTGATTGAGAAGCACTTGGGATGAATAAGGAATAATGTAAATTGGATGTGGTGGGATGAATAAAATACATATAAATAAACATACTCCCGGCGGTGACAGTTTTCGGAACTGCAACAGGTACAATTGCGGCCTTCTCTTTTTTCTGAATCGAAAACGCACGTAGCTTCTTTTTTGCATTTAGTATGGGCTTGCGACAGGAAACACTTGCCAATGGCGATGGTTTTAAACGTAACTTCACCGGATGAATGTTAGACTGAAACAATTTTTATGTTTAGGGCCGATCCATATATTACGCCACACCATTTTTTTGTAAGTTTACCCCTCCCCTCCCTCTTGTCACAGATTGTTTACATTTTAATAGTCATAAATAAGTAAATTTAGATAGATAGATAATTTTTTTTCTGTATCTTAGTACACACATAAAGGCTTAACTATAACATCACATAACAATTATAACAATCGATAAGGGTAAACCTGCATGTGTGTACTACTTGCTGTAGAACAAAACTGGTACATAGCTCAGTGTGGAGTATCACTCAAGGGGCAAAACACTGATTTTCAGCTATGTCCTAGATATTAACTTTCGTTTTTTAATACTAATATTGAAATATCACGTCACAAAATGTAAACTCCCTCCCAGAGGGACCTCTGTTGGATTTCACCATTTTTGTGACCTTTTTGTTATGTGACATGCAGTTTTTGACCTTTAACATGTGACGTAATTTATGGAGAGCGAGAAATGCCAATTGTAATCTATAGTCTTAAAAATTTCGTCTACGCACAGCCACTAAGTCTAGATAGTTAAAATTCCAAAAATAGTATATATTAATTAATTTTATAAAGTAAGCATCTGCTAAATATATCTCGGAAAATGGAAATAAACCGCGCCGTAATGTCACGGGAAACAGATAAAATTTAAACTCTCTCAGAAAACTTATTTATTATTTTCCTCATTTATATTGTATACTTATTACTTTAATTTTTTTTTTCTATTACATTGTGTTAAATTAAAGTTATGTACAATCTAGTATGCCAGAAAGAATAGCGTCTCTTTTATTATTATTACACTTAATTTTCTTTTTTTTTCTATTTGTATTCAAAAGTACTTAAGTTTTATTTTCATTCTTTATGTACACAACTGCAAATGTACCAAAAATGTTTACAGAATGTTGAAAAGAACTGGCTTTCGTGGCACAGACTCAGCAAGCTAGGGCTAACTATATTTAACTGAACCGTACATTTATGAATAAAGTTTATTATAATTATTTATTATGGTTCTGTCTCGATTATACAACACACCTAAAACTGTTTAACTGGAATTGCAAATAGGCCACCCAAAATACTATTGTGTATGCCAAGTTTCATTAACATTGGTTAAGCCATACAGTGCTAAATAATGAACAAACTTTCACATATTATAGCAGGAATATACATTAATATTTACTTACACACAATACAACAATAGACATTACAAAACTATTACTCTAAACTTTTTTCATTGTGTTAATTGTACACATTACATGAAGGTGATATTTATTCTGATAATATTATTAAAGAGATCCAATATTTCGATACTGTTACAAAATTATCTTTAATAATATTATTGTAGTAAACTAAGTATGTATGTACATTAAGTTCTTTCAGGGTTGATCACAATTGTACACATATACAAAGGAGATACTTTACATATGTGTACACTTGTGAACACCCAGAAAAATGTTTAAAATAGTAGTTTTAATGTTCATTGTGCTATATAGTAATAATATAATCATATGTATAATGTACAACCAAAAAGCAAAAATAACATAAGGGAGACACTTATTGCGCATGCTTCTACAAAATAGACTGAACTGTAAGTCCTTCATTTAGATCCATTACATACACAGATGAGAATAGCTACTTGTTTAGACATGCCATAGTCTGTATATAGTCATATCACTTCATATTATATGTTACAAGTGCACATAATCACACTTGCATCACTTAAAATAAATATAGTCATACTCTGGACTACTTGAATGACGAGTGTGCATGGCAATAGTTTTCATGTTCGGGATTTTCATTTAATGTTAGACATAGACACCTATATAAATACTTATGCATTGTAAATAAACTGGCTTTTAAAAAAAAAGTAATTCAATTGAGTTTCTTGCCAGTTCTTCTCAATTGGATCTATATACTGAACTGGACGGTAGGGAAAAAAATTATAATGTAAAAACTTGATGTTCATAAGCGGTTAAAATGTCTTACATGAAAAAAATATTTTTGAATTTGAAATCCATTAACCAAATAAAAAATTGTTGTTGAAAGTTTGGAACTGTGCAACCACTTTTTTGCATGTCTATTTGACCTGCTAAGCCAGTTCTTTTATATACCATAGTGGTGGGTTTGGAGTATTTAACTCAAGTCAAGGTAAATAATTACCCAGCTCATTGTTTTTATATGATTAACAAGAGATTACTTAGATGCAAATTACATTTTGATGTAGTCATAAGGGTGATACCAACCCTTATAGTGTTGTGATAATGGCACTGAGGTTGACTCTTTTTTAGTTTTTATTATTGAATCTGGGCTATTGTCAGATGTTTTAGACCTGTTGCAGTATGATCTACATAGATCTCTCCTGGTCACCCTTTTTCCAAAGTTTGCTATCGGGACCAATCAGGGAAAACAATTGAAGGATATTCTTAGGAGTGATGGTTTATATCTCTTCAGGATAGACATATAATTTTCAAAGGAGATATGTTGTTTATACATGAGTAGAGTACAACCAAATAAGATGTGTAGTGGCGTTTCCTCTTCAGCTTGGAAAAATCTGCAGATTTATAGGGTGATACTTACAGGTTTCCTCTTATACACTCATACCTAAATTGATCAATTAGGGCAATATTTATTATGCTTTTTTTTTTAAGAAAATGAATATATCTTTTCCATTGAACCTCTTTAGACATAACCAGATTGTATAATCTTACAGCACTACTTGATGAGGTACAACCAACAAAGTGTTAACTCATGTATTAGTTTTAACTCGGTCTTGTGACTGACTAAATTATCTTTAGATACGATTAAGAAATAGCAATAGAATATAGATGTAGTGAAGAGTCAGTGATCAAAAACACCTTCTTCTTTATTTTAAATGGCTGCTACCAATTTTAATTGGTGACTGCTTTGTCATGGTTTGAAGGACACAGTGTAGTTTTATACCTGTACTAGTTTTCAGAAAAGTTTAACAATTTTGTTTCATTCCAGTTTGCTCAGAAAAGTTTAACAATTTCGTTCAGGTTAGGTATATTATAATACAAAAACACCTAAATGAATATCAAATTTAATAAAAGTAAATTTAATGTTTTACAATAACATTAATGTAGAGTTCTATTTGTTTACTAAACATGTTCTCTATTTGTATCTCGCATTTGCAGCATCTTACGAAACTATATAACTAATTGCCTATTTATATTTGGAGGAAATGGCAACCAAGTAATCTGCCAACCAGACAGAAAGTGACAACAACTGCTTCCTCTACATACATGACCACCAC
Organism: Achroia grisella; assembly: GCF_030625045.1. NCBI lineage: Eukaryota > Metazoa > Arthropoda > Insecta > Lepidoptera > Pyralidae > Achroia > Achroia grisella. The sequence continues at coordinate 139,710 of NW_026712590.1, forward strand.
AATAGACTGCATGTCGAGATATGACAACAGTGGTATTACTACTGTCTTACCAATCCTGAAGACTGAGATATCATGCCTCCGAACCCTGTAATTTGCTTGCCAAGAATCTTTACTTTCAAAACAACCCTCCAGACGACGGAAATAGGTAAACAGAGGTACCACCGCAAACGACGTTGTGCTAAATTTAAATCAGTAACTCGGAGTGTATATCAAAAAATATGATTAAATAGTAAGTTTCATGTACCTGAAGTCCTGAGACGCCAGGTTGCGCCGGTACCCCAGACCCCTGTGGAGTCACATTATCAGCTGAAGAATCCATTATTATTTATTACTATTATTTCTATATAATAGTAAAGTCACAAAAGATATAATAAAGAATAAAGGCGCATATTTTGTATTAATTAGTAAGATTCCTTAATGGACAAAAAGGGAACAAATAAATGAACACTAACAGAAACTAACAATTTATGACATTGACGTCACAGAGCAACAGATTCCTTGACATTTGATATTGAATTGACATACGTTGTAATTTTTTTGTATTTATTTAACGGGCTTGGAAGCTATAATATTAGTTTAAAGATAGATTTATATTTTTTATTTGCTAAATCCATTTTGAAGTATTTTTTAGAGAAAATATAGCAGTATGAAACCTTTGAAATTACAATAAAAGATTTTTTACTATTGTTTCATGTTTTACAAGTACGTGTCGACAGTTTCGGTGTTCCAGCGGTTTAGCATACTGCTTTGCTTCCAATGGTCACGGGTTCGATTCCTCGTAAGATGCAAACATTGTGTTAGTATTTGTCTGATTTCTATAATATATCATATATATATTTAGAAAAAGAAAATGTATTTCCATCAGTTGTCTAGAATCTTTCTACATAAACTCTGCAAAGCTGGGAAGTACAATATTTATAGATGACGGTGGATTATTATATTATGTATATATTATAAATAAAACAGATATTTATTTAAATAATAATATAAGACTTAAATTGTCATTCCTACTTTCTGGTAAAATAAATAAATGAATTTTTATAAGGATTTAAGAAAACGCGTACGACTTGAAATAATCAAAAATTATTTAATGAAATACTAACACATCATTTAATGGATTATAAATAAAGTATAGTATATTTATAACTTATTGATTTATTATAATTTTATATGTGAAATAAGCTACATAGTATACGGCGATTTTTGTATACATAAATAATTGTATGTACAAGTACCATAATTTAAATAAATTTATTAAACATATACGAGATTCACGACTGTTATCCCAGATGGGGTAGTTAGAAGGATTGTTAACTATTAACCACATGGTAATCTCAACCTTTAACAAAGCTGAGACTTCTCCAACTTTGAAGTATAGTATATTATCTATGGAAGGGGGTAATGTATAGATTTTATAAGGCCCCCGTTTAATGTGTGACGAAATTTACGGATAATCAGCTTTTCAGTTTTCTTGTTAGTTACTGTACTTATATATAACTTTTTGATTCGAAGAATTCATTTCTATCATGAGCTCAGAGAAATCGTCACTCAGCTTTACATTCATTAGTGATGCGTCTGTTGTGATATCTGAAACTAATAATTGCAACATAAGAATACTTATCATAAATAGAGAATTATTAAATACATTAGAACAATGATAAATTACTTTGTCATCTTATAAAACTGACAAGGTTGTTATATGTCTCCTTATCCATTCTTTTATATTTGACAAATGTAGATTTACTTTGTGTATTATGTGCATTAAAGTAATATATATAAAGAAACAACTTATAACAGAAATATTATATATTTAATACTTCTTGTATATTAGAAAACCTCATTTAGATTCCATAGTTCAAAATCGGTTTATCTGAAATTATTATCAAAAAAACTACATCCCTGACTAAAAAATCTGAATTGCTTTCCCCTGCCCCCTCTAGTCTAGGGGCCAGAAGAAAAACTTCCCCCTTCTCTTGTCTAGACATATTTAAACATTCTATCCCTGACTCAAAAGCTGGGTGGAGAATGAATGAAAAACAATACACTGTTATAATATTACAAACCATTCATAGGTGTTTCCAGTGACAGAGGTGTTTCGTTTTTAACATACACCACTTGTTCATTGACATCAGCAAAGACCATTTCAGGAATATCAACATGTGATTTGCTTTCTTCACATTGAACATCATCATCTTTACTTTTCTGTCTCTTACTTTGCTTATCGGTATCCTCTCCGCCTCTCTTTCTAGTTGTATTGCTATCTTTTCTCTTTTTTGCGTTCTTTTTCGACTTTGTATCTGGTTTTATATTCAGAACTCTAGTAACCTCCTTTCTAATTCTCTCTTTAGTGTCCTCTGATAGGTCAATGCCACTATCATAATGTTTTACATATTTTGTGATTGGTTCATCATCACTAGTGTCATTATCACTATTTGAGCCACTGGCCATATTAGATTTGGGGACAATATGTTTAGATTTAAAGAATTCTTGCCATTTCTTAACCAAATTGTCTGCTAGTCCCTGAAATTAAGATTATATTTGACAATAAAACCTCTGAAGTATTTTATTTGAGAACCTGAATGATGAAAGGAATTTGAACTTAAGAGTATGAATTTACATTGATCCAAATAATAATAATATCACAAGACAATTTACAAAGTGCCATCTAGTTCTAAGCTAAGCAGTACTTGTGTTATTGGCACTAGACAACTAACAAAAATCATTAGATACATTTTTTATAAAATTACTTTTTAAGAAATACATATATAATATACATACAAAAAACCGAAACAGATACAATCTGTCATACTCATGAATACTAATGCTTGTACTGTATTGAACCTGAAACCATTAGCAGAAAAGTGGCTAAACTGATAGATCACTGCGACCATCAACTTACATATTTCAGTGGTTTAGATATCCGCAACATGTAGTGTTCAGGATGTGTTTCTAGCATCTCACACTTGGAACACAAATCATAGTCAACACAAGTGACACACTTGTATCGGAACCCAAGAATCAAATTGCTGCAGCTATTACAGACTATATCTTGATGTACCTCTATATCATCTGAGTCATCTGCAATTGATCATTGTTTATTCAATGCACAATATAATTTATTTTTATTAAAAATAAAATATAATTTTTAATGACCATAGTATTAAATATTGTTATTATTTAAACTTTATGTTAAATGAAATAAAAATGCTTTATCAATTTCAAACATTCTTTCTGCTACAGAAAACTAGTTATAAGTGGCCAGTATTTTCTTTTTAAAAAATAATAAGATCGTGTACTTTCAATCTCATTATTTTTTAAAAAGAAAATACTGGCCTCTTTTTAGTTTTCTATATCTTAAATCACTACAGTAATACTTATTACTGTGACACTTAATTACTATTATTAGACATACAGCACTTTACCTTCATCTTTAGACCCTGGTAAACATTTATTGGGTACAGCATCTGAACTTAAAAGCTTGTTTTTTACACTTGAAGGGGGAAAATGGCGAGAGCAAAAGCGGTACGCTACTCGGTTTTGACTTTTCTCAATAAGATCCTCTCTGCCTGCTGCCTTGAGCCATGCCACTTGACTAAAAAAATATATACATATAATTTTTTATTTTATAAAGGTTTTTTTATATTATATATATTTTGTGAATATATATTTTTAAGTATGTATTTGGATATATATATTTCAATTTATTAAATCTACTTCCATTTAATATTTTTATTTCATGTTATTTACTTAAATGCACCACCCACTAATCTCTGTTTGCCCTAAGGTCGACTGGGAGAAAATACCTTATGGTGTCCACCACATGCACCTTTATTTTTGTGTTTGTGCATTAAAGATGTAATAAGTAAATAAATATTGTAGGGTATGGAATATAAGATAAAGTCCTCAAGAATAGTGAGGCAAAGATATAATGTATTTTGTAACATATATAGTGCTATTCATCTAACTGTTATCATTATCATGTTATTCAAATCATATAAATAAATCAATAATGCTTATTTCTGCAAATGAGCAAACAGAAAAAAAAAACAGTGAAATTACTGGCTTATTGGCCATCGAAGTTTATTTTGTGACAACAATGCATTATTTCATTAATTTAGCTTTACATGCACTGCTAGCTTATTTAATATTTTGCGAATGGTGTAAGAAAATGTACAAGAATTAATTAGGAACATAATTGCTCTTCGTTTTCAACTATAATGAGTAAGTAACTGTTCCTTACCGCTCTCTTTCCTTTGGTAAGCTGTAATATTTTAAATGCTTACTATGCCGGCTGTTACGTCCGCAACCAAATACGCAACAATAATTAACCATGATGATGATGATGAGATAATTCTTTTAATACAGTACTATATGTTGTGTTATTATTTATCTTATTGGTATTATTCTCTGTATTTTTAATTCATTTATATTATTATAATGAATACAAACTATAACACGGACACTTCTTATATTTATATAAGTACGATCTTAACTTATTACTAATGAAATTAAAGTGATAGTACTATTATAATGTAATGAATATTATTTGTAATTTTTCGTGTTTATGTAAGTTACTTTAATAAAAATATTATTAACAAACAATCTAAATTTTGTAATAAGTGAATGAAATGTTTATTATGAATGACTGAATGGATGGAATGTACGAAAGGTAATAACATGACAACTTATACCTTTTTTTTTATTACAAAGTTTTACGCTTCTGACAACACGTGCCAGATGTTTGGTATTTTTTTATTGATGATAATGGAATGGTGCACCCGCTTGTGCTGTTTACGCTGGCGGGTCACTAGTCGAGGATGGTAAGATAAGCATAGGGTCAAGTCAGTTAGCAGTAGTTAGCACATCGAAATATTCACCAGGAAATTATTAGGATGGTTTCAAGGAGGAATCGTATGGAAGTCAGTATGATATTGGTTTATTAGTCCACATTACTACCAATACTTATCAGCTAATCGATGTTATTCGTAACAATCTAAACGTCAATATTAAATTAGGTAAATCAACGATTAAAAAATCAGTCTTTGGCATAATATACTAAGCAGACTATAACACTAAGTACCATCAGTCTTTTGGTTAGGAAGCAGTAGGTTCTATTAAAAATTACTACAATATTTTTTGTGTATGAATGCACTGATATCATGGAGGATTTGGTTCTAAAGGGGACTATAAACTTCAACGCTAGAAGTAATAGTCCATCAACCAAGTCCTGTGAGGAACGAGTCTTCTTAAAAAGATTGAGTGCTACTATTATCATGCTGCTTGATAACTTGGCTAACTTTATTTCGATATTACTTCCGTTTGTATCATGTAGTTTGTCTCCTAAACGTCTACGGCATAAAGATAAGAAAAGTGGTAACAAATTATGGCTTACTATATCATCCCACGTAAATGACAAAGTTCATAGATCATTGTTAGTTACGAGAGATAAATTAAACAAGAACCTTCTAAATAGTGGTATATTTTCAAAAATATTGTATTACATGCGTATTTATTTACAAAATTATTAAAATAATAAAATTATAATTTTCAGTTTTACAAATGCCAATACTTACGTACGAAAATTATTATAAATAAAGAAATACATTCAAAGGCGATGCGGTTACTTACGAATAATATTTACAAAATAAGCAATAACTATGAGAAAACATTTTATAATGTTTTATCACTTTGTCAGTAACAAAATATCAATTTTGCGTAATTACTTCATATCTTTGTAACACAAATAACACGAGTTTTTTTATAGATTTGAATTTAAAATACTTATAAATGATGAGTTATACCAATACAAACTCACGTTTCTATTATTATTGTATTTTGTAAATTTTGTAGATTGTCAAAATTAAAAACTGAAACAAAATTTAATTTAATATTGATATGGATTATAGCGCTACATATAAAAAAAAAACCTTATTTTCTTATTAATTTTATAATAATATTGTCCATAATTCTATTATGCATTATTTTATATCATAAATATAAAACACATATTGTAAAAAATAAAGGCTGATAAGTTTCAGCTGATGCTACTATTATTATATTTATTACATAAATTACACTGTATTGTTAATATTCAATAATTTATTATGAGTAGTAAATCTGCCGGTTACACACAATGAAAATTGAAATAGCTTCAAAACAAATTCATAGAATTTATTTTGCATAGAAATCCCGATTATTGGTTTAAAATACTGAAACAATTTCAATACACTGATTGTGTTTTATGTGTTACAAGGTATGACGTGATGAAAATAAAAATATAACAAGTTATGTCCGATCCCCATATGAAAGAGATCGTCAGTCATGTAAGCGTTCTACTGCGAAAGCTACTGGATATTTGACACACCATTTTAGTTGAAACAACTAAATTAGTATGCCAAGGCTGGTAACATACAATAGGTTAATCATTAGTTTGCACGAATGCGACTAACATGTTCGGAACATTCAGTAGTTGGTATTTAGTAATCGCCTTTTCTGGGCAACCAGATGCGGCGATCAAAGCGATTAGACCAATCGACTGTATATTACCGGCCTAATACCGCATTTGTGCTTTTGTTATTGCAAAAAAAACGAACTGTGAAGTCATTTTTGTGGCGTAGAGTAAGGTACGCAAGTATAAAAATATTAGCATCACTTGTTGTTCATTTCTTTAAACAAAAACGGTTCACAGTACGTATCTAGAATTTTATTAGTGTCAAACCGGAATGAGTGAAATGTAATGTAACTTTGAAAATGTATTTAATATCTATAAATATGAAATTTAAAAATTTTCTAGATCTGTTCTTGATGACAATTACAAATTAGTCATTAATGTTATTTCTTTTTTAATTACATCTAAAAAACTTTTGTATATAAAGAGTGTATAGGTCAATGTCACGTCATAATATATTGCACTCATTTCGAATTACACTTAACGTCACAAAATTTGACCTAACCTAACTTAGTTTCGAATTTTTTTATAAAAAACATTGTAACATTCCTACATTAATCTTTATATTGTTACAAAAAGCTAAAATACATACGGAATCAGTCACTCCTAGGACTTGCATATGTATAAGCTTGATGATGTGATAAGTAAATGAAAAATGGGCATATGAAAAGTACAATAATATCTAAAACAGTTTCATCGTCATCATCATCATCGCAGCCCGGAAGACGTCCACTGCTGGACATAGGCTAAAAAAAACAGTTTAGTTTAAATATATCCTTGGAAACGAAGAGAAAGGAGTTCTGTAAGCGTGGACAAATTTGTATCTATATACAAATTTGTCCACGCTTCTATAAGTAATCTACAAATTTGTATACATTGTATAATCGATATATAGAGTCTATTACAAACATTCTGGTCAGACTCGGGATTATTTATGGGATATAAATAATATTATCATAGTAAATAACCCGCTTGTATACTGTGTACAATTGCTAACAACTGTAAAAATGAAAATAAAATGTGTGATTCCCCCATTTTTGTTATGGCAATGTATAAAGTTGATATTATCTATGACATTGGCGTTTGCGTTTACGGTTTACGCTCTCATTTAAAGAGACTGTTTTTCGCTTTTTTTTTATTTATAAACTAATTTGGTTTTGTTTGGATTAAATTAATGACCCCATTGAATATTATGCATTGTTATTTTAAGCAATATTTTTTTTACAAGTAAATAAAATGAAATCAGTTTGAGGTCAGGGCGGCTAACTACATATTATATGTCAGTATAATATCACTCCTATAATACTGGATTTTTTATTGCTTTCCAACTAAAAGACTTGGGCTATATAGATTAAAGAGAGATTCAAACAAAAATCATCTAAGTTAATGTTTCGGAATTATATGCAAGTCCCATTAACGCAAGCTTTATTTAGAGAGTACTGACTGGTAAATGCGTACTGTACTCTGCGTGCCTCATTACACTGTGCTGTTCAACATCTAATTTATTTATATTTTAAAAAACAATTGCAGAATGATTGTAGGACTTCAGAACAGCTACACCTGTATAAATAATTCTTTCTTTATCATGTAATTGTTAGAATAATGTTTATAGGAAAGAAAATATTTATAAAATCCTACGGAAAAGTGCAAACATTATGTAAAAAATATATATATAATTTGCCTTTTTTTTTCATAGCCGTATCGTATACGAAAATATAGTGTTCATATTACATTCTCGTTTTCTTCATTAGTGCGTCCATGCGAAGTCGGGGCGCGCAGCTAGTATACAAATATCAATATTTGTTAGTTTGTTTGTATTAATAATTGATAGGCAATTTAAATTTATTACTGATTCTAAAATTATAATTGTTTTCATAGATTAGAGACATAAAAAATACAATGAACAGCACAGTTTAGAAAAAAATGCATGACCCATCCATATTAGCATCATTAACATATTGTATATTTTGTTTAGCTCATACAAAATCTAATTACATAGCTTAATTAATAAATATACCTACGTAGACAGTCGTACATTGACAAGACAATACTGGTCTAGTCCTGTTCATACAAAAAACATACATTAACCAATAGTAAATATATCAAAAAAAGCGCGTTAAAGCGCTGTGCTTGTTGATAAAACGAAACTACGTCATGCATCTTATTACAACTTACGGAGTATTTACAATATGTATGCACGCACCTTTATTAAAAATTTGTGCTAACATTGGGGTATATTTTTCTTTTTTTTTTGGCCTTACTGATCTTTATGGTTCTTTTAAGAACCGCTCTAAACACCGATTCACATTCGTTAATCCCTAACATTACATTACAATAACTTAAATCGGTTACAAATGCACTATATGGCCATCTTTGTTCATTATTATCAAAATAAATAATTTAAAAAATTATATTTACTCCATGATATTTAACGTCTACACCTCTTTGGACACGATTTCTTTTGGTATTTACATTTGGATCGACTAAACTTGACGTTAAAGGCCATTCCACTTTTCGTTTCCACGAGCCGCCTTGTTAGTTTAACCTGCTTACTTATTATGAAAAATATTTATTTATTAAAATTACAAAAAATGTTGGTAAAATTATATAAATTCGGTTTACGAACGTTACTTTCCAGGCTTTCGATATGGCTGTTTCATCGTACACACAAAATTTCAGGCTTATTTTTCGACGATACACCACTATAATCAATGGTCAATTAATTTGCTGCTCATCCAATCATCCTCTACTGGGGCCAGTGTATACCGTTAATGCAAGGGTGCATTATGCCGTTTCTATCCTTAAAAAAACCGGCTTGTCATGTGCATTACATACATTCCGTCACCAACGCGGAGTATCAAGTTAAGTCGACCAAGAAGTATTCATACCAGACTATAATTATTTTAAAATCTTACTTAAAATATAGACAGAACTACCGCTAGGCTAGGACTTGCATAAGTAAGTCGAATGCAAACTTCACCTTTCTAAGGGATGATTCGAAAAACTTATACAAGTATTGAAGCATTGTATAAGAATTCTATTACATCATGCGATTAAAGAGGTCTACTCGCTCTCAGGACCCAAATATTGTTTCCTCAAATGAATGCAATGGAAAAAATATTATTACCCAAAAAATTAATCTAATCTAATTTCACATAAAGTGGTCATTTTACAAAACTTACTATACTGTATTACTCAAATTTTTTCGCACGATGTAATGAGATTACAGTTGTAGCAGAAACATGTTGAAAAGGCTAAGCGGATTTCCATACAACCTATCTATAAACTACGGTTATAAAAAACTTATACTCGAATATTCACTCATTTGTACATAAACGTCGAATAGATTAAATTAATTAATGAAGTTAACTGATATTCATTAACTTTATTAATTAACTAACAAATAATCTTAACGAGGTTCCAAATAATAGCGAACCGTTATAGGTTAAAAGCACTTACAAAGAAGAGTTTTTATTCAGTCACCTGTCTCTTTTACTTCACTATAATAGAACGAAGACAAAGCATCTATTACGAAATATATATACTTATCTACAAGTTTGAGATATCAGAATAAAGATCACATTATTATTGAGTATGGTACTATTAATGGGGGGTCAATTCTGAAAAATCATTCTCTATACCTATCCCTATACTTTATTATAATTATTATATTTGTTTGTGATAATTTTAGAGAATGGCAGTTTAATATTTATACTATCATAGTATGTTAATTGTTAGTTCCTAACAGTATACATAATCTAACGTAACTCTAAGTTTATTTAGATTAGAGAACAACATTTCAGATCCGATTTATATAAATAGATCCTAATTTAAAAAATAATATTATACTTGGGACAAAAATCCCCTTACATAATTGTCAAGATTAAAATACCTCTAAGAAGAAGAACGCTCGAAATTATATTTACTTTTTTAAAAATTAAGTAACGAATTTTAGAGCAAAGGAACATAATTTTAATACTTAATTTTTTTTATTACTATAAATTTGATTCATTAATAATTTCGTCATAGTACATTTTAGTACCAAACTCAATTAATACATTCAACTAGCAAAATAAATGCGTAGAAAAACACGTACAAAAACTAGACTTAACACTAGACTTGTGTGATATATTCGATAACATTAGCTTCAATCGGCGTCACGTTAAAACGCACACACTGACAAATCAAAATACTTTTTTTAATTAATCCCCGACACAAAAATACTCCAAAATCAAAATAACCAATATGCGTCTATCTTTATCGGAATTAACAAGATCTGATGACCTTGACATACCTGAACAGATTTCATAAATTGCAGCTAAAACAATTTCGATCCCGTCAGTTTTCATACAAAAACAACGTATCATAAACGGTTCTTTCGATTAGATACGTCAAACATAACACCTGTGTTTTTGTGTCGAGGTTTATAAAATCTCTCGAGACGTAGATAAAAGAATGAATCTTATACTATAAAAGTGCGTGGGCACTACTTAATACAATTTTGTTAAATTCAGTTTGGGACATGTTTCAAAATGTACATTACGTATGCATGTTGTTTAACCTAACTTAGGTTAAGCTTAACCAACTAACTGATTACAATTAATTGTAATAACTACACTTGGCTTTGTAAACAAGACAAATATAATGTATAGGGTGCTACCAAATTAGTTTCATTCCCTGCTACAGGCTGTAGGGTTCGTCATATATATTACGATAATAAAGAAATATCTATAAAAAAATATACCATACAAAATAAAATACTGTTTAATTGCATACCATGACCGATGCGTCAACAACCGTTATTTAATCACAAAACGGAATACTATAAATTGTATAAAAAAAATATTACACATAAACAATCATACTAATAAATGCAAATGTTTGCATCGTGTGAGGAATCGAACCCGCGACCATTAGAAGTAAGGCAGTGTGCTAAACCGTTAGACCACTGAGGCCGTCCGCTGTTTAGTAGCACCATATATATGTATATAAATAGCTAACACTATATGGCTATTTATATGGATGTTTCGTTCTTACTTGTATACAGTTTCATGTAGAGATGCGGAACTTATCATTACATATAATCATTGTTAGTGTGTGCATTAACTTATTTGAGCATTATAAGTTCGTACAAATAAATTGTACCTTTAAAATCATAGATACTACATAATTGTTTCTTTGTCATTCGGTAAAAAATACATTAAATTTTTTTGTTTTAGCGTTTGAAAAATATTTCCTTCAATATAATAATAATATGCTTTTGAAATGGTATTAGTACATATATTAGATTTTTATAAGTAACATCGTTTAATATGTTTAATTATTTGATGAATCCGAATGACAGAAACATAGTTTTCAAACAGTATTTACACCATCTACTGCTTTTATAAACAATGGTATATATAGGCCGATATATTACGACAGTTTTCCCATTTATTTCAATTCGATATCGATAGGCGATTACGCAGAATAATCGGAGTGTTGATGTTAATCGAATAGTTGTCAAGTAACTCATACGATTATGTACGAAAACTATAAGTTTACAATCGAATTAGTATTTCTCGAGTTAAAGCGATTCTAAAACGAAAAGAGATGGAACATACTCGATAATTGAGATAAACATTCGATTATTAAACCGATTTTTTTAAATTATTTTTCTATAATTAAATTCTAAAATCAAAAATGTAGAACGTATTCTATCTCAAGGGTTTTCGTATATGATTAAATATCTTGTAAACAGCTCTATTCTCTTGGAGTAATATGGACCCATCTCAATTAAGTATATTAATATGCATTACAGAAAACATAGAAGTGAAAATATCTATATTTTAATAAGTCGTCGTTGGAACTGACAAATAATCTTATCAGATTACAAGGTCAAACAGGCGGGTTCAAAATTAATTAAAATAAAGATATATACCTACTATAATTCTAAATAACCAGAAGGTCGAAGTCGGGGCGAGACGCTAGTATTTAATACAAATTTACTTTCATATTTACAATGAGCAAATAAATACCATTAAACGGTACAAGGTATTTTTACAAAAAAAAGAAATATATTTTTATATATTCCTAAACGTAGAAATATTTCATTCTAACGTCAAATAAATAGTAATTTCAAGCCAGTCTTGAGAATACTAATTCGAATTGCTATAAATTAGCAATCACTCTATACGTAATCGGGATAGATTAACAACAGTGAAACGATGTGGTCCATACCATTCCCGCGGTGCGATGGCCATTTAACTGTCTTCTAATAAGTTGTGAAGCTCCGCGTAGTTGAGTATGGCACGGTGTAAGAATTCATACTGTAACTGTGAATAGAAAACATTCATTGTGAGATACTTTATCTATACTAATATTCTATTTGTTATTTATATACTGAAAAAATGAAAAACTAATATGAGTCTGCTGTGAACCACACAATCTGGATGCTACGATGTATAAATGATAAGTCCGGGCTGCTTTCCGACTTTATTGAGTACACGATGATTGAGTGTGGACTGATGCTTGCTTGCGAGTACTTGGTGTACTGAAGGGAAAATGGTATGTGTGGGCGTTATATGGACGCAGAGCGGTGTAAAATGCTGATGGCTGTACAGCTACGATTAACAAGTTTATATTTGTGAGACAGCCAGTATTATATATAATAAATTTTGTTGGGTCACAGTATTAGAGTATTCGTTTCTAGATTACTATTGTCATTGTAATTTGTATAGTTGTTGTTTTAAATTTTTTTTAAGATTACTTTTATTGTTGTTATAATTATTATTACTATTAATGTATGAATTGTGTGCGTTTATTCCTTGGTGAGTGCACTGTAACACTCACAGAGAACATGTAACTTTATAAATAAATAAAAGGAAATATCTTTATTTTATACGCATAACATGCAATAAAAAAGAATATTTATTTATATATTATGTAGAATGTATATGTTTATAATATGTATTATTTTATATATTAATATTATTAATGCTTCTTCTACTCCATCATTCGCCATCCACCACCTTCTGTCTTTTCTCCTCTACCAAAAGTTGTCTGGAAGAGATCGCATAAGCGATAACCCTATGTACCCATATACTAAATATTGTTTTCTTTTGTATATATGTTTTTTTTTGTTATTATGGTGCAATAAAGAATAATAAATAAAAAAATATTAAATCAAATTTATAATGCTGGTTTGAGTCTAACTAAGTTGACATTAAATTTATATTCTCATCTGAAACAGCAGGGGTGTCACTCGTGCCGAGACTTAAGGAACCTAAACATGTGGTGGCGATTGTGGTGTGGGCGGTACTCACGAATGTGTTGACAGTGCGCGCGCGCTGCGAGCGCACCTTCCTGGCGACGCAGTTGACGTCGACGCGGCGCTCGACGCGCAGCTGCCGGATGAGCACGCACAGCGCCACGAACAGCGCCGACCGCTCCGTGCCCAGCCTGCAACACGCGCACGCTCACTTGTAGTGCTGTAGCACTCCACCACTCACACGCGGCACATTACACCATTATAAATCTCATCCGATTGAGTGTTAATATAGACCGGTGTTGGGGAGTATTATGGTTTTATCGGTTGGTTATTATGGTGATTGTAAAAAACTATGTAATTGTAGATAAATGAAAACAAATATCAACAATCAGTTTAACACAAGACTGCTTTCCGTTTCCTCTTCAACATGGCAAAATCTGCAGATTTGACATACTAATAAATAGAGTATACTGACTGGCACCTCTAATCGATCCTCTGTCCGATTCAAACGGGGATCGAAATTACGACGGCCCGTGCTGAGGTTCGAACCCCTAATGGTGCCGTCAGACTAAAGTAAATATCGGCAGGCAGAAATTTGCCTTCAACCGCTCCATAAGTCTGCGGATTTGGATGCCATCTGCAAACAACAGCATTAGAGTAATCCGAATTTAAAAAAATACTAACTGGCAGTGGACGAGCATGGGCGGGCGTTCGTCGGCGGGTGCGGCTGCATCAGCCAGCTCCGCCAGCCCGCGCGTCACCTCGGGGACGTGGCCGGGAGCCGTCGGCCAGCCCTGGTACTGCAGCTGGCGTACGCTTATCGTGTCACCGCTCTGGAAAAAGAAAAAAATAATTAACAACACAAAATATGAGTCCGTAGGCTACAAACTTAGATATTCACAATGGCCATATGACATAATACATTTACTGAAAAGTATATAGTTATAAAAAGTCAATTGTTTTATGTAATTTTTATTTGTTATTTTATTCTGTATATTAATTTTCAACTCGGTCCATTTCCGACTAACCCTTCCAGTAATGGTATATCCTAACCGATAGGATATTGAAACCTCCAAGAAAAGCGCTTATCCCTAATTAAAAGGCTGGCAACGCATTTCCAATTCCCCTGGTATTGCTCATAGGCGACGGTAAGTTCACCTACAGATGAGCCGGAAGCTCGTTTGTCCCTTGTGCCCTCTAATATGTTACCTTGGTGTTGGTGACTCGGAATTGTCGCCTTGTGTAGTACGGGCAGGACTCGCTGTCCTCGTACTGTACAGAGATGTGTTCGTACTGCGCGGTACCGTCGTCCCAGTACCGGGGACACTTGCCTTCGCCTATCTGCATTACAACACACATAATAATAATAACGCTAACGCCACGAAGCGTAAGAAACCACCAAAAGCTATAAAAATGAGACAATAATAAATAATACATCAGCCTCATATATCTTTTAAAGTTATCCACGCTTGGCAAAGGCTCGCATGTTTCAACGTATTACTGGATTAGTTTACCACCCAATTTAAAATATCACTAGTTCAATTCTCTATAAAAATATTTGAATTCATAAGAATGATTGTTTGTACTAATCTATCTATATATTATTAAGGGATTCACGTTTACGTTATCAATTTCTGTATTAACTTTAAAAACCCATTTCAAAACATTTTAGGTGCAGTTTGAAAACGAAAACAAATACACATATTCCACTATACAATAGCTCTGCTTATTATAAAAGATAATGTTTTAACATACCTCACTGAGCATAACAATAGTGGAGACATTATGCTCAGAAACCATTCGCCAGAAATCCATGATGGTGGCAGGCAGGGGATCCTGTGTGATGATGAATCCTTCCGAATTGTCGTACGCTGTTGATCAAACACAACCATAAATGAAGTCGGGTACACCATTAAATGAAAGATTTAGCACACCGCACACTTTACTTCCGATGGTCGCAGGTTGATTTTCCCGCATGATGCAAACAGTTGTATTCATGATTGATCGCATAGACCTGAGTTTTTACCCAAGTATATTACCAAAATGTATTTAAATATTTATGTCCGTTGTCTAGTACATAACACAAGCTCTGCTTAGCTTGGGACAAGATAGTACTGTATTTGTTCAGAGTTATTACTGCTTGATTTTCTATCATCATACAAATTTTCTTAATGTCCTGAACGAAATTTTACGGGTGTTGAAAGTTCTTTAAATACTTGGAGAAATCACTAAAATCATCGGGTTAGTGGTGTAGGGTATGTTAAGCTGAAAACTAGTGGAAAGAAACAATTCCTAACGATTTGTAGACATTTTATTAAGAACAATTTATAACTTATATGCGTAATATTATCGAATATAGTGAGTGAGACGGAAATACAAGCGCGTTCCTGCTCGCAGGTTATTAATATAACCGAGGCGCTCGCATTCCCCAAGTATGGTACTACCTCTTAGATAAGTTAGATACCGCTAGGATAAGTTAATTTAAATATATAGTAGTTTTAGAAACCCGTCCCAAGAGGTTGTTAACCTAGTTACCCGGGGGTTGTCCGCCTCCGAAGTCGATTCCGGGGCAAAGGGGCTCGCCCCGAGGTTCACCCCCCCCCCCCTCGCGTATTCTTGGTAGTTACCGCGCAGCTATACTGCGCGAATGTGATTGACGGCATTACATAATTTTAAGCAAGTGGTTATTAGGGTATTACACCATGAACTATAGTAACCAAATGTTTTTAATTCTATTTAATTTATTATTATATTTTCAAAACAATTGTACACCATCGAATTACTATTTTTACTATTTTATAATATATTAAATATGTATTTCTCTCTCGTCCTTTTTATTTTTTGTCAGTATTTTTATACTATACTGCCTATTCTCAGCTTTACTGGACGAAAACTGGATGCGGGAGTGACTACTTGGGTAAGGTTATAATCAGATTGAGTTAGAGATACCTTCAATGAATGACGCATTGATGTAGGTGGAGTAGTCGCGGCCGGGTATGGGCGCGAGTATGACGCGGTTGCGGTCGTAGGGGAGGCAGTCGGGGCTGCGGTTCCGGCTGCGGAGCTCCTCGGCCGCGCCCGCCGCGCACGACTTCAGCGGCTCCGCTATTGGACTATTTATCATTTTCTGTAAACACAATCACATCTCATTTATGACTACCTTCATCCGGCGCAGTCCTCTCCGTCCAAACATCCTATATCAATGTAAGATATGAAGGGGATTGTTAGTTATGTGGATTAATAATTCCATTACTAGCAATGTATGGTACATTGTTCATGGTCAAGTTCACCTCCACGCTATTCCCCTGAAGACCATCTTGATAATTTCTTGATAAGCTCCTGGTAAATTTGTTACAATGGCCTAACTGACCTGACCTCATACTCTTAATATAATCCTCCACTGATGCCCCGCCAGCGTAAACCGTTACCCCAGACAGGAGCAACATTATATTATATCAATTTAAAAAAAAGTACAACTAGGTGAATTTTACATTGAGAAGGCATACCTCGAATTCATGTTCCATGAGGCACTTGTCGGCGCCCTCAGGCGTGTTCCTCAGACGGTCGATGGTACTCTTGAGACGTGACGCGGGGATTTCCGTATCACCATATTGCGCGTATTCAACCAGCGCCCGGTATACGAACACGTACTGTTTCTGTTTACATAATAATAATTGTTGCTGACATTAGGTTGACCAGAACGCCCAGACCGATATAAACAGTCATGCATATGAATACGAATGTTTGTATCATGCGAGAGGTATAGTATGTATATATTTACAAAAAAATAATAATATCTAAGTACTTATAGTAGTAGTAGTACCCATAAGAGAAACTGCCCTATATACATATAATATGCATAGCTTTAGTATATTAGCACCGTGGAAGAGAGGCGGACGTTTTAATATTATTCATTTGTACCTTGCAAATATTCATAAATTGTTGTAGTCGTACCGAGAAGTTAGCTACAAAACCGTGACTGACCAGGGACTGCACGAGGAAGTTCCGCTGCCGGCGCAGCTCGGCGACGGTGTTGAAGACTGCGGCGGAGCCGGTGTCCCGCAGCTGGTCCAGCAGGCAGTCCAGCGCCACCAGCGTGCCCGTGCGGCCCACGCCCGCCGAGCAGTGCACCACCACCGCGCGGCCCACCATGCGCGACCACGCCTCGTTCATCCGCTGATGACCACACCGCACGTCAATTCGCCACTACGCTCACTTTCACCCCCCTACCGTCCTTGACTCGCAAGCGGATACACTAGTTCATATTAATCGATGCGATACGAAGACGCCTCATCACCTTACTTCACAGACCGTACTATATCCACTGGTGCCCCGGTGCCTGGTATACCGTTAACACTAAATCATATTTATACATTCAATTAAAAAGAGAGACACCACTGAGAGTACACACCGTTAAAGCATGCATGTACAGTAGTTCATATCTACTGGTGCCCTGACAGTGTATACCAGTTCATATTCATTAATTCAATAAAAAGACACCACATCTACTTACTATATAGATCACACTATAATTCTCCACTGTTGCCCTAACAGCGTATATTAATACAGGCGGGTACACTAGTTCATATTCATCCATTCAATAAAAAACACTCATAATCTGCCTAAGTTACAGACACTGGAGCCAAGTGGATCGCTAGAATCGAGGCTGCAGCCAAATAATGTATCTTTTTACCTATTATAATGCTATTGAACGGTTATACGACGGCTATCCCTTAACTTCAGGGGAGCTGTCAACTTGCCATTGTAATTTCATAAAAAAGAAAATTAGATACAATTTCATGGAAGAAAGGCCACGGGTGGACTTATCGAGCGGCTGAAGATCAACTTCTGTCTGATGGATATGAATTTAGTCTGAAGGCACCGCTATGGGTAAACTCCGATTATCCATTTGAATAGGACAGGAGATCGATTGGATTCAGTCGGGTTCTTGCAACTGTTTTGAGAAAAACCGAAGCTGAGGAGTATTGTGATAATGAGTTATATTATATAATATCTTCAGACTTCGGAGTTTAAAATATTATAAGACTATTTATATATGTCTATATACTCATATAGTATATAATCATTATATATACAAGATGACAAAACACACTCTTCAAATATATCAAACATATTTTGTTGGCAGACGATTTTTAGGTTGATTTTCTAGGTTTGCTGGAAGTAATCTCTTTTCACAAATTAGCTCGCCTTTGTACAAACATTTACCTTATTACTGTTGTTTTTCTAAGGATAACTTTTTTGCTATTGGCAAGTTTTAAGAGTTTTAGATATGGCTATGAAATTGCCCTGTAAACTGTGTATGGAGACAACTTAAATCTAAGGAATTGTGATGTAACAGACTCAATATATTTTTAATATCTATATTTATATATTCAGTCACAGTTCTCATTTGCATTCAGATTGTTTGCCATTCCAAAAACTGAAAAATTTGAGTCTGTATTTTATTCAGGCATATGAACGTTTCACGCGTCTATGCTCTTTTGAGACTTATAGTCCTGAGAATAAATTCTAAAATCCAGTTTCCGACCTTAATAAACTTAAGTATGGAGTGTGAATATTCGGGCGCTGCGAAATCCTTCCACATGAGGAAGTGGTACTGGCGCACGCAGCGAGAGTCAGCGTCTGAGGGTTTGGCATCCCGAGGGGGTGATGTACTATCGTCAGCATTCTCGCCGCCGCCACCGCAATCTAAGGACCAATGAACATACACCAGTGACTTTATATGAACTTGACTACATATATATAGATAGCCGCCCCGGCTTCGCACGGATATAGATATATTAAACATATAACCATTTTCTTGAATCACTATCTATTGCTAAAAACTGCATTAAAATCCGTTGCGTAGTTTAAAAGATATAAGCGAACAGACAGCGGAAGCCACTTAATTTTATACTATGTAAAGATAAATATATATTAACTAACTGTTACCAGCGACTTCATGTGCTTTATTGTAACAAAGAATACCTTACGTTCTTTTTTTTTCGGACTACTCTAATGCTGTTGACCGCAGCTGGCCTTTACAGCTGCACCGGACAATAGGAGACGAGTGCAGATGGCACTCCAAAACAGTGGAAGGACTTATGGAGCTGCTGAAGGGTACCGTTAGGGGTTCGATCCTGGGCTCAGACCGTCTTAATTTCGATTACCTTTTGATTTGGACGAGGGATCAATTGGAAGGGCCCTTACATCCTGGTGATATAACAATATTCATGTCAATAAAATCCGTTCTGCCCTTTAGATGTGAAATGGTAACAGACAGACAGACAAATTTTCGCATTATATATCTATATGGATAAAAATTGTTAGCAGATATATGTGATACAGAGGTACTAAGGCTGCCAACTATACAAGGTCTAATCGGTACCTTTTTGAGGTCTGTTACAGATGTATATATTATATTTCAATTCTTACCTCCATTCCTTTTAGCTATTCCGTTGTTTTCAACTATTGGCTGCCCATCAGCGTTGGTTGGTTGTTTTGTAATTCTGAGCTCTCTCACTATGTAATCTGAATACCTGAAATTAAACTTATGACTTACAACAAATTCTATAAACTGTATTCCTGGTTATAGTGCAGTAACAAAATAAATCATTCATTAATATTAATAATTAAACCACTAATTAATAAAAAATATTTTTCTTTGTATAATTTCTTAAATTCTACATTAATTTAACTTTTTTTGAGGGCTAATAAACATTCAATTTATTAATTGTATTTGATATTTTTTATTGTAAAACATTATTTGTATGATATATATTCCTATCTTCGTCTTAGTAACATACAAAAAGATACAGGTTTTTAAAATTACTTTTGTTTGTTATCAGCATTTAAGAAATAAAAATATATGTCAGATTGGAAACCTTATAGTTTACTTACTATGAAACTCTTAAACTTAAAAAAAACCAACCGTTTTTCTCCGATATGTTGCACGTTTATGTTGCCGAAGTTTCTGGTGCCTCGCTCCTCAGGCCAGTACTTGCTGCACTTAACCTTGGAATACTCCTCGAGATTGGTCAGCATCACGATCAGCTCTAGACCATGCTCCCATATCATACGCCAAAAGTCATTCACGGTGGTATCTGTAGGGCCTTGCGCGCATATAAATTTTTTGCTTTCCTGCATAACCAAAAAGAATAGCTTTAAACATTTTCACGGTTATTTATTATTGTACAAATTCAATATATGTCGTGACAATGACTTATGTCTTATAGAATGTATTTAATATGAACATATATGTATGATAATGGAGAGGACGGCTAAAAAAAGATGGATAGATGGTATGAAAGATGATATGTATGAAAAGAGAGTAAGTTCATATTCAATAGTGACAGGGATCAGTGGATCAGAAGATATAGGTTAATAATGGCATAAAGGCAATGTAATGATGATGACGAACGAATACAAAACTAAAATATCGGGACCTTATAAATACTATTATTATTTTATACCTACATATAATAAAAAGGTAATGGATACTATACTGGTCTGTCTGTACATAAAAGATATGAGAAAAACTATTATAGAGAGACTTTATCGAATCAACGATTGTTATAATTTGTATCTGTTTATCTGTGCAAATTTAAAAAAAGGTTAAAATAATGTATATATATTAATATCAATTTAAAAAACTAGCAATAGTATAAATAGTATTAAGTATAAAGGAAAATGTTCAAAATCGAATTTGAGGCATATACTACTTTAAAGCTAAGAACATTATGATTCAAACTTGAGTAGGGCAAATGAATTTAATTAATATCTAGTGTATGTATATACATATAGATATTTTTAGAAACGATTTCTCAATGACACATTTATATATGCGTTGTATTATGTATTTGTGCTTGAAATATCCAAAGATAATAAATAAAGCAGCTGATTCACTTTTTAACTTAGTCACTCAACAATATGCTTATCAAAGTATAATACAATGACACAATACCACAACTGTACACCGGGAAAACGTGCAGGATAATGTTTATAAATAGAAACAAAAGAGTTACATTTAACATATTACAGTGATTTACATGCTATACCTGATCAGGTTCCGAAGGGTCCTTAGCAAGCATAGGACATAGACAAATGTTAGACAATGACACAATAACAAACAGAACTAAGAACATATGTGAAAATAGACAAAGAACAGTCACAAAAACGCTTCCACAATTATAAGGTGAATATAAAAAAATCTGACTCTGTACATGATGAGTGAAACTGCACAAGAGAGATTACTACTAGTATTTCAAAAAAATGAAATCATGTATATAGACGACGGGTTGACTGTCAGGTTGGTTGATCATCAGGTAGACCTTTTGTCAATTAAGTTACATAAAACAAACACTCACCTTATATCCCATAACGTAATTGGCGTTAATGTAGTCCGATCCGGTGATGCTGTCGATCTGCGAGAGTTTCACTCGGGTCTGGTCGTAGGCCTTGATATCCGGGTATCGGTTCTTGGGCTGGTTCTCCCTTGCTTCCGACGCGTGGGTGGTCCGGTCCGGGAAACACTCTGGTAGCATCTGCAACAACTATATCGGTTTCGTGCCAATTATAGACAAATAAATCCTTGTTAATGTGTATTTATTTAGAACAATATTCATTTAAAAGAGTAACACGCAGGTTTCTTTCTCATTCTTCTTGTATTGAGTCTGCTTCCGAAAGAGTAGAATAAAAATAATAAATATGACATACAAGAGTTATATTATTTCTATTTCTGATATTTATTTATATAGTAATATAGATATTATTAACATAGTTTATGAATTTACCTCGAATTCCTTTTGGAATCCATAGTCAGAGTCGAGCTGGCGTTCGGCGTATGCAGCGGCGAGGTCCTCCTTGTCGATGGGCGGCATGTCCGGCGGCGCGGCCGTCACCAGCTGCTGTCGTCCGCCGATGTGCTCCACCACGTACCTGCACCGACCACCACTTATACACTATACGATCGGGTATGTGCCTCTATCAATCATCATTTATACACTGAACGGGCAGAGAACTTACACGGTATGGAGGGATGACATCTAGGATACACTATACTATTAGGGTATGGAGTATGACATTTTAGTCTAATGGCAACATATGAGATCACAGACGTTACATCATGACATAATAATAACGCTGGACGATTCAAACAGCAAACGCTGTCCATCCATCTAATTTTAAGCTAATCAGAGCTTGTGTTATGTGTACTAGACAAATGATGTAATATTTAGATATATTTTTTTGGATACACATTCATAATATCCACAGAAAACACCCAGTCTACCCCTACCCCCCAGTAATAAGCAATTATACTGATGAATACAAATATCTGTATGGTGCGAGGAATCTAACTTGTGGACATCAGAAGTAAGGCGGTGTCCACAAGTTAGATTCCTCGCACGCTTGTTGTGGGGTTTGGCCTATTGTCAGGTATTTGACCTTTTTGACCTGTAGCACTGCGTCCTACATACATTTATTGTTCTCGCCCCTTTTTAAATTTCACTACCTAGATACGACAAGGAGAATTGAAAGATATTCTTAGTAACGATGGTTTTTATCTCCTCAGGATGGAGTGTATACATTCTTAAAGGAAATATTTCGTTTATGCACTCATGGTTGTACATACTCGTGGTTGTAGTCCATTCAGGGCTACAATCACGTAGGATGTGTAGTGGCGTTTCCTCTTCAACTTGGCATACATACATGCATAACGTATATGGTACTGTTCATGAACATTAGCAACGGTTCTTTACTATCAGGTATTATACCACAAAAAAATGAGTGCGTGTAAATAGCGTACCTGTAGACGGCATGCA
Source organism: Achroia grisella (assembly GCF_030625045.1). Taxonomy (NCBI): domain Eukaryota; kingdom Metazoa; phylum Arthropoda; class Insecta; order Lepidoptera; family Pyralidae; genus Achroia; species Achroia grisella. The sequence continues at coordinate 163,228 of NW_026712590.1, forward strand.
GCGGGTTGAGTTCTAGCGGCGCGTGCGGCGGCAGTTTGCGCGATCTTCGCGACTGAAGCACGCACCAGCCCACCGCCAGCACCAGCAGCAGGGCCGCCAGCACGCAGCTCACCTGATACATACACCGCGCGGTCAACACGCTATATATATATGACTATTAAACCTTGTGTGGGGTCATAGACGAGAGTTTACTTAAGTTTTCTGGAATAAAAATTGTTCTTATTTTTATATTTTTTTAAATGGATGATAATGGTATCGTGTACCCGCCGCTTAACGGTGTATGCGGTGGAAATTCATTGAATGAATAATATGAACTATTTAATCCATCGCTAACAATGTGGTTGACTTCCACGCTGTTTCCTCTGTAAACCATCGTTATAAAGTCCTGGTTAATTTCTCACGATGGGGTCACTGATCTGACATTTTATCATTTTCTACTATGGCCCGCCAACGTAAACCGTTAGCGCGGGATTGTCCACCTGTCCATAATCAACCATTATAAAAAGAAAACTAATTTTAGCATTAGCATTCTTAATTTATAGTATAAAAAAATATTTAAGCAATAGTTTTAAATATCTGGGGCACTGGGTGCAGGTGAAGGTAGTTTTTTCTGGCTACTGCAATTTGTTAGCAGTCAGTAGATCGTAATCGGCGGTATTTAGAATGACACACGTACACTTTAACGTAATGTCAGTACACGAAACATCGCATGCTAGTAGTGTCAGTTACATTTAACGCGCGCGGTTCTACGGACGCCTGAAATACCAGGGGTGACACCCCTGATGTTTCAGGCGTTCATAGACCCGAACTTTATACTATAGGCCGTATGCTACTGCACCTTTGTTGTATAAAAAAATGTAGTATACGGAGTAGCGGAGGGCACGCTGCAGGAGGGGCGCGGGGGCGGGCACCAGCACGTACTCGCTGTCCGCACGCTACTAGTATACAGACGGCCGTACCTGGAGGGCACGCTGCAGGAGGGGCGCGGGGGGAGCGGCGGGCGCGGGGGCGGGCACCAGCACGTGCACGTACTCGCTGTCCGCACGCTACTAGTATACAGACGGCCGTACCTGGAGGGCACGCTGCAGGAGGGGCGCGGGGGGAGCGGCGGGCGCGGGGGCGGGCACCAGCACGTGCACGTACTCGCTGTCCGCACGCTACTAGTATACAGACGGCCGTACCTGGAGGGCACGCTGCAGGAGGGGCGCGGGGGGAGCGACGGGCGCGGGGCGCGGGCACCAGCACGTGCACGTACTCGCTGTCCGCACGCTACTAGTATACAGACGGCCGTACCTGGAGGGCACGCTGCAGGAGGGGCGCGGGGGGAGCGACGGGCGCGGGGGCGGGCACCAGCACGTGCACGTACTCGCTGTCCGCACGCTACTAGTATACAGACGGCCGTACCTGGAGGGCACGCTGCAGGAGGGGCGCGGGGGGAGCGGCGGGCGCGGGGGGAGCGGCGGGCGCGGGGGCGGGCACCAGCACGTGCACGTACTCGCTGTCCGCACGCTACTAGTATACAGACGGCCGTACCTGGAGGGCACGCTGCAGGAGGGGCGCGGGGGGAGCGGCGGGCGCGGGGGCGGGCACCAGCACGTGCACGTACTCGCTGTCCGCACGCTACTAGTATACAGACGGCCGTACCTGGAGGGCACGCTGCAGGAGGGGCGCGGGGGGAGCGGCGGGCGCGGGGGCGGGCACCAGCACGTGCACGTACTCGCTGCACACCTCCGCATGCGCTACGCCCGCTGTTGACACATGATACCATGTTATACGACTACTTCAGATTATCTCGAGAGAGAAGTACATCCGACCAGAGGTACACTTTGTCTAAAATCATCTGCTTGTATCTCAATCATTTCTGCCGCTAAGCTGAGCTTGCGTCGTAAGCTGTATTTTGGTTTGAAGGGTGCGATATGGAAGTAAATTCAAAGAGTGGGGCCCCCTACAGAAACCATTACGGTTAATTACTGCCGAAAATCCCGCGAGGCTGAAACTGATTTTACTTTATTCTCATCACCCTCTATTGGTATTACGGCAGCGTTAACCTAACGAAAGGGGAAATAGCACCCCAAAATTGACTATATAAAACAAATACAAAGTATGGAGGCGTGTCTAGTTTTCACGACTGGCTAACGTTCCACAGATGGCAAGTGACATAATGGTCGTGTATCGGCCTACCTATAGGCCACTTTCCATCAAGTAGGCTGTTTATAATTCCACTTACATACAAAATTATCTCATTCAAAATACGTACATATAAGTTCCACAAAGAGTGTATAATTCGATGCCGAGTCGAGAGGCCCGTCCTTGACTCTAATATCCGTATCTGGAGGCTGCACCTCATGAGTAATCTTATCCGACATTATGTTGTCCTTGCTATAATCACTGGAATACAATCATTAAAGCATTAAAATTTATTTTTCACTAGCTATTCAGTCAATTCAGAAAAGGCAGTAATAGTAGTATGCAATAATTTCAGTATATAAAAAAATATATCTTAACAACCCTTAGCCCTGATGGGCAGTCAGAAGCACTGTCAACTGTCGACGTAGTGGTGAACGCAACACTTGACATGCTTCTAATTAACAGTGCCCGCAATATCTGTCAGAAATCTCTAAATATTTGTTTCTCGTAAATACTTAAATTATACATACATAAGATATCACCCATATCAATTGAAATATTAGTAATCTTGAATGTTCCCATATAAACTCTATTCATTACAGGATGGTGCCTCGTTTAGAGGCAAAACACATGTAGCAAAATGGGTGTAGAATAGCGCTCAGAATTTGATCACTAATGGGGAAAGTCATAACGCTTCCAGTAGCGGTGGTCAGGTGTGCGCCTTGAATATTTGTAGTCTCACACATGCTACTAAATTCATTAAGTAACAAATGTTGCTATCATTCGAGAATTGAAATCGCTACTATTACAATGAACGCAGTGCGCTAACCACTAAAAGCGTACGATAATAGCATGTACTTACACATCAATCTGCCTTCTCCTTCTAGCCGGAGTCGCCTGCGTGGTGATTTCGTCGTCATCCAGCAGCGGGTCACTGGTGGTGGTGGGGACAGTGGTGGTGACCGTCGTGGAGGTCGTGGTCGCGTCGTGCCGCGTGGGTTTCTCCCGACACCGGCGACATAGATCGTTCGCGAGCGAGGGGTGCCCTCTGTCATCTATTGAACGGTCATCGCCCATCACCAGTTCAGAGTCTTTTGGGAAATTGTCACTGTTAGCAGTAAAGAAAATCAAGATGTGATGATAAAAATATATATTGGATTATTTAATTTAGTGTAAAAAAGTAGGGTATAACAAACGAATGAAGACTTTCAAATTATATTTCTTACGAACTTTCTGTATTTGGCAAAACATACGGAAAACAAAATTTTAAGTATTTACTAAAAATTATTACACTATACCGTGTATTTAAGCCATAATTAACGTACACATGCATATTAACACATATACCCATAAATACAAACTAGCACATTAAACTACCACTAGCTACCCGCCCTGTCTTCGCACAGGAATGTATTATACATAAAACCTAATAGAATCACTCAATATATTACTTAAAAATTGCATTAAAATCCGTTGTAGTTTAAAATCTAAGCGAATAGACAACGGAAGCAACTTCATTTTATACTACGTAAAGATTATAATTTTGTTTATCAGTTTGTCAACAAGTTTTGTAATAATAGTCATTTGTTTAGTTTAAGTTTCGGAACTGTTTGGTTTTTACTATTAAAAATTGTTGCACTTGATTATCTAAACATATTAAAGTAAGTATTATATTGTTCTTAACACGAAACATTTTATGAGAAATAAAAGATATTTACCTCGCTCGAAGTTTAATTCAACGACAATATAAATAATGCAATAGATATGAAAGTAAAAAAATGACTATCTATACAATATATGTATATAACTGTTTTGAGGCACAATAAATAAAAAATCCTAGGACCAGGAGAAGTCTATGAAATAAACATGATTTCATTTACGTCACTCACTTGGAAATGATATCCGTGATGTAAGCACCGACTACTGGCTTTACTGCGTGCGCCTCCTCGTACTGGATGATGTTTATATCGGCGGGCCGAGGAATGTTCCTCCAGTCCATATTCGGTAGTAAACGGACCATATACACCCTGAGAACGAGAAGGATATAAATTTTTAACAAAGTCACCTGCATAGTTATTTCTATCCTGACGGCCTCGGTGGTTTAGAGGTTTAGCACACCGCTTTATTTACGATGGTCGCGGGTTCAATTCTTCACACGGTACAAACATTTGTATTCATGAGTATGATTGTTTTTATCGGTCTGGACGTTTTTGTATATTATGTATGTATTTACAAAAGAAAGTATATATGTATTTATATCAGTTAGTCAGTTATTAATATGTACAAAAAAATGTATTTAAATATTTATGTCCGTTGTCTAGTCCCCATAACACAAGCTCTGCATAGCTTGGGACTAGATGACGCTGTGTAGCAATTAGCTTGGGTTATTTATTTAATTGCTTATTATTGCAGTCTGCATTGAATTAACACATATTTATTCTACTTATAATTGACTTTGGTTACCTGTAACAGCAAATAGGTCCATTTCTTTCTGTGATTCTTGGCAAAAACATCTTAAAATAGTATTTATTGTTCTCAGCGTCGTGAATCTGAAAGAAAGGCGATAAAATTTAGATGTGAATAGTATAGTAATTAATTATAGACACTCTTGACTAATAAAAAAAATATTATGTATATAATTATATACTAGCTGTAACCGCGTCTTCGCGTAATTAATGAAAAAATATTTAATGTCTTAACCCAATAAAAGCCAAATAAAAAAGTTTTATCGATTTGGCTTCAAAAATAACGATACATAATTCCATACAATTCTATCGACAGCCTAAAAAATAAGTTTCAAGCATCTAGCTTTAATAATGACGACACTTCTATACAATCTTTCATCTTTATTTAAAACCGTTTCTTTAATTATATTTAATCAGTAGACTAAAAAATAAATTTCAAGCTACTAGCTTTAAAAATGGCGATACATCCATACAACCCTTTTCACATTAAGAAGTAACGTATGTCCTTTCTCAGGGACTCCTTTCTAGACTATCTGTATACCAAATTTCATTTAAATCGGTTCAGTAGTTTTGACGTGAAAGCGGGACAGACAGAGTTACTTTCGCATTTATAATATTATAAGTAAAATAAGCAAGGATTATGTCAACATAATAAATGTTTTTTTAGTGTGGGTCACCTTTATTACTTAGAAGTATAAGAAATAGACAACAACTTATTCTCAGACCTACCGAGTATACATATAAAATTGCATCAAAATCTATACAGTAGTTTAAGATTGCATTGCGGATAAACAACGTCACATGAATTTATTATATATTAAGATACTATTTTTATCTACTTTTTTTTGTTCTATGGGGAAAATAAACTATTACTAAATGTATCGATTACAATTTAGTAATAGTTTATTTTCCCCATAGAACAAAAAAAGTAGATAAAAATAGTATGCGCGCGAAACCAGCATGCCAATACTACAGTACGGCGGCTCAGAGTTTGCGTTTCTGACAGGTTGGGATCGAATGAGCTATGTAACTTTGAACTGACGTACAATTTACGACAAAATTTTAAACATCTTTTATTTGCTTTGTATACACGTATTAATTTTGAGCTAAAAGTATTAACTATTAACTTATTAACAAATATAAAAACAATACTCTTTAAAAGTCAAACCACATCAAACTGCGGTGTATCAAGGTTATGCCAACTGTTTGTTTATGTAGTGATGTGACCAAATAATCGGGGGTGAGGGGTACCTTCCTCCAGCGGGGGCGGGGCGCCGCGTCCGGCAGCTCGGGCGCGGTGGTACAGTAACGAGTCTCCTGCTCCCCGCGACGGCGCATGCGTGTCATCGCACTTAACCGCACCGTGTAGTTCATATTGGGCTGCAGGTCGTCCAACCTGACACCGACCACGATCGTATTATTTTCACAAGCTTTTATTTAACTTGTAACGTATATATAATGCTGTGTAAATTGTTCTGTGTATTATTATAATAATAGCATTTACAAAAAAAACATCTAAGTATTTATTTCAGTTGTCTGGTAACTAATAACACAAACTTACCGTGGGATTAGATGGCGCTGTGTTATTTATTATTAATATTTTTCTTTTTATAAATGATAAAGGAATTGAAGACTCGCCTGCGCTAACGATTTACGCTGGCGGGGCACCAGTGAAGGATAATAAGATGAGTATGATGTCAGGTCAGTTAGCTCATTGTAAAACCCGTTAAACTATATTAATAGTGTGTACTAAAGGCGAAAGTTTAAAAATAAGTAATTAAACAGTATATTGTTTTATAACCTTTTGACGGTTGTTAACAATTGTACATAGTAGCGTTTACTTACATAACAATGTGTAAAAATATTGTTATAAATATTGAGACTTAATATGAGATTACATACCTAATACTTTGAGAATCATTAGGGGTGAATCTAGTTAAAGGTCCCCATATTGCTTCCTTTACAATGCCGTTGCGATCTTTGTAGGTTGCGTTGCCAGTTAGTTCCATCTAAAATAATATGTATCGATTTTTAATAAATTTACAACAAGGATTTTTATGCATCAGATATTAAAACATTACAGTTAATTTTAACTATTTGAATAATATTTTATTTTAATCCTTTACTATATTGCATAAAATAGAGTTTTATGCTAAAATAACGGCATTAGACGTCTTGTTAACTTGTAATATAATGTAAATTGGACTCTATTTTCCGCATTTCGCCTCTTAATTGGGCCGTTGTGCGTATAGAGCCAAAACTAGCTCCTGCCTCAAGGACAGAAGCTTCTCAGCGATGAAAAAAGATATGTTTTCTTACGGTGTATCCTTTAATTTCTGCATTTGGTTTTAGAGGTGCTTTCCATGTGAGTAACAATACACGACTATTATTGCAATCTATGTGTACATCACTCGGCTTTCCTGGTATACCGTCTAACGTCGCTGCCTCCTTCTCTTTAGACCACTGCCCGCAGGTCTTGGTGTAGTCAGAACATGCGCGAACCTGTTCGATGATCAGAAAATTATAACACTACCTTTACCAGCGGATTCTGATGATATTGATTTTTGGAGTTAACGGCCTTGGTAGACCAGTGGTTTAGCACACTATACTTTCGATGGTTGCGGGTTCGATTCCTCTCATACAATCATTTGTGTTTGACAGGGTGCTTTCTATGTATATTATGAATAAATAAAAAAAAGTATTTCTATCAGTTGTTTAGTACCCACAACACAACCTCTGATCGGAACTAAAAAGCGCTATGTAAATTGTATTTTATTCTTATTGGAGATAAAAGATAGCTGATGTTCGTCCTCGTGATATGATCTATCTTATAGTCAAATTTCATTCATTCAGTTACTTAGACATTAAAAGGCAACGAACACGTTTTCGCAATTCTTTTTTATATTTTATCTCTATACTTTTGTGACCCCGTAGGAGTGCCTTGAACTTGCCATACTACAGTAAGCACGCTAATAATACTCATCAAGGTATTCATTCAATAGTTGAAACTGGGACTTCATACCCGTGATATTCAGAATAACAATCGTTTATAACTTAAACTGAAGTGAAGCTTACCACAATACATTACTAACAATCGCGGCAAATTGGTAGATGTTTCTCAAATTAGCGTGGTTGAAGTAAAATTGGAGTATAGAGGCATAACACAATGTCACATGATGATAAAGATTTTATCTATCTATCTATCTACAAGATCACATGCGAGGCGTCGTAGGTTCGATCTATAAGTCCTTACACGGGTTTGGAGTGCCATCTGCACTCGCACCCTATCGTCCAGTGAAGCTATAAAGCATTATAGTCCGGAAAAAAAACGTAATGCAGTGCATGTATATACATCAACAACACCGCAACAGCATCTTACCTTCAGATGAATATAAGTGGCTCATCACTAGCAAAATCATCCAAGATGATTTAGCTTATTCTATCATCCTCCGCTAGTAAGCTAGCGTATACCCACCCTTAGCGCAGCAGGATGCACCATTCCTTATTCATAAAAAAGTACAACTAAAATTTCTTACCCGAAAAATGTATGTGCTGTATGGCTCTAAACTATCAAACATGTATGGAAGATTTCTATTGTCTCTGGAGTGGTATGCTTGACGAGGTGTAGTCTCTCCCTTTTTCTTAGCTTCTAGTATGTAGTAATGAATTAAATTTGCTATTTCTTCGGGCGGAGCCATAAGGCCTAGAGTAACAGAAGTAGCCGAAAAACCATTCACAGAAATTTCTGGAATAAACGTGGGCTCCTTGTCTAATGTTGTCACCGTACGATTATAAATGTCACTAGCTTTCCCCATACTAGTAGTCACTTCAAGTTTAAAATTATATGATGTAGATTTTTTTAGCTCGATGACAATGAATGATGTGTTTTTGACACCAATTTTTAGTGGGATGAGAGTAAAGCCATCAGTTTTGTTATTGGAGTTTACTTCTTTATTGTACAAATAATAACCGTCTACGTCCACGTTATATGAATTTACAGTCCAATTAATATACACCTGTGTTGTATTAATAGGTACAACACTATCAATTTTAATTTCTGGCTCTGCATAGACAAAAACATCCGTCTCACCAGTTACATTTTTTGCGGCGACTTTATCGAATATCTCACAGACGTAGGTGCCATTGGCTTTTTTATCTATGTGAAGTTTATATTCACTCCTTATTTGTTTTGTGTTAATACGTATTGGCATTCTGCCGCCTAAATCATCAAAATTGTCGCCTTTCTTCCACCATCGTACAGAAGGCATGTTGTATACTGTAATCGAATATATTTCATTTAAAATTAGTTGCAATTTAGCATCGCAACATTAAAATATAAAAACCTACTTGATAGAAAACATGTCATTAAAAACATATTAGCGTTATGGTAAATTATTTAAAAAAAACAGCCATGTAAAAATGTTTCAGTAGAATTATAAATTGTCTTTTAGCATATAATAGCCCAAATCTTAAGGAAGATAAGTAATAGGCAATAAAATATTGTGTTTTTAAGTATTAAAACCAGAAATTATTACATATTATGGAATATCGACCGCTACCCAAGTGGAATAATGTAGAAATAATAATAAACAATAATTACCTTCGAATATGCAAGAAAGATTTACTACAATACTGTGAACGAAATCTTTAGTCGCATTTTTTTTAATAGGTCCCTTTGTGTTATTAATCAGTTTTGCAGGGAACCTCATATCGAGTGTTATGACTTTAGTTATTGGTTCCCCATCTTCTACTTCAGCTATGCACGTGTAATTTCCGTCATCTTCTTGTGTGGCGTTGTCGATGGTCAGATTAGAGATTGTCAATGTAATAGGTGTGCCATAAACATCTTTATGTTGCAATGTTGTTACGTTCTGTTTTATTCTGTGGAGAAAGAATATTGCTACCGTGTATACGACACTCCTTACCTTTCGTTATTAATGTATATGTATTTCTTTATATATAGTCGTAAAAAAATTACAACAGAAAAATAGAAATTATATTACTTTGGCAGGTATACATGTATTTCTGAAGCCTAATGTAGTATTCGTCATAATGGTAACGAATACTGCATTAATACATTTTTACCTTGTGATTGTATTTCTAGTAATAGATGTATACTAGTGTTTCCCAACATTATCTAAAACATGACCGAACTTATCCTTTCTAAAATTCTTATAATGTAATCTTAAAAAATATACTTTTTCATTTTATTTTATTCTTAACAATTTGTATTGCATCATTATAATTTATTAATTAAATATCATAATATTTTAAAAATATATACTTATTAAAGAAAGACAAATATCAATTTATAACTAGGGATAATTAATACAAATGAGTTCATTGCACTCATTTCATGAAATCATTAACCAATTTCCACACAGTTTAAATTCATACTTATATACTAAACTATTCAAATTGGTACGAGACTTATTATACAATTGTACAATAATATGGACTGGTAATACCAACCGTTTATCTTCTGTTAAAGTCTTGTTTTTGAACTCCCATGTTATATTTGTTGTTTTGGATTCTACAATGCACGACAGGTTTGCTTGTCCACCGATTTCACCTTTTGGTGGTACATCAAGTTCTGATGCGTCCAGGCCTGAAAGTGTGAATTGTCCAGGGTTATTATTTATTATTGACATCTGTTATCAACGGAGTGACAACCAAGATCTATTTCTTTAATACATAGTCCTCATGGTTTTTTTATATTAAAGTGGATGTAACAAGAGAAGATGATCGAAGATAAGATATATGGATTATTGGAAAAAATATATGCTCATAAGATATAACGGCTGTGACAAATGAGGGTCAGTGGCCGACCTCAAGTAATGCGATAATGGCACTGCAATGACAATAGGCATAAGTTTTCACTATATATAATTCCTGTCTATTTTATAATGCCTATACTAATTTGACAACCTCGATGGTGGAGTGGTTTAGCACACCGCCTACCTAAGGCCGACCTAAGGTCGCAGGATTCCTCGCACGATACAAATATTTATATATTTATTTTGCGGAAAATGATTTGATCAAATTTGGGATGGTATATATAGGTATATAAATGAATTGTTATTCTTTTGTCTTGCTGGCTTTACAGATTTGAATAAAAAGGTTTTACAGAAAATAAAAGTAAAAGAATCCCTACTAGAATTCATCTGAGAAAGTCAAATTAAATAAAATTAAGTTTCATATGGAAAACGCTACTTTACATGTATTATAATAGATGGCGAAATTCTCTGCATTTTATACTACAATAATTTTAATAGAAGAGGGCACGCCTGTGCTAACGGTATACGGTGACGGAACACCAGTGGAGCATGATAGGATGAGTTTGAAGTCATGTCTGTTAGATTATCCTGTCAAATTTACCAAATATTAGCTTCGATTGTTCTAATGATTGTCTATGAAATGAAGCATGAAAGTCATATTACCCGCAATAAGGACACCAGTCCGCATTATTAACAGTCCCTTCCCCCTCTATTGAGCATTACATCAGGCTATATGTAGAAACAAACCTAACTGAAGTATCACAAAATGTGGTTTTAATTAATGTTTAAGGAAAAATTATTATGTTGATTTATATATTAAAAATATCAATGTATGTTATTTATTCATATTAGTACATCCGAGATAGGTACGTAACTCAGTCCCAATATATAAATATATACATCTTACACATAACAAAAACATATATTAACCATTTTAGATTAAATAATATAAAGGAAACTGGCTGTTTACCGCGACTTAGTCGGCGTAGAATTTAACTGATTAATTAAAATAAATAAATAACTAAAAATATAAAATAAAAGTTGCTTAAGTTACTGCCTTTATAGCAATAGCTATCTGTTGGTGAAAGTATCATCAAAATAAGTCCAGCCGTTCCAGAGATTAGCAAGAACAAACAGACAAACTGACAGACAAATTTATAAAAATTTATTCTAAAAAGTACCGTATGTACTTTCATATTCATTTAGTGAACAGCTATTAATTTGAATATCAATACATAGTAATGACCATAGACTTCATAAATTCACACAGCGTCATCTAGTCCCAAACAAAGCAGTGTTTGTATTAAGGGTGACCTGAAATACTTATATAATATATTTTTTATGACGGCCTGAGCCGAGGTCCAAACCCCTAGCGGTGCTCTCAAACTAAAGTCGTTTCCGTCAGACGGGAGTTGGCCTTCAGGCACTCCATAAGTACTTCCGTGGGTTCGGAGTGCCATCTACACTGGCCCATCATCCCGTGAAGCTGTAAAGGCCAGATTCAGCCAACAGCATTACAGTAGTAAAAAAACAGTTTAAACAATTATACTCATGAACACAAATGTTAGTACAGTATGAGGAATCTAAACTGCTAACTTTGTCAGCAAGCTGGTGTGCTAATGTGTTAAACCACCAAGATTGTGTCTAAGTGAACATTTGAACATAATATAATAGGGACAATACATGATGACAAACATGAAGCTTTGACTCATGTGATTGTGATATTTTATGTCTATTGTTTTATAAATTACAAGTAAAATAAACTATACCTATAATTTAACTGATAATTACTATGTTGATGGAGGGCATATAGGTCCTACATAGTATTATATAGTACTAGTAGTGACCACTGTTTCACCCGCCTGAAACTTGTAGCCTATATGTTATTCTTATGTATAAGCTATATTACTGTAATGTTTTATCAAATTCCATTCAGTAGTTTTTGCGTGAAAGAGTAACAAACATCCATTCATACTCACAAACTTTCAGGTTTCATCATTATCATTGCCTTGCCTTTATCCCATTATTTGGGGTCGGCGCAGTATGTCATTCTCTTCCACTGTTCCCTATCAGTCGTCATATCTAAACATACTCTTCTTTTATTCATATCATCTTTCACACAATCTATCCATCTTTTCTTAAGGTGTCCCCTCCCTTTACATCCATCCACATTCATATTATACACTTTCCATAAGACATGGTCCTCATTCCTTCGCATAACATGCCCATACCAGCTCAATCTGTTACCTCGCAACTTTTCTATAACCGGCGCAACTTTTAAACTTCCTTGTATATACACATTCTTTATTCTGTCATTCCTGGTAACCCCACACATCCATCAAACTTTCAGGTTTATAATATTAATTAATAATACGATAATAGTATCCACATAGTATTTTTTATTTTCTATATTCTAGTGATGACATGACACTATTTTGAGTCATATTGCCTGGCCAGATATGTGGTGGTGCGCTAGGTCTATGGGCTCCTTGGTTGAATGTAATGATGGCTGGATCATCTATTGTACTTGTGAATTGGTGTTGTTGTAAGAGCTGCTCTGTCTTAAAGAGTCTGATTTAAAGAGTAAGAGTTACTGAGTTAGATGTCTCAAAGTTATGTACAACAAACTTTATTCTGAACTGACTGATCCTCTCTGCATATATATATTATAAAACAAAGAAATATACTATTCATTTTCATATTATTTTATTCAAAACTGTAACAAATCTCATTACACAGTAGCATGTCAATAGTAATTACATTTTAAGATAATTATGTCACAATTAGAAATTTAACTATTCAAAATATATTAAATTATATACAAATATATAAACCTAAATAAAGGCCATGTAATTGATTTACATCATTTTACATTGCAATTGCAGATATTCAGTCACATTGTAAAAGGATATTGCTCGACATTTCATTTTAATATATTCTTAAATTCTATGGATGTTAATTCCATTGTTTTATTAGATAGTTTGTTGTACATTTTTATTTTTAAGTAAGTAAAGACCTTGTTTTATTGTTATTTTTAGCTTCAAATGTGTTACTTACATGTAACTTTACAATAATAGTGTTGTAACACTTAATTTATTGAAAAGCATGTAAAATTTATGTTAGGCCATTTATATTTTATTATATACATCAGTTATTATTGGGTGCCTTGGTGCCTTCTAGTTACATTAATGTACAGTAGGTATTAATTGGTGTAGCATTAGAGCTGAAAAATGGAGAAACCTTACCAAAGATGGCTTGGTATTTTCAAAATGTGGAGGAAATTATTTATAAGAGAAGAAGGAAGCACAAGAAGAAGAAGTAAAAGAAAACAACAATTGTTTGTTGATCATATGATATAGTAAAAACAGTTTACTACTAAATCACAGACATAGGTCATCTCTTTGCGTCTGGGACCTCAGGGGGCATGTAAAGTATACAAAACTAAAAGGGTAAGTGAAGACCCTTTTAGGTTTGTATACTTCAAATATTTTTGGAACATTTTGATAAGTCACTTATGAAGACATAGCTCTCAATTACCATATAAAGCACACAATTAGTGTGTGTGTTTTGCACTACTAAATCTTGATTTAGTTACATACCTTAAACAAACTACCATACACAAAACAAAAATTGTGGAACACTATATATTTTACTACTCCATTTATTAATAATAATAATAATAATAATAAGCCTTTCAAAGTCCAACCCCGCGTCCGAGCTGACCATCTAGCTCACATGAAAGGCGGTCACGCGTATATATAAAACCTACGCGGCCAAAGGGGCCATGGCAATTATAAAGATGGCGAGTATAAATAAAGAAAACGGAATAGGGTCGCTGCCCGGGGGCCGCCGGGGCACGTCTACAACTGGCGGTAGGCGTGACAGAATGCAAGCCAGCCGACCGGCCCCACCACCTGGCCGGTCCGACCCCTTGCCATCGACATCAGCTGGCTTGGCACCGGCAGGGCCGTCACAGGCCCAGCAATCGGCGCCCGCCACTGGTGGTACACGTCGCATGAGATGGTCGAGAGCCATGAATGAAGACCTCATGCGAGCGTTCTACAGGGCTACAGGGACAGAAACAGGCAGATCAGGATACAGGGCAGTAATGCACCGCGAGTTTCTGCGACTTTTACCGGAGCTAATCGTCTCGGAACAGAACCTAGCCGATAGAGTTCGGTACATACAGCGCTCTGGTATGTTTAGCGCAACCGAACTCGAACGATTGCGAAGTGAAGTTGTTCCAGAAGCAGACCCCACGACTGTGGAGATGGATCGAAGGAGCTTCTCCTCATTGATACTGTCGCTGGCCAAGTGGTTAAGCGTAACCGTCGGAATTTCTCCGCCGCTTGGATAGATTATAAAAAGGCGTTCGATTCCGTGCCCCACACATGGCTCCGGAGGATACTCGAGCTGTACAAGATAGACGGTACGGTTCGGGTGTTCCTGGAGACATGCATGGGGCAATGAACGATGATCCTGACTATCCAGGGCGACCGATTGTCGGATACCGCTGACCGGATTGAGATTAAGAGGGGAATATTCCAGAGCGATTATTTGAGTCCACTTTGGTTTTGCCTGTCCCTGAATCCTCTCAGTACTTTACTGGAGAATTCGGGGACTGGATTTCAGTATCGGAGAGGAGGTACACGAGTGTCTCACCTTCTGTACATGGTCTGCACAACTATGACCCTCCATAGAATGCATCACCCGAAATCGTCAGTCATGAGGCTGTACATCCCGCGGAAGGCTGGTGGTCGAGGCTTGTTAAGCGTTAAGACCATGCACAACCGGGAGATTGACAGCCTCAGGACATATTTTCTGGAGAAAAGAGACGAGGGTTTGCATAGAGAGGTCATAGAATGTGACAAAGGATTCACCCCTCTTTCTCTGGCTAAAGAGGACTGGCGAAAACCAGAAGTCCTGGGTACCTCTCAGCGGGAGGCCGTATGGAAAGAGAAGGAGTTGCATGGAAGGTTCTTCAAAGCCCTTCACGGGCCGTACGTCAACACGAAGACCTCCGTGCACTGGCTACATTTCGGTGATCTCTTCGGAGAGACCTTGGGTTTTGTCTGTGCAATACAGGATCAGGTGGTTAAGACGAACAATTACCGAAAGCACATTCTGAAGGATGACACTGAGGACATCTGTCGGGCATGTCGCCATCCCGGAGAGTCACTCAGACATGTGCTTTCGGGTTGTTCAGCTCTTGCCAACACTGAGTACACAGACACAACCAGGTAGCCAAAATACTCCATCAAGAACTAGCTCTGAAGTACGGCCTCGCGAATGAGAGGTTGCCGTACTATAAGTACGAGCCCCAGCCGGTCCTCGAAAGCGACAGTGTCAAGCTCTACTGGGACCGATCCATCATCACGGACAGGACCGTTCTTGCGAACAAACCTGATATCGTAGTGATGGATCGGGCACTTTCGAGGGTGTTTTTGGTGGACATCACCATACCACATAACGAGAACCTCGTGAAAGCCGAAACTGAGAAAAAGAGAAAATATCTCGACCTGGCTCACGAGGTGACCGAAATGTGGGGGGTGATGTCCTCCGAAATCATTCCAATCGTTATGTCGGTGAACGGTCTTATCCCAACCAGTCTGGAACAACATCTCAGACGGTTGGGATTCCGAGGCGGCTCACTCCCAGGAAAGATGCAGAAAGCGGTGCTGTTAGATTCTGCCCGCATTGTACGCCGGTTTCTCTCCCTGGGGCCCTGAACCCCGGCCGACTGTGCTTCTGCCGGGGGTATGTTGAGAGGGGAGATGAGAATTTTTGGAAAAAATAATAATAACTCTTTATTGCGCATACATAAACATAGGACAGTAAGTACAAAACAATGAAAATAAATGTTTTACAAAAGGCGGTCTTATCGCTATCAGCAATCTCTTACAGACAATCCTGTGTTAAAAGAGAGTATTTACATAAAGAGAGAAGGTAGGAGGCGCACATAAATAAATAAACTTACACACCAATACATAAAATATACATACATATACTACATAATAATGGACAAGAGGATGTGATATTATTCTATCACAGGGATAGATAATGCGATTTTAATAATTTTTGAAAAATGGCTTATGTTTGTGCTGATCGAATGGGAAATGGTAAGGAGTTCCAGAGACGAATAGCTTGTACAGTAAAAGAATCAGCATAATATTTAGAAGAATGAGGTGGGAAGGTAAGACTTAAGAGGCTTCTTGTGCTGCATAATTCAGAAAACAATCTTTCTGTTGAAGTATATCTAAATATACATATTTATAATTATAAAATTATAATTTAGCCAGGGTTTGCCAGGATGTGGGTCAGTAACCATATTAAAACACTAGAGCAACCTACTATTCTGGGGGAGGGGTTTGTTAGTATTAGTGCATCCATTGCTAGCAATGAATCAAGTCAGGTTGGTTAGGTTACTTGCTGTACCCCCAGGAAACTATGTCATTCCTGGTGAATTCATACTCATTCTAGTTAATACTATTAGTACAGGCAGGAACTATATGTACTTATCCATAAAAAAAATAAGCTGATTGGTAATTGTGGTAATATTAAACAATATATTAGTGCCCAGTGGGATGTTAATGTTTACGATAAATAAGATACGAATATTTGTTTCTTTAACCAGCTTCAACTGGTATAGATAATGAATGATAATAGATGTGTGTGAGCTTTTTACCTAATAATATGATTGCAACTTTAAAATAGCATTTTACAATACACATTTAGGCCGTATACACGTATTTCGTAAACACCGTGGTCACTATATAAACAAACAGTGTAATTATCTCGTTTAAGAAACTTATAAGATGAAGGAAACGGGAAACAACAAATAGACAAAATGCGGCACAGGTAAAACCGACTCAAGTTTAGATACATATGTTTATATTGGTCTAAATAAATATTGTAAAGCTCATAACGGTTATGATAGATCTAAAAATAATATTAAAGTACGCATTACTCACCTACAATTGAATAACACAACGCAATACACACAAAATATAGAACAGGAATCGCTAGACACTTCCCGTCGGTAGAGCCCATTGTCATGGCGGAAGCTACTGCTTTTTACATAAAGTTCGTAAGATATTGTAATAATAAACTCATTTCACGGTGATTAAATCATTTTCTTTTCACTTAAGTAAGAATTGTAAGGATTATTTCTATAATTAACACTAAATTGCAAAGCGGGTGACACCCGAAGTCCCGAAGCCGAACAAACAATCCAGAACACCGATTGCCAGATTAAAAAAAATAAATGGTACAAAATTATAATAAAAAATAAAACTTTTTAGTAGAAATAAAATAAAAACATGGTACGGTAGAAATGCAAGCGGCCAGAAAATATAAATATACTTTATAACACTTTGTTAATTATAATATATATCATAACTATTGGCGTAACAGTATTATTGTTGTTGACATATCTTTATAGTTCAGATTTTGTATTGGAATTTTATAATTATATAATAATAATAATAAATGTATAATAATAAGATAGTTGTAATGAGTTTCATAACGTTGTCATAATTAAACAATGCTATTCTGTCTTAAAATTTTCAAAGTCCATATGTAATGGCAGTACAATTAAACTTTAATATTTATAAACAACAACAAACAAATAAAATTTAATTCAATAAAATTATACCCCTTATTTCATAATTCCGTAATTTTCTCTTATTACTAATAAAAAAAATCAGACAGTAATAATTTTATGGTATTTTAATTTTCCATCACTTTTTTTATTAACTTGTAGTTTGCGAATACATTCGTTCGTAAAAATACTTTAAACAAAATATATTGCATAATATACTATGTGTACATAATATGTAAAATAAAAAAAATAGACACTAAAGGCAGTCAGCTTTTAGTATCTAGTAATTTCTTTACCTACGAATAATAATTCTTTGATCTATTACCTTTTTCTAACTCGAGACTCGAAATAAAAGAACGAGCTAGACTACTGGTAAACGGTTATAATATTTTTATTGTCAAATAGGTGAATCCATTCTGATGTAATCCAAAGAGAGTAAATAAGCTTTCGTTTAAAATAGGCAATTCATTTATAATTTTGGTAGATAGTCTATGGTACCGGTATAGAAGATTTCTGTAGTAGTTTTTAGATTTTTGACACTACTTTGCACTACTTGTTTATTGACAAATGAATGACAGACGGCGGGGTCTAACGCAATGGTTGCTTGATTGGATAGATTTACACGAAATAAATGACGATAACGAGTTTATTTCTGTTTTCTTTTGTGTACTAATGTGAAAATGTGGTTTATTGATACTGTTTAATCATTTTGCACGCGTCTTTTACGTGTGCTTTGTGCATTAAAATGTATATTCAGTACACGCTAGGAGCCATTTTTGTTATATTTATTTTGTGCGTTCATTGTGATAATACTGATATTAACAACGAAAATAGAAAAATTTATGGTAAGTTTGATTTATGTTGTTATTTATTTCACCACACATATTAGATGCATATTATTTCGTAATAGTGTACTGAATAAATATATCTTAGCATGTATTAACTGTCATCTCGGAAGACGGTTGCCCGAAATGTGTGGGAAAGGCGTTATAAGAAACCATTATTATCTTGGCTTTGATATTAGTTTCGTTTTCTTTACACACTTAAACAATGATAAATAAATAAGTGGTTGCGTAAATCGAATGATTACAGTTAACCACTCTTATTGGGGGAAGGGAATTGTTAGTAACAATCCCCTTGATTGTTAGTAATGTGGACTAATACACCCATTGCTGGCAATGTACGATGTCAGGACGACCTCCACCCAATTCTCCCTGGTAAATTGCCAACGGGCCAACTGGCCTGTCTTCATGCACATCTTATCATCCTCATCTGGTGCCCCGCGAGTATAATAGCAGGCGGGTGTATCATTCAATTATCATCCATAAAAAAAACACTTATTACCCAGTATACCACTCTATACCATTATACTGAAATGTACGGACTGTCTGACAGACTACAGATTTATTTTATTTTTATTTCTCTAGACTATGCCTATTAAAAAATTAAAACCGTTTTTCATGAGTATAACCCAACAGTAGCCCTATTATATATAATATAATAGGGCTACTGTTGGTATTAACAGAATATACTGGTAGGGCATCAGTGTATGATCACAAGACAGGTATGAAGTCAGATGTATTAGCCATAATTGCAAATTCACCAGAATTTAACCACAATGATTTTCAGAAGTTTGCTAATGATGTGCTAAACATTTATAGCAATGGTTACATTTTATGATTGATTACTAGAAAGGTTTCATAGTATTATATTTAGCTATCTAATCAACCACCATAAATATTGACATTGCAAAACATTTAAAGACATATCAGCTATTTATAAAGGGCTATATTTTTTTAATTAAGACTATATTTCACCCTTTATTGAAATGTGAACTGTCAAACATGCTATTATAAAATAGTTAATAAGTTTCTATGGATTTGCTATTTTCAGTACATTTTTTATAAGATTCCATAACAACAAAGTATTAGATAACAATCAAAATAAGATAAATGAAATTGGTGAAATTATTCTCAGGTCATAAAGCTGAAATGTGCTTAGATAGCGTTTGTGAAAATAGTAATAACATAAAGATCTCTCTAGATCCTAGTGCAAGTCTAAAACGACTAGTATAACACAATGCCTCAATAAAAAATAGAGCTAACTGATATTATAATTGGTTTTAATAATAGTCCTCTCCCCTATACCTAATTTTCCCAGTGTGCGCACATTATACTTAGTTTACATTGCTCTCATCAATAATGGAAGAAATAAATTGAAATTTGTTTTACAAATTACATGCAGGTCATGACTCTTGCTTTATATAGATATGACCTTCCTGAGATGTTAGTTTGTAACTCTGCATGCATTACAGTATATACCTACCTTTATTAATTCTAGTAGATTGAGTTTATTGTAGGTGTTAATTAAACTCATAAATTGGATTATGGAACGTAAATTCTTGTTTACATTGTAACGGTATTTTTAAAACAAAGGTTCTCTGTAAAAATATTGTTTCCTAACTCTTTATTCTGATTTTAATGATTACTTTTAAAACCAACAGGGTTAATTTAATTACACGAATAGTGAATGGGTAAATGGTTAATAAATTCTATAATAATAATTAAATACTAGCATCGACACAGCTTCACACGGGTCTAATAAACATGTGGTTACACCCACGGCTTATATGTATGGACCCTGTAATTTGACTACCACATCACACCCTCTAAAACACCGGTTACAAAGCAATAGGCTTGGCAGCAAGAATAAGTAGCAGATGATTTGTACAAAGTGAAACTCTATAGTCAAGTACTCATTGTTGTATCATCATTATTAGATTATTATGTTGTTGGATAAGATACCGTAGATGTAGATACCGTAAAAGGCATCAGATTTAATTTCCGGTCAGTCTACTGTATACAGTCTCAACTAGCAAGCCCAAAACTTAACTACATTGAATGTGTTGTGTCCACAATTATAAAACAATGGAGAACCTTGACATCGTCCTGTACAGACAAAGGGACACCATGCCGCCATAAATCTCAATATAGCAAATTTGTTACGATCAATCAGTCGAATCAAACAATCGCGGCTAGCAGTATTACACTAGTTGTTTCGCGCGACTTGGCCCATCCGGAATCTTCACCATATAAAGTGTCAAATATAGTAAATATGCAGTATCAGTTTAATATTAATAGTAGTTCCCTCAATTTCTCGGACAATTCTAATGCCGTAGCTGGTCTTTATACCTCTACGGTACCAAAATAGGCATACCTATCCCTAAACTAAAGGGTATGTAGTAAAAACCCGCAGAACAAAATATATAGCGCCTAAAAGCCAACTCCTTCGTGACAAACACGAATTTAGTCTGATGACACCGATACGCGTCGGAACGTCGGTCCAGGCCGTCGTAACTTCGATCCCCATTTGAATGGTATAGGGCACTATAGGGGATCCAGAGAAGTCTCTTCTCAGATATGAAAGAAGAAACTATTAAAAAGTTATAAAACACTATCTAACTTGCGTAACTTTGTCTGCATCACATTTTCTCCGTAAATTATTACATACAGCTCAGCTTTTATTGGTCGTAGAATAATGTTATATATTATATAGCTCCATAAACTATCAACCACAGAAAGATTTTTCAAAATCGCTGCTATACCACTATATTAAAATAGTATAGATAATAATTTTCATAAAAAATATCTGTACGTTTAGGTCTAAACCGTTATAGTATGACGGATTTAAGAATCGTTTCCATTTTGCTATTGACTATAGCAGTGGCACTTGCTTTTAAGTAGGCCATATACTAAAAACAATTAAAAAATAATTCTGACAATACTGTTTAGTGGGTTATCTGTCTAGGACATACACACGTGAGAATTACATGACGTGAATTATGAGTAGTTGCAGTATCTAAATAATTCTATTTTACTTTATTAGATCTATTATTTTTTTATTTATATTTATCTAATGTCAACAATAATTTGATAATTAAAAACCTTAAAAAGTATAATAACTAAAATATATTATTAAAGGGAGTTCTTTCAAGCAAGGTTTCGAAGATACTGGCAGTGTTCCCTCTTTGAATTGTTAGACGAATTCTTTGTCCGAGGTAGCTGCCAGCTCTTCGGTCTTTTGTGATGTCGACTAAACTTTTTGCTATTTTCTTAAAAAGTCTTATAGCGCTAGGACCCCAAGGACCAAGACTCTCGACACCGAATAGGACAAAATCATATTCGGAGCCTAGACCTCTGTATTTGCATGCTTTAGCTTTTTCAGCCGCTTCGCAAATTTGATAATATATTGAATAATATATATTTCAATTATTTTTTGTTTAAATTCAACAAGAATCATTAAAAGGGACCAACGCGTTTGGTAAAGGAACAAACGTAATGTAAAACACATTGCCATTGTCTGTAGTCGCGTAAATAATAGGAAGTTTTCTTTAAGTTTTCTACCTTTATAGATCATAGATATGTTTTTGATTTAAAATATTGATGCTTATTTTTTTTAAAATGTTGAACCTATAGGTAAATACTACCATAATTTTTTCGCAATAATAAATCAGTTTTGTTCTATCACAGTCCTAATGCTTTTAGATGTTAAAGAGTTTATTCCAACAGGTATTATTGCGGAATATTTTGAGTTCTTCAGTTTCCACGCAAGAATCTGTAGGTACATAAAATATTGTTGCCGTACTGAAGTTTCGTCATGGCTGTTAGTCCCATAAAATTGTACCTCAGGGGTTAAGGGGTCTGCGTTATACGTAAGCGGTCAATCACGTACCGTAGACTTTCTTTTCATATAATTAAGTAAGCCGTTGTCACGTCTTATGGCATTGCCTCAAGACGCAATTTAACAAGGCATTATTAATATTTACAAGATTGGTCATGGTGATTAGACTCGCGGTCCAATAGTTCTTGCTGAAATGAAATGATTAGATTTCTAAGTAATTTTCGTTTTGCTTTTATTCCAAACTTTTATGACGTTCGCGTTTTTTAGTTAGTAGTCGAAATTTTGCAACTTAACATAATATTACTCATTGTTATAATCTTTACATAGTATAAAATGTAGTCGCTTCCGCTTTTGTTCGCATAGATGTTTTAAACTACGCAACTGAATTTAATGCTGTTATTAGCAACAGATAGAGCGACACAACAGGAAGGTTTATATGTAGAATACGACATTCGAAACCGGGGGGGGGGGGGTAGCTATTAATATTTTGGTTTGTTAAATACTCATTAATATTATATTATGGTGACATTAAATCAATGTAAGGATGGGATTTGATGGAATAGCACTAATCGTTATATGTAATAAACCAGTACAACCAAAACTATTTAGACTTTATGTTATTTAAACACTGTCCTAAACTCTTTTCACGGTTGTTTACAATTGTACACATTATATAAATGATATATATATAAATGTCTCATAAATAATAGTATCCTGGTAAAGATCTCGTTTATATCTAACTAGCTATTCGGCCCTGCTTCGTATGGGTGTAAAGGTATACATATAAACCTTCCTTTTAAAACATTTTATGTATTGCTAAAATGCATTAAAATCCGTTGCGTAGTTTAGAATATCTAAGCGATTAGACAGTGGAAACGATTTCATTGTACACTATGTAAAGATAATTTGTGCAATATTTTATTTATCTTGTTAATTATAAAACTTAATATTTCTTTTTAATTTTGTGTATTTTCTGTAATTTTTATTGTTGGCAATAAATGTTCAATCAATCAATCATAAGGCCTTACATTGAAGCGCCTACAAACTGCATTACCTTATTTGTATTATATTAATTAAATTATAAAAAACTACAATAATTTCTAAAAATTATTGATTATCAGTAACTAATTACTGATAATCACAGACTTTATAAAGTAGACATTGATTGGACTTGAATAATATTTTTTTCGACCTATTCCAAGATAACAATAGAATAGTTCGCAATATTTGGCCTATATTGGTTCACTGGAAAAAATAGGGGCGAGTGCAGTGTTCAGAACCCGCGGAAGGACTTACTTCGAGCGGCTGAGAACCTAATCCTGTCTGATGAATAGACTTAAGTTTGATAGCACCACTAGGGATTCGGCACAGGTCGTGTCGATATTTCGATCCTCTTTGGGCACACATCGGGATATAGGGATATATTCGAAGAAATAACCACTAATAAATAAAATGATTAATTAAAAATAGCAAAATCAAATAGATCATAAAATAAAAGCCTGTCAAAAGTCAGTGTGAAACGGTAAACTAATAATAAACTAGCTCATTAATGGAAATAGAGTAGAAAATTTCGGTAATATTATATCATAATTGTAGCACGCGTTTGATGTATAATAAAGCTATTGTCTACTGGGCCTCTGACCTCTCGGCACGTTGCACAACCATTGTTTTACAAAAGCAATTACGTTTATTGTCATAATTAGTAACGTTTACATTTTCTACGAACTCAATACGATGGGGAAGTGCATCCATATTGAAGCATAGTGCACTATTCTTACTTTAGGTAGTAGGTAATGTAAGAAAAGATTGCCCATGACTTCGTACATGTAGTATTTGGAACAACAATTTTGGAAAACAAATTAAAAAAAGAACAACCTACTTCTTCTTCTAATTTATCAATTACAACAATAAAACGATAAGAGGAAAGGAGAAGATTGTTAGTAATGTACACTCATATGCATCCCCACTCGATTGTTCCTATAAACCATCACTTTTTATATCTGGTGAATTCGATACATTGGGCTCACTGATTTGACATCATGCTCGTCTTTTCATCCTTTAGATGCCCCGCCGGCTTATACTGTTATTGTAGGCTGATTATGTCATAATCATATATGAAAATGCTATGTTTGTTTTTTTTGTCATGTATGATTAATGCCAATTTTTTTTCTCGTTATAGTAGAAGTATAGATAAACATATTTTTTTTTCGCAGTTCCGTCCGCGCCACAAAATCTAGCGACACGATCTGTAAGTAGCAACGAGATTCTATTGTCATGGGCCCCGCCGACGACGTACACGGAAATATATATACCCAGCCTTACGGATAAGGCTGTGGACGACACACAAGACCAATCCAAAACACAAAAACCTAATAAAAACGAACCCCAATCAGATGAACCTATCAATGACGAAAACATAAATCGAGATCCTATTGCTAATAAGAAATACACAGAGTACACAATCGATGGAAAATTGGACGATGAGCAACAAAAATATCCTACTAGGTTTGATATTAATAAAAGAGACCTAAGATCTCATAGACATAGAAGGAGACGGCAGGATGGAAACGCAACTGAAGCAAGAAGTCTTAGTTTAGAGGTTCTTGATTATCTAGAAATCCATGACTCTTTTAAAATGACAATGGTTAAGAAATCTAATACAGCATTTAATAAAGAGTTGAAAGACTCAACGCTATATGCTTATGTATTATACTACGAACCGGGAGTTACGAACTTCGAGAATAGTAATGTGACAGGAGTGCAGACTTCGGAAGACGTGAAAAGGAAGTATATGTTCCCGAGCGACCTGAGGATGGAGGATTATTCAAATGCGCAAAAAAATCTGACTCTACTGAACAAGTCCGAAAAGGTGACAAAGATCGTTGGATATAGATTGAAGAATTTACGTAAGTATTCATCGTTTTAATCAATTTTAGAAAGAAAGAAAAATATGTTTATTTGGCGCATACAAAACAATCATATAACATATTACAAAAATTATGACAAATTATTTTAAAAATACAGCTGGGACCAAATTGGTTTCTACTCAGCTTTGTGTCTGGGCTGTAATGCCCAAACGCTTATTTTCAGTGGAACCTTCTAGAAAATAATTTAAAATATAAAAATTGTGGACCTACTACTATAAGTTGTAAGTCTATGCTGTGACAATGTATGGAAATGAAAATATATAGATAAAACAATACAGTACGGACAGTTATCCAGTGGAAATTTGATTTTCTAATAGAAATTTCTTAAGGTAGTATAAATGCTAGTCGTTCAGTGGTCGAATTTCGACTATAATTTAAATTATAAGCTTGAACATTATTAAAGTTCTATTGTCAAAGACTTGCTTCATATAATGTACATACATTACTTTTATAAAAACACAGACACAAATCTTGATTCATTGATTTGACATAATTTGACATTGACGTTTTGTTATTTATCGTGTATCATAATGGTAGTGTATGTGTAATGTTTTATTTATTTATTTAGTTTTTTATTCAATATTAACATCCCGCACTCCCACTCTCTAGAAACTATAAATGTGCGAAATTTCGTACGCGCCATTTTCGCAATTTTATCAAAAAGCACTACTGTAGTGAGCTAGTTACGTATTAATAATTAGATTAATTAATATCTGTTTTATCAGAAACGTTATCAAATTTCAAAGAAAGTAAATAGCATTGTGATTTCTAGTCTCTATCTAAATCGTTATGGTAGACTAGCTGTACCCGCGATTTCGTCCGCGTGGACTTTAACTATATATTTCTAAAATAAAAGTAGCCTAAGTTACTCCTTTTTACATCAGCTACCTGCCAAAAAAAAGTCCCGTCGAAATCGGTTCAGCCATTTCAAAGATTTGCTGGAACATACAGACAGACAAAAATGTTATTTTGGTGTATGCACCGTATTTATATTCATATGCATGTAGTAAAAAACTGTTATGTCAATATTACAAACATACACAACAATTTTATTTATATGTATAGAGTATAGATAATTTCAGTTTTCTGGTAAAGATATTGTATATTATATGTAAGACATATATTATATATGATAGACATCTTGTAATTTATATATTATAAGATGTCTGTTAGAGACATGAGTGACTGATTTCTGTATATTATCTATGGGGAATACATAATGAACTATTTAACTGTAGGTTTAAGTAGTCCTTTGTTAGATCTGGATTCGTATTAATGCTAGGTTTATTCCATGGTTTAAACTTCGACCACGTTTTCGTCCGAGTTTTAACACATTTTTTGTAATAAGACCGTAAGAGATAAAATTAATATGTATATATAGGTATGTATATCCAAATTTTTTTTCACTATCCATAGTCTGGTCGTAAATACTGTTAAAATTGAAAACCGCTTATTGATAATAATAGGTACAATGAAACCGCCTCTGTTTGTGATAGAAAAAGAGCTGGCAGTGTTCGTACAAAATTATCACAGCAGTATTAGACAGAATATGAAGAAATTCTGTGAGAAAGTAAAAGGCTATCTTGCGATTTGAATGAAGATATCTCCTAGAACCGTGTCGCATATTTTAAAAGATGACAGGATTTCCAGCCTATAAGAGATGCACTGGTCATTATTTAACTGATGATTTAAAAAAGAATAGGGAGGTAAAATCAAAACAACTACTTAAGCGCTACGGAAAGGGAGGTCACAGAATTTTTGTTTTTACGGATCAGAATTTTGTAAATGACCAATATTTTACCAAACAGATTGACAGTGATCATATACTCAAAGCTTTAAAAAAAGCTTCCCAATTAGTCAATAGAGTATAATGTGGATATTATCCTAATTCAGCAATGGTTTGATCGGGTGTTAGCTATGAAGTAGTGCCTGATCCATATTTTTTAGAAATAGGTATCAAAACATCGGCGCAAGTGTATCAAGATACTATTCTTTAGGAGGTGGTTAAGTCCCTTAAGAACACTATATTTCATAGCCAAGAATGGTCCTTTCAGCGAGACTCAGCACCAGGCCATAAAGCTTGATTGGAAACGAACATTCCGGATTTAATCAAAGTTGAAGACTGGCCGTTATCTAGTCTCGAAATTAATCCGCTGGATTATGAGTTATGGCCAGTTTTAGAGAGTTTGGCTCGCTCTAATCGCCATGATAATATGGATACACTAAAGCAATCCATAAGATTGGCAGTGAAAAATTTTCCCATAGAAAGAGTGCATGCTCTCAATGATGACGAGCCTTTAAAGGACGTTCAAACGACTGTATTGCGATGGCCAATGGCGATATTTTCGAATAAACTATAAAATTTTAAAAACATCATTGCAGTCCACTGCTGGACATAGGCCTCTCCCAAGGCACGCCACTGGGCACGATCTTCAGCCCTTCTCTTCCATTTTTTACCCGCAACCCTACGTATGTCGTCGCTCCACCTAGCTGCGGGACGTCCTACACTACGTTTGCCAATTCGCGGTCTCCACTCTAGAACACGCTTACTCCAGCGAGCATCGGTTCTACGACAGATATGACCAGCCCACTGCCACTTCAACTTGCAAATACGAAGAGCTATGTCGGTGACCCTAGTTCTCTGGCGAATTACTTCGTTACGGATTTGATCCCTCAGAGAAACTCCAAGCATAGCCCTTTCCATAGCTCGTTGAGCGACTTTGAGTTAGTGGACCAGTCGTATCGTCAGTGTCCACGTTTCGGCACCGTATGTCATAACGGGTAGGACGCACTGGTTATAAACCTTGGTCTTAAGGCTTTGTGGTAGCGACGACGTGAAGACTTGACGAAGTTTCCCAAAAGCCGCCCAGCCTAGCTGTATTCGCCTCTTGGCCTCCCTCTCAAAGTTGTTTTTACCTAGTTGGAGCATTTGCCCTAGATAAATATACTCCTGAACAACTTCGAGAGGAACTCCATTAATGGCAACCGGTTCCGGACGAATGCGATCATTGAACATGATCTTGGTTTTGTCCAAATTCATCCGAAGACCGATGCGTTGAGACGACTCAGCCAGGCCATTCAGCATCTGCTGTAAGTCCTGCAGCGATTCAGCCATGATGACAATGTCATCAGCAAATCGTAAGTGAGAGATGTTCTCGCCGTTAACATTAATGCCGTAATTTTTCCAGTCCAGCATTCTAAACATATCCTCCAACGCAGTTGTAAACAACTTCGGGGATATAACATCCCCCTGTCTTACACCACGTTTCAGGTGGATATGCTTAGTCTGCTGGTTTTTTACTTGGACGGTCATTGTTGCAGCGTTATAGAGACATCTCAGCACTTCGATGTATCGCCAGTCGACTTGGCATCGCTGCAGAGACTCCAGAACAGACCAGGTCTCGATAGAGTCAAAGGCCTTCTCATAGTCAACAAAGGCTAGACACAGAGGTTGATTATACTTTTCGGTTCTCATAATCTGCCTAACTGTGTGAATGTGATCTATGGTGCCATAACCACTTCGAAACCCGGCCTGTTCCGGGGGTTGAAACTCGTCAAGCCTTCGCGCAAGTCGATTCGTGATGACTCTTGAAAACAGCTTGTATGGCTTAGCAATGAGATGGGCCGATAGTTCTTGAGTAGGGTTTTGTCTCCCTTTTTGAAGAACAAAATAACAGTGGCTCTACTCCATGCCTATATATATTTTTTATGTTTTATATTAATGTTTAAATTACATATATATTTTTAATGTTTTATATTAATGTTTAAATTACCACATATTACAGTAATAAATGTCATATGCAATAGGGTAAATAACGAGTTTTCCTTGTAACAATATTTGTGACCAGACTAAATAGGGATTATTTGGCATACGGCTAATCTGATCGTAAACGGTTACCATTGTTCATGAAAAATTAGGTACGTTAGTCACGTTTGCATTGTCCTTAATATACATTTTGAAAATCCACTGCTATTAGTCTCTAGAGAATATCTCGGTAGTTATGTCCCACAATCTAAAAGGAACTTCTCTAAATCCGCATTATCCGCGGCCACTTACATTCCATGGTTTGACGAAGAATTACCCGTCAATTTTTTATTACACCGGCTTCTTGTTTTGTTTACTATATTTCTAATTAAAATAGCTTTGTTCATGTAGATTTATTACAGACTCTTACGATATGTCAAAAACTACCGTCAAAGTATTGTAGTTAAGAAGAACTGACGATAAACTCGGCTCTTATTCTTTTCAAATGTGCTTGTACATTTTTACAAAAATACATATTCATTTTAAAATTCATAATAAGGGAGAATAGAGTGACCACCAACATATGCTATTGCAATTTTGTCAAAAGGTACTGTCTGCAGTATAGTGTTCGTATTAAAACTCGTTTAACTATATTAATAACTAGCTGTACTCGCGACTTCGTCCGCGTAGAATTTTACTTTATTTTTCTGAAGTAATATATTTTTCTAAAATAAAATTAGCCTAAGCTACCCCTTATTACGTCAGCTACCTGCCAATAGAAGTCCCGTCAACATCGGTCCAGCCATTTCAGAAATTAGCTGAAACAAGCAGACGGATAAAAATTGTAAAAAGTGTTATTTTGGTGTATATTCATATGCATGTAGTAAAAAACGGTTATTTCAATATTACAAACAGACACTCCAATTTTATTAATATGTATCTAAACGCGAAAACATAACGACCAGTTCCTAAGAATGATAATGCATGGCGTCACTTCTTTTGTGATATCCACGTTGATGTTAATGACTGATGTCGTCGCAGGTTCGACTCCTCGCACGGCGCAAACATTTTGCATTTATGAGCATCATTGTTTGTATCGTTCTGGGTAAAATAAGTGTTTTCAAAAAAATCTATGTATTTATATCAGTTGGTACTCTTTCGGTAATCAGTCGGTTCATCTGGTACTCTTATCACAAGCTCTGCTTAGCTTGGGACTAGATGGCGCTATGTGCGCTGGTTATTGTTGTCGTTATTATTAATATTACAATAATGTATGATTTTTAATGTAATGTTCATTACCTGCAGTGCCATTCACACCTTACAAGATATGGGTGAGAGCGTTCATATTAACCGACGGCTCTATATCATCCGATCTCCACCTGCGGCTCAGTAACAAGTCGGAGCCGTTGTACGTATTGACTGATGTAATACCGCCTTCACCGCCCAAGATACTGAATGTCACGTGCGACTTGATCAGACGTAAGTTTTTTAATACCTGATAAGACGAGCTATTTATATCTATACAAAGAACAAAACATACAGTTATGTTTACGCACGGATTTGCATGGTACGACGTGATTAGTTGTTTGTGCATATTCAAATTGTAAACTCATACACACACACACACATTCATATATTTATATATACATATACGTATACTATACAGAATTAAACAGAACAAAAAATAAAGAAAGTTATACAAAATAAATACAAGTAATACGTAGCATAAGTTATACAGACAGACATCTCAGTCTATTGTTTGCTTAGGTAGCTAACCAGATTTTCAACTAATTTTCAGACCTTAAACTGATGTATCCTACGATACTTATATTGTCATTATAATACACCTTAAGTTACTTTTTGTGTGTTTTCCAAATCCATAACCAAGCCATAGTATCAAATCCTGCAAATTGATCAAAATCATGTAGCCCAAGTACAGCGACCTCATTGCCCGTATGTCCTGAATCGGTTAGGGTTCGATTCTCAATGTCTCATTTAGGTTTAATTATTATAATTTAAAAATTACGAGTACTAGTATGGGACTAGGTACTAGTCCAGATTGCAGGATTGATACTATGATCGAAATAATTAAAAACTAATTTACCTAACTTTAACCTCTGGCCTTAATTTTAACCTATAATTAAAACCTCTGGGCACTATGGAAATTAAACATTTGTGGCCAAAAGTAAAAGAAAATCGACTTCTAAAATTGATTAAAAATGTACAAATTATTATGATTTACTTTATTTCCAGAGAACCTTTACCTTCAATGGCGACGACCCACCAGTTATAATAATACCCTGGACCACTATGTGGTGACCTTGAGAAAATTACCTGAACCGCAACCGAGGACCAAGCTGACACTGCCGACTAACAAAAACGATATTGAGACCACAATAAGCATAGTAAGTACTAGAATGCTTTCAAAAACTCCATAACTCTCACCACATATATCCACAAAATTGGCAATTTATGACCAGAAATTCCGCAATGATGACCTCGGTGGTGTAGCGGTCTACGTCGCCTTTTTTTCGATGGTCGCGGGTTCGATTCCTCGCACGGCACAAACATTTGTATTCATGAGTTTAATTGTTTGTATCGGTCTAAGTGTTTTTTATGTGTATTAAAAAAGTGAAAAGTGTTTTAAAAAAGAAAAATATCTCCTTGCAACAGAAATGTTTGTATTCATGTGTTGGTATGGGTGTTTGTGTGTATTATGTATATATTTAAAAAAAAAGTATTTCTATTAACTTATAAATTAAATAGCTGTTAAGTAGTAGTAGCAGATTAAAGAAATCAGGCTGGTAACATTATTTGGGGTAGTGCTGTACCTCCGATACCGATTTCTTCTTATTAGAAATTATGACATTTACACCTGTTAATTTAGTCTCTGAGATTAAAAAACATTAGTATGTTTTTACTGTTTATACTGTAGTCAGTATAGTTTTTGTTCGTCTTTATATTTGTTCTAGGAAGTGGAGTCGTGGAATATGACCCGTTATGAACTGAAGGTATACGCAGCGACCCAGTCTGTAGCGAAGTCGAATACATTCATCAATGGTTCAGAATCACCGCCTGAGGTATTTTTTTATATATTTTATTTTCTATCATACAAGGAATGTATGTAAATGCGTTGCCCACTTGTACATTTGTTTATTACTAGCTTAAAGGTAGTGCAATGATATGAAACACACGCGAAAGTGTGAGCACAATTTTTTTTTTAGTGCAATTGCACGCGCTGTGTCCTGATCACGCGTGTAAGAATGTATTGTGTAAAAGCTAAAGTCTGACCTCTCAGAGTTTGAGTTTCTGGTCAGGTCAAGATCAAATGGGCGATGTAACTTGAATTGACTTACAATGTACGGCAAAGTTTTAAATATGTTTCACTGCTATATTAACATTAAAAAAAAATGTTTTTAACACGTTAAAGACCTCATGCCCACTGGTGGGTCACTCCACAACGAAAGTAATTTTACACGTTGGAACCGGATGATCACCAGTGGACACTTTAATTGAAAAATTTAGGGGTTAATTAATGTCTACCTTAAATTATTGTACACTAAGAACATATTTTAAAAACAATATACTTTATTAACAATAAAAAAATGACGGTCCCTGTGAGAAATAAGATTATTCAATGCGGTCCACGGCGTGTTAAAAGTCAACCCACATCAAACTGCCGTTTGAAGGTTATGTCATCTGATTGTTTATGTAGTGATCAAAAACAAACCAATGACATAACCTTGAAACAGCGTAACACGAAGGCGTGGTGCACAGGTGGTGTCGAGCGCGTGGTGCACGGCGCACTCGGAGGCGATGTCCCCGGGCGAGGGGGAGCCGGCCCCCGCGCGCGGCCTGGGGGTCAGCACCACCGCGCTGCTCGCCGTCGCGCTCATCGCCCTGCTCGCCGCGCTGGGGGTCGCACTCGTCTACTGGAGGTCATTCTCTTTTTTTATGTAACCGCAATGCCAAAGCTAACTGACCACCTTATGGAAAGCGTTTTTTTTTCGGACTACTATAATGCTGTGGCCGCAGCTGGCTTTTACAGCTTCACCACACAGTAGGGGGCGAGTGCAGGTGGCGCTCCAAACCCGCGGATTTATAGAGCGGCTCAAGCCCGACTCCCGCTTGACGGATACGACTTATTTACGACGGAACCACTAGGGGTTCGATCTGTGACTCGGGCCGTCGCAATTTTGATTCCCGTTTGAATTGGATGCGGGATCGATCGGAGCAACAAGCAATATATGTTAAAGTAGTCATGTACGTCAAAATGTGACAGATAAAAAGGCAGATTCTACTCTGTGGTTCCGCTGTCTCTTCCTCGCGTTGCTCATGTGAGTGAAATAGTATTACGAAAAGTGGTTGTAAAATAAGTGAAACAAAGTACATCTATCTGTATTTGGGACTCTGCAAGACGCTACCACAAACCCGAACACAATAACTGCCGCTTACATTGATATAGTGTTGGCACATCACATTTGTGCTTATTCATTACAAGGCGATAAATAACCTTTAAACTAATATTGAAAAAGTAGAGGTGGATACGGTCTTAGAACCTACTACTTGTATGGAAACAGCTGGAATAGTTACGAAAATGAAGCCTAAATGGACATGACATGTAAATTTATTATTATGAAATTGACATTTTTCCTTATTAGAAATGTATTTATTTTAGACATATAATTCATTAATTAAAATTATGATATGTAATAAAATTCAACACAATGTAAATTGTTATGCATAAATGAAATGAAAAGAGAAATGAAAATTGTTATCATTTCTGTGTACAAAGATGTTACTCTGTAATCTAACTCTTACGAATTAGACCACAGCTTACAAAAGCAGCTTTACGCCTAAAATAGTGAGATATGGTCGTGGATAGTGGTAACCGCACTTAGTTTAATGACACCTCCTTTTTCTGATAATATTAAGACCCTTCATTACAGAAGTTTCGCAACGAATCGGTGTAACATTTTCTCATTTCTGATTCTAGTAGTCTTTTATATTAAACCATTATACATATCCGCATATAATAGTTAATTTAATGTTATTACAGATGTCGATCCCGTCTTAGCAAATGTATAAGTGCAGCTTACAATTACTTAGAAGAAGGCGGCGAAAGGGCTGCCAGGGCGCCGCTTAATGTTTACAAGAAGCCTGGTAAGTGCTTATTATAAAAATTCTTTTTAAAAGTAAAGAAACTTAGCTAACGACTTTAAACTTAATTTAAACTTAACTGGGAACACCCAGTCCTTCATTTCAACGACATTAATAGTACAATGCTTGTGTAGATATCCGCGATGTTCATATTAGTTACGGGATTTTTTTATTGTTTATAAGAGAATGGTGCATTGCATTCGCCTGACTTTTTGCTCATCCGTGATGGATGAGTAACAAGTCAGGTGAATTGGCCCATCATAGCGAATACACTAGGAATTAATCACGATGGTTTCTATGAGTAAATGCCCGGAGATCACCCTGATACGATAAATTACTAGCAAATGAGGTGTAAGGGTGAATTAAGGTATATATAATGTTATGATAAGTAAAGTAAAGTAGTACTATTACTCGGGATTTGGTCGTTTCTAGGTCGGTATCATGGCGACCCTGTAATATCGCGCGTTTAAGTATTGAATATCCCGCGCCCTCCTCATATATTGACATTACAAAGATGTGCCTTATCTAAATACAAGAATACCTATTTAATTGGGAATATAAAAATAATAATAAAAAAAAATTTCGTAAGAAAGAAATCAGCATGTATATATGTATGTATAAGACAGATCGAAACGGGCCACTGTCTAACAGCCACCTCATAGGGGGCCTACCTATAGTAACGGTTACTAAGTTCCCCGTCCCTGTGCGTGTGTCCAGTAGCGAACTGTTCGCCTGCGGGCGCGGCGTGCGGCGCGGGCCCGGGCGCGGGGTGCGCGGGGGCGGCGGAGGGCGCGGAGTGCGCGGCCGCGGCGGCGCGCCCCCCGCGCATGGCGGGCCCGCACCACCCCGCCGTGCCCGCCAGGGACTTCCCCGCGCACGTCGCCGCGCTGCACGCCGACGGAGACATCGGCTTCAGGTATCACTATTGCATACATTCTATTAAAAATACATTTTATTAAAAAGCGTGAGGAACGCTTTCGAGTCGACTCCGTAATACATATATTGATGTGTAAAGCGAGTAGTCCTTTTCACGAAAATTACTCTACATACAGTTTATATAAAAAAAGGGGCAGAGTGCTAATATCTTTTAAAAACTAGGCCTTTATGCCTATACATGAAATCAATAAAAAACACTACCTACTAGTATTATATTACACGATTGACAGCAAACGTCAATTTCAATATTGTTAATTGTCAACGAAACGAAGTTTCTTTCTATGCTACCTATTATTAGATTAAACAGGGTTCTGATAAGTAGATAGTAAAATATAAATTTTATAAAAATAAATTACCAAGTATCCTGTGTTAAGTTTGTCAAATTAAAAAATAGAAAAAATAGAAATAATCTTTATTCAAATAAACTCATTACAAGCACTTTTGAATAGTCATATTTTGATTCTACCACTCATTCGGAATGCAGATTCATCACAAGAAGAATGAGCAAGAAACTTGTGTGTTGCTCTTTTTGATAGATGTTTTTTTTTTTATATAAATAATTACAGTGTAACAAGTAAGAGGCATGCGACAATCAACATAGAAATCGCTACGCACTCATTATTAGTGTAATCAGATAATATTGTCAGTGCTATGTATTTAAAATTTTTCTACAAAAACATTATTATCGTTAACGAATTCTTCAATTTTATAGTAAGCTTTTTTGCAAAGGAAGTGTTTTATTTGACATTTAAATCTTTTTTCTGGCAGATTTATAACAGACTCTGGTATTTTATTGTAAAACCTTACGCAATTGCCATAAAACGAATTACTAACTTTAGCCAAACGACATTTAGGTAAAATCAGTTTGTTATTGTTACGTAAGCTTTTATTAGTGCAATCACTAACTCTTTTGAAACTGTCTATATTCCTTCTGGCATAGATGATATTTTCATAAATGTATTGAGAAGCAACGGTGAGGATATTTGATTCCTTAAAACACTCTCGCAATGACTCCCTGGAACCCATACCATAAATGGAGCGAATGGCCCTCTTTTGTAAAGTAAATATTGTATTTATATCAGCTGCTTTGCCCCATAACAAAATACCATACGACATAATGCTATGGAAATAGCTAAAATAGACAAGTTTAGCCGTTGCCACGTCTGTTAATTGTCTAATTCTTCTTACCGCGTAAGCGGCAGAACTAAGTCGACTCGCCAATTTAGTAATATGAGCACCCCATTGCAACTTGGAATCTAATGTGATACCTAGAAATACAGTATCGTCAACAAAATTAATAGATTTATTGTCCAATACGATTTTTGAATCTACCGGCCTTACATTGGGGAGAGTAAATTTGATACATTTAGTTTTATTTGCCTTTAGTAGCATATTATTTGCCGTAAACCATTTTAAAACATAAGAGAGAGAACCGTTTACTTCGTCCATATCATCAATATGTCGATTGACTTTGAATACTAATGAAGTATCATCAGCAAACAGAACTATGTCAGCTATCTTTTCTACCATATAAGGAAGATCGTTTATGTAAACTAAAAATAAGAAAGGACCTAGAATAGAGCCCTGAGGAACACCCATTTTAATACTAGTTCCCTCAGACTTTACACCATTTATTTCAACAACTTGCATTCTATTATTTAGATAGGATTTCATCATGCATAGTGCTTCATATCTAATACCGTAATATTCTAATTTGAGTAAGAGTGTTTCATGATCAACGCAATCAAATGCTTTTGAGAGGTCACAGAATACACCGATAGCATCCTGTGACCTCTCCCAACAGTCAAAAATGTGTTTCATTAAAGCTACACCAGCGTCAGTAGTTGATTTACCGGCCGTGAAACCAAATTGCCGACTGTGAAGCAGTCTATTTATTTTAAAGTGGTGAAGCATCTGATTGAGCATAATTTTTTCAAACACTTTACTTAGTACTGGTAAGATAGAAATGGGCCTATAATTACCTACTTCAGTTTTATCCCCTAACTTAAAAAGTGGAGTTATTTTACTATGTTTCATTAAATTGGGAAAAACACCGTCAAAAATACATTTATTGAAGATAGTTACTAAATATGGAGCAATAACATCTATAGCGGTGTTAATAACTTTAACAGACATGCCCCAATGGTCTTCAGTATTTTTTTAATTTAATTGTTTAAATGTTTTCGTAATTGTAGCAATGTCAATAAATGTAAATTTAAATGTAACCGGACACGAAGCAACATTGTCAATAAGGAATGATTTAGCTGTACTTGGAGAAGAGTCCAAAGAGGACGTAATATCAGTTGGAATACTAGCGAAAAATTTTTCAAAAATATTGACTATTTCTTTTGTGGACGTTACTAGTTTCTCATTATAATTTAACGTAAAATCATTATATGGACTTTTAACTTTGCCAGTTTCTTTATTAATAATATTCCACACTGTCCTAATCTTATCCTTGGATTCTTTAATTTTTTTATTTAGATAATTAGACTTTGCTACATTACATACCTTTTTAAAAGTTTTTGAGTATCTTTTTACATAATTTACGAATGTACTATCGAAACGGTATTTTTTTTGATCATATAAATCAAATAATATATTTCTACTTTTAAGAATTCCCTTTGTAGCCCATTCTGAAAATTTAGTTTTGTTACTAATACTGATAGTTTTTTTGTTAAAAGCCTTATTATATTCGTAAGAAACAATATTGAAGAAATCTGTATAAAGTTTGTTAGGTTCATCAGATTGAGGACAAAAATCTAATTTACTACGAACTGATATTTTAAATTTATTTATCTTATAACTAGTCAAGTCTCTTTTTAATAAATTAATTTTCCTAATTTTGTTTACGTGATTTGGAAAAATTACTAATTGACCACAGTGATCAGAAGGAAGGTTGTTTAATATTATTTTATCTAAATATTCACTGTTGCTAAATATGTTATCCAAACAAGTAGCAGACGTGGCTGTGATACGAGTGGGTTCGTGGAAGACATTACTCAAGTCAAAAGATTGAAATAAACTCATTAATTTAGTTTTTGTGGTGTTATGTGATAAAATGTCAACATTGAAATCACCACACACTATAATTTTTTTGTTAATATTAAATACTCTTTTTAAAATATCTTCCATTACCTCTTCAAATAAATTATAATCACTATTTGGAGGTCTATATACACACATAACTATATAATTTTCTAGTTCCACACAGGAAATTTCAATACAACACTCAACGGAAAGATTTCCAATATCACTACGTTCTTTTACTTTTATATTATTTTTCACCAATATCATGGAACCTCCTCTATTTACTATTTTTCTATTAAAGCAGCTGACAATATTATAATTGTTTAAGCTTAACATCATATTGCTCACTTTGAGCCAATGTTCAGTTAAACATAGAACATCTATATTATTTTTTTCTAAAAACAATTGAATAATTAATTCACAGCCGAGAAAACTTTGTATGTTCTGGTGAACAATTTTCAATTCTGATAGCTTTCCCTTTGTCTTTTTCAGCAGTTTAAATCTGCAGTCATATTTAAATTATTGTAAATAAAAGGATTCTTACTAGAATCAATATTTATGTCAATATTTTCAGAATGTTTAGTATTAACATTAGTACAAATACTACTAATTGGATTAGTGCAACCCATTATATTACTTATAGTGGGGTCATTTATATTATAAGCTAGTAAACTAGCTATATTTCTTATTTGTTTTTTAGGCAGATAAAATCTATCTCCAGTCATACAAAATTTGTAACAAATTTAATAAAAATAAATTCTAATTCATATAGCAAAGAGTACGAGATCGTGGTTACAAAGTCGGCGGCATTAGGCCATACCAGTCATCACAGTCAGCGACCTGAAAACAAACAGAAGAACAGATATCTGAATATTACTGCATGTAAGTATTTACTTATAGATATAGTAGATCGTTCGTAATACTGTTTCTATTTATTTTCATAATACATCAGGACAATTAACACAGCATCTCTAATCCTAAGCTAAGCAGAGCTTATGTTATGTGTACTGCTGATAGAAATATTAAATACATTATTTTTTGTAAATGCACACAATGTACATAGAAAACACCTAGACCAAACAAATAGTCATACTCATAAATACAAGTGTTCGTACCGTGCGAGGACTAGAACCAACGATCATCCGAAATAAATTTTCGGTCGTTAGACCATCGCGACCGGTCCGCGGAGTCGATTAAGCGGTGGTAATATATTCGCGTGGAGGTAGCGTGTCAATATAGTTGTTGCGTGTACGCAGACGACCACTCGCGCGTGTGCGTGTCGGCGGGGGCGCGGTGCGGCGCGGCGGGGTGCGTGGGCGCGGGCCGCGGGCCGTGCGTGGCCAACTTCATCGACGGCATGCCGCGGCGCCGCGCGCGCGACTGCGTCAATGCAGCGCCCGCGCAGGTACCTAACGAACACTAGACCGGTGCTCCCCGACCTCGTCTGTGGCGTGTGTGCTGGGCGCGGGCCGCGGCGCCGCCTGCGACGCAGGCTGCAGCGCCCGCGCAGGTACCTAACGAACACTAGACCGGTGCTCCCCGACCTCGTCTGTGGCGTGTGTGCTGGGCGCGGGCCGCGGCGCCGCCTGCGACTACGTCAACGCCAACTTCATCGACGGCATGCTGCCCGCGCTCGAGCCCGCCGCGCGCGCGCGCCTGCGACGCAGGCTGCAGCGCCCGCGCAGGTACCTAACGAACACTAGACCGGTGCTCCCCGACCTCGTCTGTGGCATATACGACAGCAGAGAAGCCTTTCTAAAATCCTTATCTAATAAGAATTTTAGAAAGGCAACACTCACGACGGCTATACGGTGAGGGGCTCCCCAAACCTTTTTTGTGCAATGGGGCCATGACCTTAGGGTTCCTAAAATTTTTATGTCCCTCCTATGTAGCGTACATAATTATAGATACAAAAATGTAACTGTTCACTTAAGAAACTTATAGTTTTTGGAATAAATCACTAGGAAAATTAATTATAATGACAAACTAAAATTCAAATTACAGTAACAAGTCTTCAGTACGGAAACTTGACTACTGTTACTGTAAGCGTTACGACCTTCTTTATTGGTGATCAAACCGACCGTTATTGAGTCTAGGCCCATGTGGCCAATCTCAATCAAATTGAGTTTACACCCATGTGGCCTAGACTCAATAAACAAAATAATATAAATCCATTAGGCTTATTTATGCAATAAAAAGAAAGAGAAAATGTAAAGTAATTTTCAAGTGCATAAGCTTATTGTATTATTTCATTCATACAGGCAACCATCATTAAAACCAGTGAAACCACCGCCGGACCTCGCCGAGGGAATAGAATCAGCATTTCTGAATATAGAATTCTCCGGCATCGTAGAATCGGATGATCAGAATGAGGACACCGACAGTGAGCACAGTGATGACGACGGCGAACTTGATGATGTATACGTCAATATGGGTGAGTTTATTTAAATTATTTAACTGGAAGGGTAAATAAGCTGACAGCCCAGCTGATGAAAATTGGTAACCGTCACAAATGTGAGAGTTCACATCAATATTGTAGAAAAAATCCGATATTTTAAAAAGATATTAAAAGAAGATAGTTTGTGTTTAGTACAAATGAAGTACCCAATGTAAATATTATTACAAATATTGTGAATAGCGCCATCTAGTATTTATAGATCGACCTACTACACTGACTTCGGTCTATAAATATGGAGGTAGGTAGTTGAATAATCTCTCTTTTGTTGGGTGAGCCACGGCATTCAGTCGACGAGCGCAGAGCGTGCCGGTTGTGTTTTGGATACTAAAGTGAATTGTATTAGGAATGGATTTATCCCAGTTTTAGTTGGGCCTGGAGGGGAAGCTGCAAGTAGTGAAGGTACCTACACCCGTGTCACAAGTCTCGGGCGCTACTTGGGATTTCCCTTGCGGTAGCCGACTTCAAAGCCTAAGTCGTCATCGTTTTATACCGCTTCTTACACAAATAATATACGTATCTAAATAAATCTAGTTTTCAGTTTTCTTTGCTCCTTTTTGTAAGATGAGGATCATGATTGTATAATAAAAGTCGGAGATTTCTGGCTAGTTTTTTTACTTGAAAATGGTATAATGAATGTGTAGGTAGGTATATTTATGTAGGTATGTATGTGAAATAAACTAACGATCGCATACACATATTTGTATGCGATCGTTAGTTTATTTCAAATATGAAACTGTAACCGTGTTGACGGCGTTGCAGTGTTGCAGTATTAGAATAAAATTTTGGGCCACATATTCATATAATCGCGCCTGAACAAGTTGTAGTGTATTTATAATATCAACGAAATAGAATAACTATTAAACATGTTAAGTTGTTAGCCAGTGATCAAAATTCGACCATAATTAATTTAGATTTTAAGTTCATTTTCATTCACTTACGCACTGAAGTAATATCTAGTGGTTCGTGAAATGTTGATAGATTAATTTTGTTTTCAGATGGTGTACCAACGCGCGTTAAACTCGAATGGCTGATATGGAGGCGGCGGTATATAGCTACTCAGGGTCCGACACCGGCTACACTGGATGCCTTCTGGCGCATGATTTGGCAACATCGGGTGCACACTATCGTAATGATCACAAATCTTGTCGAGCGAGGAAGGGTAAGTCAACATTTGGAAATGGTTACTTAAAATGTTGTTATTCAGTTTTGGTTTACCGCAGGGCTCCCAATTAGGGCCTATTTTATTCAATCTCTCAATCAATAAATGACATAATCATTTGTTTTCATTACTCAGAACCCTACTTGTATGCAGACGACTTGAATTTTGCGAAAGTAATAGAGTTATTGTAAATTGATGTCAATAGTCGTAATAGATTCGTGTAAAAATAAGAATACGCAACTGAATCTTAATAACAGCATGTTAAATTTTCAAGAAATACGACAATAATACATTTTGTCTATCACATAAACAACAATAAAATTCGCGAAGTGGATGTAATTAAGGATTCGGGAGTACTGTATGGTAGAAAGCTAACATTTGTACCTCACGTTTCTACTTTGATTGCAGCGCAAGTGCGACATGTACTGGCCGGGCGGCGGGCGCGGCAGCTCGGCGACGCACGGCGGCGTGCTGGTGACGCTGCTGCACGAGGACGTGCGCGCCGCCTACACCGTGCGGCACATGCGCGTGCGAGCGCACCCGCACAAGGTACTAGCGGAGCGTCACGTGCACGGCGGCGGCGTGCTGGTGACGTGCGCGCCGCCTACACCGTGCGGCACATGCGCGTGCGAGCGCACCCGCACAAGGTACTAGCGGAGCGTCACGTGCACGGCGGCGGCGTGCTGGTGACGTGCGCGCCGCCTACACCGTGCGACACATGCGCGTGCGAGCGTCACGTGCACAAGGTACTAGCGGAGCGTCACGTGCACGGCGGCGGCGTGCTGGTGACGTGCGCGCCGCCTACACCGTGCGACACATGCGCGTGCGAGCGTCACGTGCACAAGGTACTAGCGGAGCGTCACGTGCACGGCGGCGGCGTGCTGGTGACGTGCGCGCCGCCTACACCGTGCGGCACATGCGTGTGCGAGCGCACCCGCACAAGGTACTAGCGGAGCGTCACGTGCACGGCGGCGGCGTGCTGGTGACGTGCGCGCCGCATACACCGTGCGGCACATGCGCGTGCGAGCGTCACGTGCACAAGGTACTAGCGGAGCGTCACGTGCACGGCGGCGGCGTGCTGGTGACGTGCGCGCCGCCTACACCGTGCGACACATGCGCGTGCGAGCGTCACGTGCACAAGGTACTAGCGGAGCGTCACGTGCACGGCGGCGGCGTGCTGGTGACGTGCGCGCCGCCTACACCGTGCGACACATGCGCGTGCGAGCGTCACGTGCACAAGGTACTAGCGGAGCGTCACGTGCACGGCGGCGGCGTGCTGGTGACGTGCGCGCCGCCTACACCGTGCGGCACATGCGCGTGCGAGCGTCACGTGCACAAGGTACTAGCGGAGCGTCACGTGCACTTTTAACTTAACATTTCTTTGGTATATTAGTAGGTACATGATATTTTATTGGTAAGTATATTTAGGAGCAATTTGCTACACACAGGTCTATCAAAGTATTACTATTTACATATACACTAAATTTAATGTTTTTGCTACGTATTTGTATGTGTTAGTGAATACGAATTGTTTGTCTTGTATCTAATATAATTATATGTAATCAGGGTAGCGAAGCGAGCAACGCAAGCGAAGGCAATGGCAACGAAAGCACGGATGGCGAGGACGGTAGCCGTAGCGTGGTACAGTACCACTACACGGTGTGGCCCGACCACGGCACGCCGCGCCACCCGCTGGCCGTGCTGCCGTTCGTGCAGGCCGCCGCCGCAGATCCTGGCACCGTGCTCGTGCACTGCAGGTACGTGCCCCACTAAGAGGGCTCCCTAACGAGACGGAGCCTGCCTTATACCATCTACAAGGTGAGGTACGTTCCACACAAATAGGTCACAGAACAGGACCTATTCTACACTGCACCGGCAATGGCTCTCGTAGGTACACCGTGTGGTTTTTTAGTGTGTAGGAATTGTATACACCTCGTCGCTTCTCTGGCGGAGAGATTTTGTCACGCTATTAAAGAAAAGACATGTCCCGTACGTCTAAAGCGTGCTGAATATTCCGAAAATAAATAAATATGCAGTACCCCTACACGCTATTAGTGTTGTCTATGCTATTTGGAAGCTACTAAACTGTACTGTTTTTTAAATATAATGGCCACATGTGGATTGATAAAATATTTGTTACAGCGCCGGCGTCGGTCGTACAGGAACGTATATTGTCTTAGACGCACAACTGAACCAGTTGAAACTAACTGGCACCCT
Organism: Achroia grisella; assembly: GCF_030625045.1. Lineage (NCBI taxonomy): Eukaryota > Metazoa > Arthropoda > Insecta > Lepidoptera > Pyralidae > Achroia > Achroia grisella. The sequence continues at coordinate 207,509 of NW_026712590.1, forward strand.
ATCTCCTCTCGGGTTCCTATGTCGTGCTCGTACACAACGAAACCACCTAGTCCAAACCGAAGAACAATACGTTTTCGTCCACGACGCGTTATTAGAACACGTACGTTCCGGCGACACAGAAGTAGAGTTCGAGAAAGCTAGAGAATATTTAGTAAAACTACTGCTACCAATCACAGAAGACGAATTGGCTGTTCTAGATTTAAATTCCAATACTAAAAGTGTTAATGACCTCACGAACGGTGTAGATGAAACGTCAAGTGTGAAATCCAGTCAAGCGAATGAGTGTAGTGAGAAGGAAGTATTGGAGAACGGTAGTCAGATGTCTATAAAGACGGACGAGTTGAACAGTGAACAGAGCAAGTCACAGTCGTCCGCTAGGGACCTGGACGTCGACAGTGAACAGAAAGATGGGATGGTGAACGGTGATGAAAATGAGGGTGTGTACGATCTAGCGCCGCGGTCTACTGATACGTATAGTAAGAAGATGCAGGCGTATAACAACATGAGTGAGATTGAAAAGGAAGAGATTAGGAGGTAAGTTTGTTATTTATAATTTCAACTTAATAATGAGATTTATAAAGTTTCATTTTGTGTTATTAATTTTATGTAAATTAAATTATGCAGGGTGAATCGAGCTGAGAATTACGCGTTGTTGGAACGCATGCGATCGTTAGCTAACCGACATCACACGTACCAGGGACCGCCGCCTGTTAATTTGTTGGAGAAACAGTATCTGGTAAGTATCCTGTCAATATATTAAATTCGTAGAAATTTCCCAAATTACTCATTAATAAGAGAGTGTAGTTACTTATTTAACAGTTGGATGTATGATCATATCAGATACAAAATTCAAATTAGTTAAATACCCATAACAATTGCTATTTGGAAGTTTTTTCTCTTTATGTTATGTATGTGTGTAAGTATTTCTATTACTTGCATAGTACCCATAACGCAAGGTCTTTGGGATCAGATAGCACTGTATGAATTAAAAAATCCCTCATGTTACAAAACATACTGAACTACGCAAAATATTTTGCAGGATAGGTCGTTACAACTGTAGTCTGTTTTTTAATCTCGGTGACTAAATTGATAAGTATTAATTTCTAATGCGTTTGATATAACTTACACATTAATTCCGATTAAGTGAGATAGTACCACAACACTATTTAAGAATCGCAATAGCTGGCAAAATAGGTCTCGGCAAATTTTTATTCTGAGATATAAAAAACAGACTATAGAAATAGAAATAATCTTTATTCAAATAATCTCATTACAAGCACTTTTGAATAGTCATATTTTGATTCTACCATTCATTCGGAATGCAGATTCATCACAAAAAGAATGAGCAAGAAACTTGTGTGTTGCTCTTTTAATAGATGTTTTTTTATATAAATAATTACAGTATAACAAGTAAGAGGCATGCGATAATCAATATAGAAATCGCTACGCACTTATTATTAGTGTAATCAGATAATATTTTCAGTGCTATGGATTTAAAGTTTTTCTATAAAAACATTATTATCGTTAACGAATTCTTAAATTTAAGTAAGCTTTTTGCAAAGGAACTGTTTTATTTGACATTTAAATATTTTCTCTGGCAGATTTATAACAGACTCTGGTATTTTATTGTAAAACCTTACGCAATTGCCATAAAACGAATTACTAACTTTAGCCAAACGACATTTAGGTAAAATCAGTTATTGTTACGTAAGCTTTTATTGGTGCAATCACTAACTCTTTGAAACTGTGTATATTCTTTCTGGCATAGATGATATATACACAGACTATAGATCTCGTAGCATGGTGGTAATAGTAGCGTGTATATATATATATATATGTGTGTGTGTGTGTGTGTGTGTGTGCAGCTGATCACGCGGTCGTGCACGGAGGCGAGCGTGAGCGCGCGCGCGGCGCACAACGCGGACAAGAACCGCGTCGGCGGCGTGCTGCCCTCCGACGCCGCGCGCGTGCTGCTCGTGCCCAAGCCGGGCGTCGACGGTAACGCGCAACCTGGTTTATAATAAACAGTGTAGCTATTGGCAGGCTTTCTCGACCGTTTTTTTAGTATTATAGTTCATGTTAGTGTACACGATGTTAAAATAAACACACCATAAAAATATAAAAATTAATCATTCATAAAACCGACAGGGAAATAGTCGCGCGGAGAGCCGGAGTCCGCTATCGCGTTGTCAGAGAATGAGACTTGTTCGTTAAAGTTTTACTTCTATTGTTGTGTCCCAGCACACATTACTTTTATTCTATGTGACTTGTAATGTCAAATAAGTTGACGACCCACCTGTCGGTAAGTGGTAACCATTACATATAACTGGAGAAACTGGAATTGAGTTGTTTATTTACCAACTTATTTTCCATTCATATAAAATCATAGTCGCACATATACGGCTACTGTAAATCAATTTTAAGTGTAGCTGTAAAGAGTGGTGGTAAGAGTGGGAGTGTGGTATATGCAGGTAGCGAGTACGTGAACGCGTCGTGGGTGTGCGGGCGGCGGCGGCTGCGCGAGTGGGCAGTGGCGCAGCACCCGGCGCGGCTCGCGGCCGACCTGTGGCGGCTGCTCTGGGACCACACGGCGCAGCTCGTGCTGCTGCTCAGCGACGCTACCGACCCGGTATAATCTATTCTACAATCATCAATTACATATGCACAATCTTGCCCTAATTGCGTCAAGTATCGTACTGTCCAACTCTTCGAAGTACGTAGTAACGGATATATTTTTAAAGTGAATCTAGAAGTTTCACTTCTATATGCTCTGTTAGGATATTTCGGTCTCGAAAAAGCGTTACAGTCGCCTAGAGCCCTGGACGGCTGGTGAGGGCGGTGAGAGGACATCGGCAGTCGCACGCGCGGAAAGTGAGGAGTCCGCTGTCGTGTTGTGACAGAAAAAGACTTGTTTGTTTAAGTTTCACGTCTACTATGTCCCAACACATATTCCGTTTTTTTTATGTAACAAGTTACCCACCTGCTGTTAAGTGGTAACCGTGTACATGAATAGTACCACGGATATCATGTTATCAGTAACCGTGGTAACACCTAGACGTTGCAATTCCGGAGGATTAAGCCTTCAAATGCTGTAATTTTACTGCTTTATCTTCATTCTACTACTGATGCACAGTGAGACACACATTACTACTTCGGTAATATCTTATATATATAGAACTTTTAGAAATTTAATCGAGTTATACGACAGCATAAATTTCAATATGTGTTTTTAGGAAATATTGTATTCTAATGAAATCTACGAATGATTGGTTTTAATATGTATATGTTTTACACTTCTTTAGGAATGTGAAGTATTCTGGCCAACGGAAGAAGAAAAAGAGTTATTTGTAGCAAACTTCAGAGCGAGCTTCGTCTCTAAAGACACATATGTTGCGTATCGAAAATCAGACAGGAAACCATCGGTCGACACGCCCACCGAGCCGGAAACGAACGGATACAGGCGGCAAGAGAGCGACTGCGCGGACGACGAGAGGTTAATACCGGAAAACAATTCGCCCGTAGCGGACACCGAGCCCGCGTACAGGTACGATAGAACAGAACTGAGACTGGAAAGACTGAGCACCGGCAACCGCGATCTATCGACGAGGAAGTCCATAGCGAACGGTGATTTGTTTTCATCGATGTCAGAGAAGAGGAACGGGCCGAAGTCTCCGAAGAGTCCGTCAAAAATGTCCCTCAAGAATTTCAAGCTGAGCTCCCCGACTAAGTTCAAGTTCCCGGATTGGGGCTCCAGGGGGGCGGGGGCTCCGCCCGAGAGCGCGCCCCCGCCGCCGCCCGTGCCGCCCGCGCTGTCCGTGCACCAGGAGGCCGAGCTGCGCCGCCCCTGCTACACCTTCCGCAAGGTCGACCGCGTCCCGGACGACACGCCCGCCGACCGCGTCATCGAGGTCATCAACGTCAGCGTGCACTCGCTGCAGGACGACTATCAGCTTAGTGTCAAGTTTATCCGGTGTAGCGGTTGGCTGGAAGGCGATACCACGGAGTACGTGGCCGGGAGGCCCGACGACAACGAGTTCGTGCGGGGCGTGAGGCAAGCCAGCAGTGATACTGAAAGGGAAGAGGCGGTAGATAGGCTTATAGAGCCGTACAAGGACTCGTTCGCGTTGATAGAATTCGTCGCCGGTTGTCAAATGGAATATAAGAATGGACCGGTCGTCGTCGTCGACAAGTGAGTTGTCATTTTATATTTATAAAAAAGACTCAGCAACTTAGTCTGCATAACATTTACTTGACATTTATCATTATACTTCGCCCAATATACATAATATTTTTTTAAAATATAGCCTATGTTGATGCTATATTAAAGTTTCATCAAAATCCGTTCAGTAGTTTTTGCGTAAAAGAGTAACAAATACCAAACTTTTTATGACATCAGTAAGATCTACTCGACAGATTTTCAATATGTTTACTCATGCTCATCGTCCTAGATACGGAGGATGGAAAGCGATGACCTTCTGCACGCTGAGCGCCGCGTGCGGGGGCGCGCGCGACCCGCACGCGCACGACCCGCACGCCGCGTTCCGTGCGCCCGCCGACGGCCGCGCCGCGCTCTACCGCAGCAGCGCGCTCGCCGCGCACGCGCGCTGCGGCGCCGAGCAGCGGCCGCACTCCCTGCCCGCGCTGCTGGCCGCCTACTGCGCGCTCGCCAACTACGGCCGCCTCCTGCACGCGCGCGCCCGCAGGTCACTCCGACCACACACACCCCACACCCCACACCCCACACCCGATGCCTGTGGCCCGACGTCCGTCGCCCGTCGCCCGTTACACATCGTCGTTCGACTCCCGTAGTCCACCGACGGCCTATTTTGTAATATTTAGTGCAGTATTAGATCTCTTTAAATGTGCACATTTAAGAGTTAATGCTGTATAAAATGTCACAGTGTAATTTGTGCAATTATTTATGAATAAAAATGTCCGGCTCGGATCCGGCTCGAAGGACCATTTAGATGTACGGATTTGTTATACTGTACGTTTTATTGTATAATAACAACAAATAATAACAATTGAGAAGTCTAAGAATGGTCACAGAGTAAAATTATTGGCAATTAATAATTAAATGAGTAATGATAAAGTGGAGTTGAGTTGAGCACACGCGGTAAAGTTGGTGACCGTGCGAATGCAATATACGTGAACCCTACAGAATTTTAATTATTGTGGTAATTGAATAAAAATGACGATAAAGTAGAAATGAATGACAACAAAATGAATTAGACTCAATCTTGTAATAGGCGTATATAAAGTGTGCACCTAATGGTAAATACTAATCGTCAGTTTGTTTACTCTTATAACGTAAAACATATGACTGTATATTAACAACAGATTTCTGTTACAGGTTTTCAAAAACATCACACCAAGAATCGCGGTAATACTCTAGTTGTTATGGTATAATTATGGAATAAATACTCAGTGCGTTGTGTGGCCGGACGCCATCTTTGCAATCGCAGTGTCGCGATGACGTCACGCTTGACACTTGGCATTATGCGTCCCGTCGCATCTTGAGTCACGCGTCTTACGTTACATGTTAAGTGTCAGCAGTACAATTATAATTTGTAATATAAGAACGAACTGGCAGCTAAATAATTAGTTAGGACTGTACACAGAAATTGCGGATTAAACAGACTGTTCCTAATACGGTAAAATGCAGCTAAAAATTAGCTCAATAAATACCAAATTCAAAGTAGTTACAATAATTCCTATTGTGGAATTATTGGAGTATTATTTTATGATTGCTTGTATCATATATGTCCAACGTTGGCGACCAACTTTTGGCGTTGGAACCAAGTTTGTTACCAACTCAATTAACGCTAGAGATGAGTACGAGATAGAATCTCACGGAGTGAAATATGATGTATTTGTCGCGAGGATATGTCAATCTGATCACTGCCACTAATGTGTTCTCACTTAGTGGTTTCGTATACAATTTATTATCATGTAATTTGCAACCTTATATAAGAAGCTAATAAGGTAGGTTATACATTAACATCAGTGATAAGTTTGATTTATTATGTGATGTGTGGTCATAGTTCGCGTCGTGTGACTATCTTTTTTTTAATAACAATAAGAATTGACATATTCCGCATTTCTCAAATTAAATCTAAGAACACAAATATGGCATTTATTATTTTTTAGTTTATAAACCAGTACGTACGAGGCAATCAGTAATGCTCAAAGTGTTAAACAATAATTTAGGAGTGAAATTAATTTGAATTAAGGCTTTGTCTCTTATGAAATAAGATGTGGTTGTGGGCATTATGAATATTTATGTCACGAGAAAAGAAATACGGATTTTTCTAGCATTTTTTTCAAAGACGATCATTTTGGCTAAGTGACTTCGCTTGGGTGTTTTTCAGTTTTTTAGAGTTTGATAGGAAAAGAGTACAGAGCATCGCATTTATAACACATTCCACTTGATTCCCCACCATCACTTACAGCAAATAAAAAAAAAATCCTAGTATTAAACTGGTCAGCTTTAATATATCACATTATTTTATGTTATTATATACTTTTACTAAACAAAAGATATAAATTTCAAAATTGTATTAAAATATTACAATAGGCGACGGTTATAACTTAAAATCATGTAGGCCGTAAGCTTAGTTAACATTCCAGTTAAAAAAAAAGTTTTGGTTAGTGTGCATTATATTTCTCATCGTGTAAATGTGTTAAAAAGTTTCGTTTCATCAAACCATTTTTCGGAAATTGTTTTATGATATTACGGAACTAATTTTGCATTTTGTATAAATTGGGTTTAACGATCCAAATGTTCATTTTCTGTTATTTAAACCAAGTATGATACTGAACTGCGAAATTGTATGCATTTCTTAGTCCAGTAACGTACTCTGATAAATATCTGATTAGAAGAAAATTATCAATTATTTAGCCCAAGCAAAGTCACTGCCAGGTCGTGCTATATCCATAACCTTGAGTAGTATATCCATAGAGTAAATAGAGTGCAATAGTTAAAGCATAAAGAACGAGTAGATAGAGTTATATTTTTAATATTTTCTTTTTTCGTAGCAAAGTCTATGAGCGTGAGATATTTTGTCGATTGGCGACATTTTTTCTTTATATCTAAAATATACATGCGTATAATTGTGTATAACATATTTTATAATAGGACTTCGCGATACGTTGACGTTATGCTGTTCGAAAGTGAACTTTATTGATTCTATGTATTCAAGTTGTATTGTTTAGACTTATCTCACTTAATAAGTTTCAATTTTGAACGGCATATATGAAGTCAGTTTTGTAATGTACGAAGTGAATTCTATTTGTAATTCCTATTAAATCAAGTTTATGGTCCAGTATTTTTTATTATAATACAATTAATCTAGTTATTGTAATTACAATATAAATGTGAAGACTGCTTTTTAGTGGTTGGTCAATTAAGATGTGCAAAGCTTCGTTGTTTGTGTGGTGTAACTTTATCGAAAATATTAAATTAATATTTTTTTCTTATTCCAGTTTGGTTATGAAAATATTTCATATAGTGTTTGTGTTACTTTACAAATTTTTACTGTTTTTTTTAATATTATTTATTGTTTCCGTGCTCTGGGAGTCGCAATACGGACCGAGAAAGATTTTTCTATATATGTATATACGTATGTATTTACAAAATTCATATGAAACATAAACGAATTCTTGTGCAATATTGAAATGGTTTTTAAAAAGATTTTCGTAAAGTTATACCAATGTTATAATGGTTGACGGCGTTCTGATGATTTTTTTTAAATATATGATATAATGTATTATAAATCTATTATATGCGAACTGTACAATTTTCATAACTAATTAGTAATCATCAGTTCGCAGTCGTACGAGCGTGAAGCGGTCGATGTTTCAAAGGTTTTTTTTATCACATTATTATCGATTTTGTATCGGTCTGTGTTTTTCAATCCTGTATAAAATTTAAAGTATTCTAGTTATCTAATACTAGCTGCTACTTTAAGAATACTGCATTAGTTTTTTTTGGAAAATCAACTTTAAATCTTTAACTTTAAAGTACCATTTTTGATGTCTATACAGTTAAATATATAGGTTTAAACATAGGGTTAATTAAACTGAAAGCCAGCTACCATTTTCATAAAACTGAAGTACTTTCATCAAGAAATTAAAGTGTAATTCTATAAATTACAATATATACAATTATTGACCTTTAATACTAAATTGTGACGAATGAGATGACGAAGAGGACAAAGCTATTCAGTTTCTTGAATAATATTATTGGCATTCGGCTTGGCTGTACCGTTAACCTGTATTGTATTGTATTGTATTGTATGTTGGACTCTACTTTCAGCATTTAGCCTTTTTGTTTGTTTGGGCCGTCCCTTTACATTGATATTGTCACTTTGAAACATGGAAAGTTTCTCGCACGGTTTGTTAGTTAAATTACGTATGATAAGGACTATGGCGGGTTGTTTGTGCGTATGTTCCCGCGCGTGCCATTTTATACTTAGCTAAATATACATAGATAGTTTGAAATCTATTGCTTAGTATAGTTTCTTATTGTATCAATTGTAATAATATTTGTAGGAAGATTACATTCTTCCTCATTTTTGGTGATTAGGACATCAGTTAGTGTAGATGAGATGCATTCAATTACAATCTTTAATGACTGAACTATAAAGTACGGTTTTCTAAATCATTTTTAATATGGTCTAGTTCGTAAAAACTGTTTTTACTATTAGAGTTATGTCACTTTCTTGCATATTAAAAAAATGGAATGGAATGGATTAGGTTTACTATTAACAAGGCATGTCGTCATTTATTTAAAGTTAAATTCTTAATGTCAATGAAAGTGACAAAATATAATATTTAAAATACATTTATTGGACGTTTCACGTGTTAATGTACAATATTACACGTCAGTATTGTATTGTGGCTAAAAGTATCTTCACACGGCGCTAAAATTGGTGGAGATATCGGGGTACTGGTAGAGAGCTGCTAAGATCTTTTTTATAGACAGTGTCGTGTGGAGACAAATCATAGTTTGTTATTATTATTCATAATGATTTGCCTAGCGAAACCATTTAGCGTGCTCCCTATGATCTAGGATACGATCTAGACCACCACTTACGATGTAGGAAACAGTCTAAGATGCTTTCTACGATCTAGGGCGCTCCCTATAGTCTTGGAATCGATCTTAATATCCCTCGACCAGTGCTCCCATATCGCCTCGGATTATAGGCCCGTGTTTAGACGATTTATTGTAAACAATGAGAACGCGCAAACGCCCGCCCGCACATAAACCAAAGATGCGCGTCAATGTATAGTGTAGGTGTATACTGCGGTCGATAGCAAGTGTAGTGATGGATGTCGCTAATTAGGTACGTCTAAGTCTTAAGATAATCCTGTGTAATTATGATATTTATAATGTTATAGACTATGTCTGTACATTGAACTGAATATTCTAATTCTTATATTAGAGTTAATACACTGTCAAATATATATCCGTTAATTACGTAGCTAATCTCTTAGGGTCAGTTATTACCGACTCCAGGTGCTTAGCCACGCGGGTTTTTAGTAGTTAAAGTGCTAAACTGAAAATAAATTCATTTACATTCTTAAAAAAGTCTTTATTATATGAAAGGACTGCTTTTTGTCGATGATATATTTTAGGCTGTATTCAAACGATGTTATATATTTGATAGTGCAGTAACTTATGGAACAAATATATAATTTTAAAACATACTTTAGTGTATTCCGATCCTTAGTACAGACATTTCATAAATATGTAACATAGAAGTATCTTCAGCTCAATTTTGTAATCTTTGTATTATTGTTCATTGCGTTGTCATTATTCTTAACACGTTTTTATGGACACCATTCATAATCGATGATGAGATCAGGGTATTATCATGCAATCATGGAAACATTACTCACTGATCATTCTGAAACGTGTGCCTCTATTTAAAACCATTGTTTTGGTCTCTGACAGTTGAAGTGAAGCGAAATGTGTACAGTGATTGTCATAGATAAATTAAAATGGTTAAAAAGGTTAAAAAGAATTTCGAATAACTTGGCAACACCTCGTTTACATTATGAGTTGGGAGTCTTTCAATGTTATTAACACAAGAGGCAAATAAATAGATTTCAACATAAATAATCTTATGATAAAGGAGTTCATTTTGAAATATATTCTTCAGTTAACATGCATTTATGTAGATTTAAAGAGAGAGAGAGAGAGACAATGAAAGAGTGAGTGCTTTTTGGTTAGGAGGAAATTTAGGAGGAAACTCCGGACCACTGTCGATTTGAGAAACTTCACAGTTAAAAAAAGTACTTTATTCCTCATTGACATGTACCATGTGCATTGTGTCAATATATTCAAAATACATTATATTATAAAATAATGTTTTATGCAAGGTAATAATTATGAAAGACTCCCATTTAAAGTGCAATCCTAACGTTGCCATTTATTTAGAAGTGTACCTTAAGTAGATAGCGTATTATCAAATTACATCACGTGACTGTCTGTATATCTTCGATTTCTTTGCAACATCAACTCAATGATGTGCGTAGATGATCAAGCGGCTTGAATCGAGTGCGTGCGCTTTACCGCTAGTAAACAGCGGCACACGCTACGTCTACTATCACATTATATTTAAAACTCGTTCTACTTATTAGTGTCCGAATTATTTTATTTGTTTATCATTTGCGTTACATTGCGTAAAATATTTTAATATAAATATATACGATTATTAAACAACACATTAATATTAAATTTCTGCCGTTTCCTGTGTTTTAATGACTAGAAAAACCCATTTCATCACTAAAATAGTGTAGCTGTGGGCTAGTTTTTTATGCATAAAGAAGTTAGTACAATAGAAATGTTAAAAATAATACCAACTTCTATTTAGTTTATGTACTTGATTCAATCTATTTGTTCGTCTACGGACCTCCTTATATTGGTGATGGACAGTGTGCATACGGCCTTACAGTATATCATATTAGTGTACGATAACATATGTTTGTAAAGTCACTCTGTTGTAGATTAAGATATAACTTGATAAGTTTTCTAAATGTTTCTTTTTGAAATATTAATGTTTATAAATCTTGTATTCCATATTGTTGTTCCACAGTATTTATTGTCTAGGTTCAATATTATTTAGCAAAAACCATATCGAAAATCGTCAACTAATTTTTACAACCCATCAGTTATCTAGGAGAAAGGCGGTTAGGGGTACTCATAACCATAGAAAAACCATGTTATCATAGTAAATATACGGGACTATTACATAATATATTGAATTGAATATTAGATGACATGGGAAGACGCCTTGAAATACAGGGTGTATTTCAAGGCGTCTTCCCATGTCATATGATCATGATGATTCTTATAATCTCGTTAGCATTCCATGATTATTCCAATGTAATTCAATATATTATGTAATAGTCCCCTATATTTACCATGATACAATAAAAATCATCCCTAAAAGCACCCTATAGTAGTATTGAAACGGCATTTTCAACTAGTTTTTGGAGTGTTTGTCACATTCTTTTAAATTATGATAATAGCTTGCAGAAAAAGGACAAAATAGTCCAATACCTAACATGGATTTATCTCACATTTTTATGAAAGAAATAAATCGACTGTGGAACTAAATACAGGAATTTTATGATTAGGTACACTCTATAATAAACTGTATTAACTCAAAATTTATATATTTTTTGCAAATTAGACTTTAATGCTTTAATATTGAAGTCATTTTCTCAAAATTTGTAATTTTTCAGTTAATGTTTATTATTAAGTGCAATTTATCAGTGCAGTTGCAGTTCATCAAGAAGTGAACAGACAGTGAATCATAACGTAATTAATTTTTTTTACTCAATATTTTTTTTTAAATTGTACACAATTTATGTAGTTTCTTAAGGATTTCTAGTATTGAATAGTAAATGTTCCATGTTGTAAGTACGCCTGAGGGAGTGTTGCTGTAGCTTTTAAGGTGTAAAAATGTTGCCAGGTTTTTAATAAATAATTAAATATTAAAACAAATAACCGATATACCGCCTTCGTACAGTATTGTGCCAATTTTTGTAATATAACCCTACCGGTTTGAAGCATTCCAATTTTTTTTTATACTTGCCCAATTGCCATAGTAATTTTCTATAAATTTTATACTCATTTATGAATCTTCACTTATGTTATGTTCTGTTGTACAGATTGTACGGAAAGTAATTGAAAATGAAAATTTTGTATTTTTTTGTATTTCTAAAATTACTTTTTATCGAATTAACAAAAATTTTAGAAATGAAAAATAAAACAAAATTAGTAATTGTACTATTGTATTGTATTTTTATAATGATTTGAAAATGATTTTTCATTTTGAAGAGAAAGTTCAATGACATATATGTTGAGCATTTTGTATCTATATATTTTTTTGCTTGTATGATGTCACTATGTATAGTAATAATATACTAATTTACTAACAAAACAGCACAATACCATACTAACACCATCACAACTATATTATTTCGTTACTGACATACTTTTTTTATATTTTTTGTATATTTTATACTTAGCCTCCGTTATAATCTTGTAAGTATAGTTTTAGTAATTTCAAAATGTTTGTATTCACTTGAAAACTATTTTTAGTATAGTTCAGATTGTGCAATAGTTGAGAGTGGCGAGTAATTTAGTAAACGAACAGTCCACTCGACTAATTATAATAGTTACTTTTACCAGTTGACTAATTTTTTTTTCGGATTACACTATTGCTGTTGGCCGCAGCTGGTCTTTACAGCTTCACCGGATGGTAGGGGGTGAGTGCAGATGACACTCCAAACCCTCGGAAGGACTTATGGAGTGACTGAAAGCCAACCCGCCTGACAGATACGACTTTAGTCTGAGGGCATCGGAAGGAGTTCGAACTTCGGCACAGGCCGTCGTAATTTCGATCCCCGCTTGACAATTCAAGACGGGGGATCGATCGGAGGGGATGGCTAGCAATATAATTAATAGTTAAATGGTTGATTACAATCCACAAATACTATAAGTTAAATTAATCCCTGTCTGAGATTGATAGGATTTCTCACAGATAAAAACCCACCGTTGCTCACAAAATCTATTAGAAATCCATTATACATTTTAGACGCGTTTTACTATTAATTACTTGTCACTTGACTAAATGACTAGATCAGTGTGAACGAGGCTTTAATTCCACTTGATAGACGTTTAGATATTTTTTACATGTTGCGGTTAGCAATATAAAACATTTTTTTTACTAATTTTGTTAATGAGGTTTAATTTTTTAAAAATGCCAAAAGAGATTAGCTTGCGTTATGGAGATGTCACCTGTATTCTCGTTTTAATGTGAGAAGCATATTTTTTTTTTAAATACAACACTTATGCTTTCTTTAGTGTTAGCTATGTTATAGTTAACAAGTGTAACCTCGCACCTATTTTAATTATATACGCTGGCGGGTCCTAATGGAGGATAATAGGATGAGCAGGAAGTCAGGTCAATTAGCACGTTGTAACCACCAGTAATTAACCGTGATGGTTTCCAGAGGGGACCGAGTGGAGGTCGACCTGATAGAGTACATTTCTAGCAATCGATCGACTAGTGCCCATTTCTAACAATCTTCTTCCCGCTGCGTGACGCGTGTTGTGGGCGGCACTGTATAATATGAATTGTACAGGTGACAATGACAGGTACTACAGGTGACAATTATAAACTTTACACCAGGTGGGACGTATGTTTGTATGTAGTTTGTTATACACAAATAGAATTAAAGTTCTTGACTCAATTCTCCGATAGACAGTATATATTTATCGTTTAAATTTAACAAAATAAAACACGGGCGGCGTTTTGTTTGTATCGTGAATTCACATTTGTATCAATGAGTCATTTTAGTTGTATATTTAAAATAGTTTGTTACAGGCCTAATAATACAGGAAAATTCATATCAATAGGAATATATAAACAGCCTATACAGTTAATATATGGGCCATATAAAATGGCCCATTAATAAAAAAAATTGATATATATATATTTCCTAACTAGAAGCTCAAGTGACCAGACGGTTCACCTGATGTTAAGTGGGAACGTTAAATAAACAGTATCACGGATATTACATTATCTATCCATTCTAGAAGAAAACGTCAATAAAAATATCAATTTATAAAAAAATAAAATAATACAGGTGATATTTCTAAAACGCGTTGCATTTTTAAGTCACATTAGTAATCATAAATATAAAGTACATAGACAGTAATTGTTTTATGAAATAATAACTGATTTGTAAAATGCCAGATACAAATGGGTTTCACACAGAAATTATCGCATAAAAACATTTAGAGCAAAAAAAATATGATTCTTTTTCCCTTAATACTTATAGTTTGTTAACTATTTCACATGTTTTGTTAAAAGAATGTTTAGAAATTATCTTTAGATAGACTTTTTTTTAATGGATCATACAATACTTTTTATATCTTATTAATAATCTATCAAAATATATTGTTAGTAATTGGAATATTATAAATCTTTCTCCTTTTATGTGTGATACTAATTACTCTTAGCCGACTCATGTGAAATAGTGAAATGCTATTTGGTTTGTGTCGTTTATAGCACTGAACCGCCAATAGTCATTATAAAGGGACCTAAGAACCACACAGAATCCTGATTGGAATAGCAACTACACTTTTCTAACTCATCACTAACACCATAAACTAAAATGTGAGAAGTGTATATGCTAACGTAAAACGTATAATATGGTTTAGTTGTTATCATAGTTAGGATTCTCGTTCTTAGTATGTATGACGTTATGTATTGCTAATAAGTATGTCGATATATCCTCTAAATAGTTGCATATGAGTAAGTACGGTCACACATTAATCTGGTTATACGTGTTAGGTTCAGGACAACCATGCGTCCTAGGTAACTACCGTTCGATTGGTGCATTTGGCTGTATGCCCAACGCTCCGCGAAAATGCGCTAATAAGAGACCAGGTTTATTCAGTGCAAATCCCCTCTATTGGTGATTTTTTTTGCATTTCAAATGCGTCAATCAGAACATGGATAGGATAATTCAACTGAATCGAATAATGTGTGAGCGCACTAAGTCTAATCTAGACAGCTCATGTGATTATAACAATGTTATTTTAAAGTTTTACAGATGATCATGTCAGTTATATGTAATGTTAAAGAATAGCAAGACTTTGACAGTGACTGTAGAGTGCCGGGATGAGTATCGAGTGAGTTTCGGTAGTACGAACAAAGAAAGGCGTGTGAAGGTATACGAATATATCTGCCATTAATCTACCACCCACCCGCTGCTCTTCAGTGTACCCGAGATCATATGAATAATCGAAATATCGGGAAAAAATATATAAATAAAAGATTCTATTATTCTTCAATATTACATATAAAGGAAAATGCGTGTAATTAAAAAAAAAGCCAGGTTACAACAGCATGCGACACTTTGCATTATTAATAAATTTTGCAGTACGATTTGTAATTATAACAACTGCATATATTGAAGTATGTTTTCTATGACTTATACGTATTAGTGTTTATTCTCTTATATTTCATGTACAGTGTGTCTAGCCAATTAGTTTGTAAGTATCCATTTCAATTGTACATCATGACAGTGAATATGTAAATCAATGGAGAATTATTTATTTCTTTTGTAACCGCCTGTATTATTTCAAATGTAAAAATATATAAGAAATTATCTACAATGTTACTTTTATTTCGTCATTGAAAGTTGGGTAAAGCCAGCATTTCTTGTAATAACTGCTTCAGACTAATTTGTCTTCTTTTTTTAGTAATAGCGTAAATTAAGATACGTTCAAACGTTTAGTCATGAAAATATAAGCTGACACGTAGAAACATTTTCGATTTTATAATATTAGTATGGATACCATTTTTTAGTAATATTATAAACGCGAAAGTATATGGGTGTGGATGGATGGATGGATGGTTGTTTGTTACCATTTCACGCAAAAACAACTGAACGGATTTTGATGAAACTTTACAGTAATATAGATTATATATCAGAAAAACACATAGACCATAAATTTCACGCGGCTAAAACCGTGGGCACAGCTAGTAATGTAATATATCGTCATGACTGTTATAAGACATTACCGTGGTAAAAGTAACTATGTGCCAACATTTCGCTATGGCGGACCTACAGCCGTCTCGGATTAATTTTTTTTATATCGGTGTTTACATCGCCGGAGAGTCAATCAAAAATATAAATTGACTAAATTGGAACTTACGTCCTCAGGGTTGTACATTGTAAACTCGGATTGGACAACATTGGAAACTGGTTGCCCAACTCGCTACTTACCTATAATAACTGAAATAGTGTCCGCAGTGCAAAAAATACACTATCTACCATTGGTTCTCTATTCTCTATGACACTTGAATGGCAGTAGCATGTATCAAACGTCGTTTATATAGGTACATAAACAATAATAAAAACCCAGTAAAATTCACGCTTAGAGCTTGTATTATGGATACTAGAACTATTTTTTTTTGTAAATACATAATATACAGAGAAAACACTAAGCCAAACGAATACTTATCAATACAAAGTTTCTTCTCTTTCTCATTTGATCGAGAATATTTTCCAATATCAGCATCTCATCTGTATATTTGATACAGACAGCTAGGACAGGAGGTCTAAATACTTATTATGTATCTAGTGGTCAGAACTGTGATCAGTTCTGTATTAGCGCTAAAAAAAATTGGAAATAGGTACTTACTCTAATTATATAGAAACACGAATTTGAGCACCCACCAGTGCTAGCAGTTTGTTGATGGAGTCCCAGTGGAGTAAAATATAAGGAGCATGAAGAGCGTGTATAGTTCGGTTCTACTTTAATTTTTCTTAATTAGTCAGAACATAATACGTAATCTATACATACAAAGGAGTGTCTGTTTGTAATATTCAAATAACCGTTTTTTTTACTACATGCATATGAATATAAATACGATACATACACCTAAATTATTTTTTTTATAATTTTGTCTGTCTGTCCGTTTGTTCCGGCTAATCCATGAAATGGCTGGACCGATTTGGACGGGACTTTTTTTGTCAGGTAGCTGATGTAATAAGAAGTAACTTAGGCACACTTGCAATAATAAAAAAAAAATATTGTAGAAAAATAAAGTTAAATTCCACACGGACGAAGTTGCGGGAACAGCTAGTATAATAATATAATCTGATTGCGCAAATGGCACTAGCGAGGCACCAGTGGACGTTCATACCTATGAACGAACAAACTTCATGCCCACCTGGGCATGAAGTTTGTTCAGTTAGCCCATTGTAGAGAATTAACCACGATAATTTATTCTGGACCGCTCTAACGTCGATCTGAGACAATACATTGGAAGTAATGAAGCTACTACTTCCCAATACAAACAATAGCCTCCCTCCAGCCCGCTTCATTTGTTATTACCAAGCAAGCATATAGACAGAGTTCCTAAAAGGAATAAGGGTTTCAATAATTACGTGTGAAAATAGCTGTTGCGTATCGTATAACACTGTGATCCGAATACACTATGTTGTACATATAACTACGAATATTTTTTTAGTCATACATCTACCGCCATATCTGCCGTATCAATTATAGAGGCAAGGAGAGTGTATAATTAAATTGAATGTTTGTAAAATTTTTGGTAAAAGTTATATAGATAATTATGATGTATATTCATCATAATTATCTATTTTAATTTTATGCAATTTTTTTTAGCTTGTGAGAAATCTTTACTCTTCGTAAGGGCCAAACAATTTTTTATACAGGGCCCTGCCAAGACAGGTTACGCTTCTGGTTTTAGATATTTCTTCTTCTTTATTACTCATAGAAGCTAAAGCTTTAGAATCAGCATACGTCACAACGTGCCTAGTTGAGTAGGTATTTTTAAAAGGTTTACAAAACAATAGAAAAATATCACACATTAGTGAGGGTTAGTAATATTTACGTATATAACATCGCGCGTGATGCCCCAAGTTTTTGGGTTATATAAGGATATTTCTCAAGTTTTACCCTCGTTGGAATATTTTTAGACTTTTTCAGTCACGCCCCGGGTCTTCGTAAACAAGTTTCGTTCAAAGTACTTCGAAGGTCACACATGTTTTTGAGACTTAAGTTTTTGCCATTTGGGCGGTGTGTGAGGACCGAGGGCTCGCATGTGTTGCCTCACATTATTTGTATAGTAACCCTAAGTGTACATACGTACCTACATATACACTACGTACGTATACGTGCATAGGTATACATGTAACTTAATTTTTAACATGCCCATGTTGTATTATTGTGGATCTGAGAATGAGATTTATGTTTTTAGTTGTGGATACTTTAGTCAATAAATATTCTGTGATTACATTAGCGAGTGTCCATATAAAAAGTAAATACTCCTCAGCGATGATTATGTTAAAAATAACTTGTGTGCATTCTTTTATTATATATACCTAAGCCTACATAATCTTGGTGAACTTAAAACTTATTGCATATAGTAGTAAAACTTATTTCATAAGTTATTTAATATCAGTTTATTATGATTTATAACATTATTGACACCATTGCTAGCAATGTACGACGTCAGGTCGACCAGCGAACCATCGTGGTCAATTCCTAGCTAATTAATCACGATGTGCTATCTGACCCGACCTCATTCTCATTTTATCATTTACTACTGGTGCCCCTTCAGCAAATACCGTGAGCGTAGGCGAGTGTACCATTCCATTATCATCCATTAAAAAAATTGACAATTAATAGAAATATATGTAATCTATGTTCAAATTTAAGTCCAAGGCAAGGCAACAATATAAGCACTTTTGAATAGTCATATTTTTTGATGCTATCATTTATTCGGAACGCAGATTAATCACAAGAAGAATAACCAAGAAACTTCAGTGTTGATCAACATAAACGTTGTTCTAAGTAAACACACAGTAATAAGGATTAGGCATGTGACAATCAATATAGAAACCGCTACGCATTCAATATTTGTGCAACTTTAAAATATCAGCGCTATGAATCTTGAATGATAATAATTTAGTAGAAAAAATCTATTTTTCTACTAAATTATGATCATTATTAGGTATAAACAACACCCACATTCCAATCCTATTTGTTTCTAACACGGCAGGCAGAGTAGGTACTTATTATATTTTTATTGCACTTTGAATGAGTACATTATTTAAGTATGTTCATTAAAACTAATGTAAACTAAGGAGTACTTACCTGTAAAAGAGATTTTATCGCGTATTTATTTGCATATCTACAAACAGAGAGATTTTGCTTGGATGATGATTTTACTATTTTTATAATAATAAATAAATATTAGACCCTGGACAATTAACACAGAGCCATCTAGTCCCACGGTAAGCAGAGCTTGTCTTATGGGTACTAGACAACTGATAAAAATATATATGTATACATACATAATATAGAAAACACCCAGAGCGATACAAATAATCATACTCATGAATACAAATGTCTGTGCCGTGCGAGGAATCGAACCCGCGACCATCGGAAGTAAAGCAGCGCGGCGTGCCAAACCGCTACACCACCGAGACCGTCATATGAAAATATGTAATAAATATATAAAAAAAAGATACATTTTATTATTGCCTATTGCTATCTAATAATGTTTTATATTTACCTTCAGTAATATGTAGGTAATAACATACATTCTTACTTTATAGTTTGTACAAAAACATTCTATAAACTCATAAAAGCAGAGGTTACGATAGTTATCACGTAATATTAATAATATTCTAAATATAGACAGATGTATGTACTATAAATACCTATCCATTCTGATGTGACGCAAACACATAATGTATCTAAAAATATCTATACAAACATTATTTGTATGAAAGGCTTGTATCGTTTCATAATAAGTTATCCATTTAAGCTGGTGATATTATGTACGTCACGATTTTACAAGCTAACAATGAAATAAACCTATTTACAACATAGTTCCTGTCGTGTTTCCTCCAATATTACTTACCAAATATAATATAATATGTTAGGACAATTTATGGCGCCATCTAGGCCCAAGCTGAGCAGAGATTATGTTATGGATACTACAAAACTGATATTCTCTCAGTTTGTGTGAAGGATTAAAGTTTTTCACATTATTTCTTGGGACCATTTGTTTAATTTCATCAATATTATTACTAGTTTTCGGCTATATATATACCTTAATTAATACCTGCATAAATATGTATTAAAAATAGGCACTAATATACTTAATGGACATGGACAAATATTCAGTGCGGAAACTCGACTACCGTTACGACTTTCTCTAATGTGGATCAAATTCCGACCGTTATTGAGTCTATACCCATATTAAGACATGTGTTTCGCCTCTATCAGGCATTATCAGGCATTTAATACAGTTCGGATATAGATTGGAAGCCTATCACTAGGCTTCCAAGCTATATCCGAAGTCGACTGTTCAGCAACCAAGTAGCGGGTTGGATATTTGTGATATCCCAAATGCTAATTGTAGCGGAATTTAATAAAATAATATAAATTCATTATGTAGTGAAATGGACTTCCGCAAAATAGTACCTAATTCGATAAAATATAAATTAATACTTTACTCATATAATTAAAATGCTTTATAGCAAGTCTTATATAAAGGTTAGTATCTACTTTGTAAAATGTCGTCTACGAGGTACCTCAGTCTCACCTATATTAGCCGCCAAGCAAGTTGCGTTGTAAGCTATGTTTCGTTCTAGTGAGCGAAAAGGCAGTGAAATTACAGGTTGAGAGACATGATATTTTAGTCTTCCAGAATGGCAACACATGAGTAGTTTCACGGGTGTCATAATAGTGTCATTCTGCTATTCCATGTGCATATAGCACACAATTATACAATTACATAAAAAGACGACTAAACGAAGAAAGATTATATCAAAAGTATGGACATAGACTATCTTTTGTCGCAAAAATAATCTAGATTGGGATGAAAAAGGGGAAAGTGGATACTGTCGAAGTCGTGACTAACAGCTAGTAGGTACTCAATATACATATTTGTATAAAATAGTATCTATTCACGCAAACGTATGAAATTGAAGAGAAGAACAATATTTTACTAATAATAGTATAAAGGAATGGACGTGTAAATCTATAAATAAATTTCTAAAATCTCCATGTAGATAGAGTCTTGGTTTATAGCTTCGTACGTAAGGATAATAGTTATGTAGGTAAGTACACTATTTGCCAAACCGTAACATTCGGCCGGTGGCGTTTTCCACTGGCAACTGGGATGTGTCGGAATTGCTTTTTCATGTCAATTCGAATTCGAATGTCAAACTACCTGAAGGCCCATCTGAATAGACCTACTTATATATAACCTCAGGTGATGGTATTACGAACTCCGTTAGTTTACACTGATTATACAAACGAGATATTTTTTTAATGGATGATAATGAAATGGTGCATCCGCCTGCGCTAATGATTGACGCTGGCGGGGCACCAGTGGAGGATGATAGCATGAATATGAGATCAAGTAAGATAACACAACGCGACAAATTCGCCAGGAATTTATTATGATGGTTTCCAGCGGGAACCGCGTGGAGTCCACATTACTAACAATCTCCTTTCCCCCTAAATACAAAATATATGTACCATGACAATATTGTTAAAGAGCTCCCGATATTTCGACGCTGTTACAAACTGCTTTGTCACAGGTCGAATGAAGAGTGCAACGGTAATGTATCACGCGAGATTGTAAACTGACAAAAAGCACTTGTAGCAACACTGTCACTAAGAAAATCAAAAGGTGACACTTCTGAAAACGGCCGTCACCAAAAAATAATAGAAGTTTTCCCTCTAAAAACGGTACTGCACCAGACACCATCTCTTCAATGGATATATATCGTCCAAACACTTATAATTCAAACTACGGACGTTAAAAAAGGTTAATAAGTCTGTTTTATTGTGCAATATTGTGCATATTACGAAATATTATAAAGAAGTCTGAATACCTTACCTACATTTTAGACAGATTTTTCTTTTTATATGTGATTTACTATGAAAAAGCGTTAAGTGTATTGACGTTATCCTTATGCTCATATCCTCAAACTTAATAAAGTAATCCAATCCAATCCAAAATAATAAAATTTAAGAAAACAAATTCCAGTGATTGCTGATTATAAATTAACATGCTGTGGAATAATGTTACATTAAGATTGGTCATTAGACTTAAGAAAAGCACCTGCTTTTTTATTGTCCATGATTTTTTACTTTCGAAACAATATACGATTATTACAAGTAATCACAACTTCCATTGTATTATTATTACACCACCCGTCTGAATCTACAATCTTATAATATATTCATAAATCTTCACTTAGTATAAAATGAGCTCGAGTGCGCTATCTGTTCGTTTAGATCTTTTAAAATACGCAACTGATTTTAATGTAGTTTTTAGCAATAGATAAAGTAATGCACTAGGAAGGTTTATATGTATACATGTAGACCCGTCTGAAGCCGGAGCGGGTATCTAGTAACTAATAAAACTAAATACAGTTTATTAAAATGTAACGTATATATATAAAAAGATAAATAAAATAAACTACCGTATCAACGTCGATCGTATTTGATCAATTGGTACCGCACCGTCGTCACCCACCACCCGTTCTCACTCCATGATGGCGGATCGATTGCGCGCATGCGCACCGCGCCGCGCAGTATTGAATGAGCCCATTCATGGAGCAACTGGTGACTTCAGAATGAAGTGTAATGCTGTACTCTACAGACTACACATACATAGGTATCATACTCCCCGCCGTAGGCGTGGGTCCTGCCTCACGTTCCAAATTTGAAATTGGTTTTTCGATTGGCTGAGCGATTGATGTTCCAATTTTTTTTAACATGATTGATAGGTTTCGATTACTTCTCCATTTATATATGACTTCATTCTCAATATCATAAGGATGCTCTAGTAGTACCTAGTAATTAATATCAGACTTGTATTTCTAGGACCGTAAAACTACTTAATTAAAGGAAAAACTTGCTTTAACAGTTCATAAATTTTGAGCTGTTCACACATTTTATGTAATTCGATTTTAAAATGCAGTTATGGATTTACTTTTTTCAACAGAGCTTATATTTTTCCATTAATTTTTAATACGGAATGTGAAAGAATTATTATTACGAGAGCTCGAAATTCGACTACAATTAATATATACATTGTAAGTTAAAACATTATTGAAGTTCTATTGCCAAAGACTACTTGTATAATTACAGGCACATGCAATAAACAAATAATAAATATATTAGTGTGTGAATTTATTGGTTTAATGTATTTTTTATACATAATTTCAAATAAATATTGCCATTCTACTTTCCTTCTCTATAATACATACAAGTGTACGAAATTTCATAGTCCGTGCATTTTTCATACAAAATTTTTACTTTACGTAATAATGTAATGACATATTTATATAGTAAAAACGGGTTGTTGACTTGTTGCGCATAAACAAAAATGATTACAGAATTCTAATCCAAGTTGTGTGGGTCCGTCTGTCCTATACTAACACGGAAGAAGGTCGACCGCTCCCACGAAGTAGTAGTGATCTCTCGGTTTACGTCACTATCTCAAAAATGTTCAAGGAGTTAGTGGATTCAGTTATACCGAATATTAATAGACTACTTAAGATCTCATGAGAAGCTCCTTTCTATATTTAGGGTAGATTGGTTAGAAAGGAAACAATTTTGAAGACAAAGAGAAAAATCCAGAATGGTTTATTCTTTTATTTATTTGATTTTTTATAGAATAGGTGACATACATGCCTGCGGCTCACCTGATAGTAAGTGATTACCGCCGCCCATAAGCACCCTCTACACCAGGGACATTGCAAATTCGTTGCCGGCCTTTTATGAAGGAATCATCATCATCATATAATAAGCTCTTTTTTTTAAGGTTTCAATATTGTATTGGTCATGCCGGTACTAGAAGGTGATTCCACAATGTAGTTGTGCGTGGCAAAAAGTTTCTAGAAGACCGCACTGTCAAAGACCGCCATTCATCCAGATGATCAGGATGGTATTTTAGTATGGAACCCTATATGGTATTTTATTGATTTTATGGAGCGATATAAGCAGATATTGTATAAAATCTGGCGAAATAGATTAGACAAAGGTTTTGTCTAATTTAAAGCTGCAGGGAAGCTTTACTTAGTACTTCGTTTCGAATTATTTAAAAAAAAATCTAAAAATATTAACGCTGTAGTATTTTGAAGAAAAAAATTAGTGTATAATCAAACAGGGAATAAGTATCTTATCCACCGTTACAGCATTATATTATCAGCTTAGAAGAAAATTGGAGAATGATAGAACGAGAGAGACATGATCATATAGAGTGAGATAGAACGAGATGGAATGATTTTTAGATTTATGCACAGGTAATAATAGAAGGACCTCGGACCTCTCACTAGGGACGGTTTTCTACTGCTAGTATATGGTAAATAT
Source organism: Achroia grisella (assembly GCF_030625045.1). Taxonomy (NCBI): domain Eukaryota; kingdom Metazoa; phylum Arthropoda; class Insecta; order Lepidoptera; family Pyralidae; genus Achroia; species Achroia grisella. The sequence goes on from NW_026712590.1 coordinate 231,975, forward strand.
GGAAAATACGTAAGGGTGTACATTACTTATTTATTATTGAATTTTCGTGTTTAATACACATATATATATGTAATATAATCGATCGGTTTGAACAGAAACAATTGTGTGGTAAATACCAACTACTTTTTTTATACTACGATGAGATGATGGGGCGTTATTTGCCACCATCGTAGTATTAAAAAAAATAACGGCCTATCTGATGGTAAACGGTCAACTCGTATTGAGTTCCGATTAAATCATATATTAATAAAAATAACGTCCCATATTGGTTCTCCTCTTTTCATAAGGATCAACACTCTTATACTGTATATGGATTTATGAATAATATTCATAAAGAATACGTACCATAGAGGCGCCTCTTTCCACTATGATCAACAGTCTTTAACTTATTATGTACTAGCTTTTGCCCGTGGCTTCGCTCGCGTTAATTTATCCCCTTAGGGATGGAATTTATCAAAATCCTTTCTTAGGGGATGCCTACGTCATAGTAGCTTTATGCACGCAAAGTCTCAGCCCGATCGGTTTAAAATTGACAAAGTTTCATACAAACTTTCATCCCCTATTTTATCCCCTTGGGGGTAGAAATAATCAAAATCCTTCCTTAGCGAATGCCTATGTCATAACATCTACCTGCATGCCAAATCCGCCCAGTGGTTTGGGCTGTGCGTTGATAGATCACTATGTCAGTCACCTTTGAGTTATATATATTTAGATGTTGATTTACGAATAATATTCTTCTACTATTATCTTCTATTACTATTTTGTAACAAAAGAAACTGCATCGTGACAATATTAATCTAAAATCGACAAGAGAGAAAACTCTTAACCCTAATCGATTAACAATGGACTGGGATTTGACGACCTCGGCGTCCTAGCGATTTAGCACATCGTCTTACTTCCGATGGTCGCGAGTTCGATTCCTCGCACGACACAAACATTTGTATTCATTAATATGATTGTTTATTTTGGTCTGGGTGTTTTCTGTACATAATATATGTATTTATGAAAAAAATATATATCTATGCATTTGTATCAGTTATCTAGTACCCGTAACCCACACAAGCTTTAGCTAGCTAAATTTAGGACTAGATGGCGCTGTGTGAATTGTCCTGATATTATTATTATTTTTTAAATTCTTTCAGCTTTTGCTGGTTTTATTTTTTATTATTATTATTATATCAGACATTAAAAAAATGACAGAAAATGAAAATTGTACTTTAGTTGATTTTTCCTCTTTAAACGTTGGTAGAAGACATTATAACACTGTAATTATTCGTGTATTTAACTTTCAACAATATTTTCTTCCAAGGCGGTGCGGCGGTCTAATGTGTTTTTCATGTTATTTCAGTGTATGTAATCGTGAATATACGACCTCTAATGACCTGCACATCACGTCTATCGTCAGATATTGGTTCCATCTATTTGGGTCAGTTACCAACAGGCGATCGATCAAATCTGGAACGCAAGTACGTACAGACGGCAATGTACGAGATATATGTAGTAAAACGAGTATGACATATTATTTCGTTCTCAAATAAAATACCAAGGGAAAGCGTGAAAGTATATTGACAATTGAATGTTAACGGAAAAAATATTGAATCAAACTGAAATCGAAAACGATTATCGAAATCTTAATATTATCACAACTTATCTATGATAGTAGTATGGATGGATAGATGCAAGAACTGTGCAAAAAAAGTGAAGGATTCCCTTCATCCAGATGATCACGATGGTGTAATTTATATGTTTAGACTTTTATATGATTATTTGAATATAATTTTTAGTCACAGTTATTTGCTATTTGCATTATTTTGTGTAATAAACATCTTTCCATACTCACGTATGGATAGATGTTTCTTACTATTTCACACAAAAACTACTGAACGGATTTTGATTAAACTTTACAGTAATATAACTTATGTATATATTTATTGCTAAAATTTCACGCGTGAAATCTTGGGCACAATTAGTATTTAACAAAAGTATAAGTGAATGTGCTATAATTAGATACTAAATGGTCTAATCAGTGTGAACTAAATTATCGAGAGTCCTTTTGCAGAGTGCGTGCCACATTATCAGTGTCATGAAATTAATTGACAATTAACCTCCGCGACGTAGAATGTCGCCTGAAATGAAATTATGTCTGCATTTTACTTACAATGAGGTACGCAGACTATTTTTAGATAATAATCATATAAAAGCACATTCCTTCTCCATTATGGACGCTGCGAAGTTATATTGATATCAACATTCATATGTATTTATATCTATATAGTTAAATCAAATCAACATACAGATATATATTACACTAGCTACTCGCCCCGGCTTCTACCAGGTGTACATGTATCATATTCCTCCTCTCTCTATCTATAAAAAAAGCCGCTTTAAAATTAGTTGCGTAGTTTTAAAGACTTAAGCATACATAGGGACGGACAGACAGCGACAGCGACTTTATTTTATACTATGTAATGATGATTTGAAGACAAACATCTTGTTCCTAAGTATTATTAAGAAAAAGTTAAGCGGTATTTTATAGGAATGGGTATAAAATTTTACAATAAGCTACTAAAGAATATACTGGAATCATATTTATTGACAAACCCTATTACTCACTAAACGAGATGAGATTTACATTTAATATTAAATGTAGACACCTATATAAGTAAGCACCCAAGGGTGGAGTAAGTGTGGGTAAGACACCCAAGTTTCTTGTACGTTTTTCTAGTTATAAGTCTGCGTTCCGAAAGAGAACTAGAATAAAAAATATGACTATTCAAAAGCGCTTATATTAAGTTATTTGAATAAGGATTATTTCTATTCTAATCTATTTTATTCATTTATATGCTAGGTGCAAATAGTATATAAGTACTCGTACACTGTCACGAGAAAACAAAGTAGAAAATTGAAAATACTTTATGAAATCTCTATACCAATTGTGCAGTCGCTTGTCCGCTTTAATATAAAAAGTAGTTAATACTAAAGTATTAGATTTCTATATTATGTAGACACACAACATATTTGCTGGACTTAGTCTTGCACTGGACTCATTGTTATTTAATAATTGCATTAGAGTGGACTTCCCGGACCCGGCTTCACACGGATAATTTAGTAATTAATATATACACAATTAAAATATAAAATAAAAGCATATTGTGGCGTCTCAACAAAAACCAGCACAATTGGCCAAGCTGAAGAGGAAACGCTACTAGAAAGAAGAAAGAAAAGAAAGAAAAATATTTACTACATAATAATACTACATATTCTATTTGGTTGTACCCCACTCATTCATGAACGAGATATCTCCTTTGGAAAGTTTATACTCTATCCTGAGGAGATAAATACATCGCTCCTAAGAATATCCTTCAATTCTTGTACCTTGTCCCAGTCGTATCTAGGTAGCGAACATTGAAAAGGCGCAAGTACAATAGATCTATGCAGGTCGCAGTGCCACAGGTAGCACCTGAAAACAGCCCAAAATCCTCAATAAAAAAAAAAAAGTTGTGGCATCCCAAAAGAGGGAAACGCTCCAGTATTTAGGATCTTTATTTTTTTAAATATAAAACACAGCTATGATTCTTGCTCATTATGAGTAACTTGAATTTTATAGAAGAAAATATCAGTTAATTTATTTGACGAATGAGTTTATAGATTACAAAGAAATCTTACATATTTCTAATCTAATAATATAGTATGATGCCCTCGTCCGTTTCTTTTTTCGCTTACTTCTTCCAAATTATGCAACTGATTTAGATGCAGTTTTGTATATAATAAAAGATTTATATTTATAACTAGCTGTACCCGCAACTTCGTTCGCGTGGAATTTAACTTTATTTTTCTAAAATAAAAGTAGCCTAAGTTACTCCTTACTACATCAGCTACCTGCCAATAAAAGTCCCGTTAAAATCGGTCCAGCCATTTCAGAGATTAGGCGAAATAAAGACAGACAGACAAAAATTGTAAAAAAAATGTTATTTTGGTGTATGTACCGTATTTATATTCATATGCACTAAAAACGGTTATTTCAATATTACAAACCGACACTCCAATGTATTATGATATAATTATAATGTATAGATATTTGTATACTTTCGTTGTATAAAATGTATATTTGTACGATCCCGAATGAACCCAGTAGCTTGTATAACTATAATTATACGAGCAAGTATAAATTTATTTCGTTACATTTCATCGCAGTCTACAAGTCATTAAACCTACTCAAACTATGAATCACGAAATATATACGCTGTCCTCATTAAAACAAGCTATTAAATTCGCAGCTGTTACAGCTATCTACTTTTTACAAAGCATAATTAGTTATTTTTTAGATAAAAAGGAGCCATTTATCAAACAAGCCCGATTGGATCTCCGGCAACTGTGTTCCGCCAACGCGACTGTCCGGATCTTGTTTTACGCAGGATTTATGAAAATAAAAAGAAAACTGTTATGAATAATTACACGAATATTCGAATATTTAATATGCAATACAAAAAATATCACTATATTCTTAAAAAATATCTTTACAGTTATTTTATTTAATTTATTTAATTAAGCTACTAATTGACCATATTATAATTACCTTATAGTCTAGAAGGTACATATATGTATATGAATGATATTAAACTAATGTAAAATGTAAATATAAGTTGTCTGTGTTGTGTAAATATAAGATGTCTGTGTTGTGTGTGAGGGGGTTGTCTGAACCCCCTTCGGCCAGTAGTCTTCCTTCATGTAGGTGGTCAGCATATTGGTGGACCCGGGCCACGAACGCCTTGAAACACGCGTTGACTCGACTCCAGCTGCGTCATTCTTCATAAGTTATGTACAACTTAACTGTGCAACTTAAATGAAACTTAAATACTAAACAAACTTAGATTGTAATAAATTATCTTATTGTTTAATAATAGCTATTGTATATGTTTTAAACTTATTTGTGTATCGTATTACTGACGTGCACAAGCGGCAAAAAGTATTATTATAAAGAAATTATTTTTACTGAATTTTGTTGAGTAGGTACATATTCATGTTACACTGTCTATACTTGTAAGTTACATTATTCTAACATCATTTCCTAATACCACTTTTCCTTGTATTAATCATAACAATTTATTTATATCAACCATTTCCGAATTCAAATTTTCCCGCCAACCGGTGTTAGCTTTGTGAACGTGTGAACCCCGATTAAGGAAAAAATCTTTATGTATGGCTACCGTTAGTTCTTGAGTTTGACATTGCTTTTATTATAAGTGATAATTCACGTGTCCAGTGCGGTTTAATTGTAAATCTGGTGGTTTGTGGATTCGAAGTCAAAGAAAAGGGTGCACCCAAGTCCTTTAAGTTATCATCAAGTTAGATCGATTACCGGTCGGTGAGTATCACTTACTCTATTTTATTTCTGTCAGTACAGTCTTCTATTTAATTCTGATTTTCAAAATCTCTATCAGGCTGCAGAATATAATATTTATTTTATCTACAGATTGTACCTAGACGTAATATATCATACATAGACGGATCATATCTTACAACAATGAAAGCCACAACGGTTGCATAATGTGAACGGTATCATGGTCATGATGTCGTCGGTCGCGGATTCAATTCCACGGTATTTGTATAGTGTTTTGTAATATTTGTGTTTATGGGTATGATTGTTCGATGTATAATATGTATGTATTTAAAAAAAATCTATGTATTTATATCAGCTATCTAGTACCCATAACCTAAGTTCTGCGTAATTTGCAACTAGTTAGCGCTGTGTGAATTCTACTGGAATATTACATTAACACGTAAGACAGGTTACTTTTGTCATAATTATTGCAGATAAAGCCGCGTGACGTAGCTAGTGATACAAGAATTGGACGTATAATAGTTCAAATATAGATTTGTCGAGTTGAAATCGCAACAGTTTGTTTTTACTGGCACTTAAGAGTTAATCGCTGATGCGGTGTTTGTTGCTGGCAGGGCTGCTAACTGGTTATTTCAAACGCGTAATCGGTAAATATACCTGTCCAACAGACATCACGTTATCACGTTATCATGCACCGGCTTATTATAAGAAAGTAGGATTGTATTTTTTGTATTTGTTAATGTACTATGTAAATAAATCAAATTGAAGCGTCAAACATTATTACATATAATTTTTGTCTGTTCTTGCTAATGTCTGAAACGGCTGGACTGATTTCGAAGTGATTTTCAATCGCAGATAGATAGTGTTTTCTATGGAGTAATTTAGGCAACTTTTAATTTATTATTTTAATAAAAGAAATTAAGTCGCGTACCACGCGGACGAAGTCGCAAGTAACAGCTTGATTAATTTATATGTAAATAAATATGATTAATAATAATATTTATTTGCTCTCGCAGGCATTATATAATTTATTTAACAAATAACAATGGCGATTAAAAATACAGTCTAATTGTTAATATCCTCCTTTTTAAAGTTGTTTAAAAAAAGACAAGATGCAGACCCTGGCTGGTGGCGAACTGTAAGTATAATATCGTTCAAAGTATCGTAACGAACACTTGCTTAGACGTCGTGTAATAAATACTTTGTTTTTAGTTTGTACTTTACAACAATCCACTAAATTACGAGTAGACTTTCTGTGAGTTTTACAAAGTTATAAAATTTTGCTACGATTTGTAGGTTCTTGTTGTTTCTAAATGTATTTTTATTATATACTAGTTGAGCCCTGCAACTTCGCCTGCGTCATATTTTCCCCGTTTTTACAATATTTTCCATTACAACTCCCCTTGTATTGGTTGTACTTTAAACAATTTATACAGTCCAGCAAATTCTTTATAAATTCTGATTCATGTATAAATGAATAAGTTAATTATAGGCAGGTATCAATATATGATACTCGCAAGTTAATAACATTGTAAGCATACACTAAATTACTAAGATATTATTCTCAAGTCAGGTATTATTTGAGCCTGCGTGTAATGACGACCTCGGTGGTCTAGCGGTCAAGCCCACCGCTTTACGACCGATGGTGGCGGGTTCGATTCCTGGCACGGCACAAACATTTGTATTCATGAGTATGATTGTTTTTATAGGTCTGGGTGTTTTCTATGTATAATATGTATGTATTTACAAAAATCTATGTATATGTATCAGTTATCTTGTACCCATAACACAAGCTTTAGCTAGCTTAACTTGGGTCTAGATGACACTGTGTGAATTGTCCTGAGATTATTATTATTAAAATCTTAGACCACATTATCAGTTACCCATAGGATGAGATTGCGGTCAAATTTCGTAAGAAAAATGATAAAAATATAAACGCCTAATACAACATAATCCGTAAATGTAGAAATAGTGTATGTAATTTAAACTTATATCTAATATAGCTCGATAAGTGAGGGCTATATAACACTAAAAGAATTTTTAAAATCTGTTCAGTAATACTGGAGATAATCCTTGAGTAATATGGTCGCCCATTTTATATATTTTTTAAATAGAGAACATTTTCAATAAGGCACAAATAAATAAAAATGAATCACCCTGAATATTTCCCACATTAACAGGTTATGGGATCAGAATATTTAATATTTTTTCAAGTTGATCGCATATCGAAGTTCGTCTCATGTTGAAAATACATGATTTTCAACATCGATGGATTCGGTTATATGAACCCCATTATTAGTTTATTCAAAGCGGTTTTTCCATCTAAGTTTACTGAAGAAAAATGATAATCGCCCGTCTCCCACGCAGCGATGTGTAGGGCGCGGGCCGAGGGGCGAGGGGCGCGGGATAGCTCGAATTTATCTGGGGAAATGACGTCGGACGGAATATCAATGAGATGTAAGGCCGCGGACACAATGGTGTTTTGTAAAGTACTGCAAATAATATTCCAAATGTTTAGATAAGATTCGAATTTTTATATGTAATGTATAAACTCAATATCTAAATATATATAACTCAAAGGTGACTGACATAGTGATCTATCAACGCACTGCCCAAACCACTAGACGGATCGGGCTGAAATTTGGCGTGCAGGTAAATGTTATGACGTAGGCATCCGCTAAGAAAGGATTTTGATTAATTCTACCCCCAAGGGGATAAAATAGTGGATGAAAGTTTCTATAAATCTTCTTAGATTTTTGACTGATTGAATTGAAATTAAAGATATGATGAAGACGTTCGCTTAAATAGGATATTGACAAATTCAACCCCCCTGGGGATAAAATAAGGGATGATACAGGATATAAATGTATTAGTTTGAACCACAGATAACATAATATTACATAGTTTGAACCTATCAGTACCTAATGGAACGAATAAATTAAGACGAACAAAATATTTTTTAGTTCTTTAGGCTACTTTTATTTTCGTTATTAATAAAAATAAGCGCTATATTATACATTAGCGACTTGTCCCAGATCAGACCATTACAAATCTTGGATTATTCTTATCTATTGCTGAAAACTGCATTAAAATTGCATAATTTAAAAAGATATAACCGAACAGACAGCATCGGCGACTTAGTTTTATACTAAATGTAAAGATGTAAAGATTTATACGTATACTTAGTAAAAATCACAGGATCTCACCACGTTTTATTTTTATTAAGTTCCCGATATTTCGGCAGTGTTTCACTAATTATATGTAGAAATAATGACCACGTCAAATTTAGTATACCAGTATACCATTATGTAAAGATTATTACAAAATGTACCCAAATTGGACAGTACAATGTACAGACAGGTAGACAAAATTGTAACAATCATTGTTTTTTTGTGCATTTACGTTGAGAAGTTCCCCGATGGTTTTTCTCATATATCTTTCATTATGTTGTATTATATATTATGTTATATTCTATTACAGACATCAACTAGTTATATTTTTATTATATACTAGCTGTACCCGTGGTTTCACCCGCATAACATTTATAGCCTATATGGTATTCTGATATAAAAGTTATAACTGTAAAGTTTCATCAAAATCCATTTAGTGGTTTTTGCGTGAAAAAGTAACAAACATACATTCACACTCATAAACTTTCGCGTTAATAATATTATAATAAGATTGTTCATATATTTTTTAAATCTTTCAACTTTAGACATCCTCATATTGAACACGTAACATAGGGGGTATTTTGGCGTCAAAATCATAAGGAAACCCTATAATTTGTCTGCATATGTAAATCCGTGTTACTGCACCAATTCCCATTTTAAATACCAACTGTAATTTTAGTTTCAAACGACTTTAAATAGTAAATTGCAATCTATAACCTTACTGAGATATTTATGTATTAGTTTAGATTGATACATAGCTTTTTTGTGTAATTGGAATAGAAATTACACAACTAGTTGCTTTCTACACTTGTTATTTGCGCCTTTTCGTGAGATGAGGAACTTGATTGTGTAATAAAAATCTGAGATTCCTGGCTAGTTTTTTAATTACTAAAAAACAGTACAATAAATGCGTATGATTTGCATATGCGATCGGTATCTTATTTGAATATAAACTACAACCGTCGCCGTTTTGTCTCCGCTAAAATCCTGACGTTGCAGTGTGCAGTATTAAAATAATATCTTTGGCCATATAATCATACAACCGCGCATGAACAAGAGGACACCTCTACCTCTTTCCATTAGACAATATAGTGACGGAAGTTGAACAAACTGCTAACACGTACCGACATTCACATTGCTGTAATAAAGTCACTTTATGACCATGGCTAGTGTAACCCAGTATTTTTTTTTTTTGTGGACGATTCATATTTCGTACTATGTAATGCTGTTCGCCGCAGCTGGCCTTTACAGCTTATGTGGACGAATATGCAATAGTAATTTTTTTACGCTAACGCTATGAGCTAGCAGTGATAGGATGATGGCCAGTGAAGAATAACAGAATAAGTATGAAGTCAGACCAGTTGTTTCATCTTGTCGAATTCCCTAGTAATTAACCACGATGGTTTCAAAGAGGAACCGCGTGAAGGTCGACTTAACTTGGTACATTGTTAGCAATGAGGTATTATTACCCATGACTATAAATCCTCTCCTAAAACGTGAAGGCCATAAACTTTAGCAACATTTCGAAATTACACTATTAGAGGGAAACACCAAAAATGCGGCGGAAATGTACACAAGTTTGGAGGTATCAAAAAAGTTTTATTAATGGTTTTGTTAAAATCGTTCACGACACAAAAGGGTGCTCTGCCTACGCGTTTCTCGTTTAGCGAAATAACTCATTAACTTAGCTGGCAATTCCTTGAAATTTATTTGTCCAAAGGGATTCCATTTATTTATGTAATTGCAATAGCAAAGAAGCTAACGGCCCGGATGGTGAGTGGTGACCGTCGCCTTACATGAATATGGACAGTATAATGTGGCACCCGCGACCACTCATGTTTTGCCATTCCAGAGGACTATATATATAAATATATAATATAATTATAAGGACACAGTTACCCAGATACATTAATATAATAATTGCAGTTAATAATGACTAGTAAGACAAACTCAATATTGTCTACTAAGCACTGCCGTGTCTAAACTGTGTCACCCCATCTTATATTTTACTAGTATTATTTAGTATATAAGATCAATATTTTTATGTATATTTTGTCAGTCTATTACCATCTGTAATATAATATCGTTTCTACCGATAACATCTTATTATTACCCGCAACAATATCCATACATCTTATCCTTTAATTTTACTGTCTATTTATATCCTACAACCGATTTACACACAATTTAATAATTACAAATATTAACACAATACTGAGACAGAACAAATAGAAAAAGAAATAAAAGAGTATGTTGAAAAATATATAACAAAAGGCTATTTATTGGCAGTAGCAATAAGTCATCTGTAAATGAATATAGAGAACCTCTAATAATAATAGAGTATGATATATACTGTAGGAAATTATTTCACGCGGGTGAAACCGCGTTTATTTTACAATAATACAGCTTATACACCAGAACGACTTCTGATGTATAGGATATATTATTGTAAAGTTACATTAAAATCCATTCAATAGTTTTAGCGTGAAACAATAACAGAATAGACTATCATCCATTCACACTCACAAACTTCTGCCTCTAGTAAGGATACAGAAATATAAGACGGATTTTGCATGTGAACACACCCTAATATCAATCGTAAAGCTGTACCTATCATAGAGGCCATTTACCTATGTTAAATATAAATAATTTCTGTTAGTACTATGTGAGGGTTAACAGGTATAGTATGTTGAGGGGATTCTTAGCAATGGAGGATAGGAGGCTGTATGGCCAGCAGTGTAGCCAATCAGGTCGACATCCAGACTCATGGAAACCATGGTGTTTATTCCTGATGCATTCAACACTTGATTCTCATCCTATCATCATCTATTGATGTCTCGCCAGTGTATAGCATTGTCGAAGGCGGTTGCGGCATAGGTACAAATATTACATTGTCTTCCACAAAGAAAAAACATATTACAAAAATTCACATGAAAAAGATTTTAAAATAAGGTTTTTATTTATTATAAACTGAATCAACTCCAACAAGAAACAAAGTGGAAAATTGAAAATAAAGTAAATTTAATTTATTTTTAAATTTGTTCCAGACTCAGGGTTTAACATGATCTAATAGTACTTGTTTAATGTGTAATGGAGGAGGGTTTTTTCTTTGAAGTCGGTTGAAAAGTTGTGTTTCTTCAATTTAAAAGATTACACAACAAGCTTTTTGACATAAAGAGACGGTTTCATACGATGTATTCGATAAAATCGAGTTTCAGACGGAATAGTTTTACGGAATAGTGTTTAAAAACGGCCATCAATTAATTGGAATGGCAAATACGCTAACTGATGGTAAGTGGTAACCGTCAATAGCACCACGAACAGTAAGTTATCATGTGACGTCGGTGTCACTGACAGACACCACTCATGTGTTGCCATTCTGGAGGACTTCGATGTCGTGACTACAATCCTGTTATTTACACAGCCTAATCTCATGCAAAACACAGCTTACAAAGCAAGCTGCTTGGCAGCTGAAATAAGTGAGACAGCGGTACTACCAGATAGGTCCCAGCAGATGACTATTTTTAAACTACTTTGTTCTAAGTTTGAGTCTATTTTTAGTTATAAAAGCTAAATCTATAATCAAAGTTGGGGTACAAGCTTATCTGTCATAAAAGTCGCTCATAAATTACAGTGGATACTAACCAAAGAAACCTTTTACGATATTCATGTATGAATGGATCTCGAATATGTTCGGCGTATAACATTTCCTGTGTGAAATGAAGGCTTTACGATTGGGACAGATGTGTCCTGGGTAGCGTGGGCCGGACGAACCCTACTGAAGCGATGGGGTTAATAGGTATGAAGAAATTTTAGGCTACAGTTATATATCTACCTTCAGAGCGTTGAGGCCAAGTAATTTACTACTCTGACTTCTAGACTACAAAAGATCGTGAGTTTGAATGACTAGTAACTTGTTCTCATATGACGGTCTTGGTGGTGTAGTGTGTAGTAGGTTTAGCAGACCGCATTACTTCCGATGGTCGCGGATTTAATTTTTACATTGTGTATGTTGCTGTGAGTATCGTTGTTCTTTGTAAATTAAATAATGTATTTAAAAAAATGTATTTTATTTTTCTATCAGTTATTCAGTTACAACCTATGGAATCTGCTCTATATAGTTTTACTACTAGATGGCATTGAGCTGTTCGAATTGTGGGTTATTTATATTATTAATATACATAATCAATCTGGGTTATATTACTAATTTGCACTGGTACCCTATCAGTGGAAATGTTTGTAAGCAGTAGCACTTCATTAATATCAAAATATTAACCAATTTCAATTGGTTAATATTTTAATTGCCATAGTTAGTGACAAAAAAACGCCAACAACTATCTTTTTTTATCTAACTATAATGGCAAACAAACGACTGTTTAGATGGTGGTAGATGGTAACCGTCGCCTATACATGAACAGCGTTAAGGATGTTATTACTTAAATATGATTTGTGTTATGTTCATGGTCTTGTTTTTGCCGTCAACTGCATACTTGCATGTTTACATATTTTTTTATATTTACTTGTACTTTCAAAATGAAGGATCATATTTATAAAAAAATATAATGTCTTGCACGCACTGCTAGTATACTACACAAGTATTTGATTTGGAACACCATGTATAACATAATATAATGGCCTTTTAATCGAGGTTTAAACGGCTTATGTATGAAGTGAACCCGGGCGATAAGATTAGATATTTACGCAAGTATATAAATAGCAGCCAACAATTTTCCGAACTAATCCGATTAATACTATAGACGTCAAAAGCACTTATATCAGACTTGAAGGAAAAATAAGTTTACCTAAGGCCGTGTTTACATTTAGTAACTTACATAAGTATTATTATATGTAAATTTATATTTAGGTAATAATATAATATCGAAAGTAATTCTGTCCGTCAGGGTGGCAACCTGAAAAAAATTTGCCTCGTACGAAATTATTAGAAATATGGTAATATTTACTTACTTACATCTTTCTAATATCACTGATAAGACAACCCTTGAAAGGATGATGCATGGTTGTATGGAAGAATCGCTATTTTTAAAGCTAGAAACTTATTTTTTAGGCTGTTGATTAAATATAAATAAATAAATTGTAAAAATTTTACCCTTAAGGAAGTAAAAAAAGGGGATGAAAATTTGTATGGAAAATCGTCATATTTTAAAATGTAACTTTTACTTTGGCTTTTTTGGGTTAGATTATTTTTCTTTTGGTGTATTTTTCTTCAAGGTTACTATAACATGTGGACAGAGTCATGGGCATAGCTAGGTATTTATATTTCGCTCTCAAACCGTACATTACGTATATTATAATCGTACATTATGGTATTTTGACTGATATTCTTAGACTTAAGTCTTTTATATATATGAGGGTTATAATGTCTTCGTACTAAAGACCAAAATCGTATTGTTAGCATCATTGGTCCGTCTTTTTGTAAACTTTTAATGACAAAACGCTTATTTATTAGTTTGATTGTTTGTTATGTTATTGTTGAATGTAATATTTAAATTTAAACCGACCTCAGTGGACTAGCGGTTCAGCACACGGAATTCCGATGGTCGCGGTTTCGATTCCTACGACGGTACAAATATTTGTATTCGTGAGTATGATTGTGTGTATTAGTTTGCATGTTTTCGATGAATAATATGTTTGTATTTACTAAAAAATGTATCAGTTGTCTAGTATCCATAATATAACCTCTGCATAGTTTGGGGATAGATGGCGTTAGAAGAATTTCCGATGTTTTGGTGAACGCAACACTTGACATGTCTACATTTTCACTTTGTATATTTTGAATCCATCATTAGAACGGGCTAGCCTATTCCCGTCACTTGGAGTTTTGGTTTGAAATCACCTTTCTTCACCGGACAGTCAGTCAGAAATATAAATTGGCATACAAGGATATACTTGAATTACCCTTAAATAAATTCAAAGGCGGGCTGAAATGATGATAATGAAATTAAAAATACATCTCACTAAATAATTACTTGAATGACGAGAGTGCATGGCAATATTTGTTCGTGCACGGGATTTTCATTTAATGTTAGATACAGACACCTATAGGTATAAGTGAAGAATGTAAATAAATTGACATTTAAAAAAAAATAAGCTCAGTTGAGTTTCTTGTCAGTTCTCAATTGAATCTACTTACTGAATTAGATGGTAAGAAAAAAATATATTAAAAAAAAAAAAATTTGGTTCATAAACGGTTAAAATGTCCTACATGAATAAATGATTTTTGATTTAATTTGATTTGGTTTGAAAGTAAATTTTTTATGTCCGCCAGATTTGAACTTACGCATATTAATTTAGGGTAGTAGGTACAAGTAGGCTACAACGCTCTCTATAAAGTGTACGCAGCTCAAATAATTCAGAATTCAAGCCGTGTTCATGTAATACGTAGTTTATGATAAAGTTATACTGATGTAATAGGCGCATAGTTTGGCCCCCATTAGCAAGTTCTGAGCACTTATCCCGGACTGGAATATCGATCGTGCTTGTACACCATTCCAAAGGTCTACAGATGTTTGGAATTAAGTTTGGTATTTACGACATTCTCCAATACTTGAGATTTGATTAGATTTCATTATCTAAACCGATATTGTAAATATGATGTTTTTTTAATGGATAAATTAATAACATACTACATACATTTTAATATTCAATTTTATCTTACTATGATTATTTGTTTTGCTATATAAATTAATGTACCTGTTAAAAAAAAAGGGATTGATGGTAGAATGGTGAAAATTTAGGGTTGTATGTATTTTTAATACCACATTATAAAATAGAAAAAAATTGTCCAAAATAAAAAAAAATATTATGAAGTGAAGTATCCTTATCACTTAGGGGTATAAAAAATAGATAATAGCTGAAGCTGAGTATGCAAATAAAATTTCATTAAAATCGGTCAAGCCGTTTCGTATGTATGTGTGTAACATTGTGACACGAGAACTGTATGTATAACATATCCTTTTATATAATATTTTTTTATCTTATAACTTTAATTTTTGTTCTTTGTAATTTACTTCTCGTAAAATAAGGAGTTAATAAATAAAATTAAATGGAATTGTCTGGATATCGGCTTAGAACTCCCTAACTAACTTAGTACTATACCTAGGTACTAAAATATACAAGTATTTATTCAAGACTAGCTGTGCCCGTGACTTCGTCCGAGTGGAATAGTGATCTTGACCAAATAAAGAAAATATTTAATGACGTAATCAAAAAAAGTAACTTAAAAATTACGAAATTTCAACCAAACTTTTATGTCCTATTTTATTCTAAAGGTATTTTTTTTTAGAAACTTTTTATATCATATTTATTAATCAACAGCCTAAAAAATAAAATTCAAGGTTCTAGTTTTAAAAATGACATTCTGTACAACTTTTCATCTCCTCTTTCAACCCCTGACAACCCTTTTTCCATTATTTATGTTTAATCAATAGCCTAAACAATACATTTCAAACTATTAGCTTTAAAATGACGATGCTTCCATTCCACCTTTCAAGGCCCCATTCAACCTTAGGACCCCTTTTTTGCATTAAACAGTTGCCTATGTCCTTTATCAGAGTCTAGACTACCTGTGTACCAAATTTCCTTTAAATCGGTTTAGTAGTGCGTGTAAGCGAGACATATAGACATACAGATAAAGTCACTTTCGTATTTATAATATTAGTATGGCTAGCAGGTCTATATCCCAAGCAATCTTCACATAATACGCCGTGATAGAATTTTAACACAATTTCCGACCTGTTATTCCTTTGTGAGCATCGTATAAGGAATTCTAACGGTGCATGCACATACCCAGAGAGGATAATTTGATTTAAACCTTATATGAAAGGCGTACCCTGTATAATGTCTGCGAATTTGTTTTATTTTATCAAAATCGTGTATAAGCGAATAGGCTGATGGAAAAACCTTTACTGTAGCATATACTGACACGTGTATTATATCAATATCCGTATAATATTGTATATGGGAAAGTATGTTTGTCTTGGATGAACGATTCTTAATAAAATTTGGCATAAAGATAGATGTATCACAATGACGGATGTAGACTATGATTTAGTAAAAAAACCTGATGAAGATGTCGTGTAAATATAATCTTATATAAAGTAGACATCTAGTAAAATAGAACTTCCTGCATTATTTAGATAGTATAAAGTTTATTTTTGATTACCCGAACGACTTTCCTACCATGGTAGGTCATCTCCATTATATATTACCCCTGAAAACCAAGCACGAATTCCTATTTTCCCGAATTGGACTAGCTAACTGATTTGACTATCATCCCCTACTGTTGACCACCTATGTATACCGTCAGCGCAGGCAGGTACGCCCATCCCTTACCATCCATAATAAGTGGCAGAAAGGTATATGTAGTTAGACTAATGAAAAATCAGGTAACATGTATTTCTAATACATTTCATATAATTATTATTGAACAAAACGAAAACAAAGTCAACAAATATGTAGCAATACTGTGTGGAGAAGTTAATCAATAAAATCAATGAAGCCGTACAAATTCATCAAAATATATGAACTGCGTCAATGGAGAGAAAAATGTTGACGATACCTAATCAAAATTGGTCAGTCAGAGTTCACCAAACTTTTCTAATTAGGAGCCGCAGAATAATTTCATTTGCGATTGAGTTACTCATATGTCATTACCATCCGCCTTAGGCATTTCTACCGCGAACCAATAACAAAAAAGTAAGTATATCGCACTTTCTTACATATTTTACTGTACAACTTGAGATATCGAAGTTATATGTACGAAACTTGACGACATTAAAATCTTTGTGTATTACAAACAAAAACAAACTAATTTACCGGTGATGGAATATCAATAGAAAATTATACTATATAATCTCTATAGAAAGGAAAACACAATGAATTGAAACAAGCTTGTATAACTAATATGTATGAAGTAGTTACCTTTGCTTTCCTATATAGCAAGTATGAAAATAACAACTATAACTGTAGCTATTGACATTGTCTCCGATTGCCCCTGATATGGAAATACGTAGCAGTTAACTGTGGTGAGGATATTAATTAATTTTACTTCCTTTTACATTATGGGTAACCAAAATTATATTAAATTAAAATATATTAAAACGAAATTAAATTACTTTGAAGCTTTCTAATGTTAAAGAGTACAAAATTACAATACATTTCGTTATACCTCTTGTTAAGTTGCCTCTAAGGCACAAATAAAGAAATAAATTTGTACAAATAAATATTTATTAATGTAAATGTAATTGTAAATTTATACCAATAAAAATACCTAAATATTAACAATTACATAAACTTAGATTTAATCAGCGGGCCGAAGTTTGGCTCAGCTTCTTTTATACTGTTCAAATGAAACTTTGTACAAAATTTATGGGTGCAATTACGGACAACGTGAATTCAATATAACCTATTATATCGTAGTTTTGGTTAATTTATTATACCGGTTAAGTAGGGTTGCCAGTTTTCTTTATATTATTCAAAAAGGTTCACCATTTTTGTGTCAAAAGAATTCCAACTGAAAAGTTCTTCTGAATTTTGAAATGGCCTTGGACTTTAAAAATTTTAAGGCGTAATACATTTTTCGCTTTAGTCGTAGCCGAAATAAGGGTGGATATATACAAATCTACAATGTTATATATAATTATATATTTATAACCTATGCTTTTGCGATTAAAAACATAAGTAATATTTTCATTTGGCAATGCAATATGGGTCTCCAATAACGGTCGGAATTCGATCACTAATAGGAAAGGTCATATACTCCCAGTAGCGGTCAGCTTTCCGCCCTGAATATTTGTGGTCTCACACATGTTAACACTAACGGAACTAAACAAAATAATATGAATCTATTAAGCTAGTTATTTTACTGATAAATTTCTTTCAAATTTCATACTAGATTTTTCTCACTGATATGTGAGTAAAAACTAGTGTCTTCTATTTGAAAGAAATTAAAATTATCTTTGAAATTAACACAGAGCAGTATTTATATATTCGTTACGTACACTTAGTAAGAAGTCGTCTCCATATCATCATTGTAAGACATCTTCTAATATAAGCTGCTTGGGACACAGGTACCCATCGTGCACATGGGCGGCCGTAATCACTTAAGATTAAGTATATTACAAGATCATTTGTTTACTTGCTGGTTTGTTCTTATTTTTTATTTCATAGTTTAGTTTGTTATGTTTATTATTTCCTGGAGAAAATCCTAATGGAGATGGAGAAAATCCGAGGTAGACGGGTACTCTTACCAGTTAAACACCTCAGGGTGTTCTCCACTCGCTTTTATTACCGGTATCGCATAGGGGGCGCATATTTGCCCCTAATATTATAAAAAAAGTACATAGGTACCCGTAGAAAAAAGTAAGAATAATAAGAGATAAAGACGCTTTCCATTGACAAAATCAGTCAAGAAAAAGGATTTTAGATTTTTACGATTCGTAAAACCGTAACTGGTGTTTACTCGCTTGTAAAAATTAATGAGCCATATATAAAAGACGATCCGTTGTAAATCACCTGATGAGGGCGCCGCCGTGTGATTGGTGACAGATAATCAGGACAAACAGACAAACTAATATACGGCAATAATACGTATATCGGCAATAAGGCCGCCTTATTGTATTTATATCGATGTATTGATACATGTAACTATTCTCTTTTAATATACAATGCAAATAAAAACATATTCTATCTATGACTTAATAAATGAACCAGAGACTTCATTATAACTTTGTTGTCTATAAACCTTTTAGAATAAAACACAAAAGAAAAAAATACTTACTTCAATATATTAGTGAAAATGCCATCCAAATTGTTGAAGTTGTTTCTGAGATTAAAACAAACGCACATGCGAAAAGACAAAAATTCCAACAATATTTTTTTGGTTACCACTGATGAAGTAGCCTAATTTTTAGAATAGAAAATTCTTTATTCCTAGAATGTTAAATGTAAGCACTTATGGATAGATATATTTTTTTTAATCTACCGCTCTTTCGGAATGATGTCTCATCACAAGGAAAACGAGAAAGAATTTTGCGTTGCCCTTTTAAATAATTGTTTAATTTTACATTTTTAATTTATATCGTATACGTAACTACCAACTAGCACTAATTAGTTAGAGTTAAAATATTAAATACACAACCAAATGGTTAAGTAACTAAATATGATTAAATCAGTCGTAGTGGAGAGCGGACCGGTCCCTCGTTCACGAGTATGACGAATCCATGAATTGGATTTCAAATACTCTTGGCATATTCAATCTGATATCCTAATACGGGTTTGTTTAATATGAGATAAGTAAAAGGTCATGTAAAATAAAAACAAATTCACATAAATAGCCTTATATTTGAAAAGGTCTCTTCATTATGAATCGATGGAAACATCAAAGTAAAGCTTATGTATATACATAAAGGTCTTATTTTGAAATGACTTTAAAAAGAACCTCTCTATTGAACTGTGTAGTGAGACCGTCAAATACAGACGATTTAGCACACCGCTTTACTTCAAAATGGTCATGGGTTCAGTTCTTTGCACGATGCACATATTTGTATTCATTAGTACCATTTTAATGGTCTGTGTTGATTTTGATTTCTTGTTGTTCTGTGTTTTTCTAATTATATGTATATATTAAAATGCTATCAGTTTTCTAGTAGTAATAACACAAGCTCTGCGTAGCGTGGGACTTGAGGGCGTTGAGTTGTCCAGCCTATTTTTTTACTATTTGTTACCTTACTTCGATCTTTCTGTCTCCTTGTTTGTTAGTTATCTAAAACCTATCGCTGACATATTTTTCGTTTTATTATCGTTTAGTAAATTATTAATAGTAACTTCATAATTTATACATATCTACAAATAAGTTTTAGCTATATCTCTACGTCAATCGTAGCACACTTAAACAGGGCTTGTACGAGTATATAGTGCAGGTTCAATTGATAGCCATACTTAAAAATAATCCATTTCATTTAGGAGAAACATATCTATTTAAACTATAGAAAATGCTCTGACAAATACAAACAGACGATTATTATTAATTACTCGAGATTACTTGTATTAACCGGGAATCGAACATTCAACTGGAATTGAAGCAATATCTACAACACGATTCCAGGGATATGGTCGTTAACGGCCAAAATATTATAGACTTTTATAAAATTACCTTTGCTATATATTGTAATTATAATTAAAAACAAAACAATCATACGTTGATTGTTATACAGCGAATCCTTAATGTATCAAAGGTATTGATGATAGTCACATATTAAATTCGGAAAACCCCAATCAAAAGGTTCAATTACGAACGCCTACTTATTCTTCCTGACATGCAGAGCCGAGTACGTGTGCACAGCTCCCCCTGCGCCTATATACTACTCTCTTTTCGGCCAACACGACCACAGATAACTCCCACCCTTTCTAAAAGACACCCACTCTCAGCGAGCTACACCTACGTTGCTACAGCCCCTGTTTTCAGTCCACAATCTCAGTCTAACCCCCGACGCCGCGGCGAAAACGCGTAACTGACAATAATTTTGCCTAAAATAAAAAAAAGATCCGGCTGCTCTACAGGCCAATTTCGGAGCCATTTCCATTATTTGAAATTCGAACACCAGCGATGACTTTTTGACGATTAATAAATAAAAAAAAAAATAACGGCAAAGACATAAATTTGTCTTCCATATAATTGATGACAATAAATTCGACTGAATTATTCTATTACTACAGTATATAAAAAAGAGATTTTAATATTATTATTGTAAGACATTGTGTTTTATTGACCAGGCGAGCGATCTCAGCGTGAACAACAGGTTAGTCAGATATTTATTCTATATTAATGTATTATTTAACATAATTATTTAAAAAAATAAATAATAAAAATGTGTTCACGTATTGTAAGCCACGTTGGGTTATTTTAATGCTAAATAAATTGAGACTAACATTTACTATTATGTGAAAATAATTTGATATATTATTATTATATTTATAATAAATAGTTAATAAACAAAATCTTACCAATTATTCCACAGGAGTTAAAGCACACACGCGAATTCCTATAAACTGATTTTATACATGAAATGAAATCATGAAATATTTTCATTCCTAATTATAATATTTAGTAGAATTGTAATAAAACATAATAATTATTAAACTAAAGGTAAACCGCGACTTCGTCTACCATTTTTGAGGTAATATATAGCTCATATCCATTCTTGTAATACAATCAATCTTCTTTTTATATTTCATTAAGATATGTTCAATGTTAAGTCGTGTAAAGGACAGATAGACAGACAGATAATTTCTCATATATTATGTTAATATACATTAATTTTTAATTTGATATTTATATTTTTTATCGTTTTTTGATGATGTCGTTATTGGGCGTCCGTTCTTTGGTTTTTGCCTTTTTCAATTCATTCCGATTTTGAAAATTCGCAATTATTTTAATGTATGAAAGAGTAATAAACAGATTTACGTATTTATAATAAATTAGCGATCTGCCCTGAATTATACACATAAACCTCCCACAGAAATAACACTGTTGATAGATGAAAACCGCATGAAAATCTGTTCAGTAGTTTTCAGTTTATCGCGAATATATAGACAGACGCTTTGTATTTACAATATTTATGGATTTACATATTTTTCTCTATGATATTTATCTTTGTCTTTATCGGGGAGGAGAAGAGGTTATTATAATAGTTATTCAGGTTTTTATAAAACGATCATTTGATGAAAAAAATGTATTAAATATTGATCCTGTTAGATCAATATTTAATACATTATTTTCATCAAATGATCGTTTTATAAAATTAGTGATTATTCTATTTAGTCTCTTATTATTATCGTTACTGGTATGTAACTTGTTCCTAAATATCTGAGTATAATAAGAAGTAATAATATGTTGGATTATTTCTCTCTTCCTTCATTTTGATTGATGAGTACGGAACGAGCGAAAAAGGTTTGTTTGATTTGGTATTCTATTATATCTGTCTACCTCAAAAGGATGCATGGTTTATATATAAGTGTTGTAGTTTTATTTTATATGTGTATAGGTAAAAGGAAAACTATAGAAAAATACTTGAAATACGGAAATATATATTAGGATACGATTGACAAGACTGAATTGAAGTATATACAAGAGTGTACAATAAATTTAAATACAAATTTAGATAAAAAAATACATTTCCGATTAACAATAACTACTTAAAGTATGAGTCTATTCGAAGGTACAATATTATAGTAGTACCTGTCCTTTGTCCCTATCATGCATATAAAGGTTTAAAACGCGACCAAATGCGCTGAAGTCATCGCAACTCTGTGGGGTAAAAGCATTTAGTTGCCATTGCATCGAAAGAAAAAGAAATACGTATTGATACAAATATAATAAAAATATTGAGAGAGGATTTTGTTATGCGTAAACTCCTGATTCACTGCGAGATTTAAGAAATTCTTGCAATGTTTGAAGGGTATGTTATCTACAATTGACATATCATAAGAGTCTGTAATAGACCTATGTACATGAATAAAGATATGTTGAATTTGAATTGATGTAGCGTTTATATTATGCTAATATCAACGAAATCGACAAAGTGATGAGTACTCGAGCGAAGCCGAATATTGACTAATTACTAATTATATTAATTCTTTAATAAAACTCAAGAATTGTAGATTGCGACTTGGAACTAAAATTACTACGTTATTAGATATGTTGTGTTCCGACATGTGATAAACTTTTTAAATGCAATTACAGAAATTTCTGTCTATTTGTGTTTGAATCATATGAAATTTGAATTAAATTTGAACGAGACGAAAAGGGAAAAGAAATTTGGTATGAAGAAGTAATAATTTATACAGTAAGGACAATAAAACTCATTTTAATAAAAAAAATACACTATACAGAGTAACTACTAAGCAGACGAAGTCAGTTATCAACAGGTTTATCTAGGAATATCAATAAATTAATTTTATTCATATAAAATCAACCAGGAACCAACAGAAGCCAGTAGTATATCTATATAATATAAAAAAAGAGCAACAGGCAAGTTTCTTTCTCATTCTTATTGTGCCGAATTTGCATTTCGAGTGGATGGTAAAATAAAAAAATATTTCTATTCAAAAGTGCTAATGCTAAGTTTATTAGAATAAACTTTGTTTCTATTTATATATATCTATTCATATATACATATCCTCTTACAAAACACCATAAAAATTAATTCAGTAGTGTTGAAGATATCGCTAGAATAAAACAGAATAAAGTCTACTTGCGAATCTAGAACTTTCGCACATTGATCCCTAATGGAAGATATGGACTACAGATGACATAATAACTAAGTTCAATCTCAGATAGTTCGTAAATAAAATTGCGTCGGCGTTTATTGTTCTCGTGTTTGCGAGTTCTCTTTTGTTTGTATTTCTTTAGTTGTTAATGTGGTGGAGAACGCACCTATTGTTGCAAGTGTTAGCGCTTATAAAGTTTATCCATTCAGAGAATTATAATGTGCCGATCGGGGAAACTTTTTAAAACTTTTATACATACATATACAATATATATAATGATTGAAAAATCTATCTATATATGTACAGATTTTTTTATCTTTATTATGAATCACGCAAACGATCCATAGAATTGAATGTAGTTTTCAGTGATTTATGTACTATATAGTTAGTAGGTTCTGACTTAAAAATATCTTATTCCATGTTATGCAAGTAAGGTCGACTGATTTGAAAATGATATATACTCTAATAAATTTATATTTCGTTATTGAAATTTAAGATGATCATCTGTTAAGAAGATACTCCTTTAAGCGTATATGAACGCAACTTTTTCAGTATATTCTACATCTAATTAAAATTGTGATATTTTGTCGATGGGACAAAGCAACTAATGTATAGGCATAAATATAAAGAAGGCGGCTGCTAAAGCAAGAGGTGGTGTTAGTCGGATATTCTTTAAATAACTTTGTTGTAGAATTGTACTTTATCTTGTTAATGTTGGTAGAAAACATATTGTTGCAAGTGTTAGCGCTTGTAAAGTTTGACCATTCAGAGGTAAATTATAATGTTGTCGGCCGAGGAAACCTTTAAAAGTTTAATTTGCCATTATTCGTGCCACATTTAAATTCATTCCTTATTTAAACCTTTTAACCCTACACGTACACACTTTCCTATTATTTATCTTGACGTTTATCTTGAAGTTATATTGTTATTAATTAATTTAATTTCTATTAATTGGCGATGAAACCGCCTTTTGTTTTAGTTATAATTATATTTTTATGTGCAATAAATTATATAAATAAAAAAAATAGTGGTGTTCATATGACAATCGTGATTGTAAGGCATATCTAGGTAGGAAACAAAATAATACTAAAAACGTAACTTGTAGAAGTGACTATAACTCTGTATTAATAAGTTATTGAATTTTTAATTTAAATTTGTTAGAATTCAAGTTAATTTAGGCTAAAGTTTATCACGTCATCCAATTAGAGGGCATATGGTCATTTATAAGAGTTGTAACTGATCGGACTGTAACAGGGACCTGATGTTCACATCTTAGTCATCAGGAAAGACCACTTATTAGTACCACAAATATCATTTGACGTCGTGATTTCAGTATTAATGTCTATAGGCGAAGGTTTACTATATTATAGACCATCAGTTTGTGCTATTCTAGTAATTAGAGTACATAAATTATGTGATAGAATTTTAGCATTACCTAAAATAAAGTAATATTTCCCTGAGTATAGGCCATTCACAGTTGGTTCGGCAATTTTTCGCATAATGTAACAAATTGGATGGGTGGCATTTTCCGGCTTGTTAAACATAATCTAACAGTCTGGAAAATTATTCGTCGAATATACTAAGCACAAGCTCTCAACGATAATTTTACATGGATAAATATGATAAATTATAGTCTTACATTCATTATACTGAGGTAGATTTTGTACTATGTCTACCGAATACCTTTGTGACGTTTATTTTTGTCAAGTTGTAAGCTAAGAGTGTTGTGTTAGCTGTTTTTCGGTTTAAACCTATCATCTTTAAACTTGTGTCTATACACGTAAATATTTCTTAACATAAAAAAAAAATACCGAACAGATCCAAGCTCCAATTGAACAATCTCATTAAAATGTATATTGACTAATAAACACAGATAGATTCTATGTTTAAAATACGTTTCAAATTTAAAGTGATAATGTTTGAATCTTTTTAAAAAGTTAATGGAGAATTTAAAAATAGAAAGTAATAAATACTTAAAGAATAGTATCTAAGAAATATCTTGAATACTTCAGCCATTAAAGAAATTCCGATTTTATAAAAAAAAAACGACGTTTAAGAGGGGACGTGATAACAATATTTTCCGGCCGATGGTCCATTCAAACGTAACATGGTGGATTAAAGCAACAGAACGGCGGAATTTTTATGCTTATCGTTTAGGACTTAGATTTTTTTTTATAAAGACACGAAAGCGGAAATTATCTCATTTTGTAATGGTTGTAAATCATGAGGATAGGTACATCCATTGTTTTATCCGTTTATCCTTTTCTTATTTTTAGGTATACACGATAAAATAGTGAAGTCATGACGAGGTTGAAATTGTTTGTTTGCTGGTTTATTTGTTGGTGTGTAACTTTTCCTAGAGACGTAAGCTTTATTGTGATATCAAATAACCAGTGTTCTTTTGCTTCTCAAGTTCGATATCTCTATTTTTAGAATGATTTATTTTTATTATTTGACCGTTGAAATGTATTTTTTTAAATTTTGTCCTGTACAGAAAAATCATACGAAAATCTATTCCAATAAAATAGAACGTATATATTTAAAAAGAAACCCTTAAAAAAGATTTTTTCAAACATATGAGTACACTAATTATGTTTTATAATTAGCGTAGGTACTCAATTTGTTAGAATATTTGGTATTATGTATTTCTTGTACGGTAAAAAATAAAAAATAAGGTGTCTGTTATATCTTAATAACATTATAAACGCGAAAGTTTGTGAGTATGGATGTTTGTTACTCTTTCACGCAAAAACTACTGAACAGATTTTGATGAAACTTTACAGTAATATAGCTTATGCAACAGAATAACACATAGGTTATATTTTTATTGAAATTTAAGGTGTGTGAAATTGCGGGCTATACTAGTAACAAGTATATATATGTAGTTATACATATATACTAGTTAGAGAGTTCTTTTGTTTATTTTACACGTCTAGAATCTTCGTGCCAAGTATTTCTTCCTGGAATCTGAGCTCACGGCTTATAAAACTTTATGTTGCAGCTAAGTACACTAGTGCCACGTTATCGCTCAGGCCACTCTTCAGTTTGTGGCTAAAATGTCTTAATTGAGAACGAAACTGCCGAGTTCAGCTCTAGGTGACTTTAAGCTACTGTTATATACTAACATATAAGAGAAGAGTTTTTTGTTTGTACATGCTAATCTTTAGAACTACCTGTTGGAAATTAAGAGAATAGATTGAACAAGAAATAATCTTTATTCAAATAAGGCACTTTTGAAGTTTGTCATTCGGAATATTGTAAAATATTGTTTCTAGCAGCTTGTCCACCATTCTTTTTATGAATTTTGTATTTTTGATATCTGTTTTTTTTATATGTCATTGTGCTCTAGCGCTATATATATATATATATATATACATATATTTGTGACTGATATATATATATATAATAATAATTTGTCTATTTACCAAATTGTTTCACATGTCTACATTAACGTTGTTTCCTACCCTTGGCTGGGCCTGTTCTGTAGGAACCTATAACAGAACCAGGGAAGGATATGAATTTTCATGTATAAAGTACACAGGTAAAAATATAAGAAACTTTTATTTTTAAGCTCTTTGTTTATATAAATACAAACTAACAAATAGCATGAGTTGGCAAATTTGATGGTTTTATTCTTAACAAAGGAAAGGCTACCATCACGATTCTTAGAAGCAGAGCGAAAAGAAAAATAGACATATATTAATGACTTAATTTTAAACTAATTGTAAATATTTATATTACATATTTTTGAAAATACGCAACTCATTTTAATGCAGTTTTCGCCAATAGATAATGTGATTTAAGAGGAAGGTTTACCTATATGTATAATACCTGCGTGTTATAAGTATTGAACAAGCCGAGAAATTGAAAGCATCCGTGCGAAGCTGGGATGAGTCGCTAGTTAATAATAAATAGGGGTTGCTGTCGATAACCTAACATTATTAAGAAACCCTTTAAATTAAACGGTAAAATCGAGTATTCAGCTGGATAGCACGCTTTGTATAAAGATAATGTTTGGATACTTGGTCCACGTCTTTGTGATATTTAATACTTTACCTTATAATACATCTTATTTTAGTAGCATATTGTCCTAACTTGAAATGTCTAGAATTTCATATTTGAGTGATATACACACATAGGTACGCTTTGTTTATTAACTGACACAAAAAGGATGCAATTACAGTATACTATTACTGGGGGAAGGCGATTGTTCATAATGTGGACCGTAGATCCCATTGCTAGCAATGTACCATGGCAGGGAAATCCTCATGATGAATTCTTAATGAATTGTCACGATGGGCTAATTAATCTGACTTCATGTTCATCTTATATCCTAGAAATAAATCGAGCGAAATGTAGACACGTCAAATGTTGAGTTTACCACAACATCCACAGTAGTCAATTTTATTTATTTATTTACTTCGAGCAACTTTATGGGTACCGCATTTCGGAAAACAGTTATAAAAATAATATAAATATAACAAGTGTTCGGATATCAATATCATATCGTTGACGTTTACTTGTAGTTTTATTTTATACTAGCTTTGCTCGCGGTTTATAGCCGTTATTCTCATGGATCTCATGGTTTTTGCGTGAAAGAGTAATGAACATTTATACTTACAAACTTTCACGTTTATATTATTAATTAATAAGATGTGTGTATGTAAAATATAAACATAGAAAGAGACTTGGAATATTAGGAACAGTTGTCAAGACATTGAAGAATAAAACAAAAAGTACAACAATGGAACTAAAAATTTTTTTTTTTTTTTTTTCGGCGGTAGTTGCAAAAGTCAGTAGTGCACTTTTATGTTATTAATATATTTAATTTATAAATAATAGTTATAGTTCTAATTTAACGTTCTACTTACTGTGTTTTGTGTAAATTGTGTCGTTAGTTGTTTGCATTGCATTACATGCACATATAAGGATAGTATTTGTATAGACTGCCGGCTGCTGTTACTTTCACTATCACTCACACACAATTACAATAAAAATGGCCAACATCGCTGAGATTGCCTCTACCCAGAAATCCCTGGAGTCTACCTTAATGAAAGTGATGACTGATTTTGAAAACAGACTAAAGGTGGTAACTCCTCATACCACCGATGTTATACAGCTGTCTACAGAATTTCACGAATTTAAGGATTCTATGAGGCTCGTTCTTAACGTCCTACATCAACAAATTACTTCACTGACACAATCCATAGATGCTGTTGAGACGAGGCACAGAAATAAATTTCTACTTCTGAGTGGTGTTGCTGAGGGTGAAGGTGATCTAGCGTCAGTTGTTACTTCTACTTTAAGAGACAAACTGGGTATGTCTGATTTGAAATGCACAGACATTATTGGGTGTCATCGAATTGGAATTGTGACTGAGGGACGCTGCAGGCCCATTGTGTTTCGGCCCACTGACTCAGTACTTCGTTCTTCAATTTGGTCAAGAAAGACGAAACTAAAAGGAACACAACTTGTTGTATCTGAATTTTTGACTCGACGAAGGCAGACACTGTTTCTTGAAGCTCGCAGGCGGCTGGGCATGAGAATGGTTTGGACTCTGGATGGTCAGATCTTCGGCAAAGATTCTTCTGGTGCGCGTCGACGAATTACAACTATGGAGGATCTGGAAGCGGTGACCTCTAAACTGGACCCCTCTTCATCTTGTAGTAATCAGGATGTTGTTCCTCAACCTGGACAACCTACAGGGAGGACTCGACGTGGTGCAAGACCCAAGCAGTAACTTTACTAGCCCTTCATATAATTATACATTTTTTATTTTTAATATTATCTAGCATTTATGACCGAATTATTGGGTGCCTAGTTCTGTGTCTGTGTATGCTTGTTTATTGTTTGCATACAAACAGTATCTCAGTGCGTTCATGCATGTTTTGTTTGTTAATATACTCAATTTTAATAACAATTATTACGATTATAATTTTATATTTCATATTCCGCAGGTAGTAATTTTATTGCTTTCTTTTTGGGGTAGTCATTACAACTTAAACATCCATATCATAAATATTGTTTGTATTATTATTATTATTTTTTTTTTCTGTTGTTATGTTCTAAATATCCTTTCTGAAAGGCAAAGGGAACTATGTCTGTACAGCCATGTGTGTTTTGCTTGTTTGTCAGTCTAACTGTCATCGGTCATAGTGACATTAATCAATTGTGAAATCTGAATTCATAGATAACGTAAATTACAGACTGGCAAAGAAAGTAATCATATACAGCTATCTGATACACTAAAATTAGGCCGTATATGTATATATATTAGCACTATTTTATTTTGTTACTAGTGTATTTAGTTGTATCTAATATCGGTCATCGTTAATTTTTGAATAATTATATTGATGAACTAACTGTTACCCACGACTTTGGTGCGTGGAATTTAACTTGTATTTTTGTTTTTCTTCTCATTATTGTTAAATTCATTCGTTATATGTAAATTGTGTAACATTTTATTTTAAATATCAGCCGGCAGGATATTGATTAAGTTTAGTTTAAGCATATTCTAAAAAGATTAATTTATATTATTGTTATATATATATATATTATTACTTATTATTATTATAAACATATATACATATATTATCCATGTCGGATAATGATTCTTTTTACTCTGCCCATGACTCGAGCGACAACTATGAGTCATTTGATTCCTCATTAGACGATACTCCTCTTTCTGTTTGTCTCACTAATGAATTCCAACGTTTTTCTCACTGTCTGAAAATTTGTCACGTAAATGCTCAAAGCATACCGCAGCATCACTCTGAATTTCTTAATGTATTCTCTTCTTCTACTGCAGACGCTATTTTGGTATCCGAAAGCTGGCTGAAGCCGTCTATACCCTCTCCTTATTTTTGTCTACCAGGTTACATCTTGATACGCAATGATCGTGTAGATAGAAGAGGCGGTGGTGTAGCCATCTTTTTGCGTAGTGGACTTTCCTATAAAATATTAGCTACTTCTTCTTCTTCTTCTTCTTTAGACAACGCTGAATACTTATTTATTAAATTGTATGTCAAGGGGTATACAGTTGCACTAGGTGTAGTATATTGTCCCCCTTCTCTCGACTGCTTCGTTGAATTGGAAACAATCTTCGAATCAATCATGTCTGAACATGCTCACCACATAATCATGGGCGATTTTAACACCGACTTAATTCGTGATACGCTCAAGTCTCGTAAATTGCGCCACATCGCCGATTCTGTTGGTCTTGAATTATTGCCACTTGAACCAACCCATACCAATAAAGACTGTCCTGACAGCTGGATCGACCACATTTATGTGTCGTCTCCTCACCTCATTCTCACTCATGGTCAGTTTTCTGCTCCAGGATTTTCGAGACATGACCTAATCTACTTAATTTACAACATCAAAGATTTTAAATACACACCGGCTGAAATTAAACTAAGAAATTTTTCTAGAATGGATTTAAATAAACTTCTAAATGATGTTTCTTTAGTCGATTGGTCTCGCGTTACCACAGCACCAACTCTGAATGAAAAGGTTACTTCGTTTAATACTTGTGTGCTTAATTTATTTAACCAGTGTGCACCTCTGCACCGTATTAAGGTTAAAAGACCACCTGCACCTTGGTTAACTAATGGTATACGCATGGCTATGAAAAAGCGTGATTGGGCATTTCGTGTTTTCAAAAAGCATCGCGATGAGGATAGTTGGACTGCATTTAAAAAGGCGAGGAATCTTTGCAATCATATGGTAAGAGCTGCTAAACGCCGCCACATTTACTCCAATATTTTAAACGCGTCACCGGCTAATACTTGGAAGTTTCTGAAATCATTGGGACTGTGTAAACAGACCAGTGATTTTGTTTCAAAATTTTCGTTAAATGAGCTTAATAGTCATTTTTCTTCCTCTACTCTATTAAATAATGTAATTAAGACAGCCACATTAACTGAAATTTCTTCCTGGCCTAATTTGTCAATTGATAAATTTTCATTTTCTTTTATCACTGACGACGAGACTCTCAAGATAATTAAATCCATTAAATCTAACTGTGTTGGTTCTGACGATGTAAGTAGAACCATGATTATGTTTATACTAGAACACGTTGTACCTTTGATTACACACATTATTAACTTCTCTCTCTTTTCTGGTGCTTATCCTGAAACTTGGCTAAACGCTTTTATTCTTCCTCTTCCAAAGGTATCTTCTCCAAACTTCCTAAAGGATTTTAGGCCTATATCTATCTTGCCCTTCCTTTCTAAGATTTTGGAAGTTGTTGTACACAAGCAGCTCACTAATTTTATATACAGTAACAAGTTGGTTTCCTCATACCAATCAGGTTTTCGACCTGGACATAGTACTGCCACAGCACTTCTCAAAATTACTGATGATGTGAGGGAAGGCATGGAGAATTCCAAATTAACCGTTCTTGTCTTGATTGATTTCTCCAACGCTTTCAATACTGTTGATCACGACATTCTTCTTGCTATTCTTTCTTATCTTGGGGTCTCGTCGACAGCTTTTAAATGGTTCACTTCCTATCTTCAGGGTCGCCGGCAGGCTGTTTGCGTCAATGGATTAATCTCTGATTGGTGCGAGTTGGGTGCCGGTGTCCCTCAAGGCGGTATATTATCTCCTTTACTCTTCTCCATTTTCATTAATTTCATCACCACCAACCTCAAATGCTCTTACCATTTGTATGCGGATGATCTGCAGCTCTATTACCAAGCTGGGGTTGGGAGAATTGCCGAAGCTATTGCATGTTTAAACGAGGATCTTTGTCACATACAGAACTGGGCTAGTAGATTCGGTGTGTCTGTTAACCCAAGCAAATGTCAGGCTATTATTTTAGGGAGTTCACGGTTATTGACAAAACTGAACAGTACTCTGGTCCCCCCTATTGTCTTTAACAATAATTGCATTCCTTTCTGTTCAAAAGTTAAAGATCTGGGGTTGACCATTGATAGTAGTTTTAGTTGGGCGTATCATGTTAATGACGTCAGTAAAAAGGTTACATCTACATTGAGAAATCTGTATCGGCTCAAAAACTTCCTTCCGAGTAAAACAAAGATCTTGCTTATTCAATCGCTGGTATTGCCTATCCTTGATTATGCTGATGTGTGCTGCTCAGACATGAATGAAGACCTCTTGAACAAATTGGATCGTTTGCTCAATAATGCTATACGTTTCATTTTTGGACTTCGTAAATATGACCACATCTCTTCTTACCGTTCTCAGCTTAAATGGCTGCCCATCCGACAGCGACGTATCACACGTATCTTGTGTACTCTTCACTCTATACTATACGATCCAAATTCTCCTCAATATCTAAAATCTAAATTTCTGTTTCATGGGGATAACACCTCTCGTAACCTTCGTTCTTGTAGGACCTTGCTTCTTCACATTCCTGACCATCGTACTAACTTCATTTCTTGCTCCTTCGCCATTCAGGCAATTAAACACTGGAATGCGCTGCCCCTTGACATTAAATCTATTAAAAATAAATCTCATTTCAAAGCTAAATTACGGGTTCATTTTCTACGCAATGTGCAATCATAATTAAATTTCTGATTCTCCTTATTTATCTCTTTCTTTTCCGCTCTATTGAACTTATTTTCTGCCTCATACATGGGTAATTTTCCTGTATCTAAATATTTAATCCAAGTATGTATATGTGTATATATTTATTTATGTGTCGTATGTAAATATGTATGTCTAATAATATGTATTATTTTAAAGTTATTACGTAAATGTTTATAAACTATAATGCGCCGCTTACTAACTTCTCTGTTTGCCTTATGGTTGACTGGTAGAGAACGCCCTTAGGTGTTAAGTTCGCCATATGTACATTTATATATTGTATTTGTGCATTAAAGTTTAAATAAATAAATAAATAAATAAAAATTTAAATACAAACTTAGATAAAGAATATATTTCTGATTAGCCACTGTACTGGCGATACAATACTAAGTATAGCTCTGGTAGGTTTGTTACAATAATAGACTATATTTATACATATTTTAATTAGCCACTGTGATATAAGAAGAATCTACAATTCGAGGACTCAAATATATTAAACTTACAAAATGACTTCCGTAGTCATCGTGTGAAGAACGTTGAAATTAGGTTCTTAAGTAAAGAAGCCCATTATAATTAAAACTTGAGTTTCATATATTTTTAGGTTTCATCTTAAGTTAGAATGAGTTATAATTGAAACAAGGTTTTAAGTATTTCAATTAAGAACATTACAAGGATGAATAGAATTGATTGGAAATTTTAAAATTAATTAAGAAAGACTTTTTAGATCGTGATAGTATAGCTAATTTAATTTTTCAACAACTTTGTAGTCATTTCTATTTTACTCCTCCGTGGACGGTTAGAGATCAGGCTGCAGTTGAGAATATTGAGGTTTATAATCTCAATATAAAGAAAAAGAAAAAGTAATTGTTATTTAGTAACGATTGTTTACGAAATAATAAAATATTACATTTTTATATCGACTAGCTTGTTTCTCGAATATGGTAGCAGAGCGGTAAAAAATACGATTCATACATGCAAATCTTCTTCAAAATTACCTCGTTAACACCCATGGTTAACAATTACAGCAATTGGAAATTCCAGAAGAGAGAAAAACTTGTTTCACTATTTTAAAGTCAATCTGTTAAAATTGTTTACTAATTTGGGTATATATGTGTTTAAATTGAAAATATTCCACATGAACATTCAATGCCATGTATGTTTGTCATTTAAGTGGCGTATAGTAGTTAGACTTTGATAAATCTAATAAAAGTTACTTGTAATATAAGTTTTAAGTCTAATAAAAGGTACTGCTTTGTGTATGTCTTATTGTAGAGCTATGTATGTTTGTAGAGCCAATCGACTATCCCACGTTGGGCGCCATTTCACATTACAAGTACCTTTCTAGGGATTAAGTGTATAGTTTGTATCAATAATAATGTACATATAGCACATAATATTATGTTTACCTATACTCTACATATTGTATTACGATAGAAAGTTAAAACTGTTTGACTTCCATCTAGTCTGTTGCTGTTTTCAAGTTTTGTGCAGAGCTTATACTAGGGCCACTAAGAAACAGTAATTTTGTAATTACTTACATAATAAAAATAGAAAATATTTGGACTGAAAATAAAAAAAGGATACTCCTATTCATGATTGCAAATGTTTATACCATGCGAGAATCGAACCTGAAAATATCGGAAATAAGATGTGCACTACGGGACTTCTGATATTATTGTATAGAAAGATATTCGATATTATATTTCTATTAACGCAACTAACACGTACAAAGTTACAAGAAATGCTTAGTACTTAATAAAGATCTAACTTCTTATGAAATCTAATTAACAACAATTTGAATAGGAAACTTAATACTGTTAAAAATGTAATTATTTAATAATATTTGGTGGAATTACTTTTTGCTGAAGGCATTTCTTTTAAAAGTGACTCAATAGCGTGGGAGATGGTCCTTGGAACTTATTACACGTGGAGAGCTTCACGATCTGCCAGTACGAAACAACTTTTTAAGATTTAATGAAATGTTTCAGGGATCAGTTTAAAAACTGCTTTCATTAATCCCTTACTTTTATATTTAAAGCCATTTAAGATTTTAAAACAAATAAATATTAACTGAAGCAATTTTATTTAATATCATGAAATCCGATCAAATTGACGTTAGATATAAACTTTTGTCTCACTCAAATTGTGTTATAGATTTCATGCTTTTTTATATTATATATGATATATATGAATATGATTGCTTGTGAGATGGATTGTGAGAAAGATGATATGGCAAGAAAAGGATTAAATAATGAGATGACTGTAAAACAGGGATGAATGGATGAGACAAACATATTATGCCAACCACAAATGAATGGGATAACGAAGAAGCTGATGATGATGAATGTTCATGCAGTGGTTTTCTCAAGATACTAAAGCATCAAGTTTTTCCAATAAGTACCTAGTAACATTAGTATAACATTTTTTTTTAATCTAAAACAAATTGGTCGACTGTCGACTGTATAGAGGTAGAGTGTTATGGATATCGCATCATCGTGACATTACGGAGGACTAAGCTAGCGTAGCTTGTGATTTCACTGCCATATCTCATCTTTTAACTGAAAAGTAACTTACCAAACGAGTTGCTTGATGGCTTAAATAGACAAGACTTTGGAACCCACCCAGAAGACTTTAGTAATATGCTTTTTATGCAATAGTTTAATAAAAATGTATTGTTATATTAAAAACTTCGAATTTTTAACTCAAGTATAGAGACAATATTGCTCTATGGTGGGCTGTCATATACGTTTATAGTTTTATAAAATAATTTTTTTAACAAAGCCCGCTATTACTCATAAGTAACTATTACACGGTCTATGTTTGAGCGTGTTTTAATTCAACTCTTATAGAGCCCCGATCATTTTGATTGGCATAATGAATCGTTAACTCTTTGATAAACTAAGCCGAGTTGGTAAGCGGTTTCCTTATTAATTTCTCACTTCAATGAACTGATACAGAAAGTACTTTTAAGAACTCAAACGATTCTTTTTAATTTATAGTTTTTGTTTTATATCTAGACATGTTTGCGATCACAAAAGCCATAAAATTAATGTTTTTAAATATGGAAAGTCAAACGGTGAGCTGCGACGTTGTTTTGTTTCTACTAGGTGTGTCCGCGGTTTCATTGAAATCCATTCAGCAGTTTTTGCGTGAAAGAGTAACAAACATCCATCAATCCATCCAACATACAGTCACAAACTTCTGCTTTTATAGTATTCATCGAGATTGTATTACTACATGATACAATTTCAATTTTTATATAATACTGTCTCGGTGGTCGAGCAGTTTAGCATATCGCTTTACTTTCGATGATCGAGGATTCTATTCCTTGCGTGATGAAAACATTTATATTCATGCGTATGATTGTTTATATATATGCATTTACAAACAAAATGTATCTGAATATTTGTATCAGTTGTTTAGTACTCAAGCTAGGGATTAGATAGCTATGTCTTGGGAAAAAATCTTCTTGTACATTGTAGGCCGTTATCAATATTGAGGTATATTTTATAGAAAGTTATCGAGCATAGCATCTTTTGAACTCATTTTTGGGTAAGGTCCAAGACGCTGACGTCTACATAGAAGCCTTGCCTTCTCTATTATGTAAAATTAGAATATACTTATATGTATAATAGTTTTTAAGATATTAACATGATGGTAATTAACTGTAAGTTTCTATTATATTACTAAAATAAATTAAAAATAAAAATTGTATTATGCAAGGATTGAACCCACGACAAGAACGAGGCAGTGCGTTAAACCGTTAAACGTCGCAGTGAGCATTAACGTCATCGTCTACAGAAAACAACGATAAGAATGTAAAAGATTGAAATATTGCAAAGTTAAGGTACTTTTTCGATAATGGAGGTTGTGAGATCGATGGGCTCATCTCGAGTCTGTTTGTATAAGAGCCGAGTTGGAAATTGAAGGGATAAATTAAGATATACATATTAGGGTGAGTTTTCATTGAAACTAATATTATACAGAGGAAATATATTTTTGTTGGTAATGAATATATACAAACAGTATTTAAACGATTTAATACAATATAACCTATGAAACTACAGAAGTAGACTGAAAAAACTTATCTGATGTAGAGTGTAGAAAGCCGTCCACCCACGGTATATTCCAGGTTTGAACCCATAGCAGTGCCCACAGAAAAAGTCGAATCGTCAGTCAGAAGTTGGCTTTCAGCCGCTCCATAAGTCCTTCCTTGGGTTTAGAGTGCCATCTACACTCGCCCCCTATCTGTCAGTAAAGTTGTAAAGATCAGCTGCGGCTAAACAACATTACAATAGTTTGAAAGAAAACCTATTAGTTAAATTTTTATTTATTTTAAATATAATTGAATTGAAACAAAGCGATCTTAGAATTTCAAAACCTAATAATATTGTTCGCCTAAGACTGTAAAGTTGGAGCTGAAATAACAAGATTAATATCAACGCTGTACCAGAGGTTTATAATGTAATATTATACAAGTGAGTTTGTATGTTTATTGTTTATGCATTCGCGCTTCAAATTATTAAACAATAATCATGAAATTTGGTTTATATGTAGCATTTATAACATTTACTCTTATTTTAATTATATTTATATTATGTATCTACAGTTAGGCTGTAAGTCATCGACTTGTTCATTATTATTTTTAATGACTGAAATTTCCTAAGGACTTTTTTTTATATTTTATTTTTAGTATTAAAGGAAACTACGGTCGCTAATGGTAAAAGACATATATTTCAAAATTGACAATATAATCGAACAATAGAAAAATTGATTTTAAATATATATAAAAAAATATAGTAAAGGTCTAAGAAGGTGCGTCGTGCACATTTATTAATCACTGCATTATCCGTCTAAACCACAGACTTGTAAAATCTTTACAAGTCTGATTTGGTTAGTTTTTTTATGGTTGATAATGGAGGATGACGAAATGAACATGAGATCAGGTCAATAAGCCCATCGTGAGAAATTCACCAGGAATTTATCACGGTGGTTTCCTGGGAAACCGCGTAGAGGTCAACTTGACATAGTACATTGATAGCAATGAGATCCAATGGGACCACGCAAAAAATCCCCTTCCCCCAATTAGGAGGTTAAATATATATTTATTATGTATATGTAATGCTTTTTAATAATTAATTCAAATGTAATGTTAAGAATTATAACTAGCAACCAACCTGGTTTAGCACTGATGAAAATTTCACGATTTAGTAATTGTGTTTTGAAAATAAAATACAGGCCATATTACTCGCAGACAGTGTTTTTTTTTATGTGATTGATATGATGGTAATCAAGCTTACGGCCCATCTGATGGCATTACATGCTGTTTTTATGCGACACCCGTGATACTCATGCGTTGCCATTCTAAAGGACTAATAATTATGCTTTTTATATATATTTTGTTTTGACAAAGCACACAGCGCCATTTAGACCCAAGTTAAGCTAAAGCTTGTGTTATGGGGACTAGGTAACAGATACAAATACATACATTATATATTGTTTCGTAAATACATACATAATATACATAGAAAACACCCAGACCGATACAAACAATCATACTCATGAATACCTACAAATGTTTGTGCCGCACGAGGAATCGTACCTGCGACCATCGGAAGTAAGGTGGCGTGCTAAACCGCTAGACCACCGAGGCCGTCAAAATTTAATGTCTTCAATCTAAACATTGCTTACAAAGCAAACTGTTTGAAAGCTGATATAGGCAGAGGTACCCACGCAGACGAGTTTTTACAAACTTTACCACGATGATAATTATGGATATTCCGAGAAACTGACAATTCTTACCAACTTTATAAGGTACTTTCAAGTGTACCATCAAATTATCCACCATGGACCGCCCACATTCATTGACGCCTTCATAAATTCTGTGTCGCGTTGATAGATCTATATTTTCTACTATATGTATTTTTTCTATTTATTTTTGTGATATTTTGTACATTATATTAATACAAGTGATAGTGACAATCACATCGTACTTAAATTAATGCCAGAACAATAACTTAGCTGCATCCGAAGCTGGCAATAATTGGTGTTAATTGAAATTGAAATAAAAATTGAAGTTATAATAAATTCTGTAACGCGTGTATCATATATTATATAATATATTGTATCAAAGAACGGACATCGATATTTTTTATTAAAAAACAAGTGGAGTTACGGGGAACAGCTGAGCCATGAAATATAAAAGTATTTTACAAATAGAACTGGTAGTTTCAGATATTGGTACTAATTAATATGTATAATGTTAAAGGGTTTGTTTGGTAAACTCTTAAATATTATATATTAATATAGATATAAATTACTAGTATGCCGCTCTGATATTTTAATGTAATCAACGTATAGGTATATACTAGAGATGCTCTAAATAGTACGTATTTTATACAAAGTAACGGGTATTAAGTAACTTCTGTACCGAAGTACTGTGTCGGTACTTTGTACTTCTTTTAAGCACTGAGTTACTTCATGTTTAATTACTGCCGTTTGCTTAGGCACTGTTGTTACATAATTACTGTAGTTATTGAAGGCATTCTGGATATTGTAGTTACCTTGTTATTATACTTATGTAGTTATTGAAATCTAAGTTAATGAAGTCAAAATAATTTAAAAATAAATTAGGATAATCTTACCACTTATGCACCAAATAATACTTACTACATACAGGTACAGTATAAGAAATGAAAATATCAATAGTATTAAAAGTAACTAGTAACGTAACGGTACTGAAGTAGCGAGTATCATTTGGTTTAATAACGTACAGGTACTCCATTTGTTAATTATACAGCCCTAATACATACTCCGGCAGTTTTGAACAGAATATTACATTCTGTGTCTTAAGCATTCAAAGAGCACATCTGTTCAACTCAGAAATTGCGACTTTGTCTCACAAGAAATTACCGTGTAAGTATTAATTATTATGCTAATAAATTACGTAGGCACGTTGGTGCTATCTTGATAAATCTCGTAGGTATTGTCACGAGACAAATTTGTCTTGAAATCCTCAAGTTATAACAATTAAACACTTGTCACTCCAATTAAAACTTGGTCGTTCGAAAGCAATAATATTATCTTAAATATAACCTCAGGATTCGGTCCTGGTGGTCCAGCGGTTTACTATCGCACTGCCTTACTATCGCAGTTTCGAATTCTCAGGATGCAAAATATTCATTCTATTCAAATATACACTTCTATTCATGAGTATAATTGTTTGTATAGATTTGGGTTTGTTATTGTTGGTTGGGTTATGTACATTTACACAAAAATATATCTAAGAAGACCATCAGTTGTCTAGTATAGAATAGAATATAATTTTACTGATTCATTGTATTGTGTCAAGCAAAACAATAATTCTATAAAAAATACTGAGTCTATGTGGAATGTGGACCACAACTCAGCATAATGTAAAATATAGTAGTTGCCAGCGCTGATTTTCAGTTGGTAGTTAGTTAGTAATCATAACTCTCTCCTTGGCTTGGGCCTAGATGGCGCTGTGTAAATTGTTCAGGGTTTCCAATTTTTATTTTATTTTTTATTTATTTATTTGAGCGACCAACATGACATACACTATTTTAATTAATTATTTAATTAATTTTACGCCTAATGATGAATATAATGACTATGATGAATGAATGATGAGTAATTAGGCGTATTAGGCGTATCGAATTGTGACTACGGGAAAAGGGGGTACTCACTATAAAATACTAGGTAACGCGCGACGAATTTTAGAAGTTTAAAGTCCTTTTTCGAAAATAATCCATTTTATCACATCAATGAATACATGTTGTGCTGGCCGCTGCCCCCGGGAGTCGGAAGGCGCGTCGGCAGGCACCGAGTCGCTGGTACGCCCGGACGTCAATCTATCCTCCTCGAGGTGAGAGAGTGCCCTTTTCAAAGCACTCCCTACCTGAAGGGCCTCAATCAACGCCGCGGGCGCGTTGCGGGTGAAGGACCAGGTGCCTTTTTATAGGCACCACGATGATTCGTCCTGAGAAGGACGTTTACACGATGCTGATGCGACGGTGACACGATGCGATGACACGATGCGTGAAAAGGGTTGTGACGACTATGCTTGACGATGGCGATGATGGACGGGCAGTAAATGAGAAAACGGTTCTTGTGGTTCAGAATGCAGAGGCGAGGAGAATTTCTTCAGTGGTTGATTTCTTTTCCGGTTGAATTCGCTATTCTGAGGTCAGATTCGCTCTTCAGAGATCTATTTCGCTATTCTGAGGTCAGATTCGCTATGATTTGTAGCGCTTTTGGATGCTACTTATATACGATTTTTTGCTACTAGCCAGCGGACCCTTGGCCGCCCTATTCTCCTCACCCCTTTATACAATTTTTATTATATTTTATCAATCTTATAATTTATGCTTACAATTTGTGCATCAAACGACAATACCATCTTTAATTTACATTTTTATTATGATGTGTGCGCTGCGCGACGTGCGGTTTAGGAATAATTCGCGATTTCGCGGATTGCGCCTTTTATATGACCTCGCTCCCCTTCCCCCTCATATATATATAGCGCGGGAGAGTGAGGTCGCGCACCCGTCCCCAAAACACTGCCCGCGGCCCCCAAGGCCAACGGCAGCTCCCTCGCACAGGACTTCGCATTGGTCGCTCGCTTAGCCAGCACCATCGACCCTAACGAGATTGCCCTTCTGGCCTCCAAGCTCCGCCTGTATAAGGAGTCGCCCCAAAATAGGCTCGCAGCCGTCTGCGAGCACATCGGCGTACTTACCGCCATCCTCAATTTTAACCTGTAATTATGGGTACTCGAGCTCAGAGAGAAAAGCCTCGGTCCGTTCGAATAGCGTTTTTTAACGCGTTCGGATTAAAAAAACAAAAGGAGGAAATCGCCTCCTTTCTCACTGACCACCAAGTCGATATTCTCCTCGTGCAGGAGACCCTACTGAAACGTTCAGTCCGCGATCCTAGAATCGCCAATTACAACTTAGTTAGGAACGACCGCACCGCCTGTAGAGGCGGCGGTACGCTCATATACTATAAACGGTCCCTACATTGTATACCGCTACAAACACCGCCTCTCACTCATATGGAGGCCTCCGTCTGTCTTCTCGGCATGACCGGCCACCGACCGCTCGCCGTGGCATCCGTATATCAGCCTCCCGGCAAACTACTGCTGGAAAGCGACCTACGCGCCCTCCTAGATATCAACAGCGCCACCATTCTGGCTGGCGATTTGAATTGTAAACACACCCGCTGGAACTGCCACGTGTCCACGACAAACGGCCACAAACTAGACAGACTAGCCGACTCGCTCGAATTCGAGATAATCGCCCCGCTCCGCCCTACTCATTATCCCCATAACGTGAACCACCGACCCGACATACTGGACATGGCACTGCTGAGGAACGTAACCCTACGGGTGAGCTCCCCAGAAGTCCATGCCGAGCTTAACTCGGACCATCGACCGGTAACCCTCCTTCTGGGCCCTCCGCCCGACACGCCACTACCAACCAAAACAATAACAGACTGGCAACGACTCGAGAAATCTCTCGAATCGACCGACACACCGATACTAAACCGTATTCCCGACGTCATAGAGTCCACCGAGGACACTCTCATTGCGATCGACTCGCTTACTAACCACCTGCAGTCGGCAGTCAAGGACTGCTCCAGGGAGGTACCAGCGACGGACGACCGTCGCTGGCAGCTTCCCGATGACGTAAGGAGGTTAATAAGCGATAAGAACGCAGCCACTAGAGCGTACGATCGCTACCCCTCCGAACCGAACCGGGTGCGCCTGCGAGCCTTACAGCGTAGCGTTAAGGAGCGCATCGCGCAGATCCGGGACGGCCGGTGGGGCAAGCTCTTAGAAGAGATAACGCCATGCCACACCGCGTACTGGCGCATAGCGAAATCTCTCAAAACCGACCAACAGACAAACGACATGCCCCCGCTAGTCCGACCCGACAACACTATAGCCTTCTTCGACGAAGACAAGGCTGAGTGTCTAGCGTCCAACTTAGAAGCCCAATGCTCCCCCAGCACGCTCCCAGTCGAGGCAGGTCATCTCGAGAAGATAGACACCGAAGTCGAACGCATCGCGTCCACCCCGCCCACCGAATCCCTCTCACCAGTCACGCTTGATGAGGTCAAAACGCTAGTTAAACAACTACCTATCAAAAAATCACCCGGCTCAGACGGCATATCGAATAGATTAGTCAAAAGTCTGCCATCCCAACTTTTGTTATTACTCGTCGCTATTTTTAACGCGGCGCTGTCCAACGCTATATTTCCAGACAGCTGGAAAGAAGCCGTGGTCATTGGCATCCCCAAGCCCGGTAAAAATAAATCCGACCCGTCCAGTTATCGTCCTATCAGCCTCCTCAAGGCTATAGGCAAGCTGTACGAGCGAATCCTCCTCGCCCGCCTAAAGGAGTTTATATACTCTAAAGGCCTGCTCATCAATGAGCAGTTTGGCTTCCGAGCCAAACACTCATGCGTCCATCAAGTGCACCGCATCACGGAGCACATTCACAAAAACACTCTGTACTTCGCCACCAAGTCCCCCAAAGGCGGTACAGGCGTCCTATTTTTCGATGTGGCTAAGGCTTTCGATAAAGTCTGGCACAACGGCTTGATTTACAAGCTTCATCAGTTAGGTGTCCCCGACAGGCTAGTACTCATTGTACGAGATTTCCTGTCGAATCGCTCTTATCGCTACCGTATAAACGGAGCGTTATCCGACCCGCACCCCATACGAGCCGGCGTCCCTCAGGGCGCCGTCCTCTCTCCGATGCTCTACTCGTTGTACACCAACGACATCCCCAAATTCTCCGACTTAAAAGTCGAAATATCGCTGTTTGCCGATGACACGGCTCTCTTTACATCCGCCAAGTCCCGTG
Organism: Achroia grisella; assembly: GCF_030625045.1. Classification (NCBI taxonomy): domain Eukaryota; kingdom Metazoa; phylum Arthropoda; class Insecta; order Lepidoptera; family Pyralidae; genus Achroia; species Achroia grisella. Next base: position 276,215 of record NW_026712590.1, read on the forward strand.
CGACAATAGCCAGACGGCTTCAGAAAGCCGTAACGATACTGGGCGAATGGTTCCGTCGGTGGCGCATAGAAGTCAATCCCGAAAAAAGTGCAGCAGTGTACTTTAGCAGGGAATTCGACTCTATGAATCACCCGATCGAACTATTCGGCCAAAACATCCCGTGGGTTTCGAAAACGAAATATCTCGGCGTCACCCTAGATAGGAAACTAACGTTTCGTCCTCACATCAAGCGTGTCCGCGACCGAGCCGCCTTTATACTAGGGCAACTCTATCCCTTTATTAACAAGCACAGTAAAATGTCGCTTCGCAACAAGCTGACATTATACAAGGCTTGCATCCGTCCCATCATGACCTACGCTAGTCCCGTATTCGCCCACATACCCTACTGCTTAATCAACAGACTGCAGGTCATTCAGAATAGGTTTCTGCGTCGAGCCACCGGTGCGCCGTGGTTCGTTCGCAGCGTAGATCTCCACCGCGATCTTAATCTGCCCTCCATCAAGCAGTTTATGAAGGAAGCGTCTCGACGCTACTTCGACTCTGCCCAATCCCACCCTAATCCGCTTATAGTCAGTGCGGTCGACTACGCACCGAGGAGTAATATCCGACATACGCGACAACGTCGCCCGAGGCACGTTCTCATTGACCCCGACGACCCCATAACGGCAGGTAACCTCCCCACGGGCCCACCCGTTCCACCCCGACCACACTTTTACACACACACACGACACCGTCCTCGCCGGCGAAGACGACGACCTCAAACACACAATATCGCGCATTCAACCGGGCGCCTGCGCGCGCCCGGGCGCTCCACACCGGCGCCCCCGGGCGCCCCTCCGATCGATCCCCCGTCCAATTCAAACGGGGATCGAAATTACGACGGCCTGAGCCGAGGTTCGAACCCCTAGTGGTGCCCTCAGACTAAAGTCGTATCCGTCGGGCAGGAGTTGGCCTTCAGCCGCTCCATAAGTCCTTCCGCGGGTTTGGAGTGCCATCTGCACTCGCCCCATAACGTCCGGTGAAGCTGTAAAGGCCAGCTACGGCCAACAGCATTAGAGTAGTCCGAAAAAAAAAAAAAAATGAGGTCGCGCGTCAGTCGAACGAATGCTGCCGCGCAACGCACATTACAATTATTATTACATATCTATAAATGATTACATAATGATACTTTAAAAAGATCCCTTTTATAGTTTATGCCTATGTATTTTAGGATCTATTTCTTATACTATATTCTATTCTGTTCCTATTTATTTTCAGGGGATTGAAACCACAACCATTATAATCATTTATTTGTCATCTTATCCTATATATCCAAGCATTTTCGTAAATAATAACATAAAGTACTTAAATCTCTATAAACTTATCCCTATCAAATCTACTATTCTTAAGGTGTTACTATGTAACAATTGTACTATTTATAAATTTGCTATATCTAATCGACTTATTTCTACAATCTATGACTATACATAATCTTTAAGCGGTGGTCCGGAACATTATTCTCCCGCCGCTGCAGCGGTCGTCGAGGGCGCTGCAGGAGCCTTGTCTGGTTCCGGAGCCCGCTCTTCACTATCAGCAACTCCCGTTGGCAGGACCACGAGTCGTTTGGTTGGCCTCCTCAGCACGCCATTCTTGGTCTGGATGTCGGCCACTCGGATGACGCCGTCTGGGCCGGGAAACACTGCTATTACTCTCCCGCGCGGCCATGTGTTGCGCGGGAGATTGGAGTCGACGATCAGGACTAAGTCTCCGATGCGCAGAGGTTGCCCCGTGCCGCGGGGCTCCCGCCGGTGTTGAAGTTCCGGTAGGTACTCCCGGAGCCATCGGCTCCAGAAGTGGTCTGCTAGCCGCTGCGCTCTCTTCCAGTGACTCCGGCTATCGATATCGGTGTCTTCAAAGCTTCCCGGAGTTTGCACTTTGCCCGATCCTCCCAGTAGAAAGTGGTTAGGCGTGAGGGCTTCTTCGTCGTCCGGTTCAGCGAGTGTCACGTGAATGTTGCCGTCCTTGTCTTGCACTCTCCAATACACGGCGGCGGCGTAGGCGTTCTCGCTTGCGTCTACGAATGTGTGCAGTTCCCTGGATGACGCGCTGCTCAGCTCCGGGTGACATCGTGGCACGTTGATATGGCGTAAATTGACTAAGTGCTGTGTCCACTTCGTCCAGTCTTCGGCTAACTTCTCAGGCAATTTCTCGTCCCAACCGATGCCGATTCGCCATGTTTCTTGTAAAATGCCTTTCGCTTGCACGGTGACGGGTGATGCTAATCCTAGTGGGTCGAAGAGAGACATGACCGTCCGGAGGGCTTCTCTCTTCGTCGGTGTGCGACTTCCGTTGACTATCTCTTGCGGAATTCGGGCCATATTTAAGTTGAAGCCCAATGTGTCCGTGGCGGGCCTCCATGTGAGGCCTAATATTTTCTCTTCTTTGTCGGCTCTATCTATGGAGACGGTCCTATCTTCTATTCTTGTGCTGTTGTATTTTTCTTGTAGTTGTGGGCTGTTCGATGTCCACTTCCTTAAATGGAATTTTGCTTTCCTATGTACGGTGTCAACTTCATGGGTGATTTTCATAGCTTCTTCCTCCGTTTGGAAACTTTGAAGGTAATCATCCATATAGTGGTTATGGATAATTGCGTCGGCTGCTCTTGGATATTGTTCCTTGTGTTGTTCTGCGTTGTGGTTCTTGATGTACAAAGCGATGCACGGTGAGCAGGCGGCGCCGAAGATCACTGCCTTCATTCTATATTCGCGGGGTGGTCCCTCCCGCCGGTGTTGTCGCCACAGGAACCGCAGGACATCTCTATCTTCTTTGTTGATTTCTATTCGTAGAAACATTTCTTCTATATCTGCGGCGACGGCTATTGGATGTTGTCTGAATCGCATTAACACCCCTGGTAACGATTGAAGTAAGTCCGGACCGGTCAGCAGATGATCGTTGAGTGACGTCCCCCTGGCGCGAGCGGCTGCATCGAAGACTGGACGAACTTTCCCCGGCTTAGCTGGATGAAGCACGGGAAAGTGCGGAAGATACCAGGTGCGGGCGTCCGATGGGGTGGTGGCGGCTTCTTCTGCGTAGCCTTTTTCTATTAGGAGCGCTATTTGTCGCTCGTATTCTTCTTTCAGCTGTGGATTCCTATCTATTTTCTTCTCTGTGCTGTACAGCCTGTTGAGCGCCGCATCGTAGTTGTTCGGCAACTCGACTTTATCTGTTTTCCACAGTAGCGATGTACTATATCCCCCATCTGGCAGAGCGCGAGTCTTCTTCTGTAGTATCTGTAGTGCTCGCTCTTGAGGGTCGGCGCGTGTCTTTCTTGGCAGCACGCCTAGTGATTCTATAGAGAAATATCTTCTTAATTCCTCTTCTATTCTATCCTCGGCCCCCTCACGTATATGATATACATGGTGGACTTGATGGCCGAGACTGCGAGTGGACGCTCCATGCAGCACCCATCCGAGCGGAGTTTTCGATGCGACTGGTTGTGACGAAGATCCTCGGCGAACTTCTATGGCCAGTAACAGTTCCCAATTGTCTTGGCCGATGAGGATCGTTGGTGTGGCGTCGTGGTAACACAGTATCTTCTTGATGCCAGCCAGGTGTTGACATCGTCGGATATCTCTTTCTTCTATTTGTTGTTTGGCGAGTTTGAGTCCCTTCATTGTCCTGGCGGAGATCTCATACTCCTCTTCTGAACCGCATAACGTTAGAGTTACGCGTCTCGAGCTATTTGTTCGAACCGTTGCGCCGGCCAGTGCTTCTATTTTCAGTGGTTCTGTCGGCCCCTCCGCGCCGACTCTTGTGGCTATTTCCTCATCTATGAGGGTGACGGTAGATCCATCGTCGAGGAGGGCGAAAGTGTCGATGCTGGCCCGCGGTCCGACTATTTTCACCGGCAGTATTTTGAGATAACTGCGCGGTGAACGTGTGAGCGAGACGCCTGTCGATACTGTTGCTGTCTCTGTCTTCTGTGTCTCGCTCGTTGCCCTGTAGTGCAACAATTTGTGATGCATACGTGGACAGTCATCTATTCCGCAAGTCTTCGTCTTGCAGTTATGTGTCTGTGTTCGATATTGTAGGCATCGGAAACACAGACGTTGCGCCTTCGCTATTTCCCAACGCCCGTAGCTATTTTCTTTCTTGAATTTTTCACACTGTTGCGCCGCCGTGTGCGAATTTGATTTGCACACGGGACACGTTGGCTTGTGGCGGGGTGGGCTGTCCGTCTTGCTCGCTGTATGTGTTCGCTGCGGACGGATTTGAACACGACGACTTTCCGACGGCTTCGGTTTGTCGTCCATGCTTGCTATCTTCATGGGTTCGGCGCTTACGCTATAAATTTCAGCTTCTATCTTCACGAAGTTGTAGTACTGTACTAAATCCGGTACGTCTTCGTGGGCTTGCTGCTGGCAGTAAACATACCACCTATGTCGAATGTTCGGCGGTAGTTTTTCTATTAATAACTTCGCCACTTCCGGGTTGTATAGAAAGTTGATCTTCTTCAACGTCTTCAATGACACGATGCTATTCTTGACGGCTGTGGCGAATCTGCAGAACTCCCCCGGTGTGTCCTTCGGTGGTGGAAGACTCCGCAGCTTTGCTATTTCGACTTCTGCTATGTTGTTCGGTCGACCGAAGGTGAGCTCCAACTCGTGCATGATCTCTTCGGCCGGCGTGTTTGCTATTAGGAGGCTCTTCATTGCTGACCTAGCCTCCCCTCGTAAGGCTCTCCGGAGCCTTTCTATGTTCTGCGACGGCGTTAGATAGCCCGCAGATTCTTCGTAGGCTGCCTTGAAGGCCAGCCAATCTGTATGCGCCCCGTAGAACGGTGTGAGTTCCCCTCTATACTGTGCTGCTAGGGGACCCGACGTTGACGCTTGTGGGTGCGGCGCGACGGCCGCTAGCGACGATGTAGTCGCCCTGACGATTTCGGTCACTGCAGTTGCGAGATCACCAACTTGAATGGTATCTGTGGGTGCCAATCGTTGGTGAGTTTCTATGGTACCCCGAAACGGCTCCTCTATTCTCGCCGGTGTGGGCCTCTTCGGTGGATTCGGTGGTGCTTCTGGTGGAGGTGGTGGTGGCTCGGACCGCTGCTCGAGCCATTCGACGACCCTATTGTGGCCGTCTTGCGATGCTGGTTCCGACGGTTCTTCGTCTTCTTCTCCGAAGGCTTCCAGTCGGGCTAGCTTGGCCTCCGCCAACTGTAATCGATAGCGAATGACCTCTTCTCGGGCGATAGCGATTTGTTGCCGTCTCTCCTTTTCTCTATCGGAGAGCTGTGATCGCGCCGTTGTTTGTTGAACGACGGTTTCTTCGACGTCTTGTGTCCCTTGTGGCGACCTCGGCGGTATGCTATGTCGAATAGGGAACGGGTTTTCCCTCCGCGGTGGGTCTGGGACCTGTTCTGCATCTGTTTGATGCTCTTCTGTCTTCTCCTCTTGCATTTTGCCAGTTCTGCTTCGTGTGACGGGCATCTTCTATTCTTCTTGATCCGGCTCGAAGGACCAGCAGATGTGCTGGCCGCTGCCCCCGGGAGTCGGAAGGCGCGTCGGCAGGCACCGAGTCGCTGGTACGCCCGGACGTCAATCTATCCTCCTCGAGGTGAGAGAGTGCCCTTTTCAAAGCACTCCCTACCTGAAGGGCCTCAATCAACGCCGCGGGCGCGTTGCGGGTGAAGGACCAGGTGCCTTTTTATAGGCACCACGATGATTCGTCCTGAGAAGGACGTTTACACGATGCTGATGCGACGGTGACACGATGCGATGACACGATGCGTGAAAAGGGTTGTGACGACTATGCTTGACGATGGCGATGATGGACGGGCAGTAAATGAGAAAACGGTTCTTGTGGTTCAGAATGCAGAGGCGAGGAGAATTTCTTCAGTGGTTGATTTCTTTTCCGGTTGAATTCGCTATTCTGAGGTCAGATTCGCTCTTCAGAGATCTATTTCGCTATTCTGAGGTCAGATTCGCTATGATTTGTAGCGCTTTTGGATGCTACTTATATACGATTTTTTGCTACTAGCCAGCGGACCCTTGGCCGCCCTATTCTCCTCACCCCTTTATACAATTTTTATTATATTTTATCAATCTTATAATTTATGCTTACAATTTGTGCATCAAACGACAATACCATCTTTAATTTACATTTTTATTATGATGTGTGCGCTGCGCGACGTGCGGTTTAGGAATAATTCGCGATTTCGCGGATTGCGCCTTTTATATGACCTCGCTCCCCTTCCCCCTCATATATATATAGCGCGGGAGAGTGAGGTCGCGCGTCAGTCGAACGAATGCTGCCGCGCAACGCACATTACAATTATTATTACATATCTATAAATGATTACATAATGATACTTTAAAAAGATCCCTTTTATAGTTTATGCCTATGTATTTTAGGATCTATTTCTTATACTATATTCTATTCTGTTCCTATTTATTTTCAGGGGATTGAAACCACAACCATTATAATCATTTATTTGTCATCTTATCCTATATATCCAAGCATTTTCGTAAATAATAACATAAAGTACTTAAATCTCTATAAACTTATCCCTATCAAATCTACTATTCTTAAGGTGTTACTATGTAACAATTGTACTATTTATAAATTTGCTATATCTAATCGACTTATTTCTACAATCTATGACTATACATAATCTTTAAGCGGTGGTCCGGAACACATGTCAAAGTCAAATTTTTTATCTTAATGTTATTGTTTACTATTGACTTATAATTTTGTACCTGACGAGCTAAATATAATCTGTTTTAGATGGCAAATATATATAACTATATATATAACTATTTATATTAATATCCATGATTCATTCATTCATGATAAGTTACAATAATTCTTTTATATGTACAATACCACCTTCTTTCAGGTTAATTTCATTTTACAACAATACTTCGACCTACGCCATAATCGCTTGACCCCGTTTCTTCAAGAATATAATGTTCTCGTCCAGAATCAATTGTGTTGAAACAAATTGAAAGATATTGCTATGGCTTTTTATTAAATAGATTCTACTGGTTAACTACTATATTGTTTATTTGTTTATTCAATCAATAGGAAATATAGTAATGTAATGATATGTTACTGTGTAGTAGGTACAAGTAAAAATGAATGCTGTAAATATAAATAAAATTGAAGTGTCTGTTTGTAATATTGGAATAACAGTTTTTTACTACATGCTCATGAATAAATACGGTACATACAATAAAATAATATATTATTACAATTTTTGTCTGTCTGTCTGTTTGTTCCGGATTTTTTGTAAATACATACATATATGTATATATAGACCTATACAAACTCTCATGAATTAAACAAAACTAATGTTTGCATCGTGTGAGGAATCAAATCCCCAACCATCGTAAATTAAAGTGTGCTAACTGCTGAACCACCGATGTCATCGAGATTATGTTTAATATTGGTCGCTTGAGCCGATGTGGGAATTCTAGTGGTGCTTTCAGATCTAAGTCGTTCAGGTCAGGCAGAGGAGTTGGCTTTAAAGCCGCTCTTTATGTCGCTCAGCCAACATCATTTGAAAAGTCTAAAAAAAGCATATTTTTATATGGAAAATATTAATAAATTGTCATATTCGTTTTGTATTTAAGTACGTCTAGCACTCATAACGCAAGCTCTGCTTCATTTCCAACTGAATGGAACCGTGAGTTTTCTATAGGAAATATATTTAACAATTCAACTTTGTACATAATCCGAGGAAAATACATAATACACAGATATTTATATAATCTCTCACAAACACTGAAACTATTTCGGGATAAATAAATTTACATCAACTTTATTAGTTACAAGATCTCTATTTTTAGACCAAAATTCTAGTAGAACATTTCAGAAGCGAGCCGATAAAATGTATCTTAGATATTTACTTTGCAAATAAAGGTCAGACCCAGCTGTCAGCGCAGGGAGCGGGTAATGAAGCGGGCTTTGTATAAGAAAATGGACGGGTCATTATTGACGTAAAGACAAAGATAATTAAATTTACGAAAACACAATTCTAATTAGTGGCTAATGAATGTAATTTAATATTTCATTTAATTGTTTCTCCTAATTATGAATAATTCGACGTAGCAGAAAGACCAAGTCAGTTGTAAATTGTAACCCGTATTCCAAATAATTTAATACATCAAATGAGACAAGAGTAAAAAACAAAAGCTAGTAGATAAAAATAAATTTATTTCTAACAGTAGATACAAATACGTAATGGTGGATTTACTTTGTTTCGGTCGACGTAAAATTTGATCCGCCCTATTCTTAGAATCAGTCGCCTAGGGGCAAACTGTATGAAATTATAAAGGTTTATTTAGATGTGTTACGGTCGAGACGGTTTCATTCGAGTGGAAAGTTAAGGCCGGGCTGGTACCTTAAACCCATGTCTTGAACAAGAATAATATTTTTTCATCCGATTGAAAAAGGAGAAGAAATTATCCATTTGAATATATTCGTCTGATATCTTCATTGGTTATTCTTAACCTGACCATGATGATCATTACATGAAAATCCTAAAAAAATTTAACCTCGTACGAAAAAAAGAAATATAATATACTGAAATATTAACTGAATTTGTATTTTGAGTAAGATTTGTGGGTTGCAATATCATCTAAATAGAAGTCCTAAAATGTCCTATTTTGTCAAATAGGACATTTTACTGGCTAGCTGGTATGGTTGGTGTCCCAAAATCTCATAAGAATACACTATTCATTCTGAATACTACCTGAGTGCTTATGTTAAAAAAAATTACAGCTTACAGAAACTAATAAACAAACTCACCTTTGCAACGTGCAATATACAGGTACCCGGTTGCCATTTATAAAAAAGTTAGTTCATCAAAAGTTCTCTCATAATGTTGGATTTTGTGCGATGCTGTAATTGCGGAGTGGAATAATGTCGCAAAGCGTATTTATAGTTCCCATTTAGGGGTCGGACGGAATCCTACGTTGGGCTCCAAATTACAATCGCAATTTGTGCGAATAACTTACGTGGCAATTGTTAACATCCTGTTACTTTTCCAGATATAAAATTTTAAAATCGAGATTATTTTATTTGTAAATTTAAAGGTTATAATTAGTATATTTTGCTAAACTTTGATAAATTACAACAAGTCAAATCAGAGAAACGGTCGCTTAAATTTTAATAAGTTTTCGCATCATCTATATACAGCAGTGGACATCTTCCGGGCTGCGATGATGATGATGATGATTCTTATCAAATTGTGGGCATGTCAAATGTTGCATCGTCATTGCAAGATTTGACATGCCCATAATTTGGTGATAATAAGCGCTTATTATTTTATATTTTACCGCATATATACTTAATATAAAGTTTTCAAAGTATATACATTTCCTTTTACAGGTTTAGTCGAAAGTTACATATTATATATATGAGTATGCATGGATAAAAAGGCTATGGTCGGTGTTTTATGCTCGGGAATGTTCACCAATCCTGAGCAAAAAACATCGCTTTACTGGTACTACCGGTATCACGGGCGTCCCATGATAACGTGATGTCCGCGGTGCTATTCATTTTTAAAAGCGACGTTTATCATCAGGTATGCTATTAGCTTACTTGTTATTTTTATATTCTATATATTACATAAAATATATCAATAATGTAATCCAAATTTCTCTTTCAAGTCCCACATTGGGCGCCAAATTAAAAATATGAAATTTATTCCGCAGAATTTGTTACATTAAATTACTTTGATGATTACGTAGCTTATTTCCTTTGAAACTATTGAAAATCGTCATTTTTGTTGAACATAATCTAAAATTACATCATATCAACTGTACGTCGATCCGTCCGTGTATGTAACGTAGGGATCTTTCGAGCCTTGAGGCTACATAATGTGTGGGTAGTAGGATATTAGCTCGCCCACTACAAGCTCCGTCGAGTTTTTGCAGGGTCGCGTCAATCGAACACAATTTGTTTCGTTAAGAGGCCTAAATTAATAAATGTTTTCTGGATACATACGAGTTCAGTATATTATCTTTAGTTGTATTAGGTTTGCTTTAGTGTTTCGTAACTATAATGGAATAGATAGTTAATACTGTAAATATAGAATGAATGGGGATTTTTATAAGCAACTGAAGTGGAATTGAAATCGATTGCCTATCGGATAGTAACTAGGAAGCGTTGCCTATATATGTACATGAATACTATGGATGCATATCCTTGTGCCATGTGCGTATTTCCCTCTTGAAATGTTGCCACTTTTTGCTAGAGTTTCATACTCAAAACTGTGAAATTTCATACACCTCCGAGTCCTCCGTGCAGTTTTCGCAAATAGTGGTACAAAGTTTTTGCTTCATGTATTAATATAACGATAAAGATAAACGCTAATTATTAAATACAGTTAATTTTATTATACAAATTTTAAGATAATTTAAAACGATTTTATAATTTCCAATTGAAAACGATTGTATTCATTTTTCGGTTATAAACTACTCAATTTGTTTTGAAAAGTTTAAGGCTAAAAATGTTTTATTTATTCTGTTATTGTCTCCTTATTATATTTTAGACTTATGGAATTTACCAAATCTATCGGTTGAAAAAAAAATAATTCAGGTCTGAAAGGGTTAAGTTACCATATAAGCATCGTAACTTAATAATTTCAGTATAACACGTTAAACTAAACACGTTTTATCTACATATGTACATATTATTTCAGCTCTATTGACATACCGCAAAGCTTGTTTAAATAATCGTAATAGATATTGGTAACCACTTGGGAATATGACAGTTTTGAGTATTAAATAGGCACTTGGGTGTATTCAGCGGAACTGTTTGTTCATCGCACCCCTCGTGAATATATAACCTCTTCAAATATCAAATGTTTCATCAACGTTAAATTGTATTGAACTTCTATCGATTGAAATGGTCGTCATATTCACTTTTTGGATGGATACGGAATGGATCATTCTATATTTCATGTGATACAATAAAATTAAAATTTTGGTCTACCTTAATTTGAATATTATCTGAATCGAAATTAAAAAAAAAAACACAATTAAGCTGATATGTTAACGTAAATAATTGTTAAGGATGTGTGGTGTATAAATGTGTATAGATGGATGTAGGTAACTCTTAGTACTAATAAATGAGCTTTATCTTGCCAACAAACTGTTCTGCAGTTTTTCGAGTCATTTAATAATAATAAATGAAGTAATATAATAATAAAAAAAATCATCTGACTGCTCCACGCTCAGAAACTGCTCACAGCGCAGTTACTTTATAATAGTGTTTTTTTGGAATTTTCAACTTTTACATATGCCAAAATCTGTGCGGGATGAATTGTGAACTCTTACTTCGGACGTTAATTAAAAATATTTCTATATTTCGCTCAAAGCAACACAAATGAGTTGAAAAATTAAAAAATATTTTTCATTACTTTAGGAATCAACCATACTTTTAGCACGAATGTAATTAAGTATCATTCTATTCAATGGTATTTGATAAGAATGAGGACCGAGTTTGTTCGAATTATTCTGAACTGTAGGCAGACTTCACTTATCATAAGCCTCTGTAATTAGATCTACATGAATAAAGATAGTTTTGATTGATTGATTTAACTATAGTCTTACTAATTTCTGGATATTTCTAGGATCTCTGTTTTGTTTTTCTTCTTTTTTTACTTACTTTGTGTGAGCGAAGGGAATTATTAGTATGCTATTGAATGTAATTATGAAAAGATAGTGGTTTTTTGGAAGAAATAGTATATTTAGTATATGTTGAAAGTAAAACAGATAGAAGGATGACAGTAAGACACAATATTTATTGCCTGCTATATCTATGGTTGAATGGTAGGAAATACCGCATTGTTGTTACATGTCTACCAAATGTACAACCTTTGTGCATTGATGGTAAACAAAAACTATCTGAAATAATAGACAATTAAAAATATATAAAATACGACGCGCATATTTTGGTTCCTCAAAAAGAAGCTAATTAATTATGACACTATCAAGTTCAATATTTACCTTTATTAATGTAAACTTAAATTCATGTAGGTATATCTTCAGTTTATATCCATAATTTCGACATAAATGTATGGTGGGCGTACTTACAGCTTTAATAGAGCTTCGTCTGGAATTTTTTTGTTGACTGTTCATGGTTGTTCTTCGTATATTTCAGGATTTAAATTAGACTTGCTTCTTCGTAACCATTATTAAGCAATACTTACTTCAAACTTGTATACGAATGTTGAAATTATGTACATCTTTCATAATTACGCAGTCAACTAAACCTACGAGTATTTCCTATATATATAAACTAAAGTTACAAAGAGCATTTGTTTATTATTTGATTTTTTGTTTTTAATGGAATTTTAAAAATTAATGCCTTGAGCAAAGTCTGTTTATTAGTCATTAAAGGAAACTTTGTTCATGTAAGGAATTATCAAAATAAAGTAGTACCTACACGTAAATAAGTAAATAATAACAAATTGCGTTGACTTTCTTGATAGTTCTTCTCAATTGAATCTATTGCCGGAACTAAATAGCGAGGAAAAAATATAATAAAATAATTGTTTATTGCATAAATTGCAAAAAGATTTTTATTGATTGATGATTTGTATTTGATAAACTCGAAATTTTTTAACATTATTATTGTCTTTCCAAAGACATTATTTTTAATGTCAAAGATGATGGAACAGTGTTGCGGCGTTAATGCTTTACACTGGCGGCGCTCCAGTGAAGGATAGCATAGTCTTATAGATGATAATGTAATAGTGCTCCTGACTGCGCTAACGGTTTATGCTGGCGGGGCACCAGTGGAGAATGATAAAATGATCATGGAGTGAGATCAGTTAGCCATCGTGGTAAATTCGTTAGGAATTTATCATGACGGTCTCCAGGCGAAACCAACGTGAAGGTCAACCTGATATGGTAAACTGCTAGCAATGGGGGTATTAGTCCACATTAATAACAATCCCCTTCTCCCCATAAAGTTAACCAATCGGTTGACCTGACTTTATCCTCATGCTTTCGGCGTTTAGTTGGTTAAACTATGTAATATTATATTATCTGTGGTTAAACTAAACGCCGAACCAACCCAGAGTAACGAGTTCAACAGGAGTTAACCGCTAAGATTTCCAAGGGTGGAGTTATGAAATATCTTATTCTACATGTACAATAAAAACTTATAAACATGTGTTTATTACAAAATTCCTCTTAAACGGCTAGATGGATTTGGATGGAAATTTGTGTACATACTAAAAGATTCCTGAATTGTTTGGGAACGCAATTGGACCCGGTAGGTGGTGCTGCTTTTCCAAGATAAAATCTGCCGGTACCGCCAGTTGAATATAAATATATAAACGTACAATGAAGCTTAGGTATTTGAAATTCACTACATTTTAGTATTCCCAATACTTTCACAACCAATATGCTTTGCTATTGGTATAAAATGTGTTAAAGTGCTCAATATATACGTCGGTACGTTTATTTTTATGTCCTACCCAAATATCCATTATATTATGCTACATTTCGTTTATATATGGAAATTCTAATGGCTACTCTGTTAAAACCATTTCAAATGTTACAAATTCTATCATTAATTCCATTTTCCACTATACAAATATAACCTTTTCTGTAATAGTAATTGTATATAAAATTATAAATGCGAAGGTAGAAATAGAAATTATCATTATACACTTAATAAACTTGGTAGAAGCAATATTGAATTGTCATATTTTTGTATCTACCACTCGTTTGGAAAGCAGACTATGATTGGTCTGCTTTGGCAGAACGAGCAAGAAACTTGCGTGTTGCTATTTTACATAAGTTTTGTCGTAATTTAGTTCAACTTTATATTTTTAACACTTTTTGTGAATATAAACTACTAAATAGTATTGACAAAAGTAAATTAATATTCACTGGGATAATAAAAAAACAGTCATAGTTATCAGAGCAGATATGTCTCTACAAGCAGCACCCAATCACGAGCATAGCGTGTGAGACATAGATAGTATGTCTAGTCGTAGGGGTAGGTATGCCTGTCTGTCCTTTATTTATTCACCTATTCTTTTCATGTCCAAACGGAAATGTATCATCCCAAAAGTTAACTAGCAGAAAATGCTTCCTTCTACCTATTAGTTTGAATTTTGTACGAATTTCATTGTTTTGTACGTTGTGTTTAAGTTTTTTTTTGGTCAATAAAGTTATTCATCTCTGACCAAAAAATATTTTATAAAAATATATAAATGGAATATAAAATAATGAACTGTAGCAAGTGTCCTGTGATATTTTGTGTTTGTTTGTCAGTTAAATAAATTAATGATCGTTTTTCTTGAAACTGAATGCACAGCACGAAATAGAAATAATCTTTACTAAATTTCTTCTAAATAAATTTAATATAAGCACTTGAACAGTATTTTTTATTGTAACGCTCAATCTAAATTCAGATTCCATAAAGAAGAATGAGCAAGAATGTTTTGAATAATCTTGTTCTTGTATAACTTTACATTTTTTAGGAATTTGAGTAACAAACCAAATAACACTTATTTAATACTAAATTACAGTGTTATGAAACTATCACTAATTAGTAAACAATCTGACGACATTGATGGTGATGGTAAATGCTATCTTATATTACCTATATACGTACAGTATCACAGATATCACGGTATCGTGTGACGTCCATGGTACACCTCATTCTTTGGCATTCCAGAGAACTACATTCTTACGAGTAATATAACAGAACAATCAACAGTTGACTTCTTCTCTATTCAAGTAGCTAGCCGGATGGTAGGCTATAATGATAAAAATATGGCGTGCATAAGAGAAAGTCTGTCTCGGGTATTATATAACAGAAGACATTCTACACTCAAATTGAGATTCATAATAACCCAGGCCATTTTACAAATTGTAGTCTAGTCCCAAGCTACGCAGAACTTGCACTGGAATTTTTTTTTTATATACATAGAAAACATCCAAATCCAAACTATAGTAATACAAACTATTTACTCATGAACACGAATGTTTATATCGTGACAATAATCGAAAACGCGACCTTCGAAAGTAAACCAAATTTTTATCATCATACTCACAAATTTTTGCGTTTATATTATTAAATAGATTAACTGTGTGCATAATGTCTTTAGTTAAAGAAATCTCTCTCTTTTCTCACTCTTTATCTTATTTATCTTAATGTTGTACGAAAGCCTCAATGGGGATCTGGCTCGCATTAAACTTTTTTGTCTGTAGGTACCATAGATAAAAAAATATTTCAGAAATTCCCGCGCAATCAGTCCGGAGCGGAGGCGTGGGCAGAATTAAGTCGTTGGGCGTTATTTTAATACACCCACGTTAGCAAACCATTATGTAAATTATAACATTGTAATGGCGGGTACTTGGTGCATGCACGCCTTTTGGGTACCCAAGGGTAATCAGGTCTGTACAAATATTTGAAACTTAACATATCTTCATAGTAATGCTTATGAAATTTTAGTGATTAAAAATAACTTAACATAATGAATTAATTCAAATTGTCTAGACATAAGGCCACTTTTGTTGTGTATGTTTACATAGTTATCTTTTGTATTTTTTTTATGCACAATAAAGAGTTTTATTATTATTAACAGAGGGATAAACTAAGCAGAATGTGGTTACTAAAAAAATTGATAGAAATATTTAAGGTTTTGTATGTGTACACATTATGTATAGAATAAAAATGAGATCGATAGTGTTTGTGTTGCCCGGGGATCGAACCTGTTACCATTGGTTGGTATTAAAACTGTAGGTTAAACTATTAGACTATCAGTAAATTTGAATCTAACAAGGCAGGGATATGCCACTACCGTCTCTCGCATTAATTTGATACATAGATTTATAGATAATATATAATATATTTGTATTTGCATTATAAAATAAAAGATGATACATTTATATCTCTACATAGTATAAAACGAATTTGTTTCTGCTGTCTATATGATTAAATCTTTTAAAATACTCAACGAATTTTAATGCAGTTTTTAGTAATAAATAGAATGATTCAAGAGGAAGGTTCATATGTATGATACATGTACACCCATGCGAAGTCGGGCGGGTGACTAGTATTATATAAATAAAATAAGGCAGCCTTAAAATTAAATTAATTATTTCTGTTAGCAGAAATAAAGGTATTTATTCATACAAAAAGAAATTATATCAAGGTAATCGATATGAATAATTGTGAAACATATAGGTGACAGGCAGAAAAAAAGTGATGTTTATCAGATTCTAATTCACGCCCTTCCTGCGTAAGTCGGGGTGGCAACCACTCTGCAGTAATGCTCAAACAATAATAAAGTAAATAAAGTGGGGTATAGCATGTATTGGCACAAGTTTTCTCATATGTCGCACTCAATAACAGTAATAACTAACCGGACAATGTCATACAAGAGCACAGCTGTATCTCCCACATATTGATATAATATCCACTGATATCAACCTAGGTACACCATTATATTAATATGTTTCTGTACCTATCTATGTAGCAAAAACTTTGTATTCCTATTTACAAAAATTGCGCAGATAGAGGAATATGAAAGTTCGAGTTTATTTAGGGAAGCAGTGCATAATGCTATTATTTTCTTTAATAATTATTATGTTTATTTATTTATTTATTTATTTATTTATTATAGCTTTGCATTCCATAATTTTATAGTAGATAGATAGATAGGTATATTTCAAAGTAGGTTAATTATGGACCCTGTTGGGTACAGCAAGCGGAAGAAAAGAGAGGAGGACGAGTTATTTTTTATATAATTATAGTATTGGATATATAAATAATAATGATAGTAATAATCAATAAATTGAAACTGTATATATTTAATTCTTAAAATTGTGTAATATCTAATTCAATATGTCATTTTTATATTCTAAAATTGTATAATAACATTTTTTAATCAATAATGTCTTGAGATTTCTTATAAATATTTTATCATTTATTTCCTCTTTTAAAGAAAGTAAGCGATTATATATATTTTTGGATGACACCAGAGGATATATTCATATAGAATACATTAATTTGACACATACGTATAGAAGTATAGTCTTCGACAATAGAGCCTTTTTTATTGGGGATTTTGGGCTATTGTCAGTTGCTAAGACCAGTGACACTGCGACCTGCATAGATCTATTGTGCTCGCCTTTTTCAAAGTTCGCTACCTAGACCAGTCAGGCACAACAATTGAAGGATATTCTTAGGAGCGATGGTTTTTATGTCCTCAGGATAGAGTGTATATTTTTCAAAGGAGATATTTCGTTTATGCATGTTATGTGTGATATACACATAGGATGTGTAGTGGCGTTTCCTCTTCAGCTTGGCAAAATCTGCAGAGCCTTAATAATGTTCAAATTTATAATTTAAATTAATTATGATGCAATTTCGACCATTGGGCGACCGCTAGTTGTACAAATTACTTCAAAAAGTAGCCATACACAAATCCATACCACGAGCTCAGCTTAGCTAGGACTAGATGAGGCTGTGTGAATTTTCCTGGGTTTATACTCACATAACTTCATACAAGACTTTCATATGTTCTTATTACACTAAGATTCAAGATTCTTTATTTATTCTAAGTACTAGATAGTTCAGATATTTCGCTAGATATTTCAGATTCAGAACAGCAAATTATTACCCGCGACTTCTCTGCTATTTTTGTTAATTTCAAATTTCATCAAGATCAGTTCAGCCGTTCAATTGTGAAAACGCAACAAATAGACAGTCAAACACACTTGCAGTTATAATATGACTACGAATTAGACATCATTTTGTAAACTTTAATAATGCTCAATTCTAGTTTGTTCTACAAACTTAAACACCAGCTACGTACATGAAAGGAATAACTATGCGACTTTGAAATTACCCTGACAGAACTTTGTGTCTCAACTGTGCAAACTATTGCGTATACCTTCATTGTATAAACTAACTAACTAACTAAACTCTACTACTTAAAACAAATCCATTTACGCTTACTATTCTACTAATGTTACTATTCTTGTTTTGTGCCATAAATTTATAAAAGTGGCATAAATATAATATATATAATATAATAGAATAGAAAATTCTTTATTCAAATATTATTTTAAATACTTTTGAATGGACTTTTTTATCTACCGCTCATTTCGAAAGATGTCTCATCACAAGAAGAATGAGCAAGAAACTTGCGTGTTGCTCTTTTAAATAATTGTTGTAACTTTTTAAAGTTGATATGTGCGAATACAAACTACCAACTGGCACTAATTTATTAGGGTTAAAATATTAAATACTATTAAATCAACTGGTTAAGTAACGAAATAAAAATAAATCAGTCGTAGTGAATAGAGCAGACCAGTCCCTATAAGCAGCACTCTTTCACGACTATGTATGACGGATACATAAAATTGATTTCATATTCAATCTGATATCTTAATAGAGGTTTGTTTAATATGAGATAAATAACACACGTAAAAGAAAAACAAGCAACGCTCACCCAAATACTGCTATCCTTCTCTCTTTTGACGTTAAATTTCATTAATATCCGTTCTAATTTTCAGTCATGAAAAATTAATGGAAAATGAGACAGATAGATTCACGGTAGCGTGTATAACAACTAGCAGGTTGTCAGCGAATTCGTTTGTTTTTTAGACAAAATAAAAATTATTTATGGCAGCCTTCAAGATTCCGATTTCCGATATCAGCTACCAGTTAGCTTATTTTGTAAGCTGTTAGCTTATTTCGGTTGAAGGGAGATAAGGCAGTGAAATTACAGGATAAGACACATGATATCTAACTCCGGAAAAATGATAATGCATGAGAGGTAGCACTCGTGTCACATGATTTTGATCATGTTGATCACTGTAGTGCTGTTCATGTATATTAGAGACGGTTACAACTTACCATAAAGCGGGTTAACAGCTTATTTGTCGTTAAAAGTACATAAATATATGTACATTTTATTGTAATTTTATATTAAATTTCAGTAACATCCATTCAGCGATTTAGTCTTAAAAGTTAAGTAAATTAAGGCTTATATTAATTACGACACGATGTAATTCTGTCATTTTATTTGTGGAATAAAATTTCAGTTTTAAAAAAAGAGTTCATTTAAATATATATAACTCAAAGATGACTGGTATAGTGATCTATCAACACACAGCCCAAACGACTGGACGGATCGGGCTGAAATTTGGAATGCAGGTAGATATTATGACTACTTATGACGTAGGCATACGCTAAGAAAGGATTTTGATAAATTCCACCCCTAAGGGAATAAATTAACGCCTGCGAAGCCGCGGGCCAAAGCTAGTCTCTCATAGAACTGCAATAATTATCATCATCATCTTATTTATATGTATAGTTTGTTTATAACATATATAGAAGTAGGCATGTATGTTCATAATATGTTTGTGTGTAGTATATCATTATGTATATGTATACTGTTATATTTATAACTATTTAATATTTCATATAATTTTATTTAATAAACTAAACCGCCTTCGAGTATCTCTGCACTCCCTAATGTTGGCTGCTAGAGAATGCTAATAGCATTAAGCCCGTTTATTGTACAAGATTTAATAAAGTTTAAATTAATAAATAAGTAAAATTATAAGAGAATGTACTTATTCGTTAAATTAAACAGACAATGATACTAATTTTCACATTATTAAATACCACAGTCAACCTTTATACTTGTATAATAATTTATTCACAGAAACACTGAAAAATCATTACTTGCTCGTAAACTGTTGAAATTCCTTATGAATATGTTGTCACAAAAATGTTGCTTTCTCCGTGTTACGGTAGCGACGTTTGAAATATTTTCTCTTAAATGAACGTCACAAGTTGGAATAATATATACCAAGAAATGCCAAATAGACTTACTGATGGAACAGGAAATGAGTGGGCGTTCGAACATCTTGCTTGTAATTACAAGGTAGCGCCGCCAGAAGGAATGAGTCTCGGAATTTCAAATAGATTTTGCTGTATAAATATTGATATCATCGTTAAGCATGCGCAGAATCTGTCAGACTCGTTTGATTGTATCCATACTGATATTATAAATACGGAAATATAACAACATAAAAATGATACAAAACAACATAGTTAACAAACATACAGATACATACACATCTGTCTTTCTATTCAGGCTAAATGGATATTAATGAAACTTAATATGAAGATAGATCGTATGACAAATTCAATTTCAAATTCAAAAATCATTTATTCATGTAGGACATTTTAGACGCTTATGAACGTCAAGTTTTTACATTATAATTTTTTTCCCTACCGTCCATTTCGGTATATAGATCCAATTGAGAAGAACTGGCAAGAAACTCAATTGAATTACTATTTTTTTTAAATCCAGTTTATTTACAATGCATAGGTATTTATATAGGTGTCTATGTCCAACATTAAATGAAAATCCCGAACATGAAAATATTGCCATGCACGCTCGTCATTCAAGTAATCGTTTAGTGAGTAATAGGCCTTGCTCAGTAAATATGATTAACAGATGTTTTGAATTTATTTAAGGGTAATTCCAATATATCCTATGGTATCTTATTGTAAATTCTTATTAATATATAATATAAAATGGCCTGCCTTCCTTACAACGCTTTTTATTTCTACCTAAAGGTTAGCTGGAGAAGAGAGTTAGAGAATAACAAGCTCGCCTTTTGTATACTTTTTATTTCGCAGATAAGATATAAGATAAGAATAAAAAAAAGCATTGTAACTGTAATTTTATTTAAGTTTGTAGTACTACTATGGACTTTCGATTTATATCTGATAAAAAATAGGCGACGTCAATGTTCATGATACAATATATATATACATATATATTATCGTTTACAATAAGATCCGTACAGCCATTTAGTTATGAGAAAGTAACAAATACATAGGTATGTACTAAAAGCAAACTAGTACTTAGCGAGAGAATTATGAGGAATCCACGTAGACGACTTTGTTTAAAGTATTGAAATTATTCGATTTTGTGCTCCTGCCTTCGTTCTAAATTACATAACATTAAAATATCCATGGGAGTATAAATTCTGTTGTACATATAATAGGAACAATTTTCATTTGTCACAGGCCTGCAGAGCGAGCTCCAACTCTCTAAGCTATTTCTCCTTAATTGCTTTCCAGCGAAATCGAACTTGAAATCAACTGAGTCGATAAATTGAAATTGCCCCTTCATAATAAGTCTAGACTTAGTATTTTGATTGTCGGTTAAAACGAGGAATCGTTTTTAAGTCTATTTCTTTAAATCAGGAATTTTTTTAGTAGTTGTGTCAATTTAAATAAATTTTTTACATTACTGTATATTACCGGCCGAATAAATATTTATTTATTTATTACCAAATCAACAGCTGACAATCAAATATATAAAATTAACAGTACATTTCTAGAAAAAACCAAAACCAAATTTTCAAAGACTTAGTTAAAGAAAAGAAAAAACGTGATGTCGTGCTAAAGTGAATATATAAATAATAAATAACAGAAATTGTATTTCATAGAATTTCTACTAATAATAACAAAGAGTAAAATTTATATAAACATGAATAACATTACAAACTTCTGTATGTACCACTTTAAAGACAAATAAATTTTAATTTCATTTCGCTTTGTATAAAGTTATGTGCGTGGATACTTTAAGTTAACCGCTGGCTTTGTAATTTGTTTTTTTTTTTGAAGGGTGAGAGAAATGACATTAGAGGGTAGAAGGTACGGTATCTTACTTCAGTCTCACCTATTTGAAACATCAGTCTTCAAGCAGTATGTTTTGTCAGCTATGCTTAGTTTGAATGCTGAGATAAGGTAGTAAAATTTCAGCATGAGAGCATAATAACCGGTATGGCAAAGTACGAGAGGAATAACGGGTGTCTATTACAAGATAGGCATTGTACCTTAGTCTACTTTATGACGATAGTACATAGATATATAATTTCTTAATTCATAAATTATATAGAAATAAAGAAATAGCTTCTACATTATTAAAAACAAATAAGGCGTTGAAACTTTCCATTTAAATTCACGGTAATTAGCGCTGATTGCCGTCTAGAGTCATTAGTGCGCTTTAAAAAAGGATTTTGCACTAATTACATTCACTTATTTTGCAGTAATGACACTCGCTTGCACCTGAGTAATGGGTCTTAAAGTGAGTATTAGAATAATTAGCTGGGTTCTTATAACTTCATGACTGTTATCCCAGATAGCGAGAGGCATTGTCAAATGTAAATGTGATGCTTCGTTCATCTCCGATCGATCCCACGTCCAATTCAAACGGGATCGAAATTATGACGGCCTGAGTCGAGCCCACTCCTAGCGATGATTCAGACTAAAGTCGTATCCGTCAGGCAGGAGTTGGCCTTCAGCAGTTCCATTAGTTCTCCTGCGGGTTTCGTGTGGTTGGTTGAAGCTGTAAAGCTGCAGTCAACAGCATTAAAATAGTTCGAAAAACATACATACATATACTTCAACACAATATACTCAATGAGAACGTCGTGATCTAGTGGTTTACTACCCTGAATCACACCCCAGTGGTCATAAATTCAAATCTATAACACCAAAAGAACTTAGTGTATCCATTTATATTTTTGATTGACTATCCGATGAAGAAAACAACGATATCAAGTTAACAAGTAAGCTGAGATACGGAGGTAGACTTGTCCTCTGCAACATTGGATTCAAATACCGTGAAATGTGGGCATAGTAAGTGTTGTGTTCACCACAACATCGACAGTTGACAATAATACAATCTACCCTATATAGAATAACAGTCGTTACGATACAATACACACGTACATTGTCATCTCATCTTCAACGTAAATAAATAATCAATCCAAGCGGAATTGTTCTCGAATTAATTACCATATCTCAAAGCAACGTACTACCCGGCCAGTTAACTCTGAGCTGTGACATTTTATCACCTGACCTCCACCTCGTCTGGAATGTTTGAAGCCAGGGGAGGGTTGAAGGTCATGGTAACCTGGCGAGCTTAATAGGGTTTATGCAAACGGTCGCCACTTGTTGCGACTGAGCTCACTGGCTGTCGGTTTTAATCATTAAAACACAGTTTCCTGGAATACATGGGGAATTTCCGAGTACTATAAGCTTTTAGTTGGAGATTTAAATGTAGGTCATTGGATCTTTATAAAAATTTATACGCATAACATGATTTCAAGCAGTCGATTAAAATATCTTTATTATTGTAGGATTTTATAGATTATGGTGATCCGGCGGTTTAGCACACGCTTTACTTCCGATGGTCGCGGGTTCGATTCCTCACACGATGCAACCGTGAATAGAACCTACGACGACATACATTTATATCTCTTATATACAAACAATCATATTCGTGAATAGTTGTTTGTATTCATCTCGATGTTTTTATATGTATATTATGAATGCATTTAAAAATATGTATTTAAGTATTAGTTGTCTAGTACCCAGAACACAAGCTATATTTAATATAGGACTAGATGGCGCTGTGTAAATTCAGGGTTATTATTGTTAATGTTAACCTAACGAATTTATAATACCTTTTTATTTTCCTGCGATCTCATCTGTTTTTGGACAAAAGATTGCCTATGTCAGTATACGTAACACAATCTATCTCTATCTTAAAAGGTAATAAATAATCAGACCCATTTTTTTCATTTATATAGGTATTAGTATTGATCAGTATTGTTTGCGATCGAAAATAGCCATATAATACATTTAATTTAATTATAATACATTGATATTTGGAACGTCACGAATGGAACATCGATGTTGTTTTGTTTTACTTTATATACTTACTTACTATTTTTTCACTTCTTCTCGAACATTCCGTGGAGTCACTATTAAAATCATGGAACAATAATTTCTATCCATTATTATAAGAAACAAAACATAGCTATATTCCTCCAGCAAACAAGTATGAATGAATATTTATTCATTCATACCATCATACATTTATATAAGAAGGTCACACTTCAGCCCAGCCACCTGGGCTGAGTTTCCGTGTGACCATAGGTACAAGTTCCTAAAAATAAATTTCTCCAATGAATGGGAAATGCCTACGAAAATATATATTTATGTGATCCAATAATAGAATTTGCTACTTTTCTGAAGTCAAAACCCTTATAGTTACTTTTGTATACAATACAGGGTGGAAATGAATGGAGACGTGAATACATACCGTTACGACTGTTTTTTTTAATTGATGATAACGGAATGGTGCATCCATCTGCGCGGGTTTACACTAATGGGGCACCAGTGGAGGATGATATCTTATCATCCTCCACTGGTACCCCGTGCTCATCTGAGCATGAGGTTAGGTTAGTTAGCCCATCGTGACAAATTTACTAGGAACTATTCACTGATAGTTTACAGGGGAATCACGTAGGTCAGGTAATCAGGTCAACCTGACCTGACATTGCTAGCCATGGGTTCGTGAATTCACATTACTAACAATCCCCCCCACCCTTCCTCATCACGACTTTTATTGCAGATGGGACAGTCAGAGGCATGGCAGGGTGAAAATGACACGTGACATGCCCACGTTTAAACCGGATAAGTTTGAATCCAACTGGCCAGGGATCGCAGTATTAGTATTATTTTTTTATTTGATATCGGTGTTTCCTTTATTGGATAGTTAGTCAGGAATGTAAATTGACAAACAATTTTTTTTCATATCTATCAACTTTATTTTCACCTTTTCATCGAAAGACAGCTTACAAAGCAAGCTGGTTGACGGCTGAAGTAGGTAGGGGTACAAAAGCAGACTATTTTTTACAAAGTCCAGTTCGGTGAAATATAATAAAATAATAAATAGCAAATAAATTATAGAATAAAAAAGAATCTTACTTCTTACTAATATTATAAATATATAAATATAATATAAATATACGCGAAATTTAGTGCGTATAGATAGATGATTGTTACTCTTTTACACAAAGAACTTAAATCTTTTAAACTACGCAACGGATTTTAATGCAGTTTTTAGTAATAGATAGTGCGATTCAAGATGAATTTATATGTATAATACATGTGCGAAGGTAAAACGAACGAATATTCAATAAAAGGAATATATCATCTGTTTCAATTACTAGGTTTATATATTTTTTTAATTAAATATTTAACAGTAAGCAGTTTGTCTGTTATTTAAAAAAGAGATGTATACAATTGTGTATAACAAGTACCATCTAATTCCACCCCAAATGGTTTAATTACCTACTAAGAACAATAAACACCCACTCACCGCGGTAGGTAGTATGTACCTAAACAATTTACCCCTCATTAAGGCAATAAAGGTTTTTGCATATAACACATGAGCGTAATTTGTATTTTTGTGAAAAAAATAAAGTACACGGGCTGTTTGGCTTCAATTTATGTCACAGTGGAACGCGAATAGGACATATGTTATCGCATGTTATATTGTTTTAATTCTAAAGTAATATAAATAGAATAATAAATTAAAGGCTCACAATAAGTATGTGTGAGTGTCACACACACGCACCACACACACACACACTCACACACACACACTCACCCACACACACGCACTGCACTTAACCAGCATAAGCTGTAAGCTGTAATATAACGGTAATTTATTTTTCATCCAATATTATTTTATTTCAATTTTACATTGTTTCACTATTGGTAACTAGACTAAGTAGAAACCTCAATTTTAGGTAGCATTTCCCACTTCCTACAATTTACAAATAATGGCATTACAATTGAGCGAAATGTAGTGTGTATCTATCTCTGAAAAGGAATTAATTTATTTTCTATTTGGCATAAAAGAAATAGTTAATTAATATAAAAAAAAATAACCTATAGAAAGAGACATTATTAACGAGCGTAAGGTTTGTCTGATTGTATTAAAAAATATTTATACAATTTAAAAAATTATTTGACATATTAAAAGCTTTTTGTTTTGTTGTTAGAAAGTGCTAGGTATATACTACATAATCTTTAATATAATGCTGAGCTGATATTTTCACGTGTTTACAACTTAACCTACTGCTTCTAAACTACTTACGTAAAGGAATTTGATGCGTTTTTAAATTTCATTTAAAGAATTTCTTCCGGGAGAATAATTGTATAATGCATACATATAATATTATAATAAAATAAAAATTAATACACCAACGGAGATGTGCGTTCCATAAAATTAAGAGATTGTTCCTATGAATTCATGAGTTGGATCTGTTCAGCTAGTAGTGATCGAAATGCTAATTTGTCTTTATCTAAAAAGCTTAACCTAGTTTTTTAAATTGATTAAATATAAGCTTCGAGCAATGGTATTTTCGAGCCGATACTGTATTGAAACCTTCATTAAATAAGCTTATTTCTCCTTAAAAGCCCGGCAACTCACCTGCAATTCCCTTGGTATTGCGGGTGTTCATGGGTGGCGGTAATTATTTACCATCAGGTGAGCCGCAAATTCGTTTACCCTACTCTATATATATACATATATATATATATTAATAATTAAATGTTAGATTCTGACTACGCTCAGAGTCTCTTAAGGAGCTTTCGAAGCTGCAGCAAATATATTAGGGGAATTTTGCCCACTAGGGGTAGTTACCCCACTACTTAAAACATGCATTTAGTATTATAAAATCTTGGTGCTCTAGCGGTCCAGCACACCGCTTTACTTTCAATGCAAAGCGCTAATTCCTCGCACAAACATTTGTATTTATGAGTATGCTTGTTTGTATTAGTCTGAGTGTTTTCTATGTATACTATGTAAGTATGTTCGTATATTTACAAAAAAAGTATTTAAGTATTTGTATTTAATCTTACACATCTACACACTTACTGGGCTATTATTATTGCCACAGATAACATAATATTACATATTATTACTATACCGAATTATTGTGCTTATCTATCTGTTACCTGTATGGGACTAGATGGCGCTGTGTAAATTCTCCAGGGTTTATTTTTGTTATTTATTTATACATTTTATATTATCGAAATTCTTCGGTGTTATATATAGGCTAGAGTTACAGGCCATCCTGACCAACTAATTCTAATATGTTTAATTTATTGTTACTTTGTCTTCCTGTAAAAATGTATGCACCATACGACAGGTATTTAATATTGCTTTAATACTGCTTTCTGTATTGTGATATATGTATTCGGCGGTAGAATTAAGACCTGATTGTTATTATTATTAAACAGTACATCTATTTCCATTCTCTCAGTTACAGCTACAAATACTTATTTTTAGAATAAAAACAAAATGTGCGTATCGCTGTTGTTTGTTTTCATAAAATCATTCAAAGTATTGGCTTCCTTAAATTGTGAATGAAACGCCCGCCCACGCCGCCTGTCCGCGCCGTTCGTTTCTTTGTTTCCTGATATTTTCAGGGCTGTCATAATCTGATTAGGGTAAAATGTATGCTAAACTAACGTTACATTATCACTGAGACAGAAAATCATAGAAAAATTATTCTGTAATTAAAATGGCAAGCAAGCTGACGGATGAATGTTTGTTTCTCTTTCACGCAAAAACTACTGATCGGATTTTAATGAAACCTTACAGTAATATGGGTTAGAATATTATAGATCAACTAGCTTTTGCCCGAGGCTTCGCTCGCGTTATTTTATCCCCTTAGGGGTAGAATTTATCAAAATCCTTTCTTAGGGAATGCTTACGTCATAGTAGCTTTATGCATGCAAAGTCTCAGCCTGATCGATGATTTAAAATTGGCAAAGTTTCATACAAACTTTCATCCCCTATTTTATCCCATTGTGGGTAGAATTAATCAAAATCCTTTCTTAGCGGATGCCTACGTCATAATATCTACCTGCATGCCAATTTCAGTCCGATCCGTCTAGTGGTTTGGGCTGTGCGTTGATAGATCACTATGCCAGTCACCGTTGAGTTATATATATTTGGACATAACGTTAAAATACATTAGAATAACACATGGATTATAAATTTTATGCGGTTTAAGATTTTTTGCAGTCTATGTAAAAATCGTCTAAAAAAAAGACGTGGAAACCTCAGTCTAAGCTTGTTCAGACGCCAAGCAACTTGATTTATTAGTTGTGTTTCGGTTGTAGCGTGCGATTAGTTAGTGAAACTGGATAAGAGACATGACATCTTAGTTCTCTGGAGTGGAAAGGACGTGAGTGGTATCAGGAATGTCACATAATATCCGTATTGCTGTTCATGTATATAGACGACCGTTACCACTTACCGTCAGGTCGACAGCTTGTTTGCCATCACAATTACATAAAAAAGAAAAGTCGAGTAAAAGATATAGAAATAGACAACCTTATGCTAACGGCATGTAAATTAGGAAATTATTAATTAATTTTAATTTTAGAAACTACGAACCGATTCTATATTTAGACGTAAGATTTTCATTTTGTCCTCAATTTGTGTTTCATCAAATTCAAGGGACCATACATAAGGTTTTATTACGTCCTATATTTAGGAATTATGATACGGTCACATTTTTGTCATCCTGGGATCGGGTGTGACGGATCCCGTGTATCTATTGTCATAGAGACCATTATCCACTTTTAGTATCTAATTTTAAAGCATTATACTGCCAATTTATTTATAAATGTGACTTTGAAAATATATTTTTAGTTGCCATTCATTCGTAGGTATTTAGGGGTTAGTAGTTAGTAGGGTTGAATTCTATAAGGGATTAGTGAAACTCGTAAAAAAATTACTTTATAAAAAAACTTGAGAATTTGGCCTCCGATACTAAAAGATCACTTCAATGGTGTAAATTCACTTTTACAATTATTAATCTATATTGTAACTAATTTCAGAAATAGACTTGGCTTGTTAATAATTATAATAGGACGTATAAGATATCCCATATCCAATCTATTTGTACGTCAAATTTCATTAGGAGCTGTTCAGTCGTTCAGGCGTGAATGATAACATACAAACATATGGGAACACTTCCAAAAGGTTCTATGATTATTTGATGGTGTTTTTTGGTTGTCACATAATATCGTTTCTGAAAATATCAGTTGATTTGTGTAATCAATAGATTTATGCAATTCCGAGATTGTATTTTATCTTAATATTATTATGATTAATCATAAGTACACTTTGTTACAAAATAAACTTATTTTTGTATTGACTTCGAAATACGCTGATATTTTTAGATTGAGACGAAGTTCATATTCTTCATTCATTTCATAGTAAGGGCGAACTAGGGGTTAAATAATTCTGTACACGTTTTGGTTTCGTACCAAGTGACAGTGTTGTGAAAGGCACTCTAATTTGTTGTTTCCATTTCTTGGTGGAAAGGACACTAATTGGAGTGCTTTTAAATTTTAATAACAAACTGTTCAAGTAACGTATATTTAAAAGAACCGCACGCAAGTTTCTCGCTTATTCTACATCTGATGAGTCAGTTTTCCGAATAAGTGTTAGAAACATAAATATATGACCATTCAAAAGTGCCTATATTAAGCTTATTTATTAAAATAATATTAAAACTAATTGTAACACACGGCGCTGGCCGATTGAAAGGTAAAACCATACAAATTCACACTAATATATTAAATGAAAAATGTGTCTATCAGTTTTGTTTTATGCAACCAATATTCAAAATGGTATATAAGCTAATCGCCCAACTGATGGTAGATGGTAACAGTCGCTTATCGACATTAACAGCACTACTAACATAACGTTATACATGACATTCGCGATACTACTCATGCGTTGCCATTGCAGAGGACAAAGTTGTCATGTCATGTTTAATTAATTTCACATTTATCTTTTATCTAAAAAGACAGACAAAGGCTAAGCATATACATTTTATAATTATATTTGTATTAGCGGATCCGAGCGGAGCTTGGTCTGTTTTACACTTACTTGACATTTTTCATTACATTTCGCTCAGTTTACATAATAGCTTTATAAATAATAATAAAAATAATAATTTTATTTTGCATACAATTTAAACTATATGTTAGTTTAGCCTACATGTTATTCTGATAACTATATAACTGTAAAGTTTTATCTAAAACCGTTCAGTAGTTTTTGCGCGAAAGAGTTAAAAACATTCATCCATCCATTCATGCTCACAAACGTTCGCGTTATAATATTACTAATATTAATAAGTATTAATTAAACGCAAAATAATAATCAATTGTAAATATCGTACAGAATAAACTCGACTCTAATGGAGTTCGAAACTATCACAGTATACACAAAAACTTTGGAGACGATATTGATTTCAACTTCGTTATTTGTACAGTTGTGTTTATTTCGTATCAGTACAACAACACTAGCTATTACCGCGACTTCGTTTACTTCGTTCGCAATAAAAAAATGTCCGTCTTAGTGACACAATGTATACGTTATACTCGTAAACGGGTGGTACTTGTAGAGACTGGTCCGTTCTGATAAATGTAACTGATTTACTTTGTTACTCAAGTAACTATTTATTTATTGTCTCAACTCAATTGTTAGTTTGTATTCTCACAAAATTCTTAATTAATTTAATTCTGAGCAATATTTATTTAAAACAGCAACACGCAAGTTCCTTGTTCGTTCTTTTTATGATGAAACATCATTTCGAATGAGCGGTAGATTAAAAAAAAATAACTAAGACTATATAAAAGTGCTTAAAAGAAGTTCATATGAATAAAGGATTTTCTATTCTATTGTATTAGAACTAGAGGAAATAATAGGTAGTACCTCTATCTACCCACGCAGACGACTGTGTAAAAGTCAAACTAAGTAGAAAATACTAGACGTTTGAACTTTTTATAAGATGAAAGCGTGAGTAAAGTTGATATAAATAAATATAATTACGCATTCTTTTTTACAAAATCTACAATAACCTTATAAGAACTCAAACCTTATTATATTATTTTTATCGACAACCAATAGATATCGTGAAGGAAAAACAAGATTTTTCCAAGAACACGACTTTAAGATGGATATAATAAAATATTATATCAAATTCATTCATAGTACTAAAGCAGTGTATATACATATACATCAGAGAAATAATTTTTAGAGTGAATTTTATTGTATAAACAAAGGAGTGTTTTATTGCGATAAAACTCTATAGTTATGATCTCTACTAATATTATACATTTAGTTCTTTTCAAATAATTATTATGGATTATTATTAGTGTTAATATCAAATACTTTAACAATAATGTAATAACATATTTCGGTAAACTACTAGGTGGAAACGCTTAGTAAGTACAAATATTTACTTGTATCTGTATATTATTGTTTAGATGCGAGTAACATGTGGCTAACGACGATTTTGTTATTTTTTTATTTGCTTGAACTGGGAAAGCAAACTGCCCACCTGTTAGGAAATGGCAAACGTCGCTTATTTGCGGTCTAGGTGTTTTCTATGTATAATATACATAGACAGGGGGAAGATGTACCATGTGAGGTTGCCACGCGGTTCACCTGTACACATCACGATAAATTCCTGGTGAATTTTTCATTATGGGCTAACTAACCTGACCTCATGCTCTTTCTGTAATTCTCCATTCATATATATATATAGACAATGTATGTTATGCATTTACAAAAAAATGTATTAAGTATTTCTATTAGTTGTCTAGTACCCATAACACAAGCTCTGCTTAGCTCGTGTCTAGATGGCGATGTGTGAGTGGACCAGAGTTAAATAATTATTGTCTACCAACTAATAAAAAAAAATCCATCAAAATGCTATATGGAAAGTAAAATATTCTAATTTTAATATTTATACCACATTGAACATTGCAATATTGAAGACAGCTGAATTATACTTAAAGGATATCAGTCTGTTCAAAGTAACTTTAATATCTGCGCCGTAGTCCACAAGTATGAAAGGGAATTTAAATTAGCTGATTTATTTTCCAATGGCGGCGCATTCGGAAGCGGCGATTTCGCCCGCCCGGATATAACTTTAAAACCGGATAAAACCGGATGAAAGTGGATAAAACCGGATAAAACCACTTATATCCGCTTGCATTCTCAATTGAATTGTATACGCGATGTTTCAATGGAGTCTTACTTCAAAGCATCCTTTGAGAGTGAAATTGTGTTTCTCGGTGGTAAGATGCTTTACTGCTGTGTCAGTTGTATTGAAACCGGATGTATAAATGGAAGAAACAAGCTGAAACCCCTTTCTATTGTGTTAAATATATACATACGAGTAATTTAACATTTTGTTTATTTTTAGGTAAGTCTTTGTACAATGTCGTCCCCGAGGTTTTCTATATCACACACACATATTTCTGTTGCTAAATTGCTTTGTAAGCTAAGTGTGAGATATGGCAGTAAAATTATAAAGCACATAGGCACAAATTAACCTTTCCGAATGAACAGTAGAATAAAAAAAATCTGATGACTATTCAAAAGTACTTAAATTAAGTTTATTTGGTGTAGGATTTTATATTCTATTTTATAGATAAAGTATTATATGTTTATCTTATGTGTAAATAGATTATACGTATTATACGTACGTAGTAGTGTATTACGTATACAAATTGATTTACGATATAAGTTCTCCGATAATACGATTTGTATTTCATGGACACCTCCCACGTCTGACCACAATGGCATATGTTACTCGCAAAAGACAATAATAGTTTAGGAGAATTATAGTTTTGTATTCTATTCTATATCTATTATTAAGTAGGTGGCATGTTATTATAGGCACATTATTATTAGGTGCTAAAAATAGTTAGAAATATGTATGCAAAGTCATAGAAATAAAAATAATCTGTATTATGGTATAGGAAAACATAGTTTTGTATTCCATAATTAAGTAGGTAGTATATTATTGGCTTATTATTATTAGTTTTTTTAGTATTATTAACACAGCTTCAAATATGTGTACAAAAATAATGGAAAGATATTTATTAATAAGAGGATATTTGTAAAGTCATATTTTTTTATTGTACCACACATTCGAAACGTCTCATGTACTAAGTCTCGTCACAAAAGTTTTACTATTATTGTTGTTAAATTTTCTCAAATATTATCTAGTTTCTTACATGTTGTGGCGTATAATTATAATTTGTTGCAATTAGGAATTGTTAGCAATTGCGTCATAGACTCGTAATGAAGCGTCTCGTCTCTTACAAAAGCAGTGGCCTCATTTGTTGTAGTAAGGGTCACTTCACAGCTCAAACAGTGGGCGTGTTCAAATATTGTTAACCGATACGCCTTCATCGCTCACATAGCTTTTAGATCGTCGCTTTATTGCTGGAATTCCAGCTATGTAAGCTGGAATGCATAAACT
The DNA here is from genome assembly GCF_030625045.1 of Achroia grisella. NCBI lineage: Eukaryota > Metazoa > Arthropoda > Insecta > Lepidoptera > Pyralidae > Achroia > Achroia grisella. The sequence continues at coordinate 309,433 of NW_026712590.1, forward strand.
ACTAATATAGCGTTAGAATAGTTAATTTATTTATTAGCTGTGTCCACAGCTTCATCTACGTGAAATTTATAACCTATGCGTTGTTATACTATATAGCTAGTATACAATAAACTACTATATAGCTGTATTATATACTAGTTATATTGTACTTTATCAATATCCGTTTATATTATTGTACCTACTTCCAAAAATTTTGGCGTGATAGCGTAACAAACATCCACACTAACAAACATTCGTGTTTATAATATTAATAAGATTAAAAGTAGCTCTTTTTAATGTGTGGATAACTTTCACCAAGATTTTTATCATTGAATTAATACAGTAAATTTTTCGTGGTGTCGTTCAAATTTGAAATTTAAGATGTTTTGAATGTTTACTACCTAGACTAACTATACTTAATTTAAATATTTTATTTGTTCTGTAATATAGAACAAAAGGGAGTGACGAAAGAAAAAGGAAATAATGCTCCAGGAATAAGAGCGTCGCTCTTAAATTACGAATGAATGAATAGCTATGTTCGTGATTTTATCATTCCGTGGGTTTTTAAAATAAATCAGCACTGCGTTATTTTATAATTATAATTTTATTACTCGACTACACTCGATATGTGTTTGTATTTGAACACAATGAGTTGAGAGAGCGTAACCCAAAACTACAGACAATATTTATTTATTAGGCTCTGAATACTCAACAGGTACCTATTTGATAATAACTTTAATTTTGGTTTCTTAGTTATGGGTACTAGATGACTGATATAATCACATGAATACATTTTTTTTGTAAATACAAACATAATATGCATAGAAAACACCCAGACCGATACAAACAACCATACACATGAATACAAATGTTTCTACCGTGCGAGGAATAGAACCTATCGGAAGTAAAGCAGTGTGCTAAACCGCTAGACCACTGTGGTCGTAAATAGTACTACATATTAGCAACTGCATATAAAATTGAAATGGTTTCTATTGTTTCAGCATGTGGTGTATTTGGCGCGCGTGGAGTGTGGTGGTCTGCGCGTGCGTGGTATTCGCGCAGCGCATTGACCAGGAACCACTCCTGTCTCCACGGCCGGCGAGGGTCCGGGACAGGGAGATCGGGAAACCAGACGAACCTACCTGCGACCAGCTCAAAGCCATGTGGAGGTAACGTCGGCAAATCACCTTCAAATCCCCTGGTCTTTTTATTAAGTGTGCCGCAGCTCATTTGTACCTTACGCTGCAAAAAACGTACCTACCCAGGGTATCAGCTAATAGGGTTCTTAAACCATGATTAGCTATGTGAAAAGCTTGCAGGAATACTGTACATATTATAAAACTTTGAAAGTATTGAATATGTAATATTTTTACTTCCTTTTTTTACTTGGAGAAATCCTTCATTCCTTCAGATCCGCCTCGGGGGAGATTACTGTAAAACTCGTGAGCAAATACTGTGAAACTAATGCATGTTCATCTTTGCGAATTCTCTATGGAACTCACTTCTTTCCTCTTCTTCCCTAAGATAATTGCGCGACTTCCTCGGATCTAGTTAAGTGGGGTGGGACCACGCCCACGGTAGTCACGGGGCCGTGGTCCACCACAAAATAAATCCCTTCCACTTCCTTCCTGTTGCAAGCTTTGCCAACCTGCCGAGTAGCCGATTACTTCATGCCTATTGGGTACGTCACTTCCTTTTGTCAGGTGGACCGTTTCTTTCTCTGCCATTTTTATTTTTTGTCAAATATTATAGCAAATTGAGAAACAATTACCTTTTTTTTTAAACATAAAAACAAACATAACTATATGGAATGACTTGAAAATTACTTAAATAAATTTGTATTCTATCAAAATATACATATCAAATCAAAATATAAATATCAAAAATTACAACAATATATTATGAATATCATTATTATTATGAATATAAATAAATAGTATTTTTGGAGTTAAAAAACAAAGTTAGCTCGTTTGTCGAATTTACAAATAAGACGTATAAAAAATAAGCAACAAAAAGTTGAAACATCCTATTAGATTCTCAATACAAGGACTTATTTAAAACCAATTTCACATCAAAGGGATGAAAGTAGATCCCCAATTTTCTTTACAAAAGCAAACAAGACTCGATAATGCGTTGTTCACATTACGCAATGGGATCAGAGGAAATGTGGGTAACGAGAGTGCTTGTTTGAAAGAGACGCATGTCTGATTTGATTCGCTAGTTTGAACACAGAGTACCACATAATACAGAGTGTAAACTTGCGCACTAGTTCAATTTGGGAAGCAATTTTAGTTATCTCAAACACGAATAATACTTTTAATGTAGTACTACTCAAAGTGCTTAGAAGGCGGTATTAACAGTATTGTGGAAACTACCGAAGTACATTTTGTTCGAAGACGTTTACATAGGTAACTCTGTTTCACCTATTTCAACTACTATGTTGCTTGCTTTGTAAGCTACGTGTCCGTTTTAAAGGTACATGGAGTTACAGGAAACATGGACAACTTACGATTAATCGTTCAGAATACCAACGTATCAGACCATCAAAAGAAGACGATAAAGATTCGTGTTGTTTGTGATCCATTGCCATTTATCACCAGGAGGACCGTGTGCTTGTATGACGTTATAAATACATATATAAATAATTATAGTGTTACTTACTTGTTCTGCACAACGGTTACAACTATGCAAATATTTTGGGCAAAAAGTGAGCATGAGATTATTTTTACAACCAATAATTCAAATATCTTAAAAAATGTTGGCATATAAATGTTGTGTTTACTACAACGTCAATAGTAGACAATGCCTCCGTTTATCCTATCTGGTATTACAGTCGTGAGGATATGTAGGTATTTTAGTTTTGCAAATTTCGAGAATGAGCACTATTGAAAGCTTTCACTCTGTATATTTAACACTCTGTGGTTATAGTGCGCTCAAGGGAATAGAAACCGTCATTGCGAACTCTATTTTACATTTAACTCGTATTATAGAAGATTTCTTTGAGTGTCACGGTCAGACTGATAGTATTTTCTTTTATATATAGATACCATTTTTATTCAGTCTAACATGAATCTGAAGCTGATCTGACAAACGTTGTTTTGTCATATAAATTGTTTCTGAATTGGTCTACGCTTATTTCTAGAGATATTAAAAATAGCCTAAGACCTACAAAATATACCCAAATAATTTTACTAAAATATGGCAAGCCGTTTCGGAGGAGTTCCTTAACAAATACGGTGAAAAAAGTTTATTAAATTTTTATTTATAAGAAGAATACTACTTTGTAAGGTAGTTGCATTAATTTTTGATATAAAAAAATGTTTCTTTACGACTGATTTCATTTAATGGTCAAGTAGCTTCCTCTGTGTAGGTACTTCAGTCTCACTTAGATCAGCCGCCCAACAGCTTGCTTTGTAAGCTGTGTACCAGCTGAAGTGGGAGATAAGGCAGTGAAACTACAGAATTTGCAGTCATAATATCTTAGTCCTGCGGGATATTAACGCATGAGTGGTATCACGCAAAATCGATAACGTTAGGGTACCTGGCCCATATTATATATACCTTATAGCATATATAAGAAATATAAATTCAAATTGTCTCTATGGTCACGGCACTGACGACGGTAATCTGCCACGGTAGCGCCAATACACCACTCCCTTTGGCCAGTAGTCCTCCTTTATGAAGGTGGGCAGTATGTTGGTGGGGACTCGGGCCATAAACGCTTTGAAGCTCGCATTGTGACTCGATTTCAGCTGTGTCACCCTCAAGCTTAGTTAGTCTTAGTATTATCCATAATGCTGTTCATGTATATAGGCGACATTTTACGCTTTTATAAAGTGTGTGCATTCTAAATACATGAAAAGAACTACTCAGAAAATAGAGCCAAAATACTTTACCCGTAAGGAATGGAATCTTTGATGAGTACCATATTGTGACGTAATAATATACAATTGTATGTTGTTTTAACTGCGCAATTATAGGGTACATATCACAGGTAACAATACTCTTATGTAATGTAATATTTATAACAACAACGAAAAGGTCCAAAATGGCATGAACAGGTATAATTTAAGATGGAATGAGGTTAGATATTCAGGCAAGGAATTCTTGTTTCACGTTCCGTGCATACGTTGAAGATTTAATGTCGCCAAATGTTACACTAAATAACGTAATACCGAGAGTTGGGAATGTTTTAATAAATATATGGGCGTACTTGATAGCTATATAAAAGGAAATGTTTTATATGTATATTTATTTAATAACAAGATTTTTTTAACATTTTCTGAAACTTCTTAACATATTTTTTGACATACAAGCAATGTATAACGTTTAAACTCGCCTTTCGATATAAGTTCAAAGCTCGCACAATATTATTAGTCTAAGTGTTTTTTTAATGTATGAATACAAGTTGTTCCTTCGTTAAGTATTAGTAGATAATGAATAAGATGGCGACCATGTCACGTCAGGTAGTTAAAAAGAAATTCACAAGGCCTTTAAGCTCGCTCTTTCCCATGTGAATGCAAATGAACCGACCTTATCTGGAATATAAGTTATGGTATATTTATTTTATTTCCCTAATTTAGTTATTTATTTCATTTACTAGTGCCCCGCCAATGTATATAATATATAATGGAATGGTACACCCAACTGCCCTACAGTTGGGTGTACCATTCCATTATATTAACATCGATACTAAAATCGCCTTATTTGTAAGGTGTATTTCGCTTGTAGGGTGGGGTGTGGTACTTGGCTGGTAAAATAGATGAGATTGAGGTACAAAGGTACAAAAGGTAAACTAGCAAATAACATTAAAGTGTCTATTTGCAACTTTAATAAAAAACTTTAACTAAATTTTTACTACTCTAATGCCGTTGGTCTCAGCTGGCCTTTACAGCTTCATCGGACGATCGGGGGCGTGTGCAGATGACACGCTAAACCCGCGAAAGGACTTATGGAACTGATGGCTAACTCCCGCCTGAGGGATACGACTTTAGTCTGAGGGCACCGCTAGGGGTTCGAGCCTCGGCTCAGGTCGTCGTAATTTTGATCCCTGTTTGAATTAATCGGAGGGAATGTAGTTATAAAAATTAATGAAATCAGTTTTTGTCTGTTTGTTCTTGCTAATCTCTTAAACGACTGGAACAATTTTGACGGGTGACTGCAAAAAATTGTATTATTATAATTCCACGCCGATGAAGTCGCGGGTAGGTGATAGTTTTAACTAAATTTGTATTTTTTTTATATGCAGGTTCTCAAAAAGGCAAGCGCGTGCACCGGAGTTCGTGAACCACGTGGATTCGTATCGTGACCCTCTCATGTACAACGAGTGGCCGGTTTACACCGCACTACCCAGAGCTGCACCTAGGTATATATTTTTATGCTTATATACATGTAGTTCCATTTCTGTACAATTTCTAAGCGACTTCAAAAACGACGGACGTTTTCTCTAAGTTTTTTTTATGATTTTGATGATTCTCTTTTTTTTAGAAACTCATGAACCAGCACCAGATACACAAGCTTTCAAAAACAAATCAAGATCTTGTTTTCTTGATCAAGTTTGAGAAATATTATATATAGTTATATTATAAATTATTGATGTATAGCTTATATACAATAACAAAAGATTTATCTAAAAATACCTATATATACGACACATTTGTAAATAGAGTTTTACGCAATGCTAGAAATTAGGAAATTCAATATATAAACTTAAAAGTGAATGCCTCTTTCAAAAAATATCAGCATCATCATTTATATTTAAAGAATTGAATTGAAATTAAGAATTGTTAAAAAGAGCGTTACCAAAACATGTCGACAAAATGTAATGTCCGTTTCATTTCGTTTATATAAATGGACAGCGGGAAAGTAAATAGAATATATATCGACGTATCTATATATAGTTTGCTAAGTAATAAACATCGGACTGAGAGCTTTCGACCCGCACCTGTACTTAATTTGACAAGTCTCTTCAGATGATCGGATTTGCGGCAGGATAGTGGAAATTTCATCAATAATAGGGCTGCCGACTTACGCCGATCTAACTTCAAATCCGGTATTGTAACTTTTGGATACGATTATAAAACAAACCATTGGGTATTTGAGAGACCACGGTTTTTATCGTTCGAGAGTGTACTTTGTAAAGCTCCTGAAATTTATAATTAACTAGCTTGTGCCCGCGGCTTCGCTCGCGTTAAAATATCCCCTTAGGCGTGGAATTTATAAAAATCCTTTCTTAGGGGATGCTTACATTATAGTAGCTTTATGCATGCAAAGTCTCAGCCCGATCGGTTTAAAATTGACAAAGTTTCATACAAACTTTCATCCCCTATTTTATCCCTTTGGGGATAGAATTAATCAAAATCCTTTCTTAGCGGATGCCTACGTCATAACATCTACCTGCATGTCAAATTTTAGCCCGATCCGTCCAGTGGTTTGGGCTGTGTGTTGATAGATCACTACGTCAGTCACCTTTGAGTTATATATATTTAGATTGCCAAAATATATACGTGATTCGATCGTCTTAAATGTTTTAAGGAGGCTTCACGTCATGTTAGTTAATACATCTTACTAATATTATAAACGCGAAAGTATAGTTAATATTATATATTATGCACAATTATTTATCCTATGGCCGTCCTTGTAAATCTTTTATTCAAATCCACCGATTAATCGTAAAACAACGAGATACACATTCAATTTTATAATATTAGACCGGATATTAAAATTCTGTGCCTGGACAAATACGAATACCAATATTTTTATTGTGGATAGATCATGTAAAGTTGTTACAAAAGATATTGTAAAGTATCTATATTGTACTACAAGTGCATACAATAGTTCAGATTGTAAAAAATAAATGTAAGTTACTAATGTGAGTAATAATTGTTAAAAAAACAAGCACGACATTACACAATATTACTAATGACTATGTTTATCATTGAAATATTCATTAATATTATACTAACACTAGCTGACCCGCGCCTCTTATCCAGTAATTTCACTATTATCTTTTATCTAGAATAAACAAAGGCAAAGCTTATACTTTTTTATAATTATTTTTGTACAAGCGGTCTCGCACAACTTCGTCCGCGTCACACTTACTTGACATTTTTCATATATTTCGCCTAATATCTTATTCTGATTCTGATCTTTTTAATTTATAGCCTATATATTATTCTGATGTATAAGCTATATTACTGTAAAGTTTCATCAAAATCTATTCAGTTGGTTTTGTGTCAGAGTAACAGTACATTCATACTCACAAACTATTGCATTTATAATATTAGTGAGAAGGGGCCATAGTTACCGCCTCTAAAATTAAAATAATAATTTCTGTGGCCCTTATGATCATTTTTCTTTTTTAAATTTGTGTACACACATAGATACTTAAAGTAGATTTTTGTTTTTCCAACAGATTCAGATACCAGTATCCGACGTTACCGCGGGAAGCGTACGGCCGGGTCGTCACTAAAGCCCCGCCCAATGTCGTCCGTACACCCGACTATGATGAGGTTAGTACGCCACTTTATCACTTTATCACAGTAATATGACAACTAGAAACAGCCTCACATATATCTGCCTATCTATCCTCGTATATGCCTACATATGCATTAAAAAATATAAATTGATACACTATTTCATCATTTGCAGTATAAACTAAGTTCCAGGATACTGATTTCAGCGTTAACTAGTTTATAAATCGACGTTGATCTCTTTTTACTTTAAATGACAGTCAGTCAGCCATCGTGTTAAATTCACTAGGAATTAATTACGTTTAGGTCAATCTAACAATGGCAACACTCTATACCGAGGAGATAAAAATCATCGCTCCCAAGAATATCCTTCTATTTTTGCTCGTGTCTGGTCTAGGTTTGATGGTCGAGCACAATATCATAAGATCTGCAGATCGCTGTGTTACAGGTCTTATCACTTAACGATAGCCCAAAATCCTCAAAAAAAAAATGTGGTAGCAATGAGTCACTTCCCCCAATGATACTAACAATCCCTTTCCCCTGGGATTGTAATTTAGTTCGTAACTCTCTTGCGAAATAGTTAGTTACTTCAGTTTGTTCGCTCCCTACTCAAATTAAAGAAAGCAGTAGCTGGTACATAAGTATTTTTCCACCAAATATAATAATAATGATATCCTTTGACAATTCCCACAACGCCGTCTAGTCCCAAACTAAGCAGAACTTATGTTATGGGTACTAGACAACTGATATAAATACTTAGATATAGTTTTCTGAGAAATACGTATAATAGAGAATACCTAGACTGATAGAGTCATACTCATGAATACAGAATGTTTGTACTATGCGAGGAGTCGAACTCGTGACCATCGGAAGCAAAGCGGTGTGCTAGACCACTAGACCAATAAAGCCGTCAAACATCTTGTTCTTCTTTTAGTAGTCATTTTTTGGTTTCACCATACAAACTGAAGTGTAGTACGAACTAGTCTAATCTTTTATTAGCTCTATCTAGTTCTAATCTTTTAATCTCTTAAAAGTCTAATCTTTTTGAGCGCTCTTCTGAAATCTTTCGTGAAGTAAACAAGCTTATTTATTAGTGTCGACCATATTCAAACTCACGACCATTGTGGTTTAAGTTAGTTTCTAAACCACTACGCCACATTTCTCTGAAATAACGTTTTCATTAAACATTTTAAGTTCAAAAACAACTTTTAAAACGTCAAAGAGGGGAACAATTTATTGAAACTCGCAAATCTAATTTCTCGAACACCATAACTGGAGTCGTTTTTAAATGAAAGCGTCTTTGAAGTGAGCTCGCCATTGTTTCGTTTGATTCATCTTTGTTGTTACATTGCTGCGTTGGTGCAAGTTTCCCCATTAACTTTTCTTCTGCTATTCTTTTATTTCGTTACTTTGTTACACGATTTAACTGTTTATATTGAACAAATGTCTTTCCAATTGGCCTTTCCAATCTTTGACGGCCTCGGTGCTCTAGCGATTCAGCACACCCATTTATTTCCGTTGGTTGCGGGTTCGATTCAAGTACCAACATTTGTATTTATGAGTATGATTGTTTGTATCTGTGTGTTCTTTATGTATATTATGTATATATTTACAAAAAAAGTATCTATGTATTTATATTAGTTGTTTAGTACCCATAACACAAGTTTTGCTAGCTAAGGACTAAATATAGGCTACTCCCTATCCAGTGATAGAATCTATCTTCACCCAAATTTCAATAAGATCAGGTCATCCGTGAAAATGTATACAACCGGATAGACATAAATATACACTTTATCATTTATAACAAGTATTGAGTATGGATTTATATCTATAAATAAATATTTGGTTTTAATTTTTACTTTTTTGTTTACATTTCCATAAATTAGAATTATCGGCGCAATACAGAATTCTTAAATCGTTTCTTATACAGACAATTTAAAGTATGTATTATACATATAAATTAGATTTTTTGTAGTAATCTTTTTTATAATCGTTAAAAATAAATGAATCTAACAACAAGTGATTCATAATTTCGACAATCCCGAAAGTGGCCCTGTGGCGCAACGGATAACGCGTCTGACTACGGATCAGAAGATTCCAGGTTCGAATCCTGGCAGGGTCGAATTACGTTTTTTGATTTGTTGCAAGTTATTATTTAATTTTTTTCTATACTTTAAATATACAATTAATATTATAATGAGTTTGGTGACTTTATGCTTCATAATAGTTACTACGTAATGCAATAACGTAGTAACTATTATTAGTAACAACTATATATAATTAGTATTATAAATTGGATAATATACGTTTTCCATATATATTTATTCGTCTATTAAACTTCATATATTATTAAATCATTTTGTTTGTATGTGCCTACTAACAAAATTATATAAACCTGATTGGCCTTGAGGGCCTTAAACTACGCATGATTAGTAGGTAAGTACATATTGAAAAAGTTTTAAGATGAAAAGAAATCAATATACTGTAAACTATTAATTAAATTTAACTACTTATTTATATAAAAAGTTATTATATTAGAGTATTATATCTTAATAGAATAGACAATTTTATTTATTTATTTATTTCTACACTTTTACATAAATGAATATAGATAAAAAATTATTTAACAACAACAGGTTTGCATCGCAGGAATCAGAAATGAACTTAACTAGTTTTTGCCCGCGTTTTCGTTCGTTTTACACACTAATAAATATTACTTATATCGATCCGATATCAGAAAGTATCTGTCTGTCTACTTATTAGTTTGCTACGATTAAGCTGAGCGGATTTCAATGAAGAACGTAATATATAGTTACCGACCGAAGAAAAGAAGGGCCAAAATTTGTCAACTAAAAAAACTAATGTTAAGTCACGGCTTAATAACTAGTATGAGATGCCTGTTTTTTCCTATAATTATGATATTATTAGAATAATTATCTATTATTTTTAATATAAAATTAGATACTATTTGTTACTAAATAGCCTTCCTATTTTTGATTACTAATTATATTATTAGACCATTGTGTCAAAAATCGAGTCTTATACTTCTATTGGTGTCATAATAACAAAATGGTTTTAATCTTTTTTTTTATTTGTGACATTATTTCGAGCGGCACTGCGATAATTCATGTTCAATTCGTAATAAAGTTCTTGTAACTGATGGCGCCATCTATCGTTATTTTTAGTAAACTATTACGTGTATTGCAACAGGTTGATATGTTATTACTCAATAAATACTAGTATTTATACTATTTATTAACATGTTACTGACATAGATAATAAATATTTTATGAAATGACAAAATAACAACCAACAAAAATTTATTTAGTCTCATAGAGGCTGGGAAAGGGATAGTGCTTCCATCTATTAGCGAGGAACTAAAACAGCCATTCATTTGGTCCTTAAACAATTTTAATTTGTTTCAATTTTAATTTTAAAATTGGGATTGAGACTTCCTTTGAAAAAAAATATAGCTCGCTTATAATAACAGTCTATTTTTTCCTACGGCTATATCTAAAGATTTAAATTAAATAAACAATTAAATATATGTACACAATTGCGGCATGGTAGCGTAGGAAATAATATCTCGTTGTATTTTTTAATGGATAATAATGGAATGGTGTACCCGCCTGCGGTAAGGGTTTACGCTGGAGGAACTCCAATGGAGGATCATGAAGTTAGATGAGCATGATATCAGACCAGTTAGCGTATCGTGGTGAAATCACCAGGAATTTATCATATTTTCAGTGGGAACCACGCGGAGGTCAATGTTGCATGGTATATTGCTAATAATGGGGTCATCATTCTACATTACTAACATCTTCTTCCTCCCAATATGTAGTTGTTAAAATGTTACATATGAAAACAGGATTGTGAATTTATTATTGAATTCTAGATCGTAATTAATTGGCTAGATAGTTCTACCACTTTTTGTCTTGAGCTGTTTTCTTTCTTCTCTACCAAGAGTTGTCTGGAAGAGATTGATTACGCAATAAGGCCGCCATTTGTACCTTATTATTTCTGTTCTCTTTGTAATATATCTACTTACTTCTGGTGCAATAAAGAGTAAATAAATAAATACATGCAAAAGTAAAATTTACTTCTTTAATAATTGAGTTCAAAATGTATTATTTGTTACAGATGTTTGGCATGTTGAATGTCCCACACACGTCTGGGAAGATCCTCCGGTATCCAGGCCCGTCGAGACCCAGGGGATCCACGTTCATGGTGCCACCGCAACGAGACAGGTAGGTTATAAATGTACAGGTCTATTGTGAAATTTAATCACTAACAACTAACCGATAAATAACAATACCGTTATTAATAATATAATTACAAAAATATATTGGATTGAAATATCCAATATATTTTTGTAATTTAATAGAGACTGAACCGAATATACAATAATGTCAGTTAGTTATTGCTTTGCAGATAAAATATGGGTTTAATGCGTTGCTAGTGTATAATTCAATAGAAATAGAAATAATCTGTATTCAAACTTACTATAAGCACTTTTGAATAGTCATATTTTTTATGAAGAAAAATCTCATCACAAGAATAATGAGCAACAAACTTGCGTGTTGTTCTTTTAAATAAATGTTGTACAGAATTAGTTTTTTTGAGAATTTAATTTCATTTTGTGAATTTAAATTGCTTTGTAGCTAAGTTGTAGAAATAAATTGTTAGTTATTTAACGAAGTAAATCATAGTAAAAATGCATGAAGGGACGCAATCTAATATTTGGATCCGATTTTGTTTTCAAAGAAAGTCGATTAAACTTAAGAAAGGTGAGACAATTTTTATCTCAATGTCCATGAAAAATTTAAGTTTTTTAAAGCAATTAGTATAAAACCGTATTTTAAAGTAATAATGTTTTTCTATTCAGGTTCGAAGCTCTGAAAAAGCTAATCAGACAGGAGCACGTGCGCGAACTACAGAGGAAATACGACACGGAACAGAAGCAGGAACTGAAAGAGATCACATCAGGCCGCGGGTGAGATATACCACTTGTTTATTTTTTTAGGGCTGATAAGGGAATGGTGCACTCGACTGCGCTAACAGTATACGCTGGCGGGCACCAGTGGAAGATGATAAGATGAGTATGAGGACAGGTCAGTTAGCCCATCGTAATAAATTCAACATGACGGTTTCCATGAAGAACTGCGTGGAGCTCAACCTGATAGAGATCCTTTTTCTAGTCTCCACTTGTTTATTTCTAATGGTAAAAATGTACGACTTTGGAATTATAATGAATTTTCGGAATAACGAAAATAATATCTTTTATTTACTGTAACAATAGAGTAAGCTGATTAGAGAGGAATGTAAATATTTAGGGCAAAATTTCGATGGAAAGTATTGCTATCAAACTTGGAAGAGGGAGACTCGAGATCTCTGAATAGATAGAAAAGATAAAACGAACACTGAAGAATACTTACATCGTAGTAACGCTAAGCTCGCACGATAATCTATTGTAACCAATTCACCAGGAATAAAGGATGTTAATTTCGATGGAGGAGCATGTGGAGGTAAACCTGACAACGGTACATTGCTAGCAATGGCGCCAATAAATATCTCTGAAACAGTAAAATGTGGTAGAAATATTAACTTACACTAACTTTTTAAATTTAAGAATGATTATATCTTTACAATCATCATTGTCTCAGGCTATGGATTCACTTATTATTGTGTGTTTGTCTTTGCAAGATGTTGTTTACAAATTTGCCAAGTCCTATAAGATGCTGCAATATTTTGTCTTTCTCGCAAAGCAAGAAACGAGGAAAGAGCTGCTTAATTTACATAATATCTATGGCTCACGGACTTTATTTTTGCTATAGGTATATAATGTTCACCCTTGGCTATTTGTATGTTCTGAGGTGTATACTTATAATTCTTTAGTATGAGAGACTCCAATTACGGCAAATATTTAAGATTAATAAATACATCCAATATAGTCAAGTATTTTTAATAATACTTCTTTAACTACTCTTTTAATAATACTCGTATAACATAAAAGTGAAGCATCGCGAGATAAAATCTTAACCTTTAAAAAAACGTCGACAGGAAGCTAATGTTAAGTAGAAAACTCAGCATCCCTTTACAAAACTGAGAAGGGTTCCCTAAATGAGCGTAATCTCTAATTCGATGAGACACTTGTTTCCTTTAAGGGCTCTTCCTTAGCTAACGATATTTTAAGACAGAAGAATCCTTGAGTTTTAATATTAATCAACCGAATATCGGAGATTTTTATACACAACTCTTGCTTACGTTACTCGTCTCATTTACGAGTATATATATACATACATTCGGAGACACTTAGCCTTACCCTAGACTGTGTTAGTAAATTCTACTATTCTTCTTCTCAATGTAAATAAACTGTCTTTAAGAAAAAGAAATTCACTTGAGTTTCTTGCCAGTTCTTCTCAATTGAATCTGTGTACTGAACTGGACGATAGGGAGAAATTTTAATACAAAAAAATTTACGTTTATAAGCGGGTAAAATGTTCTACAAGAATAAATACTTTTTAGTTTGAATTGATATTTGATTCTTTTGAATATTTACATTTTGCTAATTTATCATTGATTTAATTAAAGCTATTCATAATAGCTTACTTTATAAATACCCTATTACTTACTACTAACATACATATGAAATATTAAGATAAATATAAATTATTTCTGTGGTCACGGCACTGGTAACGGACATTTGCTACGGTAGAATCGATACTTCGGCTAGTAACTCTCCTTTATGATGGAGGACTACCGGCCGAACAGCAGATTTATTAAAATGGTTTAAATTATTACAGGAAGATGGACGATTCTGTAGACACTTGATTTCTCCCTCAGACAGTGCTCGGTCTCTCTGATCATGATATGTCTAGTAATTTAGTAGTGATTTATATTTTATCATTTGTTGATTAAATTCGCCTACAACTGCCTGCTTTATTCAATTTAAGGGGTAGAAACTGTTAGGCGGACATATGCGTATCGTAGAAACTATAACATCTTGTAAAACTATTTTAATTGTTATAAGACTTTTTTTCAAATTAAAAAACAGCTCGTTAGGAACAACCAGACAAGTTTAATAGCTAAAGTAGGTTTATTACCCTTATTTTATGAATGAGGGAGTCACTCCTTTACCTTCCCTATGCAAAACAATATTAAACGATCCTAATTCAAGTGGCGACTCCCAGAACGGAGGGTAATCTTCCGAGGAATATTAAAAGTGTTCCGGCGGATATAATCTGACGTTGCGTTTAATGAATGCGTCGGGAAATATTTACTTCACCGCTTTATGAATACTTGTTGCTGTACAATATTACGAAACTCCGCTCAAATACTGCCACCAGTCAACAAATATTAAAATATTTTTTATCTCTGGCTCCTTTCTGTCAATTATTTATTGTAAACAACAATTTGGCAATATTTGAGAGCAAAAAGAGACCAATCATTTCAAATATAATGTATGAAATACAAATTACTCCTTCCTCACCTCAACTTCTGCAAGCTTTTTCAAAGAAATTTTTTAACATATAATAGGCAGTGGTATAAAAGTAAACAATGTGTTTATAAGCAAACTCACACAGTAAGCACCTTACTGTCTCTACTGTTACCATTAAAATTGGTACATTTAAATAAAAAAAATATTGTACACTTTTTATTAAAGAATACATAAAACTTAATTTTAATTATATTCAAAGTGTGTTGAGAAACCCTCAACACACTTAGGGTACTAAAGCTTTAGAATACGACCTCCTCACGTGGTATGGTATATTTAATATATTTGATTTGTTTTATAGTGGTGATGACTACGTTTATGGCAACTACGGTGAACAGGAGCCCCGAGGTTTGCAGCCTCTCCAGGTGGAATACCCCGCTGACGAGCCCACCGCCAGGCACAACAAGTTAGTACATGTCACTATATGACTATGAACGCTGACTTCTACCTAGGCATTATTTATATTATTAATCGGATCTTAACACCAATAATTTTATCGCAAATAAAGATATTTACTTCTCTCGACGTTTCGACTAGGTTGAACTAGCCGTGGTCACGACCTGACTGGAGTAACGGCGATGTCAATGTAGATAGGTGACAGCAGTTTTTCATCTACAGACGGTAGATGAAAAAACTTAAGGCAGATTAAGTCTACCTCTATCTCGCCTTCTAAATTTGTTTTTTCTTTAATTCATAATTCGGCCTCGGTGGTCTAGCGGTTTAACACACCGCTTTACTTCTGATGGTCGCTGGTTCGATTCATCGCACGGCAAACATTTTTATTCATGATTGTTTGCTTCGGCCTGGGTGTTTTCTATGTATACAAAAACACTTAATACAAAAAGAAACATTCTCTACCAGTCAAACAATATTATATTATCTGTGGTAATTTATTTTAACTCTAGTACTTGATTAGATACTTATATGTGTAATTAGATGGTATTGTTTTTATAGTGCCAGCTTTAACAAATAGCACATTTCCAAACATTTATTTCAAGAACTTCTAAGCTAATATAAATGAATGTATGTTCCAGGAAACCACCATCGCCAGGAAGCCGTCAGGTATCCCAGTTCTCCCGCTACTCCGACGTGATGCTGCCCCCAGTCCGCCGCACCTTCTACCACCCGTTCTTCGACTACCTGGCCCCCGAGTATGTGCCATACGCGTACTGAACCCTCCCCCACCCCTCGACACTAAAGGGCGGACTTTCTATAACGTTCTAGAAAATTCTACGGGAACCTACCCTCAAGGGCTTTACCAACCATTGTTTCTACGCCATATCGGAACCATATCTTCGCTTCGCTTGGTCGACAGTCGTCTCTTATACGCGAGCTTCGTGCAAAACTTACTGCAATATTTTTATATTTATTCCCAGTTTTCTATGTAGATATTTAACCTTTTAATATACCCCTTTTGAATAATCGCATTGTATTTTTCGATAGGTATTAAGATATGAGGATAATTCTATGAATACCTATATAACAGTCCTCGAAGAGAACCGTGGAATTACGGTACTTCCAAACGTGACAATAATATTGACTATTCGTATACAAATCGAGCAATTAATTATTGAATACCCTGTCAATTCCATATAATTATTAATGCGACAATAATAATACAACATATAAAATTTATATTATACTTATACTCTGACAATAATAATGTATTGGTGTTTTACAATTTGATGTTTTGTAGAAAATAAGAGTGTCGAAAATTATATATCTTAGTTTTATATTAAGATTGAATGATTTAGAACGCGGCATGTAGCCGGTCTACGATTGCCAGGTTTTCGCTTTGATTCTCCCATTTCGTGAATTTTCTCTGCTGGCAACATTATAAACAAAGGTCATTTATATATATAGTTGTTTTAATCGATTTCATATATTTTTATTCAGTGGTTTTATATATTTTTAATTAAATATTTACGAGGTTCAGTCCGAGCCCGACGGCCTCTAGGAATCGAAGCGAAAAGTTTTAAATTCCTTAATGTATCTATCGTTTACATGTTTTAGTATTAGACACTCACTAATTTTTAATGTAGATACCTGTTTGATATTGTTTAAGTTCATTTAAGCTCATTAAAAACTAGAATAAAAATAATTTGTATTTGTGATGTATTTATACATGTTGTAGGTATGCCGACTGCCAATACGGAAATTTTTGCTTGTTGCTGGTGTTTTTATTGGACTATTTGAATTATTTTTAATATGTAGTATACCCACGACTACGACTTGGTCTATATAGGGTTATAAGATACTTGGAGTGTACTAGGCTGACAATAACTGTCTGAAGGTCACTGCGGAGATCCGTAAACTATTTATTCCCCAAATATATACATAATTATTGTTGTGATTAGTCACTAAGTGATAGTTACCATGTAATATAATCTTCAAAAGCCTTCAAGACGGCGGTCGACTTCGGCTGTGCGGGTGCGAACTGGAGACGTAACATGTATGTCGTGTCACAGAGAGCGCAACCGAAGTCCGACAGATAAATGCTTTAACTACATTTAAATGTTTCATGTTTATTGTAATAGTTAATTGTAAATTAGCGGTTGGCGCGCCTCGCGCGGCTTTATTAATATTTGTGTACTATTGGATCTTAGGTGTAGGTATGGGGCACCATGATAGGTATATCTACGATACGATGGACGTATTATTGAAAAATAAACGAATATCAGGCAATAGAAAAATAATAATTGAAGATTCAATTTAAATATCGAATGGTGACGATTCCCCGTTCCATTGGTCGCCGTATTTCCTCTTCAATGTTGCTATTACCTATCAAAAGTTACCCGAAAAAGAGTGTTGCCATAACGCGAAGGCTGTAATTCTAAGGAAGTTGTTATCTATTTGTGTACTATATTTATTATTATATCTAAACAACTATCGACTTATAAGTATCGACCCAATAAGTCGACATAACCTCACAGACTATGAAATTTGGCTTTAAAATTATATAAACACATGTATTATGGCTTTAAGCAAGTCAATGAATTCATTAATCTTCTATTTATTGTAAAGGGATTATTGTAGGACGTGTCCTATCCTACATTTTACGATTTAGCGAGATTATCTATACATATTTTTATTTATATATAATTTTCTAACAATATTCTGTAGAGTTTTACAAATTATTTTATTGTCTTATAAAATATCATTAAATATTAGGTAGTTAGTGGATAAATACATTGAGTAGTATCTATTGGAAGCGTATTGCAATTATAAATAGGTGTTTAATTAATAAATCGTATGAAACATTATGTGTAGAGGTTTCACACTTACATATCTCTGATTATGAATATCGCAGTAACTGCAAACATATAGTGTAATAACTAGCCATATCAGTATTATATCTAGTACTTATACGTATTTGTTTATGTGAAGCCATCGAATGTAAAAAAATAAACTGTCCATTTTTCAGACTAAGGAACTATTTCATACAGCTTTTTTCAATATAAGGATGCATATCAAAATACAATATTTGATCATATATTTTCTCATCATATCATGTTTTTAAATCATAATATGACAAATGAGTCTTGTTATTAAAAATATATATTGAAACGCAAATACGTAACATTCGATGGTTGAAATTCGAATTGTATCAATACGCCATAGAACGTAAAAATGACAACGCGGTCTATATTTTGGACAATAATAAAATGTTTAATGACAATAATACTGTGTCAAATGATACACGACCTTATGTAGTAGACAATAAATATCAATGTAGCGAGGCCGCGTATGTACGTAAATTAGGTATACAATTTAAATTATCCATAATAATTAATGTTTTAAAATGTATATTAATTGGTGGTTTTTTTGAGAAATAAAGATAGTTACATACTCCTGAGCAGAATAATCTATTTAATGTTGACAATGTTCTTTGTCAACTTGTCCCTTTTAATAATATCTACTTTTTTATTTATGAAACTGAAATGGCAGTACCCATCTGATAGAATGAGTATAGTGTTCCCGACGCCTATACATGGCCAGCAATACTGACATCACGTTATCATGTGATGCCTTTAGTATTCTAAATAAGTTCGGAAAAAGTGGAATGTTTGTGATGGGTCGTAATGGTCCTTGTTTTTTACCTACCGCCGTTAACGCAAAAGGCAATTTTGCACGATGCTCTCCACGAACCACGTGGAGGTTAACCCGGCATGATACATTGCTAGCAATGGGGTTATTAATCCACATTACTAACAATCCCCTCCTCCCCCTAGTGGCCCTATTTTTTTTAAAAGATGATAATTGAATGGTGCTGACAGGGCACCAGCTGAGGGTAATAAGATGAACATGGGGTCAGGTCAGTTAACCCATCGTGACATATTCATCAGGAAGTATATAATTTCCAGGGGGAACAGCGTGAGGTCAACCTGACATGGTGCATCTAGCAATGGGGTCATCAGCCACTATTATCAATTGGAAATCCTGTTTTTCCTGGAAACAATCATGGTCTATTTATGATGACTTTGATATGATGGGCTAACTAAACTGAATTCATTCTAAATAACGTCACTCTCCAAGGTGTTGAAGGTTTTTTTTATTTATTGCCAACAGATTACCAAGAATACACAAAATAAGAAAAAAAAAATACAAATTTTACAATACCATAGATATAGATAGATAGATAGATAGAACAATAGATAGATAATGTCACCTACATAACTATAGGTACTACCTCAACTGTTGCAGATATAAGTACAACCACAATGAGGTGCCTATAATGCGCAGGTTTTCAGGTAACCCCCATTACTCATTAAAAATCATCATCATGAAGAACATTAAAGAAAGTTTAGGAGTAAAATAGGAGCCTCCTATAATTTTGATGGTATATCACATACTGAAGGTGTCTTCATCCATATCCAACATATGACCGCAAAAGAGATGGATGGATTGTGTGAAAGACGTGGTAAGAATGGGATTAAATAACGAGATGACTGCGAACACGCATGAGTGGAAGAGAAAAACATATTACGCCGACTCCAAATAAATGGTATACCATTTATTTGGAGTCGGCGTAATATGTTTTTATTAATATGTAATATGTTTTTGTATTTATATGTCTGCTTCTTCCTTATAAGGAAGAAGCAGACATAAATCTCATACTTCAACAAAGATATATATCACAACAAAGCAAGCTGCTTGACGACTGAAATAGGGGGGACCCACGCTGACAACTTTGTATAAAGTTTACCTCTGGTAAAAGAAAATGATAAAAACAAAATCTGAAATGAAACTAAATTCTTCGTCAACTGATTGTGTAATAAAGAAACCAATGAAATTTTTAAAGTTATTAGCATGGTATGAGGCAATTTTAGATTTACCTGAAGTTTGTTATTACGTATTTTTTTAAACCTTACGCAAAAAGAGAGGTCTTTAATTTTGATCTATTTCATTTAATTAAAGTTTTGTCACCACCTGATCAACTAGATTTATATATCAGCCAGACTTATTAGAAAAAAATGTATTTATGGGTTATATTCAATAAAATCACTGAAATATTTGAATATTCTCGTTTAATACCTAGAACTCATGAGGTAAACAATACTAAACTATTTTCATATGATACCAATCGTTTTGCAAACAAACAAACAAACTCTAATAATGGTTTGTATACATTCAAACACTACGTACGTTTGAGTGAATTCACCAACATAACATTTTTGTACCGTACATTCTTCCCTTATTCAAAAACCTCAAATGTACTACAAACCTATATAAGGCTGCCCTACACTTCCGGTTAGAGTTAACGGACCGTACCGATGCCGTTTGATTGGCGCATTATGCTACACTTCTCACTTTTTGGGAATGCGTCAATCGAACGGGTCATCGGTACAGGCCGTCCGGTCTGAACCTAAAAAGTAAGCTTTAGCTATTCAAATGTAGAACACCTTTTTCTTATCAACTATTTTTTTTATTTCAAAGAAAGTGATAAAACACTAATAGTTATAGTAGGTTTGTAGATTATTTTAGTTTTTACAAGGGAGTAATTTTTTTATTACAAAAAAGATGAAAACACTCCATTTCATAATACTTGTGGACAAAATACTGTGTACATTCAAGGAAAAAAATTATAAATTTTAATTCATGACATCTTAAAGCTACGTACGCTAAAATACACATAAATACGCGATTAAATTAGGTGTTTTTTATTTCATTAAAAAAAGAAAGATATTGTGAAAGACTAAAAAACTTAAGAGTTCGAAAATAAAAACGTACATAAAATTAGATAACAAAACAAAGAATGCATAACAACCAATAAATGAAAGAATATTTTTTATTGCAAACACACTTTTCCCAGGGAAAATATAGTAATGTGCTTTTGTTTAATTAAAAAAAATAGGTATGCAAAATATTTCTGTTATACAAGACTATTTTAAAAAATCATAAGTAGCCAAACAGTGTGTATCTGTTGACTTAGAAAAAAATACCACAATGAGTATAAAGTAGAAAAAAAAGTTGCTGTTCCAACTTCAAAATTGTGACTAAAGTTTATGGCACGGGCTATTTAGAAACTTTTATATAAAAGATAATATATACTAATTAAATATTTATCGTATACAATGCTATTTAATAAGAAAATACAATAGAAAAAATGAAAAATAACTTACAAGCAGTTTTTTTTCTGTTCGTATAAGACAAAAATATCGGTACGAGGTAATTAAGTTAAAAAATTTTTAATATTTCCAAACTGATTTATCTTCTTGTTATGAAACAATATTGAAATGAAATAATAAAATGTAATAGGAACAACAGGATAGTACTTATATACTATTAAAATACTGATAAAAGCTAGGAATAGGGTACAAAAAGATTTTGGTCACTAGAATGGTCAACAACCATTTTATTCTAAAACTAAATGGAACGATTCGCGACGGTTGCCAGGAATAAAACAGGAATGCAAAAGGTTCTAGGTTATCAACGGGCACTAATACTGCTTCTAAAGACAATTTAGTATTAAAACAATATATTTTACTTACAAATGTATGAAGTTATGGCATATTTATGGCTACCTCATGAATCACAAACGTTAGCACTCGATTTCCTGTACACTAATATCCAATTGAGATTTTTTTCTACAATATAATTTATACCATAATCCGTTTAACAATTATATTTTTATTAAGATTACAGTTTTTCTTTAATATAATATAATAATCTATTCTTATTTACAATGATTTTTGTTTATAGAATTGACAATTTTATTAAATATTTTTAAATATACTTTTTTGTTTGTAATCCTAGTGGATACTTTTTGAGATATTTTCTGATAGTTTTTTTTAGTTTTTAATGAATGTAGATGAATGAAATTGTGTATGATATTGACGCATTTTCTATCAGAAACTACCACAAAATATTATATTGTCATGTTTATACTTCCAGGCACAAAATGGCGTACTTACTCCAATTTTTATTGCCTCATTTAATTTACGAAGTCTAAATTAATAATACTATTCGTAAAAATGTCTTTTCTCATTGGGAAGTAATAAATATAAAACATTTTATATAATCTAACGCCTACAATTGGTCGGGATTTAGGAAATACACACGCGTCTAGTTTTCTATGCTTGAATATACTTCATTACACATGCTAAATTCTTTTTTTATATGTATATATATACCTAATTAATAAATCGTATTTCTACATTATCTCTTGCATAGGACTTTGCATCCTAATCCGCATTACAATAAGGTATAAAATTTCAAAAGTCAACATTTTTAATTTGGCACTTTTTTTGCCACATCGTTGGTACATCATTAAATTTTGTATATCGTAAATATCAGACAAAGTAGTACAATATTGAGTCAGTCATTGTAATAGTTGGCTCAATCAAGTACAACTCATTATCAATATAGAATAAGGCACACTTTTGAGGGACATAATGTGTATAAAAATAGCCATGATTAAATTAGATCATGTTTTTAATGTCTATTTTTTTATTAACAGTTTTCACGGCCCTGGGTACTAACCAGGTTAGAACCTATCTCCTATTATCCAGATTTCAACTGCAAAATTTTTATACATATGCCTTTAATTATAATGAGTTGGCTACAGTTTAGGACTAAATTTTATATAAAATTATTTAGATCATTTTATATTTTATGGAATAATCCAAAAATCTTAAAATCGACACTTTCTGATTTGCTGATTTGCATTAATATTTTTAATTTGGTTTGCCCATTTTAAATGTCAAACATATTACAAAAAATAAGCCTAATGCTATATACATAAAGTCCAATATTATTCGTGGACAAGATTACAATGGTTATGTACAGGTCTCGTCAGTTGGTGCCGCTAGTCGAGGGACCCATGTTCGCTTCCTGGTGTTTGTACTTATGTGAGGTCATTTGAGACAGGCCGAGAACCGCTGAACCGCACTGGAGGCAATGATAGTGGGTTTGCTTCTTGCTGTGGATACATTGAGGTTCGTAGCCACATCCTGAAAAAAAAAAATAATTTATAAAGACATCTTCAAGACTGATGTTTTCAATGAGGTAGTTGGAGTTATTGTGATGAACACAACATGACATATCTACATTTCGAACCTACAACCTCTTAATGAATTTGGTTGTTAGCGATGTTCACATCACCTATGTTGTTAAGTACTTAAAATATCTACTACACAACTAACTCGAATAAACTATATCATTTACAAAATGACTGAATAAAATAGTACAGTCAAATATATGATATGTATATATGTAACCTTCTCTTTATAGAATAAAAAGAAAAAAATATGTGTCTCTATTGTTTTAAACCTACAGACAAAAAATATCTATTTTTGTAAAATTTTACTTTTTATTCGAAGAATAGAAAATTCTATTGAATATTTCTTTTAAATAAAGATAAAGAATTCTAGAATTCATAAAAAGAACATACGACAACAATATTTATTAAACAGTTGTGTGATACAACGAATAATCATTATTTATATAAATTGTAAACAATTTTCATTTACATTTATAAATGTTAAATGTCTTTTTATATAATTGTCATATTTTATTGAATGAAACGTACGAATGTAAATCAACGTTTGTATAAATTAGAGAAAGTAATTACCTTTGCTGGGTGGGAATTTTTCAAAGCCGGCTGCTTGTATGGTGTCAAGTTTTTGATGCTGACGCCGGTGGGCTACCACCTTGTTGGTGTCCGTGCACACGAAGTCGCATTTCAAGCAGTGGAAGTGAGATGCCTTGTTCTGGCCTGTACCTTGATCAAAAGGGTCATTTTTAGAAAAATATACGTTTGTTCCAATACATTTTTTAATTAAATGAATGAAGGAATGAAGAATAGGGACAAATTCAAGTGCATCAGTAAAGGAGCATGAATGTATAGTCAAATCAAATCTAAATATCCTTTTTTTTTTCACGCAGCGCCATCTAGTCCTACATTAACAGAGCTTGTGTTATGAGAACTATACAACAGATATATGTACATACAAAACACTCAGACCAATACAAACAATCATACTGTGTGACGTGTTAAATTAAATTAAAAATTAATTGATTAAATTTAAATATTTTATATTAAAAATTAATTGATTAAATTTAAATATTTAAATTTAATCAATTAATTTTTAATTTAAATATAATAATAATTTAGATATTTGTGTATAATATTAGGAAGTAAAACTTACCGAAGGTAGATGCATGTGGACATTCTGATCGTTGGCAGTACACATTCGCGCGGTACTGCTGGAAATCACCACCCATCAATGTATCCAATCTGTAAATAACAAGGAGATTAATATTGAAATTAATATTAAAAACATACGATTTAATATTACGAGTTTATATAAAAAGTAAACATCATTTTGCTTACTGCAAATAACTTAATTAAGTGAAGGGAAGTTTCACATCAATTTATTGTATTATTTTTATTTTACTGTGTTTACACTAATATACCAAGAGTAATATGCAATAGAGAGTATTAATAAAAGAAATATATATATAAATTTAATATATTTACACGATAAAGGGAAATTATAAACATCTGTGCAAATACTATAAACTAAATTATCATAAAGTGTGAAAATAACAAAAAACAGAAAATAAATGAAAAGAAAATTACAGAAAATTACTTCCATCTACAGTTCAAATGGATAAAATAACGATTTATTCAGTGCTATAGCTGGCACTGGTAGGGTAGCCTTCTTTACCTTGTTACAGTACTGTAGTTGTTCTATATCTTAGCTATAAAACTGATAATATACCTTTCGTGTCTAGCGGTGTGCTGTACAAATCTTGTTTTGTCACAGAAAGAATATCCGCAGTCTTTTCTTGTGCAATGGAAGTGGGTTTGATGCTCCCTGTAAATAAAATAAACTTACAATAAGAATGCAAATAAATGGAAACTTAAGTTTCAAAAACGTGTCTATGACATAACATTTTTTTGTTATTTTTTATGCAGTTGTCTTTCATAGTATAATTGCAGACAGTTCATATATTATATCATTAAAATACTTTATAGTGTTTCTAATATATACAAAATAATATATATAAAAGTACTGTTATATGTTATTTATTATGGGGGAATATGGAATGGTACACTCGCAGCACTAACGGTACCAGCATACACCGTTAGTGCTGCGAGTGTGGGTGAAGAGGGGAAGAGAGTGGGAGATGCTGGATGAAGTCGTGTTAGTTAGCCCACCATAGAATATTTACTAGATCCTAACCACAATGGTTTTCAGGAGAACCCGCGTGATGGTAGACCTAGAATATTGCAAGGAATAGATTCAAAATACTAACAATCTCTTTCCCCGGCAGACATAGGAATGGTAAGTGAGGAAGATGAAAGTGGGGAAGAAGAAGACGGAGTAGAAATGAACAAACCTGTAGCCACAATGCTGATAGGCGCAGTCTTCGTTGAATCTGAATCTCAAGTAACCCTCAGGGATGGGTTCGTCCTTCAGTACCCTCATGTGAGGCCCGCGTGTCGTATGAGTGCGCCTGCTGACAATATTACAAATCGCTGTTAACTTAGGATAAAAAAACTACAACATTAAATTTATCACTTCCAAAAATTTAATAATTTCTAAATTCAAAGATTAATCTTTATTATATAAATTCGAAAGTGTGACATTTCCACGTATAACTGATGGAGCTAGAATGGATCTTAAAGAAATTTCATTTAAATATAAACCACATTTAGGCTATTACAAAAACGCAGATGAAATCGCCCGTCACGTCTAGTA
The DNA here is from genome assembly GCF_030625045.1 of Achroia grisella. Taxonomy (NCBI): domain Eukaryota; kingdom Metazoa; phylum Arthropoda; class Insecta; order Lepidoptera; family Pyralidae; genus Achroia; species Achroia grisella. Next base: position 335,589 of record NW_026712590.1, read on the forward strand.
TGACATGTATTTTGAAACTTTTGCTCTTGACCCCATAATTGTAGTTTGTGTCCTTCTTCATCCCAAATACTATGTATACATAAAATTTGATTACTAAATTGAACAATTTTTAGGGAACTTTACCTACATCTGATCATAACAAAAGATTTCATCGACACGTTGCAATTTCTTTTTTAACCAATTTCCTTGATAGATATCGAAAAGTTCTTATCTCTAAGTATGCAATACTATAAAATAAAATTTAAGGTATTGCTACTAGATAGATAATATACTAAAGGAAGAAGACCATATCAGGACACATGTAAAATACTAACGTTTTAGCTAGCATCTCAGCTTCCTTATCCAGTCCAGGTGGTAGACCGTGGCCTTGAAGAAGACTCTGTTCCAGAAGCAACTCAGGTGGATACAGCATCGTTGGATACAGAGGGAAAGGCGATCCTCTGCGAATACAAAAGCATTATTTAGAAAAAGAATTTTTAAAGATATTTTATAAAAATTGTTCCGATTATTGATTCTTTAGACAATCCAAATGTATTAAACTTTAAAATAGTAATATCTGAAAACAATAACGTTATCCGTAATTATACTACTGATGATGAAAATGAAATGAATTGAGATAAACTATTATCGATTTCCAGCTACTAAACTTTTTGAATGAGAACATTTGAAAGAAGTTAAGGAAGAAGATATTAAAACGATGAAGTCTAAAAATATTGACTTACCCTTGCGAAAATAGTGCAACTTGAGCAAGTCCTGGCAGACCAGCTAATGATGCAGTATACTGTTGTTGTATTTTCAACTGGTCCTGTAAACTGCCCTTGCGTCCTCCAGCTAAGTATTGTTGTAATAGAAGACTTTGAACTGCTTGTACCTGACAAACAAAGAATTATTAATAAACTTGAGTTTGCGTACAGGAATATGTATTGAATTATGAAAAGTTTATCATCAATTCTAATTTTGGAATAAATAATCTATTGATATACAATCAAACATTATAATGCTTCATTGCAATGAAATATGGCATGTATTTGAATCTAGTGAGCAGTTTTCATAGTTTAGAAATACAATAAACATAAATCATGTTTATAATTATATATATTACGCGAGGTTATGCAATGTACTATATTAGTAGTAACGTGTGTTCAAGTAATAGATTACTCACTAAAATAGCCTGATGATTATGATAATAAAGTGATCATGATACTAGAATGTTTAATATTCATATTTACCTGTTCAGCAGGATTTGGTGGTCTCTGACTTGGCGATGGCATTTGACTAGATGAAGTGGAAGTAGCAGTCGATGGCAGTATCGAGATCTCTGGGTACTCTCGTTCGAGAGTCTCCTAGTAAACAAGACATTGATTGTAATAAAAATGTCTATAATAACGAAACTTATTAACTTCATTTTGATATTTACGTTTAAGAATCATTAACATTAGAGTAATATTGTGTTAAATGTTTATATACAACGTTTGTCAAATGATAAATACAAATTTCTATATTGACATGTTGCTTCAATTTACTGTTCATAATGATCTTAAAGCTACTGTTATAAATATTAGTACACTTATATATTTTTTTACCTTGGTAGCAGCTAATCCGACAGGTCCAGAATCCATGGAGTTACTATGTTTCTTGACCATGTGACTGAAGAGAAGTTTCAAATCGATATAAGCTTGCCCACAGTGAGGACAGTGGTAATGCAGATTCATACCACCAGCATTTTTATTCAGAGCACATGTTTGATCATGGCACGAAGGTGGGATTGTAGGTCCTGCTGGCTTTTTGTCGTAGTCCATTCGTAACTTCATTTCCTTAGAAGGTGACGCGTCATAAATACTTCTTGGTGACGGAGATGACGTATTGCTTCGGAGGTGGGAAGATGGATAGAAGGTTCCCGTAGCTTTTACTACTGAAATCAATATTTGATTACATGATATTTTGTTAACATAAAGGTCATGGGCACTAATATAAAATATACATGCAGTTTCTACAATAGCTGTTTGAAGTTTAATTAGGACAAAATCTACTACCAGCACGCAGTTACATAATTATTTGCTTAACATATTTAATAGGCATGTTGACTTAACTATTGTACTTTGAGAATCTACAGTAGAATCTATACTTTAAATTTTTTCAAAGATGGTTCAAAAAGTAATATCAAAACGCACTTACCCGAAACATTGTCCTGGTCTCTATCGAATTCGCTCTTAATCGAGAAATTGGTTGGTGTGTATGGTTCAACTGGTTCTTTCATTGAACAAACACTATCGACAGACGCGCGTTCTTTCAATGAATAATCTTTGGCTTCCTCAAAAGACTTTTCTTGATCCTCAGTTTTAATAACTGGAGTACCTCTCCCATGCTTATGAGTAGCTAAAGCTGAGTATTGAGTCAAAATTGCTGGACAATTATTTCCCTGTGCACAATGGAAATGAGATCTCAGTTGGTTTTTAAAGCAACTTTTCCCACCGCATTGGTCAAAAGACGAATAATAGTCGAATCCTTCTAATAAAGGTGCAACAGAGTGGCAGTCTCTCATGTGTGATTCCATTATCATATGCGTTTCACCAACGAAGCTGCAGTTAAAGCAGTGTAGATGAAGTCTGGTCATCCTCAATTGACAGTTAGGATACGACTGAGTGCAAGTGTCCGGACTAGTGAAGACTTCGAAGTGTTGGAATTTTATTCGCTGTAGAAAAAGTAAAGGTATATTAGAGTTATGAAATTAATTTTGCGCATCTATTTATTGTTACTTTATTGACATAAATGAAAGAAAATAGTAAAGGCCTCGGGGGGTCTATCGATTTACCAAAGAACCGCTGATTCTTTGCATGGTACAAACATTTGTTTTCATGAGTATGAGTGTTTGTATTAGTTTCAGCGTTTCTATATATAATAAGAATGTATATACAAAAAAATGTATTTAAGTATTTATATCAGTTGTACAAACACAACCTCTGCGTAGTTGGGAATAGATGGCGCCGTCTGAATTGTCCTTGGTTATTATTATCAATCTCTTATAGACAATTTCATTTTTGCCAACAAAAACTGGTCCATCCAAATTTATTTGAGTGGCGAATATCTTTAAATTATGCAGTAATTTTAAATTTATATCCTATAATTACGAGAACATCATATATTTTAGAAACTAGAAAAATTCCCAATTCTCAATTAAAAATAATAAAAGTATAATAAAGTAATAAGTTACCGGAAACTCCTCGAGCGTGGCTATAACAGGTGATTGAACGACGGCCGGCATTTGATTGCTCTTTGGCAATTTGAACGATGTGAATATAGCCTGAGGGGTGACCTACAATGTGAATAATATATTAGAAAACTAACAATCTTTTCAACGTAAGAAAGTAGAACAAACAACAATTGGTAATCGAAATTCAATAGAAATGTAAGATTGCATTTTCTATAAGAATATAGGTTTTCGATATACTTTTAGATAGTTACAAATCTGAGAGAACCTACAACTGATTGATATTGACTTTATTTTATTTCCTAGTATTTTTCTATATTAACAGACTACACAAAATAGTATTAAATCCTCTTGTATAATAAAATAAATAATTATAAAAATTAAAAAAATATATATAATTAGGTAACTTTTTAATTAATTTAAAATTATAGACTACTTACATTATCAGTCCAAACTTCCACGACTCTATTCTTGGGTGGTCTTCCACGTTTTCTGCTGAACATTTCATCCAGGGAACTTGACGGGTTCACTTGTTGTGGGACAACACCAGGATTGGGGCCAAGATTTAATTGAGCTTGCAAGTTAGGATTCAACTGTGACGTAAGGCTTGGCGCCATTTGAGCTAGCTGTGCCAAGTTTGGAGGTAGGTTCGGTATATTGGGAACTTGACCAAGTTGAGCCGCCATATTCGGATGTAATTGAGCGGACAGTTGTGGAGTGAAGTTTGGTGCGAATCTCGCCGCTAAGTTAGGTGACATAGGACTGAGAATTGCATGTTGACGATGGTGTTCTAAACGTCTAAATGGGTGCTCTTCTGATGAAAGAATGACAGCACCACAATTTTCCTGCAAACATAGTCCTTTTTTATTTACAACACAAGGAGATAAATAAAACAAAAATAAATATGGGATATGCAAAGAGGATCTTGTCTCTAAAATGAAATTGCTTCTATAATAAAAGTATTCTTCTTTTTTATATTTACTTTGTTAATTGTTTTAAGAACATTGGTTTAATTGTTAGGTCAAATGCCTATGACTAATTATTTGTGACATAGTATTCATCGTACTTTTTAATTTGATCAAAGCAATGTTCGAGTAAAATATTAGTAGATGTTTGTACACTTACCCAAGTGCAATGATAGTGAGTAATATCTCTGATGTGCTGACAGGCAGAGTTGCCACAAGGGTTGCTTCGTGTATACATCACAAAGTATGCCTCAGTCACCTGATTTTGTTGTTCATGTTCCATTACGTGCTTCACCATTGTAGTGTGACAGCTAAAATATGTATTATCATTTTAGATTTATTTCATTCAGTTAAAAATATAAACTTTTATTTAAATAACATTATAATTAATAACATTATTATCTATTACTAAACTACTACTTATTCATATTTATATCTTTATCAGGCTTGAATATTAAAGTTATGTATTCCTGAATTTTATTACAAGAAGTAATTATAAATATTGTTTATATCATTTTTCCAAATTCACCTACATTAAACAAATCGAAACGAAACAAATTCTTATTTTACAAGATCTTTAATAGGTAAAAACCAGCTCAGATTTTGTAAACTGTCCTTCATATAAAGTTCACAAAATTTCTTATTCTTCTGTAAATTATTTCACTGCACATTATGACAATATGTATAGTATTATTAAAGCTTAGATTTTCTAAACTTCTCTTTTTCAATGATGTTTTGTAAAAACCTGTTTCACTTACCTATGCGCCATCTTGCAACCATCAGCTAAGCAATGGTAGTGCTTATTGAAAGCGCTACATTTCCCACACTTGTCTTCTGCTTCTTTACCCCCATTGAATGTTTCTATGTATTTTCGTGACACTTCTTCAACCAGTGCCGTATTCTAGAAATATTCACAGCTAGTTTAGTTAAAATTTTAAATATATTATAAATACCAGGTTACTGCTTTTATAAAAATATGTAAACTATGCAAATTATTTTAATATTTATAATAGAAACACTATAAATAGATTAACTAGAACCTAACATTTAAAATTAATAATCCATATTATATATTTCAATATCGATATTAAAAATGAAAAGATATATCTTTTTGTTACCTTATCAGGTCTAAACAATGTATTATAATTATATTTAAAATTATATATATATGAATAAAAAAAAATGAAAATAAATGTAACGTAAATTACATATTACTGTTACCAAAGAAGACTTGAAAATTTCAACCTAAGGACATGTAAAACCGCTGGTAATATGTAGTAAAATGAAGAGAAGATACTCACAAATGGATGCGTGAAATCTGAATCCATCATAGGATTCGACATATCATCTTCAACGTGCAAACTGCCTCCAGGTGAGTATAAGCTGAGATCTGCACCTTGCTGCATTAGAGCACTTTGGATCACGGAAGTTGGTAGCCTAAAGAACATATTTGGTAGAATTTAGTTTTTAATCGCGGTGAGTGCGAATACTGAGAAGTTTTAGTGGCTAGGAATGACACAGTATCCGTCCGTACCATTTATAAAGGCGAGTGATTCTGTACGCACATTTCCCTTTGTAAAAAAGGGTGGGTAGTCGCTTTGTTATCCATTACAGTAACATAAAAAGGGTAAGATTTAATTTAGGTATTAAGTAAGACAAAATTTAGGTATATCAATGTTACGTTCACCACGACTCCGTTTGTTGACAATGGCTCTTTCTATACCATCTTATATAATAGTCGTGATGGCATATCTATCTTTACATATAAAATAAACGTGAGTCATAAACTGTCTGTCGATTATTTTGTCTGTTTTATATTAATGCTTAACTTAAAAGGTATAGAGGAATTGCGATGAAATTTTCACAGACATTGTTGACACGAAAATTAATTTTGTGAAAATGTTTAATGAGCCACTTATTATTTTATTAATTAACTCGCTGCCCTGCGCAACTTCGTTCCTTGACATTTATCATTATATTTCACACAATTTAGTTAATATCTTTTTAAATTATACCATACGTGTTATTGTGATATATAAGCTATATTACTGTATAATTCTATCACAATTAATTTAGTAGTTTTTGCGTGAAAGAATAAAAAACATCCAACCATCCATCTGTACTCACAAACTTTCGCGTATAATATTAGTAAGATTCATTAATCAAAAAATACTGGACAGTATCTGCAGCCTCTATCACCGCTAATTGATTGTAAAATAATTAAATAATGTAAGTTGAAATATTTACCCAAAACTCATTTCCTGTTCTTTCCTCTCATGCTTCCGCTTATGTGTGAAGATCTGGCTGCTAGAATGCAGCACGTAGTTACAATGAGGTCTGATGCAGTGGATGTGGTTGCATGTTCTGCTGAACCGGCAGTCTCTGTATGGGCATGCTTCATTCTTCATATATTTCTTGAAACCATCTTTTGAGAGAGCCTCGTCTTTTATGTGGTAGGTCTTGTGTTTTTCTGTGGAGAAAGTTTTGATTAGATATTGTTCAAAATTAATAAAACCGATAAAGGCTATCTTTGTATCATCATTAAGTGCTTCATCCTTATTCGATTTATTTGGAGTAGTCGTGATACGTTTTTCTCTTCCATTCATCTCAAAATGCTATGTTTGTAATTGAAGTAGAATATTTTATTATCATTTACTATAAAAAATTTTGTATAGAACCTATTTATAATAAATATTTCACAGGTATTCAATATTAGAGATTTCAAGCAAATTTATAAGTTTTTTAATTATTTCTATATTCATTGTCAATGTAAGAAATAGCTTAATATATTGTCTCCCAATGTGAACTGATTGTGATGATTCTTCATGACATGACAAATGTTATTTCTCCCAACAATAATAGCGTTTTTTTAAGTCTTCAGTTGTGAAACATTTCTTAATAATCATTTGGAAGTCAAGGAGGAATGTTTTTTTCTATAAGTTATTTTGTATTTGTTTAAGTATTTCATAAATACTAACCCATATCAGCCTTGTTTTTGAATGTATAAGTGCAACCAGGCCTTCGGCAGTGGAAGTGAGTGGTCCTCTGGCCAGCGAAGACGCAATGCGGGGCGGCGCAGGTTTCCGTCGCCCTGAACCTTTGGAACCCTTCCTGCAGTATTGCTGAGTCTTTTCGGTGGTAATTGGCGTGCATCTGCACATCTGAGGTTGAAATGTAAACCTAGAAGAACAAATTTAAATTTAGATTTTTTAGACTTAAATTGTTAATTTAAAGAAAACGAATCGAAGTTACAAGTACCCATAATATGAGTTACTTTCGTAGGGACATGATCTGAGGACATGTCTTTTTTAATTTTATTTTTTTATTTCAATAGCAAAGTGTTTTAAATGGTATATGATACAGAAGTAATAAATTCAATATAAATACCAATAACGTCGAGGTATTATACAATAATGTAGTAGTAGTAAGGTAAAGTAATCTGCCTTATCTATTTCTGTCGTTAAGCAGTTCGCTTTAGAGAACTTATAGGGTATGAAGACATGATGCCTTAGTTCCCCGGAATAGCAATGCTTGATGACGTGATTGATACCCGAAGTGCTCTTCATGTACATAGGCGACGTTCATGTATATTACCATTTACCATCAGTTGGCCGGTTCATGTATAGGCGACGGTTACCACTTACCATTAGAACTGTCTGCTTGTTTGCCATTCCAGTTATATAATAAAAGTGAACATTAAAAAAAATCAATAAAGCTGTTGTATTGTTCCGATTCAAGGAATTTGACGATGCAATCTCTGCAAGGACCGTCTTATCGAAATTATCTACGCTCTACTAGTATATTGTGCATACCTTATCACAGCCTTCTTGTATGCAGTGGTAGTGGGTTTGACTCCTGTTATGTGGGCACTCGTTGAATCGTTCCGAACAATCATCAAGTGGTGAATACCTCATAAAGCCGTGAGCTAGAGACTCGTCGCGTTTCTTGTGCCACTGGAAATATACAATTAACTGATGTAATTCAAAAAAGTAACACTAGTATCGTGGTTTTTCTGGTCGACACATTTCTTTTTAATTTTTCCAACTATTCTGATGTTGTCTTGTCTTTACAGCTTCACTGAATGATAGGAGTGCAAATGGCACTTCAAACCTGTGAAAGGACTTATGGAGTGACTGAAGGCTAACTCCTACCTGTCGGATATAATTGCACTTTTAAATAGTCATTATATACTTTTTTAATTTACCGCTCATTCGGAAATCTGTCTCATCATAAGAAAAACGACCAAGAAACTTGCGTGTTGTTCTTTTAAATAATTCCCCTGTTTACAAATGTGATTTTAAGTAAGAGGAGATATACCTTGAAGTGCCTGATCATCTCTTCCTTCTTGCAGAACACCCTGGCGGTGCAGTCCATGCAGTGGAAATGCTCTCGGTAACCAAGATCTTTGCAGTATGACGAACCACATTCCAATGTTGAGCTGTACCTGAGGATTTAAAAGAAATATTGAATATGTCTATAAACAACTGTTTCTCAACGTGGGGCCTATATTCCACAGGCGCAGAAAGGTTGGGAAACACTGCTGTAAAACGTCTATTAAACATAGAGGATAACGCAAATTCTGTTTTCTAAAGGTGAACCTATCCAATTCTCGCCACTATGATAGTGTAATCTTATGATATAGATTTACCATTAAAGAGTACTTTAAATAAATAAAATTATTTCAATGTAACACAGTATTAACTACTATTAACTTTTTTTATAAAAATACTACCTAGTCTTCGTTCGCGTGACTTTTCTTGCTCTAAGTCGGTTAATGTTAGAGTTACATTAAAATTGTTAAATAAGCAAATCTCCTTTGCGTAGTCATGCAAAGTCTAAGGAGAGTTTAAATATAAAGTACTAATTCATCCATTGAAATAATTATATCAAAATATACGCTGTTATTGTTGTTACTAGAAAAGATAATTGGATTATATAATATGAGTAGGTATATAATAAAGCCAACTGTATAAATTAAACAATTATCTAAAACCAACCTTTTAACATATCTAGAGTAGTCGACAGTCGACTGGAGAGAATTCTTGCGAGCTTGATCCAAATGATTCAATGCCGACAATAGACCTGGAAAAAATTAAAACTATTTATTACAATTTCAAAACAAATTATTTTGGATAATGTGACAACATTTTGGTATCTACTTTTGAATGCGTAATATCTCCAATACCCCTACCAGGTTGGTAGAACAAAAAGACGGTAACAATTTCATATCTAGTGTACGTTTAGTGGTATTGTTGCTATTTATAACTGAAATACTTTAATACTTTCACATTTATAAATGGATATAAATGTAAAAGTATTAAAGTATTTCAGGAGAATTAAATAGTGGCTGACGAAATCTAGCTAGGTTAATGTTAAGAGGAGAAAGCCGAGAATGCATAATATTTATTAAATACAACAATCCCACTAACGATACATTCAACAATGCCTATTCCATCAAACTTATTCTTTTGTTTGAAACAGCCAAATCACCTCCATGCATCATATTGAAATAACAATGTTTTGTTTTCATCATACAGAAAAATATTTAAAATCATATCCGTTGTAGTCCGTTCGGCCGAATCATGCGCGTTTACGTTTTAGTCTGTATTCACTGTGTTTTTTGGTTCGAATTGGACTTAAACGTGCGGGTCGAGCTAGCGGCCCCTCCCCGTATCAAGTTTTGGAGTATCAAATAAATTATTATGGTAATTAATCAATGTTTTCTCCAAGTCACTGCGGAGAGTCTATTGTGAGTGATCGCTGACTACGATGTACATTGCATCACGAAAGTGCTTTTGTGGTTTCAACTCTTTTTTTAAGTATCACCGGTTTTTGTTGATTTTTAAGTCCTTTGAATGAATTGGCTGCAAGCGCTTATAAAGATATAAGGATAAATTGCTCATTTGGGATCGTAACGGTCATTTGAAAATTCTTTTGTTGGTATCCGAGATACAACCGCGTGGATGTCTGATAATTTATTAGCATAATGTTAATTTTTGATTTACTCATATTGCTTTAAGTCAAAAGGTTGATATAGAAGGTAAAAATCTGAGTGGAGTACCATAAATGCAATCCGAAGGAGTCTTTGTTTCGTTCAATAAAGATTTACAAAACAAAAGACACCGAGACACTTGTGCCATCGCCTCTACTAAAAAAAAACTCGTACAAAATCGTGTACGTACATCTTATTGTATTGAAAATACCGATTTATTCGTATGCCGTCCCAATGATGCTGGTATATTTGTCAGTGCGTTCTGTCGAAACCACATCAGCTTTTTACAGAAACGTTTTGAAAGACGAATTAATACCTATACTTATGTAGATTAACGTAGACAACACAATGGATGTTAACATACTCTGATAATTTGGTGTTACATAAGTCGTGCATGAATAGATTGTAATAATAGGTAAGGCTTTAGTGAGAGTATTATTAATGAGAGATCACTTGTTCTTAGCGTTTAATGGCTCACGATTTTTAAGAGATTGTGCGAAATATAAATATGTATTGTTGGACGATTGTGGAATCGTTTTTATTGCCTTTAATTTATAGATTTGAGATAGTGTAAAATGAAAGCACTTTGAGATTTGATTAACTGGTTGATCGAGTTGTGAGGCAATTAAAGGTCACTCACGATTGAGAAGAGACATAGACTCTGTGAAGCCTTAGGCGAATCGATAATACCTCTTATTTATAAAAACTAAAGCCACTAGAAAAGTATTACAACTATTGAAGTGGTGTCCCACTTTTTATGTTACTGGTTAACAAGCTGGCAAATAAGCTAACGGCCTAATGTATTCAGTTAAAACAAATTCAGTCATGAATGCAACAACAGTAATTAAATACAAAATAATCAATACATTAGTTAATTTTGTGGAATTTTCTAGTGTCAACTTTTCATGAACGTATTCGATGCTTTAAGATGTAGCATAAAATATATACAACATATAAATTTTATACAAATCTAAATATTTATTTAAATAAATAATCTAAATAGAGGAATATAATAGTGTAGGACACAAAATCGTGTTTTGTGACTAAGATTACAATAAAATGTGAGTATAATTAATTTAAATACATATACTACCAATAGCAATCTTCTAGAAAAACGAACAACAATAAAAATATATGTTTTCTTAGCGAAATAATGTACATATTCAAAAGCAAGACAACGAAAAATATACGACGATTTGAATCCATTGATAAAAACAGATACACACAAACATGCAGACAGTATAAATGTTTTAACGAAGTTTAGAATGGAAAAAAAAACAATGGATCTTAACAGGAGCCGGAATCAGATAATGGACGTAATACAAATTTATAATACGTTGGTGGTTTTTTAGGAAAATTTCGTAAGATATTGTGCCGGGCCATTCAGCCGAGACAATGGCTCTTCATAATGTTCTACATAATGGGTTTTTGAACTCAGCCATCGGAACCACGCGTTGTGATCGACGAAAGTTCACAATCTACAGATTTATGAGTCACAACAAAGGGTGTGACTTCCTTCAATATTGTAGCACAATTTGTATACTAGCGACCCGCCCTGACATCGCGAGGAATCTTTATTTCAATAACCTACTGGAGAAAAACAAAGATTTTCTAAACTGTGCTATTTTATTTTATGTTTGATAAGTTTTAGTTAGAAAACTCGCTTTTGTAAGGCTTTTAAATTGATTTGGAGAGGAGTACTTTGGTTTTTAAATCAAAATTACGTGTAGTACTGCCAAATGTACTTCTTGAAAATAAAATATAGCCGAAATTATTCGCTAATAATGCAGCTTTTATAAGTCTAATAATATTTGAAACCGCTTAAGTTATTTTTGAGTTTATATAAATATTATATTATTGATATTAATAAACTGGAAAATATAATAAAGTAATAATAAAACAAATCTTTTCTCAGTATAATGTTAGTGTAGATAGACATAGACATATATGGTTAGATATGTGATACAATGTAGATATGTTATTGTTTGAGTAATCAAAACAAGATGAGTAATTTATTCATCTTTTCTTGGAAGTTGGAAACTTAGTAGAATCTTAAAATATTGTCACTGATTATGGTGAAATCGCAAGTTTTTTGTCGCTAACCACCAGGTTAGTTTTATGGTCGATTCTTATTTATTTAATATAAAAATATATTTATGAGTACAACAGATTTTACTTAATATACTATATACTTAGACATATATGAACAACATTTTGATTGAATGATTTATTAATTAAATGTTGCACTAGTGGATGATGATAGAATGAGCATGAATTTAGATAACCCATCCTATTGAATTTCAGAAACTATATTGGTTTCAAAGGTTCCAGAATTTTATTCCCTATCGTTTAGATAGGATAACAAAATATAATTATTTTGTTATGAAAAATATGTCCATGTTAGTGATACAATTAATGATTACGAAAAAAACTTCATTAAGATACTTTCAGCCGTTTAGTCCGTTTAGTCTATTAAACAAACAAAAAGAAAGACATATCATTATTTTTAAATATTAGTATAGACTTTGGTATTTTTGTGTTATGATAATGTAACAGTACCTTTACGGAACCTATTAAACGAGATTAGTATATCTGCATATAAAACTCGAGTAGACGGTTTGGTCAATTACTCTTACCATCCTACTTCCGCTAACGGTCCGACTAGTTAATTCGTAGTACTTAAATCGGTTAACGTAATACCAGACATTTAGGAAAATATTTTGATAAAGTTAATTAACCTCTAGTTAAACTAAAACCCACAACGGTAAACCCATTAGTTATAATCTTTATTTAAATAAAACGATTTTTTAATATATTAAAGAAAGAAAAGATATAGATGGATGCAATGCCTTTGTGATAAGTAGGTAACCTATTTTAATATTATGAAGTTATTGACAATTAAAAAAACATGACTATGATATAGTTTTTTATACTAGCTGTTTCCCGTAACTTCGTCTGATTCTTTTATTAAATGATAATCGGTGTACGTCCTCGTATTACAAACTCTTTCGTTGTCTAATTTCATTAGGATCCGGTCAAATGTGAAAAAATAATAAATATACAGACAGACAGACACATTTTCTCATTTATAATATTAGTATTGAGTACGGACTGTTAATAATGTAGGAGTGAACAATTAGCACATTAACGATTATGTAAATCCAAATGCTTTCAATTAGAACTTTAATTTGTACAGTCCAAATGATACAATGGTGACATTTACACATTTCCCGTAAGCTCCTAAATGTCAGACACGGATTATGGCATTCTCTAGAAATAAATTGTCTACCGCTGTTGATACCGCCGCTGTACCGTAATGAGATCGTGTGAACTCGGCTGCTGGTAGAAGCAACTCTGCTCTGATTATACTACAAAAGATTTATTTTTAAATGAATTGAATTCTTGTTTATTTAATTTAATTAACTTTTCTAGTAAAACGGTTGAATAGACCTTAATGGAATTTGAAGTTATGATAGATTGTGTAATGAGGCGTATGATCTTTTAATAAAAAATAATCTAGAAAGAGCTGAAATAGAACTAATGAAATAAGGGATGAAAATTGTGCAAAGTGCTAATAATAATAATCGCTAATAAGGAACCGCCAGTGATAATAATAACAACTTGTTTACGTCAGTCAAAGAGTTTACGTTAAATACATAGGTATATACATATTAGAGGCTTCTTAAATGGATTTCTTTAAAAATATATTATTAAAACATTAGGCATAAATCAGCAGGCAAATTACTTCAAATTATATCCTATAAATATTCTTTGTACAAAAATTTATTATCCAAACAAAGTTTCATGGCATTAGAATCCAGTCATCGAGTCATATTACAACGTTGAAAGCCCCGATATGAAACTATTAATCAGCAATTTATCCAATTTAAGAATCTTGAACATCATAATACAAAGTTCAATAACTGCATCAATCTACTTTGTACACTCGTCTCCGGACTAAATTGACATTTACTCTGTGCAAGTATCTCTAAAATGTAAATGCGGTTACCACACACACCAATTCACATACAAGAGTACAACAGATCCATTTACTGTTACAGAACAATTCGTTAAACAGTTTCAAACCTTATCTGGTGGTGTTAAGAAAATCGTCGGATTTACCAACGACAAATATCACCAATCTTTGAACGAAGAAGTCCAACGTAACTTGATATATAATGCTGATTGGTTTATTAATGGTTTTTATTGAAATGAGGGTTCCGATCATGCTGGTATCACTGTAGTATTGTAGGAGGTTGTGTCTGTTGAGGAGGTAATGAGGCGGAGCTATGGATGTACGAAGATCTATCGACTACATACAAGTATCTATTTACAGTTTCTTAGCTTATTAACAACCGAATAAACTTGTTTTATTAAAAAAAACTTTACAGATCATCTTCAAATGGAGTTACCAAATGTAACATTTTCGTGTGTGCTTATAAAAAATTGAATACGTTACGTTTATGGAAGTTCCTGCATATATAATTGAGTTAAAATTGAATCTCATTCCCGATTTGTACGAAGACCGAAACGAGATGAATCATATTCCTTCCATTCCATATTCATTACCTCAATGTATGTGATGGCCAAGATATGTTTGCCGTTAAAATAAATATTTGTTCCAATTCCAAACTTAAGGACATTGTGATAAGACTGAATATTAAGGTATACATAATTTTGTTGGTTGCCTAAGTAAAGTTGTAGAATTCTACGTACTTTTTATTACAATATTTCGTTTTAAGATATACCGATAAGGTGCGACGTGTCTAGTTTTATTTTCCGTCGATCGATTAGGCATTGTTGCCGAGATTGGAAATAAGTTTTAACGTTTTCCTGTACAGATAATAGTATGTGGTATTGTTATTTACATCAATAGCATAAGATCTTTTGTTGAGTATATTCTTTAGGGCGTTAACTTTTGTTATTTTTACTCAATTTCTCGAGTAGACAAAAATATTTCAAATATAAAATTGTTTTTTTTAGTATTCATAATTTAAAATTTGATGTTCAACAGGGTCTTATTTTCAGATAGTTACTTGGGTCTACTTCATCGATACAACTTTATGTTCATCCTTTTTTGCTACCACTCTTTTTACGGTAACGGAAAAATCGTTCATAACAATCTCCGATAGCTTTAACTCGTCATTAGAGCGGGTAATTATTCTCTTTGTGTACAATGCAGTATGTAATGACTATTAATTACTCGCCAATATGATTTGAGACGTTTACACGGCCCGGGCGGTCATAAACTTCGTCGGCGAATGAAAGAGCACAGATAATTATGAACGTACGCATGCGTAGATCAAATCGGGGTCCATCGGTCGATAAGGGATCTAGATATGTTGCGCCGGCGATCGGTTTTGTTACGTGTACCGATGGCAACTGTATGTAAGATCTATGCGATGTCAATTGAAAATAAGATGAATTAATACAATTGGAACTTGTTCGAATACCTATAATTGGAATTCTGTGGAATTATAATGAAGCATCGATCAAAATAGTTGATGAGTTGACGTTAATTAATAAGTAGGTAGGCAACGTTTACGTAGGTGTGATGGAGAAAATATTATTTGCTCGAACATTATAATTCAATGAATATAATTATTTCTTTACACGCGGGAAAAAAGTATCTTGTAGAGTGGTCTCGGTAAACAGGTTGTATTCCCTTCGACGTAGAACTACTAAGCTTCTCATTAATACACGTAGGTAATATTAACGAGTAGTATTGTTTATAGCTCAAAATGGGCTAATAACGTTGTGTATTCCTTTTGTTTTACCTAACTTTACAAACAAGCAAGTTGTTCTTCAACCACTTGAGGAATTTTATGAATATTTTCAATTTTCTAACGTTTGAATGACATAAATCAAAATACACTTCGTTTATCCTTTTCTGAAAAGGCAAAATAACATGATATTTAAACATGTATACGACAATATATTAATAAATAGTATATCATAATTGCATAAAATAACTTAGACTCTAAAAAATCGTCTACGAGGGTACCTCACACTCACCTATTTTAGCCAAGAAGCTTATTTTCTAAGCTGTGTTTCAATTGAAGAGCATAAGGCAGTATAATTACAGTGTATGGAATATAATATATTAGTCTGCAATGGTAACCCCTGTGTGGTATCACGGGCGTCACATGATAACGTGATGGCCATACTGCTCTTCCTATATACATAAACGACGTTACCGTTTAACATTGGGTGGGTGGTCAGCTTGTTTGCCATTCCAATTACATGAAAAAATAATAAACTTAGCAATATTTAAATTGAATTATTCGACCTTGTCACATCTACTTGATATTGCCCATTTAATTTATGTTCGTTGTGTCATTAATTTAATTTAATACATTGCTTAAATTAAATTCCGGAATTGAAATGAGAGCAAAACATATGAATTATAACTTTTACATTCAATACTATTGTGGACTTAACAACATTAAAAGACAGTTAAAAAATTGTAATTTCTATCGCAATGGTGTGTATCGGCATCTCGCAGTCATCTGTAAATCTTCTTTGTCCGGTATCCGCCCCCGCCGGTGATTGGAGTAAATGATTCCGCATGATCTTGTTTGCTTTTTGCTCTGTTTACACTGTCTCTTTTAATAACTCTGATCTTGTTAATGTTCTCTTTTACGTTTTAGTCAGGTTTTTCTTCTTTATCGTATTGGCTTTGTAATTGATTTTTATTAACTTTATCACTTTTTTATTCGAGAGTGTCGTGCTTTAGTGGTATACTACTCCTATTGACATCTAAAAGGTCGCGAGTTTAATTCTGGCCGACGCCAAAAATGGGCGTATTATTTTTTAAATAGAGTCAATTTTGAAGAAAACACCGATTACAAAATCAAATCCGAAAGACGGCGGAAGTTTCTCTCTTGTCACTTGTCCTAAAAACACGTTATGTCAAGTGTTGCTTTCAACAAGACATCTACTATTGACAATGACTCTGACTATCACATCTAGGATAATATCCATATAATCGTAAGATTTTTACGTTTTTCGTCATTTATTATATCTTGATGTTTAGTTAAACTAGCTATAACTCTAGCTATATAGCTCGTTTTATTTGATTTTCAACGTTTAATGTATATATTTCAGTATGTTCTTATTAACATCATGCATTTACATTTTTAGAAGTATAATCTTTTTGTTTTTAGTACATATAGTTTCATATACGTATTGCAACATAATAATATTTATAATAATGTCCCTTACTTAACTCGCAGCAGTAGGCATACAATTGAGAACGTTACAGCATCGTTGTGGATCGATTGTATGGATTAATGCACAGATAATCGATACTTTTGTTCGCATTGCGATCGATTCTTTTTATTCGTTTCCACCAGGTGATAACGCTGAATGTTTAAAGTCATTTATTCTTTGCTCTTTTTTTAGTTTAGTTAAATTACTTTATATCGACAGTCATTTAACTGAGTTTCAGCTGTGCCGGCACAAATTACTCCTATTTTACTAAAACAGACTTCTAAAGTGGAACATTCTGAATCAAAATATATTTTTTTTTAATTTATGTATATTTTCGATTAGGCTAAGCTGTTCATCATCTTGTTTATGATTATATATAATAATGATTATCTATTCAAATTTTGCGTCAAAATAGTTTTATGCTTACTTGTATTAGTTACCATGTAATATTAACGAAATTTAGTATACTAATATTAAACAATTAATAATGAAACACCGATCATAATGTGCATACAAAAAATAGACAGATATTGAATAGTTAGTTGAATTATTCATATTTGTGACAGAAAATATAATTTTGTGTATAAATTACATTATATGTATATAGTGAGGTAACGTAGAGACATCACATGATTCATAATTTATAAGATACAGTAAATTGTCTATTTACTATTTATTTGCTACACCTAATTCTACAATTTTATTTATATAGATGTTATTTCTCTCTTTTAACTCAAATAATTATATGACAAAAAAGAATTTATCTCTCTCGACGAGGTTGCATTTACTAGAAGACGAGGCTACTTGTTCTAACATATGTACATAAGCAAATTGAATACAAAAATGTTAGAATAATATAATAAATGACTATATAATTAGGGAATGTGATTATGATATAGGCAAGTGGCTCCACTACTAGCAAACGTAACTAATGTACTGTGTTCGGTCGACCTCCACGCAGTCTCCCCTGGATAATATCAAGGCTAATTCTGGGTGATTTCGTCATGACGCTAACTATCGTCCTCTACTAGTGGCCAGCGTGTACATATTCATAACATAGTATGCATATGAATGCCGAAAACACTATATATACGCGTCATATTTTAAAAAATATGTACATACAAACACAAAACATGAATCCGGAAAATAGCAATGCAACATAATAATTCAAATGTGTTTATGTGTATCCACCACGTATAAAATATAAAGTCTGCATTTTTGCATTAACATTCAGATAGTAGCGGATTCCTAGACGTCTGTTGTATGTTTATAAATCGTAAATAATCGATTGTTGACGTAATGTAATCGTACGAATTCGAATCAAAACTCATTGTGCTCCTGTTTTGTGAAGCGATTTAAAAGTTAGTAAGTTCTGAATTTGAATTTATATTTCCAAATATAAATTCAAATTTATATATATTTAATTGGTATCGAAAGGTCATGTCTCCTTATTTTATAAATCGATTTAAAAGAAGTTCTAAATTCAATTAATTATTTTATTATTTAATTGTTCGACTCATATCGAAATTTCTTTCTTCTATTCTTCTTTTTTGGGAATCGACTTAAAAAATAGTTTTGAATTTGAATGTTTAATATCTCAACACTAGTACCTATATATTTTTTTGTAAACTTCATTAGAAACTATTTTATAGACCGGTTAATAGATAGTATATATTATACATATTTTTTGTTTGTGTATACTAACACTTTATTGTACAGTATAACTTAAGGTAAATATTAATAAGTAATTTCTTATTAACTTTGTATTTTAAAGATACATGTTGACATTGTAAGTTACTATGTAGGCAAATGATTTTTTTCTAATTGGTTAATTATTTCTGGAGTTTATCTGTTAAAAATTGAAATATTTATAGAAATATTTCAATTTTTATCGGATAAACTAAATTATAAATAAAATTATCAGTCTAAACTAACATTATATAGATAATGTTAGTTTAGATTAATCTCATTATTATCAGATACAGTTACATACATTGAAGATATTATGAAGTAGGTACAGAGTAGTTCATCGCCATTCGCGTGTTATAACGTAAAAAGCGCTATCCAACCCATATAATACATTATAATTTTATACAAAGATACAAACTGCAAGCCAAATGAATATGCAAAGGGCTTCGCTTGTATTACGATTGAGTTATTGTGATCGGACGGCCGTGTGTGCGGGTCTTTATACGCGTTGCATGAGTCTATACGCGACGTATGCACGTGCATGCACGCGTCTGGTCGGCGAGTATGCGTGCGGGTCTGGCTGTATGCGTACGGGTCTAGCTGTATGCGTGGCGCACACGCATCCGAAGAAATGCATATTTTATGACGTCTGCTCACATTCTGCGCGGTGCCACAAAGAAATTATACGCGCATTAAATACGTGGAGGTGTGATTTTTTTTTAATTCTGTTCTCTTCGCCTTATATGTGCCGTACGTTAGATGTAGGCAGAACGGATTTATGGGTAGAATTAAAATATATTAAAATTGTTATAAGAATATTCATTTTCGATGATTATTTTATAAGCATTATTATTAATCATAAATTATATTAATAATAATGCAACCTCATCGGACTAATTTAGACTATGTGAGGCTAAGTAAATATCACAATTAGACAAATCTATCTATACCATATTCATAAAGATAATATCAAGTAATTTCTGCTATATTTCTAGACATACGAACATACACAAACAAATAAAAATCGTTGCTCATTCAAAAATCGTGTCAAAACTAATTAACAAAATCGTCTCAGGATTTACAAAGGTACTGTTGTTAAATATATTCATACATATTGTTGGTAGAGAATGCCACATGAAATTGAGGTCGCCAATTTTTAAATAGTCTAATAAAAAATTTTTCGAATTAAAAACTTCCTATTTTGAAGTTGGTTGAAAAAAATGGCCATGCAAATACGTCTCCACTGATTTCCTTATCCGGTGGCCGAGACGGGGATACGCGGCCTAAGTTAATTAACAAAAGACTGTTGATGCGAACAGCGCACGGTCGCTGGTTCGATTCCCTGATAGTTTAGATTGCAACGGATACACGCGTCTTGTTCTTGTCTACAGGTACTTTGTTATAACTGATGGTAACATTCAATACTCAGCTGTGTTAGTCAAAATTGTGTTTGTGTTTTAATATATGGAATTAACTAAATTATTTATAGTAAATAAAGAACATGAGGCTTATTTTTCTTTTTCTCTTTCTTTATTTGTATAAGAACATTAACTCTGTCCGGGGGCGTGTACATGTGTTTTTTATAATATGAACTATCAGTGTATAAAATTTAATTCAAATCCGTTTAGTACTTTTTGCGTCAAAAATTAACAAACATCAAGCCATCGTGACAAACTAGCCTTTTTAAAATATATAAAAAAACAACAATAAATAAAATTCCATTTTAAACTGACTAAATTCAGAATCGAACTCAAAATCGTACTTACGCAAAACAACACGCAATTAACAAAGAAATAGAGAGGTCGGCTAACAAGATAACTAAATCTTAAGTAGGAATAGAGAGCGATCTTGATTTAACCGACAAATCAAAGGAATGCCGACTGGTTGGTTAAAAATATAGTTATTTTATTACATCTAAATCCATATACGAATAAAGTTGTGTTGTAAACACGCTGAATCGAAATCTAATTAAAGTACAACAAGCTAATCGAATAATTAATCGATTAATATACTCGCATCGGGACTGCCTACCAAATTATAACACTCCTAACTACTTTTTTGTTTATGAAGTGTGATGTGACCTCGGATATACGGTTCCGTATATAAAGCTTCTACATTTTGATACATACAGATAATCTTAATAATTATTATAAACGCGAAAGTTTGTGTGTATGGATGGATATTTGATACTCTTTCACGCAAAAACTACTGAACGGATTTTGATAAAACTTTACAGTATATAGGTTATCAGAATTATAGGTTATAAATTTAACGCGGATGTAATCACGGGCACAGCTACTGATACATTATATTTTATAGATAATTTACTAATACCTGCAGGTTTGAAGTTCATTTTAATTCAGTTTTCAAATTAGACTACAATTTATAGATCAAAATATAGAAACAATTTACACAAAATCTTCACGATTACACCAAAACCTGCCAATTGTAATCAAGTAAATTGGCAGTAGGTTTGCTTGCATTCCAGTAATATAAAAAAATATGCAAAACCAATAGAGTCGTTCTAATATTAGATATATGAACCCTAATGAATACAAAACGTTATTTAAAAGAATACGTAATAATATATAAAATTGATAAATATTCACAAACACGCTATAAACAACGTTAACATAGAAGAAGCCGAATTTTTAATTACTATAATTAAAAGATTTTTTAAATAAATTATATCTCTATCGCCCGGGGATCACACGCTCCAGTGGAGAAAGAGACGGGCGTATTGTTTCCATACCGTTCGAGTGAGACGCAAGTTGGAAAATGAGATAATCGACGGTTTTATCTAACAATCGATATGTCATACTCGATAAATTTATTTGGCGCGTTGTGATTCTGTGGATATGCATATATATATATTTTTTCTCTTATGCACATTTTTTCATCCCCCAAACCGATTGGTTTTTGAGATAAAAGATAACCTATGTACGTCGTTATAGTATAATTTATCTTTATGTCAAATTTTCCATTAAGACCCGTTCAGCCGTTTATTTTTGAAAAGATACAGAAAACAGACAGAAAAACACAGTTTGCAATTATAATATGAAAATATATATATTTTTTATTATGCCTATTTTTTGTTTTGTGCCGTACATAATACATTTAAAATATATGCTATAATGGTCACTGTATTCACCCTAAACTAAGCTTTAATATTGTAATTAAACTAACGTAGTACAATCGCATATTAAAAAAGTGACGGTAGAGTTTCTCGGCTCAACTATTTTTCGAACTGACGGTGAATTTGACTTATTACAAGTTTCTGAAATGGCCATGAATTAAACATTTTATTACATTCTTGCTGTCAGAGCATCATGGAATAGTGATTTACTACCCTGAAAAGTTCGTGAAATCAAATCTGACTGAAACAAAAAAAAATTGAGTGTTATCTTATATTTCCGACTACCCCATTTTAATTAACAGTCATGTCTATGTGTATTTGTTTCTGATTTATTAGGTTTATAATCATTTCATACATATGAAAAATAAATGTTTAACCTATTATTTAAAAAATAATATGCAAGTCGTATCCACAACAATCTTTTGGATGAAAATATTTTTTTTAATGTATTACAATACAATACAATTGTTGAAAATGTTTTCAAACTGACAATAGAAAGTATGGCATATATCAAAGCAATTATGATCTAATGCGTTTAGAGTTTAGAATTTGATAATCACTGTAATTATGATGGACCACGGCTATTATGTTTTCGTCTTTCTTTGTTTTATAGTGTGTTTTGGCCTAAAAACTGTGAGTACATTTGTTTAGTTAAAACTCGGAAATTACGTAGTTATGTATACATACATCAAACCGCGGTTTCAAATGTCGAATTTAATACTAATGTATTGTAATTTATTTATTTTTAAAATTTTGCCACTACAAAAATTAACATAAATGCACAACAATTAATAAAAAACTGTTTAGTCGTTTCAACGTTACAGACGTATAAACAACTCGACATGGACATACACAAGTGTTAATATTTATAATATTAATAGCATTTTTAATATGTTTTAAACACATATCAATGTTTAATAGAGAGCTTAATGGAAATAATGAGATATTTTACAGGGGCGAACTTTGGAATTCAAGTATATTAAGTGAACACATCACAACAATGAAACATTAAAATGTGTTGAAATTAAATTTATATAATATGTCTAGATATATATAGTTTAAGAATTTATAAGTTCTGATATAGTTTTAATATTCAAAATTGATATTATCTTAAACAACATTACATAATTTGGTTTCTATCCTATGTTCAAGATTAGAGTCCCGAAATTTTGTCTGTAACATATAATAGTCTCATATATCAGATAGTGTAATAGTTTCTTAAGAAACAACAATAAATTTAATATATGATATGTTGCGTACATAGTTGTGAGTTGGCATTAATACATTAAAGTGCTATATTCGAGATGAGTTCGTATGGTAATGATGTCTTTGAGATATTTAATGACTGAACCATCAATGAAGAAGTTGTATAAAGGTGTTATAATACTTATATTGTAGGTTAGAAATAGACACGTTTAAATAATATAAATTAAAAATAAATTATATTTACACTTAATTTTAATAAATCTCAAAGATATATGGTCATATAGATATAAGGTTATATTTAATATATGTGCAATGTAACTGAACAAAAATTGTGACAAGAACTGTTAATACAATGAAATAATATTTTAAACATTCACGTTATACGTATATGTATATGTGTCATTAAATCCTTCATAACCTTTCTACGATATTATATACTACTAGCTATAGCCCGCCGCTTCGCTCTCGTTAATTTAGCCCCTTAGCGGTGGAATTTATCAAAATCCTTTCTTAGGGGATGCCTACGTCATAGTACGAGTAGCTTTATGCATGCAAAGTCTCAGCCCGATCGGTTTAAAATTGACAAAGTTTCATACAAATTTTCAACCCCTTTTTCATCCCCTTGGGGATGGAATTAATCAAAATCCTTTCTTAACGGATGCCTACATCATAACATCTACCTGCATGCCAAATTGATTAAATCAGCCTGATTCGTCCAGTGGTTTGGGCTATTGATAGATCACTATGTCAGTCAGTCACTCACCTTTGAGTTATATATATTTAGATATCATCCATAAAAAAAAATATGGGGATGAGACTTTAGCGCAAGCGCAAACACCAATACAGGAGAATATCACATAGTGACAACCCTAACTAACATACATACACAGTGTCGCAACCGTTGTCGCACGTCAATAAACAACAAATCGCCGAGCACCGGACGATAAAACTAGACCATTATTCAGTAAATGGGAAACGGCATTTGCCTATCTGTGACCCCTCCCAGGATAGCGGCGGGTGCCGAGCGACGGGCGAGTACTACGGCATTCACCAATGTGCTACATTTGAAGCACTAATTTTTTCGTAGTAACAGACCTATCTGTTACGGTTCTCACTTCCGACCTATCGGAAGTGAGAACCCTATATACATAAATATTTTTTTTTACAAAAACATAGACATAATATAAAGTGAAACAGGCATGTAAAAATTGCTAAAATACAGATTTGTGGAATACTAGTATCCGAAGAACCTGTGTCACGAAGTTACAAACACCCATCTATCCATATATACTCACAAACTTTCACGTTTATAACATTAGTAGGATTATGGATTAGTCATATGTCTATTCCAGTCTAAACATCAATCAACGGCCTCGGTGGTCTAGCGGTTCAGCACCTTACTTCCGATGGTCGGGGGTCCGATTCCTCGCACGGTACAAAAAATTGTATTCAAGAGTATGATTGTTTGTATTTAAAAACAAACATTTTATTAATTGTATCAGTTGTCTAGTACCCATAACACAAGCTCTAGCTAGCTTAACTTGGGTCTAGACGGCGCTGTGTGCATTGTCCTAAAATCATTATTATTATTTTCACTGTGTGTGTATGTATGTATGGGTGCGTGTATTATTATTATTATGTAGTGTATAATAACAATGCACAAAAACCATCCGAAACGTTTCCCGGCCCAGTAAACTGTGGCGACGAGATTTTATTAACGACAGTGGCTCACAGTCCTCAATTGAGTGAATTTGCCTCTATTGAAGCAGATTAGAGGAGCCGAGGTTTCTACAATTACGGTTAGGGTCGCTAGGGTACACGCCTCGCCAAAAACTACGAGGAATTGTGTCCAATGACATTTTTATTACACGCATTATATTGTTACATGTTGTTTCATACCAAACTTATACTAAATTGACCCTAAATTAATAATAATACCTCTACAATTCACACAACGTCATCTAGTTCTAAGGTAAGCAGAGCTTGTGTTATGGGTACTAGACGACTTAGATTCTTTTTTGTATATACATACATAATATACACAGAATACACCCGGACCGATACATAAATAATAGACAAATGTACCGTGCTAGGAATTGAACCCGTGATCATCGAAAGTAAAGCAGTGTGAACCGCTAGACCACGGAGACCATTAGTAAATTCAGTATAGTTAGAGTGTATAGATACATACTACGAGCTATCAATCAGTAGAATTTACAATGCCTTGAAAATTCAAGTAACACTAAAAAACTGCAAATAGTTTTTAGTATATAGGAGATATACTAAAAATGTTTACAGTTTTAGTTAGTTTTACTACATAGTATTTAGGAGAGATAAAATAGTTAAATTACAGGATAAGAGGCATGACATTTTAGTCTTTCGGAAGGACAGCGCATGAGTGGTATCACGGGCATAACATGATAATGTGATGTCCATAATACTGGGAAAATAGAAGGAAAGAGGGGGAGGGGAAGACCAAGGAATAGCTACATCAAACAAATTGAGGAAAAAATGGGAGTCGTGTCGTATCAAGAACTAAAGAGCATGATGGAAGATCGCGGAAAGTGGCAAGAGCTCTACCAACAAGAGCGTAGCTCTTAAATTATGAATGAAATGAATAATACTGTTCATGTATGGCAATGACTACCACTTACCATCAGGTATACCGTCAATTTGCTATTACATAAAAAAGTAAGCTTTCTAGTTTAAAAATTGTAATCTAAAACTAGCATTCTAATTATACACATACAAGTTGCAATTTCCTAATAGGGACAATCTCGGCATCGAACCGACTACACAATTGTCGAGGTTATAAAGCTGCGCTGCAGTTTCACTTCATTATTACGTGAACATACAGAAAAGGTAATTAAATGAAAGTCTGAACCTTGAAACAAACGTTTACTGAACTGTTTTAATGTTATTTTGGTTTGGTTATAGTTCTATATATTACTAGCTGTGCCCGCGGTTTCACTTGCTTGAAATTTGTAGCGTGTATGTTATTCTGATGTTTAAGCTATATTACTGTAAAGTTTCATCAAAATCCGTTCAGTAGTTTTTGAGTTAAACAGTAACAAACATACTCACAAACTTTCGAGTTTATAATATTAATAAGATATTATTTTTCAGGACGATTCATTGCACTGCTTAGATACATAGATAAATAGTTTTTTTTTATATTTACCAATCACACGTAATTATGCTTTTATAAATATGAACAATACATGGTGCCGATATAAGTTTGTGTCATTATATCGAATTAATAGTAATAGAAAAAGGTCGTAGACTCAGATTGTATGATTGATTGCAGAAAAAAATCACTGATTTTCAGCTTCAATCCATGTATATTTTATATGTAATAATAATTAATGAAAAAAAAACAATAAAAATGGCGTCTGTTTGTGTGGTGTGAAATGGGAAGTGGGAAATGTTATTAAACACTTGTATAATCATATATACATAGTTTAACGGTTAAAATAATTTAATAAATTAATATAATTTTATGGTTGGCTTTCTTTATCAATTTTTTGTATATGTATGTGAATGAAGTTTTTATCGGCATAAAATATAATTATTACAGAATTAAACGATTGTTTTTGTTAGTATAATGATCTATTTTTCCATATCCATTTATTTGTCACACGCCTAAACCTGGGCCTGGTTTTTAAATGTCTTTAATAAAAAAAAAATAGGTAATCGATTTTATTAAATATTAAAATCGAATAGAAATTTAATTAATTTTTCCAATAATAGATTTTTCACATCCCTACTTTTATCCCTACGGTTATCTCAATATTCAATGAATTTAGAAAAAAATACATGTAACTTACTATTACCGATATAACAACTGTGCATTCCACTTCTGTACATGTGGTGGTAATGTATGCACATGTCTTATACTAATTAACGTTCACTGAGAGACAGTCATGTCAAATTTCTCACTCCATATATTCTAAAAGTTCACTGTACATGAAACTCAATATTTGTTTGGAATTCTTAATTGAGAAGAAAACAGTCGAAACACCCGATCACAGAATAAATTAGTGCCATGTCAGTTTTAACAGGAACATGTAAAGTATCAATGATATTTTTGTAAAAACGTATGCTCTATGGCGCTCTATGGTCATTTACTTGCATTATTTAAATTATGTTTGTATTCGAATAAATAATGAACCGTTACATATTTGTTAACCAACGTTGTTACTAAGACATATACAGTTTTTTTTTGTAACTGGAATTTGATTGCGTAACTCCTAATTTCAAGTTCCTTTATTATTTGGTTCAGATTATTTTTGTTTTTAAAAAACGTACATTCACCCTCAAAGACATAGCTGATAACCATTTTGTATTGCTATAG
Organism: Achroia grisella; assembly: GCF_030625045.1. Classification (NCBI taxonomy): domain Eukaryota; kingdom Metazoa; phylum Arthropoda; class Insecta; order Lepidoptera; family Pyralidae; genus Achroia; species Achroia grisella. The sequence continues at coordinate 363,351 of NW_026712590.1, forward strand.
CACATACATGCAGATTCACCCTTATTGTATTGCATTGTTTTAAATAATCTGTATTGTTATACAACTTATGATTAAGTATATATGTGTGTACTAAGATACAAATAAAAATTCTTATATATCTATCTATCTATATGATTGTCCACTTGTGTATGGTAAGTGGTAACCATTACCATGTACCATATAATTTTCAATGATACCCTTACGTCTTTAGAATTCATGAATATTCCAGCTCTTTTTTCGCGTTTACCTTACACTTATCTCATTAGTTTATCAAAATAGACTTTGCACAAAGTCCTCTGTGTCGACCCCGTTATTCTTATATCTATGAATAATCCAGCTTGCAAGAAGGGTAAGGCAGTGAAATTATAATGTCCGCAGTTATTACGCTATAGGTTTAGACACATTACAAAAATAATGTAGTTAAAACAACATCAAAATTAAAAATGCATAATTCCGGCCTTTATCCTATGTCAATAATAATAAATTGCCTGATATAATAGAAAAGGAATATAAGTAGAATAAATTTGCTAACATGTTAAAACAATTACTAATAATTAAAGCATATTACTCCATTCATGAATATTTGCAAAATGCTAATGAATAATATGAACATCTGTTTCTATTCCACGTTGAAACAAGGTGCATTTTATGTATGTGTATTTACTAGTGTTTGTGAGTCACTACATTATACTTGTACAATGCAACATAATTAATTAAACGTTCATATATATATATTAGCAATCGTTGTCACCTTTCATTAGCTTGATCGCTATTATAATTATAATTATAGAAATAATGGAAATAAATTAATAGATCACTAAACAAAGATCTCAGAAGTATCTCATCTTCAAGCTGATCCACAGAGATTTGTCACAAAGCTGTAATGACCGACAGATGCTAATTGTGCAGACGAGAGAAAACGTTTAGCAAAATATAACCTCCAGGTTGAAGTAATACTGGCCTATTTTCACGTATTTGCACAATTCTAACAATCCAAAGCTAACTCGATGCTAATTTGCAAAAATTAAAACATAACTGTTTACTATAATATTGTCGTAGAGACGTATTGTTACATTTTTTTAAAATATAGTAATATCCCGGAAAACAAATTATTTTTTTATTAGGGTTTTAGAGTATCTTAATTAAGGATCACTTTAGTTTGATGACTTTTTACTCTATCAATATGATGCATGGAGATTTATCGGGTTGAATTGATTAAATAAATCAGTGAACAATTAGATACTGTACCCCTATTTAGTTCTCACTAAATTTCAATTCAGAGATTTACGAGATGAAAGAAATGACGATGAAGAGTCAATGAAAGACATGGAGTAGATATTATAAGTTCCAACGATCCAGGGATCATTAGATCTAACTCCTGTTATTGAAAATATATATGAAAAAACTTACCACTGGCCTGCAGTTTTCTCTCTTGTGAATCGTCAGCTTCCAAAGATGATTGCTTTTGAAAGAAACCCTATAACCAAAAAATGATATTTTGAAACATCTCTAGTCTGATTAGCATCTAAGTTTTATCTAATGTTAGTATTTGTTTGTATAGCACTAATAAAAGAATCTAGCGACAGGGTTTATTTATTTCTAGAGTTTCAAAGCAAAAAAGCAACTAAGCCTCTTTGCTTTTTGGTAATAAAATAGATTCATCAATCAACCTATAGCAAAGGATCCATGTCCTTGGACCTTATCCTTCTTATCTATCCTGGATCACAGTGGATTAAATATTATTATAGTCTGTGGTTGTGCTAATATGTAAACATATGTACACTTAACTACTACTAACCTGCATTTGTAAATTTGCCAAGTCCTCTAAATTTTTTCTCATCAGCATATTTTGTTGGTCAAATTCTGATACACTATTACCGGCGCTTGAAGTCGCTGATTGTTCCTGTTTATAAAAATAAATATTATTCATACACAATCAGATAATTAGCAAATTTTGCATCGATTTGTCTTGACTCCCTATAATGATAACTATTATGTATACTTTGGATGTATATAGTTACAGTATCTAGCTGCATTATTAGTTTAGTTTAAAAAAATCAAATTTCTCACCTGCCCATCTGTGTCTCTTGACACGCTCAAGTCAAGAGTCTGCTCTCCGTCATCAGAACCACTACCCTCTTCCTCTTGAGCTTGAGATCTGCCAAATAACCGCATCGACTGCTGGTTAATAATTTGTAGAGCTCTTTGTCTGTCAAAAGTTTTTGGAGATAAAGAATATTGTTTGCAGTAATTATCATATTATTGTTACGTCGGTCATAAGGTCTATGAGAAATAATAAGAACGTTTCTCTTTAGCCTACAGTAAATAATTCACTATCTACATAAATAAGTAACAATTACGTGAGGTTTTTCTATTTTTACATTAAATATTTCACAGTCTCTACGAGCTAACCCTTTTCTATAAATAAAAGTTATGAGACAAAATTTATCACTCCCATTTCAATTTATGAATAAAGCAACTTATTCTATAGTTGTAACTTACCTTTGTACTTCCATATCGTCATCAGGGGTTTTAGGTGGGGTAATATTTGCTGAACCCTCATCATCGGTCGCCGATGATGACCTTCTAATACTTTTTTCTGTTCCGTCATCCATACTTGAGTCGTGTCGTCTTTTCAGGCTTAAAGGAAGCTGAGTAAATGGTTTTCCTGAAGCAAAATGTTAAAGATTTTTAGTCTTGTATTCAATAAATTTCCATGAATGATTATTATTAAGAATTTAAGTTAAATATTAATAAAAAAAATAAGAAAACTGACCTTGAAGTGCTTCCAGTGCCCTAATCTGCCCACTTATGGCATCAGCAACTTCATTAGAAGACAACCCATATATTCCCAGTAATTCCTTCATAGTGTTCATAGCATAATCCCGTAAAATTCTGTTTGTAGCATTTGACGTATCACCATTTTGGTGGGACTCGCTAACATCCATGGACTCTTGACCTTCTAATCTGTCATTAGCGTTTATATCCTGACCTTTCTCCTCGTCAGAATCAGATTCCCTTCTTCTTGGAGGAGAATTAGTTTTAATTAATTGAGATATAGCAAAAGGGTTTTTGGCACAGAACGATTTATTTTGTAGACTACTAAAATTTAATACAGTGTGATCCCTTTCAGTTTCTGGATTTATCTGTAAACTATGTATATAAGAACGCTGAAAGGAATCCACCTTCTTTTCTTCAGGTAACCTATTTTGGTAATTCGTATCTATATTCTCATTAGAATCGATGCTTAACCTTCTACTGAGATCAACAGCACCTCCTTTGAGAAGACTAAAATTTTTGACACCAATTTTAGAATATTCTTCCTCTTTCTCTTCATCAACTGTTTGTTCTGGTGAAGTCCTATCATTACCGTTAATTGGACTAGCTGCCTCATCACAGTTTTCACCATTTGAGTCATCAGAGTAGGCGCTAGCATTAGGTGCGCATCTGGGCTTAAAATTCTTTCTTTTATTCCGTTTTGGCATATTGTAGTATGGAGACATGTCTGTGATATGTTCCTCTTGATGGTCGGAGGGTTCAGACCAAGATGCCGAGCCATGGTGAAGGAATAGGGGTTCTTCAGGCGCCGCTTGTAGTCTCTCGTGTATAGAGTCCTGGTGAGCTGCCATCGCAGTAGTCATCGCACTGTTTGTACTCCCACGAGGACTTGAAACGAGTCCGTCCTGTAAACAATACGAATATTCAAGTTTTGTATAAACAATCAAATTTGATTGAATACATTTTAGTGTCGAATCATAACAGTGATTCATTTTATTTCGATTTAAATCGAAACAATGTATCGAGAAGAAACAATAGTCCTTTGTTGACAGTAAGATTAGCTGAATGCTGTGGAATGTTTTGAATTTAAATTTTCTCTTCATTGTTTTTAAATATAAAAATCGTATTAATGATTAATCGATTATTATTACCTGGGGATATTCATGAATCGATCATTTCCTTGTTGGCTTATTATACATATTAATCAGTCTTCGAAATCAGCCAACTGTAGTAACATCTGGAACAAGTAAAAAAATAACGTTAACATCAAAACTGGTTGTAGTCAAAAATTAGGAAATTACATAGAACTACATTAGATAATATTATATGCTAGTTTCATCTATTCCGTATTATTAAACTACAATTACTTATAAATTAAATGGTCAGTCGTTCAAAATTACACCTTAAAAATTCATCGAACATGCGAAATTCGCGTAAAGTAATTTCGAATGAAAAAACGTTCCGTTTTCTAGACGAATTGACGTAATACACTGTAATTTAAAAATAATGATACTTTAAAAAAGGAACGCAAAGTAACACGCATCGATCAACCGAGTCGGTATAAAATTAATTATATTCAACATATTAGATCTATTTTCGAGAAAACGAGATTGCTCGGAGCGAGGCGAGAGAAAAAAATAACGTGTATTCATGACGAAATTGGTAACGTGGTTTAATGTACAATTACTTATTAAAAACTAATACGGCGGACTGGCCTTCGCGCGCTCTCGGGTCACAATGACCATCGCACTCAATAGAATGTTTCAAATATTCAAATTTGGAATTTACGAGTATAAGAAATATATTAAAGTATTCGATAGTTGCATTTTCGTATTTTTAAGCATTATAATTAAAATTAAATAGAGAGTGTATGATTCTAATTGCGAAAGTGTATTTGTGTCAGTTTGGCTGTTTTATTATCTTTTCACTACTAAACGGATGGTTGGATTTGTATGATGATTGGTATAATATTTGATATTATTTATCAAAGAAGAATTTTTACAGTATTTCCATTGATATTTTTCCATTGTATATTTTGAAAACTTTGTTAAACTTAATTTCTAGTTAGAGACTCCACTGTTTTTCCATTTTAGTGTAATAGGGAATTCGCTGTCAATATTCTAAGTTTTGTAAGATAATTAGTTAAGTATTTGCACGTTTACTTTTTGCATAAATTGAGATTACTCACATTGTCTACCTTTAACGATGCCTATGCTCTGGACTAAATTTCTTTGTATCCAGTTTTAGTAATAAGTTCATTTTGTGATGCCCTATTTTGGCTGATAGCGTTTCGTCGTTGTTGTTGCAATGCTTAATAAATGAAAAAAATCTATGTCAACATTTGCAAAAATGGTTGTACAGTATACGCATGTCTTTCGTATTTCTTTAAAAAACAAGACGAATGGAAAGAATATACTCTTTATTTTTTCATAAATGGCACATAAAGTCGCCAAATAATATGTACAGCAGGCTTTTGTAACGAGATATTTTTTGTATGAAACTGTGATACCAATGTTTATTTGAAAGCAATTGATTGGATATATTCATTTTGAAATTATTTCCGCCCATACACGCCTTCTCCACTTAAATGAAAATATATTTTGGGCGATACTGTGCATGTTTTTGATGCAGATATTCAGTGGATATATATTAATACCTATATATATATATATTCTCTCTAGTATTAAATATATTTATTCTCGATTCTCTTGCACGTAAGACATAACTGTTATTTAGCAACAACAGTAATATTACTATTAGTACTAGTACTGTACTCAAACTACTAATTTAAATGTAATTGATTATACTTTTTATTCCACATTGGTTGTTCCCAATAATTTTACGTGTTTATAATGATTTCTGACTTGTTACACAGATTCAATTGGTATTTCATATACAGATGAGTTATAAAAGAGAATTCTAAATTCTAGTCAACTGTTATAAAACGTAATATTAATTACTCTGCGATGTATAGAATGTGGCAAAGTTATTTTTAATGTCGTCATCTAGTTTTATCTCCGGTTTTGACATTATAATGAGTGAATGATCTAATAAGTAATAAGAGCACATATGCCGTGTCCGTGTTGGAGTAAACGCGATAAAAAATGATTTCGGTGTCTGTTCCACTCGTTATGTGTGGGTTTGAGTTGTTCGTACGTAATTTGTAGGTTATTTCAACTCGCGTAACAGAAATTAGTGTTTGTTTTTTTAATTTCTATGAGGAAAGCAAAGGACTGTGTTGTATACAGCTTAGATGTATTTCAGATTCATTCGGATCCTTTCCCTATATCAATTTGATTAATAATTTGTGTTAATTAGATATTAGGTTATAGTGTGCTATTATTATACATACATATTATATACACATAGTAAATATAAAATAACTAAATTTACACAATCTGTTCGTAACTCGTTTCAATATGTATATCATTAAATAAATATATGTTAAATTTAAAGTCATTTCTAATTGTATATAGGTATATACAAGTGATTTTTTATCAGTAGGTACCTACATATAAAAATCACTCACTAGCTGTGAAACAATAACGAAAAACAAATGTGTAATTTATTTCAAACAAATTACAATACAAATTGGCATAATTTATCAATGCCTTATATGATCGTCAAATTCGTGTTAACAAATGTTATGGGTTTTTACATAAAAACATTGAATCCATTTACGTCGTTACAACATTTTCCTTCTATCCTCTTAATTTGCTAGTCTTTTTTTTATATTTTTTCCAAAAATCAACGTATAATGAGTTATTGGAATCGGTATTGTACTTGATGACTAATAATACGTGCAATTTATTTGTGTCCTCGCGTATTCAACCGACTTCATAAAGAAGGAGGTTCGTATTTGCGTATTTATTTATGAGTTTGACTTGTTAAAACTCATAACTTCGACTGTTTTTCGCCTATGTCCGTTTCTTTATTATGATCCGTTTAGAAGTTTAGTTGTGAAAGAATAACATACACAGACACACTATCAGATTTTTTTTATTTATTTATTTCTAGCTAGTAAGGGCTCATATTATAAAAACTTATAAACTAACATACATATGAAGTAATAATATACATATAAATTGTCTGTGGTCACGGCACTGACGACGGCAGACTGCGGTAGCGCCGATTCACCACCCCCTAATTTATAATATTAGTATGCATATAACGCGATATCCTTGTTAATTCAGGAGTTCAGAACCGATTGCGCTGATTTTTTTGAAGTAAAGTATATTAATTTTATTAACCGACTGATCAATATTAGCCGTATAATTAAATTCGCCGGTACCTTTTTTTGTGTATATTTCATACGATATCTATGCTAATTACATAAAGGTGCTAGTTTATCATTCATCTTTTTTCGATTAAATTCTTCATTATTGTTTTCTTGGATGACTTCGTGGTTTAGCGGTTTTTCACACCGCCTTACCTACGATGGTCGAAGATTCGATTCCTAGCGCGGTACAAATATTTGCATTGGCATGGTTGTTTTTATCGGTCTGGATATTCATTATTTACAAAAAGAAAATTAAGTCTGATGTTTAACCCATAACACAAGTACCTACTGCTTCGCTTGGGACTAGATTAGCTGTGTGAATTGTCCTGAGATATTATTATCTATACGTGTTAACAAAAATCGTTTATATTAAATTATATATTTCCCTTCGGTATTTGAAAGAAATGATTAAATTATCGTACTGCAACCGCACCCATCTCTCAACTAAAGAGTGTGCAGACATGTTGACAGTACAATTTCGATTGCATAGTGATGTGACACGTAGACATTTTTATCGATATATCCATCTGAGCGTGTGTTTAGATTATGCATACCTAGAATCATTACGACATGACTCGTGATACGGTAGCGAGAATTCTGAATTGATATTTGTAACTAACGATTAATTATTGTCTACGGTCAGGCAGCGGGAACTATTTAAATTAAACAGAAATATAATGAAGATTCTATCTAAAAGTCTCTGGTAACAGCTAGTTAAAAAATAAAATAATATATTGTCTCTCTTACTAATATTATAAATACGAAAGATTGTGAGTATGGATGGATATTTGTTACTCTTTCATGCAAAAACTATTGAACCGATTTTGATGAAACTTTACAGTCACATATCTTATACATCAGAATAACACATAGGCTATAATTTAGAAAGATATTATGTAAATTGGGCTATATGTAATGATAAGTGTGATACAGACGAAGTTGCGTGGCGAAATCCCAAATTTTGCAAACACAATATTGACTAATATTGAGATATTGAATTATTTTAAGCAAACAATCGATCTCAATAGTAAATAGATTTAAATACTTCATTTTATTCCTGTTTCATTTAAATAGTTTCAGTAGACAATAATGAATCATTAGTTACAAATATCAATTCAGAATATACATATATATGTAGGGGTTTACTAAAATACTAGCTTTTAGTAAGTCTTTTTCATAACACAAAATATTTTTTAATAGTAACACGTCGTTTCGTCTTTCACTTACTCCTTTTCACTCCACTTATTCTTTCATACTTAGCTATGTTCACACTACAATTAATTTAATGGCGATATGAATGCGTTTCCTAACACATAAAAGACCGCATGCCCAACGGTGGGTCACTCTCAACGAAAGTAAATTTACACGTTGGGACCTCGACATCACCCGTGGCCACTTTAATTGAAATAAATGTAGTGGTTAAATAATGTCTACCTATACCTATTGTACACTAAAAACATATTTAAAAAATAATATACGTAATTAACAATAATAAAATGCCTTTTCAATGTGGTCTTCAACGTGTTAAAATTCTAAATATATATTTATATATATATATAAAATATTATAAACATAGTCACAATGTACACGATTCCAATAGACAAAGCCTTGATAGCAAACAATTTGGCTCAATGATAACAACTTATTGTATGACAAAAAATATATGTACGTATTGTTTTGCCATTACAACGTTAATTGATGCTTTAGAAAAATGCGTAATGTTAAAGGTTACAATGTTTACAATTACGACACTGCGAGAGATTTAATTTGAGATAAACGATGTTAGGTAACTTCGTCAGTGGATAAGACAATATGGTGAATGGTAGAGGCGATGGCCAGTAATATGATATATCTGAGTAATTGTGAAGTAATCTAGTTCGTATATTTATGTGAGTTTTTTTTTTAATTCTAAAGTCACGGCCTTGGTGTCTAATGGTTTAGCACACCGCCTTCTGAATCGCGGGTCAGATTCCTCGCAAGCATGATATTCATGAGTATTAGGTCTTGGTGTTTTCTATGAACGTTATGTACATATATATTTACAAAAAAAAAATTAAGTATTTATATCAGCTGTCTACAGCTACACCCGGGTCACAAGTACCGGGAACTGCTCGGAGTTTCGACACTCTGCCACACTATGGACCCGGCTCCCGCACGGGGAATATATGAAATGCTAAGATATTAGTCTCACTATATTTAAATTAACTTATAAAAAAATTAGTACATATCCATCGTAGGACCATGTGAACTTTTCACAAATATATCGTGTACCTACTATGCACACTAAAGTAATCAAATAGGGAACTTCACGTTTGTGAAGTTGGTTGAAAGTGACATTTATATCACATTCTTAAGTATGTGTAAGTTTATTATAAATAATAACATAAAATAACCTTTAAAGTTTTAACAAAAAACTCATATTAAAATAGCACTAAAGTGCGCTTAGATCTTAATTAGATTGTAACAAATTCATGAATAATTAATTAACTAGTTTTATATGCTTTTTTATTTGACACAAAACTTATTTTGATCACTTTTAAAATGTTTATGGAGTAATTCAAGCGTCATACAACATGAAGTGTATATTCCAATGTTTTAACTTTTAAATAAATCTTTTACTATTATTGTACTGTTCATAAAAATATAGACTTTTTATCTTTTTAGTTTATTAGAAAGAAATAAAGACATCACGCGTCTGTTCGCGTCTCGTGTGTCAACTGCATGTGTTAAATGTCAACAGCTCAGCCAGCTTTATCCGCAATGGGAATTTTCCCGCTCTTTTAATTCAAATTTAATTCGGTATTCTTTAAAATATATATTCATTATTAATATTTATTAATTTCATTAATATTTATATACATATTATTATATAACTAGTATTTACATAACCTAATTGTACAACTAAGAACTAAAATAAAAAGCTTAAAAAAATAATAATAATATGATGACTAAAATATATTATTAAAAGGGGTCCCTTTAAATGATTATTCAAATTTGGAAACCGAAAACGTCATGAAATATTTCGATTCGAATATAGTTACTTATACATTTATATTTATAAATTTCTATTGATAGTTTTAAATATTTAAGGACTACTATTTCTTGCATTTTGTTTGATCACTTATTGTGTTCAATCTACGTTCTCAGCGTAATTATATCAATTTTTTTAAATATTCGGGAACTCAATAACTCCTTTGTCATTGTAATAAATAGTATTTTAACGAAAAAATATATTATAGTTAAAAGCGATTTCCGTCATCCACCGCGTTCCGCCATCTTGTCGCCGCCATGTTGGATCCCGATCAATATTAATAATGCGCTCGCGCATGTAATTGTGACGGTTTTATTGTTATTATTGGATATTGTTTCCGTTCAAGGTTAACTCGAAATGGTATGTTTTACATTTAAGGTGACGCTGAACACATCGAAGGAATTTAGTACGTGTTAAGGATAACGTGTGCCCTTTAAGTCGCCATTGTATCTACTAACATAGATATTTGTCAGTCGGTCGATCCATCACGGGGGCACTATATTTTAATTCTAAGTGGATTATGACGGTTGTTATTTAATCAGATTGATGTATGAATTTGTTTTATTTGGATGGTAGGTGTGTTGATGTAATATAAATAAAAATATATTTGAATTTTAACTATCAACACACTTCCCAACTTACGAAATTCGAAAATCCGAAAATTGATGTCATCCACATTTTTTTTCATACCGCGCGTTTTTTAAGCCGTGAGAAAACTATTAGTTTCATAAAAAAATAAACGATAGAGTTTCAAACATAGTCCACGTGTAGTTTTAAACCAGCCTCGGGCAGCACTTCTAGTATTCATAGTTATAAAAATAATTATGATAAAATACTTACTGGCCATATAAGCATATAAGTATAATTTGATTCCTTTGTCTCCACCTACGTGCTTAAACTATGCGATTACACAAATATGATAAAAACAATTTGCCCGCAGCAACATACGTATAAATTATCTATGGAAAATCGACGTTTTGGAATTGGTTTAACACTAGCGATGCCCGCGACTTCGTGCACGTGTTTTGTATATCGCCATTTATTGATATTTACTAATCGATATTAATAAATAAAGCGTCAATACGACTCCATTTATTTCTTGATGAATTTATTAATGAATAAAAAGAAGTTGCATCATTATTAGTTTACATAGAATTTATCCCACGGAAATATTGTTAATTTAAACAACATATTATCAACAATATATTATCCTAATTCATCTGGCGGTAATTACAAGAAATCTTAACACAACACATACTGTCACATGCACACAGACAGTTTTCGCCTCGTCATTATTATATGTAAAGATAATGATAATATGGAAAACAGCTTATGGCATATGTTATCCATACCACCCACGCGCCTAATTCAATCTAATTAAATTACCTATGTATTGACACAAAAACTGTGGAGTCGACAAACTTATGACTAATTTAATATTTATATAATTTATTGTTTTTTGACAACTAATAATTTTTAAAGGTTGCTATTAAATTATTCAATAACACATTTTATTAACATAATTTAGCATATCTTGAATTTTAAACGAAATACAAGTATAACGTTGTAGAGTAAGCAAAAGTTTATATTTGTAAATAAATGCGAGTATATACTGTGAGTTATTCCTTACATTAAAAGGTTTTAAAAATCTAGACAACAATGTAAAGTAACATAATTGTTACGTATTAAACGGCTGAACTGATCTTAACGAAATTTCATGTGAAGATAGATTGTACCACGAATCTGTACGAGTGTTACTATGTTCGGTGATAGACCATATTTCATCTAAAAAATGCAGACAGTGTCGCGGATCTAACTACTAGTAGTTCTATACATCGGAAGTCGACAAATAAAATAACTCAAGCCGGCGTGATTCCAAAGTGATCATTATAGGCAGTAAAGTTACCAATAAAAACGATTAGCGCCCGATTCAAATATTCAAATATCGAACGAACTCTTCCAAATGTGAATGGAATAGTCGTTGAGACGTTGCATAACATAACAAATAGTTTTAGAATTGGCAAACTTTTTTAAAATTATTTATTATTATTTGTATTAGAGTGCTTTTTTTATATATTCACGTTTTACGAGGCATTAAATAGTGCCGAATTATAGCCTTGTTACTCCTCGTTCCGTAGGAATTTCGGGACATTCCTTCATAATGCTAACTTATTTAGAAACTCAGTTAGTTTGAACTATGCATAAATATGATAATTAGTAACTATCCCAGTATCAATAGAATCTTAAATACTGTTTTTTTACTGTGCTCACTACTTGTTAACTTGGTTTACATAATATTTAATTAGTATTCAAAATGTTTGTTTGTTTATAAATCATGGTCAAGAAAAATTACCAATTATCGATGCCATTCATCAATCATAATTAACTATATCACTATGTTGAAAACAGCAGATTTGGTTACGTTTATATACTTACAAGATATTTGTATTAATTAAGAACCTTGAAATGGTTATTTTGGAATAATTTAAACATGTTATTTATTAAATTCATCATGAGATCAATGTATGAAAATCCGGTTTTTGATTTCTAAGTAAGTAATACTTGCTTAAGTAAAGCTTATTCAATTGAACGGTGTAATTGAATCATGTTAGCATATTGACTATCTTAGTGATGTAGTGGTTTTAGATACTGTCTCTTTTAGCGGTAGTAAGTTCGATATTACTCTTTATGTCAGTTTGGATATAGAAACTGTATGTATACAAATTATGAGGAAATGTTAGCACCACCTAAGTTTGTTTGTCAACTGTAATGCGTCGCTTACTAATTTCTCAGTTTGCCTTATGTTTGACTGGTAGAGAACGCTCTTAGGTGTTAAGTTTGCCATATGCATATTTATATATTGTATTTGTTTTTTAAATTTAAATAAATAAATGTATGTGTTTAAAAAAGGTATTTAGTTTATGCATTTCTATAAATTTTTTTGTTACCCCTAGAACAAGCTCTGCTTTTATGAAACTAGATGGTTCTGTCTTATATAAGGTCATTTATTTGTAATTGCTGTGAATTAAAATGGTTGGTAATTTCACGTAATATAGCACGATTTTTCTAATAAATATCTTTTCTAATAAAGCAAAGATTATGAACTGTTTCTTCACGCAATATTTTGACATAGAATACAATTTTCTAATATCTAATTCAAATACACTATAGATACAATAATATTAATTATAATTAAGGAAAATTAAACGTCGTTAAAAGCATGTTGTTTAAAATCGCATATTGCAGTAATTCGTAGCGTCTACGTCTACGAGATTCGTAGCTCTACGCGCGACAGAAGCTGTTCCGCTTATGTCGCGCACGCAGCTTTCTTGTTTATGATTAGTTAAAATATTATCATAAAAACTTAACAAGATGACTTTATTCATCAGAACGGGTACTTATTTATGCTATTTCAATTTTGATCGTCTTATGTTTACTTATAATTTGAATGGAAAATTATGGTTTTAAACAAAAGATACCCACTTAAAGACAAACTGTAAAGATATTAATTTATATTATACTTGACAATCGTAATATTAATTTATTCATATGTATAAATCACGAATTCGTTGATGTTGAAAAAATGTTGCATTAATTAAGTATATGTATGAAAACATGTTAATATCGGGTAATTAAATATTCAATTGTAATAACCGCAATTAAAAAGTTTCTCATCTACATCTAATTGGTTAACTGTCCGTACACAACCCAGCGGTATTAATCTTCAACAACTGACAACACCAAAACGGTGAATTCGAAAACCAGTAGTTAAATCTATTTTGTTAACCTCGCACGATAATGGCAACTAGAATTAAAAACATTTTATTAAAAAGATAAAAAAAGAGCTCTATAAGTCGACGTTCCAAATTCAAAACGGCGTTCGAATTATGATTTAAAACGTGTTCCGGAGAAACTCGATGTTTCTAAAAACGTACATCTAGCGGCGACGACCGGCCGTCATTATACATACGGGTAATGAGGGACATGCATACGAGCTTTTAGGACGTATATGATATTAATGTATTTTCTATTTTAAAAAATACCATCTAATTGACAAACATTTAGCAGTCCGCTGAATGGATAGTTCTCTTAAAATATTATTTAAAAACCATATAATATACATTTTCGAGCAGAAAATAGTCTAGATTCTACTACAGTCTCGAATGGTATATATTGTTGCAGTGAAAATATTAGGTAAAATGTAAGAAAAAGTCTTCATGTCACAAATGTCAAAGATGCGTGAGTTATGCTGTTTAATCTGATTCAGCAAATATTCTAAGGCTACAGCCATATCTTGCCATTATTCAGACCTTATTCTTGATACCTACTCTGGTTATATTAAAAATCTATTATATGAAAAACATAAAAATTAACGGTATAAGTAGGTAGTTACAATTTACTAATGTGATTAAATGTCCGAATCGTTCTCATGTTAAACGAAGATAGTGTACTTTATAATAATATAATGTTTCAAATATTTCAAGGCTAACCGTTCTCAGCTGTCAATCATAATAAGCTATCTATCTTTGTCCAATTTACATTATACTTGTATGGTCTTCTCTTTCTCACAACGCGCCCGATCGACCGCCTCGAGTTCTTTATTTGAAAATTTGATTTTAAATGTGGAATGAATAAGCATTATCTTACGGAATCCGTTCTTTTATTTGAATTTTTAATTTCTTTTTTCTTGCTGACTACTGGCTGTTGTTTTTTACCTTTTAATTCATTTTGACCTGAGTTTTTGTATGTAACGTTAAGATTTATTAGATGTAAATTATGTTCGTCCTGTTTGTAGCAATCAGCCTTTTATTCGTTTTCGATTAGTTTTGCCTCTGATTGAATTTAAGAAAAATAAATACTAAGTTAAAGAAAATATTCACCCCATTCGTTTCTTTAACTCGCTACTTTTTAACAATAGCACTTTTTGTTGCAATAAAAGAATAAAAATTCTTTTGTTTATGAAACGCGATACCGTGTTGGTAAGTGTAGGAATTTGTATAAGAATTCGCTGGGTCTGTTATTATGAGACATTGCGTTTGCATTTCTAGACGCCCGTACATTTATTATGCAGAATAAGCGTCTAGGGGCGCCCACGTGGTTTAAACATGTTAAGTCATTTATTTATCACTAAGTATTCATTACATTACCGTAAAAATACCTAATAATATGGGAATTAATGTATGATGCCAGTTTAGTAGGTACCAAAGACACGGGAAAAAAGGAAATTTAATGTAAGCAAAGACAGAACAGACGAAAAATGACTGAATTATAAATATTTTTTTTCGATATAAAATACAATAGATATCCAAAAAAAATGTTAAAACAGCAATGTAACTCTTAATTAGTTAAAAAATGCATTAATGAAAGAGGATAATGAGAAAATTTGAAAGGTATGACGTGTTTTTTTTTTGGAACTGTTAGAAGGGAACCATTACATTATATATAGTGAACTCATTTGAAATTATTTTATACATTATATAGGTACTGATTTGCTCTAAGAATTTTGAAAATGGAATACTTATTTTTAATTTATGAATTCACTCTATGCCAGTACCTACATCTTAATCTTTGCTTTTCCTGATATATGTAATCTAGTATTACATATAAGACCACCGTGTAGTCTAGACCTACCGCGGCATTCACAATAACAATCCTACGCACAAATCCGCGAATCGACATCAGTAATCATAAGTAACTGGACACCATCCTATAAACAACGCAAAAATGTTATTATACACAACGCTTAGACCTAAAGTTTCTTCTGAGAAGCATTCCCCGTATCAAAACACAGCTGAACAATTTACTTTGCCATCAATCACAATAGCATAGTTCTTATATCAAGTAAATAAAGCATATTTTACAGATATGAGATCAAGTAATTTTAAATTGTACAATGGAGATTTGAATTTAAATGGAAACGTTTGAAATTGGAACGGGTGCGTCGGCAAGATTGTGACTGCGGTTCACGAACTTAGCGGTTGTCTCTGATTAATGATAATAAGGTTTAAATTTGTGCACTTCATTCGTTTTATAATTAAGTTTTAATGGCAGCGGACACAAATTGGTGCATTATATTTTTGTGTTAATAGATATAGTCATGAAGACATTTGTTTCAGTTTGTAAAGTTTTGACAACGATTTCTAGAATCACAATGTATCATCAGTGAATCACATTTTTTTTTATCTCATTATTAATGACTATTCTCGATTTGGGACAACTACAATCATATTCTCATATTGCGTTGGTTTATTCATCAAATAAAAAAATGTATGATGAATGGATAGTTGTTATAATTTGCATTTGTTGGACTGTTACGAACTTAACTATTTATACAAGGTTCGTAACGTAATCACGTTTAATTTACTCGTAAATAATAATTTTGCAATTCGCTTCAAAAAGTCAATAACGCAATAAAATTAAGTAATTTAAATATGTACCTACTTTTTAGACTATTAAATTACAGTGTTACGAATAATAATATAATGATCATAAATATATCACTTTAATATAATACATACGGTACACACCCAATTAATGTTTTAAAACATTTATTTAAAACAAAATCTATACCTATTCTGGCCTGCATTTTATCTCTATCTCTAAATAATGTAAGACAAAGTCACTGTTTTCGTATCTTTCTCCACTTACTTCTTTTAACATAAGGGAGGGGAGACGATGAGAATTAGTGACCCCATTGTTAGCAATGTCATCTCAAGTTGACCTCCACGCGGTTTCTCCTAGAAACTATCCTGGTCAATTGCTGGTGAATTGACTATGCTGGGCTGATTGAGTTGAATTCATCCTATTATTCCCCACTGCCCTGCCTGGGAGCGTATACATTTATAACAGAACAACACAATGGATTCTCATACGGTTTTCATTATCATTTTGAAAATTTCTCTTTAAGGTTTATGTATATATAATACAAGCATAACTGTACGACTTCCGTCACATACGAGTACACTATGCACGCGGTCGACGCCGGGGCTGGTGGCTAGTGAATGTATAAGCAGACATTGTGGCATTATATTATGCAGTAGTTTAATCGTGTATTTAATATTAAAATGATAATTTTCCGTCTAACCGATCGCCATTTTCCTGCCGTCTGAGGACAGTGTGATGGACAGACGGACAATTAGTAATGCGCTTAGACTATTGCACTGTGTTTAGAATATATAATTAGTTTATATAATAATAAATCATTACTGTATTTATTGAAAGGTAAATGTTTAAATTGTATTCATGAATATCATGGGTATTAAACAATGGATAAAAATATATCTCTGTATATTTTTATCCGTTGTTTAATACCCATAATACAAGTTCTGCTTTTTTTGGGACTAGATGGCGCTGTGTGAAGTCCTCAGATATTATTTTTGTATAATTTTTTTTTAAAGTGTTACTTTATTAAGTCAATATATAAATTGGGTGTTCCTGTCTCAATGTAACATGTTATCTGTGCATTTATAAAGACATATGTAATAAATTTATAAACGCGAAAGTTTGTAAGTATAGATGTTTGTTTTTGATGTATGTATGTTTGGATTTTGATGAAACTTTACATGAATATAACTTATGCATCAGAATAACATATAGACTATATTTTATATTGAAATTTAATGCGGTTGAAACCGCGGGCACAGCTAGTATAGATATAAGTGTAGAAAACATGACCACTTCTGTACTGCTATTGTTTACAAACCACGATCTGTCTGCAACTACCAACCACTCTTAAGTACACTTATAAAAAGTGTTTATACAAAACACCATTTGACACTATTATTTATATAGCTATTTCGATATGTATATATTATAATAATATATATTTCTAGGAATCATAAATGACTATAATATTTATGATTTTACAAACTAATTGTTACCCGCGACTTCGCTTGCACAAACTTTCACCCCTTCCATGTTAGTTTTATAGATAAAAGATAGTCTATGTTTGTATGTATAATATAATATTTCTTCAGGTTAAATTAAGATGAGCTTTCACACGATTCAGTACTTAATGTTAAAACAGACAGACAGACGCACGGAAAGTATTTATAATATTAGTAAGTATGATTACTTATATTTTAAATAATTGTCAATATATATTTGATAGAAATATTTTTTAACAGAATTGTGTTGCCAGCATGATGATTTGTAATTACCTAAAATAATTAAACGGCTGAGAAAATAAAAAATCAAGTTACTCCATACCTAATTTAAATAATTAATTACTATTTATTATTAATAAAATCGATGTTAGAGTTAAAGTATTAATTGGATAATTTGGTGTCTATGATTTATTTCATGTCACGTTTTGAAATCTATGTTTATAATAGGTACCTTCTGCATACCTGCATTTTGTGTTTGTTTGTATCCAAAATTTAAATACAAAATGCTTAGAACCACAAACCTAAGTTCCAAATTTAGAAATCATTATGAGTGACCGTACAATACACATTTGAATACCATACACAAAGTCAACAATACGCCCGTAATACAAAATATTTAATAATACGTTACGCACGCGGGCTGTCAGATAACAATCGGCCCGGCTTATTGCATAAAGCTGTGGTCGATCGCACCGGTTTCCGAAATTTCACCTTTGATCACTCTATAATCTGCTTACAATATTAATAGATACGGTCATTGTTTGTTCAAAGAAATTACGCAACGTTCCAAATTTGAAAAAGTACTTCGTTCTATATAATCGTTCTAAATTCAAAATTCAACATCATTCCATAGACATTAATTCAATTGTTTCTATTAATGAAATCTCCGAGCGGACTAAAGCCTCACGTGTGACAGCTTAGAGTATACACAAAAAAAAGTAAGATTCGAACTGACAAAAGCACATCAAAGAGTAACAACTCTAACAAACAACAGATGAAGAAATTCCAAGCAAGTTTTGAGATTACAATTTCGACTGGCTAGATAATTCTCTATTAGCATACAAAGGAGAATTACCGTCTTGCTGTGCGTTCGTGTGTCACAGCACTTATATTATAAGAGGCCACGCCTTGTAGCTGTCATATGTAGCCTAATTAGGTATGAACGTTGGCATTATGTTGCGAAATCGGTGATTTTATTAAAAATATGTGAACTTCATTATACAAAACTCCAGTAATTGTAATACTGAAATAGTACAAAATATACATGTTCCCCGCCTTCATTAATGCATACGTAATTAGTTTTTAGGACAACCATAAACAAAAAGGAAACGTTATTATTTAAGGCCAGTTCAGTCGTTGTCATAGACAATAAAACTATTCAATATTTATGTAAAGAACCAGGAAGATATGGGCTCGGTTTACTTCGAAGTCTGTCATTAAATTCCTAACACTTTCTCATTTAAATTCATAAATTTCCGGTGTAAGTGAATTGTGATTGTTACACGCGTCACGTTTGACCGATTGCACACACACACAGGAGCACACGTGTGTGTGTGCTGCGAGACACACTTTTTGTTATGTTATAGTTTAAGATGTAAATTTATTTATGTGTGCGTGTAAACAGAAAATTTTAATGAAAGTTCTATTGTTAGCTATGAGATTTCTAAGAAATGCAACTCTACCTACATCTCCTGTCGGGGTTGGCAGCGTAGGAGGTAATGTGCTGCTGATAAAGTCGAAATTCATGAAATATATATATATGTATACATTATAAAAAGTTTAATAATTATAAAAATTATTAAACTTCGTCCCGTCATTGGTATAGCAATAAAAAATATTTTAATTCTTATTACTTACTTAATTGATTTCCTGTTTGTTTATTATGTTTTAAATGTATGATTTTATCAAAGATATATCCAAATAATTATTACTAATGGTGAACATGTCATTCGCCATTTTTGCAAGTAAATGTTTTCTGGGTCACTGTTGAGCAACTCTTATATATTTACGTAATTCCCTTATGGCAAACTTTATCTGCAAACGATCTCTTTTCAATATTTTGTAAAATCAACTATCATTTGCGTCAGGTCATTCTGATCCATTCTAAAAATTAAACCACGATACGTAGAGCTCAATTACAATGTATTCGTTGACTTATAACAGGTCAGGCGACGCTGGCCTTGTTGACCAGGTAACATTGTACGCAACATAAGTATAATAAAAAGAATTCCATTTGCTACACAATAGAGCACACACGCTTCCAAATTCAAATTTCAACTTGAAAAAAGAACAGAGCGTAGGTTACACTGCCGCGCGAATTTCAAATATGGAACGCATTATATTCTGATTTCGTATTCTTAATTCGAATTCAATTATTATTTTCAATTACCGTGGGTTGGTGCCACAGTAGATATGTACCTAACGTACCTACTGTCCTAGTTTTTTCTTAACCATTCAACAAGAAACGATTGATTCGTGGAGTGGCGGTAATAGAATTAGAAATTAAGTATTTTACAGGTCTTTGTTAGTTTATTGCGAGTATTTAAGTTGAAATTTATCACGGACTTGGTTAATTACCAGCCGGCGGCGCACGTGACATCACAAATCTAGTTCTGACAAGCGCTTACATTTTTCAAACAAATGGACACTTTCGGATCGGCTAAGATTAATGACCTTACTAACTGTTCGAGTCAAATATCGCAACATTCACTAAAATTACCGGTCCAGACCTCTATGTAATAAACAATTTGTCTCTTTTATCTAAAGGTTTAGCCGCGTTGATAGGAAACGGCGGAAATGTCACAGAGTTGCCTATTCCTTTAATAAATACTTTATACATAATGGACTTTCTAAATTTTATTAAATATACATATATTTCGAGTACTATGTACGTATATTTCGAGAATCTCTTGACTTACAAATTAATCCTAAATCTACATAAAATTATAATTCCGTATATAGGTTTCAGGTTATTACGTAGGCATTCACTGATAATGGAAATGGTATTCTTGAAATATCTAGTGGAAATAAGAGGGTTCGCGAGGGCACAGCCGTAGTATCAGTTAATACATTTCATATGATAAAATAACGTATTCTAGAAAGCATATCTATAGCGTAAAACGACTCCATCTTTTTGTTGTTTCTAATCCGAAACTTGCCAAAGATATACACAGACTTATAATTTGTATAAAAAATGATTATTACATCATGATTCTTGGAATTGTATCTAAACATAAATCATTTTGTCTATGGCCGTGCGTCTATAAAGTCCAATTTTCAAGAATCCTCAAAAAAGAACACCAATAACAGACGCAAGTCGGTAAACAGAGCTGTTATTATAACAGAAGGGAAAAAAAACCAACGGGGTCATCGACACACGAGTGTTCCCAGCCACTCGACTGTTTTATAGAGAAAACACTTCAAAACGAATATTACTATTTCCATACTTTAATTACGTACTTAGACACCCACATACGCGATGCACGCACACACACGTCCGCCTGTAATTATAAGATAAACATATGGCTTTTTAAGCGAACAAGCAGTTGTTTAATACTAATACTAGGTTACTTTAATGTTTCCATACACGAAGCTACGGGTATTTCAATCAAAATCAATTGAGATTATGTGGTTCAAACTTGACATAAAAGATTTTAATGTAAGTACGTAATTGAACAGAGTATTTTTTGTTGTTAATCACACACACTGTACATAATATGTATGGAATTCAAATTGTGTCTTACTCATCTTTATATTGAGTTAAACAATAAATCGTGTTGAAAATATCGTATAACAATTATTGCTTATTGTATTGTAGTCTATGGAAATGTTACTGGCAACACGCACGGAGCAACAGGAAAAAAGAACTCGTTCCACATTCAAATTCGAAATAATTTGAATAGGTACGCGATTGTCATTGGTTGACAATCAATCATTATAGTTTTTGAATTTCGAATTCCTATACATACGTGACGTTTGATTTCGATCAGTACCGAGAGACCGAACAGCCAGCAGACTCTTTTTATCTCAGTTACATCAATATGTAATGTTTTAACTTTGTATTCTATAGCAATGAGCATAAAGTTTATATTGCTTTAAAAATATTTGTACAGTACGGGCACATTACAAATATTTTTGATAAGATATTTTCTTAACTCTACATTACCTAGATCAGCGATTAATTGGAAGGAATTTTAAGATAACTTAATTACTTAACTATTAACATCGACTTTAATTATTTGAATGGTTTTATGTAATGATTCTTTACACGACTCGTAAGACAAATTGATGACAATTATCTGTACGAAATATGCGAGGAATTGTTATTTATTACAAGTTTACAGC
Source organism: Achroia grisella (assembly GCF_030625045.1). Classification (NCBI taxonomy): domain Eukaryota; kingdom Metazoa; phylum Arthropoda; class Insecta; order Lepidoptera; family Pyralidae; genus Achroia; species Achroia grisella. The sequence continues at coordinate 385,669 of NW_026712590.1, forward strand.
ATAATAGAGATTCTTGATTTGTCACTTCCCCACTCGTTGGATGATATGCTGTTTTTTTAATAAGATTTATTATTTTCTAAGATTGAAAATGAAACGAGATCATTAAATTATACCTTTCCTTCTTTCTTTCTTCTCTATTCTTACATCTTCATCATGTACTATAATTCTCCTCATACATTGATACATGATTTAAAAATAACATACTTGTATGAACTTAACAAGAGAAGCTATAGAATTAAGGAACTGTCTATCTGCTTACTCCTAAAAAACTAGCATAAAGATCAATAAATTTGTTTAACGAATATAAAGAATGTGTAATAAATGATAATGTTGTCTCAAAGAATCAAACTTTGAATATTTACCCGAGTTCTCGAGAACAAGAGGACAAACTGACAAACACTCCGAATGAGTGTTGAAAAATGTACTTTCTTATTTTCCGAGTATTTACAGAAAGGTTTAGATAATGTAAACATTTGACGCCTCCACCGATTGAAGACTTCGGTTTGTGGTATACAACACATTTGCATATTTTTATTATTTTTAATGCAGTTCGTTACTATGTCATGTCCGGTACAACGATACTTTCGTTGAAACGGTTTCAGAATATCGTTGTGCTTTACACAAAGTCGGTTGTCTGTTGCTTATCTTTGTTTGCTTTGTAAACTCAATTTCGGATTGTACAATATCACAGGGTATAGACATGTGAATTTTAGTCGGGAATGGCTGAATGAATCAAACAAATGAATGAATTAAACGATCGACAAGATTGTATAAAAAAAATCAATATTCTGATCGTCAGAACCAATCTTACAAATGCAACAATATGTCTGTCTATCTCACACGGACCTTAGGGAGGTTGCCTTAATGAAAGACGTGAATATAGATTGATCACTAAGTATACATAAAAACATATCTTTTATCACATAATAAGCACACAGAGTCGCATGCAACAGCTAGTAATATAATAACTGTATGTAGAATTATAATCGATTAAAAAAAACGTATCGTTACTCTCGAAAAGTATTCGATAACAGACATTAGTAACTGTTTTACGTCAAAGTTAAATTTCTAATCGAATAGTGTTGGACATGTGGAGCGCGGTGTACCGTAAACGCCCGCGGCCACCTCTCTAATAATGTATTTAATTTGGTCTGTTTGTACGCCTATAATGAGTATGATCAATTTCGCAATGATTAACTTGAAAATTGGGTAGATGGTGAAAGTTGAGTTTTTTACTTAAAAGTCGCTGAACTCTCGGAGACAGCTATTGAAAGGAATTACATTAATTATTGAATGAGTGTTAGTTTAAATGTATCATTTAAATTCGGTCAATCTTAACGAATTGCATGTAAATATTTTTGTGGATTTTTAACTGTTATCACTGTCTTATCTATAATATTGAAACCATTCGTTTTATAGAAAGATAGATAGATAGATAGATAAAAATCTTTATTCGTATCCCGATAACAAAGATAGTACAAACAAAATTCAAATAACACATAAGAATAGACATAAAATAAACATTAAAATATATATTAGGCGCCACAGGGAAGAAATGTTATATATAATAGCAGCCCAGTGGTGGTGCGATCGCGTGCAGCGACATATTCACTCAACAATCTTAATGTTACCAAAATTTAAATTAAACTAATTCTTAATAAAAATAATAGAAGAAAAAAATAATAAAATAAATAAATCAAAATGTATATCAATATCAATTCAAATACAAAAACTGTTGACGCGGACCATTACCTAAGCGACCAAAGGCTTTCAAAAAGAAAAAAAAAAAAAGAAAGAGAAAGAAAATTTTATATATACATAGGAATAATACATAGAAGAATGTTATATATAATAGCATGTATCCAGTAGGTAAGTCCATAGCTGAATTTGCCGTGGAGTACGGCTGTTATTAATGTATCATTCGGAATATGTCTACCATTTATATTCGGTTCGGTAAACTAAATTTGTATTGCTTATTAAACAATCTATCAGTCCCTAATTAATGAACGAACGATGTTTCTAATGACTATGAGTAATCGAACCATTCTTTCATCACGCCCTCGATTTGAGATTGCTATAGAAAAAAATTAAACTCAAAATATCAGATATGATACATATAACATTTGTAATAACAAATTAAGAATTGATCACGGTAAATTCAACTGTATAGATTTAAATTTAATGTATGAACTTGAATGAGAGAGAGACTTTCTCGTTGCTATGTAAATATATGTTACATATATATATGTATATTGAGAATATTGCGTCCTAGTAGTCTAGTATTCGAATAAAAGATTGAAGTAGCAATTTTGTTCTAAAAAACATTAAAAAACAAATTTAAATTTAAAACATGTAGTATTGCTATAGTTAATAACAAATACATATACATAATAATGTATCGGATCTAGATAAAACTTAAGATATATCTAATAATGTAAAGTAAGCAATTAAGTATATATAATTATATGTCATCTCTGAGATAGTTCTAATGATTTGGATGAAAATTTATACTCTGACTAATGACCGGTTCCGGCTTTACTCGAATGTATATATAATATGTTGATTCTGTGTATATTAACATAATATACAATATATACTATTCTGGAAAATATACCTTTCAAACGAAGAAATAAATACTCAGAAGTAAAGAAAGAAGGAAAGTAAATTCCATTCCAAAATCGTTTTTCTTTCTTAATTTATTTTTCCTTAAGTAATTTTTTCAAGTAGTTTTTCATTGGTATCCTACAGATAAGGTTCTGATTCTCAAGAATATCTAGTAGCTCCCATATAATTTCAATACAATGTTGTAATACGAAAATGTGTAGGTTTGTGTGTTTATTACCATTAAGACTAAACAACGGACCGGATGTAAATGAAATTTGACGTTACAATTTACGTCATATATCATGACTTCCTGATGAATTTATATCATAAATGACGTGCCTATGATAATAAGGACATATGTAGGGTACTCTTTATGAAGAAAAACGCAGACCATATCGCTGATAACAGCCAATTCTAAGTGTGATAGATATAATGATAATGATTTCACCAATCACTATAATTGATGCAATATAAATTTACTACTACTACTATTAATTATAAATTTACTAACTTTATATCTAACTACTCGTAGATACCTGCCCCGGCCTCGCACGAGTATTGTATTATACATATAAACTTTGCTTTTTATTACTCTATCTATTGCTATAAATTGCATTAAAATCTGTTGCGTAGTTTAAAATATATAAGCCAATAGACAGCAGAAACAATTACATTTAAACCATGTAATTTATACCATATTGTTTCATAAGGACATATGTAGGGTACTTTTATTAAAAAAAAAACGCAGACTATGGCTCTGATAACTGTTCTGACTACTGGTTCTAAGTGTGTGTCTATAGATATAATGATAATGATTTCGCGTATCATTATTATTGATGCAACATCAATTATAGTTTATATCCGATATAGAATAGTAATATACTAATCGCCTACTCACATCCTTGTTAATATACAAATATAGCAACTATACTCATATATTTACTTATTAATGGCATTAGAATATTTAGTATCGCAGTTGACAAAATCTTAATATCCGCTATATGCAATGGCTAACACGTGGCATGCGGTAGGGTATGCAAAATAATTATACATTAATATTTAACTTTTATGAATTTAATAAAAAAAAAATTGCATTTGTATTTAGGTAAGTAATCTGTGTCAGATAACATATGTCAAAGGGTAAGGTAGTATCATACATGAAAAAAGTTGGTCTGTTAAAAATAAAAATGGCTTTCTTTGGTTTATATTATGTGTAGCATTGTAGTAGATTAATGTAATCGATTGGTTTTATGATTATAATTTTTGTTTTCTGCATAAACTAATAGGTTATAGGTTATAAATTATGCTATTAGAAATAAATAATATGAATTTAATTGCAACGAATAAAGTATTTATTTAAAATAAATTATGATTTATTATCCTATTGCAATATATCATTATAATTAATCACAATATAATACTGCACATAGACGACTAGTTCCAAATATTTCTATCAAGATCTCAATGTATATAAAATATCAATACGTTTGTCATCTGGTTTGTCATGACTCCCATTGACGACCGATACTCCCCGAGGCCACAACCGGGCGTGTTGCAAACACGCTCACACGTGACACACTCGATATCATTAATCACAATACCTACGCTGTCACAATTGAGTAAGACAACAGTTACATCACCCAGATGTCGCGTGTCGTCAACAATGATATTTGTGATCTGCGCTAAATCCTGTAATCGATACTCACACAATAACACAGCACAGTCGTAAATTGCACAAGTTTAATTGAAATCTAGTCTGAGCTGCTAGGGGAGATCGGATTTGTGACTCCATTGCTGGAAATCATCGCAGTTAATTTCTGATGAATCGTCATCGGCTAGCTGATAAAATTTCATATTCATACTATCATCCTACAATGATGCACCGCCAGCGCTGGTAATGGTATGCGCTGGCGGCGCTGACGCTATTTAAAAAATCTAAGCTGATTTTATAACTAACATATCGAGCCATGCTCGTAGGCAATTAACGTTAATCGTACAGATGATCAACACATTTTTTACACTGTGACAAAACTGTGTGTAACTTTGTCACAGTATAAAAAACGAGTAGACTACCGCTGCTGACCGTACTGGTCTGTTATCGTGGTCGTGCATCAGAGTTAGCATTATTTTGAGAAGTAATTATTAATGTAAAGGCGGTTACCGAATTTCAGGTCGTTGCAGCACAGTCGTCGGAGGCAGCCACGCAACAATGAACTAATGAATAATAGAAAACTGGGCTGTCCAAGTAGCTGATATTGGCCTCAGATAAATGATGAATGCGTTTTCGGTAGATGCTTTTTTATCGAGTAATTATCAGCGGAATGTGGCAGTGAACTTTCTTTTCATACGGTCTCTTTAGGCTTTGATTTGACGTATCCATGTGAGAATTTTGAGCCCGTCCGTGTTATTGCTGCTTGTTATTGGAAAGCGGGGATACTTTTCTTTGTCGTCTCGGACGTATAACGATAATAACCGACAGAAAAACGACGTACGCGATGATTTCGGCAAAGAATCCGCCAGTTGCCGCGTGCGTCCACTTTATTCGGAACTCCGACGTAAATTTGACAAAAGAATTTTATGAACGTATAAATTCGAGATGTCGAGTCCCGTCATCTGATCGGCGTTTAATACCCTCACCGGATTCGGAGAAACATCGGCTTTTTGCCGCTGTACAGATCGCAACTCGTTCAATTACCGACCAAATTAATGATTAAACACATTTTGATGCACGTATACATACAAACGCACACAACAAACAAATATATAGAGGCAGGATCTTACAATAGGATTACATTGCCATAAATGGATCGTAATAACCAGTTATGACCGCTTATGATTCCCTTATAGTTACTGCTTAACATTTTTGTTGCTTTGTCTTCAATAGAGCTGTGTTCGTGCATTTTAATTCGGGCTTAGCTTCTTATAGTCTAATATGATTCCATTATTTATTATTACACATACACGCTTAATATGTATACCATTAGTTTTATTAATGACTCCTCCTAAATAATATGAGTACATGTGTGATAGACGAATTTATGATATTAGATCTTATATAATTTAATACACTTTGGAATAGGTTATTTTTTTTTTTAGTATTTAGAAAGGCAAAGGTGAAGGCCCATTTGATGGTAAGTAGTAACTGTTTATACATGAACAGTATTTCGAAAATCAACGAGTAGCCATCCAGAAGACTAAGGTCTCATCCCTCCATATCCTGTAATTTCTCTGGATGAAATAGGTGAGACATATGTCCCATGAAAATGGTTCACTACAAAGTCTATCCAAAAGTATTTTCATAGATATAAGACACCTAATCAATATAAATGACATGCAATGATTAACTATATCCGTAATTCCGTAGTCAATAACCTGCAATAAAGGAACAGTAAAACATCTCAAAACATGAATCGATTCGCTGTTCTCGCCGGCCGCGATTACCAACTAAGTATTATCAATCTTTGTGAACACATAAAATTGTCTAACGATGTTTTACTTGCGTTTTATTTGTATTTTATGTATTAACCGTCCCATTAGGGAAGTCAAACGGAAGCTTCGCAGCCACATGTCTATTTGATATTATAATTTTTAATAAACCATGTGAATTGAAAATTCTAAAATCGGCCGTCCGCATCCAACAAATCAATATTTCAAATTAGGAACAATTCAAATCAAATGTTCGAATTCTCGTTAGAGCAGGACGCCCGTAGGGTTGATGACCCGTTGAAATGTCAGCACATATCTATCACATTCACTCTTAACGCATACACGGCTCTCTATCTTTTTCTTACGAGATGTTGATCTTGATACGTCACATTTTTAATAAACGAACTCCGTATGACATGGCGCACGGAAATTCGTTCCAATGATTAATACGGCCGCCGCGTTCGTATAAGAAACTAATATACTTACTTTGTTTTTAAACGTTATTAGAAATATTGATAGTTTCATGTCATTGGTCGTGTTTGTGATCCTCCGATAAACGATCAGATATAAAGTTTGACAGGGAATAAAATTGAATGCGTCATACAACAATCAGTATGTAGGTAGTTATGCAAAGAAAAGCAATAAATGAACGCTGTCTACCATCTACGAATTAGCTGTTCTTAGAAGATACACAATTATAGATATTACCCGTATGTCTGTCTGTGTATTGTTTTTTACTAGAATAGAAATTGTAGATGAGTAGGTAGGTGCCTATTCCATTTGCATGTGTGATATTTCTGCGTGGTTAACTATTAATTAGAACGCTGCTTGCAGTTGAACGACTTTTAATAACGTAATAATCTTGTCGCTGAAGGCGTTTCTGGCTATTATTCGGATCTTTATTTTAATTTTGACATTAATAAGTATAGTCGAGGTATACACGTACAAAACAAATGAAAAACGACCTATGCGATGCCACAAAAAACCACCAAGATGTGTACTAGACATCATACTGAGCGGCGTTTCATTACAACGGAAATAAAAAAGTTCATATTTGACGTTTAACAAATTGTTCCTTTTTCAAATCGACCAATGAGACCATTGTGTTCGTTCCTAATGGCGCGTTCTATTTTCAAATCTCATTCTCTTTTCAAATCTCGCTCGCCTTTCAGATTCATTCGAATTTGGAATGCGTTGGCTGGATACATGTACATTTTCCCACACGTCTTTTTTTTAAGTTGTTTGTCTTTTAAATGAGTTGATTAATAGGCAGTTACGTTGGCGCTGATTGTTCTTGCACTTTATGACTGTGTTAAGCCGTATTCACATGGGAGGCGGTGTCACGAGGTTGAAGTATTTGCAAGTAGACAGGATGGTCCTTAAAATAATTGCAGTACTTGAGTCAACATAATATAATACGCACATAATAAAAGAAAAACTATGCTATGATTTATTACAATCTAAATAAATTGGCACTGCGCGTATGGGTGGATGGGCAGCGAGTGGCATTAAAGTTTTAATCTAAAATATGCATCAGTAAAATCCTCGAAACGGCCAAATGTCGCGCTCGTATCTAGCCGAGCGGGAGATATTGCCGAAATGCATAAACATCAAAGGGGTTTTTGTTCGAAAAAGATTTAAAAATTGAAGGGCGCGTCCCTAGCGTAGTAGGCAAAATGGCGTCCGAGATTATAATAACGATTTTAAAAGTCCCCTTCGTTTTTTAGTTTTACTTTTTTTAGGAAGGGTTGCGTAAGTGGACGCGGGGTCCGATGGAAAATTTGACACTAACACTATTTTAAAAAATGGGGTATAATTTTGCATGTTTGTGACAGATTTAGTTTTTGATGTGTGTGCCATAGAGGGCAAGGACAATGTACCATGTGTACGCAGCTTTATTTAGAATAATAAATAATCATTTATATTTTTGGTATTATTAAACAAAAAATGACATCGTGCTGTATCAAATAATGTGAATAGATAAATCTAAAGAAACTAGTATAAATAACTAGAAACTCAAAGATATTTTAGTTTTTATGGTAAGTTGTTTACAAACTCTGCATTAATATGCTGCCAATAGTATCGGTGACTATCGCCTTATGTTTGTTTTATTCACACTCGGATAAAATGTTTTGTAAACTATTATCACACAAAACTGGGAATCGTCTCCTAGAAATAGAATTTTTCCTCAAAATGTTGATATACCTAAGTAATAGATAAAGTAATAGTCTGCCCCTGTTTCATGTTCATAACTTTGGAAGTATCGTATATATTAACATAATATATAAGTTATATGGAATAATATAAACAGTGAAAGAACTTCTGATATCGCTGTATTGGTTCTGAAGTTTAACTGCCTCATAGTAAGTTAGTTCTCTTTAATAAATTAGATTGTAACTCTCCATTGTTATATATCTAGCTAGAATTCATTCGAGCAGATACAACAAGATCAAAATTAGATATTTCCTAATTAATATTTGAACTAGTGACTGTGTTTTCCTAATTTATAGAAATTAAACTCTATAAATTTCCAGGTAAACCTGAAGCACGCTTTAGTAGACAATACCAGAAGAGACATACATACAATCAGAGCCGATGGTTGCGAGTAGCTTTTATCAATAAAAATAAAAATCACCGAGGAAGTGACCAATTTGTAGTCGCGTTTGGGACGCCGCCGATTCACGAACGATACTGTGGCTTATTACGACGAGATTGAAGCTAATTTGCATCGCACACGGTGCGTGTATTGTGAAATCAATTACATTAGTCCTTCTTGTGTTGCTGATGTAAGGACATTATGTTCTTATTTATAACATCAAATATGTAGTACTACTTGTGCGGTACGCTAGAGGATTTCTTGACATTATATACTTTAATATATATATATTTCCAACTGTTATTTGTTTGTCATTCCTTAAAAAATATACGCATCTGTGGAAGAAAATAATACTAATGTTATAATTATAAATGATGATGAACCCAAAATATATAGAAAAGTTATGATGAAAGATGTTTAATACTCTTTACGAAAAACCTATAGAATTTTCATTTAAATTTATTACACGGACAGGCTGTATTGTAGCTAAAGTTATTATAGAATACTTTTTAGTTGGAGTTATGCAAGCATTTCTGCTTATATCCAGCTATAAATAAGGTCTAATAGATAAATATCCTAATGCGAGTCTACGTCTTCGCGTTTAGGTTAGAGATAGATAACCTTATCTATCTCCCAAATTCCGCCAAAAACGATTCAACCTTGTAGACCATTAATATTGGATTGCGTCATCCAAATAATAATTATCAATACATTACCTATTTCATATACTAATAACAAATTTATATTCACAACGACAGAACCAAATAGCTAATAACCAACCAAAAGAGTTCGACCTAAAATGTAATATTTTGTTCCAATAATGGTCAGTAGGACCAAAATGGCGTAGAAAGTAGCAATAATAATATATTTGAAGTCGCACGATCGAATATTTTCACTGATACGTGAGTGGGAACCTAACCTGTGCTTGAATACTGATTGCGTTCGGTTATTGCAAGTTTTCTTAATAACAGTATGCCATCCGCGCCGTGGTTTTCTATGAAATGTCAACGTTTTGTTTATACGTGTTAAATATAAATTATGCCTACTTAAGTTTATTTGCATTATTGAATACATTATGTTAGGGAAATAGCCGCTGACCTACTTTAGACCATTTATTTTTTATATCACATATATGTTTAATTGAACTTATGTATTTTTAGTCATAATAAAAATATTCCCTAATTATTAATAATAAATTATTCTTATTGTCCTTTTAGTTCTTCATTCACCACTTTTGCCAAAAATTCCCAACAGATCGCTATAAGAATTGAAATTACCTATATACAACGACTCCTTGTTTAAAGTTATCATATATGGTTAAAAGTTTATTTTACCTAATTGAAATGCCAAACAAGGTAACGGCTACGGCTACTAATTACCATAGTAACCGTTGTTCTATATATTAACAGTTCTATAGACATCATCATCATCATCATCAACATGTGACGTCCTCGTGATCCTCATGCCTTGCTATTCCGGAGGACTACGATATCATGCCCCGCACGCAGTCGATTTTGTATAAAATCTACCTGGCTAAAAGTTGCTCTGTTTTATATTTCTCTCTTAGTCAAGGAACTTTGTTACTCAGCAACTTTTCAATCTATGGCTGAGTGTTAGTTTATGGACTCTATGTATAACTTCATCTCCGTTTCAACAGATTCAAAAACCTCAACACAGTATATCATAAACCAACTGCAATTTATTGCCCTCGGTGATTAATTAGTACATTCTGCCGAAGTATTTGTAAAATTTACGGTCATAAACTCTTTTCGGAACTACCATAACCAGAAGGTTAAAGTAGTTATAGTAATCATATAATTATAGTTATAGTAGTAGTTTTATTATAGTTTTAGTAGTAGGGTTTAAAAAGATTAGTCGGGTTATGTTTACGATTGCATCTCCTCTCTGCGCCTTACAATTTTTAGACCATTTCAAAGCTATTTGGAACTCGTTCAAATTCACGTCCAGAATATCTTTTAGACAGAATGGTTTTTATTGTTTTATTCTTTTCATATTTTAATATCAATAAATCTTTTAATCCAGTTGGAATAACAACATTTGGACTATTATTGGAACATAGGTAGACAGGAAAAAAAACAAATACTTGTTACCATGGTAAATACGTAAGAAAATACTATCGTAAATAATATTATTATGTCCCGAAACCTTTGAAATGTAGCTTTTATATACAAAAAAAATAGTTTCTATATCTATGTAACAAATTAGAAATTGGTAATGAACAGAAAATAAAAAACAATCAATCAAACGGTTTATCTTCAAAACGAATTGACAATATGGACAGCGATTCTGGACGCCATATTGCCACTTGATTCCATTGTGAAACTTCAATAATGCGCATGCGTAACCCGCATATTAAAATCGACGCTCGAACTAAACTAACTACGGGCGAAAACGGGAAACAATCGGGCCGTTCCATATTTGAAAAGTCCGCGTTTGAATATGGAACTATTTAAAATTTCGAATCCGTTGCGTTATCGCCGCGACGTGTTGGCGTTTTCCGATTGTTCACTGTCATTGTTTCATTATTTTTTTTTATTTCTCGATTATGAAATAGGGACGCGCCTATTCAATATCCGTTTATTAGATTATGGATATTGTCGGTTCTTTGTAACGGTTGTCGCCGACAGCGGTGTTGCTAAGTTAGTTTACTGACCTTACTTTTATGCTTTTAGCTTAAAAGCTATTTTAAAGAATTTAGTAAAAATAATAATTTATTTGCGTTATGAATCTAAACATTATTAAGACCCCAAAAGAGGTAGAGACTTTGTACTTAGTCGTCTGCGTAGGTAGGTACCTCTGTTTTACCTTTTTGCCGAGCAAGCAGAGTTCTTTGTTGACTTGTTGAGTTTAGCTTGGAAGATGAGATATGTCAGTAGAGGTTGGAAGCAGGCGGAATGGCAACGAACAAGGAGTAACAGGGGCGTCACGTGATAATGTGATGTCTGTGATATTGTTTATGTGTTTACTTACCATCAGGTGGCCCGTTAACTTGTTTACCATTCCAGTTATATAAAAAAAAGTAATTAAGGAAGTGTATATTATATAATTACTAATGTAATAAAAATATTAATAAATAGATACAATATTGTTAACCAACGTATGTGGCTGTACTTTCTACATGCTTATTATAGTTTGTAAAGTATAATTTAAAAATTCGTTAGTTTTTCCTTTACGCAGTTAATTCGACGAGACACTCGCGTCACGATCCCGATCTGTGGACCAAACATTTCTTTAACACCGAAACAATCATATTGTTACAAAGTATCTTACAATCATTTCGTTTGGGATGCTTCATTGTAAATAATATTTTTTATTCAGTCCAAAAATGGTATTCATAAAATTGCGAGGTTTTTCTTAGAAACACGATGCCAACAGAAACGGAACGATGCATTTTAAAATTGATTTTTTTTAAATAAATATTCCGAGCGGAATGTGTACATTCTGCGCGAAATTTTAAATTGAGAACTCGTGTTTTGTTTTTAACGATTCGTTGAAATAAAATAGATAATATTAATCTGTTGAATGTTTACATGTTATCTATACTTTCTTTGCTGAGTTTTTAAATAAAGAATGGATAGAGAGAAACCCATTGTATTTCAATTACTGACTGTTCCGTTTTCAAAATTCTTATTATTTTTTAATTACTGGCCATTATATTTAATATTTCTGTATAATTTACTTCGTGTTTATTTTTGTAATGTTGTATAAGGGGATTGTATAATTTAAATGAATACATGCTACTATTAAATTTAAACAGTTTATTATTAATCTTAAATAATATTTCGACTTGTATTTTGGTATTGCAATTCTGCGTGCATGCAAAAAAGATTCATAAATAATGTTAATACTACATAAAAGGTGTTTCCAACGAATTTATACCAAAAAACGTTTGTAACTTTCAAAGTCGATATGAATAAGTTGTTCATGAATTATGCATCTCGCCACGCATCCAAGACTGTGGGATATTGCGATGATTTCTTAGTTTTACAATATAGTTACGTATAGTACACTATTTATGGATATCATTACGTACATATTCATTAAATGAATTAAAACAGTCTAAAATTGCTTAGTTCACTTAATTTTTTGATAACTAGCTACAGCCACGGCTTCGCACATGTGGATGGATGTGTGTTACTCTTTCACGCGAAAACTACTAAACGGCTTTTGATGAAACTTCACAGTAACATAGCTTATACTTCAGAATGACACATAGGCTATAAATTTCATGTGGATGAAACCGCGGGAACAGCGGTTATAACCTTCCTGAATCACTCTATCTATTGCTATAAACTGCATTAAAATCCGTCGCGTAAATTAAAAGATCTAAACTAAACAGACATCGGAAGCGTCTTTATTTTATATGTAAATATATCAGGAGTGTGTGATGATTCGAGACTTGCGCGTGACACATTTTTAAGGAAATGAATGAGAATCCTCGAAGCACATTTTGCTCCTCAAAATAAAAGCTTATCGAATTATTTTTCGATACGTTTCTTGATAGGTAGATATTTGAATGTTTGATTGTAGATTTTGTAAATAGAAAATATATGATTATTAAAACACATAAGTAATTTAAATTCTCATGTTCACCATCTGTATGGTTCATTTCGAATTTATGTTCAACTAAATGTATTCAGTTGAATTTTATATAGTTCACTGTCATATTAAAGTATATTATTGTACCTACTTCTATTAATGGATAAATCAAAATATTATACAATTGATAATGTCATTTATCAATTGTATTTCGCACAAAAAAATTTATCAAAGAGGGACACTCTTTGATAAAATTTAAACACAGTGTTGAAAAAGGTAAAAAAAGTAATAAATATTAACCAATTCAATTTTTAAGTACCTGTTTCACTAATTTGTCACTTCCGGAAGCCAAACCAAACATCTTTATACAAGTATAAGAAACATAGAGAAAATATAACGCTTTAAAAAGAAAGTCGAGTAAAAAACACTATTCGAAAAGGCAAAGGAACTAAATTATAAGTGTATAATTACATTGACATTTAATCGTAACCATTGACCATCGATTGACACCTTAATTTGGGCCATAGAGCCGTAATCGAGTACATCGAGTGTGTTATAATTACATCGTGAATCGATTTATTTCGTATTGATATTAAAAATGGCGTTTTGTTCGTCGAACGTTGAAACAATACGCCGATAATTCGTATGAAGTGACTTGCGTTTAGTTAGATCTTTGTCTGTACGTCTGTGTTCACCAAACGATGTAAGTATTCGATTTTTTTTTTCTCTATTCAGTTTCATAAGATAATTGTAGAGATGGAACGTCGATTGTGAACGAAACAATGTATTAGTGATGTACGATTTGGAGAATAATATTTTTTAATCTTGCAACATTCTTTGGTTTTGGCCAGTCATGAACTCATGATATACGAAATAAATAGCAACTAATTATGTATATTCTGTGTACAAAAAATATTTCGAAACTATGAATCGTCTTAAACCTCATTTCAATTAAATTCTAACACCGTCGAAAAAAAAAGTTTGGCACTAATAGATAAATGTTTTTAAATTGTTACTAGTTTTATTTATATCCGTACTGAAATTGCAAATAAATATTTTATTTACTTGTATCTATCTAAATGTTCTTTCACCCGTAGGTGCGAACAATAAATTGTCAAAGTTGTATGGTACAGGGATAAACAAACAAATTACAAAAAAACAAATAAATAATGATTTTTGTATACAGTTTTAATAAACTAATACTGAGAATAGGCAGATTTGTTTTTTGTAATCGATTTAAAAAACCTGGGCTGGTTGCTAATTCTACACATATTGTAAAACAAAACCCCCGCGTCTGGCTGTATGTTCGCGATGATCTCAAAAACAGTTGAACGGATTTTCATGCGGTCAATAGAACATCCATCAGCAGTGATTTCTGATAAAGATTATATGTAGAGTTCTTTAAAGTAATTAATTTAAATACCCATGCAAAACGGGGGCGGGAATCTAGTAGAACAAAGAAGGTTTAGGTTTTATATACATATAATAATTAAAATTTATAAATTTCAAAATTCGAATGTTCGAATCATCCAGAGAAATGCGTTAATTAAAATTTACAAATTTCAAATTTCGAACGCTTGACGCTTCTAGACAACCGCGCTTGTACGTGTGCGTGGGTATGGTCCCCACACACGGGGATGAGATTACGAAAGGGTGAGTCCAGTTCCATCATCAATTATTTTCGTGAGCGCACACTGCTTTCCATTTTTAAAATAAACTTCACTCATGGGAAGGGGACACTAATAAAATTACATGTGGGGACCACGAGGGACAAAAAACGCATACTAATAATTTGTACAAACTTACTCATAAATTCATGTTTTATATTTTATTATATTATACATATCTGCTACTATATAATATTAGTTCAGAATTTACGTACATATTTAGTCCTTCCTGCTTAGTTATTTACATATTGTTATGCCCATTATTGTTAGAACTAAATATTTTTGTGTAACTGTGCATCATTTTTCCTTGGCTTTAATTCGTTGCATAGTTAATTTAAAGAGTTTCATCCACAAATAGTGTTTCTTTTATCGGTAGTTATACTTACTAATAGTCTAGTTCATGAAAGACATTAGTTTTTCTACTCCATATTTAAACATCTCCAATACCTGAAAAAGAAATGAAAATAATGATAAGAACTTGAAATAATGTATTTATTTTTTAAGTGGTTAGTCAACAGAGGAATCTTAAAGTTATCTCTTTTGGAATAAATCCATTGTAATTATTAATTTTATAAGATTATTTATAACATTTATACCTAAAGATTTTTACTGTCTTAGAATAGTTACAAAAAAGATATTTTATATAACTAATACAGTTTCAAACTAGATTACCGTATGAATGAGAGTTCGGTTCCAATATGAGATAACATTACGTACTTGTATATGTATGAATTAAATTTCGAACCCAATAAGAATATCCAATCGATCGTCTACTTCCAAATTTAAAATCTGATAGCAGCCAGCAGCCGAATTGGTCCCGATACAAAGGGATAGAACGAGCATGACGATTCAAATATTTTCGAAAATGGAATATTAAGTGAAGCCATTATACGACCCAATGACTGCTCTCGCTCTGTAACGTGTTATTAAAAATATATTTTACTTGCCGCGTTCCTATTACATAATTATAAATCGAAAATAAAAGTCATTGTATCGTTTCGGTTCGATTATTTATATGATAAAATATCGATTATAAGTATCATAGTAAGAAGCCCTATTTGCGTATTCGGGTCAACGACTTGCGTATGCTGGCTGCGTGTGATACTATGCGTCAAGTGACCCCTTAATGCGACTTATTGGTTACTCATTTAAAGTGCACGAATGGCCAATGACCATAGAGCAACAAAACCTTCAAATGATCTGACACACTAGGTAACTACTCTGTGATGTTATGTGCTCCATTATTATTTCAGTCGTGAGTTTCCTATCTTATTTGATTTCCATAAGGGCTTATTCTGGCTTATTGTTATATTGAATCAATAAACTCAAACGTAAGATTGTCTATTGATAAAATTGAAGAGGTGATTTTATAATTTTATCATCGAAACAGGCGCTTATTGAGGTCGATATGCTTAACATAATACCGAATAGAAAGACTGATCGAGCCAAGTGAAGAAGTGATCAATAAATAATGTATGTACTTAATTTAATCTTAGATGTTGAAACGTAGCTACGCTGTCATTGAGACCGCCTATAGAAGTACCACCTACGCGCATCGAAACAAAAACAGATCGTGGAGAGTTCCACAAAACATCATTAAATTCAATATTTCGTTTAAAAAGCATTCCACATATCTGGACCATTAATCACTAAAACTACCGACCTTCAAGGAGAACATCGGAATAAAATCGGCAATCGAAATAAAGCACTTAAAGCGAAACGTCATTATCGCACAACATAAATAAAAAACACTGAAATCGAACGCAAAAATTGAATATCGAGTCGATTTAAAACAGAATACGAATTTTAAAAATACGAGCACGGCCGAGCGGCATTAATTAAAAATTCTCGGTAGAATATTCAAAAATAGAATTCGCATTCGAACGCTCCTCCTTGTACGGATCCGAAGTTTGAATTTGGAAGAAACAAAAGGAAGAGAGCGCGGGAGCAACCCTTTTAGCGCTGATAATCTGTTCTTTGGCCGTGTTGTGTTTTGTTTTTTTTATCATTCGTTGTCACTTTTTTGTCCGAACTCGAGATTGTACACAACATTCTTTACTTCGAAACGAAGGTTTTTAAACTTGCATCGTGATTTATTTCTTTTTTATACCCCTTAATAACGAGTCCTCGCGTCCGATTTAATTGATGAATGGTCACGAGTGCGCTTCACAAATTATTTTAGAGGTCAATTTTAAGTTGATATTTTCTTCTTGACAATAACTTTAATCTTTGGAATTTGTTTATGGTATTTTAACGTATATAGTAATACATAATATATACAGAAAATAAACCGGAGCTGTTGAGTTAGAAGAATGTGAGAACTAATGCTGAGTCGGAGGTATATTAGCCATTGCTTAATAATTTCATAATGTAATATATAATATTTACACATTGTACAGTACTTTAATGTTTTGTTTTTATTGTATTACCATCAGTGGTAATGGTAACAGATTTCTAAAGAACTTTAAGACACATAAAATTTAATTTTAAAATAGGAATTAAATACAAACATGAGTCTCCGCCTTTTAAATTGGTTCGAAATATAAAAATTTAAAAATAGAACGCAATCCTTCCGCCCTCGGTTAGCCGGGCGGTTAGTGCTTTACATGAAATATTATTTTATGGAATCAACATCTGCGGCGGCTGCGATGTGTGCGTGAGTATTATTCCGGAGTGAGTGCGGCGTCGAGGGGCTTTATGTACACAAGTGAAATTACTTAAAAACTTACATGATTCAAGTGGATGGGAACAGTAACTGTTTCATGCTGTTTAAAATTATATTATTGTTTATTTAATAGGCTAGATATAATTTTATGACACTTTCTATGACTAGTAACTATTTATAAATTATAAGTAAATGATACCCAACCATGTAACTATATCTTAAGTTATTTTTACTCGAGTTGAATAAATATTTTATTACATTTATTATTTAATTTGAATAAATGCGAACATCGACACAATGAATCCAATATACGATCTTACATAACGCGGTCCTTTTACAATCCGTTCGCATCGTCAAATCACTCGTCGCGGGTTCATTTTTTAAAATTGGAACGAAAAGCGAAACCCTTCCATTTTTAAATTGCTTTCGTCACGGCGCTCCCTTTGCCACTATTTCGAGGTAATGCAACAACAAAAGGATTAAAAAAGTTAATATTCATTTATCACAACGAGATACCAGTTTCGTTTCTAGCTTTTGTTTTTAATAAAGTAAATAGTTTTATGAATCTATAAAACATTTTACTTTGGTTTGGGTTGAAAAAAATGTAGACATGAGAAATTGAATACACCTTTTGACGTTGGCAGCTAAGCTGGTTCGCATCGAATCCCCAAAACTAGTTATTGTGAGATCAGCTCAGCTGTGTTAGTATTGGGATTATACGTTTTTTGTGACTACCCTTCATTTTAAATTTAACTCTTTTCACTACTTTAATAATTTTAGGAACAATTTTAGCTTGGGGCGAGGGTTATGTGGGTGTTTTTGTATGAAGGGAACTCACATGAGTCGTATGCGGGCGTCGTATGTTTGAATTAATTTAAAGATTTGATTGAATGTACAATTCTATTGGAAGGGTTGTCATTATGATATGGTTTTAAGTCTTTATAAAAGTAATGATTGATTTTTTATGATCAGTCGATCAAGTTGAGCATTTCAAAACAAACCATAGTAGATCAGTCGTGAGATCAGTGCAGATTAAAATTAAATGCTTAAAATTAATGATAGTATTTATTTAAATGAAGTAGTTTGAAAAATAATACTTTTAACTGTATGTCATACATGTGTATGTGACATACAGTTAAACGTTTATATAGGTTGTAACGTGTGATACGTTTTTGAAAAGTTTTTCAATTTCAAATGTATATACTATACAATAATATACAATTTAGTGATAAATACAGTTATAACACATTTACTATATGTTGGCAACCGACTGCCGCGAATTCTTGATATTTTTATTGTTTTAATTAATTTTTTAGAACTTTTCTTGTCATGTTTTTGATATTTTCTCTTATTGTCTTACATTTCAGCTGCATTATAATATACTACACTATTCAAATCTACTATCTATTTTCGTTTTTTTTTAGTTCGTTTGTTCGTTTTCGTTAATTTAGACACCAATACAGTCTACCGATCCGTTACACCATAATAACAGTCAGTCTTAGATTATCTCAACCTTACCTAATCAATATGTATAAATGTAAATATAAAATTATTAATTAAATACATAAGTAAGTAGGTACAAATTAAATAGAATATAATTAACCAAAATTACTTGTCAACATCACACAAAAAACACAAATTATAACCGAATAAAAACTTCTTAGACGGAAAAAAAGGAAGCGGTTCAGAGTCGAAGAAAAAAAACAGGGTTGAATGTCCTTGTGAGGGAGAGTCGAGAACATGTGGCCGCCGAGATGCAGATAACATCGCAACATTCGATATACAATGCTGGCTTTGTTCGTGGATTTCCAACAAATCTGTTCAAGATCGAATCAATGGAATACGTACATAGGTAAGTTGCTCGGAAAGGAAGTGCAGTTGATATGTTGCAACGGTGTCGTAATCGTTACGTATTAGATCTGTCTCGTACGGAAGGGTGGGAATATGGAACAGGATGCGTTTTTGATCATCTTATTACAAATACAAATAATTCATATATGTATCTACATACCTACTACTATAACAACCATAAAAACCTAAGTGACATTCTGAATGTTAAATTACAATTACAATACCTTTACTAACCAAATGTAAGTAGTATTTAGGATATAGACACAATAAGGACACAGTTACCATAGTTACATTTTATCCCGGGCAACAATATTACTCAATCACATGGTCGAAATCGCGGGTAGAAGCTTGTTAATATCTAGAAAATAAACTGTTTATTGCCAGGATGGCCAATTCTAACTTCTACAAAGATATTACCTACCGTTACTAAGTTGGTTAAGCGTTTATAAGTGAAAATAAATATCATAGTTATTTTAAATACTTTGTTAGGTATATAAGTAAACTAAATCTATCAACCATTCCTACGATAGGCGGCTTGTCATCAGCAAACATAGAATTTATGCTCAATCAGTTTAGTTTACGAGATAAGTGTTGCCCAATAAAAGCGTAGTAAACGCCAGCTTAACTGTGGCATCAACAATAAACACTCTCCCACTTTGTTACGTCTTGTGTAGAATACTTCGAATGGCGAATACAACTCGATATCACCCTTATTAGTGGGTAATAAGGTTCTTGTCATGAATGAGTGACACGTGTGAAAATTAGTTTTCAATTTCATTTCGCATAGAAAATATCTTAAAGATTCTCATGTATTCGAATCGATCAGAAAAATGATTGTCTCTAAATAAGTGCAATTAATCTTTCCGATCGAATCGCCGTTGGAATTTGAAATTAATTCAACTTTACAAATCACATCAATTCGTTCGAAGATTGAAATCATAAATAGTTTTCGATTCGAATTACAAGCCAGAATTTCAAATTTCGAATCTTTTATTTTTCAAACGATTAAAATTGAGAGCCAGCAATAAAATTAATTGTCTCGATCGAGCATTCCGAATTCGGTAGATAATAAAAATATCGGTAGTGGAACATAAAACGGAAGCTTGAGGCTACTTCGTTGATCGACATTTATAAAATTAATAGCTAACTTTGATATGCAATAGTGTACTCGATATGTCTAAATTAGCGGTATTTTTGTATATTTACAAATAAATGTAATTTTTATTGCAGTTATATCTAAATAGGAAGATTACTTTCCCACAGATTTAAGATATTTTCTTTTCATTTCATGATTTTTTCACTATAAAGTTATTCCTTGAAATTCAAGAAAATTATTAGATGCGGTCATATTTTATTACTTATTTTAGTATTCTTCTTATTCGATAAGCTCTTGACAGAACGGTCGTGGTCATTATGTAGTGGAGTTAGTGGCAGATGTCATCCGCCTTACGACTTCTCCCTACTGGTTGCCATTATTCCATAATGGCAACCAGTAGGGAGAGTACCAGTTCCATATATTTGGACCATATATTTTAGTATAGAAATATAAATTTAAAATATTATTGAAATTAACAGGTTTATTCATTTATGTTATTAATACATATTGTTTTTTTTTTGTTTGCATTGTATTTCTATAACTAAACAATTCACATAACATTATGTATGTTGCGTTTGGTAACTGCAACTGTATACCCGGCAGACGGCTGGCTATTTACGGTTGTGCGTTTTGTTGTTCCAAATGCATCACAATTCGCTAACGTCTCGTTGCCTACTCGGTCAAACTTTACACTCGATAAATTGTTTGAGAGACACAAACGTGCCGTCCCGTACACAAACACAACTCGCCGCAATATTTGGACACGCTTGTGTGTCTGTATGTGTATATACTCGTACCTATATATACATACCTACGTCAGTTTTGGCGACAGTTAACGCTGCATCTAATCTATTTTATATATATAATAGAAATGTCACTAAATGTCTGTCCATAAAAGTTACATAAGAGAACTGTAATATAGGGTTTTACCAAAGTAAAATATTAAACTTAAATTTTTCCCGTTTTGTCTAATCTAGCAAAAAGTTTAATTGATTTTGTGCGATATATATTGGAAAACAGTTCTTCTTTTTCAGTATATATTAGTCCACTTCAGGACGTATGCCTCTTGTATAATTTTCCATCTTCTTCAGTCTATGATGCACATGGTCCAGAACGCCCTGCCGTCTTCTCGATGTCGTCCATCTGGCAGTTGCTCTGCCTACGCTTCTGCTTCCCAAACTAGGTTATCATCTCTGCTTCGACATACGTGACCTGCCCAACGCACTTCGACTATATTGCTTTATTCTATTTATTATATTAGCATGAGCATGTCACCCACAATACATTTACAATTCGTTTCTATACCACCGTAGGCAACAATTGTATAAAAACAATGACTAAAGTTGTCCTTCACATAGCAATCATTGGATTATGCAGCACAAATGTGTTATAGGTGGCGTGCATAACTGATGCGCTCGGGTTTGCGTCATTTTGTATATGCATAGTAGTAGGTACTAATAGAAATAAAAAAATGAATTCAAGATTCACTTTTCGTACATTTTCTTTCATACTCTTGTAATGACAATGATTGAAATTGGTGCAGCCATTCTAAAGTGATGTGTATTACATATACGAAAATTGTTTATTTAAGGTTTGTTAGTAGGATTGGCCCCATTTCAAGCAATATTTTCTTTATTTACATTTTTACATCAAAATAAATGATTGTAACTTTAACTTTATAAGTTATTCACTTAGGTACATTTTACTATGTAACCAAGGTATTTAAATTCAATAAAAAATTAAAAAATATCAGTGGTGATCATTTTAACATACATCTCGCGTGTACTATTATTTATTTTGATTAAAAACATCTCATGCAACATTATAATGAGCGTTAATTATGCAGACGCAGTTCCGCGGACCGACAAAACGTACAAACAAGCCTATCAGACGCATAAATAACAATAATATTTCGCACTGAAATAGTGTATAATATTAATTAACCTGTAAGTCCGTTTATTTCGTTTTGATCTACGTTTCTGGATTCGCACAAGGCGCGGGAATGCGCGTGCGCACCTGTCTCGCACTCTGTTAGCGCACTTTGTATGCGCGGCAAGTTTAGACATTATTGTCATCCCTTTTTGTGATCGCATCCGACAATTTACGATAGTTTAAGTAACCACTTTATGTTTTGTGTACCATTTATAATGATCGTTTTTGTATCGACATTGTATTTAACTATGGCATCTGTAGAAATTGTTTAAATTTATGTTCTTATTCTACTTTAATGTAAATAATAATTTTGCATTAAAACTAAACAGGTTAATAGAAAAATAAAATGAATAAATACATATATTTGGTGTTGATTTTGATAGGACAGTGAGTACGCGCATATTTCATAGACTACGCGGAAAGCGAAACGATAAATAAATCGGCGCGCATTTTTCACAAACGCATAAAATCCCAACGCACCTATTATTGAATCTTAGAACAATCGACAGAACTACAACTATCCCGCTCTAGTTGAATACGGCGCTCCCGCTCACTCGATGCACGCGCCGCTATTGTGTCTGGTGCGACTACGCAAGGCACGACTGTCTCTTTCATTCCAGCTAGCGCCGTCCCATTCGGACGCATGTCAATGCAGTTTATTGTACACGTTAATGGCTCTGATTACAAATGTAAATTTTCAGCGCGCGACGGCGTTGGTCGGCTTTTTTCTCTTCGATTTCTCTTTATGGTATTAAATTGTAGCAGAAATCGTAGCAAACCATAAATTTTTATTTCTTTTTTTAATAAACATGCACTATTGTTTCATATATTAATATTATTGTAGGTCAGTATTGAAAAACGAATTCGATGCGAGACTAAAGGAAATTATTGTGTAAGTAACGCTGTTAGTGTAACAATAAATTCTGGATTTATTTGTCACCGGTATACTAGTGGTATAGTATTGGTATTTGCATTTCCCTACAACATGCAAATAAATTTATATTAAAATGACAAGTTAAATTTATAATTTTAATTAGTAAATAGCATACAATTAATCCGATAGAGAGGAATGAGAGCCAGCAACTTGACGAAAATAAAATAGATGAGAGTAGTACGCACATTGACGCACTGACAGATAGACTTGCCTATTATTCGCATATCAGGGCACTTTATTTATAAAACCCGTCCAATTTAAATTGGCACATCCCCTTTGCATTTGTACGTAGAAAAGGTGGAGTGTTGGGGGCGAATCGCGGGTCTTGTCAACCTGGACGCCGTTACAACTGTTTCCCAACCGAATACCGTTCGCAAAAGATACCACTCGGCTGCCAATTTTCAGAAAGACAGAGCTAAAATAATTGCTGCAAACGCGCCCTATTTCGAGACGCCGAGTTTAGATAGATTTAATTCTAGAACATTATTATTCTACTGGCCGTTGTACACGATTAATATTGGAACAGAAGAAAAATAAAACCGATCGAATGAATGATCATTTCAGTAATTCATTCAATTTCAAATCTGTCTATGATTCAGTTGATATGTCAACAATATTGGCGGCCGGTTTATGTTCTTAATTCAAAAATTGTTGTATGTTATATAAAAGAGACAGTATGAATTGAAAGAAACATAAATTGCTGAAGACTCGAATTAATTCTTTTTAACAATAATTAAATATTCTATTAAAGTTTCTAAAATGTATATTCACAAAAATTTTATCGACAAAAAAACATGAATCTCAAAACAAGCTTCATATAAATTTAATAAATTTTGCAGCATATTAATTTCAATTTTTTTTTTAATCGTAATTTAATGCTGATTAGTTAAATATTTAACGTAATTGGTAATATTACGCATCAGTTGAAAAATATGCAATATATTTATTTATTTTGTGTTTGTGTTAGAAAAGACTAACTCATTTTATGGCGGCAAACGTCTACGTATCTATTAAGCAATCTCACTGCGTTTCTCTTTGTAAGTATGTGTAATTGTGTACTCACTTACTCCTATTGTCACCTAAAGCTTCATTACTATTTTACTAAGAACTTAATGTTTATTTATTGCATTAGTATAATTTATTAGACGCTCGACTATTTCTAAGTCAGTTGCAGTTACACCTCCGATGATTGCCCAAGCATACATAATGAGAGACACGACAATTTGTAGAAAAAAACTTAGATTTACGGTACTCGTACACACAAGCACGATAATTCTATATGACGTGGAAGCAATTCGCTAATTATTATAACATGCCATAAAGTAATATCTTACAAATACTTATATTAACCGCGTTATTATGTTTTTAAAAATCTTTATTTTTGTATCTTTAATGGCAAACAAACTGACGGGCCTACTGGTAAGTTGTAATCATTGCCTACAAGATTGTCAGCATTGTGACGCGCCTGCTACCTTCCATGAGTTGCCATTCCGGAGAACTAAGGTTTGCCTCCAAAGTTTGTAATTTCATACAAGCGAAACACAACTTAATAAATAAGCTTCTTGGCAAGTGAAAGAGGCGAGACAGAGGTACCCACGCAGACGACTTCAATTTAAATGTGAACATAAAACAAACAAACAGAAATAACAATTAAATAACAATAACGTCATTAATTAATCCGCGCCGCGGGACGCGCATCAAAACGCATCAACTAAACAAAATAATGCCACATTTACATCAAACACAAATAGTCTATAAATCTATGCAGACGACGGGAAATTTGGCAGTGCGTCATTTGGCATCGTCGCACCACATTATACGGAATGCAATTTCTGTTTACTTGCATCTGCATCCTTACAAATGACATTAAAACTTTGTCAAGATTTATGCGAGAATAGATTGCCACTCACAACATCTAAGGACACCCATTATCCGTTTCATTGTTGTCATACATTATGTATTCGTATCGTTGCAATACAACACTTATATAACAACAAAATAGTCAGAATAAAGGATATTGATGTAAGCGGACATTGTCAAAATGTTACAATACACATAATACTAGAATTAGTAAGGAGACATGCTATTAGCAATCTACAAAGTAAGGTTAGTGCGTGCATACAAGATGACACACAATGATACATAATAAAGTGTAAAAATGTCAACTACGAACGTTAATAAACTCGATATGAGGGCCGTACGTCATCGGCGGGCTGCATTCAGGCGCGCAATCTTTATGCGGTGCGGAGCCCCGAGCCCGAAGCCCGAGCGCGCGAGCAGGCGCGAGACGAAACTATCCGTCCGCGCTCATATTTACAACAATAAGCAGACGCGGGAACAATTACATTTGCACACAATATAAAGACATAAAGAAAGCAAATAATCACCTTTTCTAAATCCGAATACAAAGCGACGTTCGAAATACGAAAAGGTAACGGCCGATCGCTAGTGTGTATGCCAAAATGCCAGCGCGCCATCAACAATTAGGTATGCGTTCTATTCCAAAATAAATTACGAATGTGGTAATTTGAATTTCGAATAAATTATAATTTATACGTATCAATCGCAGATCGTAATAGACACGTGACATGTTACTGCGTTCTGAAATTAAAACTGCTCGAATTATTCACGGGCGTCATATTAATTTATTTTATACAGAGCCGATAGAAATTATTCAGCGGCGTATTTATAAATTCGTCTAAATGTCACGGGAACAATGGAGTGGTCGTGTCTATTTAAGATTGATGAGTAACAAATAATCTCCGTTGTTGTAAGAAAGGTAACTTGCGTAACGCTCGACACTCGTATGAGAATGTCAGATTACTGACCGGTATTATTTTCGGTAAACGATACGTATCTTGTCTATTCGGAGCCGACGTTGCGTTTAATAGTTTAAGCACAGTAAGTATTCGACCGGGTCCATAGGTATGTACTACTTACTCCTTATACCTACTGGTAATCTTGACGTACGCTGATTTCACGCAGAGATCATCGGATCAAATGTACTGAGCATATTTTTTACACGGTCCCGCAGCAGAATTTTAATGAAAATCGTGATTGAGTTTCTAAATGGCAAATTGTATCGCGGGGTTTTAATCGCCGCTAAGAGTCGTCTTAAAATTCGAGCGGCGCATTCATCAAAAATAAGAAAATAATTAATACCCGTTTGGAAACGAGAAACGAAACATTTAGAACGGACACAACAATAAAACAATACGCCGCTCGCAAACCGAAACAAAACACAGAAAAATATGAATTCCGATCGGAACGGGCCGCGGAAACAAAAGATGGGGGATTTAATGAAATGAAATAAAATATAAATTCCTTTTGCAAGCGAGAATTCTTACATTTTTAATTTGGTAGCGTGGAATGAGTCTAAAAACGGTCAAATTCCAGATTCATAAGCGGTGCCGTGATGAACCGCGCGCGCTCCACTCTCCACTGTATTCAACTAAAAACGAATATTCATTTATATTGAAAATCAATTCCGCCGAGGCTCACCATTGAATTTTTATAAATCCTAATTTATTTGAGTGAGTGCGTGAATTATTATCTCTATATTTTTGGGTCGCCATATACGGTGAGGTCAAGCTTCTGCTGTGTTACCACGCTATTACATTTGTAATCTTGTCAGCATCTGTTACGTTATGAACGATTGCGAAGGATGTAGTACATTTAGTTTTAATTTAATTCAATCAAAGATTAATAATTTGATCATTAATAATGTATAGTTAGACTATACTCAATACTACTTAATAGATATTACAACGAGGAAAGCATTCTCTTTTTTTTTATTTATTTATTTTATTTATTTTTATTTATAACTCTTTATTGCACCTTAAAAACAATCCAAAAAAAAAACAATATTCATAATGTACAGTACATATTTTAATTGATAAAGTAAAAAAATACTTAAATACAATTTTAAAAATTCTTAAAGAACCTACATTTTTAGCAAGTAACATCGCTATATTTTATTCTTATAAGTAACTAGCTACTTGCCCGGCTTTGCACGGGTGTACACGTATTATACACAATAAACTTTTCTCTTGAATCACTCTATCTATTGCTAAAAACTCCAATAAAATCCGTTGCGTAGTTTAAAAGATCTAAGTGAACAGACAGGGGAAGCGATTTCATTTTATACTATGTAAAGATACACCCATACATTTTATACAATTGCAGCCGTGAGAAGCTGAGACTGGCTTCTCCTCATGTATGTAATACCGAATCTAGGTATTAAAAATTATCTCCAGACTTGGTTTCATGTTCAGCATTCTGAGAATGTAAGTGGAATCTTAATGAGTTGCGTTATGATTTCTTCGTGTACATCTCAGTAAGTAATTTCATTGTACATATATGGACAAATATTTTGATTGTTCAGTATATATTAATTTTGGAGAACATTAATCTGGAAATTGCTAATTGATGCTAATTTATATTTTATTTAATTCAGGCTACATGGCCCATATTCTAAATACCTTATAGACTAACATAAGAAATAATAATCTATTTCTCCTTCTTGTTATCTTGTCCTCTCTCTGTCTCTGTCTCACACACACAAACACATACACACACACTTTGCAAGTAAATAATAATAAGCTTGAGTTAATACCTTATTTCATTGTCTTTTTATAAATTGTATTCCTACCATTGTTAATTGTAAGAGGAGGGAACTGGTACCTAAAATACAAGTTTCTACTTAGTTTAGGTACCAGGGAACAATTTAAATTGTAAATATTGGATGCAAAATTATTAATATTAAAATAATGAAATATAAGTACAAATTGTCTCTATGGTCAATGACGACTGCAATCTGCCACGGTATCGGCGCTACCGTGGCAGCTTGCCGTCGTCGGTGCCATCACCATAGAAGACACCACTCCCTTCGGCCAGTAGTCCTCTTTCATGAAGGTTGGCAGCAGAATTTATATACTTAACGTTAAAGTTATATAATAATAATATAGATAATAATAAGATAACAGGATTTAAACCGACAAATTCTTAAAACCTTATCTCAAAGGGTATGAAAACTCTGAGATAAGTTTAAAGCTTGCTGACTATACCTAAATGTTAGCTGGCAGAGAATGCTATACGACATTATGTTTTTGTACAATATTCATTGTTCAATAAAGAATAAATGAAAATGTCTAAGTCTAAATTAGGTATTTGTCGATCTCGCTGGTCTAATAGTTTAGTATACCTCCTTACTTCCGATGGTCGCTGGTTCGATTCTTACACGGTATAAACATTCGTATTCATGAGAATGAGTCATTATTATTATTTACAAATATATATATCTCAGTTATCTAGTACTCTTAACACAAGCTCTGCTTAACTTGAGACTATACATATAAATTTGTCTGTGTAATTATAGGAATATAAAAAAAAACAAAACATTATTTTATATAAATTTCTTTTACTTTTTTATCTAAAGTTCTTTAGTGGAATGTCAAACCAATCTCCATTTTAAATAAACCACTACCGCTACTTACTACAACGTGTTTGAATGTATAATCAATAAAAAACAATATGGTATATTCCAGAAGACAAACGGTTCTCATTATCGACAATGTTTACTCATAAAGTTTTATTAAAACAAACAATAATTTCTTATGCGTTACTCATTCGGCCGTTCGAGCTTAGGAGTCTGGAATGTTTCATCTCGTACGTCATCCTAAGTGGGGATACGGAAATTAAGATGAACACTAATGTAAATATTATATTTAAACAAAAACATGTTGTTATTTCATTTTAACACATATTAACAATACATTTTATATACTGTTTATATGCTTTAAATGAAAATAGTTACATATTTTTGTCTAAATATATGATGCATACTAAGTTATACAGTATTATCTATTTTTAATTATACAGTAAATATATTTTATTAATATTTAAATAACAACATATTTTTTCTAAATATAAAATACAGAATTTATTGTTTATTTTGTATTTATTATACACTTAATGTATTTCACTATTATATAGGTATATGAAAAATAAATTAACTATTATAGACAGAGAGATAAAAATGTCCATTCCAAGTTAACTATTATGATATTATTGTACAATTACCTTAACCACAGTAATATAATATATTTTTAAACCACTGTACATTAATTTAATAAAAAAATAATAACAGACCATAAAAATAACAAAAAAAATACATAAATTGTTTGTGATATACCTATTCGGCTATGTAAAAAAAATATTTTGTACTAAATGCGCAAGAAACAATACTTAGTTTATACTTACAATATCAATTAATAACTATTGTACGAATATTTACAGAAGAAACAAACACTCATGACATTCTTACCAATAATAAAGTTTTTTAACATTATCTTGTAGGTACTCTTGTGACGATTAAAGTCTAATATTTATTTTGCAATTAACCTCATACGGGTCCTTCAATTCTTTAGGAGGGAATTTGTTACTGGAGTAGCTGTGCCGCCATCAAAAGGTTTATAACTATAACACTTATTTGCTAGAAAACTTGGTTGCTTTTACTTAATCCACAAGTTACCTGGTGTAGATAAAATAGGTTTGTAATGTATAAGAGAGAAGTAAACAAAGAATTTTATTAATATCATAAATGCGAAAGTTTTTGAGTGCGGATGGATCGATGTAAATTTGTTACTCTTTCATGCAAAAACTACTAAACTGAATGGATTTTAATGAAACTTTACAATAATATAGTTTATACAATAGAATAACATATTAACTATAAATTTAATGAAGGTGAAACCACTAATAAAGTAGTGAATAAAATAACACCACTGAATAATATTGACAGCAAAAGCCAATCAGAATCATAACAGTATGACTGCATCAACTGAAATTGTAATCGAATAGTTCTTGTTAAAACAGAAGCCATCCAAATAGACGAACGCAAAAACACGATCGTTCGAAACATCAATTCCTGGACCGAAGTAATAAAATCAATCACTTTGTAGGTAGGTAACGGTAGATATGAAATTTTTACATTTGCTCCGTACAACGTATGGAGTTTTTTGACTTAAAAATAGATTTTTTGAGTGCTCCCAACCGAGATAAGTTAGATGAATGCCCGTTTTAAACAGGCGAATGAGTGGTTTATATTTTTTTAGGTTCATATTTGTCGGTACGGTAATTACGATGTAATCCCACATGTATTTTTGGCCGCGAGATTGTTTCTTTGAACGTAATGGAGAGCATACACTGAACACCAATTAGATTTTATAAGTGCGCCATCAATTTAAAAGATTTGTCAATCCAACTGCAATTCTAATTGAGTCTAGTTAATATCGTAACTGCATTTACATTATTTTTGTTAAAACAGAAACTATTAGAAAATTATCAAAGTGTCGTTGTGTATTCATAAGAACGTTTGATTAATACAGTGAAACAGTAACTTTAAAAAAAGGGGTTTTTTTAATTTTATTAAGTTGAAAATTCTTGAGCCTTCATCCCATTGTGGTAACTTATTTTATATTAACAATAAATCATTTATTTTACATCCCAATCTTCTATCACGTCAATAACCCCAACGAGAGACACCGTAAAAGCCCATATTTAGCTTTACAATAGCGGGCGTGGTCCACGAGCTAGCGTCGAATAATTATCCACCCCCCCCCCTCCCACGTCCCACCTAATACCTCCCCCCCACCCCATGTGCTCATTGAGCATTGTCTTCGAGATGTGACCCTTTGCGTTATATGGCAACGCCAACATGCCAGTGACGCGTATTGTTCTCATTTGGCTAATTTCCGCGTAGATGATTTTATTATCTATGGTTTCAATTCTAAGTATAAACGTAATACATATATTAATTAGTTTCTAGCTATCCAAAAATATTTTTTTTTCACAAATCACTTAGAAGTATGATATATATTTCATTCGTACTCTCTCTATCTATATTTATTAATCAACACACGACAATGATTTCGACAGTTAATCAATGTTAAATATTAATAACTCGAAATATGATATAGTTTGAAACTTTTTATCATAATTATCTGAATAAACAATTAAGTCAGCTTAGTTCGATAATCTCATAATTTATGACTGTTTACTTAAATTTAGTGTAGTTTTTACCTCTAATAGAGATATTAAGACTGATGATTCACTAAGAAAATATTACTACCTGCCTTTATGAATGATTGTCTCTCTAACTGTGTATTTGATTAATTCCATTTTAATAATTTTTTGTTGCATATATGTTATATTTACATATGTGCCTAATCCTCGGTTATACAATAAAAAGAAATTAGAAACATTGAAATATTTATCTATGAATGGATTAACGTTTTAATCGGTTGTCAATGGTGTGCGTAAAAGAATGCGATGGCCAGTGAGTGGCTACTGACGGCCACCCCGCGCGCTGTTGCGATACGTGAAGGTGGCTCGCGCGTGCCGGCCCCTAGCATACACAATATGCCAACTTACGTAACCCAACACGCGCACAGAATTTCTGAATCGCGATTTCTCTATCACATTTCATACGGCAATGAAATCATGACAATACAATGGCTAGACAATTTATTGGTCACTAAAACTCGTCTAGACGTAAAAACACACGCTCAATTTTATTTTAATTTCGAACGTCAGCGGAATAAAAAAACAAAACTGAACTCTTATCTCGGAGCCGTCGTTCTAAATTCAAAATATAAGTGAAGCAATTGAAAAACGAAACGGACTAAGTTCATATTACGAGCGCGCGTTCCAAATTCGAGTGTATTCAAATATCGAACAGGCCGAGATGGATTATGACGGGCGTGTGGGGCGAACGCTGGAACATATCTTGATACGCCACAGATCATATTTTTTCTTTTCTCTATAAGCTTCACTTTTTTAATGTCAGTTACTCCATTATTCTGGTATAACGTATTCAAATTGCAAACTAGTTATTATAAGACATTCATGATAATCAAGCATGTATATTTTTTAAACTAGTAAAGCAACAACATCCAAGCCGAAACATTCAATCAACCTAAAATTTGAATAAAATATTACTCAAACTTATAAAACCATAATCTTAGACGTAGCTAGTTTCGTTTCGGCGTGGCGGCGATATGATCCCATTGATTGATGGGTGACCACGCTGTGAGTGGTTCAATACGACCAATATAAATATTATGCGGAGCTTACGAATGATTCATATGTACTAAGAGTTCAATATTAATTGGTCGAATTATATTCTAAGTGTGTTGACCCCAAACCGTGGCATGTACTAGACTGAACCATGTTTTGAACTTAATTAAAAATGAATAAAATATTTATGGTGTGTCAAGAAACGCCCCCGTGTTTGACGAACATAACTTTACATTATGAGAAATTTAATCTTTGCGAAACTTACGAGGAACGAATACATAAAAGTTGTAGATCTCCCGGTATTTGTCTAATTTCCGTTTCGCGTCATGTTTGTGAGTATTTCGTCAAGTCCCGTTGAGTCAGATCTCCAGGACACAATAATGGTTGGAAAGACGTTCTAATTTCAAATATTCTGCGTTCTATTTTCGAATAAGAAATTTGAATATGAAGTGAACGTTACATTCGAAGATGGAATGCTCCCTGTGTTGATTCGTTTGAAAACTGAACGTCTTGTTCTTATTATGAATGCGTTAAGGATGCGCGAGAGCATACGTCTGACGGTTTAGTAACTGATGCATTAATGCCTCGAATGATCTCTTTCTTTTTTTTGTTCGACGCCCGGAGATTGGTCATTACACATCTGAATATGTGTTCCTAACAAAAACTCGGATCACGATTCGGTAAAAAGTCGAAACGAGTCTTGTGATGTAAGTGGATAGCAAACGTGCTCTTTATGTTATTAGAATTTGAAGTTTCCGGATTGATTTGAAAGTTTCGAACGATGTATGTACGCGGCCAGTTGTCGATCTGTTTCGAGTACATATATGTAATTTACATCCAAAATATAACTGTATTCAATCAGATATGTTGCTTAAAAATTAATTGCCATATTCTGTGATTAATATGTTACGTTATAAAGTTTTGAGAATTAGTATTTTAAAATAATTAACTTGTTACTTTTTGATTTGGAATACTAAAAAATCTTAGGATTTATTCGAGGATTAATGGAGTAGGTATGGTGAGTATCCCCCACAGCATACACAAAGTCTCCTATATCAGAGATTAGTTGTCATATCAATTTTCTGAGTGAAATTGCATGGTGATAATTTAATTTTCCAAAAAGTAACGCTGAAAAAATGGTACAATATCCTATTATACAAATAATTCCTACTACACAATTAATCAATAGCGTATCAAAACGTCCATTACGACATAATATGAGGAACGTTGGTCCTAATTAAACTCCACATATTCCTTAAACATGGGAATTAACCCCAATTGAGGGATCGCTCTATTTAAATTACTCGTAACGCACTATTCAACTTTCTGGAAGCGTGTGACACGTCAGTTAATCTATTTGCTCCTGGCAGCTGAGAAACGCTACAATGTCTTTTTATGAAGTAAACAGTTCGAATTTTAAATTACAATCTCGTTACAGCTTCAAACAGAATAATTTTGTTTGAAACTGTGCACTAACTTTTTTAACTATTAGTTCAACATATGTAGACGATTGCATAGATTCAATTCAGGTTTCGTTGACATAAGGTCAGTAACAACTCTTAAAACGTAGTAGAGTTTATTTATTCAATTAATTACAATGATGTTCAAAATTCAACACATGGTAAATATTATATATATTAAGTAATATAAAAAAATCATTTATATTTTATTCAGAAACGTAAGTATACCGCGTAACGGCCGTTTCTTTTTAAAATAAAAAAAACTTTATAAGTCAAATCAAAACTGGAGAAAGGAGTTTATCGTTTCCTGTTTTCGTAACATACATTTTATTGCCATTCTTTGTTAGCGAATGCTAAATCAAGATATGTTTCCGATATAATGCTATAACAATTTTGCATTTATATAAACCATGCTATTGTGCCTTACAGAGCTATAAAATTATCATAAAGCAGGCGCACAAGTAATAATCTCATATTTGAACCCGTCCCGTCCGCCATCTTTAAAAACAATGAACGTTATTGTCTCTTCTTAATTCCATTTTTGAAAAAATAATCCATTTCGCATTTCATCGAGAGGGCCGCGATCATTGTAAACGTACGAATGAAAAGAAGTCTTATGATGAGAAGCATATAGTTGTTAAATGAATTACGAGGTAATAGCAGCTGTGTTCCTTGCATTTTATTTGCTTAACCAAAACGGGTCTTATCTCTTCTGTGTAAAGATTTAAATTTGTTTACTAATTGGTACGTGATGATTGCATGCGTATGTGAGTAAGATAGCAGGATAAAGAGCGAGACAAAATTAATGCACGATTCCGCGATGATATTATGATAATGGAGCGACGACAAAATCGAAATACTTTGACTACAATAATTTATACGTTACTTTTATAATCGATCAAGTTAAAGATATATAAATAAACGATCATATATATTCTCAATAACTTAATGCTTAATTTTCACGGAGTCTTTTATAAAGATAAAGTTACAACTGCAGAACAAGTGTCGTCATTATTTTAATCGTAAATGGGTTTATTTTATTGAGTATTCATTAAATTTATAAAGGTTGCATAAATTATATATTGTACATTCAGGAAATTTTACTTTTTATTAAATTATAATTATTATATAGAATTAGTTCGACAGTAACTGATCTAATTGTAATTTAGATATTTCTCTTACACTTAACAGATCAGTCTGATAAGAACTAGAATAAAGGAATTAAAATTATCTCATAACGACAGTAAAGAAGTAAAATATTTACTAAATAATATATTAGTTTTGATGTTTAATAAATTTGTATTAATTATGTATTTTATAATATTTCAAATAGCAAAAATAAATATACAAATATCATGTCGAATTGATCACCTTAATAATATTATAAACGCGAAAGTTTGTGAGTTTGGATGGATGATTTTCACTCTTTCAAGCAAAAACTACTGGACGGATTTTGGTGAAACTTCACAGTAATATAGCTAGCTACATCAGAATAACACAATATAGGTTATGAATTTCATGCGGGTGAAACCATATGCACAGCTAGTATATCATATATCATATTATAGTCATTAAAAAGTTTTTTAGAGATTAAAATTTAACCTATCATAATTTAAAAACGAGTAGATATGCATAAATAACAAATCAGCAAACAAGGTAGTACCTACTACTCTTAAAGGGTACGGCATTTCCACTCGGTAGGACAAAAAATCCAACGAGAAACACGCTTTTTGTATCGTAGAATTTTGACAAGTCCATATTATATTATCGAGACTAAATAATTAAAAGTGTACAAACTTGTCTATGTGCCAGCCAACCGCGGAGTGCTGCCATAGACCAACTTTTTAGCATAATTGAACAATCTCACGACGGACGACGAGCTTTCGAAATGTCAAAAATAATTATACTTATTTCGAACTATGGCTGTAGCAATGAAATAAATTGCCTATTTACAATTTTAAATAAGAACTAATATAAGCCTTAAATGGGTATAGGCTGATGTGATAGACAGACGGACAGCCGATGCACTCCTCCCACATATGGTTATAGATGTATGGGGCTTACGACGGCATAACTTTAATTACAGCTTTGCTATACTTACCCGATTTGAAATAAAACGTTTCTATCGAGTTACCGTAAATTTAATGTTTACTTTGAACTTAGGAAGAGCGAGAGATTGTTAGTAATAGAACTACTGACCCTATTACTAACAATTCTTATTTTTCCCACCACGGGGTGGTGAACGGCTACGGCCGGACTCATACCGGCTATAAACCCCAAGGTGTTCCATCTCTTAACCTTTTGTCAGAGTTACGGGAACACGCAAGCAATTTTTCGCAACAACAATGCCATTTCTGGTCTACGTGCACGCGTTCCCCGGAAACCAATCGTAAAGAACATGAAAATGTGACCGATTCCTGTTGATCCAAACAAGCTGAATTTTCCTAGTGTAAATGTATAAACCATTACCAATTTAATATTTTCTCTATTACGTAAATTTCCAAAACGTATTCAGTTTAAAATAAAATACATATCTATAACATTTAAAAATAAAAAGGTTTTATTATTTACTAATTAAATCATTTTCAAAAATAACTAAAGAAACTAAATAGAATGCACGCGGGTATTTTAAAAATAGAATATTATTTTTATATTTTAATATTTTTGAAACGATTTTTGAAACGATTATAGAATGCACGTGGCATTCTAATTTTGAAAATAAAAATAGAATGCACTTTGGTGGTTACAAAATCGAATATTGTTTTTAATTTGGTGAAGTTTGAACGACATATAGTGAATGAATCACGTCATGTGAGTCAAGTATTGTTCCGACACAATACGGCGTACTTGCGTCGACATCGGGTAAATTAGGAAATGTGTTTTTTATTAGAAAGGCATGTGGAATTACAATTGGACGAAATGTATGACACACGTACACATTTCCAGTTAGTGTCGTGAGAGTATTTGAATATCGATGGACGCCGATCGGCGTTTATTCATGTTTTATAAAGTTTTATTGAGTTTATTACGAACTGCTCGTTTCTTGAAATGACATAATATTTTCATCACGTACAAATGCATTTTTAAAGGGACGATATTGTTGACGTCAAACAATATGATTTTTATTGTTTTTATTTCTTCCACAAAGTTAATTAAGTGTCTAAATACGTTATACCTAAGTCTTAAATTTTATTTATTTTTTTACCCACTAACCACAAAGCCATTTATAGTCTCAAACTAATAATTCCTCATTCACATTTTTTGGTTATATAAATACATAATATTAAATATTTAGACATATTTCTAATGAGCTTGCATCGAAGCTACAAACTACAAAACTCTAGGCAGTGTGCTTAATTGCCACACCATTAAAGTCATCAATTAAGACTGTCGATGTTACAGTAAAAAAAAACTACTTTTGGGGTGAACGACGAATTAAGCATACCTCAGTAGTACCATATTGGTAGTATTAGAAATAGCAGATTATTTGTTAATAAAAATACCTATATTCCAGTAAGAGCTAATCGGAAAGTCAAACAAATTAAGATCTAATTAGAAAATACATTTATAAATAATAATTGCTAAAATAAAAATAAAGTATTAATAAAAATAATACAACAGCTGTATGTGTTTAGTGTCTTTGTCTTTACCAAATGAATGAACATAACCATAAAAAAGAAAAGAATTAAAACACATACACCGTTCCATATTTAAAAATGTTTAAAAATAATGAAACAACCGTGAAAATAGATTGTATTTTTACGTACTGTTTTATCAGATTTAATTTCATTTAACAAAATACATTACGTGTACTCTCAAGCAAAATTATTTATTTGCATAATAATTATTATTTTACCATATTTTTTAAATAAAATTTACTCTTTAATGCTGCTTTACTTACTTCTGAATAGGCGAGACCAATTTTTAGCATTTTAAGATTATGTCCTCTTATGCAAATCCGACTCTATTAAAACATGTTTGTCTTTTTTAGAAACATTAAAGTTTCTTTGATTTGAAATGATTGTTTGATTTCATGTATTCCATTTAGATTCAATTATTATAAGGCTGGTAGCGGTGTGTATACCTACATATAGAAAATAGCCAGACCAATGCAAACAAACATACACGTGAAAACAAATCTTTGTACCGTTTAAGAATCAAATCCGCGACCATCGGAATAAGGTTGTATGCTAACCGCGAGACCACCGACTGCTGTCATTTTATACAAAACTGATCGCTGTTTTTTTATATTGAATATTACTAATAAAACAATACAAATTTAAAAGATTTGACGTTTGTAACTAAATGATGATTAAAGTGCTGTACGAATTCGAATGAAACTTCTACACGTATAAATCATATCCTAAATTAACACAGGGCACTTTTTAACCTAATCGTATATTGTCGTAAGATAAACTGAGTATGAACCTACACATATACCAAATTTCTCACGAACCGATTTTATAATCTCCATTCTATATAAGAGTAAAACAATATTTATACACTGAAGTTATTGTAAAATTCAATGTATAATTTATATGAAAACTGAAACATTCACCTTTGTCAGAGCTGTTATTTACACAACAATCACGTTTGCATGATTGTGCGCTGTGACGTCACCTCCGGCGCCTGATAAGGCGACTTCCGCTCGAAATCCTACTGGGTGAATGAATGAGTGACCGAATGAACACGACCTTTGTCGTGAGGACGAATGTCCCGTAACATTCAAATGTTTGAATGAATGGTAAACAATTGTTTAGTTATATAACAGCTCAAATACCTACGTTGTCACCTAACGTATGATACAAAATTATACAGAATATCCAACTAAAAGACACAAATATGAAAAACAAATAATTAAATAAAAGTTAAATTAAAATTAAATATTTGAATTTTCTCGAAGAATCATTGAAAATAAATAGCATTCGAAATTTGAAAGCTGTTAAGTTACGAGTTACCAATTCTATTTTCAAATATGTATCAGTTTTTAAATTGTCTATTCTATTATTCTAGTACTAACGTCAATCACAATATATTTTAAATGAAGCTATGATACCAATATCTTTTTATCAATACTGTATATTTATTTTGAAGGTTTTATTCTTATATGCGCTTAATTCGCAATATTTTTTGTGTCAAACTATGATGTAATATTTATTTTTTAGAATTACTATAGATACGTAAGAAAGAATATTTTTTAGTTCAATTATTATAAGGACGGTACCAACTTATACAACGTAGTGTTATTTACTGTGTGGTTTTTAGTATATACATAGATAAAGAGAATAAATATAAATGAAAATCTATAATTTGCAATTAAAGTTATCTGGAGTGTCGTCAAAAATAAATTAGTTCTTTCAAATGTAGTCATTACTGAAAACAGGGCTATATAATAATAATAAGTCATCGATTCTACTCAATATTTATAATGTCATGAATTGACTCTTTATTTTGCATTCATGAAATTAGTTTCGTCATGTAGATTTACGTACTGAATAAGTAAGAAGTACGTTTTAGATTTACGCTCTTATCATGTAGCATTTAATGCCCGTAGTTTCAAAATTGGTACCCGATTTTGAATTTGGAACAAATTTTTATTCCAATTTTAAATGAGCACAAATAAAAATTATTTATGCTTATTTAAAATTGTTACATAATTCATTCTAAATTTAAAATTGAAAATAAATTAGAATTAAAATTTATTAAAATATTGTTTTATTATTTTTCAGATTGCTGTTCGATGAATCTAATAAATTAAAAAAATAGATAGGCAGATTTTTATGGATGCATATTCTTCAATACAAAAAAATAAACAAATTGAAGAAAGTTTCATTGAATAAATAATATACATATGATTGATTACATCTCTCTATTCGTCAATCAAATGTAATATGAAGTTTATTATTCATTGTAGTAATTTGTTATGTTATAGAGAGGTTTGATGAATTCATATAAAAAGAAATAAACTTTTATGTAAGAATAAATTAAATGTAAAATTGTTTTGTTTTTATAATGTTCAGATTATTTATATGATTATGATAGACGAAACCGCCGGCGATACAAATTTAAAATGAATAAAACTGTCTGTTCGTGTGGTAAGGTTTCACATAAAACTGCTGAGGATATTAGAATGAAATTTTCACCTATTTTTTTTTTTAACTTAAAGTTAAAGAAAGCTGACGATATCTCGCGAAGGAGTGAAATAATGAATTCTCTGAGTATTTTCAACACGTCTCCTACTATTTTATAATTAACTTTTTAATAATACAAATATATATTTATATTACAAGTAATAACTGTAGATTTAGCTTACAAGAACAAACTACAGAAATTAATTTTCACATTAGGTAGGTTATTATTATTTAGGTACCTATTATAAACATATATTGCCGCTTAGTTTTTTTTTATTGTTTTAAAATATCTGTAGAATTTTTGATGACATAAAATAAATATGAAATGGTTATTTTAACTTCTCTGTATTTGATCAACACTCATGTTGCAACATTGTGGTAGTGGCACAGCGGACACAGCGGAATTGAATTCCGGACTGTTTCGCGGCATGATCTTTTAACCATGGGACCTCTGACCCCCGGCTAGACATGGTTTATCTGATCGAGAATGGAGATATCACTCGATATTGATATAATATGCTTTTTTATTCCTGAATACGTAGGTTCGTTGTCCTCCATCTCTAAATATTATAAAAGCAGCTTTTTCATCTGTCTGTTACTTTTTTTACATCCTCTAAACGACGTAACATAGTTTTAATGTGATTTTTACTATTATATTTGTACCCGTACATTTATAAAAGGTATAGGCATGTCTAAATGTCTTTCTTTCTTTCTTTCTAAATACCTATCTTAGTAATTGAACTATATTCTTTTTTTCTTTCATTTCAATCTATTTTCTTAAACTACGAAAGTGACAAAACTAACTAAATTTAGAGGTTTGGAACTGTCATATTTTTTTGTTATAAGGGTATAAAATATAAATTATTTATTATGTATTATTTGTATATTTATTTATTATAAGTTTTACATGGATTTAGATACTTGTTTAATAATAAATTAGTGGCGTACAAAGTAAAGTATATTTTAAAAAGTTATTATGCAAATATGACGAAAATAATGATAAATGTCAAGTACTTAAGTCGAATGCAGACGATGTTGCGCGGGTCAAACAGTAAATATTACAAACGTGATAGTTTGTGAGTGAGGATGGATTTTTTTACTACTGGACCGTTAAATAAAATATCGTACCTACTCGTAAAAGT
Source organism: Achroia grisella (assembly GCF_030625045.1). Classification (NCBI taxonomy): domain Eukaryota; kingdom Metazoa; phylum Arthropoda; class Insecta; order Lepidoptera; family Pyralidae; genus Achroia; species Achroia grisella. Next base: position 426,811 of record NW_026712590.1, read on the forward strand.
CGAGTATTTTGTTCTTTATTTTTTTATTATCTCACTTTAAATTTAGGTATAAATATTCAAACATACTCAACATAAATTTATTAAAAACATTTCTGAAGGTCATATTTTTTAACTAAGAAAAAGTGATTGTTTTCATTTATTGTAAAAAAATCAACCATTTATGTTATAATCATACTAATATTGTAAATCGAAAAATCACTGTCTCTCTGTTGGTTTTTTTATAGATGATAAAAGAAATAGAAATTATATTTATTCAAATAAGTAATTTTAATATAAGCTAACTTTTGAATTGTTTTGAACTTTTTTTATTCTACCACTCATTCGGAACGTAGACTCATTACAAGAACAGGCCAGAAACATGCGTTTTCTTCTTCAAATAAATGTTGTACATTACATTTTTAAGATTTTGTGTGATTAAGAATATTCTAGAACCTTTTTGCGAATCTCTCATCACATTTTTTTTATCGCGAACATACAGACATACTCGATGGGACCTTTTTGGACTTTGTGTTATATATTTGTATTATATGTATGTACAGATTGACAGCCTCGGTGCTGTAGTGGTTTAGCACACCGCTTTATTTCCGACGGTCGCGGGTTCGATTCCTCGCACGGTGCAAACATTTGTATTCATGAGTGTGATTATCTGTATCGGTCTGGGTGTTTTCTACGTTCTATATACTATGTGTATTTACAAAAAGAATATGTATCTAAGTATTTATATCAGTTGTCTAGTACCTACTCATAACACAAGCTCTGCTTACCCTGAGACTAGATGGTGCTGTTAATTGTCCAGTATTATTTATTTTTATTCTATAGATATTTTAAATATTATATGGAAGTAATTAGAAGTTTCGCCTACCCACCCGCCAAGGTCTTGGCCTGATGTTTACGTTCCAATACCAATATCTAAGTAGATTGGTAATTACTAGGTTGAGCACCAACTATGTTATTTTTTTATACCCACTCATTTATTATACATTACAAACGAACAAGATAATTATAATTAGCATATATTAAGTACCTATAGATATCTTATCTTAATAATATTATAAATGCGAAAGTTTGTAAGTATGGATGGATGTTTGTTACTATTTCAAACAAAAACTACTGAACGGATTTTGATGAAACTTTACAGTAATAGGTATAGCTTATATATCAGTATATTATATATGCTATAAATTTCATGCAGGTGAAGCCGCGGGCACAGCTAGTTGAATATAAATTTAGAGTTACAATCACTTTACACTTATATTAAAAAATACGATAATATCAAGTGTATGTATATTATTAGGTATATGAAATATCTATAAGTACTAGAAGTACAATATTATATATTAATAACAATATTTAATTATAGATAATAAAATTATATATTTGTTTTATAGTTAGTAGGTACCTAGATACTAGTGTAGACTACACTAGTATCTAGTATCTACCTACTAACTATGTTACATATACTAGCTGTGCCCGCGGTATCGTACGCATAGTTTTCCAAATAACAATAGACTATACCTTTATTTTCAAATAAATTGCAATAAAACATACAAATAATTGTTACAGAAGACTTGTTAACGTCAGTGAAAACCGCATTTAAATCGGCTAAGCTGTTTATGAGATTAGCGTATACAAACAGGCTAAGGTAGTAAAACTTTTTTTTATCTCTGTGACATAAAGAACATGCAACAAGTTGTTTTCGTGAATAAATAAATTTATGTACAGACAGCTCGTTTAGCATGTTATTGTACATATATAATTAGGTATCTAATACATAAAAAGCTTAACCCTACAAATGCGCGCTGACTTTAAAATCCTTATTTTATTCACAATAATAATAATGTAATTTATTATAATATTTTATGAACGAAGAATATATATATTAACTTTTAAATTTATTAAAACTCACCTTAGTACACAACATCCAAACTTGAAAACAACGACAGAATTTTTTAATGAATGAAACAACGTCACCGAGTGTTTATCACCAATAAATCCAATGTCACTGTGCACACACCGTAAATAAAAACACTACCATTTAAACGAAAACACATTCAAAAGTCTTCTGTACTAAGCTCTATTTACAGTGTACTGAAAAATATTAACCAATTGAAGTACGCAAAAAGTTTTCAGAGTCGCGCGGGAAAATGTGCCGAAACAAAAAAGGTCTGTTCGAAACACTAGAAATGCAACAGCCGCGCGCGCCTTACACACGCGACTGAAAAAATTGCCACATCTGCGTAAGACTCGGAAACTAAATCAAAATACATACTCGCTAGGAGAGGGACGAGTCAACGCAGGCCCCACCCTTCCCCCACCATCGGCCGATACGCAAAAACATTCATAAAAACCGCGCTCGACTCCTCCGCGAAATTATCAATTGTTTATATCACTACAAATATGTAAACCCAAACGACTATACCTCTCTCCAGAGCCCTAGATCAAGCAAAACATTAAACAATCAAAGAATCACACAATACGATTCCGACAATGTCGAAATATTTAAAACAATGAGCGGTTTAATTTGTGTAAATCATAATAATAAACACCGGCCGGTCGCAATGTTATCGAAAATAATCGATTTGACGACTTTGTATCGGCGATTGTTTTTCTTTATCGATGTGACTCGTTTGTTATTACGTTTTTTGTTTCGGCATCGAGTTTTCCCGCGCTCCTGGAATCGATTGTGGATTTCGAGTTTACTGTTTGCTCGAAGGCGACCGCGCGTTGCAGCCGCTCGGCTTCGAATAAAACGTTTCGGTGCAAACGTGCGATGGACCGTTTTTTCTGCCAAAAACGCACGAAGAAAGGGTTCTCTTAGGGGTGAACTGTAAAGAACGACGTTTTTTGTGTGTATTTACATTTCCTTGTCAGAAATCAGAGCGGATACATAGTGTACCGGTGACCTTCAAACAAATAACTTGCGAGTTTGTTGTACCTAACTTTTAATAGTGACCTTTATCAAAATTAATATCGTCGATACAAATGAAGTAGATAATAATAATTTAATCACAGTTTCACGCAAGTATAAATAGTATCAGACTCTTGTTAGATCTCAGAGATAGACAGCTTCGTTAATGAAACTGTCATAAGTATAGCACAATATATTTTTTGTGTACGTTGGTATTTATTGCAAGTACTACATAGTCAGAACATCTATATGTAGGAAATAAATATTTATAAATATTATTACCACCACGATAATAAATACTAGCAGTTACCCGTGACTTCGCTCGCGTGGAATTAAAATAAATAAGGTCGAAAATAAAGTAGTCACAGTAAGTTGTAACAGTAGCTATCTGTAAACGAAAGTCTCATCGAAATCGGTCCAGCCGTTTAAGAGATAGCAAGAACAAACAAACGGACATAATTGTTTAAAATTAATTTTTATAGATAAGTACCGTATAGGTATACACGTACTTTCAGATGTATTTAGTGAAGCTATTAATTTGAAATTCAAACTGACATTTCAAATTTATTTATTTGTAGGTAGCTATAGATTAAAATGAAAGCACTGAAAGGGTTAATGCACGTGACGTTAACATCCTTTTGTGCTATAAACTGGACAAATAAAAAAATCTTGTTCCATTAATACCTACCTCCTAAATCTCCTCCTCCGCGTGAAATTTATAGCCTATAAGTTATTCTGATGTATAAACTATATTACTGTAAAGTTTCATCAAAATCCGTTCAGTAGTTAGTGAAAGAGTAACAAACATCCATCCATACTCACAAACTTTCGTGTTTATAATATTATATTAATAATAAGATTATTCGCTTCTAAAGATCTTTTCTTTTATAAAATCGGATTGCGAAATAACAGTCAAATGGCAGTTATTATTTCCTATTACTAACAATCCCCTCTCTTTAATTAGTATGTTTTTTTCACTATGAATGAGATGCTATTTCGCGACACTTCGTCTGGACAAACTTTCACAATCTTTTAGATTATTTGAGAGAAAAAATAGCGTATATATGTATAAATATATGATTCTCATTATATACAATCTATCTTCGTATGAAATTTAATTAAGATCTGTTCAGCCATTTAGTTTCGAAAAGGTAACAGGCAACGCTTTCATACTAATAAAAAGGAATTGTAACGAATTCACGACGAAACCGCGGAGGAGGTCCATCTAATATGCATATCAGGTTGTCAGGTGTATCAGCCCCCATTCCTAACAACCCCCTCTTTGTAATTAGTATTTTCTATACTACGATAGTGGCAAACAAGCATTCGGCCCATCTGACGACAAACATAATTAGAGGTATTTTTTAAATGGAGGACAATGAGGACTGCGAACAGGGATGAATGGAAGAGAAAAACATATTACGCCGACACCAAATAAATGGGATAAGGAAGAAGCAGATGGTAAATTGAATGTTGCACCCGCCTGCGCTAACGTTTTACGCTGGCGGGGCACCAGTGGGGGATGACAGGATGAACATGAGATCAATCAATTCACTAGATTGATAAGTAATCACGATGGTTCCTAAGGGTAACCACGTAGAGGACAACCTAACATGGCAGATTGTTAGTCCACAATACTAACAATCCCTTTCTCTCCACTACAACATATCTTCTAGTTAGGGATCTTTTCTTATAAAAGGAAAATTTAGACTACTATTGCTAGGCTGGCCGGACGGCATGGTATAAAGATTACGTTATTTTTCTTCTATTACACTTTGAGGTGACATAAAGAGTGATCTACAGGAGCCAATAGAATATCAGCGTTGCAGATTTATCTGTAGCTTTATGCTGAGTTGGGTGGCCTATTCCCCTTTGCGGCACAAGTCATGTCCATTTATTTTATTTGTTCATGTATTTTTCTGTAACTCATGTATGATATATGGTATGTAATTGGTGAATAAAATTCAAATTCAAATTATCTTTATTCATGTATGTCTATTACAGACTCTTATGATATATCAAAATCAAAAGAAAAAAAAGTTCGAAATAATTCCGAACTTTTTTTTTTACTCAGCTCATATTCTTTTCCTATAAATGTTGTACACGTTTAGAATAAGATACATTCATTTCTAAGTTCCAATTTGAATACATAGAGTAACCAGCATATGGTATAGTAAAGGCAAATAGTGTGATCAGTATTCTATTGAAGAATTTATCTATCTATCTAGATGTCCTACGTAAATAACTGCTTTAGTCTGAATTTGACGGCGCGCACATTGCCACTTATCTGGTCGTCTTGTTTCGATTGTTCCGCCGCCAAACTATGCGGCTATAAATCCTAATGATTTCTGTTTCCTATGCCTCCTAGTCGCACTAACTAAATACTTCGATTCCCCCACGATAATGTCAAGTTATTTTTGTTGGGTGGTACGCCTGACAGCTCGCCGTCTGTTGTTTATGCTAGCAACACTGGAACAAATGTTGGTTCGATGTTAGACCAATATTTGATTATGAGTAGAAATAAGTTACTTTGATAGAATCGTGTATGGTTCTATACGAAATGACGTTTAGTCCTTACTAATATTATAAATGCCAAAATAACTCTGTTTGTCTATCGCACTTTCACGCCAAAACTACTGAACCGATATAAATGAAATTTGGTACATAGATAGTCTAGACCCCGAGAAAGAACATAGGCATTTAATGCGAAAAAGGGTTGTGAGAGGTTAAAATGAGGAGATGTATAGAAGTATCATCATTTATAAAAATAGATGCTTGAAAAGGCTTTTTAAGCTGTACTAATATTAGGCAAATAAGATCAACAGCTTATTTTCCCACCTCATGGTAAGTGGTAAAAATCATCTATAAAACCTACGGACATCACATTAACCTTTCATGTGTTGTCGTTCCCGAGGTCTCAGATATCATTTCTCTTATCCTATAATTTCATATCATACAAATTGTAAAAAGTAAGATGTTTCATTTGAGATCAATCAATTCACTTTGACTGTTTTACACATTAATCGTTTAAAGTAAAAGTTTTGTAAAGGCAAAAATTGTGAATCTAGGATGTGAAATCCTGGACTCACGAATATTTGCAAGAATAAAAGCATTTTTGTGCAAGTTTATTACATGCCTAATATTTGTATAACTATGTGCGGGAAATTATTGAAGAGATTATTTATGTATATTATGATATTATTGAACTATAACAGATACTAGCACTTGTTATAGTTTGTTTCAGTTCTGCGAGCGAGAGGCGAACGCTCTGTACTCACCCTGAAGAAGACTTCCGGATGAAGTCGAAACTATTGTCGCGAAAGATGCGAACATAGTAAGTTAATTATATTCTCTTACACATACTTACATATATTAGTGTATAGATCAACAAATAATACTGCATATATTTATATTTTCTTTAGTTAGCCGTTACGCGGTATCCACATCAATTGTTGAATAACTGGGAAACTGGGGAACTGTTTCTGATTCTTTTTGTTATTCAGTTATAAAATTTTACATTTTTATTATTGTTATTCTTTTAAGTTGAAACATTTGGACTATCGTGTTAATTCTATACTAAATAATAAATCGAAGACTGCTTTTTTTCTAGTAAAATTAACTAAATTGTATTCAAAATTTATTGTGAAGAACACGAAATATTCAAACCGAATACAACCTAAAACTGTTATTAAAGTTATTTAAACGAGGCACTAGTTTCTAATAAAATATATACGAGTGAAAAACTAGAAACAAGTGATACAGGGTGCCCATTACCACAGTACCGAGCACGAAGCTCGATCGCATAATGTGTGATTACTGATGTATGTGTGTGTGCCTGTGTGTGCGCGTGTGCGTGCACCAATGATACTTTCCACACATGAATTGTGAACTTGTGTTAACAATAAATCATATGAATGTATTTGTGATCACACTGTTTGTAGGGGTGTATGCTTATTTGAATAAATCGACATCGGTAAAAAATTACTAAGTCGTGATTATTAAAGTCCGAATTATAAAAGGATATCCGTAGTATATTATTATAATAATTATAGTATATTTTAATAATTATTATTTTTGTGCGTTTGTAATTACCTTTGTGCGTCAGTTTATATTTCTGACTAACATTTAGACAGCGATAGCCATGCCATGTTGGCTTAAAATATTGCGACTAAATGGAAACATATTTACTATGACACGATATCGACAGTTGACAATGTAACTGCGCCATGCGTTTCAGTTTTGCTCACTGACTGTAAAGTAATTAAAGACGTCTTTTAAGAAAATAAAAAAAACACTTTCATCCTTGTCTGTCTCGTCGACATTATGAAAAATCAAATTAACACATATATTAATAATCCTATATTCAAATTTTCTATTAGCAAGGTACAATCGTTTTGGTTCTAAATAGATAGATCACTAAATTAGTCAAGATATCAGACACTGCCTAATTTGACTTAACTGGGACTCATATCGGCAACCGCGTTTACACGAAGCAGCATACGTAAAAATTGCACAGTGGAAGTCATCACCCACATAATAAATCATCGAATCGATGTTCATAATTGAAGGTTAATAAATCGACAACAATCGACACACCCCCGCCCTACGTGTGCTGGTGTGCGCGCGTGCATACACAACGTTGCGTCTGTGTGAGTATCATGTTGCATTTCTTTCTCGTATTGTAATTTATTGGTCTGTAACGAAGTTAATTATTGCGATTTTTGTATTAAACGTTGGAAATTATTTTTAGCATCGCATATGCGGACTCGAATGCTTTTTTACCAAGAAACAGCTCTTTGGCAAGTTTGAGTATCGATTCGTGTTGTGTATGAATGTATGATGGCGGGAATTTAAAAACTTATGCTTTGTGAATTATGTGCAAGTTCCGAGAATCGCGTTGAATATTGTCTCATTGTCCCTATATGACTTTTTATGTATATTTATGTCTGTTTAGTTGTTTTTTAACTATTAGAGGCAATTAAATTAGTTATTACATATGCGCTGGACAAATAACAGCGCCGTCTAGTATAAAACCAACTAAAGCTTGTATTATGGGTAGTAGATAATTGTTAGTGATATTTACCTATTAGAAGCAATTAAATGAATTAAATACTCTTCCGTTGGACAAATAACAGCGCATTTAGTATAAAACTAAGAGCTCGTGTTAAAGTTGGTAGAAAATTTATAGCAAAGGGATTATTAAGGACTTTTGATTTTATATTAATACATGTTAAATCCACCCTCAAACCTCACCCCTTTCACTCCTGTAAACAGTAGTGGCAATGTAACCTGGCATATTCATGTATTAAGAGATATAAAACGTCTTATTTAAGATATATAAAAATAAAAAAATAATTAATAAGAATAATTGCGTAATTAAAATCAATATCTAAAATAATTTTTTCATGTATTTCATTTTACCTGCTTATGAACGTCAAGTCTTTTGTATTAATATATACAATTGAGAACTAGCTAGAAACTCATTTGATTTTTTTTAAAAGCCAGTTTTTCTATATTGTTTACTTATATAAGTGTCTAAGTCTAACATGAAATAAATATCCCGGGCACGGACTTCTATTGCCCTGCACGCTCGTCATTCAAGTAATCGTTTAGTGAGTAATAGGCTTTGCCTAGTAAATACGATTTGTCAAATATTTTGAATTTCATCATCATCATCATCTCAGCCCGGAAGACGTCCACAGCTGAACAAATGTCTTTGAATTTATTTAAAGGTAATTCCAGTATATCCTTGTGTGTTAATTTATATTTCTGATACTAACGATCCGGTAAGTACACCGTTACTATTTTTGATACCTACAAAATATATGATTTAAAATAATCTCTTCATTTTCTATTTCTCACAAGAAATTTCACATTACCTGCCAATAATCAATAAATTCACAAAAAAAAAGAAAAAAAAATGTAACCGGATCGAATTTCAAAATAGGCAGGGTTAAACCTAGTTCACAATGTCGCGACCTCATCAGAAAATAGGGTCACCGTTTTGCCATTCTTTAAACATTTTTTTTTGTTAAAAAAGATAAAAACACCACTTTTAAATGATCTACTTTTAGATGTACCCGGTAAAAAGAGATAACTAAACTGTTGGGGTTCATCGTGGGAATTGGTACGGGTTATAAAATTTCTAAATTGGGGTGAGTCGAGATGCGATTTCAAAGGAATAAACCAAGCTTAATAAATTACGATTCTCCGAGATTAATATTAGATCGTTTCATTGTTATGTGTAAAATATATAAACTTCATTTAAATTATGATAATTTAATTTTATTGTATTCTATATTTTGATAATTAATAAATATATGTTCACAACTTGCGTAGGCGTTGTGTAACTTTATTTATTTAATTACAAATATATTGTACAATTTTTGTTTTTCTAAAAGTAAATATATTCATATACATAATATACTTCTGTGCAAGATTCATACTCATAATTACAAAGGTTTGTACCGTGCGAGGAATCGAACCCGTGATCAGCGGAAGTCGACACGAACCAGCTATGTAGGCTGTCAGAGTCAATATTTTCTTTCTTATTTATCCTAAGAAAGTATTACCAAATTTCTGCTAAGGGGAACGGAATTTAACGAAAACACGCAGGTACACGCAACTATGGGATATAGCTAGCACATTCGATATTCCTGTACACCAATGGACACACACAGACACAACAATGGGACAATTATTTTCTTATTGATTATAATTCGATATTCACTTAACCCTATTTCGGCGACTTGACACAAAGCAACCACCGATGGTCCAATTGACCCCGGGTCGCACAAATATCAAATTACTAACCATAAAAGAAACACACATTTCTGGAATCCATATTATAAGTCACCGTATAAGATTCAATAATATCAAATATACCAAAGAAATAACCATAAAAGAAACACACATTTCTGGAATCCATATTATAAGTCACCGTATAAGATTCAATAACTGACCTCTTTTTATAAATATAGACCAAAGAAATAGTGACCCCTTTATGAATTGTCCCAATAAATCGTGTAACTTATGACCCCTCGTCGACCTTTCGCCGTATTTTTTGCCACAAATGGTCAAAAAGGGGCATCTTGGGCCGCAATTGTGTCTGATGGACAATGGGCTTCTGATTAGACGAAAGGTAAAAAACGGCACAATACAAATAGAAGTGAGAATGAAAAAAACGCGGTAAGTAAATGTTGTATGTAGTTTTTATCGGCCATTAAAGTGTAATCATGTATTATAGTGTTATTTATTATTGGTTATATGTTGATATTGAAGTTCAAATCAGAGGTTAATCTTGACAGCGATAACTAGTTAACTAGATATATGAAAAAGTGTGAAAACCGTTATAAATAACTAATATTAATGATTTTTAACAATTTCGAAAAGTTACGAATGATACAGCGTCTTTTTGTGCGAAAACCCGTTATTTAATCTGCCGAAAATCCCTCACAATATCACAATGTCTATAAAATTCTCAAATTACTGCAAACAGTTATAAATCAAACGCGAAAAATCTTAAAAAAACTATCTCACGCGTCTGGCATCATCTGTTGCTTCCTAAAAGGGGTGAATTTGATGATTTTTATAAAATGAGCACAATAAACGGTACCCTAGCTCAACAGTTATTAGAAAAAAAAATGCGGAAGATATCGCCTTTCTGGAAAAGGGCGTCTCCTAAAAAGCGTATCTAACTCTTTCCCATGGGTCTTAACCTTGGCGAACTTTTTTGTCAAAAATTGAGACACCTTTGCCATCTTTCCCGTTTTTTTGCAATTGTCAATGTTTTTTCATATTGCGCAGCCGATGATCGCAAGGCGAAGGGTCGGGGCCTTTGTATTGTGCTCGCTCGCGGCTTTGTGTCTGCGTTAAGATTAAGCAGGTGGGTCAGATCGTACCAAAACTACCGCGCAGTTTTGGGTCATATTCCTATTCTCGATTCTAAAATATAATTTCAATGGAGGTGAATTTGAAATTTATAATTATATAATTATAATTATTAAGTTCGATTAATTTCATTAACTATATTCTACATACAACTATAAATACATTCTATATTTTATATATACAAACAGCCACTAATAACGTATTTATTTATGAATAGTAAAAGTAGAATAACATTTATTGTATTAATCAACATAAGCACACATTCTTTTATTAATTGTTATCAAACAATATTATGATAAGTCCAACATTGATAATTACAGAAAAAATTGAGTAATATTGTTAGAACTCAAACTAGATACGTATGTTTGCTGGACAAGTTTTGAAATACCTAAAGTTAATATGAAATTAGATTATCAATGTTAACTGTTGCGTATATACATAAACAGTATTTAAGATATCAAATTATGATGTGGTACCTGTGATACCACTCATGCGTTATCCTTCCAGAGAACCAAGACGCTTCTTATACTGTAATTTCATAATATGAGGCATCTTGGTCCTTTCCTTTCATTTCTTCTTTCTTCTTTGACAAATTTCATTTAATCCAGTTCTACAACCGGAACACAAATTATGAAACAAGCAGCTTGGTGGCTGAAATAGGTTTGCGTGGGCAAACGACTTTTTACAGTACACCTCGGGTTTGCACCACCTGCATCTAAGATTCACACCAATCAAAACACAGTCCCGAAATTACTGAGTACTCCGTCGATATGAGACAAATAATTATCGAATATTAGCAACATCAACCGGCCCCTTTGACAGCGTACAATGTTAACAGGCATGTGAGCGAAAAACAGGACCGTCGAAATAGGCATAATTACGGTTTGGGCTAACATCGGCGTGCTCGTGAATTTCCCAAAAATTGCGCGCGCGCAAAAAGTTCGCTTTTTCGGAAATTCGAGCCGGGCACATGAATAAAACAATATAAACCATAATCGTCCGTTTTAATTGTGGGGAACGGCGTGAAAAAATGTCTGCTTTACAAATTATGTATGCCGCGTATGTATTGTGTCGTACATGGTAATAGTCACCTCGATTTTATGTTCTCGTATGCCTTTATTGGGTATTATTATTGAAATTAAACCGCAAATGGCTTGTAACATCCGATTTATGTCTTAATATTTATTTTTTACGGTTCCAACTCCATATATTTGTTCTTGCATTTTTTTAAACATAATATAAGAATGCATTCTATTTTCAAAATTGTAAACATTGATACCTACGTGTAAATATTTTAAAATTACTGTAATTTAATTTAAACATGATCTGTAATTTGTAATCATTTGCAAGTTCATTTGAAAGTAATAAGTGCTGAGTTTCTTGTCAGTTCTTCTTAGCTGGAAAACTATCTACCGCCAGTGAACTGACGAAATATTTAACATATCATAAGGAAAGTGGAGCTTGAGTTATGGGTACTAAATAACTGACTTTTTTTGTAAATACATACCTAATATACATAGAAAACAACCCAATACAAACAATCATATTCATTAATACAAATGTTTGTACCGTGCGTACGCGTTTGTACAGTTTTAGTCTTCAAGTATTTAGTTCTAAGTGATTCATTCATCTGTGTTAATTGAAAGAACTCTCCCCTCAGTGCTCCTCGGCCTCACATCTGATGTTTTTAAAAAACGAATTGCAAAAATGTCCGCCGCGCAAAATGACTGGCATAGTTGTCGAACTGAGAAATGTCAGTTTTGTTTAAATTTCGAAAATTAATAACGAACGCCGTACCGGCGCATTTTTGCTCGTCCCACCCCCGCCTAATTAGAAATATTTTGTTATTTTACATTTTTATCCTGCACGCCGCCGCGCCGTATTGTTGAATAAAAATATATCTAGTAGTTGATTATCATTATCATTACAAAGTCGCTGTCGCTGTCTGTCCGTCCCTATCTATGTATGCTTAATATCTATGTATCTTTAAAACTACGCAACGGATTTTGAAGCGGTTTTTAAAGATAGACTTTTATATATACAATATTTGTACATCCGAGCAAAGCCGGAGTGAATAGCTAGTTTTACATATAAAACTCACAAACAACATTAGTTACCAAACTCCTCCGAAACGGAGATTCGGCTACTATCTATTTTTCATACCCCTATATATATATGATAACGGTTGTCTACCCCTAACCATTCAAATTTTTTTTGTTATATTATGATTTAGCATTAAAAAATACATACGACCATATAATACATGCAATACATATAACTTTTAATAGCAATATTAGTACTCAAATTTATATGGCAAAACAGCGTTTGCCGGGACAGCTAGTTGTTATGTAAATAGAAATTTACGCAATAAATAGAATGTTAAAGTATAATAAAATGCTTATGGTTTTGAAGTCAGTATTATACTTTCAATATACGCCCCAAAATGTGGGAATCTAAAACTACTACTACATACTACTACTACTAAACCACAAGTTGTTTAGTAAATCTCGAGTTTGTTTAGTTTTAGTCATTACATCAGTCTTGCTTTAGTACCAATTTTTTTTTCTAACACGATGGTGGCAAACATGCATACGGCCCATCTGATTATAAACGGTTACCGTAGCCTACAAACGCCTGTATTATATCTCACCCTACATCCGAAACACAGCTTAGAAGGCAAAGCTACTTGGCGGCTGAAATACGAGAAACAGTACAGGTACTTACAATTGAGGTGGACTTGTACAAAGTCAACTTTGTTAAAACTTAGGTATAGTATATAATTATTACTAGCTTTTGCCCGCGGCTTCACTCGCGTTAATTTATCCTGTTAGGGGTGGAATTTATCAAAATCCTTTCTTAGCGGATGCCTACGTCATAACATCTACCTGCATGCCAAATTCATCCCGATCCGTCCAGTGGTTTGGACTGTTCGTTGATAGATCGCTATGTCAGTCACCTTTGAGTTATATATATTTAGATTATGTAACTTATTATATAACTTAGTTATTGTAAACCACAGACTTTAAATATATATATAACAGTAAAGAATTAAAAAACAAATAATAATAACCGTGACATATCATTTTTAACAGAAGTAAAGTAAAAGAAACGAATTCCATATAAGTTTTATTTCTCACATCCTGTTCAAAAAGAAATCGCTTTTATTATATTATTTTTTTGTCAACATCAGTAACATGACTCCGCATTTTTGTCACAATATTACACTGTTGCTTACACCTTTTTTTTAATGAAACTACCCCATTCTCGTCCCGTAAAGGGTTGCCATATTATTTGGAGACATCTGATATTTTCCGCGATCCTAGATAACGGTAATGATGTGTTTGTAGCAAAATTCCGTTCATGTACTTTTTTAACGAGAATGAATATTTTTTTGACATCGATACTTTTTGCTTTTTTTTTAAATATGTTGCGTTTAAGTAGTATATAGGAAACAATTTTTTTTAACCGACCGGAAAATTAAGTTTTCAATTCGAATGTGTTTATTTATTCTTTGATCTCGACTTCAATGGTCACACTATTATTCTTTTCTGTAAGTAAGTGTAAGTTTCATGTTAATTGGTTAAGCAGTTATGGTGGTGTGTGTAACAAATGATATTAATTTCGCATTTATAATGTTAGATAGGTTCATAACTATGTATATTTATATTTATTTTATGTATATTATTTTTATATTTATTTATAATTGTTTTTGACCACTCTCAAAGCTAAGATCGTTATGAAAGTCAGTTACAAATGATGCAAAATTTGCGAGTTTGCAGAGGTTTTAATTTGTAGGTGTAATATAAACAAAAAAACTATTTTAAATACATCTTAAATAGAATTCTGAAGATACTATACATTGCAAAAAATATGACATGCAATCATATATGTATTCATAAGTAATCATACAGGATGTATTGTACTGTACAATACATATGCTGAATATTAATATAACTACTTCCGTAATATGTCATAATTTGGGCCATTTTCTCCAAATTACAAGGCAACAGTTCAAAATAAATATTATTTTAATTATTCAACGTACAGCGTTTGTTTCGTAAAAGGCAACGAATGCGGTCCGTTACTCTAATCCATATTTCGAACAGTCTTTATCCATTTTCGAACTGTTTCGAAATTCAAAAGAACTATTCTCATTCGCTCCGCGTCGCGTTCTAAATATAAAAACTCTTTTTTGTCAAATATGGAAGGGTTAAGTTAAAAACATTCTATTTTCGAATTGTTAAAAAGTCTACATTGTATGGAATACGTCAAAACTCTGCAGCAGTCATAGTATACTCAAAATTTTTCAATGCTGTAAACATAGTTTAAAAAAATGGTGCCTATTTTCTATAGTGTATTTACCTAAACTGTGGAATGTTTTTTTTCTTCAATAGTATACAAAAATTTTAGTAACATCACATGAATATGAGCAACAATACAAAAATGATATATAATACTTCCTGTTAGAACCAACGTGGCGAATTAAGCTTGATTGCTTCAGAAGGGACACATTTTTAAATGTTTTCCATACGGAGACATTTAAAAATGTAAAAAGTCACTGGTAATGATCATTCCCAGTGGGTCATTCCCATTATTTTTGTTGGAGTTTCCAAGTATAGGAACTAGTGAACACATCGTACTATTTAAAGTTGAATTTTTCGCGTTCTCTCCGGAAATTATCGTAGTTAATTCCTGGTGAATTCACTACGGTCGATAGACCAACTGACCCAACTTCATACTCATTCTATCATCCTCTAATGGTAACTCTCGAACATTGATCGTTAGCTCATACGGCAGCATCATCCCATTAACATACAATACAAATGATATATTTATTTATATAACTATTTACTCTGTCGTCTTCACATATACTGTACAACATTATTCCTTTTTCAAATGATATGAAAGACACAGGAAGCATGAGTTTTTTGTCACTTCCACATCTCGTCAGAGGCGATCATATACTGTCTGTCCTACTCGAATTCTACCACAATATAAGAGCTAGACAAAGACAGCCAAACTGTTCTTTCTCAGGTGTGTTGACAATAACAGATGTTCGGAAGATGGCGGGGCGAGCGCATATTAAACAATTACGTTTCTGTTTAATTATTTTTTTAAATGATTGTTATTTTGGTGCAGTGGGCGTCGTGTTGGCTGCGAGCGCGCGCACTTTATAGAAGACAATGCTCGTTTTGTGCTTGTCATGTTAAGTGTCAAAGAGCAAGGAATGTAGGGCCGATTTGTCGGACCGATTTCCCTTTACAACACGTTGATTGACCGACTTGCCTGTTTTGATTGTTAATATTAAAAGTGATTTAAATATATCTTTTTAGACTTTGTAAAAAGTCGTTTGCGTGGGAGCCTCAGTCTCGCCTATTTCCAACTTGCATTGTAAGATATGTTCTAATGGAATGGTAAGACATGTTATTTACCGTTCCCGATGGTCTAGGGATTTAGCACACCGTCTTACTTCCGATGGTCGCGGGTTCGATATTTGATCGATCATTTGTATTCATGTGTAAAAGTTGTTTGTATCGGTCTGGATATTATGTATGTAAAATATGTATGTATTTAAAAAAAAAACGTAAACGTCTATGTATTTTTATCACTTGTCTAGTCTATTATAAGCTCTGCTTATCTTGGTACTAGATGGCACTGTGTGACACATTATATTATTATTATACTAACTGTGCCCGCGGATTTACCCGCGTTAAATTTCAATATAAAATATAGCCTATATGTTATTCTGATGCATAAGCTATATGTACAGTAAAGTTTCATCGAAATCCTTTTAATAGTTTTTGCGTGAAAGCGTAACAAACATCATACTTACAAACTTTCGCGTTTATAATATTATTAAGATATTAATATTACCTGGGAGTGAAATTACAAGATAAGAGGAATGACATCTTATACTTCTGGAGTGATATCGCGGGATATTTTACCGTGATGTCAGTATTGGTGTTCATGTAGTCGTATATAGACGACGGTCACCACTCACCATTAGATTGGGCGAAGGCTTGTCTGGTATTCAAATTATATAAAAAAATATTGCACTGACCAACATTTCTCTTATTCCCTTTTTACAATAACGAATAAACGAGCATCTGTTTCATTTTTTATAGCAGAGAGGATAAAAATCTAGAACATAGTCTCCCCATATAACACCATATAGTATGTGAGCAGTGTTGCCAGAACGTGTTTTATTCTAACAGTGCCAATTAACAGGTATTTTAATGCACGAATGTGCAACGCTGCACCCTGCTTGCAGTAATATATATCTATATGTATATAATAATAAATAACCCTGAACAATTAACACAGCGCCATCTAGTCCCACGTTAAGCATAGCTTGTGTTATGGGTACTAAACAATTGCTATAAATGCTTAGATATATAGATTTTTTGTAAATAATAATAAATAATATATATTATACATAGAAAACACCCAGACCGATACAAACAATCATACTCATGAATACAAAATGTTTGCACCGTGCGAGGAATTGAACCCGCGACCATGGGAAGTAAAGCGGTGTGCTAAACCGCTAGATTAGCGAGGCCGTTATATATGGTAACTGGCGGAGTACCAGTGAAAGATGATAGAATGAGTGTAAAATCAGGTTAATTATTTCCAGGTGACGAAATCACCAGAAAGTAAACACATTATTAATTGGTGAATTTACGCACACCGTAAGAACAGGCGACCACCATTCTATAACCAGGTTTTAAAATCTACGATGGTTTTCAGGTGGATGTTGCCCTGATACGGTATTTTGCTTACCTATAACAAACAACCCCTTCTTTTATTTTCTGGACTGGTAGAGTTAACTGTCTGTCTGATGTTATGTAGCAACCGTTGCCTATGCACTCATGTGCATTGTGCATATGAGTGCATAGGCAGGTATTGTGCATAGCATGGACATCACATCGATATTTCAAGTCTATGGTACCCATTACCATTAAAGAGGAGGTAATTTTACTGCCATATCTCACCCTTCACCCGAAGCACAGCTTACGGAGGAGGCTTCGCACGGGTACTAAGCAAATATTTTTAAAATAATTAAGTGTGTGAATAATGTCGCCTAGTTTTTATTGGTGTTACCATTGCATATTTTAATAAGATAATACCGCTTACTGTATAAGTTTATGTAAATTTATTATTTCAATTAATATTCTGTATCTGATGTAATAAAGATCATATAAATCAATTCTAATCGTATAATATTTTTCAAATCGGTCCAGTAGGTTCGGAGTCTAAGTCTACTTAATGTAAACAAACGAACGAATCTTACCTTTTTATATTTTAGTATAGATTTTGTATTCAGTGTTGATTAATTCTTGTAATAAGCATAGTAATTCTAATTTCTAATTGTAATAAATATACTAATTCTATTCAAATACAATTGTAGTATGAATAACTTACTATCCATGTTATCGTCATATATTTTAGTACATCACCATAAAGAAAATACACTCCTAGTGTGCATGTATAGTTATTTTTGAAGATAAATATGTGTTTTAAATGTACAATATATTTAAAACGCATCCATCGTCACAACACTATCAGTATCACAGAAATATTAACCAATAAAAAATAGTTTACTCCGCAGATGTTCGAATATCCAGTAATAAACAGCGCCATAACGCGCACCACGTATAAATGATGTAGGCCAGAGCACATTTTAAAGTTTAAAACTCTAACAAAAGAACGAAATACAATATCTCATTATGATGAAAAAAAATTCAATGAGAAAATACGAGATTTGACCCAAAAAAATCCACCCTCCTTCAAAGGGTTATGGAAAGAGACAGCGCTACTTTGTACGGATTTAGAATGGGATAGCGGTACAATTCAACCCTTTCACTGCACCTGGACCGCTTTTTGTCCGCGAGTTTTTTGTGTCGAAATTTAAAAAAGTGCAAAATTTCATTTTGTTTGGGGTCAATATTGATTTTTGGTTGGAAATAAACGAATACGCACAATACAAGTTCGTTATCTATAACGTTCTAAATGAGGCCATTACTCTTTGACCTCACAATAGATCACTGTCGCCTATTACAATTTTTTTTGTACTTTTTTGGCACTGGTTTACTTTTTTATTTGTTCGTAATCTTTATTATTATAAAACTATTATAAAACATATAAAAGAGTAAACCACTTATTATAAATAATAAATAATATAATTAATATGACAGATACATATTTGCCTTCGTATTAGCGATGTTATTTGCCTCCGTTTAATTACTCCTACACACATTTTTATCTCGGATAGAATCGAACTCCATACGTCTATCTTGTGAATCGTGATGATGAACGACTAGATGGTACCTTATGGCGTAAGCACATATACAGTGGCAACGGTTTCCAACATAGATATATATCCATGTATAATGATTTATGACTGCCTATACATACATACAGAATATTAAAATGTATAGCGTTATTTCTACAAAAGTAGACGAACCCATGCACCGTGTAAAGGCACCATGTATAATTCTTCTTATTTGTTGAAAATAAATAATAAATCCAAGATAAGCATCTGCTGAACTCGCGTACAAAGTAATCACAACCAATTTAACATAAAGGAACAAAGAGGTGAGGTCGGGCGTCCGCGCAGGCCCCCAGCCCTGAGCCCCATGCACCAGCAACACGTACATGCCCGTAAACGATAAAAATATAAATTAAAACGTCTCAATGCGATACAAAAGCGAGACGAAAGAACAGATAGCCAGGTTAATGCAAAAATGCCGAGCCCTTTAAGAACATTGGGAAAAAAGCGCAAAAGTAAGACAATCAAATGAGGGACGCACAAAAACGGGAATAAAAGGGACAAAAAGCAATATGGCGGATTGTTTTTAATTATCGAGTATCGGCATAAATCGATGCACGTCGCCGCGGGCCCGCCGGCGAGGCCCGGGCGTCCGCGGAGTCGCCACGCGACCGCGCAGGGCTTCCTAGCCGACCCTGCGAGCTGCGAGGACGAGGACGAAGACGCATCCGCCCGCCCGCCGTTATACAATGATTTACAATGAAATTGTATGACCTTACCATTTTCTTATTACGTTATAATATGAATTATAAATCAAGTGCAGTTAATGCGTTTCCTTATTTAAAACTAACTGACATGCGCAACTTCGTCTTCATTACACTTACTTGACATTTATCGTTATATTTTGCGCAATTTACATAATATCTTTTTAAATTAAAGCCTATGTGTTATTCTGATGTATAAGTTATATAATTTTTAAAATTCATTCAGTGTTTGCGAGTGACATGACATGACACTCACAAACTTCCTTGTTTATAATATTAATAAGACTACTTGGTAAATTTTACTGATTTAAAATCTACTCTACTCTAAAAATAGACTATATTTAACATTTTATTATTCGTTATTTTTACATCAAGTATATAATAGAGTATTCGCTGAAGTATGAATTTACCTTTTTATTATAAGTGTTACTCCTTTATCTTGTCACTAAAGCAATTTTATTTTACTAACGAAATAAAAAACCACTCGACTAGTCTTTAATTTGTTCAGTAATTATTCAGTAATTAATAATCAATAGGTAATAGGAATAACTAGAAAAATAAACGTGTTCCGCTCAATTCCACCTGTGTCCTGGATTCATAAAATTCATATGTATTGGTGGAGCACCGCGATCGCGCGGATGTTACATATATTTTACTTATAACTAAGAACATTGTAGGTATGTCTGTGCGTCTGTGCGTACGTATGCGCCTTTGTCATTGTACCGTGTATTTATAGAATGAAAGCCGTCTTAGATATCAAGACAGATTTATCTACGCAAATAAACGTACCACAATTAATTATAGATCGTCGTAGTTAAAGCGTCTTAATTATTTTTGATTCGATGCTGATCTAATTTAAGATTGATAGGTTTTGGAGATTCGTATATATATTTGATATGAAGTATATATACACACCTGCTATTTTGATTATATAAATACAAGAAGTAAATTTTAGTATTGACCACTAATAGAATAAAGAAACTATATAATAATAATAATAATAGTCCAGGACAAATTACACAGCGTCATCTAGTCTCAAAATAAGCAGAGCTTGTGTTATGCGTACTAACAACTGATATAAATACATAAATAATACATAGGTATAACAACCAGACCAATACAAACAATCACAGTCATGAATACAAATGTTTGTACTGTGCGAGGAGTATCTATAACCCGCGACCATCGGGAGTAAGGCGGTGTCTAAACCGCTAGACCACCGAGAACCTCCATATGTACCATAGAACCTAACATGGTACACCATGTCAGGTTGTCCTACATATGGTTATCCCTGAAAACCATCATTTTTAATATGCTAACTGACCTGTCTTTACGTATACCATTAGCGCAGGCGACCGCATCCCTCCATTTTAATTCATAAATATAAAGTTTTTAATAACCGTTTCTATTTGAATAGGAGAATATTAATGGTAATTAACCATACTTAAAACTAGGTGTGCCCTCGAGTTCGTTCGCGTTTGTTCGGAATAGTGAACTTGACCAAATAAAGCAAACTAAAAAAACTAAAGAAAAATGTTTCATCGTTCTAGCTTCAAAAATGACGAATTTCCATACAAACTTTCATTCCCTATTTTATTTTATCCCCTTATATGTAACATCTTTACAACCCTTTTCAGGCTGTTGATTAAATGTGAGATTCAAAATTTGTAAAAATGTTAATAATTTGTAAAAATGTCAATAGCCAAAATATAGAAAAATATAAAACTTATGTTATAGACAGAATGTTTACTTAGTTTTGTTTTGCTATACACACTGAGTCAAGCCTTCCATTTATAAATATATTTAAAATTATACTATCAAGGCACTCTTACATAATTTTCATTTAAAAATCGCAAAATACTGTTATGTTTAAAGTTTTATTCAATAACCTATTTTGTACTTATATTTTACGAGTTCATAATATGAAACTGTTTATTCATTTAATATATAATACGTTACTAATATTTTACATTAATTATTATTGAATTGGAATTGTATTTATATTAACAGTAGTCTCCAAACTAGGTCAAACATGTTCGGAGACTAGGAACGCGGATGTTTATCATATACTAATTGTTTCTTATACATTAACTCATTACATTACTCAAGAATTGCATGATGGAAGATCGGAAAGTGGCAAGAGCTCCACCGACAAGAGCGTAGCTCTTAAATTATGAATGAGTGAATAACTCATTACATAAACCAAAGAATTACAGATTTTAAAAAGATACGTATATTAAAGGCATGTAAAAAATACATATACATTCAATAAATATGCATAAAAATACAGATACAATGCTATTTGTTTTAGAAAATTATCAAAATAATTTTAGATATCACAATACATTCGTTATATTTATATTGTATATTGAGTATCCCTTTATAGAACATCTAAACCAGTTCTTCATTATTCCAATAACCAAACTAATCTGACGTTTCCTACATAACCCGTCTTACAATGTCTGACAGCAAAAAACTTATAAGAACACCAAAAACGTCGCCTCAGCCCTTTTCAACCCAAATTCAATTTGAGGCCGGAATTTTGTAGTTTTTTGAAAAATGATCAATGACAGGCTTACAATGACTGAATATTGGGGTGTTTTGGACCTTTTTTGGTGCCTTTTGTGGCGAGAGACAATAGAAGGAGAGGTCATCGTACGGGGATTATAAAAATTTGAAGAAAGACCCGTGGCGTCTCTCTGACTTACGTGATCGCCCGGCGTCGGTTATTATACGATTTATGGTAATTTTCACGGTGATATTTCGAGGTCCATATGTGTGTATGATTTGCGACGAGACACCGCGGACTCACGTTTGATATCGAATAAGAATACTATGCATTTAAATTACTTATACGTTTTTTTTATTTGTTGTCATTGGGTGACAATGTGTGGTAAAAACGAACTAACTATTGATGAATGAGATAACGATGAAGCCAGGACAGATTACCTTCGTGTTAAGCCTTTTTTTCATCAGGAAAATCCGTAATGGAGACAATAGCCATAGGCGACGAATCAGTTCTGCTGGACTCCTACCAGCTAAATACCTGATGGATATACCTCTCAATTCTTGGCGAGCGGGGCACGGGAACAATTTCCTTTTAGTCTTCCATTTACCCGCCCTGATCGTGTTAAGACTAGAATTCACCAGTTAGTGAGAGATTAACCTGATATAGTGCTAGGTAGTAGAGTCACTAGTCTCCATAACTAATAACTCCCTCCCCCCATTTTAAAAAATATGGTTTATATAGATTTTGTTTGCAATTTCATCCGTATGACCGATATTTATTTATTTATTTATTTATTTAGGTCACCAACAAGGTTTACACTTACACATTATATATATTACATTACAATCTATTTATACTAAGCGCAACCTTAATTATAGGCAACTACGACATTTATGTGACAAATTCGTGCTTACAATTAACAAAACATAAAAAACAACTTAAAATTCTACCTATATAAAAAATGATTCAACTAGAACTTATGATACTATTGAGACAAAAATTTGCAATAACTATTACTAAATATGTCAACTGATGAATGTTTCTTTGAATAAGTGTTATAAGTTCTCATTAGCCTGTTTAAATGAGTAGAAGCCCAAATTACTTCGTGCGAGATTTTCTATAAATATATTATATTTACCAGGTCTAGGAAGTTTAGGTGGTATTCGAATATTAACTTTAAACAACAACTGAACAGTTCAATATGCCATTCCCTAATTTCCAAAGAAACATAATATATTGTCTTCTTACAGTTAGAGGGTTCAATTTAAAGTATTTGAGTCTGTCTGAGTAGTGCGGCAACTTCCTCGTTAGGTTACAGCTATAAGTTAAATGCCAAAGAAACCTCTTTTGAACCCTTTCGAGACGCTTAGTATAAATATCATAGTGTGGATTCCAAGCTAATACTCAAGGTGTGACCGAACAAACGCGTTATATAGACAAATTTTTGTCTGTGGGTTTTTATTCTTACTATTGCGAAGCAAAAAACCAAGCATTTTATTAGACTTATTAGCAATATTATCGATGTGTACATTGAATCTTAATTTATAGTCAAGAATAATACCCAAATCCCTGATAGTGCTCACATTTTTAAGATCAGTTCCATTTATATTATATTTGTATGTATTTATATCTGTTTTCCTACTAAACTGAACATAGCAACACTTATCAATATTAAGTTCCATACCATTATGCTGCAACCAACCTATCCAAATCTGCTTGTAGTAGTTCATTATCAGCAGTAGACTGAATTTTTTTCATTAATTTGAGATCATCAGCAAAAAGATAGCATTCCGAATGATGAAAACTTTTTACCACGTCATTAATGAAAACATTGAAGAGTAAAGTTAAGTGAGAGCCCTGTGGTACGCCAGAAGTCAAAAAGGGGTCAGATGTGTTTATACTACAACAAGAGACTGTCTTTCTGTAATAAGAACTAAACCAATTTAGTAAACTATTACATATACCATAGTGCTCAAGTTTCCTTAGCAAAACAAAATGTTGAACGCGATCAAAAGCCTTACTAAAATCCGTATAAATTACATCACAGTTATAGCGAGCATCTACTGACAAGCTTAGATCCTCGACAAAGGAAACGAGATTAGTAGCTGTGGATCTCGTTTTAATAAATCCATGTTGTTTATTGGAAAATATATGATCAAAATGAGACAACAATACTGGGCACAATAATTGCTCAAAAACTTTAGCAAAAACAGTCAAGATGGAAATTGGTCTATAGTTATTGACTAGATGATCTGGACCATTCTTGTATATCGGTACTATTAATGAAGTTTTCCAGACCTTGGGAAATACACCATCAGCTATGGACTTATTATATATTAAAGAAAGAGGATAAGCTAAATGTTATTTCACTACAAAAATTGAAGGAAATCCATCAAAACCCGCTCCTTTATGAAAACCAAGTCTTTTTAAAATCTTGAAGACATTATTTCTAGTGAATTTTAACGAGGTTATAGTGTTACTTGCATATTCGTATAACTGCGAAGTACTGCTATCATTATTTTTCTGATTACCATATTTTCTGTAAATTGAAGAGAAGTGAGTTGCGAATAATCTACAGACATCTGGGCCATTGCTGGCAGAAGTGTCATTCAAAAAAACTTGGGCTGGATATGGGCTTTGTTTATTTTTCTTATTGTTGATATAAGACCATAACAATTTAGGGTTAGATTTAAACGAACTCTCCAGACTTGTAATATATTTATGGTAACAATCTGATTGTAATTTTTTACACCTATCTTTTAGAAGATTAAATGATAAAACATCACGAGGGTTGTTATTATATTTGCGTAGTTTCATTCTAATTTTATATTTTTCTCGAATTACACCGATAAGTCCCTGTGAATACCACACTGGATACCTATTTCCTTTGTAAGAACTTTTTATTGGAACATGACGTCGAACAACGTCGTTTAATATATTGTAAAATATTGTAGTCATATCATCGATCGAATCTGATGCAGAAAAAACATTATCCCAATTCAAACCCTGTAATTCTTTGTTTATGAGTTCGTAATTGGCCTTAAAATAGTTATAACGCGAGTTAACATTATTACGTAGCATATTAATTTTATTGCAATAATTGAGTGAAAATGTCAAAGGTGGATGATATACATCGATCACCGATAATGGGTCAGGACATTCCTGCAATTCCGTAATGACATTATGGCTGAGGATTAAATCAAGTAATCTATTCTTACTATTAAAAACACAATTATACTGTTTTAATGAATTTAGCGTCACGAAATCAATAAACATATTGCCATACAAACTATTATTAGTATTTGCAATTGGTTCTTCAGGGTTTTGTGATACATTCCATTGAATATTGCAGAGGTTAAAATCACCAGCAATAAGTAACTTTGAATGGGTGAATTCTGTTACACGATTAACATTATCTAAAGTGTTTTAATATATGATGTTGTATAGGTGGCGGTAGGTAGACACAACAGATATAAAGTTTCTCTGCCTCATATTGAATATTAGAGGCCGATACCTCCACCCAGACATCCTCACAATTAGATTCAAAATTGGTAATTCGTCTAGACACAAAAGCTTTTGAGACTGCCAATAACACCCCTCCGCCAGATTTTCCAGAATGAAATCCTGATGATGCCCTGTCACGTCTGTAAACAGCATATTTATTGACATCAAACAGTTCAGAGTCGTGGAGGCTACCGTCCAACCACGTTTCGGTGAGCAGTATTATATCATAGTTATTGCAAATCACATTATTATAAAATTCATAAGTTTTAGTTTTTAGACCTCTAACATTTTGATAAAAAATATTTAAGGAATCGAATTCTAAAATATTATATCCAAAACATGAGTCCGTATCAAATATTTATATAGAGAAAAAAAAAAAAAAAAATAGAACTACGTTAACGAATCCAAAAACTCCTTATTCTTAACATATATATAGTTGCTATCATCTGACTTTCTCATAAATATACGTCCATCACGCACCCAAACATACTTATATCCAAGTGATTTTGCTTTAAGGCGTGCAGCCGCGTGTAGTGCTTTGTTTTCCACAGTTAGATGTTCCATTACGAAAACAGGTGATATTTTATCGCCACCGATGCCAAGGTCGCTGGTATTCAATTTATCAGTAGGCTGGTTTTTATTATGTTTAATCACGGCCGCAAGAAATTTATCTCTAAGACGGGGACTGTTAAATTTTGCTATGATAGATCTTGGGCGCTGGTTGTTAGGGTTAATTTTAGCTACTCTTGTGCAATAGGTTATCTCGTTATCTGCAATAGGACACTTAATAGTTTTGCCCAATTGTTGTACAGTAAGAGCCAAGTTTTCATTCCTATGTTCAGGAACACAGTGAATTTCAATATTTGTTGCGCGAAGTTGCTGATCTAAAATTCTCATGCGCGTGGAAATTTCTGAATTTGACAAACGTAACTCCTCATTCTCCTTAACTATATTCTCTATAGCGGATTTCTGTTCAAGATGATCATTTTTAAGTTTTTCATGTTCGATATTAAAAAATGAAATAGATGTTTCAAAAGCCGTTACTAAAGATTTTATTTCCACTATCTGCGGCTGTATTTTATTCACAAGAGTAGTATTAATTTCCTCCCTTATTATTTTGCGTATAGATTCGGCTGACAAGCAACTGCAACCCTGCTGCGCATTTGTATGGCGCAGAGTAACATTGTTATTATCGCTTTGTGGTGATAAAGTAGGCGTATTAAAAGCACTAGTAGCGGTTGATGAAGACGAACTCTCAGAACCAGAACGGTCTTTTTTCGTATTACAAGATGCAGCATTTTTATTTTTAGTTGGCGGTGCTTTTGGTGGCATTATGCAGAGAGTTCAATAACTTGCAGCGAATAAAGCGATTTATTATAACTATTAGATTAGACGATCAGAAGTGTACAGCAAGTGAAACGCTTGGTTACTCCCAAGCACAGCAAGCAGACAGTGAAGCAAGAAGAAGAGCGTAAGCGCCGTGATATACGCGTCGCTTACGCGTTTTATTGAAGCGCTGGGTACCGGTCTCAGTTTAGTCAGTTTGTTGATGAAACCAATTCAACAAAATAAATTTTGATTGATTTACACAGTAATATAAACTATTTTAATATAGTTACATACCGATTTCTTTAGAATACGCGCAATCCAGAACACTAATACACAAGTATAGGTTTCACGTAAAAACACTGTAAATTTATAATTTTGATGGAGCACAAATTTGCGTGGCAGTTAAAGATATTGACTTTGGATAGAAAAGTCTGTGCTCTTTTCCATCTCAAATATGTACTCACATGCTTAATTTTGATGATATTTGGTTAAGGTGTTAAATCATAACAAACAAATGAAGTCATTTTTGTGAATTACCATTTTTAAATTACATACTACCTAACGAATGAACCTTATTTGCCATTTCAATTACATGAACATCATGTTGTCTTGTGACCCACATGATACCACTCCTGCGTTACCATTCAAGAGGAATAAAATGTCATGCCACTTATCCTATAATTTCACTGCCTTATCTCATCCTACAACAGCACTAGTCTTACAAGCTTCAGGGCGGCTGAAATAGGTGAGACTAGAGAAGTAATCTGTAAGGAGTCATCTAGTACCCACGTAGATGACTCCTTACAGATTACTTCTGGTAAAGTCAACTTCACACGGAGTACAAAAAAAGTGTTTTATAACTCTACAGTAGGTAAAATATTTCAGTAGTCAAATAATGATTGAACTACCTGATAGAGACACTTAACTAAATAATTTATCTGAATTATATCTATACAATCATTTCGCTTAATTGGTTTGTGAAAGTGATTATTTCGAAGTATGAATGTCGATTACAAAAAACGGCCATCTAAAGCAACGCAAGAACAATTTACTTTAAAATATATCTGCTTCATCTATTAGAGACATTAAACTATAACAATTAATACCAAATTATTTATGAAACTATGTACGCGACTATAAACTTTATTACGGAGCAATAAGTGTGTAAGATGTGTAAATTGTTACGTATCTAGGCGTGTGTAAGATTACAATGCGATCGGGCGCGGAATCGAACCGAAGACACATGCGTTTTAAATCAGTGCGGGCCGATCGCGCAAATAAACGAACGAGCGGCGGACGTTATAAAGTATTGTAAGTGCCGGCACAGCGACGCACGTGGAGTCACAAGTTTTTGGAAATGGACGGTTTCAGTAATTGTATAATGTTTATTATATTCATATTCTGATGTTACCGAAGATAATGTTACAAAACAAGATTCCAATAATACTACGTAGGCATTATCTACGTACTACATTATACATGAGAAACCATTATCCTTTCACACCTACACTAAACTAAATAACTAAGGTACCTACTTTGTTTTCATCTATTTCAAAAGGAGGAGCTGTTTAATTTGACTGTAAGAATATCCTACGTGAATCCATTCCAATTTTTATTTTATTTTATAGCTCTCGTGTGGTCAAATATAAATTTGATCAAAATCTGACCAGTACTTTTTGAGTCATTCATAATAATGCGATTTATGTCAGCTTTTTGGGGCTGGTACACGGTATTAACAAAGGACGAATATTAAATAATAACTACTATATAGTACTTATACTACAGTGGGGCTTCAGCGGAGGACGGTAGATTAGAATGTTAATTAGCCCATCGTAACAAATTCACATGAAATTAACCACGACGGATTCCAGGGCGAATCGTGTAAGAACCTACCTTCACCCCCTAATCACCTGTATTTTTTATTAATCCAGTTTAATAATAAATTAAATTAAACAGTTCTTGCAATAACAATTTGAAGTCCTACTCCCTGCAGTCACTGTTCCAACTCCGAGAATCAAATAAGATATGGAAAAATGAACTATAAGGCATTATGTTGAGCTTGTAATGAAAGAGGTTCCGTATTATATGTTAGTATCAAAACAAGTATACTTATATTAGAGAAGAACAGTTGCATTAAAAAAATGCCTAACTGTATTGATTACCATTATAGGTCAAACATGGAAATAAACATAAGCGATTACAAAAACATTATTCCTTTTTTTCGGATATCCATTTTTTTATATACCACGTAGGTACGGCAGACAAGCTTTAGTAAACAACTTATACAGTATGTTAGTAAATTATAATATATATCCTGGTCTCTCAATTCATATATCTATGTATGACCATGACCAGATGCACTGACACAGTAGGGCAATGATGTCCAGTGGCTCTGGAGTGGACAATCCGACATATTGGCTATACAAACATTAATTGCAGTTCATTACTATTGCTTTTGTTTGTGTCTACTATTAGTAATATTATTACGATTAATAAAATTTCTTACAAAGTAAATTAAACAGATGCCAAAAAAATATTAGAAAATGTTTCTGACGGAGAGAATATATGTAGGTACAGGATAATACAAGTTCTATTATTTATTGTTTTTTGTTTTATAAATTTAGGTGTTTGAATTTAAAGCATTTATTTAATTTTATGGTAAGACAGATATTTATCTCTTTTGACGTACCTGCTAAGTAGCTCTCCGTGTTCACAAGCAGACTCGGGTACAGCGATGACCATGTCGGTAGGTGCAGTTTGTTCAACTACCGTCTCTAGATTATGCGTAGTTTTATTGACCGATGTTACGGAACTTAGTCTAAACTTATTCATCACTGTATACCACGCAACTTTAAGCAATCGTCTCCATTGAAATTGGGATATTTTTTTCATTTCAGTTGCTTACTATATCATTCATAAGTAATAGGCGATCAGTGAGTTTGAAATATGTATTTATTCATTTCCGTATGTATATAACTATAATATAATATAATATATATGTATATATTTCGATAATTTTGCATCCCCTCCAAAGGAACACATTATGCAATTAAAACTTTGGCCGTATCAAATCGCGGCTGAAGTACTACATAATATATTTATAATCCAAAAAAAAAAGGAAAAAATGTGATAATAAAAACAGTAGAGAAACAAATAAATTTAATTTAAAAAAAAATAGGTGATCAGTGGAGAGGACTTATAGCACCTGCAACTGTAACCAGTAATTCGTCCCACTATTTAGAAAACGATCGACAATCAGAACTGCAGCCTAACTTTTGTATCTGGCTAATCAGAAATGTATTTTTTATTCTAAATTTGTATTTAAAGTTCTTGTTTTATATAGATTACTCCTGTTATATCAATATATATCTATACCTAGTGTTTTTCATTTTACATATACACAAATAAAATAAAATTACAGCAATAACTATTTTTATGTAACCAGAATATCACACAACCTTACGGTAATCTGTGTAAGTGGTAACCGTTACCTATACACATAAACGGATATCACGTTATCATGTGGCAAAACTAGTTGCTTACCATCAGGAATAGATGAGACCCATGCAGACGACTGTGTATACAAAACCTGCGTGAACAATGATTTCAAGAATGTAGAATATAGAATATGTGATGTTTATTATTCAAAAAGAGCTATACCTATCTGTTTTCTAGCAGTATCTAGTAGCTATATATGTAACATGCCATATTACTGTAGTTTCATCAAAATCCATTCAATAGTTTTTGCTTGAAAGAGTAACAAACATACATGCATCCATACTTCCAAATTTTGCGTTATAATATTAGTAAGATTCAATACATGTGATTAATTTTGTGTTTGTCATCGGCTGCATTGGAACCCTAATAACTGCATGAAATTATTTCAACCTCATAAAACTCAGTTACAACGCGCATTGTGTTTTCTAAACGAGACAAAAATAATATAAAATATTCTAATTAACGTTATTAAACGACTGGACATTTGTGATCGCTCATGTTTCTAACCGACTTCAAGAAGGTAGTTCTGAATCTGACTTGTGTATGTGTATTGTACATTGTCTTCTTCATTTTTTCTTTATTTGAAGATTCTTCTTACTAAAATGTGGTAAATGGTAGTTTGTTAAAGTAGTTCAATACCTACGTAATATCATCCATAATGTTGAACACTTGTAAAATCGGCTACGATTATTTAAACATACTTAAACTATTATAAATATATACTTATATTAATACTTACTTAAAGAGAGAAAGATGTGAAATCGGATACCATAAAAACGTGGCTTCAACCTCCAAACCAAATCATCGAGAAACTCGTAAACGGGATGATTTTTAAAAAATGTATTCGACGGCCCGAACTCATTTATAATAAGAGAAACGGAACGCAACAAAAAGAAAAAAAATTAAAACATAAACCCTTTTCGAATTTTGTTCGAAAACGAACGATCTTGTGATAAATATTGAAATATGGAATGAGATATGATACTTTTTGTTTCGATTGCTGGCCATCGATTCTTTTATCTTTCGTTTTTATTTCTTTTATTCCTAATGGCGTTTTGAACATGGGTTAATGGCGGTCCCTGCCGGCTTGTGCTACCGTTTTATTGACTATCAATTCGTTCGGCGCTCCAACTATTAAGTTTTGAGCTGTGAGGTGGTGTGATACACAAATTTTATGTGGGCCGGCGGACCGTCTGTTTTAGAAGCTTAATTGGTACTTTATATTTCTGGTAATAGTGTTTGGATGGTTTAATGTGAGTTTTCTGTAGATACACATATAATTGACTGCTTTATTTACTGTTAGATTTACCACAACGGTATATAATAATTTGGAGATGCCTCTGACAACCCCGTCTGGAGCAGTCGTAACCAATTTTATTTTATTTGTTCCTTTTTAATGACTTCGGATGAAGATTGGGACAACAATAGATACATTACTTTCTACTACGTATATAACTATAAGCTATTTTTTTTCCTTATGGACGATAATAGAATGTTGCTCCCGTCTGCGTTAACGGCTTATGCCGGCTGGGCACCAGTGGTGGATGATGAGTATGAGGTCAGGTCGGTTAGCCATCAGCCCATCATGGTAAATTCACCATGAATTTATTACGATAGTTGCCAGGGGCATCCACGTGGCGATCAACCTGACATGGTATATAGTATTTGTATATAGCTAGCAATATGGTTATTAGTCCACATTACAAACAATCCCCTTCCTTCCTTGTAATAACAAACTATTGACTATAACGATACTATACTACCTATTACATACTTCAGTAGATATATATATATATAATAGGTACATTACATATGTATGCAGTAATCTATCTTAATAATGTGTTTATCTGTCTGTTTCTTTATTTGTTACACTTAAATGCCGCAATCTGTAAATTTATATGATAGATTACACCTTCAATTTGCGAAACTGAAAACTGAAGAGGGTGAAATAGGACATGGATAAGTAAGTAACTTTCTTAATAAAAAATTTAAGAGTTTGATGATTCTTTTTTAGTAGAGTAGTGTTTAGTTACACCCGCTGAAGCACATAGAGAGGCAAGTGGTTTTTTTTTCTATAAAACAAAATGTAAGCTGCTGTAGTATATGTGCATATCTTTTACTCCCGTGCCTAGTATTCATTTTAATTTAGTGAACCCATTTCTTAAGTTAGTGAACCCATTCGGAGTTAATCTACATTCAACATTTGACATGTTGATAGAACAAAAACTGGACATACTTGTATTTAATTAATCGAGCGCGCCACATCACCTCGGCGGAGCGGGCGATTTGAAAAAAGTTGAAACCAAAATAAAAATAAGTCCATCATAACTCGCTACGAGGATTTCATATTTTAAAATAGGCATCTGCTTTGAATACAGTACAAGTGCCAAGTCACGTTCGGCGGCTCACTTGTAATGTTCGATCACATTTTTACTGGCGTCAGTGATGCCAGATTGGAAGAAATCACCTAAATTTAGGGGTGTTTTGTGGAAATGCAAAGAAACTCGAGCTTCTTTCAACTGGAATGACAAGTTGACAGCCCACTTAATAGTTAGTGGCAATGTTCGAGCACATTTTTACTGGCGCTAGTCAGATTGGAAGAAATCACCTAAATTTAAGGGTGTTTTGTGGAAATGCAAAGAAACTCGAGGTTATTTTATTCTTTTAACTGGAATGACAAGCTGACAGCCCACTTAATGGTTAGTGGCAATGTTCGAACACATTTTTACTGGCGCTAGTGATGCGTTAGTTAGCGGTGACCGTCTGCTTTGTACTTGAACAGCACTACAGAGACTACGGTATTAAGTGACGCCCATATACCAGATATGCGTTACTATTCTGGAGGACAAAGGTACTATATTTCTGCACTAGTAATTTCACTGCCTCATGTCACCTTTCATCTGTTAAGAGTGGAATTTGGGAATGAGGAATTACCATTTTTCCTTAAATTGTCATCTCGTTCACATTCGATATTCGATTCAATCATCATACAGAAAAAATAAAATGCAAAATAGAAGACAAGATTCTTGTGGATTTAAAATAAATAAAAATAGTGGGATAACACAAACACAAACAACAAAGACGAACAGTTGCGGGACAGTGAGTGGTAATACGAGCTTTTTTATATGGTAAGATCTTTCTAAAGAATCTGAGTTTTAGGGATTTTATACAAAATTTGAGGGAAAGCAAGATGTCATCTGGCAATACTGACTGGCACCGGTACTGACAGCGTACCTTTGTCTGTACTATTGAATCTTAATTGTGACTAGGAGTTTCTGTATTCGGTGGTAGGCATTTTTTATATTGAAATTGGAATTATGCACTCGTCTACACTAACGTCCCTTTTGTATTTTTACATTCTGATAGTATATATTAGGTTATGTCCAAAAAATACAATATAACACGATATAAATACAATATAATAAGAGAATGCATAAAAATACCAAAATTTTTTTTCTTACCTATTTCGTCAAAACTTTGGTTAATCGATCAACCTCTTCGTTTCTCGATAGTGCTATACGCAAATTATAGCGCGCTATATAAAAATTATACAATTTAGTTATATTCTCACGATTGGAATTGGAATTACATTTAGTCAAAGCATTGTCTATATTGTAATTAACGTAACACTTGACATTTGGTTGACAATATTTGTGGGAAGAATTTGGTTTGTAATCGGTAAAATAAATGAAACAAATTATTATTATTTTAAGGTATACATATTTATTTATAAATTACGCTGTCACATGATATAAATTAATTATGTACAATTAAATAATACAGTTAAATTTATATAAAAATAATATGACGGATTTTGGTCGAGTCTAGCTGATGACCGTTTCAAGGATATTTTTGGTGGCTAAGAAAATATCATAGAAAGGGTCGGTTCGTAGGTGACTCGGCTAGAATCCATGGCAACATTTATAAATTCAAGCTTATTTTTTAAATAGGGAAGCTGCAATTAAGACTGTTAGGCCAGGACGATAAATAAAATTATAAACAAAAGATAAATTAACAATGGATAAATTCGACAATAAATAAATTAACATTTAATAGTTAACAGTGACTAGAGAGCAAGGATCCATTCGTCCAAGCGACTTCTCATAGGCATTCGACAGGGTGTAACACTTAAAGATACTTAATAATTTAATAAATAATTTATATATATAAAAAACTCCTTTAACACTTTGACTCCGAATTGTATAAAAATCGTTATCCGTACGCAAATCTTCGCATCATAATCCAGTTTGACGAAAAACAAATTGGGGTACCACAAGGCAATAACTTGGGTCCCTTGTCAGTCCATGAGTTATTAAATATCAATAACATTAAGGTAGAAAGCTGCTTGAGAGTCCCCTTTAGAGCCGACGGCGCGGGCTTGGTATTGGCCATTGTCGTCGCTGTTGCACTTGACTATCTCGAGGCGATACCGCGAGGTACCCTCCATTGTGAACCTGTACCTAGCGGATGTCTCGTCGATCGGCTTACCGTCCTTCAACCACTGAAGCTGGAGCGGTGGCTGTAGGAGAAATTGATTTATTAATAAAATCTTTAAACATTGTTTAGTATATAACTGAAATTAGCTGATAGGCCACATGGTACGTAATAACCATCGTCTCGTACGTCATGTGACATGTTTGATTCATGCTATTCCGGAGGTCTAATGTCATGCTCCTGTGCTTTGTAATTTCACTGCCTTTCAATGCTAGATAACCCATATGAAAGAAAATTTGGTTCACACTTTCATATCTTTTATCAAAACTGTTACAGGTAAATATATTCTTTGTACTAATAAATACAGTAATAATATTATTTAGAGATAAGGTGAGCAGAAATATCTTCCAGACAAAACAGTAGCATAAGTGTTATTGGTGAAAAAAAAATGACAAAAACTTTAAAATAAATTACGCATTAATACAAATTTGCGGGCTTAGCTTAAGTAATGGTATATCACCTTGTCCAGCTCGGTGGTGAAGACGGCGGGCTCTCCGGCGGAGACGGTGGCGGAGGCCGGGAACGCGGCGTACTGCGGCGCGGCGGCCGCCTCCCCGGGGACGGTCACCACCAGCGAGCACGACGAGAACGACTCGCCGGCGTCGTTGAATGCCTCGCACGTGTACACACCTGCCGGGACAGTGCCGTTCATCATACTCATCAACTCACTTACAGACTAGGACGTTATGTAATGCTGGTGTTTAGAAATAGCAGAAAAAAAACAAAGACCCTCCCTAAATTTTGTGTAGTTCTATAACGAGTGTTGCTGCTGTGCTGTTTAAAAATCGCAGTAAAAGGACTATGACGTCCCCTAGATTTTGTGTAGTTCTACGATTGGCTGGTCAACGTACGTCTACGTTTAGTTGGTCAATAATGTTATTGAAACAAATAAAAAAAAAGTCACATTGTATCTTGTCCCTTAGAACTGCTATAATTGTAAAAAAATTGCTATAATTCTATATTTTATTTACTTTCAAATTACTTCCGATAGTCGCGGGTTTGATTCCTCGCACAGTACAAATATTTATATTCATGAGAATGCTTGTATCGGGTTGATTTTTTATGTATGTTATCTATGCATATAAAAATGTAACTTGGGACTAGACAGCGCTGTATGAATTGTCCAGGATCATTATTATTATTCTAGTAAATTTGCATGTAAACTGGCCACAATTTGCTAAAGTTAAAAATATGCCATCTCTATTTATAATAATGAACTACATAAATACAATACAAATTAAATTTATCCACCCACATCATATCTGCAATTAACTATTTAATAAAGCCTCAAACATTCCCTGAACAACTATAAGAGAAGAAATATTTGGCGCCATCTATTATCGCCAGTACAAACTATTGAATACGCACCGGCATCCTCAGGGAATATCTCGGCGATGCTCAGCTTGTGTATGTTTGCTTCGCTCGAATATTGGAAGTCCTTGGATGGTTTGATTTCTTTGTTATTATGCAGCCATACAACGTCGAAACGCTCTGCTCCAGTAATCCTGTAAACATAGTATACTATAGCGCCATCTGTTGATTAATTTATAAGGTAATAAACTAAGAGATGCTAATGAATATAATAATGACAAATTGAAAGTAAGATTAATTGAACACGAAATATATATATATATTATGAGATTTTAGATAGTAGTGTTTCACTTTTCATAACACAACACAATTAATAATATGTTTATAACGTTGGCGTTCCAGTATAGATAGTAATATGACATTAAATTATAAATATTATTCTTGTGTATACACTTTCGTATCTTTTAATTTTTTATTGTAAAAGTAAGATATTTGTAACTATATAATTAAATAATAAGAGTCATTGCCAAAATAAAATAAAAAAACCCAATAAGTATTTAAGTAGGAAGTTAACTATTTTGATACTTTTTATGAGATATTTTCTGACCATTAACTTTTCATGAATGAATAAAAATTATAGTAAATAAATAAAAGTAGTAAATAGTAAAAAAATAAAAAATAAGTAATAATCAAAATTACACAGAGAAGAATATACGACAATTATCTTTTTGTAGAATAACACGTAAAATTTCACGATTTCGAAACATATTTTTTCTCTGCGCACTGGATTTGCTTGAAGATAAAATTTAATACTTGCAGAGTTAAACTTTATTTTTGTATATCTTTTCTACAAATTATAGCCTAAAGTATACTGTGTGAATGTGTGTATGGGTGTGCATCAGAGTATAAACAAATAATGTACCTGCAAGAGAGCGTGACAGCATCACCGTCATTGACTATCTGTGATTTGGCGTGGTCCACGATTCTGGGCGGCTTGTCACCCAATTTGAGGGAGCCGCTCGTCACGTTGTTCTCCATTGCTGTAATGACAAAACTGCATTAAAATCAGTTTATCACTTTTATTATAATGACGTCACGAACATTACCTTGAGTATTTTTTTTTTAAAAACCTATTCATTTCATTCTTTTACACAAAGTTAAAGTGTTAATAAATTACAATTATTTTCTTTATCTTTACTTGTTACTTGAATGGGCCAATAGCCCGAAATACATATATGTGCTTTAATGACAAATAGAAAACTTGTGAACAAATATTGTTTGTGGGGACTGGTCTGTTCAGTTTATGGCCACTGATTAGACTATTTGCTTTTAACAAAATTACAGTGGCATATGCTGGTGGTCACTCTATTCTACCTAATTTGAATTTAAAAATTAATCTGAAGTTTTGTACAAGTTCATTTGAAAAAAATAAGAGCTTGAGCTTTTCTTAGTTCTTCGCGGTTCTGAACTGTCGCCATATGTGCCGTCGACAAGTCTGTAATAGACCTATATGAATAAAGTTATTCTAATTTGATTTGAATTAAATCTTGTCCAAACAAATAGCATAGAAATAAGTTACTTACCTTTAACACTGACTTTGCATTTGGTCTCCACCTCACCCTGGCTGTTGATAGCCTTCAGTGAGTATACACCTTCGTCTTCGGGGAACACTTCGCTGATGGCTAGCGAAGCCACGCCGTTTTTGTATTTTAGGTCCACAACCTATACGAGAATTTACAAATTAATATCTTAAAAAATATTAATACGTAAAAATTTCGTGTTGTTTGTCCGCGTTGGAATCCTAACCTACTGAACCAAATTTGATGGAGTTTTATATGTATACTCAGTAGGTTGTTATTTATTTTAAATACTCCTAAGTGATAAGGGAGGCCCAACGAAAGGGGTTGTGAGTAGTGTGATTAGTTCATATACTCCATCGCTAGCAACGTACCACGTCAGGTTGATCTCCACGCGGTTTCCCCTGGAAACCGTCGTGATAAATTCTAATAGAGCACCTGACCTGACTTCATTCTCATCGTATCACCCTTTAGTGGTGTCCCACCAACGTAATCCTTTAGCGCAGGTGGGTGCACCATTCCATAATTATCCATTAAAAAAACTATTATATGTATTATGTGTGCTCATAGTATGAAGAATAATATCTGTAATAATAAACACTAGCTAAACAGCTAGTGTTATTATTTGTCCGTTTCTCCGCTTACTACTTCTAAATCACGCAACAGATTTTGATACGGTTTCATTATCTTTTTGATAGTTTTGGAACGTTCACAGTTATATGATCAATACAGACATGTACAAATGTTACCTCGGAGGAGTTGAGCGGTTTTCCATCCTTGTACCACTGCACGCGCGGGTCGGGGTCGGCCCGCACTGCGCATGACAGTAGCAGGGGCGCCCCGTCACGTGCTACTAGCGTGTCTGGTAGTGCGCGCGCGAACGTTGGCACGCTCATCTGCGCGTCCGATGCTGGCACTGGACATAGATAAAAAAAATATAGCAAAATAATTATTTCTTCATAGCATATATTTAATAACTAGAGCATACCTGGGTGGAGGTAAATACCATGTTCCCAAAATCAATACTAAAATAGTTACCTTAATATTTAATTTTCTAATAAGATCTAATTGGAAAATATAATTTCTATTACTATTATAGTAATAGAAATTATATTTTTCAATGTGAAGAAGTGAAGAAAAATATAAGAATTATAAGTATAAGTAAATTAATAATAGAGAAAGAATAAAATAATATAAAAATATAAGAATAAGTAATAACGTGTAGTTATGAAAACTGAAACATTTAATTAAGTATATATATCCTGTCTATTATTCATAGCACAATCCGCCGCACACCGCTTTACTTCCTATAGTCGCGGGTTCGATTTCTTGCACGTTGTACGGAGGCATAAAGTTTTACTTATTCAATACTAGATGGCGCTATGCAATAAATTATCACTCACAGACTAATTCCTTGGTGGCACTCCTCGACCTGGACGATGTGTCTGATTCTAACTTGGCCCCATACTTCTTCTTGCTAGGTTCCACAGAGGTCTGCGGAGAGAACTTGGGTCTTGGGCCGGCTGTGTGCGTTTTAGGTGGCGGGTCTATTGTCACCTAGATTTAAGAAAAAGAAATTCAGTGTTAAACTAGTGAATTTGTGTTAATACATACCCTGGACCCAGATGACGGCGCACTGAAAAACGCTAAGAAACTCGGACTCGAAGTATCAAACGTATTGTGAATAGATTGAAAATTACGCGTGGAAGCGCGAGGTTGTGGCCTCGCGCTTTCAGGCGAGATTTTCCCTAACAAAATAATTTATGATTACAAATCTATATAAACATACCTTTGTCTTAGTGATAATAGCGGGTGGTGCAGGTTTGATGGGTTTCTCGATATACCGCCGATCGCCTGAGTACAGGAAGTTGTGCGCAAGCGCAGCCTGCTCCGGTGACACCACTTCGCCTGTGAAAATGAACCATATTGTTAAACATATAGAGATAATTATTCGGTAACGGAAATTAAATAAACTTATACATTTTCAACGATACAGAAGAGGTAAAGCGAAGACTATGATTTAAAGACAGTGCTGAACATAAACGAGGAATGTTCTTAAGTGTTTAAAATTCAGAGCGCAATACTAGTGCGAGTACACTTTGCAATAGTTTGTAAAGCCGGTATAAACCCGTTTGCATCTACTTATTATTATTAACTTAAAATGTTTTGAACGGTCTTCAAATATTTTCACAAACCTTTGAAGCTATATATACTACATTACAAAAAAATAGTAAATATTGTAAAGGCGTACGTACCCTCGACGATGACGACGCACGAGGTCTCGTCGGTGCCGTGCACGTTGGTTGCGATGCAGGTGTACTTGCCGCTGTCCTCCGGCCGGCAGTCCACGATCTCCATGGTCACCACGCCGTCAGAGTGTGTCATCGAGTAGTCATACTTCGACAGCTCCTTCTTATCTTTGTACCTGTTAATTCATTAATGTTGTTTTACTTTCTTTGGAATGGCAAACAAGCTCACGATCCGGTTCACGAGTGTAAGTGGTAATGGTCATCTGTATAATAGCACTATGGACATCACGTTATCATAACAATACACATGCCTTATCATTTCAGAGGACTAAGAGGTCATGTCTTTCCTTCTTTAATTTCACTATCTAATCTATTTCTACAACTAAAACACATCTTATGGAGTCCTATTAGCACTGCGGTTATCATGCGCCCGTTGTCATCGCTGAGGACTAAGCTAAGATCTTTATACCCTGTAATTTCACTGTCACATCACTTTACAAATTGAAACTACAAGAACATCATGTGATTACGTGATGAAAGGGTATTGGGAGCGAGTGCAGTTGGCACTCTAAATCCGTGGAAGAACTTATGGAAAAGCTGAGGACCAACTTCCACCTGCCTGATGCGATTTCTTACCGATAAGGGTTCAAACGTAATTTTGGTCCCCTTTGAATTCGGATCGATCCGATCGTATATATTGGACGGGGAATAGATTGATGATGTGTGAGTGTCTATGTAAGTATTGGACGGGAATCGATTGGAGGTGTTGGTTCGTGTGTATGTACCATTTGACGGTAGGCGTGGGCTTCCCGCTGAGGCAGCAGAGCAGCTTGCAGGTGTCCCGCGCCTGCATGACGCGCGGCCGCAGCTGGAACGTGAACACGGGCGCCGTCTCGCTGGACTCCTGCCAGAACGTGTACGGCAGCGGCTCGCGACGGCGCGGCGCCTCCGACAGGTGCTGTCGTTGAACTTTAGGCACCGCTGTCGATAACCATACAGACACAATTATACAAATATCCATGCAATATATAATAATTTAGGATTCAAAATTCTTTATTTGGAAAACCTGTGTGATAACATGACTAGCCTAAATGGCGTACAAAGTATTTAAATGCTATAAAAACAAATTAATTTAAATTGAAATATAAAAAAAAAAGAACGATGTCGTAATAATTTGAAAGTCACGATATAGGTATTTACCAAATGAGCGAGTGTGAGACCACAAACATTCAGTGCGGAAACCTGACCGCTACAGGAAGCGTTACGACCTTCTCTATTGGTATTCAAAACAACATTTATATGTGTATAGTTACAACCTCCGTTACATATTTAGGACGAGTGAATCCATAGTAGTATATAGTACGTAATATTATATTATCTGTGGTATATAGTAACGTACTATAATAAATCCTTAAAAATTAAACTATTGAAATTTATAATACAAATTACAAGTCGTCTATCTAGCGATTTTTCTCTAGTATAAATCCTTTCTTATTTCTATTATTCGAAGCTTGTTCTTCTTAGAAACTATCCTCGTTAACTCCTAATGTATTTGCATGATCAGCTAACTGACAAGACGTCATATTCATCCTATCATCCTCCACTGAGACCGCCAGCGAATATGAAAATTAAATGTGTGAATACAACACATTTCAACTTAAAAATGTAAAGTTACAACAATTATTCAAAAGAACAACACGCAAGTTTCTTGTTCGTTCTTGTAATGAGACATCTTTCCGAATGGTCGGTAGATGAAATAAAAAATAACTATGACAATTCAAAAGTGATTAATTTTAAGTTTATTTTAATAAGTGATTTCTATTCTTATCTATTCTAATATCATTAGCATTATATATAGTAGTCATATGCACCGTTTCATTATCAACCAAAACAATGAACTATAAAACATGATTTTCAACATTAATAAATACCTCAAATAAGACACAAATTTCCTTACACTGCAACACTATATATACATATATAATTAAGCAACTTTATACTTTATCTAATAAAAAAGCGGTATGTATCGACGGTCGAAGGCGAAATAACAATGCACCGAACAGATCGGTACGTGCCAACGAACGCACCGTCGTACGAGAATAGAAAACGCATTCGTGACCCAATTATCTAATTAATTTGTAACGTGAGATCGAAATACTAATTAAATATATATAACACTATGATACGCGACTTTCTCTGATTTTTATATAAAGGATAGTCTATTTTCGTGCTCGTGATACTGTGTATGTATATCTTCACGT
This sequence comes from Achroia grisella, assembly GCF_030625045.1. NCBI lineage: Eukaryota > Metazoa > Arthropoda > Insecta > Lepidoptera > Pyralidae > Achroia > Achroia grisella. Next base: position 469,377 of record NW_026712590.1, read on the forward strand.
CATATTTCAAATGATTCAAATAGATCTTATTATAACATTGGGTTAACATTAACATATTTATTCTCACTTAATATGAGAACTAAAAATGTAAACTTATACAAAATTAAATATCAGTGTATTAGTTAATATGACGTTAAGATGTGATTGTTTGATGTGAAGATAAGATCTATCTATTACATTTTTATGACTAAAACACTTTTGTTTTTATAATATTAGTAAGGACGTTAGCTTATTAACGCTGCTATACCTGTGTTATTCTGTTATACTATTTCCATTGTTTTTTTTTGTGTATGACTGCTACACCTCGTTAGTAGAATAGTAAACTTTTTTATCGAACTGTAGTTGAAATGCTGTTTACCGCTGCGGGCCTTCACAGTTAAATCAGGCGAATGAGTGGTACCTAAACTTGCGATATCTGAGATCTAAATTAATAATTGTTATCGCGACATGATAATGTCAGGTGTAGGTATGAATTAATTTAGAATAGTTGGTGCATTTATAATGATGCACTACATTTAATTTGTAAAGGTCACTGTACACACTGCATTCGTCTAATTTATTCCCCGTCAGTCCTGTACGATGAGATAATTTACTATGTTATTTATATCGGACGAAAGATGTTATCTTGTTGTACATTACTATTAATAATGTAGAATTATTTAAATTCAATATTAATAATTTTATCCCTGGACATTTTAGTAATTGGTTTTATTGTGGTCCAATATTGGTTGTATTATAATTTACCTGTAGACCGCTAGTATTAAAATATGGCGCATGGTTTTAAAGTAAACGGTGAAATAGATGACGATTTGTTTTTTTTTTGTGATATATATCTATTGTATACTACGTACCTATTTTTTTTGTGGTATATTGTAATATACTCCTACTGCCTTGTATAGAGTTGGCCACATTATTACTTTATATTAGATCATTACATACTTACAAAACAGCACTTAAAATTTGTGGTCTCATACATGCTCATGGTAGCAGAATTAAAAAAATAGTAATTCATTCGGTATGACATTTTAATTTATATTAATATTTAGTTTATTTTATCTTACTTAATAATTATGTATGTAGTTTACAATATACATATGTAGTTCATGTAAGTGTCTACACCTATTTTATATATGATTATTATTATTTACATAGATTTTAATTCATATTATACTTATTATTTATTTTTCTTCTTTTGTTATTTTTTACTTTTCTCCTGGTTGCATATTACCTACCTGTCAATATTTAAATCCTTATGATTGCCATGAAAAGATTGCTTTCAGCAATATTGTAACTATACATGTTTTCTTTAATATATTGTAAGACTTATGTTTTCTATTTACTGTAAGTGCAACATACAGTCAAACACAGTATATTGTATTTATCTAATTGGATAAAATATATGTAATACTTACGTTGTACGTTGAGGAAGACGACCTCTTCCCTGAATCCGTAGTGGTTCTCCGCCCTGATGATGTACTCGCCGCGATCCTCCAGCTTCGCGCGGTTTATTATGAAGTAATAATCGTCGCCAGCGTATCTGTACGTAACGTTATATATATATATACTTTGTATACATTACACTGTAAATTAATTGGCTTTCTTTTTTAAAAAAAAAAGACAAAATTTAATTGACAACTAACAATTAACGAACATATTACAATTATTAATTAATACACACATTTCTCTTAAAGCTTGTTACAAAGGCGTCGCGTATTATCAAAATGCGTTCAGTAGTTTTTGCTGAAAAGAGGAACAAAGATCCATACAATGAACGTTTTTAGTGTTTATAATATTAGTAGGATAATATAATGCTTGTAATTAGTCCTTCCATGAAACAATAAATGTTTCACACATGTATGCTTCTTAATCTGTTAATGTTAGCAATAAAGGTTTATCTATGTATGTACCTCTTCATGAACTTGACGGATTGTCTGAGCTCGTGGTTGTTCCTGGACCAGGTGAGCGTGGGCGCGGCCACCGCGATGACGCGGCAGTACAGCTTCACGGACTGGCCCTCGTAGCAGAACGCGGACTGCGGCTTGATCACGAACCGGGGCGCAGCTTGGCGACGGTCTGTAATCAATCAACTCGGTTTATCTCCAACGACTTTAATCTTATATATAAAATTCTCGTGTCACAATGTTAGTTACCATACTCCTGTGAAATCGATGGACCGATTTTTATGAAATTTTATATGCCTATTCAGTAGGTCTGAAAATCGGCTCATTCGGCTAAATGATAAGGGTCGTCGAATTAATAATTTTCGAAAATAAAGTTAGTTAATTACTAATTAACTCAATCGAAAGTAAAGCGGGGTGCTAAACCGCTAGATCATCACGGCTGTCAAATAATACAACTCACCGAACTGTCCATCGTAGATCTTCCATTTCTCGATGAGTAGTTTGCGCAGCGAACTGTACTCGCTTAGCCTGCCGATCGGTAGCACGAACGACGACCAGTTCTAAACACGACAATAATAATTGTGAGGACAAAATGCAAAAAGACGATAAATTTGCGATCTGCACATCTACCGTACTTGAAAATAGATTTTATTAAAAGAAAAAGAAGAAAAGTATTTTACTAAATGACATTTTATTGAAAGAAAGATGCTTTTTGCAATCGGAAAATAAAAAAAATCTGTCATATATATACAATAATATACATATCCTATATGCAAGATACGATACGAATATCGGAGGGATCAGCAAAACCGGATATTACTTCATGAAATCAAACATACCAACTTTTTATAATATTACTGTAGATACATAACTATACTAATATTATAAAGATAGATATATATATATATATATATATATATATATATATATATATATATATATGTGTGTGCGCGTGCGCGTGCGCGTGCGTACGTACGTCGTATCTGCGCCGCAGCCGGTCCCTGAGCGCGAGGTAGCGGCGCGCCTCGATGGTGGCGGTGCGCCCGGCGGCGCCGTCGCCCGCCAGCCACTTGTGCGCCAGGCACTCGTGCGCCGTCAGACGCTTCCTGCCGAACACCACCACGACTCAGTCTCCTTCTCGATGTTCATACACTCACATACCAATACCACTCGTTTACGATGATAATCAATGGTTTTTAAATAATTTAATTTCGAATGCATCGAAAAGAAATGGACGACCATCTCTTTTTTAATGATGGAACGGGGAAAGATTCTTATACGCATATATAAAACACATATAATTGTTTTTCTTTTTAAATTATTTTCTAATAGTATGTAAGAAAATTTCAGAAAATTAAAAGACGTCATCGGATTTGCTTATGAACATATAGATATCATATAATAAGTAACTATAATAAGTAAGTAACTATAATAAAAAATACAGTGTGACAGAGAGACAAGATTAAAGTTACTCACAGTAACTTTAACTGTAGGCAAACAATGACATAATATAGCAGTTACACTTGGTGCAATAGTTGGTAAATTTTGAAAGGTATATAATATAGCGTATGACGCTATCGACGATACAAATTAATACACCAAAATTATTGCAAATACTAGTATTATTTGAATCTAATCAAACTTAATTTTAATATAATGAATGTTTACTAACTCCTTATTTTTGACGAGTAGCCTCCTAATGAAGTCTTTGGCGTCGTCTGACACGTGTTGGAATGCCTCATCATCGAATTCCCAGTCGCATGCTTTCACATTCTTCAATGTTTCTATATCATTATTTCCAGCGAACGGTGACAGTCCTGACAACCTGAGAAACAACAGTATTTTTAATTGCTAGTTCTTAGAAACAAAAGGAAAAATAAATGAATGATCCTATAATACTATATATATGATGCGTTGAAGTAACTTAGTGACATGTAAAATAAAATAAAAACATTGGTCCCAATAACAAACCTTGTGTAACGACTACCATTATATTAAAATAACACAGACATGTCCATTTGATATCTATGTTATTTAGAATAAAGTAATTTAAACTAATTTCCTTTACTAATAATTTTGTTTAATAATTTACGAAGATTTTTGAATTGGCATCATTAAAAAGATCAAGAAAATTAAAATTATAATGACAACAACACTTATTAAGAAAATTCACAAGCACATATATGTATATCAACAGAAAACTTTAAGAACGCAGTAGTATTGAAGCAAAATTATCATTTTCTATTTTTTTCCTAGGTAAATTGTATTTAGATTTATAGAAGGCTTATGATTGAGTGAACGTTAATATGATTTTAATAACGAAGACTTACAATACGTAGGCGAGTACTCCAACAGCCCACATGTCTGTGTAGAAACCAACCGGTTCCCGCTCCACAATCTCTGGCGCCGCGAACTCCGCTGTACCCGTCGATATCTTCACTACCTCGTTCGGGTCTAATTTTGTAGCTAGGCCGAAGTCAATGATCTAAACATAAGAAGAAAAAGCTTTAAGATCATGCTCTTTACAATTAGTTTACAATTTATTTGGATCCATACTTTTCTGGTCGAGTGGTACAGCATGCCGCGTTACTCACTATGGTTGCGGGTTCCATTCCTCGCACGATACAAACATTTGTATTCATAAGTATGATTGTTTGTATCATGTATATAATGATGTTTTTGCAAGAAAAAAAAACATCTAAGTATTTGTATCAGTTGTCTAGTACCCACAACAAGCTCTACTTAGTTTGAGACTAGATGAAGCTGTGTGAATTGTCCGGGCTTATTATTATTATTTTGATAATATGATTCACCATGATACACCATTAAGTACCAGATATTTCCATTTCGGTTATAAGTTGACCAATCAATTCCAGTCTTTTTTCAAGTACCACAAAATAAGATCACTAAAATCTTCTTACCTTAACATCAGTGCCGGTTCTAGTCTGGCACATGACATTCTCCGGCTTCAGGTCCAGGTGGATGATGTTCTGTTCGTGCATGTGGCGGACTCCCTCGCAGATCTGTCGCATGTAGTGCGCGGCCTCTGCTTCGCTCATGTTGTAGCCCGGCTCTGTGATGCGCTCGAACAGTTCACCTCCAGATAAGCTGAAGAATAGAGAATTTATGAATATATGAAGAAAATTACATATATATATATCTCAGAAGAGAATAAGTATATAAAAAATTATGATTTTTTTCACCGCGGTAGACTTTTGTACAAAGGCGCCAGCTTAGGTCCTAATTGTAAATAAAATGTTAGTCCTTCAGAAGGGCAATGCGTGAATGGCACTATGGGAATCATATGGTAAAGTGGTTGTCGTGGAGCTGCTCAGCTGCACATGTATTTTATATACATCGAGATACGTATCAATCATAATAAAATGTTGTACCAAAAATATAAAAAAATGTTGTTATTTTTAGTACTTGTGTACTTGTAAATTTTTAGTATAGTTTTGAATCACGTAAGCTTTCCTCAACTAAATTTATCTACAAATAATGCCCTGTGTTTTCTACCCAAATGGTAGAAATTAAAAACTATCGAAGTCCAATATAACGTCGGAAAAGAACAAAAGAATCTGCAATGGGAATAGTATTTACGGACGGCAAAGTGCACGTGACACCTCAGATTTTTCAGGCGGTCATAGGCTTCGGTAACTGTTTACCATCATATAGGCCAAATGCTTGTTTGCCACCATCGCAGTATATAAAAAATATACTAATACTCACAATTCGAATATAAGCACCATTTCATCATCATCTTCGAATGCATCGTGTAAATTGATTAGCTTCCTATGGTGCAGTTGGTTCATTATGTCTATCTCCTTCTTAATGAGCTCCTTCTCCATTGCTCCCGTCACCGGGATGAATTTAGCCGCGAAGTAGTTGCCAGTGCTTCTCTCGCGGCAACGATGGACCACGCCAAATGCGCCTGTGCCTACAACAGTGTACTTACATCACGCTTCGGTTTTAGATCTTATGCCGCTTGCTACAAGTCTAGAATGGGTCGTGAGATTATAGAAGTTAGGTATTATACTATTGTCATTGTTGGTTTTATATTAACAAAAATATTATATTTTATATTTCTTCTCTTCTGTAATTTTGAAGTTGCTTTTGTAATTCATAACAAAATCCTTTCTCTTTGTAATATGAATACAGATATTATTATGCGTATTTCCAACAATTCAGCATAATAACCATAATCCATTATGCGAAATGCTTCTATAATCTCACGAAGTAATTTTTCATCACTCATCTATGTTTAGTACAGTCGAGATCAAAAGTGTTTCAACAATTATAATTTACTATGTCGTGACGTACATAAATACATACATAACTAATCAGATATTTTAATTACATGGTGTAAACAAGGGTATTTATAACAAAACATGAAATTAGAAAACTTGAGAGAACTCTACTCTTTTTTTTTACTATACCGATTACATGACGTTATGAGGCAATTTGTATCTATTTTTATACCGTGATTTCAGAAAATAAATCTTTATATTTCTTTTCTGAAACTTGTATTGTGTAACTTTACATAATATCAATTAATATTTGTTATAGTCTACTATCACTGGTTTTATGTGTTTCGAGGTGGACATGAATGAAATATCTGACTTCAATCTAATTCAATTCCATTTCAATTCAAAAATCATTTATTCATGCAGGGCATTTTAGAAGCTCGTAAAATTTTTTATATTATATTTTTTCCCCACCGTCCAGTTCAGCATAGGTATGTATATAATCTTCAGTCATTTACTTCGATTAATACGTGATTTACATGTCCCATATATTTTCACAAACTATAATAATTTGATATCCGATCCGATCGTTAGTGTTATAGGCCAACATATGTTGTGTATTGCGGCATATGATTATATACCACATTGGTTAAAACCTATATAAAATTTTATAACTTGATATATAGTAGAAATACTTTTGATCCGACTGCTAGTGCCAATCAAATGTAACTAGGAAGACGCGCATTCCCGTTAAAATATTGTCTTATGACATACATATAAAAGATTAAGCTAAAAAACCGTGCACTCGTACTACTGTATAAAATACATTATTTATCAAAAAAGTAATAATATACTGAAAAATATAAAATACAATGGTGCTTATTATGAAATCTATAACTTGTCTTGTTCAGGATAATGGCAAAAGTATTATTCGGTTTGTTTATATATTTCATAAGGACAGTATATATTTCAATATTTACGATAAAAAAAAATACGTATAAAAATATCAGTAAATTTTTTTCATTGAAGTTACAAGTAGTGTGGATATAAAAAAGAAGTTATAGATTTTTTTTACACCATAAATCTCTATTTATAATAAATAATAATATTTTTTTATATAATATTACATGCGTATACCTAAATATTTATAATACATATGTACGTATAATAAAATATAGAGTATGCGTGTGAGACAGAGAGATGCAGAAAGAGATGCACTACATCGATCTATTCACACACAGACCTCCGGCACGTTTCCTTTTAGACGACGCTCTCACGAAGTCACCTGCGAAATTGATTACTATATACCAAGATTTACAGTTCAAAATCGACTACAGTTAGTATTGTACTATGTTAATCAAAAACTCTAGTAAAACGTGTGTTGATTGTATAAAAAATAAATATAAAACAGAAATGATACTGTATAAATACATACAGATGACCACAGAAGTTTGTAAATGTATCCAACTCCATTGTATTAAGGTCAATATTCAATTAAAATTTAATGTGTACAAAACTTTTATTGCCGACTGTATGTATGTTCTGTGTATTAAATTGAAATTACTATTTAAAATATTATGTTCTTAGTTATAGAATATTCATTTAGTGTCTTTATATTCGATTACCTGTTTTATTTCCATAAAAAATAAGTATCATTCCTGTATCACAATTTCCCAAGCAACTTCGTGATTCATATTTACTACTCTCAACTGACATGCCGATAAGTTGTTTATATTATATTTTTATTATTAATTTATTTTTATACTATTAAAAATGTTTTATTAAATACTAAAATAAAGTTAGTCAGTTAAAGTTTGCGTTAGTACTGTTATATATTATTAATATAGTTAGTAGGGTTTTAACATGAATCTTTTCATTGCTAATATTAAATATATTTCAAGTAATTTGGTCCAGAGCTGACTGAAGCGAAGATATTCGCTTCAGTTAAGAAGCGAATATTTTAACTATACTGATATTAAAAAGCAGAACAGTTTGTATAGTTGAATATGCTTATTACCAGGAACTATTTATTCCAATAAAAAAAACTCATTCGTTACATAGTCAGCTATAGGCTATATAACATTACGCTACGGTCATGAATAATATTCCAAACAGAAGGAAAATTTTGCGCAGACGAAATTGTAGGGGTCTGCTCATTTATTATAAAAATATTCATGTTAGGACCCACTTCTTAACATACATTATAATTTTATAATTAATACGGATAAGCGACAAAATATAATTAAACATAAATAGTTAGTACATACCTTTACATTAGTTTCAAACTTTGTATAGCATGAAAATGGTATCATAAGATAAGTAAAATAAAGAAAGTTGAGTAATTAAAACATCAAATAATACACTTTATATTACTCTTAATATTTAATTAATAAATCAGTATTAACTAAATATTATGGAAAGGGACAACGAAAAAAAGATGAATGGATTGTGGGAAAGAAGATATGCATAAACAGAGAGCAAGGTCAGATGGCTGCTGATGGTGGTGAGGTGAGTAGAAGTAGATGAGTTACGGCGCTGACTCAAAATAATAGGATATAGACAAGGCAGTGGAAATTATGAGTATCAATAAAGTGTTTAATTTTATTTAATTAAAGCACTCATCAAAATCGAACATTCCATGCGGTTCATATTTATAATTGCATTACAGATAGTCACGTGTATATCGGAAACATTGTCTTAATAATGTTATTGGCATCTTCCCCGATCATTTTTATTTTTATATATTAATAGATGTAGCTATTATAATAAGCGTTTAAAATTAAGTAATTTCCAATATTATAGAACAAGAACAAAATTTTATTATCTATGTATGTACTACAAACAGATAATGAAAATTTCTTCTTTTTGTTTTTAGAAGGAACAATTTGAATATTTTAGTTAATAAAATATTATAATTTTTATAAAATATTTCTTTACTAATGAGTATATTAATTATAAATAGATCTTAAATCAGTGCAAATAAAGACGAATTTCGTAGCGTTCTGGCTTCAAAACGACTGACTTTGTACGGTTTTCAACCTTATTCTATATTTTTTAAATCACCGCCAAATTTAACTATCAGCATACTAAATGCAAATAACAAGGAAAGCAATGGACACTCACCAATCTCCTCGAGTATATCATATTTATCGTAGACGGAGCACGTGTTAATGTCCACTGGCTGGGGCACATATTTACTGTAGATGTCAAACACGTAACTATCGTAGTCCTTGACTGGACCGTGGTCTGCGTTGGAGCGGATGCGTTTGCCGGTTTCGTCCACTGTGAATATTATAGGATAATTAATATCATAATAGGTACATACACTCAGATTCAGTATATGAAACTAATTCTTAGCATTCCATGGATTCAGCGTGCGGGTCCATCGTGTGGCAGAGGGGGAAACTCCGAGCAGTTCCCGGGACTTGTGACTCAGGTGTAGGTTTAAGGGGCCTCTTATTGTTTAAAGATCTATTACGAAGCATTCTTTTGAATCGTTCTAGTACGTGAATTTAACGATATAACGCAATAACTGTACAATGTCTTGAAAAATGTAAAAAGGGAATATCGACTGAAAATGAAATACAGCAATATATTGTTTTCAGTTTAGATTCAGTTTTCAAGTAGAATAATCATAATCTGTGAATAAATATAATGTATATATGTTCGTAACTTCTGGTACAAACAAACTTTTCCTTTGTATCACAATAAATTTTAACAGTACCATGGACATGACAGAATATCTACATTAATACGCATGAATGCTTATGAATTTCTATTCTTTAGAACAGACTGCTACAAAGGACGCGCGAGCGACGTGGACTGACCTAATTTGACTCTTCCAGCAATACAAAAAAGGTTGCCTTTTTTTCGGCCCTATTTTTCATCTCTCTATATAGTGTCTCTATTACCATTTGATGTCACTTCGTAAATATTTGAACACTAAATATTAATAAATAAAGTACATTTTTGTTAAACGAACTATGTTTGTTACACAACTAAAACCATGAATAAAATTTCACATTTAAAAAAGTTGTAGTTATAGACAGTTAATATACCAAATTCTAATTTCAGTACCAATTTTCTACGTACCTGGGTATTCCTTCTTCTTGAATTCCTTCTTGACGACCGCCTTGGTCTGCACCAGAGACGTAGTGTCGCTAGGATCTGATCGACCGTAGATGTTCTCAGCGTATACTCGGAACTCGTATTGCTTGCCTGGTACCAGACCAGTGATCGCCATTGTAGTAAACCTGCACATCAAAATTACTAGTGTGAGATTGTATTTTATCTAAAGCCGGAGAAGTTAAATATAAAAAAAAATAAGACTGATAATGACTAAGAATGACTATTCAAAATATTAAATTTATTTAAATAAAGATTATTTCTACTGATTCTAAAGATTACGTTACCTGGTGTTGCCAACTCTTATCCAGCTGGACATGGGGTGTTCCCTCTTTTCCACCAGGTAGTTGGTGATGTCTGAGCCGCCGTCCCACACGGGCGCCTTCCAGCTCAGTGCCAGCGAGTCCACGCCGATGTTGTCCGCAGCTGGGAACCGCGGTGGGTCCGGACGGTCTGCAATATTAATGTTATTTATATATAACTTATACTGCCCTTGACTTCGTGTACTTATATATTTCTAGATCGTCATCTGTTATGTGATTAATACTTTATTCTTTCACGGAAAAGCCGGTGGAGGCAATGGTGAGTCAATGCATTTAACAATTTTTTCTGTTAGCTCTTTCGCATGATGCGCGTTCATTCATATCATTTCACTTTTTTTAATATTACATTTTTTATTCCAAAATCACGTTAAAGATTTATAAATTACCTACCTACCTACCTAACTACCCACCCCGATTTCGCAAGGGTGTACATGTATTATACATACAGACCTTCCTATTGGAGTGCTTTAAAAGCCGTTGCATAGTTTAAAAGATCTAAGCCAACAGACAGCGGAAACGACTCCATTTTATACTATGTGAAGGTTAAGAACTCTATAATTATGTTTTTGCTCGTCGTTATATGTTGTCACACTTTGTCGAACCCTCCCCTTGTGACATAATTTATGGTCATATAAAAATTGCACTTACCGCTGATTTCAATATTGATGATGGCAGAGTCCTGTCCCAGCTCGTTCTCGGCCGTGATCCTATAAGGTCCAGAGTCCAGCTTGCTGGCGTCACGGATGGTCAGTATCGCATGACGTTCTGAAATAATAAAAAAAAAAGATATATTATAATGACTCTAATATTATTTTTTTAACCACCGCCGCTACAATTTATTCAAGAATGAAGTATAGCCTTGTAGCCTAGTGGATTATAACCTGACTTAGAACCAAAAATCGCAAGTCCAAGTTAATGCATATTTCATTAACCTGTGTATACAAGTATAGCTTCAGTATATGACAGAAATATGTAGATTTCATGTGTTGCGTCGATATTTCACAATACTGAATATCCCATCTAGGATAACAGCCGTGAAGATTTATTATTACGAGTGAGATTTCTTCTTCAAAATTTCAACAGCCTCACCTTTTCTTTCAACGTGGTAGTGTAGACCAGACTCGATGGTCTCTCCTTCCCTGACCCACGTGATCTTGGGCACCGGGTGGCCAGTGAACGGTATCTTTACCACCACATTCTCGCCCTTGTCGAAGTATGCCGTCACACGGAAGCGCGGTGGTACGTTCAGTTTCGGTGCGGCTGGAAATTGTCATAATAAACATAAACTAATGTCGTCAAATAAAACACATTGATTATAAAAAAAATTAAATTTGTAGAGAAATAGACTTTAATACTAAATATTTAAAATCGAATTTCCAAAAATAATATTATTCCGTTAATGTTTTTATTTATAAAACATACAATATGTACTAATATTTCATAAGCAATAATATTTCAAAAAATGTATGTAGTAATAATTTATTGACAGAGAAACTGCAGAATGTTTTCAGGTATCTATGGTATGTGTGTAAAAACCACTGCAAATTGAATCCAAAACGTTATTATATAACGAGGCTGAGTTTATAAAAAGTCGTCTTCGTATCTCTGTCTTAACTATTTCAGAAGCCATGCAGCCTGCTTTGTAAGCTATTTCAGTTGAAGGGTATAGCAATGAAGTTAAAGGATACGGGGATAACTTCTTATTCCTAATGTACCAAAAGCAGCAAATGATTTCCGTGGAGCTCTTTATAGATAATGTACTTAGATGATGGTTACCATTATGTGGAAAATCAGCTTGCTTGCCATTCCAATTATACATAACAAAATAATGATATATTCCAAACAAGCGAATTAAAACCTTATTAACATGTAATAAGACTCACTCATGATGAGCAACTCAGCTCGGGTGGACTTAACGCCGGCGCGGTTGACAGCGCGGCAGACGTATTCATCGGCGTCTTCACCGAACACGTCCATCACAGTAAGGAAATGGTTGTCACCCTCGCTCCAGATGCGGTGGCGTGGTCCGTTTGTTATTTCACGAGCACCTAAGGATATGAGATTGTACTTGGTTATACAATTTATTTTATTGTAAAAAAAATAAGCATTGCAATATATCGGCCTCGGCCTCTAGCGGTTTAGTACACCGTATTACTTCCGATGGTCTAATTTGATGAATTAAATCCGTGAAGTTCAATTACAACAAGTTATAGATATTGATAAAAATTGAAATCTATTGTTATTAAAATTTATGATTATTAAATTTCGATTTATAGTAAATTCTTGATCTTGTAAATTTTTAGACACCTAATATATAAAGATTATAACAAGATTGATAAAATTATGACTACAAATGTTTATTTAGATCTAGTTCTAAAATATTTTGTATTTTTCTTTTGAGTTATTTATAATTTCATAACAACTAGAAAATTTAAATTCAATGATATACAATTTTGTCAATAATATACAAGATTAATATATTTATATTACATTAGTACTCACCCTTGTACCAAGTGATAGTAGGTCTCGGTGACCCTGTGATGGTGCATTGGAACTTAGCGTTGTGGTACTGGATGCAGTTGGCATTCTTCAGTGGCTTCACAATCTCCGGTGGAGTAGCAGCTGAATAAAAACAAATAAATATAAATAATTATGTATATATGGTTTCATTGAGAATAGTTCCGAAATATAAATGGATAAGTTTTGGCTATGACGGCCAGATTTAAATCCACTTGTACCCTGACTATAATAAACAAAAAAAAAAGAGTCAATCAATCGATCGATCACAACTATAACTATGGTATACAATGGTGGCCCACCTGATATATGAAATAAATTTTGAATTAATCCACAATGTAATTTAATGTTTACTTTATAAAATAATGATGACGAAAGCATATTTACTTCCTTGTCATCATTATAACGTATAAAACATCCACTGGATGGTATATGGGTACCATTGCACATACATATAAATCTCCAATGTTTTAGATGTATATGCAATTCAATAACTATAGGTTCTAGGAGATAAGGATGAATTCCCTGTCAAGTCTAAAATATTAGGAATATCTTACCTTTGGGGTCGACGACCTTGACTTGTTGACTGGCGCTGCTGGGTGGTGAAAGACCAGCCTCGTTCTGCGCAGTAACGCGGAACTCATACTGGCGACCTTCGATCAGGTTGGAACAGTTAATTTGATTCGGCAGGCACAGGACCGCATTCACACGCTGCCATGTCGATGCACCCACTTCGCGTTTGTCTATCCAGTAACCTACAATAAAAATCAAGCTTTAAACCATATGTACACATTGAGCAATCATGGGCCAACATAATAGTTTTCGAAGTACTATAATGTGGATGGCCGTAGATGTGGTAAACGTCCCTTAACATAAATACCTTTATTTCTTTATATTTTATAAAAATTATATTACATTTTTTAACGAAGACTGGTCTAGAAGGCAGATTAAACTTTGGAAGGACTTATTAAACGGCTGAAGGCTCCTAACCTAGACAGAATAATATATAAAATCCTAGCCTGAAAAATAAGATTTTAGACTCACTGAGGGTGTCTACTTCTAAGCATTTGACCAAGGTTTAGGACATATCAATTACAATGCACATCTAAATGGGACAAGGGATCCATTTAATTGGCCAACATACGTCCAAATACCACACAGACATAGCATTTAATATTTTGAAGAAACATACCTTGTATTCTAGCACCTCCATCGTTCTCGGGTTTCTCCCATTCTAAGTGCACAAAATCGCCGCCAACTTCCAGAATCTTCGGAACTCCAGGCGCAGACGGAGGATCGAATGGTGCCTTGGCCTATACACAGAATAGATACAAAATTACAAAAGGTTATTGTAGATATTGCGTGTAAGTATAGTACGAAATCAAATAGGTCTAGATAAGTTTCTAGTTGCTTTTTGATTACATATATTTTTTGGATTCAATCTGCATTTCGAATGTGGCGATAGCATAAAACAATGATAGAACAGAGTACTATCTGGTCAGTATTATTGAGATTAAGACTTTTGTTTATGTTATAGATTAGTTGAATTGAGCTACCCTAGTTTGTTATATTATGTTCTTGAGAGAAAAGGATGCGGTTGAAAAATCGGCGCCGCACAGGAGTATCCTGCAGGTATACGGAGAACCGGGTTCTTTTGCCGTAATTAAGTGTCCATTAAATGTATTTTCTTTTATGTAATAAATAAATAAATTATATTTATTCATATTCCTCTATTTCTTTGAAATTGCTCACCCTAATCGGATTTGCACCCTCCAACGCCGGTCCGATGCCATTCTCATTAGCTGCATGTATCCTGAAGTTATATTCCTGTCCCTCCGTCAGTCCTTGGACTGTGAACCTGGTATCTCTCACTGATGATGCTATTGTAATCCAGGCAGTTCCTGACGTGTCATTACGCTCGATGACGTAATGAGTGACTGGTAAGCCGCCGTCGTAAGTTGGTGGTTTCCATGCCAGTGTGCACGAGTGACGGCTGATGTCTGTGGTCTCCAGAGGACCCTGGGGAGGTCCGGGCAGGCCAGTGACAGTGACGGAGAACGTATCGGATACTTCTCCGGAGTTGTTCTTGATCGTCAACTTGTATAAGCCTGTCGAATATAAAATATGTATTATTATTAAATTGGATTTATTGTCATTATTGTCCATATTTATATTATTATTAAACGAATAAATTATATCTAGAAAATTAATTGAAGAATATGTTTTCGCAATATACAATCTTGTATTACAAAACAAATTATTTAATTAGAATTAAATGATTTAATTAAAAAAATTATATTATAGTATTTTTACAATATCTTATTAATAATGGGTAAAAATACAACATTCTTCTTTGCCAACCCCCTGGCGAAAAGACGGTCTTTTGAAGATAATTACAGACAAAAAAAAATCCATAAAGGCGGAATCATGGGTAACAGCTAGTAATACACATGACAAAACTTACCCATATCATCCTTGCTGATGTCCTTAATAAATATGAGGATGTAGTCATCGAAGACGGTGTATTTGAGGTGTGGGGAGTCCACCAGCTTGTGGCCGTCCTTGGTGAGCGTGACGTCAGCGGGCTGGTCTCCCGTGTACAGGATCTTGATCTTGGTATTGTCATGCTCCGGCAGGTGGAGGTCTCCAGGCATGCGGGTGATACGCGGTGGGTCTGGAGTATACATTTGTTTTTATATAAAAAAATACATTTTGCGCTAAAATAGGTGGGCATTACACCCGTTAAGCAGCTTGCTTTGTATGTTGTGATCCAAAGCGTGGAATGGCAGTATATAAAGGCATGACATCTTATTTATCCAGAATGGCAACGCATGAGCGGAGTCGCGGGCACATACTAAGTTGTCCAAAACGCTGTTTATGTATATGCAATGCGACGGTTACCTATTGCCATTAGCTGATCAGTTTGTTTATCATTCTAATTACATACAAAAACAATGACAACATGTTTATAGTTACGAAAACTTTTCAAATGTTTTGTCGATAATGGTTGCTGTTAGTGAAATACTTTTGTTGTATTTTAACGCTGATATCCTTATTTAATTATACTAACTTCCAATCTTGAGATGTCCAATACAGTAGATGAAGCCGATATTGTTGACGGCTTCGCATGTGTAGTCACCATCGTCCGCATCCGTCGCCTCCAGGATGTTCAACTTCAGAGTGCCCTCGCGGGACTCCGCAATAAATCTGGAAATTATGATTATATAAGAGAGACAGTTTTTTTAGCATTCCATGAATTCATGGGAGCCGGGTCCAACTTATGGCAGAGAGGGAAACTCGGAGCAGTTCCCGAAACTTCTGACTTGGGTGTAGAATTAAGGGGTCTCCTTTGCAAACGTACGTCAACACTCACCACTTCACCGCTCGTGTTTCTCTCCCCGCCTAGCGATATCTGGTAAGACCCTGCTAGTTTCTAGTATAGAACTTACTGCATTTCTAGCAGGGCAAGATTTTTTAGAAGATTGCAGAGATATCGCTGGTATACCTCTCGCTCCCACTTGGACCGAACATAAAATACTAGATAGTGTACTAACCTGGTGCCAAGAACGATCTCGCGTCCGTTCTTCAGCCAGCGACCAGTCGGTATTGGGTTGCCGGTTGCCACGCACTCCAGAGTGAAGGGGCGACCGAGCGGCGCCGCCATGTGTGGAGGTAATGGTTTCACCCATTCCGGCTTCGTTCCTCCGATCTCCTCGCCGGTGCGGACCGGAGTCGTGCATGTGGACGGTTCGGATTTGCCTGTTGGGTAAACAAAACGGTTTTTCGTTGCAAATACCAAATTTAATTAACCAGAATTTGAAGTAATAATGTTGCAATAGTTGAATAGATATGGATAGCGATAGATAACCATAGCTGGCTACGCCCATGCCAATATACATTAATATCTATACCATGTGAGCTGTAGCATAGTGCGGTAGACAGTTTCATTAATGTTTCGTTTCACTCTTAAAAGTTACCGTGATTTACAAATTATGTTAAATAACTCCATTAACTTAAATGTAGCAATTGTTAAATGTAAAATTAGTAACTGTCACCCGCACCATGCTACAGCGCACACAGTATAGATCCCTTACACAAAGACCACTTTTTGTGTTTTCTCCTCTACCTAAAGGCTGTCTGGAAGAGATTGCATAAGCGATTAGGTCGCTTAATATTGATTTCTGTAGTTTATCTGTCGCAATAAAAAGTATGTAAATAAATAAAGTCGTTAAATAACGATCCAATTAATATCACATACCGGCAGAATTTACAGCGATGATACGGAACTCGTAGTCGGACTTCTCTCCGAGATTCATTGCCGTGAAGGTGGTATCTTGTACATTGTAGTCATTGCATTTAACCCAAACAGAACCGCCAACGTCTCGTCGCTCGATGATGTAGCCGGTAACGCGAGAACCTGTAAAGATACAATTTTTTTATTAAAGGCGCTTCGTCGGGATATCTTGGAGTTTTTAATGAGTAGAAGTCTCACAGTACCCGCTCGCCTTCGCCGGGACGGGCGGATCTATGGGACATTATGTCAAAGTAAAAAAGGGTTGTTATTATAAAGTAGGGATAGGATGTGTGTAGCGTACCTTACCTCCGTCGTGCACGTTCGGATCCCAGATAAGATTCGCGTAGTCCGCGCTAATGATCGCGTCGTGTACCTAAACGCAGCTTTTGTGGCAAAAAAAGGGTAAGTTATCCCTTTTCTTTACCACAATAGCTGCGTCGTGTGGAGCGTGCGTTACCTCCGTCGTTTGCGGGCGGGTCCCAGCTGAGGTCGGCGTAGTTCCTGCCGACGCGCGGGGCCCGCACCTCGTACTGACAGTGGGGTGTGTGTGTCGTGTGGAGCGTGCGTTACCTCCGTCGTTTGCGGGCGGGTCCCAGCTGAGGTCGGCGTAGTTCCTGCCGACGCGCGGGGCCCGCACCTCGTACTGACAGTGGGGTGTGTGTGTCGTGTGGAGCGTGCGTTACCTCCGTCGTTTGCGGGCGGGTCCCAGCTGAGGTCGGCGTAGTTCCTGCCGACGCGCGGGGCCCGCACCTCGTACTGACAGTGGGGTGTGTGTGTCGTGTGGAGCGTGCGTTACCTCCGTCGTTTGCGGGCGGGTCCCAGCTGAGGTCGGCGTAGTTCCTGCCGACGCGCGGGGCCCACGCGCAGTGGGGTGTGTGTGTCGTGTGGAGCGTGCGTTACCTCCGGTTTGCGGGCGGGCCTGAGGTCGGCGTAGTTCCTGCCGACGCGCGGCCCGCACCTTGTACTGACGGCGTGGGGTGTGTGTGTCGTGCGGAGCGTGCGTTACTCCGTCGTTTGCGGGCGGGTCCCAGCCGGTCGGCGTAGTTTGCGCGACGCGCGGGGCCCGCACTCGTGGCCCGACAGTGGGGTGTGTGTGTTGTACGCGTCGTTTGTAAACATCATTCCTGCCGAGAGTACTGACAGTGGGGTGTGTGTGTCGTGTGGAGCGTGCGTTACCTCCGTCGTTTGCGGGCATTCCTGAGGTCGGCGAGTTTGCCGACGCGCAGCACGCGGGTTCCGGCGGGGTGCAGCGCGGCCGCACCTTGTACGGCGCCGAGCTCGCGGAGTACTTGCTGAAGCCGGCGGCGTTCTTTGCGCGCACGCGAAATTCGTACTCGTGGCCCGGCTCCAGGTTGTACGCCTGTAAACATCATTGAGAGAAATGAGGCAAATTCTTAAATGGATTAACCGTGATTGAGAGTTATCGGGTCCATTCCCAACCTATATAGAGATGGAATAATAACTTTTTAAGAGGACTTGTTTTTAGTAATACCATCCAACGCCTAGTGAATCCAGCTCGATGTACCAAAAATAAAGCATCCCGATCAACGCACCTGGTAGTTGCAGTCCTTGACGAGGTAGTCCGCGCCGTTCCAGACGCCGTCCCTGACGTCGCGGTACTCGAGCTTGTACCCCTGGATGCGCGCGCCGCCGTCGGAGCGCGGCCGGTCCCACACCAGCGACGCGCTCGACCCGTCCCACTCCACCACGCGCGGTGCGCCCGGTGGCTCGGGGATCGTGAACGGGAACTGTCATACGCACATAATTCAATCTTCATATATCGTCCGGCTCGAAGGATTCTTTTTTAGTTTAAATGACTGTAACTGTTTTAAACTTTTTGTGGTTCTTCGCGTTTAGATAAATGGGATATTTATTATGATAATATTATTTATGAGCCATAATAAATAAAATAAATAAAAAATAAAGTTAAATAGTAATTACAATCATATGGAAATTACAATATATTCTGAGTATCTATGGTATATACGTAATAGTTACGCGATGACGTGCTGACAAAATGTTTGCAATAACATAATATATGCTATTTATTACCTTTCTATGACATATGTAATCTACCTTAGCAATAAAGAATACAGAATATATAGATACTCAATATTTTACCGATTTCTACTTTTCGTTTATTGTTCTTTAATCACTAACCTTGGCTGTAATCGAATCATCCATAGTGAGTGGGTCAGAGACACCATATTGGTTCTCCGCTCGAACCCTGAATGTGTATTTCTTGTTGGGTTCCAGACCCATCACATTGTAGTGGCAGTTTCGGACAAATGATGAAATCTTGCTCCATACCTGAGAAGTAGGAGAAATACTTCAGTATTTCAGAATAGTAACTAGAGTCAAATTATATTTTTTCTTTAAAAATATAGTTACAATTCTACAAAACTGATTATTGTTAATATCAGCGAGTATTTCATATCGAATACTTACTCCACTGCCGTCCATCTTTTCGACCACATAATTTGTGATTGGTGAGCCGCCATCATCGAGCGGTGGTTTCCATGACAATGTGCATGTGTCTGGTGTAATGTCGTATGCGTCCAATGGTCCCACTGGTGGGGATGGTTTGTCCACTACCAAAACCTGTAAGAATAGTATTAAATTAACGTTTGAATAATTTGCACATGGTAGATATCTTTGGGGAAAATATGTCTCATTGAAGCCTTAATAATGTCTATTTTACAACAGTCAAGATTTATTTTTACTATTAGATCCATATTCATGTAAATTACATCACTATGGTCGTAATAGGAAAAAAGAGTGCACCCCCTGACATAAGTATTAGACAAACATAATAATACCATACATTTTATTACACTTCATTTGAATTTTAGGTGTGACAATACATGTTAGTACGGTGCAGATATTTATTAATCTATAATGTTTATAGACATTATAATGTTAGCATGTAAGTTAAATAATGTATTGCCAAAGTTTATGTCCAATTATGTCTGTCATATGTAACTTACCCTGCAAGTAGCGCTGTCGGAACCTTCGCTGTTGACCAGCTGTATCGTGTAGGAACCGGTATCTGAACGCTTAGCGCTCGAGTTTAGGAATACTGTGTCCACATCGGAGGTAACGAAACGAATACGACTGTCTGGGAAAACTTCCTCGTTGTTCACCACCCATGAGACCTAAAAACGTAATCTGGTTTTAAACGAGTTTCTTTATCATTGTAGTATGAATTCCAAAGTTCAAAAGTAACTAAAATAAAAATCTATTACGCAGATTATGGCTTCTACTATTAAGTTGGTGCCAGACATGGATAGAAGAGTTCATTGGCTTATAAAATCGTGATCTCTGGTATACATTTTAATTTTATTTAACGTATTTAACGTTCAAATATAGAGAAGAGAAGTTCGCGCAACATACGAAAAGAAAGACATAGATCTGCAAATATTTGATCTAAACTTAAAAGTGGCTTTTAAGTTTAGATCTAACTAAAATAAAAATCTATTACGCGGATTATGGCTTCTACTATTAAGCTGGTGCCAGAAGAGTTCATTGGCTTATAAAATCGTGATCTCTGGTATACATTTTAATTTTATTTAACGTATTTAACGTTCAAATATAGAGAAGAGAAGTTCGCGCAACATACGAAAAGAAGACATAGATCTGCAAATATGTGATCTAAACTTAAAAGCCACGTCAGGCGCTAGGATTACATAGAATTCTAGTTATTCCAATTCATGAAGTTACAATGTATAACATGAAAGTTAAAATTGAAGCACTAACCTTCGGCCTTGGGTTGCCAGTGAAAGGCACAGTGATTTTGATCTCCTCGCCAGCGATGACAGTGATGTCGCGAAGGCTGAGGTCACTGGTGATGCGCGGTGAGTTAGGTGGCGCGCACGCACGGATAGCATCCGAGCTCTGCGACCAAGGTCCCTGGCCTGCAGCGTTAATAGCCGCCACGCGGAACTCATATTCGTGGTTTTCAATCAACCCTGTAACTTTATAAGTGGTGTCTGGAATGTGTGCATGAGAAGCTTTAGTCCATTTATCTTCTGTTATCAATCTCTTCTCGACTACGTAACCAGTGATAGGAGAACCGCCATCATGACGCGGCTTCGTCCAAGTAATTGTAATAGACGATTCGGTAGTTTCGATAGACCGTGGAACACCTGGTGGGCCAGGAGGATCGAATGGATGTCTCGCTTTGATTGGCTCTGTTGTCTGCACTGGGTCAGATTGACCGTACTGGTTCTCTGCCATAACTCTAAACTCGTAATCCCTTCCGACGCTTAAGTTTTTAACTCGCAAGAATGGAGTGGTCACATAACCAGACACCTTGGTCCAGTTGCCAGTACGAGCTTCGCGTTTTTCAACTACATAGTTTGTAATTTCACCGCCGCCGTTGTCCTTTGGCGGATTCCAGTATAATGTCAGCGCTTCGCCTTCGAATTCATCAGCGCGTAGGTTCTCTGGTTTGCCAGGTCTATCGAGAACACGGACGTTAATTGTCGCCGTATCGTAGCCAGATGGATTACGTAACTGTAAACGATATTGTCCACCATCGGTGCGCTTAGCGTCCTTGACGACAAGCGACGCGGAATCTGGTGTAATCTTTTGGAATATTCTAGGATCTTTTTCTACATCAAGCAGGTTATCATCAGCAAACCATGATGCTGTGGGTTGAGGGAAACCAGTGTACGGTACGTGGATAGAGAAGTCCTCTCCAGCTCGTACTGTGATGTCTCTGACTCCACCAAGATCCATACAAGGCTTGTTAGGCTGTTCAGCGATAGTGATATCTGATGTTGGTTTACTTGGATCCGACCTACCAACGTCGTTGACAGCGATAACTCTGAACTGATATTCAGCACCTTCCTTGAGCTTTGGTACTGTGTGTACAAGACCCGGAATGGGAACATCATTGACGTCTTTCCAATCTTTATCACCCTTTCCTTTCTGTTGAATGATGTATCCCTTGATTTTAGATCCACCGTCATTCTTTGGTGGTCTCCATGATAATGTAACTGAATCTTTTGTGACTCTATCGGGCTTAGGTGCTTCAGGTGCGCTTGGCTTAAGACGCTGTGTTTCTGCTGTGATAGGTTCAGTAGGCTTGCTGGGTTTGCCAGGGCCAGCTTCATTGACAGCAATTACGCGGAACTCATAACGGTTGCCTTCACGGAGATCCGGAACTGTGTAACAGGTATTTGGCGTTGGATAGTTGTTGACTTTCACCCAGTCGCCGCCACGTTCTCTCTTCTCAACGTAATATCCAGTAATAGGCTTGCCACCACAGTTTGCTGGTGGCTGCCATTCGAGAGAGCAGTTGTTTGCACTGTATCCAGTGATCTTTGGTGTATCTGGCGCATCTGGCGGGTCGAATGGTGATTTCGCAATCGTAGGCTTGCTTTCTAATGGTTCTGAGACGCCATACAAGTTTTCAGCGCGTACTCTAAACACGTATTTCTTACCTTCGGTCAAATTCTTAACGGTAAACGAGCACTTCGGACAAAAACCAGCGACAGTTCGCCAGTCATTAACTCCGAATTCTGCTACTTCTACAACATAACCGGTAATTTCGCTGCCGCCATCGTCTGTAGGTGGATGCCAAGTGAGACTAATTGCATCATGTGTGACTGGAGTACATAGAAGAGGTCCTTTCGGTGGGCCAGGTTTATCGACAACAATGACTTCAATGTCAGCAGAATCTTTGCCATACTCATTACTGGCAGTAACAGTATATTTGCCAGCATCATCTCTAGTAGATTTCTCGATACTGAATTTGGTTTCATCCATCTTCGTTTCTGTCGATATTCTGTTAGACGCTGGTAGAGGTATTGTTCCTTTAGACCAAGTAACAGTAGGTGTTGGAGCACCAGTAATTGGAATGTTAATGTTTATTGGTTCACCAGCACGGACCTTAATCTTACGACCAATCAGGTGGTCTAATGACAGTTTTGGTTTTTCTTTCATTGGTCTAGCAATGAATACATTTGATGGATCTGATGGTTGACCAGGGCCGGCAGCGTTGACAGCTGATACTCTGTATTCGTATTGGTGTCCATCCTGTACCCTATCATCGTTGTATTCACTTGATCTAACCGGTTCCTTGTTCAATTTAACCCATCGGCCCGTAGCCTTATCTCTTCTTTCAACGTCATATCCAAGAATATTAGACCCACCGTTAGATATTGGCGACGACCATTTAATTTTAATATGGTCCTTATCAGCAGATACTAGCTCTGGTTTACCTGGTTTACCAGGTACTGTGTATTGATTCTTTGCCACGACTGGTTTGTCAGTTACCAATGGTTCAGATCGACCCTGCAAGTTTTCAGCAAAGACTCTGAACTCGTATTGTGTACCTTCTTGAAGTCTGGGCACAGTTGCGTGGTTATACTTAGGGTTGATATATGTAACAGCTGGTACCCAGCCGCCTCCATGTGTAAGATCTCTCTTTTCAATAACGTAGGCAGTAAGTTCACTACCACCATTATCTTTAGGAGGTTTCCATGACAAAGTTACCGACTGTGCAGTGATCTCCTCGTATGCAAATGGAGCTTGTGGTGGTCCAGGCACATCCAATACGATAAGGTCGAAGCTGCCCTCATCAGAGCCAGAATCGTTCTTTAATAATAAATGGTATTTGCCAGCATCTGACCGTTTGCAGTTCACAGTGTGTATGATAGTGTGATGTCCAACAGATGTGACTGTTGTTCTCTCATTTGTAGCAACTGGTTTACCATCGTTAGTCCATTTAACTTCAGGAGTCGGCTCGCCAATAAAGTTAACATCCAAGTGGAAAATGAGACCAGCCTTGATGCGAATCTCTTTAAGTGGCGTAATAATCTTTGGCGCCACAAATCTGTCTTTGGCGGTGATAATATCAGAAGGCTCACTAGGCTCAGATTGTCCAGCTTGATTAACAGCTATTACACGGAATTCATAATCTTGGCCTTCAATTAGATCTGGTACTGTCGCTTTATTCTTGTTAGGCGGTACATGAACAGCGTTCACCCAGTATGGGCTGCCCTTTTCTTTCTTCTGGACAATGTAACCAGTGATAGGAGATCCTCCATCAGATTTAGGTGTTGTCCATTGTAAGTCCACATGGTCTTTGCTCCAGTCTGTAGCTTCAGGTTTACCAGGTGCTGATGGTTCATCGAATTCGTTCTTTGCAACAATAGCGCGGTCTAATTCCAATGGTTCAGATTGACCAATTGCGTTCACGGCACTGACTCTGAACAAATATTCTTTCATATGTATTAATCTGGTTACTTGGTGTGATAGGAATGTGCTCATACCAGCATCAGACCACGTGCCACGACTTAAGTCCATTTTTTCAATAACATAATGTAAGATAGGTGATCCGCCATCATCGAGAGGAATCTTCCACGAAAGCGAGCAGGAGTCTTTAGTGACATCAGAAACTGCAAGGGGCTTCTCAGGTCTTGATGGTTTATCAAGTACGGTAACTTGAGCGGTTCCTGAACAAATTCCGAGATCGTTTTTCAGGGTCAGTTTGTAAACGCCTCCGTCAGCGCGGACGGAGAATGGAATGTCTAGGATGACCCTATTATGCAAAATTTGAATATCGATACGATCTGACGGATGAACGACTTTACCATTGATTTGCCATTCAACAGTTGGCTTTGGTGATGCTTCGATAGGTATCTCATATTGTATCCTCTGTCCTGCTTTAACAGTCTTATCAGCAAGAAGCATCTTGTCGAAGTGCGGCGCGCAATAACGTGCCTTTGCAACTTGTGGCGTGGAAGCGTCGCTCGGTTCACCATTTCCAGCTTTATTAACTGCGATAACTCTAAATTCATACTCCTCTCCTTCTTGTAAACCAGGAACAGTAGCTGTCGTCTGGTTCCCTGGTACTGTTGCAGCAACTTCCCATGGTCCATATTTCTTCTTTGCTTCGATAATATAACCTGTGACTGGGGAACCGCCGTCTTTTTTAGGCGGTACCCATTCCAAGTCCATGTGATCCTTGTCCCAGTCCTTGACAACTGGAGTGCCGGGTTTGTCTGGTGTTCCGTAGGGATCTTTGGCGGTAACGGGTTCGTGTCCGACAAGGGGTTGAGACTCTCCTTGTTTGTTGACAGCGCGGACACGGAAGTTGTAATCGTGGCCTTCAATAAGATGATCTATCCTAATACTGCAGGCTTGTACATCACCCGCTGGTACCCAACGCATGTTCTCTTGGTCCATTTTTTCAACAACATAATGAGTAATTTCACTGCCACCATCATCTTTAGGTGGCCTCCAGCGAAGTGTACAGCCGGACTTGGTGATATCATCAGCTCGGAGTGGCCCTTCGGGTGGTAGTGGTACATCGAGAACGAGCACCTTAACAGTCGCTGTGTCTGTTCCGTTGATATTCTTGGCTTTAAGCGTGTAAGTTCCCGAATCAGCTCTCTTAGCATCGACAACGCGGAACTTAGTGGAATGAGTGTCGTTAACCAATTTAATCCTGTCAGTATTGATGACAATATTATCTCCATGCTGCCACTCCTTAGTTGGCGTCGGCTCACCGGCGACGGGGACATCGAGCTCGAAGTTCTGTCCAGACTTGACCTTAATATCGAACATGAAGTTCCTGTCAATCTTGGGAGGTAGATTCTTGGGTCGCGCCAAGTGGGGCGCTGTGCCATCACTTGGGACTCCAGGTCCGGCCTTATTGACAGCGCGGACTCTGAACTCATACGTATTGCCTTCGATCAGATCAGGTACTTTTCCGGATGTTACATCGCCTTCGATCTGATAACAAAATGTACAATTTGTTAAACTTTCTGTCAAGTAAACTTACTATTATATAAAATTACATATGTCATAAGTCTACATTAAATACTCATATAAAACAGAAAATGCCCACAAAAATACAAACTGTCATACTCCTCAAAACAAACATCCGTTGCACGGGATCGATCCCGAAACACCGAATCAGTCTAGGACTAAGTTCGTAAAAATAAAATCAAACAATTTTTATTTTAATCATATTATTGACTATATTGTCAAGATTTCGAGCTGTTTTTTTGTTTACAATTAATATTTTAGTATAAAGGAGTTTTTAAATAGTGCATTCCTAAATTTTGTATATAAATTGCAATGATTGCAATTTTTACAATTAAAAGTGTTTCAAAATTTACCTGAGCACATTCTTCCCAGTCCGGCGCGAATCTGTCCTTCTTTTCAATAACATATCCCGTAATAGGGGCGCCACCGTCGCTTTCCGGCCGAGTCCATTCCAGTTCCACAAAGTCTTTGTCGAAGTCCTTGATCTTTGGAGTGCCAGGCTTGCCTGCCACGTCGAACGGATTCTTGGCTTCGGTAGCGTGAGGCGTCGTAAGTGGTTCTGACTTGCCTTGTCTGTGGAATGGCCGTGATAATGTAATTAGGAAATTAGTTTAATAGTTAATAATAACAATAACCTAGGACAACTCAAACAGTGCCATCTATGCAGTGCTTGTGTTATTGCTACTAAATAAAAAATCAAATCATTATGTACTTTTATATAGGTATCTATGTATGTATAACATTAAATAAAAGTTCTGTCCATGAACACTATGAAGTTACAATTATTATCTTTTGCAAAAAGTTCAGGTATATAGTGTTGCCATAATTACTGGTTGCCACGGTAGGTGTAAATGTTTACAGAAGTTTATATATATATATATATATTTATTTATAAATATTATATATATCCTTATTCCTATGTATATATCCTTTGGATACCAAAGGATATATAAATATTTATATCTTTTCTCATAACAGACCCATCGGCTTATTCTAAACGATAGTCAAGAACGACAAGTTCTGTCGTAAATGTATTATGAAGGTGATGACTCCGAGCGCACCTGTTGACTGCGCGCACGCGGAACTTGTACTTGTGTCCGGGCTGCAGGCCGTCGACGGCGAGGCTGGTGAGCGGGCCGTCGGTCTCGCCGGCCTGCAGCCAGCGCCCGGTGGCCTCGTCCATGCGCTCCACCACGTACTTGTCGACGGGCTGCCCGCCGTCGTCCGCGGGCGGGTTCCACGACAGCTTAGCGCCGTTCGCGTGCACGTCCGACACCTACATTTAAAAAAAAACTTTACTACAGACGGAGACTCTATTACTTTTCGTTTTAGATAGAGAGCTTTATTTTTCCCGATTCATAATCTTCGTCCAGTGAAACTATCGAGAATCCCTTTTAATCTAAACAAAAATATAAAATAACTTTATTACTATTAAAACTATACATATCACATTGTTCTCTTTCACGCAATAACTACTGAACTGATTTCTATGAAACTTTATAGCTTACACATCAGAATATCATATGGGCTAAAAATTTAATGTATTCTGAAAATCACAAAAGCCATTCAAAAATATCTTTTATAATGCTTAAATTATGTCATTAACTATATGTTTATATACTGTACTGAGTTACAACCTTGAGTGGTCCTCCAGGCGGGCTGGGCACACTGAGAACGATGACTTCCACCTCAGCCACATCCTTGCCGTTGCTGTTCTCGGCGGTGATGGTGTAGCGGCCGCTGTCTGCGCGGGTGGCTGCCTTGCAATTCAGTTTCGTGTTGTAATCCGAATGTTGAACCTTGGTATCACCCCCGGATTTGACCTCCTTTTTGGCGAGGAACCATTTGGTCTCGGGCATTGGTTCACCTGTAACCTGTTTAAGAGATTTTGGTTATTTTCTGTATCTCATATAGCGACTTGCCACCGTTTCGCGTGGATGTAATTATTGTAGGTAATCTCAAGGAGGATTTTTTCCTGAAAGGAAAACCTGAATATGTGTAGTGATGTACCACAGTTTTATAGGGCACATCAATATAATGTATTATAATTAATATTTTTTGTTAAATATCGATGCGATATGTTTACCGGGGCGAACAGCTCGTTACTATAACTATCTTGAGTGTACTAATTTTGAGTGTTACATACGTCGCCAAATGGGGCCCTTAAACCTACACCTAGATCACAAGTCCCGGGAACTGCTCGGAGTTTCGAGTTTCCCTCTCTGTGACACGATGGACTCGGCACCGCACGATTAACCCATGGAATGCTAAGAAATTTTTCTCTCTCTCTTCACTTTCTCATACTGAAGAAACCTTCAGGTTGAAGTCGAAACAATAGTCGCGAAAGACAAAAATAGCCAATACATAAAATTCCGATGCAGAGTATAAAATATAGTATAAATAATTGTAAAATTAACTTTTTAAAATAACAAAATAGTACAAACCTTGACATCGAATCCGAACTTCTGTCCGACCTTGATCTTGATATCAATGAGGTTGGTCCTATCGATCTTGGGAGCGAGATTCCTGGGCTTGGCAATAATCGGATGCGTGCTGTCGCTAGGCTCTCCCGGCCCGGCTTTGTTTACCGCACGCACTCTACGATAACAATGTTATTTTTTTTATCTATTTGGCTTTGACAATCATCATGAATGATGGTAAACTTCAAAATAATATCTTCAGTTATAGATGGGAAAGTATTTCTATTTTATTTCACCTAATGAAATACAGGCGAGTTACATAGTTACCGAGTAGCGGCCGTAAAGTTAAGAAAAACTAAACTCACTATATATTAAAAATGTTTCTGATCGTTGTATGTAAAGTAATAGAAACGATTGAATTCACAGAATTTTATGACCGAAGCGTTTAGCGAGCTGATCTCAGAATTAAATTAACTGATTTAGGTATGCGGTTTACACTAATTTAATTTAAGCTTGACTTAAAATATTGAACATACATAATCTATTCCAATCAGTGAATGATTAAACAAAAAAGTTATATACGAAGTCGCGAGCTCAGCTAGTATTAAATAATTCTGGTCGAAAATGGTACCTGAACTCGTATGTCTGCCCTTCGATGAGATCAGGCACAGTGCACGTAGTTTTGTCTGCTGGCACTTCGAGTGCCTTCTCCCAGTTGCCAAACTTGTCCTTCTTCTCGACGACGTACCCCTCGATGGGGGCGCCGCCGTCGTTGGTGGGTGGGGTCCATTTGAGGTCCACGTGGTCCTTGTCCCAGTCCGTCACGCTTGGTGTACCAGGCGCGCCTATCAATAAAATTGAAAATTAATTATAAGACATCCATGTTTGTGAATTGTACAAAGTCATCTGCCAAACAGCTTGCTTTAAAAGCTATGTTTCGGTAAAAGGGTACGGCAGTGAAAAGTACATGGCATTACCGTCCTTCGGTATGACGACACAAAAAGCGTATCATATGATAATGTAATAAGAGGTGCTTAGTACTATTGATGTATATAGGCGACGGTTGCCACTTACCATGAATCAACGTTGGTCATTGCATATATATATAAAAAATAAAGAGAAATTTTATCTCTATCTTGGAGAGTATTGGTTGGAAAAAGTATTCCTGGTAGTCACGCCCCCATCTTTGAGAAATCGACAAAGAAGCAGAACTCCATCATATGCCTTGATGGAGTTCTGCTTCTTTGCGTAAAGAAAATAATCTTGAAAATAACGTCTCAAACACCACATATGCAGAAGTTGCGATCTAAAGTTAGTAGTAAATAATGTTAAACTGACCAGGCTCGTCGAAGGGATTCTTGGCGACGATGGTGCCTTCAGATATGAGGGGCTCCGACTCGCCTTCCGAATTGACGGCCGCCACACGGAACTTGTACTCCTTGCCCGGAGTCAGGCCGGTCACGTCGCACTCTGTAACATAAATTAAACGATTTCGTTAATCAAACATAGACCTTACTACGATACATTTAACTGTCAATTTTCGGTAACATGATCTTAGCGTGTCTAGAACTCCCCGTAAGTTCTTTACTAAAACGTGTATTTAAAGTAGTACTAGTAGAGTCCTACCAGATTTGAGTGGGCAGGGTGAGAAACACGAGTAGTGAAGGTTTATCCACCTCGTGTCACAGGACAGTATTTTCAGACTAATGTTAGAGATAAAGGAAATGAGAACCATTTGTACCTGGATTTTATATTTATTCAAGGTACCAATAGTCAAAGGGCCATCATTACAGTGATTTGTTTTTACTTAGGTTGGCTGACAATTTCAGCAGGTTTAAAATGCCAGCTATCTTTGCCTTTTGTAACATGTCAATAAATAAATAAAAAAAAACTTAGAGATACTGACTGGGCTCATCAGAACGCGCACAGGGCACCCAGCAACCGGTTTCTGTATCCAGTTTGTCGATTTGGTAGTACTCGATAGGTGCTCCACCGTCGTCCTTTGGACGCTTCCATTTCAATGTCGCTCCTTCTTTGTGTACGTCTGAGATCTGAAATAGAGTTTGAACATATCGATATCAATAATAATAATAATAAAAATAGTATTCCTGGATAATTCCCACGGTGTCATCTAGTCCCAAGCAGAGCTTGTGTTATGGGTATTAGATAACTGATAAATATACTCAGGCACATTTTTTTAAATATATACATAATATGTGATTATATCAGCCTGGATGTATAGACCAGCCTCATATAACAATCACACTCGTGAATACAAATGTTTGTATCGTGCGAGGAATCAAACCCATAAGTATTGACAGTAAGGCTGTGTGCTAAACCTAGTGGTTTAGCACTAGGTTTAGTATCGCCTCACAGTCAATAATTAATAGTAGACCACCGAGGCCGCCAAGTTACGCTAAAAATATTAATTAAAAAATGATAATCAATTTGACTTCCATATACCTGTAGTGGTCCTTCAGGTTTGTTCGGCTTATCAGTGACGACCACATTAATGGTGACGGTATCTCTACCGCTCGAGTTGACGGCAGTGACGGTGTACTCGCCGGTGTCATCGCGTCTGACCGGCCGGACTACCAGCTTCGTGAAGTAATCCGGACTGTCGATGGTGACCGCCTTGGACGGTCGGAGCGGCATGTTTTGGTATCTAGTGATGAAATAGAATTCGTGAACTTCGTGTTGTGTATTTTTCTTTATTTATATCTATCTGTATTTACGACTTAATATCCGTTAAATTGTATCGCCTTATTATATCTGATCAATGCGACGGTTGACTGGTAGAGAATGTAAACAGACAAAAAATCCTCCATATATACAATTTTGTGTGCAAAATAATATTGATTGACATTAGTTGAATATTGTGACAAACTATTATTCTATTATAGTACTTATATGTTATATATTTTTAATGAAAAGAAATTTAAGTATTAGTATTAAAATAATTATGATATCTATTTCAATATTTGTATACCCCTACGGTTTGCTACATGTACTTTTATTATATATTAAGATGCAAAACTGTACCATGTAACAAGCAAATAAATAATAATTGTTATTATTAAATAATTAACACGTACCTCCATTCAACAGCTGGTGCAGGCTCGCCAGTGATAGCAGCCTCCAGCTTGAGAGTGGAGCCAGCGGAGATGGTGACATCGCGCAGGTGTCTTCTGTCGATTTTGGGAGCGAGGAACCGTGGCTTGGCCACAAAGTTCTTGCTGGCATCGGAAGGTTTACTCTGGCCCGCTTTGTTAATTGCGACCACGCGGAACTGGTATTCATTGCCTTCGATCAGCCTATTGGTAAGAAATGAGTTTGTTTTATTAATTTAATGCATGTAAAAGAAAATAAATATAAATATATTTATTTAGCGTATACAAAATAATCATAGAAAACATATAACAAGTAAATAACATTCAACTTATTGTAAACGTAGTTTTACAATTAAGAGTTAATTTATTTATATATTTTTATTGCCAAATGCATTGCTTTCAAGGATAAGATATAGCAGTATATTTACGGTGTATGCAAACATAACACTGTTGTACTTAGGAATGGCAATGCCTGCGAGGCAATACGGGCATTCTGTGATATTTGAACTTCTATTCATATCTGCTGGCAATAGTCATCACTTTTCGTCTTCAATAGACGGAAAGTCAATTCGAAGTCATTAGAAATCGATTTCTGCGTCTCTAGTAGTATTCTCTCTAGTATTTTTGTATAAGCTATAGCCCCGTGTTGCTTGTATATGGCTCTATATCTCCCTATAGCTCCATATAACTCCCTATAAATTGAGATAATTAAACAGTAACGTACCCATTAACTGTAGCAGTAGGTGTAGGAGTATGAGTCTCCACAGCTTTCTCCCACAGTGGACTGTACTTGTCTTTCTTCTCAATGATGTAACCAATGATGGGAGATCCACCGTCTGATATTGGCGGCTCCCACTTGAGATCCACGTGGCTGGCTGACCAGTCGTCTGGCACTGGTGCTGAGGGCGCATCTGGTACCGCTATTATTAAATAGAAAAATAATTAGCCACAAATCTTGTATATTTATTGTTTTAAATTTATAATTTAATATAAACTAGTACAATATATTAACCAACTTAATACAATTAAAATTATAAGTTACCTTATAACATTAGCTATCTGTCTCCATAAAAATTGTCCAGTCGTTTTAAAGATAGCAAGAACAGACATATTTTTTTTATGATAGTGTTTTTTTTTTATGATTTCTCTTTCATATGCATTCAGAGAGAAGCTATTAATTTGAAATTACAGACACTTCAATTTTATTATTTTTTATTTATTTGTATAGATTTGAAAGACAAAACACTTGAACAGTATGGTTTTATAGGAGGTTATACTTTTAACAATAGTAGCATATTTACAGTTCCATAAATACATTAAACGATAAATGCACTCACTGAATGGATCCTTCGCGACGATGGATCCAAATGTCTCCAGCGGCTCCGATTCACCCTCTTTGTTGAGCGCCTTCACTCTGAACTTATATTCATGTCCGGGGATTAACCCATCCACCTAATAAAACAAAATAATATAGTTTATTGTTTAGTAAAACTATTACAAAATTTATAGGATACATAAAATTCTTACAAATGCGAAAATGTATGAAGATAGACAAATGATAAGCAAACATTTGTCTATCTATCGGACAGTCTACTCTTTACTGAGCATAGAGTTCTCTATCTACTCATACATAAGAGAATTTGTAGTATCAATATTTTTTTTTTCTCTTCCAACTAGGGTATATGCTTAACTTCCTAATAATCTACTCTTAAATCCTGGAGATAAAAACACACGCACCTCCATCTCAGGTACATTTCCAAGAGTCTTCCCAACTGGCATCCAGCTGCCAGTCTCAGGGTCGTACTTCTCCACAAGGTACGCCTCGATGGGTTCACCGCCGTCGTCCTTGGGCCGTTTCCAGTTCAGCTTGCATCCGTCTTTGTGGATGTCTGATACTTCTAGTGGACCTTCAGGTTTCTCCGGTTTGGCTGAAAAACGAGAGTTTTAAAAATTAAAAAGATGAAAATGAAAATAGAAATTAAAAAGATGAATTACAATACGAGTGCAAACACCCAGCTGTCAGATTTTAGGAATATTATCTATAGTTTAGGTGAAATTGTCATTGGAAAAAAAATCTGTTTATGTAATTCTTTAGCGATTAACTCACAGCTGCAATTGCGAACTTATAGATTAAACAATTCGTTATCCGATATAAACAAATTGTAATGAACACATGGCGTTTTTTCCCAGTCAACTATAGAGCAGACAGAACTGTACGCGGGCAGTAAATTATTGTCAAATAACTAGTAACTAATTGCAATTTGGTATTTAAGACTTCAAAATTTTGAGAAGAACTTTAAATCGTTATGGTTTAAAGACGCTTTTCATATACTAACATGTGACTATGATTTCCAGTTCGGCTGTGTCCTGGCCGTACTTGTTGACGGCTTGTATCTTGTAGGTGCCGGAGTCCTTGCGACGCGGGCTTGCGTGCTGATACTTGGTCAGATATGGCACATCCACCACTGCATTTAAAATAAAAATAATTAACTAGTGTTCTCGCTGGATTATTAGTATTTTGTTAATATACCGAGGACATCGGTCACTATGGTAGAAAGACTTATATAAATATATTTTTGAAATTATATAAAATATATACGTATACACAAAGTGCATCTTGCACGAATAGTTTAAAAAAATAGCATTGTTAGTAGTGGACTAATAACCCCATTACTAGCAATGTACCATCTCAGGTTGACCTCCACGTGGTTCTTCCTGGAAAGCATCGTAAATTCATGGTGAATTTATCACAATGGGATAACTGATTTGACCTAATGCTCATCTCATCATCCTCCGCTGGGGACACGCACCGTGTTAACGCAGACTATTTAATTATAATCCATAAAAAAAACTTCGTATGCCGAAGTCTAAAATATTGGTAGTACAAATTGTTAATTTGGAATCAAACCCGCTGTACTCACATTTGAGACCGTTACCGCTGGTGACGGACTTTCCGTTGAGAGTCCACGTGACATCTGGTGGAGGCTCGCCGGAGACCTTCACGTCTAGCGCGATGGGCTCGCCTTCGTGTACCTTGATGGTGCGGAGGTTGCGACGGTCGATCTTCGGAGCCACTGTATGATCATATTACCATAAATGTAATTACAAAATATTTGTGTATAAGTACAATGTCGAGTTTTAAAATGCCACTCTTACTGATGACTAAAAAATTCTTTGAACATAAATTTTCACCTTTCTACCACCAACCCCTATATTTAATAGCTATATTATTATTATATATGGCAAAACAACGTTTGCGGGGTCAGCTAGTATATGTATATAGATAGTAGATATAGAAATTCGACCTAAGAGACCATAAATTTACGGGGCAATATTATTGTATATTAGATTAATGAAATAACTGGTGTACTTACGTCTCCTTGGTTTGCAAACTACGGACTTGCTGGCGTCTGAGGGTTCTCCAGGACCCGCTTCATTGATAGCTTTCACCCGGAACTCGTATTCCACACCTTCGTCTAAGTTCGGTACTGTTGCCTTTTCATTATCATTAGGACCAACCTACATAATAAATAAATAATACATTTACCCTTCTGTTCATCTAGTATAAATACGAAATTGTGTTTGTCTGTCTGTTACTTTTTATTACTAAATGGCTAAACGGATTTTAGTGGAATTTGACAGGAAGATAGATTATAAGAAGAGGACGAACATAGGCTAAGAGATATACTATACAACTAAAAGCTCTTAATGAACCAAATGAGTTTAGAAAACAGAAGTTTAGAGAACCAGTTAAATCGATGTTGAAAGCTAGTGCAGACGAAGTCGCGGGTAACAATAACCCGACCTATAAAAACACTAAAGACTTCTAAAGACTATGATGATTACTCACCTCGCAGGCTTTCACCCACTTTGGTGATCCGACTTCCCTCTTCTCGATAACGTATCCAGTAATGGGTGCTCCACCATCCTTCAGAGGCTTCTCCCATTTGAGATCCACGTGGTCCTTATCCCAATCTACTACCTCGGGAGTGCCTGGTTTACCAGGCTCATCTGTTGTACAAATACACATAATAACAATGAATATTTAATATTATTTAATAGTTTTATCTCATTATTGAACTACTATTTATCATCTGATTCTTCCTTAACCCATTTGTTTGGGGTTGGCGTAATATGTTTAATTTTACTATTACAATGCATTTATATGTTTTGTATTTGGGATGGCAAACAAGCTGACAGATACCACAACAAGAGACAGTATACTTGATGGTAAGTGATATCAATCGCCTGATTACTACATAAACGTTGCCATTACGGAGCACACAGATATCATGCTTCTTTCTTCTCTTCTTCTTCTTGTAACTTTACTACCGTTTTTCATCCAACGATCGAAACACAACTTATAAAATAAGCAACTTAGCAGACATGTAAATTACAGTTTACTACAGCCTCAACAAAGCCTACCTTTTATATTAGACGTGTATTACACGCTTAACAATAAACTGACTTAAGTAAAAAATTTTGGAATAGAAAAATCGATTATATGCCTAAAATGTTAAAGTGGGTTTCGTCTAATTTTCGTTTTGAGTCAAGACATTTTATAACTACGTGTACGACATATAGTTACTAAAATTTTAAGCTGTTGCTTACCGAATGGATTCTTAGCAATGATCGAGTGGTCAGCTTCCAGCGGTTCCGACACACCCTCGTTGTTGACCGCAGATACTCTGAACTTGTATTCGTGTCCAGGAACTAAGTTCTCTATTTCCGCCTTGGGGTCCTTGGTCTTCAGCGCCGGCATCCATCTTCCAGTTTCCGTATCGAGTTTCTCCACGAGATAGTGGTCGATGGGGGCGCCACCGTCGTCCACTGGAGGATTCCATTTGAGGGTGCAACCCTCTTTGTGGACATCTGAGATCTGAAATCATAATTTTACACGATTTAACTTCTAACTATAAAAGCGAGCACAATAAATCTCCGTAGGTCGCAGTGCTGCAATAGGTTTAAAACACCTGATAATAGACTAAACTCCTCAGTAATAAACTAAAATATGTTTTTTTTGTTACTTGGATATAGAAATATACTTGACGTGTTATTTATATTACAACTAATATTATATATAAGACATTTGTTTATTTATTTGTGGACAAATGGTTCATTATGATAAGTAATATGTAAAATTACACCTTTAATCTTCCTAAAATAAATAAATAATGCTATAATTTACCTTGAGTGGTCCTTCAGGTTTAGCGGGCACGTCCAATACAATCACTTGTATGGTGGCCTCATCCCTACCGCTGCTGTTCTCAGCCTTCAGTACATATGTACCGCTGTGCTTGCGAGATGTGATCACAATTGATAACTTGGTGCGGTAGTCTTCAGTATCCACGGTGAGATCATCGCGAGTGGACAGACGCTCTTTGTTGTGGAACCTGGGGAATATTAATTAATGGTAATGTACACCTATTATTAAGACTTTTGAAGTGAAACTTCTATGTAGACCATCGCGTGGAGCAGATAGACGATATATCGCGTTGTGTGAGAAAGAGAAAGGCTGGTGGCAGCGGATAGAGGTCAACGGCAACGTGTTTCCACATCTCCGTTGAAGTTTTACTTCTACTATGTGATCCAGCTCACTCCTTTTTTTATTTGCTAAGTCTCTGAAAATTTGTCTGGCTTTCTCTAGAAATGTACTGTCATTTTATGTATTGGATTGCAAATTGTTGGGTTTCGATTAAATAAATTATGTAGACTAGAATCTGGTTTATAATGACTTTTTAATTTACCTAATAATTTATCATAGGTAGTCTTTGTATGTTTCGTACATCTCACCCAATTGAGTAAAGCGGCTTTATAAGCTATGTTTCGTTTCGTAGGTGAGATAAGGCAGTGAAATTACAGGGTAAGAAGGCATGACATCTTAGTCCTTCAGAATGGAAACTCAAAAGTAGCGTCACGTTATGACGTGATCTTCGTGGCATTCTTTATATATATACGGTCACGGTAACCTTTTACCATCCAGCTTGTTTAGCATTCCAGACAGAAAGGTAGACTAAAAAGCCACTAGTCACTAGCACTAGTAATTGTTGTACAAATGTATATAATATGTATAAAAAATACAGTATTTATTTTTCAATATATCAACTCTTTTTGTTTTAATAATTTAATAATAATGAAATAATACTAATATATTATTAGTATTATTTAATTATTTACTCATTATTGTGCACAGAAACGTATTTAAAATTTTTATATAATAATATGTGCTAAACAAAAGCCAGCCTTATCGCTTAAAACAATCTCCTACAGACAACCTGAGAGATCAAAGCTTTGAGTAAAGAATGGTACGCACTAACAAACAACAATGAAGAAAATTTTGAATGACACTTTTGTTCACATCGCCTCTATAGTATCTTTAAAGTACTGTAATTATAATAAAAACTGTACATTAGATTGTAAAGTATAAAGTATTATTACTAATAAAATGTGCATACCATGTTTTAGATGGTGGCGGTTCGCCCGAGACCTTGATGTCAAGGCGAATGTTCTGTCCCGCTTTGATTGTGATATCGCGCATGTTGGTACGATCGATCTTCGGCGGTGCTATAAGAAGAAACGATTACGTTATTTGTAGATCTATTACATTGGGAGAAAGGGGGTTGTTGTCATGTAGACTAATAACCTCGTTGCTAGCAATGTACTATGTCAGGTTGACCTCCACATGGTTCCCCCTGGATACCATAGTGATAAATTCATGGTGAATTTACCACGATGGGCTAACTGACATGACTTCATACTTATCTTATCATCAGCCACTGGTGTCCTGCCAGCGTACACCGTTAGAGCAGGCGTAACTTATAAATGGTATATAATTTATTGCGTAATTTGCTAGTACTTTAGAACCATCCAATAGTTGTGTTAGCTACCTCCAATCGATCATCCGTTCGATTCAAACGGGGATCGAAATTACGAACAAATTCGATACCCTAGGGGTGCCCTCAGACTAAACTTGTATCCGACAGACGGGAGGTGGCCTTCAGTCGCTCCATAAGTCCTTCCGTGGGTTTGGAGTGCTATCGCATTCGCCCCCTATCGTCCGGTGAAGCTGTAAAGGCCAATTGCGCCCAACAGCATTAGAGTAGTCCGATTTTTTTTAATATATAAATGTTTGTCACTATCTTATTTTAGATCCTAGGATGATTAACAAACCTGCTATATAGGCATATAAAATCAGTTGGGAACTATGTTCAAGTCTCATTAGTAAATGTTCTTTTATATATGCAGAAATATCCCAGGATGCAGGATAGGTTTAGATTGTGACTAGATGGCGCTGTGTAGAGTGAAAACAGATTATTAAGCCTATTCACTCCTAAAACTTCAATCTTTCTCTCATCATTTTCCGTTAATACGTACCGAATCTATCCTTTGCAAGCAGGTTCTCAGACGCCGTGGACGGTTTCCCCGGTCCAGCTTTGTTCACCGCTTTCACGCGGAACTGGTATGTTTTGCCTTCGATCAGATCAGGCACGCGTGCTTCTGTCTTATTGCCTGGAACCTGATGAATTTAGTGCGTTAGTTATTTTGAATTTATTTTCGATTAGATGTAGCCCATAAAGTTTTTGCGTGTCAGTCTCACTTATTTCAGCCGTCAAGCAGCTTTATTTAGTTGAAGATTGCAGATTAAGAAGTGAAATTACGGGATATGTGACATGACATCTTAGTCCTCTAAAATTGCAGCGCATCAGTGGTTTTTTTATAATAATAAGGTTTAGCGCAAAGCGCACAGCTTACCATCAGGTGAGCTGTCAGCTTGTTTATCAATACAATTATATATCTAATTATATACAACCAATTATTTAAAGAAATCCAACATAAACCATAGACTCAACTGTATCAAATACAATACCTTTAAATAACGTAGGTTTGTTTTATTCATAATCTATAATATACAAGCTTAGATTTAAAAGGTATAGCTAAAAGCTCAAAATTAAACCACATTTACAAAAAAAAAAAATAGAAACTAACTTTTTCATACAAAACTTTGGCAATATTGTTCAATTGTTATTCGGCTTTGACAACACACTACTAAATGTATATATATGTGTGTTATAAACACACATGAAAAATAATAGTAAATAATCTTACCTCAGCAGCCTTCACCCATTTGCCGGTGTCTCGGTCCTTCTTCTCGACGATGTAAGCTGTAATGGGAGCACCACCGTCGCTGGCAGGTTTCTCCCACTTGAGGTCCACATGGTCTTTGCTCCAGTCTTTGAATTCTGGCTTACCAGGTGCGTCAGGTTCACCTATAAAAATAGTGCACTGTGGTTTTATACTCCATGCATTTCATTGTTTTTTGTGAATATAAAAATATATACTAGAAACATACAAAATCTAATAGATAAAGTGACGACATTACTTTGAATGACTTTGATAAGTTTATGGAAAATTATTTCTTATTTATATCCTGCCCGAAGGACCATGAAATGTGACTTCGTAAAATTGAATAATTAACAATATATTCGAATTCAAGGATGTGTTCATAATTTCATCATTCGCTATTACTTCTTTTTGGTGGTTCGAGATTGATTCCATTAATAATAGAGTATTTTAAGTATTCTAAATTCCAACAAACAGATACATATACTAATGGAAAAGGTTCTTAAATATTATAGTGATAAAAAAATTAATATCTGATAGGCATACAACCACCTTACCTTATAAACTACTATTAATTTAAATTTTAAAGTTTATCGCATAATAAGTAGGTCATATAACTTAAAGATATTTTATTGTCGAACAGAATTTCATTAGGTTCAACGAATCAGTTTATTCAATGTAAAACAAAAATAACATAGTACTAACCGTAAGGATTCTTTGCAGTAGTGGCGGTTTCCGTGACTAACGGTTCGCTCTCACCCTCAGGGTTGACTGCTTTAACTCTAAACATATAATCCTTGCCCTCATTGAGGCCAGTGACGTCAGCTTCAGGGGTCTTGGTGGTGCAGACGGGCACCCATCTGCCAGAGTCCGTATCCATTCGTTCAACTACGTAGCTCTCGACGGGTTCACCGCCGTCGTCTTCTGGTGGATCCCATTTCAGTTTGCAGCCATCAGCCTTGACGTCTGAGACCTGAGGTAATAAGTTTATCGTTAATTATAGGGTTGATATATCTTTTGTATTTTTTTTATACTACCTAGGTGGCAAACAAGAATACGGCCCATTTTATGCTAAACCGTTACCGTGGCCTATGGACGTCTGAAACATCAGGGTTGTAACGTGCGAGTTGCCGACCCTTAAGGACCCTAATATACTTATACCTTCTTGAAAAACCCCATACTGTAATTTCTCATGTAGTTCATTACACAATCTAAGTGTACGCGAGAACTTAGGAACCATGTATTTTATAGGGCATTTCTTGCCACTTATGTAGATCAAAATTTGTTATAACTGGTACATTTTTATTTACTCTATTTTTTTTATTTATTACTCTATCTATTCATTGATTACCAACAAATTCTAAAATTAACTAATTTATGAATATTAACTATAAAGTTCTGCTTTAAGGTCTAATTCAGCATGTGATTACTAATAGTGAGAAAGACTGTACATACCTTTAGAGGTCCTTTAGGTTTAGCAGGTTTACTGACAACGTCAACTTCGATCTCAACGCTGTCAGTACCAGAGTCGTTCTTCGCTGTCACAACGTACTTGCCGCTGTCTGCTCTGGTCACCTTCTGCAGCGAGAATGACGTGTGGTAATCTTTATTCTCGATCTTCAACCTCTCCTCGTCCTTGAGGGGTTTATCTTTGAAGGTCCACGTGATTTTCGGTTCAGGTTCACCCTTGACGTCCGCTTCGAATTTGAGCAGTTGGCCGACCTTGATCTTTCGCTTTTGTAGGTTCTTGCGGTCGATTTTTGGAGCCACTGCAATGGAGAAAATATGTTTGATATTGATGATACTCTACTAGGTTCTGTAAGCGACTTCGTCCGTGACTATAATAAGAAGAAGCTTATGTCTTTTTCTATTATACCACAGGGGCCAAAATAGCTTGCGGCTACTCGCAAAACCAGAAGAAGACATGCAAATGCGTTGCCGCTTGCCAAAATGATTAAAGACATTATTAAAGCTCGACATAAATATATATTGACTTACAGAATCTAGGTTTAGTGATGACAGATTTGCTCGGGTCTGACGGCTCGCCAGGACCAGCCTTGTTGACAGCTATCACGCGGAACTCGTATTCGCGACCTTCCTCCACGTCCGTCACGCGGCCAGTGGGTCGGTCACCCGATGTACGCAGGCAATCTTGCCATGATCTAAATTTAACCATCAATATTAGACCTTATTCTAGTATTTATAAATACAATAAAAAAAGATTTAATTAAATATAACTAAAATTATGACTTTACGTTTAAGATAACGTAGAAAGTTATTTTATTTTTTAAGTAATCGGTATGTTGAACTACCTTAGAGTAAATGTTAACCGTCGGCTATATACATAAACAGCACAACGGAGATCACTCCATCATACGTAGTAACATTCGCTTTACACCCTAAAATTTCACTGCATCTCGACCAGAAGGTAAAACAAGCGACACAAGCAAACAAGTTATCCAGAAACAGAGGTATCCCCATATTGACGACTTTGTACAAAGTCTTCTTCACTTCACAAACAGTGAATACAACAAAAAGCTAGAGATCACAAACCTGCCGCCTTTCTCTCTCTTCTGTATAATGTAACCGGTGATAGGCGCTCCGCCATCTTCTTTCGGTGGACTCCACTCCAGTTCCACGAAGTCTTTGTCCCAATTACGAGGTTCAGGACGACCAGGCTTGCCGGGCTCGTCTATACAATATTATTTAAATATGATCAATAACAATTTCTTGCAAAACGGGAGGAAGGGGATTCTTAGTAACGTGTGTTGAAGACCCCATTGCTGAGCAATGTACCATGTAGGTTAACCTCAACGGTGTTCCCTCTGGAACATAGTGAATTTGTCATGATGGTTTCCAGTGGTTTCCAATAGGGCATGATAGATTTATTGACCGGATCTCATATTCGTCTTATCTGGTCCGAGAGCCAACATTATCAAAAGACCAATAGAACGGTCGAAGAATTTTGATTTAATAATTTAAACTATATATTTAATTAAAGCGAAATATAGGAAAATTATTAAATTTATTTTATTTCAAAGACATCGTCTACTCACCGAAGGGATTCTTAGCGATGATCGGCTTCTCGGTCTCGAGTTCTTCCGACTCGCCCTCTTTGTTGACTGCCTTCACTCGGAACTTGTAAGGCTTGCCCTCTTGGAGACCAGTGATGTTGGCCTTGCAATCCTTAGCAGTACCGCATGGGATCCATTGTCCTGGAATAATAATATTAACATTACAATATTACTTATGATTACTCTCTATTTACTTACTATTAAGATTGTCTATAGATATGAAGCGACAATAAACATTACAGCAGAAGTCTGAGCACAATCGATGGCGACAGCTGTTCGATAAGAACGTGTATAGTCGCGATCCTCAGCAGTAGGGAACGATAAAAAAGACACCGTTAAAAAATTAAGGCTCTGTGAGATATGCCAGTGAAATTACAGGGTACATAGGCATAGGC
This sequence comes from Achroia grisella, assembly GCF_030625045.1. Classification (NCBI taxonomy): domain Eukaryota; kingdom Metazoa; phylum Arthropoda; class Insecta; order Lepidoptera; family Pyralidae; genus Achroia; species Achroia grisella. The sequence goes on from NW_026712590.1 coordinate 512,682, forward strand.
ATAGGCTCAAACATCACGTGTTGAAATGATGTATGTCCCATACATTGATGATAATGGTATCCACTTTCTTTTAGGTAGGCCATTGCTTTGCCATTCTTCTAGAGACCACTAGCCGTATATTTTCGTTGTCTATCCTGTATGCGATGTAATATAAATGTATTATAGACCAACCTGTGAGCGGGTCCAATTTCTCAATCTCGTAGTACTCGACGGGGGAGCCACCGTCATCTTCCGGTTTCTTCCACGCCAGCGTACATCCGTTCTTCGTAACGTCTGATACTTCTAATGGTCCCTTAGGTTTAGACGGTTTGCCTATAATAGAAAAAAATAGTCATTTATACGTAGCTTTGTGTATAATATTGTATCAACTTTTTAGCTGATTAGAAATATTTTGTTTTATTGTCATAATAGAAAACTAAAATCTTGTTGTGTTTCTTAATTAACATAGATATGGCTAATAAATCTAAAGCACAGTCAAAATAATTTTAGACTAAAATATAAAAATCTTTAGTCACAAAAAATCATCAAATATTCCATATTTATGGGGTTATTTAATCAGAGAAGAAAGAGAGAAAGAAAAAGCCGTAACTCACCGAGTATGGTGATTTCAATTTCGGCCTCATCTTCTCCCACTTCATTCTTAGCTTTAATTACATATTTGCCGGTATTAGCTCTCTTGCTCTTGGTCATCAGGAACTTGGTATTGTAATCAACGTTGATGATCTCCAAGTTCTCATTGTTCTTCAACTCCTCGCCCTTGAAGAACCAGGTAACGGTTGCCGGAGGCTCGCCGAAGACTTTAACGTCGAGGGAGACGGGAAGGCCAGCTTTCACCGTTAAAGGTTTAAGATTTGTACGATCAATTCTTGGTTTCACTGGAAAAATCAAGGTCGAATTTAGTATTACTGCAAATAAGTGATCAAGGTACTTGAACGATCATTATATAAATACGTGAAGCAAAAACTTTTTTACGAATATTGCGCGGACGAGTATGAAATTCCGCACATTTATAGTTTGTATAGAGAAGGAGAGTAGAATGCAAAATGATTTTTTAATTTTTCATAAAAAATACACTTAATCAATAAAAAAAAACATTACATATTACATATTCACACACACATATAGAACTGTAGTCTTCGACAATAGTAGATTAATAATGCTCATACTTCTAATTTATATTATAATAATTATGGTCGAATTTCGAACATTTATATTTATAATACATGTAAACCTCTATATGATTTCCGTCAATTACACCCGTACGAAGCCCGGAGAGGTCGCTAGTAAAAAATATTTCTATTCCATATAACTTGTTTACTTACAGAATCTCGGTTTAGCAGTGTGCCAGTTGGTGTTCTCTGAAGGTTCCGACTGGCCGGCTTTGTTAACGGCGCGGATTCTAAACTGATATTGGTTGCCTTCCTCCAGCTTCGGCACAGTTCCTTGACAAACGTTGCCTTGAATCTCAGCCGCCTGGAAACCATAAACAGTTAATTATACTTATATATTCATCTATCATCAGAATATGTGAGACCTCAAATATGGGTGTGAAAACATGACCACCGTTACCACTTCTCTAATGGTGATCAAATTCCGACTGTTATTGAATCTACACCTATATTATGACACGTGTTTCGTCTCTGAATGATGTTAATTGTATCTGAATTAAAGAAAATAATATAACACCATTAGGTAGTGAAATGGACTACGGACTGTGTTCTGAGGAATTGTTCGACATGATGCCTATAGCCACCTTTTAACATCACACCGTTCGCCATCGACAGGGAATTCATCCCCACACGCTAACCTAAGTGGTCTCGGACAGTGCGGTTCAGACGAGCTTCCTCTCGCGTACACTTAAATTGTGGACTACCTGCCGAGGTTTTCTCACGAGACTACAGCATGGGGTTTTTCAAGAAGGGTATATGAAGGTTCTGTAGGTGTTTCAGGCGTCCATAGGCTACTCATTTACCATATATATGAAAAAAAAATGGATACCGTAAAATAACAGCTAATTCGATAAAAAAATTAAACGTACACCAAGGCAACTCACCTTAACGAATTCACCTCTATCTCTGTCCATAACTTCAATAATATATCCGGTAATAGGGGCACCGTTGTCCCTAATAGGAGGTTCCCATTTGAGTTTAGCGGACTTCTCGTCCCAGTCTACGATGTCGGGTAGACCAGGAGCGGCCGGCACGTCGTACGGGTTCTTAGCTAGGGTACCGTGGTCAGTTTCCAAAGGTTCTGATTCACCTTCTTCGTTGAGAGCTTTGACGCGGAACTGATATGTGTGGCCTTGTTCCAGACCTGTTTTGGTTAAAAAAATAACACTTATTTTGGAGAATAAGCCAAATCCAAAATTACGATATAAATGCGTGACCATTTTTGTAGTAAGAAAGTTTCAATAATAAAAGGAATACAACCCAATCACTGTCAAGAAAAGTGGTATTTGAAAAATCTACCTTACCAAGAAATTGGAAAAGAATCTAGCTAAACCTGACACGATAAAGACTATATCTGTCTGTTTATAATTATAAATTAACAGTTTTCAGGTAATTGCATTTTTAACACGAAACATACATACAAAAATAATTTAATAAAATGTCTGTCTGTATGTATGTTCTTGCTAATCTCTGAAATGGATGTCCGATTTAGACGGGACTTTCACTCGCAGATACTTAATATAATAAGAAGTAATATAGTCCGCTTTTATTTTGCCGCAGGAGTTGCGATAGAATGCTAACCCGACCTCGCAGCTCCGGCATAGGCGCTCGTAGGAACACCGTATTGTTTTTTAGTGGGTAAGAATCCCACACACCCCTTCGTCAACCATCTGACGGGAGACGGTCTTTTGAAGACTTTTCCACACGATTAAAAAATGCTACGTTTATTTCTATTACTTCCACACACTTCCACACGGACAAAGTCACTAGTAACAACTAGTATACGATATTACCACTCACCAGTGACAGTAGCCTCAGTGGTGTCCGGGTCGATGGTACCTGCAGGCACCCACTTCCCGGTCAGTGCGTCCATCTTCTCAACCACGTACGCACTGAGAGGTAGACCGCCAGTGTGTTTCGGCTTGTTCCACTTCAGCTTGGCGTGGTCTGCGTGGACATCGGACACTTCCAATGGTCCTTCGGGCTTGCCCGGTTTGTCTGTAAGGTTATATTAGAATTTAATGTAGGCGGTACAAATAATAAATTTGTCCTTCATTCCTTAATTATAATACTTTCTTAAAAACGAATGTCCAGAAAAATTGAGGGCGTATTCCGTTTTCCAGGTGGCAAAACTATTTTTTTTAATATGGGAAAAACAGGGCTCATATTGATTCTATAAAAAGTTTTATTCTAAATATAATAATACTATTACTTATTCTAAAATCTCATCACAAATAACGCAAACCAAAATGACTCTTCTTTAAGATGGTTTTTTATAATCTACAATAATCTAGACACTTAGAATACATATTCATGAATCCATCTAATAAAACAAAATTTTACAATGTTGAAAGAACGAAACAGAGAGATATTAACATTTAAAAAGAATAATAGAGTAATATCATAGCAAGTGTCCATAGCTCCGTATATAAAATAGTATATTTACTAACCAAGCACAGTAACTTCGACGGTAGCTTCGTCGACTCCAGAATCGTTCTCCGCTTTGAGCGTGTAGATACCAGAGTTCTTCCATGTGGTCTCAAAGATTTGAAGACGAGTGTTGTAGTCCTCGTTTTCTAGTTTCACGCCTGGTGCCGTTTCCAAGACCTGAATAAAAAGTCGTAATATTATAAGAGAATAGTAAATATTACTTATTAAAAAATTGATTTTAGTGAAGAGTCCTTTCTGCAAGATGGACCGGCGACATCACTAAGGTGGCCGTGAGTGGATGGATGCGGAAGGCGGAAGATCGCACATGGTGGAAGACATTGGGAATGGCCTATATCCAACAGTGGATAGATACAGGCTGATATGATGATGATGAAAGAATATACTACCTTCTTTGCGAATGTCCACGTTTTGGTTGGTGGAGGTTCACCCTTGATGTCTACATCCAATCTGATGGTGGTGCCAGCACGTATACGGATAGCGCCCATCTTGTCTCGGTTTATGTGTGGTTTCACTGGAAACGTGAGAGTAATAAGTTTAATTATATTTTTATCTCCCTAACTAGTATGGGGCCAATCTGTCTTTTTTTTACAAAACAAGTTTTCAAGGGTCTTTAAAGAAACAGTTTCCATACGAAATGTGTCTCTTCTGTAAGACTTGGCTTTCTTGTGATGCGTTCTGAATTAAGGTGACCAAAACGACTTAAATGATGTATAAACAGTAACTATTAAAACTCATTATAAACAAAGCCAATATGTACATATATGAACCTGCGACCATCGGACGTAAGTCGGTGTGTTAAACCGGTAAACCATCGAAGCCGTCTTATAGACTAGTATTGCATATATTATAGTTGCACCGCCAACAATTATTCTGTGCATCATCATATGTACTTCGAACTTATATGTATTAAGTAAATATATAAATAAATACTTACAGAATCTAGCCTTGGCGACGTGCGGCTGTGTAGCGTCACCTGGCTCTCCAGGTCCGGCTTTATTGACGGCGCGGACGCGGAACTGGTACGTATTGCCTTCCTTCAGGTCCGGCACGCGAGCTTTGCACTCTGGTGTCTGGAGTTTGTAAATATTTATAGATTAACAACTTACACTCTCAACTTTCGCCCTATCCACTTATTATTTCTTAACCAATACTTTTGGGATCAGATACGATTTTCGCTATCATTTCAAGAATTTCTTACAGAAGATTTTTTATGTTTAATATAATCATACTACCTTAGTCAAATATACTGTTCACCAATGGTTGTTAAAACCGTTCTTGGGAGTGCCCACAAGAGTAGTTCTTACAATCGTTCTAAAACGGCAGTTTATTGTATCATTATACGATTCACATTTGAAGAGCCACGAAGATCAATCAGAATATAATAGAAATAACCTCTATTCGATAAATATAAACAAAATTTTAAGTATTTTTCACTGATAATTCTAATTCGAGCACCCATTCCACATGTAGATTCTGTTAAGAGTAGGTAAGAAATTTGTGATTATATAAAATATTTCACTACTCATGAGAGTTAAAATATTAAATATACGTTTATGGTGAATATCACCATGTATACTCACATTGGTAGTAAGCGCTTCTTGCCACTGTCCGAATTTCTCCTTCTTTTCGATGACGTAGCCCGTGATGGGTGCACCGCCGGTGTTCTTGGGCGCCTCCCACTTCAGGTCCACTCGGTCCACGTCCCAGTCCTCGATTGTGGGCACAGAGGGTTTACCAGGGATATCTGAAAATAAATATAATTTAAAAGTGTTTAAGACCCTTGTTGTTAGGTTGAAACTACCTTTAAAATTTCTCAAATTTAAACATTAATTCGTAATGAGAGCATGATATCAAATCAAGTCAGTCAATTTGTATCAAATCAAGAGGTATCAAATAATTGTTTTTTACTATTAAAAGACAAAGAGACCGTGGAAGAAAATAACTTATAGATATAATTTAAAGCCTTAAGCAGAGATTATATAATATACATACCATAAGGATTCTTAGCGACAATCGAGTGGTCAGTCTTCAGTGGTTCAGACTCGCCCTCCTCGTTGACGGCCCTCACTCTGAACTCGTACTCTTCACCCTCTTGCAACCCCTTGATTTCCATCTCTGTGTCGTCGGTCTTGCCCACAGGCACCCACCGACCAGTTGCTTTGTTTAGTTTCTCTACTACGTAACCAGTAACTGGTTTACCTGAAAATTGTCCATAAATTACATGTACAAATGTTTTTAAATTTTTTATTAACTTGTAGTTGTATTTTCAATCAAAATTACTAGAAAACTTTATAAGCATAAACAAACATTGTTAGAATTTTTGTGCCTCTGTGCGTCTAAGCGTATCAGTGTGGTCATCGCCAATATATTTTGATAAGATTCAAATGTTTCATTTTTATGGATATTAATCCTATAAAAGTTTTGAGTAGATTTATGCAACTAGTAAACTAATTATTCTTCTCGTTTCACACGATTTTAATATTAAATTATTTCATAAATACAAAATAGGTGTAATTATAATCCAGTTCTAAACTAATAACTTAATCTTATTAGTAAGATATTTGTAATATGAAAAACCTATACAACCATTAATTAATACAAATGTCTATTGTCTAATATCGATACATACTGTACTTTTTGTAACAGACATAATAAAATATATTCAACTCACCACCATCATCTTCTGGTTTCTTCCAAGACACTTTGCAACCAGACTTTGTAACATCTGCAACCTTAAGTGGTCCGCCGGGTTTGCCGGGTGCTGATAAGACGGTGATCTCCACTTCAGCTTCGTCCTTGCCGTGCTCATTGGTTGCCAGGATGCGGTACGTGCCGGTCATGGAGCGTACGGATTCTTTAATATCCAGTTTCGTATTGTAATCTACGTTGATTACATTCTCTGTCACCTGGGAATTTAATTGTTGTAATTAGTATAAGTCATGTACAAATAGGTTTATAAGTTCCGGATCGTATCCGGCTCAAAGGACCCCTCTAGTAATTTAACGAGAAACTGCTGCCAACGTTATGAGCCTTTGGACCGGATACGAGACGGGATGTATAAAACGTGACATCATCTGTTTGTTTCTTGTCCCATTTATTTGAGGTCGGCATAATATGAAAGAAAAAATCTCTTCCACTCATCGTTGTTCGGAATCATCTTGTTACTTCCTTTCTTACTATATCATCTTTCAAACAGTTCACCCATCTATTTTTCGACCTTCCTCGTCTCTTATAACTATCCATTCATATGTAGCATAACAACGTGAGGCAAGTTATAGTTCAAGCTTAATAACATATATATATACTAAATCCAGCTTTTGTTTGCACATATAATTACAGGGATTTTCGATAATCTAAATGCCTTACAATAATTAGTTCAGTTAATCGAATTTTCACTGTATCTGCAAATATGAACCCACCTCCTTCTCATCTGCTTTCCATTTCTGGAACCATTGCACTTTAGGCGCCGGTTCGCCCTTGACGTTGACGTCGAAGAAGATCGGCTTACCAGCACGCACCGCTAATGCCTTCAGATTGGTGCGGTCAATGCGTGGTTTCACTGCAACACATTGATATTATGGAATTTACATTTTAATTAAATTCAAGGAATATTTGAAGAAAAGTAAATTTGGTTCAAAATAATGAAGCGTTAGTGTCAATGGATACCTTAAATACTGTAATACTCATCGAGAGCATATCACTACATGGTATAAAACAAAGGCGCTGTCGCTGTCTGTCCTGTGTATGCTTAAATCTTTAAACTACGCAACGGATTTTGAAGCGGTTTTTTTAACAGATACTCCATCTATTAAAAAACCGCAAGCAAGCAATTCTAGAGGAAGGTTTATATATATAATACATGTACACCCATGCGAAGCCGGGGCGAGTAGCTAGTAATTTTATAAAAGGAAAAGGGGAACTTTAATACAGAAATGCAATTTTACAGAGATTGTATTTTTGATGACATGTAGCAAGATATAGGGTTATTTGTAAGTATACCCACATTCTACTCAGTGACCTCAACTAATGTTGTGATCAATAAAACTACAGTGCAAACTAGATATAACAAACCTTAGACCAACTTAACCACATTATAATAATAATAATATTTCATTCAGATTATTATCCCATAGTGTTATTAGAGTTACAATTAATTAAATCTAATGTTACTAGGATCAATCCTAGTACATAAATACAAAAATAACATAAAATGGATATAACAAGCCTCAATTTAACCAATTACTTGATATAACAAACATTTACACGATTACCATACAAATTTCATGTTAACGTTTACTCACGGGATTTGTGTCTGATGGTGGTCAGCTTGGTCGGGTCTGATGGTTCAGACTGGCCGGCCTTGTTGACTGCGATCACTCGGAACTGGTACTCACTACCCTCTGGTAATCCATCCACCTTCGCTGATGTGGCTGTACCAGGCACCTGGGTCGTACAATTTGATTATATTTATTTATATCGGTCTGAGAGTGTTTTATGCATATTATGTATGGATATACAAAATCATATATTCTATGTATATAATTTGTTTGGTACTCATAACACAAGCTCTACTTAGCTCAGGACTAGATGGTGCTGTGTGAATTGTTACTGAAATATTACTATTTTCCAACAATAACTCCATGTTAAAAATTCTATTATAAAAGCATATAGCTTTTTATTCTAATACTGCTTACCCATAGGTGACTGGGAGAAAAGGGGGTTGTAAGTAATATGGACTGATGATCTTATTGCTAGTATTGTACCAGATCATGTTGACCTTCACGCGGTTCTTGGTGAATTTATCACGATGGTGTCCAGGGAGAGGCCTAACTGACCTGACCTCATGTTCATCTTATCATCCTCCACTGGTGCCCCGCCAGCGTAAATTGTTAGCGCAGGCGGATACACCATTCCATTATCAACCATAAAAACATCATAGGTGACCTTTAAAGTAACCGTTAGAGAAGGCTGCCCATAGCATTGCCAAACCGCGATTTGAACTTTACAATAAGAATATAGAGCATCTAATATACCTCTCCAGCATTCTCCCAGTCTCCGCCCTTGGGCTTCTTCTGTATGATGTACTTCTGGACGGGCGCGCCACCATCGGACTTGGGTGGGTCCCATTTGATCTCAGCACTCTGGTTGTCGTGGTCAGCAACTTGCACGTTGCTGGGTTTGTCAGATATATCTGTAATTTTAAAATAATAAAATAAATGATTAAATCAATTATCTATATCGTTATTAATGCTGGTGGATATATTTGACAATATTGAAATATTATTTTGAAAAAAAAAAGCTTGTAGAAAGCTACAATATGAGATTATAAAGAGCAATTTAATTAAAAAATAAAATAGTCATCTCTACTATAATCACCAGTGTTAACCCGAGGCATGCCGCTATTATAATTAATATTTATATTATTTTATAAATATATTTCAATAATAATTTTCATTATGTCAATACATGTATAGTATGATATATTTAATATATAAAAAGGTGATTTTATTCTTTTTTTATATATTTTAAAAACAATATTCGTATTGATCATGTATTGTAATAAATTTAATATCATCTTTGAAATTACTTTAATTTATAATTTGAACCAACGTTGAAATTAGTAATAAAAATTACCAAATGGATTCTTCGCGAGTATGGCGCGGTCAGCTTCCAAGGGTTCAGAGTCACCCTCGTCGTTGACGGCTGTCACCCTGAACTTGTATTGATGGCCGGGTTCGAGCCCAGTGATGTCCATCTCCAGAGGCTTCTTGTCGCCGGCCACTCTGTCAAAAAGCACAAACAAATATTTGTTTTACCGTTTGTTATTCAAATGACGTAAGTATGTCATAAATTTATTTTCAACACACTTCCTCGTAAAGTTGATCTAGTTTCAGCGGTTTTCGACACGCGTGCATTATAAATACTAATAGCTGAAGTAATATTCGATAACCGCACTATTTCTTTTTCTTTTCAAATTTTCAACTGACTGCCGCGAGCCGCCAGCCAGCATTTTAAAAAAGTAAAACGGCGGGAAATACGTATAACTTTAATAATTGTTTTTCATAATTAAAAATAAACAATATATAAAATAATTATTTTTTACTCTATTGCCTTGCAAGTGTGTTGAAAAACGGTGTACGATATACGTGCGTATTTAACACAATCGCTTCTATTACAGACCGACAGATGAAATTCTGCCTCGTGTGTTATAACCAATATTTATTTATTTACTTATATCGTAATATACTATTTTATGTAGTCGGAATATCAATTTGATGTCAAACACCTGATGGTAAGTGAGTATCATGGTAGGTATATAGGTATGTATATACCTACCTTGTATATACATACATGTATATGTATGTGTATATGTAGTGGTATAGACCACTTACCATCAGGACACATCATTATGCGATGCGATACTCCTAATGTGTGCAACACATATGGGGTATCGCATCACATCCTTGTAATTTCACTGCCACTTCTCATCCTTTAAACAAAACAGCTTACAGATAAAGTTGCTCAGATACAGATGACTTCATACAAAGTCTATATGAGAGAAAGATTTTTTTATAATTTGCAAGTTTAGGCAATAGACTCACCTTCCAACACGGACCCACTTTCCAGTAGCCAGGTCCATCTTCTCGACCTCGTACTCCTTGACTGGGGAGCCGCCATCGTCTTCTGGCTTTTCCCATCTGACCTTGCAGCCTTCGGCGTGTACATCTGTCACTTCAAGTGGACCTGGTAAGAAGAGTAACAGATTACTTAACAAGTGGCGCCGACCATTACTAGAGATGCCACGAATAGTGGTTTTGTCAAATATTACTAATATTATAACGCGGAAGTTTGTAAATATGGATGGATGTTTGTTAATCTTTCGGGCAAAAAATACTGAATGCATTTTAATGAAACTTTACAATAATATAGTTTATACATCAGAATGGCATATATGTTATAATTTTCTCACATATTAGGCTTTAGACTTGTCCGAAGCTTCAAATATCGGTGAAATTTTAAATTTGCGAATACTTGACGTTTGGCATTAGTGACCAAACTCCGATCGTCGAATTTACGTGAATTCGTGAATCGAACCCGCTACCATCGGAAGTAAAGCGGTATACTTAACCACTAGACACCCGAGGTATTATGATAAAATAGACCTAAGCAAAAATACTACCTAATTCAATAAAGTATGTATTATTACCTTTAAGCGAGCTGGGTTTACTAAGTATAGTCAGCTCGAAATAACCCTTAATACAATAAAATATGTATTATTACCTTCAGGTGAGCTGGGTTTACTAAGTATAGTCAGCTCGAAATAACCCTTAATACAATAAAATATGTATTATTACCTTTAGGTGAGCTGGGTTTACTAAGTATAGTCAGCTCGAAATAACCCTTAACACAATAAAATATGTATTATTACCTTTAGGTGAGCTGGGTTTACTAAGTATAGTCAGCTCGAAATAACCCTTAATACAATAAACTATGTATTATTACCTTTAGGTGAGCTAGGCTTGCTAAGGACAGTCAGCTCGACGGTTTCCTCGTCGAAGCCGTTGCAATTCTCGGCCCGCAACTTATATTTGCCGGTGTCGCGTCGTACCGCGTTCACTATAGTGAAGTCAGTGTGGTATTCCTTGTTCTCGATCTTGATACGTTCTGTGTTTACCAGCTTGATGTTTTCACGCCACGACCTGTAATTTTTATTTATTTATACACTGTAGGTATAGCAACAGATACAGAAAATATATTAATTAAAAAAATACAATAAGTAGTATATAAGGCGGTCTTATCGCTCTCCGACTACCTCATATGGGATAACAGTCGTGGCGGAATGTTTTTTTAAATATGACTAGCTATACGCGCAGCTTTGTCTGCATTTTTAGATGGTAATCTATGTCCGTCCTCATGATACAATCTCTATATCAAATTTGATTAACAGCCGTTCATTAAGCCGTGAAAAGGTTAAAAACAGTCGGAGAGCAATTTGCATTTATAATATTAGTATGAATTTAATAGACTATTTGTTGGTCCATATATAAAACTAAATTGATTTTATCATGTTATTACTAAGAACTTGAAAGTACATAGAAGCATTTACTTCGTGCTTTTTTAGATTTAGATAAATATTTATTAGATTGTATTGCTATTAAAAGATCAAGTAAAACTGCTATTTTAATTTAACATTACATTAATTTAAGATAAAAAAGTACATACAGTAATTTATGCAACATATGCATACATACATTGCATTGCTACAAGCTTTTTATAGTTTTATAAGCGCAAATGCTAAGAAAAAACGCGTAACCGCTTTTTCTTAGCATTTGCGCTACGTCCTTCACGGTGGTTATTGAGGGTTGGAGAAGTAATATTCATTACATATGGAGGGGACAGCGCGTACGCAGTCCCCACTACCAAAAATTACGCGTCCGAGTTATCCACATTAGGGATAATCGCAGGGGTCAACCCAACCGCAGTGCAATGGAAGGGCCTCACCCTGGGGGAACCGCCTTATTGATCACGGTGTCTCCTACGCCAGGTAAGTATGATTTTACGAAACTACAGCGGGAGGGTCATTCTAAGCGAAAAAATCTTAATAGCGCGATGTAAATTGGCCAGCGTCGACATCTAGTGGAGACATAAAGTGATGGAACGTTTTGGTTTGGCATCTGCATGAAACACCCTTAAGAGACTTAATTTCAAAATAGAATACTAGAGGGCGCTAAACGAAAGCAGTGAAAGCACTGCTCGTTACGGACGTGAGCATGTTCGTAAATTAAGAAATATTCCTACTGCTTCTTCAAGAATATCGATTTTATTTGATATATTTATTTCCTTGTCACACTTGTATCTTTAGCTATAAAAGTTGGTAGCGTAAACATGCACACTTTATAAATTATGTGTTGTGGATACAATTATAAAATATGCAATTATTTACTAATAACATATTTATCGTTAATCCACTCAATATTAGTCTTAACTTAGTTCTTAATTTGAATTTGTATTCAACAGACAGTCAAGATACTAAGAAGATGAATTTCATCTATCCTAGGTACATTAAAAAGAAATAATAATTATTCGATTAATGGTAAACATTTTTTAACAATTTGTGTTGATATGTAATTATTATAGATATAGAAATAAATAATTTCTATGTACTCATTACTTATATTTTTACCGCCAATCTATAATCATTATCCTTGGTTGTTCATCGTTTAGAAATTATAATATAAATATTTATATAAATAAATAAAATAATTGATAGTGCCATACTCCACAATACTTATTGATTATAAATTCACTTTATGTATAAAAAAATAATCTTCATAAAACTTCAGTGGCATGTAATAAATAATATTTATTTATTTACCATGTGCACTCTGGTGGTGGTTCACCAAAGACATCCACCGACCACTTGTGAGTGCGTCCAGCCTTGATGATGACTGATTTGAATGTGCTGCGTTCGATGCGAGGTTTCACTGTAATAGAAAAAAAAAGTGAGCACCATAGATCTATAAGAGTTTCTTACTAACAATAATAAATACCATTTATTTCTACATTTAGAAATAATACAAGTAATGGAAGAATTATCATATTTATAAATAGCAAATATTGTGTAATACTTTGGTAAAGTATTACACAATATTTGCTAAAAAGGACTCCAATCAACATATTGCTGTCATGGCAGCTTCAGTGCAGATGTTCTGTAATAATAATAGGAGGTTTGGTGATAATTATTAGCATTTGATGGAATTTAGGACTGTTTTGTCTCAATTTTATTATAACTACAATTTGGAACACATTTTTATTGGAATACAAATAAAAATCATTATATATACTATTCTAAAATTACTTAATATTATGTTACCAATCATATTACTTACAGTTCTTATGCTTGCAGAGATGGTTGTCAGTTGGTTCGGAAGCATCTCCAACACCAGCCTTATTGTAGGCCTTTACTCTGAATTGGTACACCAACTTCTCTTTAAGCCCTTCCACTTTATATTCAGTGTTGGTATCTTCTGTTTTAACCACCTGAAAATAAATATTACATATCGAATTATTTATATACTTTTTGCCACTAGGCAAGGAAAGGTACTTATTAATACAAACAATAAAAGAAATTGATGGAAAAAAAATGTATTGTTCAACTCTAACCCATGGTAATGTGAAATGTAAGTAAGCTGACAAATAATAAATTAATAAATAACAATAATAAACAATGTAAGGGTATTTAATCTATAGTCTTTAGCCTGATTTAGTAGACACTACAATACTCTAGTCATATTATGACCAGACCAGATGTAAACACCCTATTACTATAAAATTAAAGAAACAATTAATCAGTCAGTAGAGACAGAAATTTAATTATTAAATTGAACAAATTCAAATTTATAACATATTAATTTATTATTTAACATATAAAATATAATACTAGTTCTATACTAATACTCTTTATCTTTGGAATACAGCCTGTTATAATCTGTTGTATTGCAGTGAGTCGAAACTCGGCTTTCTAGAGGTTAAAAGAATTTAAAAAATGCTTGTTAATCCATAACTAATAAATTACAATATATCAAATAACAAAATAGTAATAATCACAGGCTAGAGCAAGTCTTTAAACATAAATATTTCTATAAAAAATCAAACAGATCTTTCTAAATATATTTAGATTCGTTAACAAACTTTAAAGCAATAGTTTTTAATTGTTCCCAACTTTTTTTTGTACTGATTTTATAAACAATTTCTTGGATAATTTTGCAACAATATTATAATTATTTTTTTTAATAGACAATGTTTTTTTCAGGGTCTCCTTAACCCAATAATTACAAATACTTATTATTATATCCAAACTTACTTAATTCCGTTACACTGTAAATAAATTACAATATTGTAATATGTACCTACCTCAATCCAATCAGGAGAGAATTTATCCTTCCTTTCGACCACATATCCGAGGATTGGTCTTCCACCGGTGTCCGAAGGTGGCTCCCATTTCAGCGTCACGGATACATTATCATAATCGATGATCACAGGCTTGCTGGGCGCCTTTGGTGGGTCTAAAGTGTAATATTACTTCCATTATTATAACAGGTTTTAAAATGTTTGTTAAATACAATGGTATTGAATTCCATTTGCCTCCTAAATGTTTGTTTGTAAACAAACAGCTGTCACTTATAAGAATGACAGCAACTGTCAATTGAATGCGTTTCGTTAAAACAATATTAAGAAAAATATGTAATGCATAGATGGATAAAAAAACAATTATTGTTCTTAGGCATACATCCTTATGTATTAAGAGAAATAATTTTATTTACAATATCTCGACTACCGACTTTTAGTCTAGAAACTGGTACCGGCTTTTGTAAAAACTTAGTCTCGCCTATTTTAGCCCCCAAGCAAGTTTGAAAGTAGTATTTTCAATGTAGGGTAAAATTAGGGCCGTCAAATTACGGGAAACATGATATCATGGGCGTCACATGATAACGTGGCGTCCTTGATGCTGTTCATGTACATAGGCGACGATTACCGCTTACAATCAGATGGACCTTCCCATTCCAATTACAGAAAAGGTGTAGAAGGCAAGGTACGGTCTGTGGTACTTTAGCCTTATATCCTGTTTCCCTGTACTGTGAGTAAATACTCTATCAATATCATAAGTATGCGTATGAGAAATAAATAAAATAAAAATGACCTAGCATATTTTATAAACATGACTATTTATCACTTATATACTTACTAAATCTAAACTGCACATTGCATTTAATGACTGATCAGCTTTTGATTCATTAATTTAATCGTGCAACATTGTAGTTTCATTAAGTTGCCAAATAGGTCATGTTATACGTAATTTATAAAGCAATACTGTTACTATTGAAAATAATGGGATTTCTAATAATATCCCAAGGAAACTAATGTTTTGACACAACAGGTTCACTGGAATAACTTTTATTTTTCGAACCACCTATTATATTATAATTTTCAACGCTGCTGACCTTTACTTCACTTAACAATATCAGGCAACACTCCCATATTATAATATGAGCTAACAATAAACTTTGTTAGATTGATCTCTACGCAGTTAAACTATGGGCTAACAACTGACCTGACCTTATTCCACCACCACCACAGGCGCCACCAGCATAAACCATTAGCGCAGTCCGGTGCACATTTCCATTATTATCAATTATTATCAATTAAAAAAATCTCACCATACGGATTTTTGGCGACGATGAAACCATCCGTCTCTAGTGGTTCTGATTCGCCCTCTTTGTTGACGGCGCGAACCCTGAATTTATATTTGTGGTTCGGAGTGAGACCCTTCACTTGGAATTCTGTTGGTTCTGGTCCAGTTTCGCCACATGGTACCCAGTTTCCAGTGTCCTGTGAAACACAGACAAATCACTTTAATCCTAAAGAACTAATTTTGCATTAATTTATAGTTTTGCTTCAGCGTTCAGATATGAGTGTACATGGAAACATTTAAGAAAATTTTAATAAAATCAAATGTAAAGAAAGCGCGAATTATAAGAAATCAGGGGACAATAATAGAAACAATCTAAGCAAATCGTTAATTCAAAGCTTTCTGTTTCAACTCCGAACTATTTCTAAAAAAAAGTAGTCATTTAAGTATACAAAGTAATACGAAGTGTAATATTTAAAGATAGTTGTCGTACCTGCTTTATTATTATTAATAAATGGTTAATAGTAAATAAGTTCTGTAAATTAATCACGATTGACTTTAATTTAATTGATTGTAAGATTGCGCTGTTTAATCAGTACAATACTTGTTATCAGTTTCCTGTTCAATATTTTTATAAAGATAATAAATAGACATGTAAATTAGTTAATTAAAGTTTTTTTTTGGAAGGAAGAAAAATTATATGTACGATTCTATACTTAATCTAGCACTGAAATAAGTGCATAGTCCTTTATTGAATCATTACAAATTTTACACCTTATAAAGGTAGGAACTGAAAGAGTGCAACTTTGCAAATCAAGCTGTTTCCGGCAGATTATAGCATAGAAAGGGCAAAAATTTCAATATTAATAAAATTACCATATCCATTTTCTCGAGAGTATATCCGGTGATGTCGGATCCTTGCCAGTCGTCTGGTTTCTTCCATTTGACTGTAGCCTTCTCGGCGCGGATGTCTGCGACTTCAATGGGACCATTCGGACGGTTTGGTTTGTCTGTGAAAAATATATTATATTATGAATATATTTTAAATTTATGCAATCGAAATGGTATACAAGATGAACAATCAACCGTCGTAGTTAATATACATAATGGATCAGGTCATCATGTGACATTCGTGATACTTTTTGTTTTGCTATTCCAAAGGACTAATTTTTATACCTCCTTACCCTACTATTTCACTGACATTTTCATCTTTCAAACTTGTATTCCGGCTTACAAAGAATACTTGACAGCAGAAGTTGAAGAGATAGGCACGCAAATTACTTTGGCCAAAATTGGTATCTTTTTAATTTGGCAGGGTCAACTATAAGGTCAACATCGTCCTTAAATGCGAAGTATACGACGCATACAGGCTGGACAATAAAGGGAATGGATGAAACAGCGACAGTTATTAATTTTTTTACACAACAATAGTTGATTATATATAAGTGGGTATAAGTCTCCTAAGATATCATATATTCAGTCAAAGTTCGAAAAATAATTGCCTAAATACGACGACAAAAAAGAGGCGCTTCTAAGGTTTACACAGGCGCTGCCGATGGTCGGCTTTTTTTGCGGACTACTTTAATACTGTTGGCCGCAGCTGACCTTTACAGCTTTACCAGCTGATAGGGGGCGAGGGCAGATGGCACTCCAAACCCGCGGAATGACTTATGGGGTAGGTGAAAGCAAACTCCTGTCTGACAATACGACTTTAGTCTCAGGGCACCGCTAGGGGTTCAAACTTCAGCTCAGGTTGTTGTAATTTCGATTGGAATTATTGGACGGGAAATGCCCGGTTGGCGATGCCACCCTGCCTATTATAGTACTTACCCAACACAACAACATCGCCCACACTCTCGCAGGTTCCTGATGAGTTAGTCAGCACCAACTTGTACTTCCCGCTGTCAGGTCTGGTGGTCTTCCTGACGGTCAACACCGTGTTTCTTTCGTACTTGTCAATTGTGATGCGGTCGCCATCATCATGAATTTCCTAGAGGTAGATATAGAAGTATGAGAATGGAAACATAAGGGAAAGCATCTGACCATTAGGTGTTATGAAGTTTTGGTTATGGTGAGATATGAATTATAGTGAGATACCATTGGATGTATTAAATAGAATTGTTAAGAAGACCTACAGTATAATTAATTTTAGATATTATAGAATATTTGAAAGTTGAACATCAAAAATGCTTTAAGAAGCTCAGAGAATAATAATAGGCTACAAACTATATTTCTATACTTGCCTTTAATTTTATAATCTTATTTGTAATTGGAGTTACTGCACAGAAGTGCCAAATAACTATAGGTACACTTATATAATGCTGATATAATCTTAATTAAAAGGGTAAGCTAGGAATACTTTGATAAGTAATGACTTTAATTATAAAGTTAAAAGAGAATTAAAAGATTTATCATACGAAATGGTATGTTGGAAAATTAATAGAATTAGTTTAAGATTCAAAAACAGGCTTCGGACTAGAGAAAGAATTCAATTAAAAGTCTATAGCCTATATT
The DNA here is from genome assembly GCF_030625045.1 of Achroia grisella. Lineage (NCBI taxonomy): Eukaryota > Metazoa > Arthropoda > Insecta > Lepidoptera > Pyralidae > Achroia > Achroia grisella. Next base: position 531,006 of record NW_026712590.1, read on the forward strand.
AAGATTTATTGAGTATAAACAATGAAGAAAGATAATAATCATAAATATATAATAGATAAATGGAACATATTAAACCTTAGTGATGTGAAAATGTTATAAGAAATAGCGTGAAGTTCATAATATGAAAGTTTGTGAATATTAATGATTGATCAGATGCTAACCCATAAATAAATAAAATTGTCCAGTCATAGAGAAGTAGTGTTAGAATGTTATGTATAGATGGAGGCAATACACTGCCTCTCTTGCATGTGAATTTGTTAACACAATAAAATACTGAAGTAATGAATTATATTATTAGTATCGATGATGGATCTGTATTTCCCATGATCGATTACAATAAAAAACATAATTGTCATAAATTATAAATATAGGTAAGTATTAATTTATGACATCGTCTCGTATTTGAAAGAAATGGAATTACCAGTGCTAGGTGCAATCTACTGTAAAGAAAGTAATTTTTGCTGTGAATAAGAATCTAATATAGATGTTTAAATAGAATTACAACATTGAAAGCTTCGACACTGAGATTTCTAAATGATAGAATTAAAGAATCGCATCCATTGCGATACTTTGAACAGTGTTGAATCAAACCGTATATACATGATGATTAATATTTCAGAAAATCAAAATAGTAATATAATATCTATAGCATTAACTGGTTTTTAAATTCAATTACGATTAATTCTATTTAGTTTGCTCTTCATAACACTTTTATTTACATTGTATGAATATTTTTTTAAATGCTTATATATTATGTATGCGGTTTGGTTCAAATTGTAAGTATACAAGTATTTTCATTGAAGAGTAATCATGTTAGCCACATAGTATAAGAAGTAGGTTTATATAATGTTGAGTAATTTTTAGAACATATAAATAACAACATCTAGTTTCACCCTCTGACCTTCTCCGTGTACGGCTTTCCTCGTTTCTTTATTGAAAAAAAAAGTAAATAATTGTCAATAACAATATTAATTTAATTCTATGGTTTTTTTTACTGTGAACATATGTATAACAAGGTTAATTTTACCATTTTTTTAGAACCTTGGACAGATGGCTATTAAATTTTAAAGTCAATATTTCTATATCTGAAATTAAATATCAATTGATATATATAGTATAGTTACCTCTTCACCCTTCATCCATTTAACTTCGGGTTCAGGTTCGCCGGCATATTTAATATCATAAACAATAACCTGTCCCTTTTTAATTATCATACCCTGAAGACCCTCACCAATGATGTAGGGTTTCACTGTAATAAAATTCATTATTGAATCTCAATTAATAAAATAAAGATTTACAACAGCAAATATATTATTTAAATTATAAAATAATTTACCAAATCTGCACTTGGCAACAATCGGCTTAGTGCTATCACTAGGTTCACCAGGTCCAGCTTTATTGATAGCACGAACCCTGAACTCATAGGTACAACCTTCTTTAAGACCATCTTGCGTTGCAGCTAGACAGTCTCCGGGAACCTCTTTACCAGTTACCCAGTCCTTGCCGAATTTCTCCTGTAAGCATTAATTGTATATTACAAGCATATCTTTCTACAGAATATTCAATCTAAAATTATCCTATAAGCATACCTTATATTCAATTACGTAACCAGTGATTGGTGCACCACCATCGTTATCTGGCTTCTGCCATTTGAGATCAGCGTGGTCTTTATCCCAATCCGCAAGCTCGACGTTTTTCGGCTTGGATGGTTCATCTAAAGAATGAGCAAAAATGTTAGTAAATGCACGCATTTCCTCTAAGTCTGGTAGATACTGAATGTATACAGATAATACTTACCCCATGGATCTTTAGCCAGTACAGGCTTGCCAAAGAGTCCAGGTTCACTGGAACCAATTTTGTTAACAGCACGAATCCTAAATTTATAAGTCTTCTTCGCAATAAGATCTTCAACCTTAATCTTTGTCGGTTGACCACTTGGTACTTCAGCTACATTATCCCAGCCAGCCTTGAGAGATAAATCCTGTCTTTCAATAACGTATTTGACAAGGGGCGAACCACCATCGTCCTGCGGTGCTTTCCAAGTGACAACACAAGACGTCTGGAAAATCTCCGATACTTCCACATCTTGTGGGGGTGTAGGTACGCTCTGCATGTTAATGGTAACGTTTTTAGAATCTTCACCCTGGGCGTTTGTTAGTTTGATTTGATATTTGCCTGATCCTTCTCTCGTTGGTTTCTTAATCTTAAATAGAACCTTCTCCTGTTCGACAACTGCTTCAACTTCTTTAACAGGTAATGCCTTTCCATCTTTCCACAATTTAGCCTCAATTGGCGTTTGTCGGGTGCCGGTAACTGTTAATATAACACTCAATGAAATAAATTTAAAAATGTAGGTTCTACTAAATACATTTCCTATAATATCAATTCTTAAGTTTTCGGAATATTATATATATAAACAAACCTTTATAAGGCACCTCAATGACAAACGGCTGTCCAGCTGGTCCATTAAATTCATCCGGACAATCGATAGTTGGTTTCGATTCTCCTTTTTTGACAGTGAGCTTACAAGAAGAGCTCAGCTTGCCAGATTCACATAGGATCTCACCATCATCTTCCATCTCTAATTTATTAAAGATAAGTTGGTGTTTGCCGCCGCCCAGGTTCTTAATTTCAATCCTATAAAAAAATATGACATTTTATCTATTTTTTATAACGATATTTTATAATTATATATATATATATTATTTATAACGATATTTTATAATTATATAATTATAATATTTAATTACGGGATAAAGTATTTAGTTTCAATTGTTGATTACATTTTATTATTCTATTATAGTTTACCTCTCATTAGGAACAATAGGTTGTCCATTGAAAGACCAGACGGCTTCAGCAGTCTGATCCTGGAGCTCGACTTCCAACACAACCTTGTCCCTCTCAATTGCTTCGGTGTCCTTCAACTTTTTATTGAAGCGATTCGAGTCTGGGAACATCACAAGATTTTTGTTAAATATATATAACTATTATTAATATGAATCACAATAAAAGTCTTATATTAGTAAAGTACACAATACGTGAATTATCCGTTGAATATTTGTTTGCAAACTGAAACGTAAAGTTTAAAATTGTTTAGGTCTAGTAAACTCAAACAATAGACCGTAAATAATGATCCCGATACACATAGGTAATCTCATACTCCCAATATCTCCATAAATTATCTATCTATCAATGATATTTATATTTAATAAATAGAATACTACTGATGTAATACCATCTACATGTTACGCAATATCATGTACCTAGTATTCTCATTAAACATAATGACAAATAAATAATATAACTTTACTTGGGATGCCATGATATTTTTTTTGTATTGGCATTGCACAACATAGATACAGTTTGAAAAGAAGACTTACAATTGACTATCAACTCGCAGGCAGTTTCATCGGCGTTACTGACGCATTTGAAGTTTCCTGCGTCCGTTACTTTAGCATCCTTGATCACCACTTTTCGTTTGCGCCCATCTTTCACTATTGTCACGCGCTTGTCTGTCTTCAAAGGTTCATCGTTCTTGAACCTAACATAAAACATTGATTAATTACCAATTAAGTATATAATCTATAAATAAATACTTCTGTAAATGCAAAATAAACTCCTTTTCCCGTATTTAACCTCACATTATATTATATAGCAAGCAAATAATCATCAAGTCATTCCGTAAACGAAATAGATCCAGCTACTACAGGCTTTGCGGATAAGAATTAATTGCAGTTATTGTTTCCTTCTAATAAGTAGGGTAAATAAGAATACATTTTTAACTAGTAATAATGATTAATCAATTTGATTTACTTACCAGTTCACTTCACCAGAAGCATCGTCAAGTTCGCAAAGTAATGTAATGGTATCTTTCTCAATCGCTTGTTGCGATTTAAGAACTTTGGTAAATTTGTATGGATATTCTGAAAGAATCGTCAAAAATAATGTATGACTGTTACATATATTTTTATATAATATAAAAAATAGGACCACATATAAAAGTAAGTACAAAAGACAAAGTCTTGCGGGAAGCCCTTAAAAAGACACTGTGGACGAAAAATTATAGAAAAAAATGAAAAGTTACTTTAATAATTTATTAGAAAATGATGATGACTCACCCACAATCTTGACATCAGTTTCAGTTTTATCAGGCTGTTTCTCTATTTTACAGGCGTATTTTCCGGCATCCTCAAACTTAGCGCTCTTAATTAGTAGTCTACATACACCTGATAGATCTTTAGATATCTGGTAATAATCGCCATCTTCTAACTTCTGATCTCCTTTCCACCAAGAAACAATGGCGAGACTGTTTGACACGGCGCATTCTAAGACTACTTCGTGTAATGTGTACCCACTTGTAGTCTTCTTAAGTGATTTTGTAAAGGTATACGTAGGATCAGGTTCATCGACTTGTAGGAAAGCCGTGCAAGTAATTCCGCCGATTTCAATTGTGATTTTACCCGTATCTTCTACTTTCGGATTCATGATTATCAGTTTGTATGAATCTTGCTCGTTCGTCATTTTGTACTTTGATCCTGGGAAGAGTTCCTGTGGTATAGAAAATAATTAAAGAAAAATCAATATCATACATTTTTGGTAGTGCGAATTACGGCGATAGTAAATAATCATACTCACGTCCTTGCGGAAGAACCATTTTGGCTTCGAATTAGGCTTGGTAAAGATGGCTTCAAAAGTCACCTTCTTGTCCTTGCCTTCTTTCGCGAATTGATCTACGAGGGGTTTCAGGAACGACTCTTGTTTCTGAAAGAAACGGTTAGTGACCATTAATGGACCTGTTGTGATGAGAGGTAAACATGTGCAGTCACAAAAAGGTGCTCTTCATACAAAAGCTTTAAGTGCTGACCACGAAGAAACTTAGGGCGACTTCTCAAAGCCGTCAACTTTACTCGACAGTAATTCAAACGCAAGAAAATCACTGAACACTGTTGAGTTGATAGTAACCGAGGCATTAGAATCATCAGCCATTCTTCGATCATCACGCTAACACTCCATGCTATTGTACAGAATTTCGACATTCCATATTTTTTTTTGTGCTGTGGACATTAATTTAAAACAATTGTTGAATTCCACAGTGTGATTAAAGTTTTGTCTAATTAAAATGAAGAATTAAATGTAAACGTAACAGTAAACATTAGATAAAAGAATAAGATTTCGATAGTCGACTACATTGTGCGTAATAACCTTAATATATATTACATCTTAGGTGCTTGGTGCTTAAATGTTGACGAAGGAGTGCACTGAAGATTTGCTGTATAAAAAGAACAGAAGAGTAGAAAGTACTATAGTTTGTGCCAAATATAGACAGATATTTGTGATTATGTCGCTATACATTGTAGTAATCCAGTAGATATAAAAAAAATACAATAGCACTAATCATCATGACATTAGTCGTTGCCAAAATAATAAATTCATTGAAATATAAATATTTGAATTAATTTAATGATTATGGTAAAATACGAATTATTTTACAAAAGATTGGTTTAAGACAGCACAGAATAGACAGAAATGTTTATATTATAGCTAATAATAAAAAAATAATTTGGTAAAATCGAAATCTGCAACAAGTAAGTGTAGGTTTAAAGAAAACAGATTAAAAATTAATTTAGAGAAACAGTACCCCTATGTTGTAATAGTTAAGGATAATATGATATATCAAGACAATTTTACAATAATAAATAAGAAAATTAATGACATTTCCACATGTTGAAATACAAACAAATATGTACAGGAAATAAAGTTCTGAAAGGACAAGTTTGCCAATTCGGTTCTCATCAAGTTGAGAATATATAATAACAATTTAGGCTGTCTTGAACTAATGTTAGCCACAGTTTAAATTTTCATGATACATTAGTGCCAAAATGTAACAGTATATCTACTGGACTAACGTACACCAAGTGCAAAAGTTTTTGTGCGACAAGTATTTGCATTGGTGATACCACAAAGATACGTGATATTGTACACTGTGGGTATCAAACCTCGTCTCTTTTGAACGAGTGTAGCACCGGCCAATCAGGAATCAGTTCCGCGAGGGACCGTCTTCTATTATGATTCTAAAACAGCCATTTTATCCTTAGTCAACTCTAATTTCTTATATAATAAACCAACCTCCTTCATTAACAATTTTTTATTTAAATATACATTGAAATCTACAACTATTCATTTAATATCACTGACAGGAAAATTTGCATTATGCTTCTTTTCAGACAAATCCATTATATAATATTTAACAATAAGTAATAAACAATTAATAACAATGTAGTTACTTTAATCATTGTAATAAATAATAATTTACGTATAAATACAAATGTAGTATATTAATGTATTTAAGTTATACTTAATAAGCTCATCAACAGTGTCATATGGTTGCAAGAAAATAATCATAACAATATTTTTCATGTGGCAATTTCAACTTTCGATAAACACATGTTATATTATTAAAAAAAATCAACATCTGCAAAACATCGGATGCATCAGCTGAAATTAATTATGGAGTAAATGAAGACAAAGATTTATAATTTAATATTAAATAATGACGTGATAGAAGCTCCTCAATCCGACGTCAAAGAGAAACCTGAAAATTCAAAGAACGGACAAAAATTCCAAAATATTTAGTTGGTGGTAATCATCAAATTCATTCCACTTACATTCCCTGAAAATCATGTTCAAGTTAAATAAACGTGAAGTGGTGATACAAACTTGTGCGAGTTATTGTTTACAATTCAATTTTAACGCATTTATTTATTTAAATCGCTCTAAAACTACCATCCCTTATGCGTTGTATAGAAATCAAAATTAAATATTTTAGAAAGATTACAATAAACTTTTTGAAACTGTTACAAACAGGTAAACTAAGGTAAATAAATAGAGATGATAATTTAGGAGGACAGATTTAGTTTAGTTATTTTATCATTCAGTGTTTAAATTTCATTCATTTAAAAGAGCACTTTGGTCCTGTCGAAATGCAGGTACATATTGTAAGATAATACTGGCTATTACATGTACTTGTAACATAGACTTGTAACATATACTTTATGAATTTTTATTTCAATAGAACAAAAGTCTCTTGTTTTTATCGTGTGCTTTTATATGTTTTTATCGAACCTTAACTTTGACAGTCTCCATCAAAGTGGGCCAATCGCCTACCATTTCACGCAGAGACTTGCGTCTCTTAATGTCAAAGATACCCTAGAATCGAATATAGATGTTATGTATAGAATTAATTAGGCATAGATAAACAAATTTAATAAGCCATGATTCTTTTGCAGCCAAGTATTCTAAGCAACGTAATGACGAAAACGTTATGATTATGGATAAATTGTTATATGATCTATTTTATGACAACAGACTTTGTTTGGGATAAATTTAATATGTAATATTTGCTTGTTAACTCAAAATAGTGTTAGGATCATCATCATTGCAAAATTTCGTTGATGTCGCAAAGTACAATTTTAGTACACTAAATGAACTAACTACTACTGAATGTATGTTAACAGATTATGCTACTAAATTTATATTATTTCAAGAATGAACATACAATATAAATTACAAAAGTATAGGTATTGACATAATCGTGCGTGCGACTGAATTAAGTCAGGGATCTCGATAAAAATATTTGTTTTATATGAATCATGATGGTCAGGGTTGCTGCTTACGTCTATATGTATCTACGAGCATATATGCATCAATAGGCATTACGTGTTTTCATATATCAACTCAAAATCAATTTTAATTATATTCAATCAATCAATCATAGAATACAAACTTTAAATACATGAAACATCTTTTTCGTAAACCACGCAGCCATGTTTATTAATGCTTTGCAACTTCACCATTCACTTTAAATAAAGATTACTTTATATCAGCAGAAAAATATTTTGTAATTATTGTAAATTATTAAATTGAGGTAGTAATCACAAGAGAGATGATAAATATTATTGTAGTAATCACTCGTACGTTATATTCTAAACAAGTAGATGCCTGTAGATGCAAATTATGACATGACAACTATGACATAAGAAATATAATGCTACATTTAGTATAGAGTTTGCAATGTTTTTATTGTTTATTAATTTATTTGCTGCTTTAATTAATTTTATTAATATAATTTTTTTTTATATGACATGCAGATGAATAATTTATTATAATAAGGTATCAACGATAAAATATTAGGTAGATATATATTCATATAATAGCTTAAAATATATAATTGTAAATAGTGATAAAAAAGATAACAAAATGAAAAAAGAAAATTCACAGCGCTCATTATTATAGAAGACATTATTGCCTTTCTCGTAAAGAAAATGTTAGAGAAGAGGAAAAGATATAGAATTTGGAATGTAAGATGGAATGAACGATGGTATTGCTTTTTAGAATACTGAGGACCTTAAACCATGACCAGTTTGAAGAGCTCCCGCATTTATCAGCCGGGAATCTACAGAGTTCAACCCCTTCGGAAAAGATCACAATGAAGCCATCTTCTTCAACATATCCAGTTTGTATGGCCTAAAGATGCATACGATGTTATGTACAAGCTTTTTAATAAGTAACAAAGAAAATCTAGGAGTAGTAACATTAAAGCTTTGTATACTCTGAATTAGGTTCATATAAAGTCGCTTTAGTAGCAGTTAAAAGAATGACTAATAAAGAAATCTCATAAAGCACAGAGAACATTATGACAATTGTAAATGCGGTAGAAAGGCTAGATATTAAATATATAGATCTAATGCAAGTTTTCTATTACATAAGATTTCTTTGTCATTTTTATTATTTCTATTACCAGAAATTAACCCGATGGAGCTGTCTACATTTAATTTATTTTACGAGACAATGTAAGATTTGTAATTTAAACAGATAAGTAATGAAAATGTGTCGCATCTGTAATACAATACTGAATTATATTTAAAAAAAGTTTATAAAATCGACTTAAAGTATGAAACTCTTTAAGTTATGCCATTTTATATTAACCGAGCCAGGTGTATTGGCATAATATATCAGTTTCCTTATAAATCTAACATCGTCTCGTATTAACGTTTATCATTTATTTAGTATTTATTATTGTATAATGTATTTGTATAATAAGTATCACCATCTTCTTCGTAGTTTTCATAAATCAGAAATAGTTTTTTATTATTACGTATAAGTAAAAGAAACCTTACCCTTTCGACTTTCTTAAGGGGTGGTATAGGTTTCTCGGTTTCCTTGAGATCTCCCCAGTCGGGATCTTCCTTCTTTTCGCCCCATTTAGCGTACTTTCTTTTCTTGAGCATAGCACGGAAGTCCATACCACTCGAATCTAGATATTATTTAAACAGTTGAAAAATATATTTGGTTTAAAGAAAATTTTACGAATTCTTACAGCCATATTTTGGCAATTATCCTATTGTACCAAAATGAATTGATTGGTCAAATCTAGATTTTTAAAGCCTGCATGATTTCAAAATACATTACTATGAATACCCATTTTTTATAAAGAATACACTTATATATATTCCTAGGGTATATATGGAATAATGAGAAATAATTCTAAATACAAGATTAAAGTCTTACCAGAAACGTAGAGTTGCATTTCAGCGGAATCCTCTCCGTGTATGTTACTAACCACAACTTTATATTTGCCCTCATCATTGGGTTTAACTTTTCTCATGCAGAGCGTTATGAGACCCGTTTCACCATCGGTGATGAACTTGAAACGACCTCCTTCAATAATTTCAGTAACGCCCTTGTAAAATTTGAACGTCGGCGCAGGATTACCTTCCACTTGAACCGTGAGGTAGCCAGTTTGGTCTGCGTTGGATAAATCATATTTTTCTTATTATCTATGTCTTTTACATATTTTAAGTTACTGCACAATTATATCATTATAGTTAGGTTAAAATATACTAAACATTCTAAATACATAATTTCCTAATATTTTTATTTTTTAACAACAGAATATATTTGTAAAATCTATATACTTTAAATAATATAGCATAGTAATTAATATGAAATAAGTAAAACACAAATGTTCAGAAAGAAATGCTCAATATTAAACTGACTAAAAATTAAAATATTTTAAATATTTAAGAATTTATACTAACCTTCAACAGCAGAATTGCTCTCTGGAGCATCGACAATAACCGGCGGTCCCTCATTGCCGAGAGGTTTCAAAGGTACTGAAGGCTTATTAATGAGGTCTTCCAGATCTTGGACCGAAGGTCTCCTGGCGTCGCCGGACTTTCGTCGCTACATCATCAAAGTTTTGTTAATATATGTCCACACTTGGGAGCTCAGATGTTAATCACGATAAATCCAAAATGTCCATAAATAAGCAAACGAATATGTGACACAATAATCATAAAGCACAAATTTGAAGCGCGGCTTTCAGTATCGTAGTTCAACTTTTAGATCAAGTAGAAAGGACCTGTTCGTTTAAATAGAAACACTGAGAAATTGAACAATAGACAATTATCTCACATTATTGATTTATCGAAATCTAAAGTGAACTATCAAAAGACTTTTAATACACTAAATAAAAATAATTATCACGCTTTTTTCTTTTAATCTACACAAATAGATTTTGTGTGATTAAAATTTATTTATAAAGGTCATTGAAATACTCAAATTTATGTTATAAATTTAAAAAACATTTACAGGTGTTCCTCAAGGATTATTGTTAAGCCCGTTACTTTCCAACTCGTCACTGCCAAAAGCTATTAATACAAATTGAAAAATTATAATGGTATAGTTAAATACATGTTACAAATGGTACAGGCGTGTTATGACAGATGCACTACATTAAGAACGTAAGCCAAATGACCTGACAATGAAGATCTGGACTTCCTGATATATGTCTCGCAAGTGCTAAGACTAAAGTTATGACAATTATTATGAAGCCAATGTTTGACTATTTTAAAGCTAATAATTTTATATATTAATGGAATTATTTATATCAATTTTTCATTGATAAAAATTCTGAAATTTAAAATAGTAAGTTTATTGTCAAATAACTTTTTTAATTTCAATGTTTAAATGGGCTTTTCCTCATTCACAACAACCTTTTGTTTTTACTATATTTATAAACACTAACATATTGATCTGATGATGTTTGTGTGTACTATGTAAGAGTGGATTTTAAAATACTAAATAATTTACTATAAAGTTTTATTTTACATTTTACATAAAAATATAGCAATTCTATTCCAGTACTAAATCCAGTATGACTGGAATTTTATAACTATTATTTTTTTAATGACTTGAATTATATTTTTAATATGTATTATAGTAATTAAGGTTACCATCGGTATATTTTTTATAATTGTGATGGTAAATATTACAACCATTGTTATACATAACGAAAAGATAAAAAGAAATTAAATTATGATGGAATGAAAAATCATCTATGTAGAGTATTTCAATGACCTTCATAATATATAATAATTATTATAAATAATATTTACCTAACGTAACATATACTTAATAAATTATTAATACTTACCGGGTCGTCTTTAGGTTTAGAAACAGGTAGCGATTTCTTAGCCACCGCTGCCATTATGTTTAATCACATATAGCTACGAAGAAACCACAATACTACCAAAGTAATCCTTAAAAAGCAAAAACTATGAAGATTGTCATTCACAATCACAGTCTCATTATGATTTATTTACATATTTATATAGTCACAAACAACGAATAACAATTTCAAATGTAGTAGAGTTCCATCTGTATTATCAGGATAATCCATTTTGTCATAAAAAAATTATCGTATTAAATGCTTCAAAATGTTTAAGTACTAATAACACTTCTTTTTCTTATACTTATGCTTTATTTATTTTTATTTTTTTATTATCAGCAAATTCGTTATTATTTCGATTTAGGGTTGTTCGTGTTAATGTCGTTCCATCTTAAAATGGGCGCGAATGTCAAAAGACTGAAGATGGGGTCGTTTGGACATAGTTGCCTTGCTGTGAAGAGGCGAGGGGGACGCGGGCGCGCTATTTGTGCACAGCACAAATCAGCAGACCAATTCAATTAATTATCAGATTAAGGTGAGCCATCCAAGTAACATTTCGTTGGACGACATCATGAAGTCTTCCACAGATATCTGTTACCATGTTATTATTGGCTTTGTACAAAGAAATTAGATCCAGTTTATCCAGTTGTATCAATCGATCAGTACCAGAGTAATTATGTGAGATACTCATTTTTAAATTTAGACTGGCATTCGTGTTTTGAACTCTTATCTTGGCAATAATAGGTTTCTTATCGCGTTATGCATCATGAACGATCGTCTTGGATTAGCGGCCAATGATTTGATGCATCAAATCTGCCGTGGGATGGACCTTTTGTCTATATTCATAAATTAGATGAGATTGATTTCGTAACAACCAAAAGAGATTGATTGGCACCTTCATAACAAATGTGAATAATTCAGGTGATTGTCATCGCTGGCACACGTTGTCGCTTGAAATATCTACATAGTGACATTATTAACAAGGTGATAGATTTTCAGATGAGATGCGACAAGGATTTATACTGACGTTTTTATAAAAAAAATAGCCTAATACTTTTTCGTTAGATTAATTTATATTTCTTCTTTATTTATAGAGTGCTATTATATGTAGATTCATATTTTTTATTTTCTAAATTTTGGTCAGCGTTATGGCCATGCAATAAGGCAATGCCGCCAGTAATCTTCGGGATACCGTCAAAACGGTTCCATATTTTAAGTCTATTTGATTTTTTTTATTAGTAATTTGCTATTTTTTTTGAAAATTACGTGTAGGATAGTCTGCACTGATTATACTACTATTTTTAAATAGTAGTAATAATAATAATAGTACAATTTTTAAAATAAAAGTAGGCAAATAAATGGTAAATAAAAGCTCAGGAGATCATTGTAAGAGGACATGAGCTAACTCTAAATAATATAACAATATCATGAAAATTATAATGATAAAAATCGAAAATTATATCAAACTGTCCATATAATAGGATACAATAGGTATATCTATCAGGAACGATATCGTTGATTTCTGGTGAGTGAGAAACTATAGTTTTAATTGCAGTTCTCTATTTTAGAATCTCTTTTAGGAAAAGTACATCTAATATGTAAGAATTGGTTTACCTAATATTTATATGGAACTGTGGATATTTCGGGGCATGGAATATTTTTATTTCGATTTTATACACTTCGGCGCTTACTTAAACAAATAATATTAGTATCTATATTGTTCGTATGACAACACCTTTTAAGTTTAATTTCATTTTTTTTTTCAAGTAGGACATTTTAGCCGCTAACGTACGTTAAATTGATTTTTATTAATGTATCAGCATTTATGACTATAGAATTTTCCAATAGAAATTCATTATTAGTCTCATATAATATTTAACGTAGCAACTACGTTATTATGTTTTATTGTCAGTAGCAAATCATATGTAGAGCTGCCAAATGTTTTTGATTCTACCATACCATTAAGACAGTGGCATCGCTAGTGGGAGTGCGACCGTCTTGAAACCCACGCGCGCGCAGGTATTCCTGAATTCCCAATATCGATCTCGATCATTAATCATCAGTTCTAATCATAGATCGGATCTTTTTTTATAGCAGAACTACATTTACATGTTTCTTTATACGTTTAGTCAATTTATTAATACGTGGTCTTTATAGTATTTACATTTTGTTTAATTTTATATGATCTCATTAAATAACTCAGAATAAATTCATGTACCATTTCCTGATGTGATATAGATAAAAGTATTTGATATATATGAAATACTTCAATTTATGTTACATGAAGATCAAAATTATGGCTAAACACCGATAGTTCTATTTTCTCTTTTTCACATTTACAACAAATACTTGAGCTATTTCCAGATTTCTTAAAAAACATTAATAATGTATTGGCAGCGATTATATATTAATGTTTATTTGTTCCCTCAACAGGTAATTATCACGACTCACTTCTAGCAACTACTTAACAACAATACGGGAAGACATAATTCACTTTGGTTGGCATCGCAACGTAGTTAAGGGTGAGAACATTTCAAGATCTCTTCGGTTGCTCTTGGCCTAATTTATGCAGTCATATTTATAAGAATAACAATCAATCATAACGCATACAACAGCAGTTCTGGCGCAGTCTGACTGTTCATGCGCCTCATTAAACTCACACTTATAGTTTTTACTAACATTTGACACAGGTGTGTATTTCTGTCTCACTGCACTGTTCAAAATTGCATACCAACACTTGCGTTATTATATATTTTAATCTCTTATTCGACATTTTTGAGGTATATTTTAATATTGCATACTTAGTTCAGATTAATGTACCAAGTATTAGCAAGTCCTGGTAATTATTCTTTGTTTTGTCACACGGTTATTTATAAAATGTTGGCTTCAAACTCATACTGTATTTATAGAATCGTTTTTAGCATTCTTATCTAAATTAAGTTCAGTCCATTTATATAATTCGACTGTGACATAAATAGATTCATCAAAATATAAAAGATACGTACCTTTATAAATTATTTTAGATTACTAGTAGTTTGGAGTATTGTGGCATCTTTATTAAGGCTAATATAATAATATCTATGATCAAAATAATATTTGACTAAATTTATTTGACAATATTCATATAAAACACCGAAGTTATCGAGAATTTCAAGGTGATCATAGATATTAAAATTTGTCTATTTGTTGCAGCTAGGATTATTGCTCGCTCGTTATATGCTTCGGAATATGCGATCATTTATAATATAATTGGGACAAACTGCAACGACATTTCCGGAATCTCACAAATAGATATTATTTTAGCCATTGCAATATCTCCCTTAGTTGTATTAGAAGAACATGCTTAATTTCAATATTAGATACAGTCTTTTAAATGGAATCATGCATAATTGATTTTACATGTGCTATTATTTATGTTAGTAATTTTTACTATCAAGTTACCGAGACAGGAGATTAATAGCAATTTGAACTAATTTCTTTACTACAAAACATTCGAGAACCTTAAACTTTTGTACATTGATGACTGCAGCGACCAATTATAAAATGAAAAAAATAAAACATTTTACATTTTACAATTAGTCTCAAGTGTTTATCCTATCGCCAAATATTATTTACTCTTTCAATTAATCACTTGAAAAATCTATGTTAGCCACGTATCTATAAGAATTTTTTCATCTATGACATATAATCTAAACATATATCTTCCACACATTATATACCTCATCCATCAGTTCACCGGGCCTGCTGCGTTTCTTTTTTGGAAAAAAATATTCGTTTTAGTATACCATTCTCTGTTAATTGAGTGCATAAATGAATTGAAAACTTAAAATATCAATATTTCGTGTGCATATATTATGTGTGTTATATTTATTATAAAGCAATAAATAATATGTATAAGAAATGTGGGTGTTTAATATTTTGTGCGTAGGAGTAAATTATGTGCATTGAGTTTGTACCATTTGTTAGATCATATATTCATGTTCAGATTGAAATTTATAATCAGTTTTCACACTAAATGAGTAGAAAACATTGTAACAAACTATAGTGTGCTTAATATTAAGGGATTAGTTGAAAACTAAAAAATGTTATTGGATTTTGGAAAACTAGAGCCATTCTAAAAGTATAACTACGAAGCAGTGTTAATAAGAGTCCTCTTTGCAAATATAATGCAATACAATAATCACATTACATTTTTCTCTTCGAAACTCTTATTAGCAAATAGTAAAAAAATTGTTCCAGCGATATGAAGTCATATATCCCCGCTGGACGGCAAAGCGGCAATACTAATTGGAGTAGAGGAGAACTTCTATGGGGAAAGTAGTGTATATCAAATGACTTAGGTATTGAAAGGTCATTTTGTTTGTAAATTATATATTTAATGAGAAGTAATATTTAGAAAGTAACAATGAATTATTTATTGCTATAACAACTGGTGTAAGATTTATAGAGTATATGCAGTCATATATTTGTAGTTCGAAATTGTTGTCCGTATTGTCATATGTGTACCAAAAGGAAGAAAATAAAATAAAAGACAAAAATGCTTTGCAAAAGCGAGCAGCGTCCGTCTAAACTGGCCAGATCCAGTAGATCTCACCTTTTTGTCGTCTAAAACTTCTCCAGGACGCAATTTGTTGACCTGTTGTTAAAAATATATTGATAATATCCCTAATATATACATCAATAAATTGCCTATCTCTGCCGCCGAACCTGGGCCCTACCTACCTACTCGATGCTATCATTCGGTGCAGATATAAATCAGCGAGTGCAAGAGTTATTACGTTATGTGTTGCATCATTTTCATGTTAATGTATAATATTGTTAGTGACCATTTGAGTACGCGATGTACTCAAGTCAATTTCATAGTCCCTAAAATCAAGAGCATTCTCTGTATCCGTTGTTATGTGCGAGACGTGCTTACAAGCTGTGCAATTTATCTGTGTGCGCGGACTCCACAATGATGTGCGATTTAGACTCTGTGCTATCGACGACAAAATTAACAAAAAAAACTGGATAACCACATAACCCAATCGATCATGATCTAAACAGTTGAACGTTTACGTGATTATCCAGACATATAAGAATATTCGAGCCGCGGCGAGTGCAAACGCATTAATTATAATTCTGTAAATATATAGTTAAGACTTAATCACGGCAATATAACGGACAGCATTCACGTAAATACTTTAGCGTTTTTTGCTTTTACCTTCTTCTCTTCGATCACCTCACCAGGTCTTAGTTTTCTATTCTCCTGTGGATTATGTTTTGTATGGTATTTAATATCTACAGAAACGATGCTCAAAATCAAACTTTTTATATCCCTAATGTAGTAAACACAACTCTAGTGTTCTAGAAGCAGGGAAGAAGGGGTTCTAAGCTTAAATCACTATAAAACTTTTTTCATTCTACTAAAGCATTCATGGCTATAATGAAAATAAATTAAGCTCCATCTTTCTATTGATGGGTATTAGCATAACTTTAAAGGGAAATACTCAAGGTAGTTCTAATGTTATGGGTTCGGCTTGAGAGAATAGGGTATCTACACTACGTAGTAGGGCTTAATAATTACATTTATGCATACGAACTAACATCAGAAGACGAGGTATTAAATATGAATTTATATTATAATAATAAAATATATATAAAACTATTTCTAATGTTAGTTCATAGAGTAATATAATTAATAAAATATTTTCTAAGTTACAGTTGGACAATATAATAATGTAGTTTTGTTTTACAAAATTTTAATCATACCTTAATTGCATTTCATAAGTCACCAATATCTACTAATGTAATTGTGGATTCGTAATATTATTTAAAAACAAACGTTTTTGCTATGACACCGTCACCTTAATTATTTTATAAATAATACAACATACCTCGTCACTGATAATGAGAGAAGGTCGGCGTCCCATTTCCTCTGGTGGCGGAATGAGAGAACCACGTCTGGCGACGGGAGGACCAGGACCTAGTGAAGGTTTTCTTGGTGCGTCTGGTTTTGGAGACTTTTCACGAATTACTTCAATCTTTGGAGCAGCCGGTTTCTCCTCTGGTGCCTTGATTTCAGGTACCTTAGGAGTTGGCTGCGTAGAAACATTTAATCATTAAGTCTATATAATATGTATTATATTTCACATCAAGTACCTTACGAGATAGACGTAGGTTATTCAAATACTAATAGTGATTAGTAATAAATTTAGTTTGATACATACAGAAATAATTATATAATGTACCTTATCTTTTTCTGGTTTATCCCTTGTTGTTGGTGTGGGAGATATCTTCTCATATTTTTCAAGATCAGGCCTATCGTAGTCTGCGATCTCGGGCAGATCTTCGGCCTTCTTTTTCACTGAAGTTACTTTGGCTTTTTTGACTTCTTCTTCTACTTTCTCTTCCTTAACAGCAACTTTCTGTAATGTATACTCCTAGTCAATTTGTGACTAAGTCATGGTTTATTTATGATACGTACCAACAATATGCCACATGGTAATTTTAATTACCTCGACATAGTCTGATCTGAGGGTCATACATAAAATTACGAATACACAGTAAAATTTGAAATCAGTAACTTACCATGAATTTAGTACCTATATAGTAAAATAATACATAACTATGATAGACATATAAAATAAGATACGATTATTAAATGTAATAATTATTAATAAGCAAAGCAAAGCAGGAAAACAGTTAGTAAACATTTATATAGTGAAGTTAAAATTACGTGCCAACAGTGCATTTTGTTAAAATTAAAACATTGCATTGTTATATTATACTTTATACTGTATACAGGACGTGTTATTTCTATATACTGTGGTATATTCGTGTGTTTAATAATAACTAACTAATTCACAAGGTATAATTTACTAATCGACTACATTGCATTTTATAACAATTTTATTTCTATGAATGGCTACAATTAAAATACCGAATAAAATAAAAAAAATCATTGGACCTATTAAAATATGAGTTTGTAGCCATTAATAGAAAATTTAGTGCAAAATTAACTACAATAGTTCAAATTTTTGGTGCTATGCAAAATAGTGCATGGTGCTCAATGTAATTTTTAAAATAAATAGAACAATGTGCATTGTGCATAATTTGTGCCATATTCTGATCAGTGCCAATGTGTATACCTCATCAGGTCTGCTGGTAAAAGCGGGTTGTGGGATTTCTAGTGTGCTTGCAATAGGCTCATCTTTTTCTTCTGTCGTTTCAGCCTACAGGGAAATATCATTAATGGCGACCATACGCAATGTTTCTTTGATAGAACTTTCATTATTCTTACTCGCTTAAAATATTTTATAATTGTGTGTTAAAGGAAAGAATGTTGTGTATTTTGTTTTTAAAGCCGATGAAGTGCATTTGAGTTAATTATCTTTGTGTGATGATGCAAAGCATTCCAAGTTAGAATGCTTCAAACGTTTGAAACTTTCGAATTTAGTAAGAATTTGTTTAATAATGATATTTTAAAGTTCAATCAGGTATGTTACTCTGTGTACCTGAGGAGACCACGGTCTTCTTCGTGGCAAATTGTTGGTTGGTTCTAATAGTGTTGGTATATATTTGTCTTCAAGCTCTGGTGTTTGTTCAGCCTGATTACGGAATATAGCATTTCATTACTCTGGTAAAATTTATACTAAACAAAAATAAAAAGTAATAATATAATGTCTTGTGTCTACCTGAGGTATTTCTGGAATAACTTGCCACGAAAATGGTACCTCATTTTTGGTCTCTTGTGTTTGTGGTGCTGATATTGCTGGCACCTATTACAATTTTGAATTTTATAATGTTTCCTTAGTAATCGATTATGTTTGCTTATAAACTTAAATTGAAAAAACCTGTAGTATTGGATTGCATTACGTAAATATCGTATTACTTTTGTACCGTCAAAGTGTGTATTAATTGGAAAAATTTTAAAATCTCAGTGTTGCATAATGACATCTGAATATGTGTTTTTTTCTAACAATCTAAAAATCAAATTTAATAACAATTAACTAAGTATTTTAATGTAGGTACTGTTTATTTCTATTTTATATACATTTATAAATCAAAAGATTTATAAATTAAAATGTACCTTTTTATTCGATTCATCAAAAGTTTAGCCAGTCTTAAAAATATGTTTTAAGACATTGATAATTAAAAAATATTAATTGAAACTACCTGTGTAGTTTGTGTATCTTCTTTCGTTGGTTCCGATGGTTCATCGTCTTCAAATTGAAATTCCTATTGAATATACAATTTCAATTAATACTCTACACTTGGATTTTTTTGTTGAAAATAAGAAACCAATTTTGAATTAAGTAGAAACGATTACCAACCTCCACGTATGGCTTTTTTTTCCATGGACAGAATGGAGACTGTGCGGGTGTCAACATTGGTCGAGGTTCCTAATAAATTAAGATATTGAGTAAGGAAAATAGTTTATGTAGTATAAACCAATTAACATTATTTAATGATTCGATTAGAAGAATAAAAAACAAAGAGTTATATACCTCTGTTTTTTGAGTTTCTTGTACGGATACATCGCTTTCATCTTCATCTTCCTAAAATAATTTAAATGTCACGTAATTAGAATTGATTTCGTCAAGACTCTTAAGTTTGTTTCGAATAATGATATAATTTTGTGTCTATGTATCTTACAAAGCTTGTACACTTATGTAAGACACAGCCAAATATATGTATGTGCAAATAATGAAGAATTTAACTTATCCAGTTTAAAATAGTATTAGTTTACTTGACTTATCATTCTTTTCGAATTCAGTTGTTTCTTTAGTTTTAGATTCGACAATTTTCTTTTAGTTTCTATAAAACATAAATACCATTTTAAAAGATTATGCTAGCTATTAAAAAGTAGTAGTATACTCTAGTATGCCTTTATGTCGCGATTGGTTTATTTTATTTCCGAAATTCATAGTTTGAATGACAATATTCGTATTTTTGAGTGTTACGTACATGTGTGATCAGGTGTATACGTCTGTGATATACCTGTGTGTCTGTTTGCGTAGGTCGCCATGATTTTTCTGAAGGCTTATCGACAGATTCTTGTTTTACCTTTTCTTCTACCGTCTTTACAGTGTCACCCTATTTACAAAAATATATAGTTACATCTAGGTCAAACGTGTATATGTTGGTGCTATAATATCTAGCGTAGCTTCACCTTTCCATTTGTATATACAAAAAAAATATAAATTTATATTACATAAATAAATTATTATAATTGATTATACACAATTTGTTATTTACTAGACACACAAAATCAAATAATAAGAAAATTGTTTGATATTGAACAAAGTTTTATTTACAGTAGAAGTTAATAAACAGATTGAATTTCTTTTCAGATTCTGTATCTATAAGGTAGTTACAATGAGACTGTAGACATTGTTGATACAAGAACAAGTAGAATAATATATTTACATGCATTGAAGATGGAGCGCGGACTTACCTTGAGCTTGATTTTGTTTATTTCACTTGATTCCGGTTCCTTTATGGTAGTCTAAAAACAAGTTATTAGGAACATGATTAAGCATCAATGGGGTATTGCGTGTAGATGATGAGTTTGTTAAAAATTATAATGCAAAGAATGTGCAATTGTTTTTAATCAGTTAAAATTATTTGGTCGCTAATATAATAATAATATTAGAGACTAAATAAAGTGGAAATCTTTACCAAGTTTATCCACCCTTGGAGAGTGAGCCGCGACATATCATCAGGTTGCCTTGGCATTTTACTGATGACTTTGAAATCCTTTCAGTCTTAACAGTAGTTACACAATTTTCAGTACATAAAAGTCACTTTCATTGCAATACAATTTTATAACTGTGTCGGGGAAACATTCTTTTCAAATCCTATATGTTGGAAATTAAGATTAAAAATTCAAAAATAATTACGATATATTTTTATTATTGAATTTTTGTTTCTGACGTTGTACTAGGATTTTTAGGTTTTTGTTTCATATATTTTTAAAATAATGACAATAAAAAAATTATTAGATATGCTTTTACTCTTGTAATATTTTCCATAGAAAACATAGTACAAAGTCCTAAATATATAGCTACTACTAAAGTTCAACTAGGGTTCGGGGTTCTTAAAACAATCATTGCATAGCTAAAATATCTAGGATTTCGCTTCTAAAGGGCTTCTACGTGCCATTGGTGCATAAGAAAAAGACATCTAAAAGGAGTGCCTTTCATTGCTAAGGAATTTCAGTATCAGTTTGAAAAATATTATATAAGTCGATAAAATAAAAGAAAACTTTGAACATAAGTTATTACTACGTACTTACTACGTCGAAACTAAGTAAGAGATAAGTACATTTAATTTATCGACTTTTATATTACATACGCATATTATCAATGTCCTTACCTTTTGAGCAGTCTTCTTAAGTGTTCCAACTTGCTGTTGTTCAGCTATTGAGGATATGGAAGACTTCCTGCTCTCAGCTGTTTCTTTTGTAAGCTATAAATATAAAACATTGAATAATATAATATTCTAAAGACAGCGGTAGGCACCCTACCTAGTTGGATATTAAATGTACCGAGTAATATGTAGACTTATCAAGTATTGCCTTTACTACGATGTTGAGAGTCGACAATTGCTCCTACTTACCCATCTGGGTTGAAGAATCATGAATGTCTATTACTTCATAATAATTACTTGACCCTGTCTTAAGGAAGTCACAGTCGTTGACAGCCACGACATTGTTTAACTACTAATGTGACTGTTATCGTTACACTACCCTAAAGTAGAGTAATGTAATAATATTATTTTTGAGTTCCAATAATGATTATTATCATCTTAATATTAAAGAACTGTGTTTTTGTCACTGCAGCTTTTTTATTAAGGTCCTGACCTTCTCAAACGTCTGAATAATTGCTGAATGGGTAAGGTATTAATAATTTGTTATTATAATCATGAAAATAATATTTATATGACGTTATTATTACCTTTACGGCTTGATTTTCTATAATTGAGCTCTTTCGGCTTTCGGACCGTACTTCTTCTTTGACCTACGGAAATAACAATGTTTTCTGAATAATGTCATTATTGTAAAGTTAATATAGTTTTATTTCTTTACAAGCATGCACTACCATTTATTACTAGGGGCAGGGGATCCTTAGTAATGGGAACTTATAGACCCATTGTTAGCAATGTATCAAAGACAGGTCGCAATTCCCTCTGGAAACAAACAACAAACCAACATGGTGGGCTGACTGACAACTGACTTGAATTCATGCTCTTCCGATCATTCTTCACTGGTGCCCTGTTACCGTATACTTAGCATAGGCGAGTGCACCATTCCACTGTCTTCCATAGAACCATTTGTCATTAGGACGACAAAAATTCGAGTACTCGACATCAGTGGCAATCAGTGACAACCATTATGTTGACTTCTCCGTATTCTCTAGTAACCATCGCGATAAATTCGTGATGAATTTGTCACTACGCTCTAACTGATTTAACTTCATGTTCAGCCCATCACCTTCCACTTCCAATGTCACAATAATTAATAAAAACGAAAATATTATATACAAACCTCACTCTGAATAGACGTTCTTCTGCTTTCAGTCTACGGAAATATAAATTCATAATTAGCACATAATACATATAGAAATATTAATGAGTAAGGGATGTTTGACAAAATGGAAAATGATTTATACAAATGATACCAATGAACATAAGGAAACAAGTACATTCAGGACAAAAACAGAGGGAGAGAAAAAATAAAACAGGTAATATATACATCGGAATAACATCACAGGGTACATAAATATAGTTTGTATTACTGTTGACCACCCATTAAATATATATTTGTGGTGGTTGTATACAAATTCAATAACAGTTCAATGATTTCATGCTAATTTTTTCTTTCATCTCTACCTTTACTTCAAGTCGTTGTTGTTGTTGAGCGATCATCGTAACCTGTTTTATTTAAACTGTTTTTATTCTCGATCTTATTTGCTACTTTATTTATCTTACAAAGTCGTCTATATAGGCTAGTTTCACCCTATTCTGCTAATTGCTGCTAAGCAATTTGTTTAGAAGGCGTTATTACAGTGAAGGTTGAGATATGGCACTAAAATTACAATTATAACAATACGACACTTGAGTCCTTTGGAATAGCAATGCTATGAGGTGTACATGACGATGTGATGCCTAGGTTCAATGTGATCCTCAGAAATAACACAAAACATCAAAATTTTTGTTTCAAAATATTATCTATATATTATCTTGATAGCTGTACCTTTGTTTGTTCCTTTTCTTTCTTTTCCCTGGTTGTGGGTGTTGGTGTGATCTTTTCATATTTTTCAAGAACTGGCCTTTCATAGTCATCGACAAAGTCAAGTTCCAGCTGTAAATAGTTTAATACATTTGTTAGATAAATAATAATGATATAACTTTTAAATTCAATGTTAAAATATAATATTTTTAATCTTTAAAAGTGCTTAAAGAATTAATTAATATTGGATCTATAATTTTGTACGTACCTCATTATTCACAAAAAGAAAAATCACTTCTAAACCTATTTTGGCTGCAAAAATGTTTTGTTCTTTTCATAAACAACATATTCTTCATTTGAATGAAAGGTACTAAACAATTCAATAGTCAAAATGTATTTTCAGAAGATTTTAGATTTTATGAACAAGGAGAGTCAATATATGTACCTAAGTTCATAAATACTATTCATATCATATATGATATAATTGCAACTTACTTGTATGATTACCGAAGTATGCTAAAATAAATTAGCATGCTTAATTATAAACAAGTAATACTTACCCACTCCCAAGAAACATAAAACAAATATGACAAAACAAGCAACATGCGACTTTCAACCCTTGAAGAAAACGACGACGAAGAACAAATACATCAATTCGATATAATTATAAAAATAATTTCACTTTGATTCTTTTGCTGCTTAAAATAGGCTAGGCTACCCTATTAAAGTGTACAATTAAAGTGATTAGTGCTGGACAATATAATGTACGTATAGTGCTGTACAAACATGTGTACAAGTGTAGAAGAATATAGAAACAGAACAATTAGACGTCACTATAGAAATTAAAACATTTGAAAAGATTACCCCGTCGCTATAATTTTTAGTTCCTGCAACAGCTTTTTTAGGTTGTTCTGTTGGCTTCTTAACAACAGTTTTCTTGAGCTGTGGCTTTTCAAATTTACCACCTTGTACCGTCAGAGGTGCCTAGACAAGTAATTAAAGCATTTAATGAGAATAAATTAAGCATATATGTAAATTTATATGCAAATGTCGTTATTGGGTTAGTTTATTGGTGCGCTATTAAAAAAGAAAAAGTGATTTTATTATAGAAAAAAACACTGTCTAATCTATATAGATTAGATTAGCCATGAAAATTATTAGTCCTCGATATCTTTAGTTATCTCAGTCTCTACTTTTTACTAGATTATCAATGGCAAGTAGTATTATTCGTTTGTTTTGCTACCTCATCCTCGTCCCCTTTCTTGACGACTGCCGGCTTTTTGACTTTAAGTTGCGCGGCTTCTGATCCCTCCTAATACGAAAACCAATCAAATATTATAATTATAACAGATTTTTTTTTTCCTCTTAAGCAATGTTTTCCTAATGTTATATATTAATAATATATTTACTAATATATTATGTTTTATATCTCTAAGTTGTTTTAAGAATAGTTTCTGTAGATTAGCTGAGATAATTAAAAATAAATATATCAGTACCGTTGGCTTTTTCTTGGCAGGTGTCTTTTGTGTGAGAGATGCTTCTTCGGGGGCAGTAGTGCTGGTCTTAGTGCGAGGCTTAGTAAGGTTGACAGCCTCCTCAGTGTCCACATCCTAAGCCCAAGGCCATACACAACATACATGATGAACAAATTGAATGACATTAGAGAAAAATATGTGCTTAGGTCACTGTTCATACTGTGCCTTTGAGCAAAGAAAAATAATATAAAAATAATAATAAAAAAGAAAGTGAAAAATTGTGATAATGTTTTTGTGAATGGACGTCCTATGTGTCTATAAAATCTAGATTTTTTTCTAAAATTCTGTGCAATCTATTTGTATATTATGTCGAGAATACCTTAACTAGATATAATAGTTTTCTTAAGCCTGGTGTCGTCGATAGTTGTAGGATATTAATGGTGTCAAGTATCATTTCTGGCTGTGGATGATTTCGTGTAATAATTACAGTAGTTTTTGATAAAAGTATCTACCTATATTTGCTTTTTATAAAAAAGAAAAATAGAAATGATCTAGTATTTTAGTTGACCGTACCTTATTTTTATCTTTTTGCGAAGGCCTCTTAAGAGTTTTTTCTTCGACAATCTCAGGTTTTTTGACACTGAGTTTGGCTTCAGCTTGGTCTTCCTAAAGTTTTAATTATAATTAATTAAAAATTACTATCTTATTTATTGTATAAGATTTTGAGTATATATGCATATACTAATTACGAACCGTTGGTTTAATCTCAGCTGGTGTTTTGTGTGTAAGTGATACGTCTTCGGGTTCCTTTCCTGGTTTTCCCGGAGTCTTTGGTTTAGATAGACTAACATTTTCATCGACGTCCATGGGCTATGAAAAATGTTTTACCAGATGTTATTACAGAATTTGATTTATACTTTTATATGTATATGTAATAATGTGCTAGTAAATGAATATGTATACCTCTGGTTTATCTTTATCTTTAACAGATCGACGTTTAGCAGTAGCTGTGGCCGAAGGTACATCATCTTCAGGTTTATCATCCTAATAAAAGACTTTTGTTTTATTATCTGTATATACAAGTAAATTAATTGTGCATGTGTTTTAAGCAAGTGAGATGTTAGCCGAAGTGTCTACCTTTTTCCGTTTCTCTGTAGGTGTTGGTGTAATTTTCTCGTATTTTTCGAGAACTGGCCTCTCGTAATCATCAATAAATTCTTCTTCGACGACCTTTAGGTAGAGAAAATTGTAGGTTAGGTAGAATTCGAATATATTTCTGATTGTCATGTATGTTTTTATGATTGTAAAGAATTTATAAATAATTACAGATCTCTGATAAAATCTATACTATATATATAATAATAATTAAATAATTTAATCAATCAATAATAAATAATTTGTTTAGACTTCGCACCTTCTTACCGCCAATGCTGAAATATTTTTTTTTTCTTAATATAAGCAAAGCATTAATTACAGCATTTGCCATGCAAATATACAGTGCTACCTGAAATAACTTACTGTGACCTTTTTGGAGAGTTAAATAAAATAGTGTTGCTGCGGCAGTGATTTTAGAGCAATAGTGTGTAAGAAATGAAGCTTCAAATCCGTGAGATTTAGAGTAGAATTTTAGAAGATTGTAAAAATAAAATTTCAAATCATGTGCCGTTAAAACAGTGTATATAGTGTTTTGAGTGATAATTTTAGTTGCATTATTTATACCTCCTTCTCTTTGGGAGCCGGTTTCTTTTTAACCTCCGGCTCGTCTTTTTTAGTTGGTTTTGTTTTTGGCTTTTCATCCGGTTTTTTCTCTTCCTCCTAAGTTACGATAATAATTAATATTTTATATAATAATTGATTGTTCGTGAACATGGAAAAGTTTAGTAAATATGAATTAAATACCTTATCTTTTGTAATTGGCCGCTTTCGCAATGTAGGCGTTTCTGGTTCAGGTTCCTTTTCTTTAGGTTTTATTTTACCCTTCATAATATCAGTTTCATCCTATAGAAATGAAATGAATTTTTTATATATACATATATATATATATATAAATTTGTATCTACCTATCAATACACGATTTTTACCCCGTGTAACATAAGCCTATACTTTATACTAAATTTATGCTTCATATATATTCATAATGTATTTTCAATACTCGTTATCGGTTTTGTTTCTATTTATTTTAAATTTATTACCTGTGTGTCACTAGGACGACGTTTGTCTTTCGGTGTGGGTGTAACTTTTTCATATTTTTCAAGTTCAGGACGCTGATAATCATCAATAAATTCAGGTGCATCCTATAATGCACACGAAATTAGTTAATTAATTCTCTTTTTAACGTTTACTATTATCTTATGTATTATTGATATAAACGCATACCTCAACTCCATTTTGTTTTTTTGTTCTGTCTGTAGGTGTAGGTGTCATTTTATCATATTTTTCGAGCTCAGGCCTTTCATAATCGTCTACAAACTCCGATTCTTCCGGCTAAATATCATATTTAAAATTTAGTATATTGTAAATGAATCATGTCAACAAAGCGATTGTTGTATGTGAATAATTATAATGATATTTATTACCTTTTTAACTGCTTTTTTAGTTTTAGCAACCTGTGGTTGTTCGACTATCTCTTCAGTAGGTTTGGTAGGTGCTTTTGCAAGTTTAACTTTAGATATTTCATCAACTGGTTCTTCTGGTTTAGGTAAGCCCTTTTTAATACTTGGCCGTTTAGGTTCACTTTTTTCTTCGACCTATGCCATGAAATATAATGTTATATCTAATGTATTAATTATTTCCTTTTAAAAAAATTCAAGAACAGAAACGTACCTAATTTATTGTTACAAAAATATTGTATAAGTACCTACATACAAGAAATTGGAGGATTTTTAACTATTAAAAGATAATTATTACGTTTAATAATTCGATAAATGAAATTAGGATAATTGTTCGTATACCTTTTCTGTAGGTTTATCTATTTTTGGTTTTTTCTCTGGAGCGGGTTCAGCAACAGATACTTCTTCTTCGCTATCTTGCTCACTTTTAACGCTATCCGAAACAGATGCCCGTTTTGGCTGAGTAAAATTAACAAAAATGTATTTTATCATCCTATATCATAGATATTTCATGATATTTTTATTTGTAAAAGTGTTAATGTGATGTACTGTGGTTACCTTTTGTGTGTCCTTTGGTTTTTTATCAAGAGGCGTTGGTGTAATTTTTTCGTACTTCTCCAAAACTGGTCGCTCGTAATCGTCGACGAACTCGATTTCGTCCTAAGTTTAAAATAATTTTTGCACATAAAATTGTTAACACAACACCCACAACGAAAATATGTTATCACATTGTATCAGACACTATAAAGACTATTAGTCTTTATATTTAACAACTTCATTTTCTTATAATTTACAATAACAACTAAAACATTCAAAATAAACTATAACTATAATTACAATATATTTAAGAAAATCTTCAGGCAACTGTAGATGTAAGACAAAAAAAATCAAATTGCATATTTATTAGAATATTGTTAGTTATTTACCACAAACTTCTTATAAATAAATAAAAACAATATTCATAAAACTGAAGATTTTCCTAAATCAACATTTTTCGAGAATGTTTTTCATAGGTTAATAAATTGAAAAATATTATAACAATAGACAGTGTTAAATACATTTCTTCTTTTGAATGTAACTACATAAGCATTATACAATGCTTTTTAAGAAAATAAAAACGAATATTACTTACCTCGTCTTTTTTTGATACGACCTTCTTTTTGACGACCTTCTTTTTCTCTTCTGTTTTTTCAGTCTTCTTAGCATCTTTCTTCTCTTCAACTGGTTGTTCTTTAGGCTTGACTGGTTTAAGTTTAGGAATGCCGTCAATTTTAGCTTCTTCTGTCTCAGTTTTCTTTTTCTCAATTTTTTCCAGAAGAGCTTTCTTTTCTTCTTCAGTTTTAGCGGTTTTCTTTTCAAGTACCTTTTTAGTTTCTTCAGTTTCCTGTTCTGCTTTCTTGATTTCTTCCTTTTTAACGACCTTTTTAGCTTCCACCTTAGCTTCAGTCTTTTTAGCTTCAATTTCAATCTCATCTTTCTTTGCTTCTATCTTTACTTCTTCCTTTTTGGATACTTTTTTGGCAGCTAATTTCTTTTCTTCTTCCTAATACATTGTTTAAGTAGTTTTGTAGTTTGATTCGAATTTAGAATTCAAAGTACATAGATCATAATGATGAATATAAATATTATTATATACTTCAATAGAGGTTTCCTGACTTACCTTCTTTTTTTCTTCAACGTGATTTTCTTCAATAACAGATTTTTCTTCTATGATAGACATTTCTTCCTCTGATTCCTCTATAACGGTCTTTTCTTCTTCCTCTTCTTCCTCCTTTTTCTTTTTCTGAAATTTGTTAAATATAAATCTGAAGTTTAGAAGTCTAATGTGTTTCGAAACTAATATAATATAACTTTTATTTCAAAAAATATTTACGATTAATTAATGATGAAGACATACCTTTTCTTCTACTAAAGTTAAATCAGCGCTTGACTCATCTTCGCCAAACTCATTCTTTATTACTACTCTGTAGTTTGCAACGTATTTAGTAGATACTTTTCTAATGATGATACGGGCATTGGTACCATCAAAAGAGGTGTTCACTTCAGATGAATCACGTATAACAGTTGAGTTTTTATACCATGTACATCTACATGACTGATCAGATGTCTTGAGAACTGCAATAAATTCGGCTTCTTCGTTTTCTTTCTTTGCCTGTAATAAAAGAGGACTTATGGCTAAAAGGGATTTTTTCCAGACAACCAAATTTTTTTTTATTTAACTTGCAATCAATCAGAACTTTCAAGGTAAGAGTTTTACTATCTTTCGCTCTTGTATTTGTCAATTGATATAAAAATAATATCTTGTACATACCAAACTTCTAAAGTGCTTGATTATCTGAGGTTTATCGCCCTTCTCTTCTGGTATATCTGTAATTTCTACTTGTTGAGATGTAGCCTCACCCTTTTCATTCTTGGCAACGAGTTTATAAGATCCTTTGTCATGTTGAGAAACATTTGAAATTTCTAATTTTACTGTAAATTCACCCTGAAATAACCCAAATAGAATCTTTAAATACATTGATATAGAAAAAAACACCTATTAAAACATATTTAGTAATGAAGTATTAAAAAAAAATGAAGAAATGTTTCTTCAAGAACAATTTAATAAGTGCAGCTATTTTAATTCTCAATTTTTAGCGTAATTAAATTCTAAATAAATATAATTATATTAAAAAAAAAACATACCTCCCTAAGCGGTTCGATCAAAACAGTATGTCTAGAGTCCTCCTTAACAGCATTTGTTTCCTTGAACCATGTGCACGATGGTGCAAATTTACTTAATACTTTACATTCAACAATAACAGTCTTCTTTTTAACTATCTTAATGATCTTTGGCTTTTCTTTGATAACTGGAATGACTGTAATCAAAGGTAAAAATGAATTTTATCTCATCGAAAATGGTAAAACACTGAATATACAATAAAAGTTTCACATCTTACTTTCAATATTGAGCGTAAGATTTGCATTGAGTTCTCCAAGTTCATTTTTAATATTGCATTTATACAATCCGGAGTCTTCAATACCGGGATCGATGAGTTCTAGTACGATTGTGTAAATGTCTTCCTTAACCTCGACCCTGGTTTTGATTTTCGACGAGTCCCTGATTTCTTTGCCTTCGTGGTACCACACGATCGTTGGTTTAGGATTAGCTTTAACTTTGCATCCCATTATTACTAATTTGCCATTATCTTTAGACTGAATTGTAGGCTTCTCAACAAAAGTTGGTCCTTCGCCTTCTGGTTCAGGTTCAGCCTCAATATTTAAATTTAAATTAGCATTACTTTCACCATATTCATTTTTAACATGACAGCGGTAAGCGCCACCATCCGCTGCTGTTGGATTTGATAAAAGTAATACTAATTCATAAATATCTTCTCCCATTTCACTTGATTTAATTTCAATTTTACTGCTAGCTTTTATGACGGTCGTGCCCCTATACCACGTGACTTCAGCCGCCGGCTTGGCTTTGCAGACACAACGCATCGTAATGAGTGTGCCATCTTCATTGGGAATGATTCGGGGTTTCTCCACGAATGATGGTGCGAAACCGTTCTCGTCATCCCCACCTAAGGTGAATAAGATTTAATAACAGGTCAGATAAGAATAATACTTTCAATAAAAAGCTTCATGCAGCTCGAAAGCTTAAAGCACTACATGCTTATGCTACTGTATGCGTACCTATATTGCTAATTTCTAAATATTTCATAAAATAAAATTTATGTTTTACCTTGGAAATTGAGAGCAATGTTCGCATTGCTCTCACCAAACAAGTTGAAGGCGTTACATCTATAATTTCCACCATCTTCTCTAGTGGGACTTAAAATTTCTAAAGTCAAATTAAAACTATCTTTCCCCATAGCTTTCCTAGACATCTTCATTTTAGCTCCATCTTTAATTTCTTTATCACCATGGAACCATGTTATATCTGGTAAGGGGTATGCTTCTAATACGCATTCCATAATAAGAATATCCCCTTCTTGTCTAATAGTAGGTTTTTTAGGAAACCTTGGTGCTTTACCATCGGGAATTCTGTTCAAAAAATAAATTTTAAATAATCGTACTTGCAAAGTATTAACTTACTACAAATTAGTAAAGTTGTCTTACTTTGGTTTATCTCCACCTTCGAAGTTGAGATTAATTTTTGCTACGCCTTCACCATGTTTATTTTTTGCCAACGCCCTATATTCTCCTCTATCAGAGTTTTCTACGCCTATGATTTCAAGTCGCGCCATATGATATAACATTTGGTCCTCTTCTAATGTAATTTTGTATCGACTGCTTTCTTTTATTAATTTTTTGCCATGGTACCTGTATTTTTGATTATAGATGTTTGAATACATACAGTTTGGTTCTTAAGATATTAATTAATTTTATATTTCTTACCATGTAATGGTTGGTTTCGGTTTGCCAACACATCGACATTCGAATGTAATTTTGGTACCATCTTCCGATTGCCTGATTACGGGCCTCTCCGTAAAAGTTGGTTTAATGAAATCTTCAGGCACGGGCGCTTCGTCGCCTATATCATTTTGTTTAATATTAGTGCCAATCATACTAATATAATTTATACGAATTTTGCAGCGATTTTTATTCTATGTATTAAATTTAAGATGTTTTCTTTTAAAATAACGTGTGATTCGCAATTTTCAATCAATCTTTATAAATAGGAGTTAATCAAGGTATGTATAAGAAAATAGATAATGATAAATCAAGTGGATATAAATAAATATATATGTAGGTAAATAAGTATATAAAATTTTGATTATACGTGTAATATTCTCAGTCTACGTCCATTCAAACAGACAGTACGCATTACAGTTGCTTTTGTTAACAATTGTGTTATGTGCACTGCTCAAGCATAGAATTTGCAAAAAGATATTTAACTACAGAAAAAAACTTGGCTCAAATGAATAAATGTTAATGAAAGCGTCATTGCACAATAAATGAACATTATGGATGATGAATAATGATGATCAAGTACTACAAAAAAAGATGCATGTGGAAAATGTAGAAATTATATAATCTCAGAATATGTATTTTTATATTAATTTGCAGCTTGTTAAGTGTTGTGTATTAATTTATGTATAGACCTACCATTAAAACCTATCGACAATAATTATTTTTATTATAAATTAAGAAAACATCTTAAATTAAAAGATATCTCATTAGAAACGCAATTGAAATATACAAATACGCAAATCTTAAGTGTAGTATGTAGAGTATTTGATAATTTGAAGAAATTAGTTGATGATCATATCAAGCTATGCTGCAAAATCTACGTATAAAAGGACAAATTACAATTATCATAGATAAAGGATTAGATTCACACCAAGTAGCTACGAATGTTAACAATAATTGAAGCAGATAGTCATTTAAATTTAATAAGAATATGCTAAGGAAAGCTATTCATTATCAAGTTCAGCTAAGTATTTCATATTTGTCAGATGTTTACTGTACATTTTTAGTTTTATTCGATAATTATAAATAATTGTAATGGGTTTAATAAAAACAAAAACTTTAAACGTAAATGAAAATGCTTATATCGAAATGAAACAACACAGAAAAATATAACTCACTGTCGAAGTTTAAGCTGATTGTGGCGTTACTTTCGCCGAGTTCGTTCTTAGCTGTTACTCGGTATTTTCCAGCATCTTCCACGGTTACGTTGTTGATCTCCAATGAGGCATAATATGATTTTCCGTCTTTATTTACTGTTAACTGTATAAAACAAATTACATAACCATATTTATTAAAGTACATCTAATATGTAAAAATCTCATAAACGGCTTGACTGATTTTTGGGAAATCTTTTGGTATATATTTGGTACTACTGTGAATAAATGGTTAGTCTAAGTGATAAGGATGGCCTTCTTTTGTCCGACTTGCTTGTGAGTAAATATAAATTCTAAATATGAGATTAACTTTAATCAGAATCTACTATAGCAGTAACAGTAATAAATCACGTAATTGCTCATATTATAAATGTATAATAGGATACATTTTTGTAAAAAACTAGATTAAGAACAATTTGGACAGAATTCTATCTTCATAATCCAAATAATGTATCCTTAAATTAAGCTGAGAAAACTAAGATTACAATGAGAATTCGTAAACAATTTGTAAATGGCAATCGGAAATCATAAATATATAAGATAATGATTGTCATCAGAATTAATAAGTACGTTTAGCACAAAAGGTCATCGTGCGAGACTGTGGGCACCTGGTCATTCTCATCGCCAAGTAGATCGGGGTCAAGGTCATTTCTAAATACTTTTAAAACTGGAACATCTAGAGTAGTGAGTTTTATTTTTGCATTCACACCTTCAACTCTTGTTTCCAAGTCTAATTATGTAGCGTTTCTTGTGTCACTGTCTATGCCAAATGTGTAATTATTTTCTATTAATATCGGTTTACATATTTATTTTAAAACGTTTGGCATCTCTTTTTTGGCATCTATATACTGATACTATGTGTCCGCTTCTAAAACTACATATTATTAAGAGTATTGTATCTTTCTTCACCCTTCTATTAAGTTACTACACCATCATCTAAATATTAGATTTACTGTTTCTAATGTATAATATGCAGTGAATAAATGGAAATATTGTATTAACCGATTTTAATAATTTCTTCACCTACGAAATACAATATTATCAATCAGTAATATGGGTTGAATTTTATTAAAAAAAGGAGAGAATGCTTTATTAAAGCTTTATTAGTAATCGTATCTGTGCTAAGCTGACGTTCATTTCAAGAGATATACTTGATTTATATATTATATATAATATATATGTAACTGATTATTAATAATAATAATAGCAATAATCATTTATTATTATTCATATGGATACTCCACACAACGCCATCTAGTCCCAGCTATACAGATCTTACATTATGGTTCCTAGATAACCGATAGAATAAGTTAATACATATTTTTCTAAATACATAAATAATATACATAGAAAATATCTAGACCGATACAAATAATCATACTCATGAATACAAATGTTTGTACCGTGCGATAAATCGTACTGGCGACCATCGGAAGTAAAGCGTTGTGCCAGACTACCGACTACTCCCAATAATAGTTATAGTTTTCCTGATATATATGAGGCAAACTATTATTTGGAGACTTAAAGAAAGTAATAGAGCCTGAAACATAACAAACTCTTTTTCTATATGAATAAAAATAACCAGTAGAAAATTATAATAATGTTTTTTCATAAAATGTTTTGTTCTTCGCTTAGTAGCAGTAGGTACGTCTAAAACTTTAAATACACAAATACAATTTATAATGTACAAATGGCGAACTTAACACCTAAGGGCGTTCTTTATCAGTCTACAATAAGGCACTATACTTATATATCAATACATGAATATAAATATCTATATGTATACATATATATATATACATACTATCCCTGAATCTAAAAATAACACAATTTAGAAACAGGAAAACTGCATGGATGAGGCAGAGGAGAAAATAAATGTAACAGAATATAATATCAGGCTTGTATAGACGTCGTTGGGTGTAACTACTAGTGTTCAAGTATTTACCTTATGCCTGGGACCAGGTTTAACTTCCACAGTGTTGTGGAACCAGGAGACGCCGGGTACCGGTTCAGCCTCGATGCGGCACTCGAATATAAGCCGCTTGCCATCGTCTTCCTGCCTGATGGCCGGCTTGCGCGCGAATGTTGGCGCCTTACCGTCCACTTGTCTATAAATAATTATAATTAATTACAATAATATCTCATGACAATTCACACAGAGCCATCTAGACCCAAGTTAAGTAGAGCTTATGTTATGGGTACTAGACAATTGGAATAAACACATAGATGCATCTATTTTTTGTAAATCATAATATTTTATTTATAAAAATATAGTTTACAATTTATTACATTTAGCCCTGTCTTTCGAATTACATTTGTGTCACAAAACCCAGTTCCCGCCGAATACATACGTAATATACATAGAAAATACCTAGACTGACATCAAACAATCGTACTCTTGAATGAAAATGTTTGCACAGTGTCAGGAATCGAACCTGCTACCATCGGATGTAAGGTGGTATGCAAAACCTCCAGGCCACCGAAGGTGTCAAATTATACAATCAAATCAATGATATTTAGACAATCAAATTATACTGTTATTCTATTCAAATCCTGGTAATATAAAAGCGACATTGTGTAAGAATCCTTGTAGGGACAGGTTCTTTGATAACTATGACTGATTTATTTTGTTACTCAAGTAACTATTCTTTACTTATATCAATTTAGCTATTTGGCAGTTTGCATTCTCACAAAATTCTTAAAATGGTAATTCTCTTTCGTTCTTTTTGTCATAAGCCTTGCGTTCTGAATGAGTGGTAGAATAAAAAAGTGTTTATATGTATTAAGTTTGTTTAACTAAAGATCTATTTCTATTTCTAACTCAAATAGATGAATACATGTTTATTACTAAGAGTCCGCGTAGTCTCGACCCTCACAATTAGATTTCAATTGTGATTAGAGTCCTCATTGATAAAAATCTATTATATACCTATACATTTAGATATTTTATGTAACATTTAATAAAAATAAAAACATATTTTGATAATAAAAAATTAAACTTACTTCTGTTTATCTTCGTCGGCAGCTGAAAAAGAAAACAGACAACATTATTACGTGATATATTACAATGTTTAATAATTTTACATTATTTATAATAATAATAATGAAGGATAATTTACACAAATAGACATACAGTTTCAATCTATGGAGAGCCTTATTGTGGGTACTCTACAATTGATAAAAATACGAAAATACACATTTTTGTAAATACATAGGTAAATAATATACATAGAAAATGCAAATATTTGTATCATGCGAGAATAGAACCTTAGACTATATAAAGTAAGACTGTGTACTAAACCATCAAACCCGTCAATTTATAGGATTGCTAGCTCTACCCCTCGGTTTCACCTACTCTTTAATTAAAAGAATTGCCTGCTTCCGTTATCCCCCAGCATACCGTTCTCATGACCCGCCTAGCCTTTTTTCTCACTGTTCGGCTCTTAAAATTATATTTAATAGCCTACAACTATCTTTAACTATTGATTCATGTTTTCATCTAATCCACCTAATTCCAATTGGAATTAGTTGGATTAGAAGAA
Source organism: Achroia grisella (assembly GCF_030625045.1). Taxonomy (NCBI): domain Eukaryota; kingdom Metazoa; phylum Arthropoda; class Insecta; order Lepidoptera; family Pyralidae; genus Achroia; species Achroia grisella. The sequence goes on from NW_026712590.1 coordinate 567,967, forward strand.
AACATATAAACGGCCTAGATGGTCTAGCGGTTTAGCTATGGTCACCGCTTTACTATGGTCGCCGGTTCGATTCCACGTACGGTACCAACATTTGTAATAATAAGTATGATTGTTTATAAGGGTCTGGGTGTTTTCTATAATATATATATTTACAAAAAAATTATGTATTTATATCAATTGTCTAGTACCCATAACATAAGCTCTGCTTAGCTTGGGACTAGACGGCACTGTGAAAATTGTCCAGGGATATATTATATTACTTTGTAGCTGGTAGCTCCAGAGATTATCGCATTGAAACAAATAAATTATTTATATAGATTTATATTCAAAGGATTACCTAAGTGCAAAATATCAAATAGTACAAATGCATAAATAGCTTGTTAAATCGAGAACAGGGTTACACGTCATTATGTCTGTTTACGAGTTGCATTACATCCAACAGACGCAGCACACTATCATAGCAAAAGAGATAAATATATCAAGAAACAAATCGAACTTCTCGGATTATTTCTCTAATATTTCGCAATAGTAAGCTGAAATTCAGCGGATTTTTTGTCATAATGATCAGTGCTGTATTTATTGAGTTTAAAAGCAATAGGAAATAGACGATTTTCGTCGAAGATGGTTTTTTTTAATCAAAATATTAGTAGAATTTTACTATTAAGTTAAGAGCACTATCTGCATCAAAAAGCTGTAAAAGCATATAATTATTAGCTTGGATTTATAGCACGTTACAAGTATTTCGGTCTTATTATTATTAATCTTATTAATATAATATTAAAAACATGAAAGTTTGGTGGTCGTATGGGTGGTTTGGATATTTGTTACTTGTAAACATCCATTTGGATTTTGATAAAGGACGGAACGAATTTTGATAAAACTTTACATGATATAGCTTATAGATCAGAATACACACTTATCTTATCTTAATAATATAATAATATTATTAACGCGAGAGTTTGTGAATATGGATGGATGTTTGTTACTCATTCACTCAAAAACTACTAAACGGATTTTGATGAAATTATTACAGTAACTATACTATAATAGCTGATACATCAGAATAATATATAAGCTATAAATTTCACTAGTGAAACCGCAGGCACAGATTAGGCTATAAATTTCATGAGAAAAAACTACGGGCAGAGTTAGTTTTAAAATAAATTTATGTTATGATTACTTAATGAAAATTAGTATAGTTTAAACGAATATTTTTTGTAAATTTGTATTTATGTTCAGACACAGTTGTGTTATTGTTTTATGAATAAATAAATAATCATAGGACTATTAATTTAGAAATTAATCATTACTTAATGATTTTGACTTCACATTAAGTTTCTTTAAATTTCAATGATTTTCGAGTTACTGCTACGTTGCTACGAGCTACGTCATAGCAACGTAACATGGGTGCAGCAATTGAAGTCATTCATATGAATTTATTAATTACTACAGTTTTTTACGTACGTACAAATTGAGTAAATACATAAGAAAAATGATAAAATAGGTAGTAGATGCTTAGCGTAGCTCGTTAAGTAGCTATAATAATTGGTTTAAAAATAGAGAAAATATCATATATAATACGAGACCCATTTTAATTCAGTAAACATTGCTATTAATTTTTAATTGTGAAAGATTAAAAAAAAACAGGTTAAGATTTTGTATTTTGTTTAATTCATTTTAGAGTTAACGCAAAATCTATTGGATTGTAATGAAATTTCGTATCTTTATAGACCATATTCTAGACTAGCTCTTATCTGCGACTTCGTTTGCTTTATTTGAGATAACAGATAGTTTATGTCCGTTCTCGTGATCTAAATGTCATGTCGTGTAAAATTGCAATTAAATGCATTCAGCACTTTATAAATAAGTAACAGACGGACAGACACTCTTTAATATTTATAATTAGTATGGATTAACACGTGCTTTCTACTATTATTCGAATTTACACGGCAAACGCTAAAAATTAAGCTGCTCAAAATGAGTTAGCAATGGTATTACAAAATTAGACTTCAGTTTGATTCATAGTAATTTTAATGAGAAAGAAACTGAAAAATACATTTGTCACAATGTTTACAATGTCTGATATTTTCTCAGTTAAATGTCAACAGCCAATATTTGGTGGCACGGTTCGTATTCACGCTGGCACCGCGAACGCATCCACGCGCTCCCACTCTTGGCTCTCCATTGAAAGCGTGGGTTAGTCCAACATTACATTTTTTCTATTTATTTCTGTCTGTGACTAATCATGTTATTTGTAAAGGTATTTTTATTGGCAATGTATTGGATTACGAGAATATGTGACAAAGTTGTGTTATCTCAAATATTTAGGGCAGGTTATCGATCTATGTGGTTTCCATTATGGTTGTATTTTTATATAGAAACGAAATGACACAACCTCATGATATGTGACAACCGTCGTATATACAGGATATATTATTATTTTTTATTATTTATACGGAGCACCACGGACACTACGACGTCATGTAACAAACTCATTTTTTGCTTAATAAAAATGGTTAATATTTTACATTTCGAAAACATAATTCCAGCAGGAGTCATGGCATCAGTACTTGACGTATCTCCTAGGTTTATCTATTCCAGAAACCATATTTAACATTGCATCAATAAAGATTGTAATGCTCAATGTAGTAAACATTATTTAGAAAAATTATAGAGAATGTATAATTTTATGGTACTATAAAACTTGTACAAAGAGTGATCTTAATGCCATATGACATTCTATATCAGCTAAACTCTATCAGGTGAATGGGTTTTTATCAACTTCATGCGTTGTCATTTCTGAGGACTATAGGGTATCTGTAATTTCAGAACGGAAGTCACCTTTTAGAACGAAACAACTTACAAAAATAGGTGCCTGTAGATACAAATAAATTAGTTCTGCCTTTTTTTCAACTGGTTTACGTGTTTCCGCCGGCAAGTACCCTACTATGTAAGCTATTATTGAAGGGAGATATGGTGATAGTCACTACACATCCTATGTTGTTGCAGCCCACTCTTTCATAAACTAAATATCTCCTTTGGAAAGTATACACTCTATCCTGAGGAGGTAAAAACTATCGCTCCTAAGAATATCTCTCAATTCTTGTCCCTAATGGGGCTAGGTTGCGAACTTTGAAAAAAGGCGAGCACAATAGATCTATGTACGTCGCAGTGCTTACAGGTGTTAGCACCTGAAATTAGCCCAAAACCCCTGATAAAAAAATATGGTGTCAGTAAAATTACAGGAAACGTGAGCATGACATCATAATCCTCCGGAGAAAGAACACATAAAATATTAAGCAATATCATGGGCATCACATGTTGGCGTGAAATCCGTGGTGCTATTCATGTATGAATGAGACGGTTGCTACATACCAGGATGTAGACCGTCAACTTATATACCATTATGTTAATGATTTACATAATTATATACTTTTATAGTACCTACGTGTACATTCTATTCTCTACGTGTACATTCTATAGTACCTACAGTATGTGTTTTGTCACTTCCTCCAAAACGGCAAGATCAATTTGAAGGAAAATTTTATGTGCATATTTAAGTAGTTCCTGAGGGTTACAAAAGACATTTAGACCAGATAGAACAACGCTCACCAGTTCGCAAGTAGGTTCGTATAAATAATTATTTCTATTTATGTTCTATTCTATTAATGAATTAATACATACGGCTGAAGTTAAGATTGATGGAGGCGGCCACCTCGCCCATCTTGTTCTTAGCTTTAACTTTGTAGAGCCCTGCATCCGTCTCGATCACGTCATCCAGCTCGAGCACCACCAGAAATTTGTTGTTGGCGATGCTCTGGATCCTGTAAAAGATTTTTATTTAATATTCATTTACTAGCCAACTCACACTAGGTTTATTATGTGACATAAGAGAGAGAGAGAGAGAGTGTGTATTGAAAGAAGAGTTCTCTCAGAAGGAATAATTCTTATCATTACTAATTCTACTAACATTGTCACGTTTTGACGGCCTCGGTGGTGGTGGTTTAATACACCGCTTTTCAATAGTCTCCGGGTTCATTCCTTACACACGGTGTAAGCATTTGTATTCATGAGTATAATTGTATCTTTCTGTCTTGGTGTTTTCTATGTATATTATGTATGTATTAGCAAAAAAAATCTATGTAGGTATGTATATGTAATATATCTATGAGTTGTCTAGCAGCCATAACACAAGCTCTGCTTAGCTTAGGTCTAAATGGCGCTGTGTATTATTCTGAGATATTGTTATTATTATATTGTTTAATAATTAATGCACATCAATAGTCAAGAACAATAATGATATCTTTTTTATAATAATATCTGCTTTCTTGTGATAAAAGATTTGTCTTAAAATATAATTTAAAAAAAGAATCAATAGGGTATAAAAGTTTGTGCAGACGAAAACGACAATTACATTGATATTAGGATTTTCGTACCATTTTGCAATCATACAAATGAACTAAACTCATTTATTATTACGGAAATGTAATAAAATAATGATAAATTGTTATTCATCAGCTGGGATACGGACACAAAATACACGCAGCTGTGCATTAAATAAATAATTGGAAACATCACCGATTCACTGATTTCTTCAACTAAATGATCATGCTGTCATAACAATACAGCTAAATATAACTTAAATATTATAGTCGTCCTATTTCTTAATTTCTTTTACTGTTATCGTTACATATTTGAGGGATTTAGCCCTTAAGACCCAACTTTTTACTTGGAAGCCATCCAAAACTGAGAAAACTGAAAGCCAGTGATAGTTAACACATTATATTTAACATTATTTTCTTCTTCCTTATGCCATACATTTGTGGTCGGAGTTTATTCAACAACCTTCTCCAATAAATTTAGCGGAAAATTTCATACGATTTTGGAAACTTTCATACAAACTGCGCGGTCAAGTGATAAATTTGATATAAACAGTTTTTAATAATATATTGTTTATATCAATTTATAGTACACTAGTTGCCCCGCGTAACTTCGTCTGCATCACACTTTAAGTAAGTGTAAATTTATCATCATATTTCGTTCAATTTACAGAATACCTTATTAAATGATAGCCTACATGTTGTTCTAATGTATGTAGTAATATATAACCTATATTACTAAGGTTTATCAAAATCTATTCAGTACTTTTGAATGAGTAACAAACTTTCATCCATTTTCACAAACTTTAACGTTTATAATACTAATAAGATTACTTGTTACTTACGACTTTGAAAAAGGCAAGCACAATAGATTTATGCGGGTCTCAGTGCTACAGGTCTAAACACCTGACAATAACCCACAAATCCCCAATAAAAATATATAGCCCGCCTTCTCACGTTCACTCTCACGTCTCACTTCTCACGTCTTTTTTTTTAGATAATACACATAGGCTATGTGTACATCCTCGTTTTACTTCATTATGAAGCATTAAGCAGTGAAGTCATAAAAGTTAACAAATTGACAGACAGATGTACTTTCATATATATTTAGCCAGTAGAAAGATTTCGCTTACTTCTTTTTAGAAAAAACATAGCCCGTGTCCATCTTCGTCATACAATGTATCTTCACGTCAAATATCATTACATTCGTACAGTGTTTAGTCGTGACAAGGTTACAAACAGACAGACAGATTCACTTACATTTTTATAATATTAGTATGGATTTTTCGAGCAGTAACCGCTATCCGTGCCAAGTGTGCCAGTTCCCAATGTTTGTCACCAATAATTAAACATCAAAGGAACTATCGGAACAAATAAATCGCAAAACAATCCTCAAGGTGACAAGGACATCACCTAATACATTTTCGGATCGTGTACTATAATGCAAATTGGGAATGGATAAAGACTATTATATTAATGATAAAAAACATCTTTTGAGAACTAATATATCAAAGTCCTCTCGGAAACGACTTATCAAGACCTACATCTGGAGTATAGCCTTGTATGCCTGTGAGACATTGACACAAAAGGAAAGAGACAAACTGGAAGCCTTTGAAATGTGGTGTTGGAGAATAATGGAAAGAATTAGCTGGAAAGACAAAATAAGGAATGAAGAAGTGCTTGAGAGGATTAAAGAATAGGGACAGATCATAGATATTATTGAGAATAGGCGGGGTAAAATGTTGGGGCACTTGATACGACACGACGAACTAATTAACAACATTATAGAAGAAAAATAGATGGAAAGAGAGGAAGGGGACGACCAAGACACAGCTATATCAAGCAAGTTAAAGAAAAAGTTGGAGTCGTATCGTATCAACAGCTAAAGGGACTGATAGAAGATCGTGGAAGGTGGCGGGAGCTCCACCGACAAGAGCACAGCTCTTAAATTATGAATTAATGAATGAAAGACTATAGAGACGGTTTTTTTATCATTCCATGGAATCGCCGTGGCGTGTCGGATGCATTGTGTGGCAGAGAGGGAACTTCTCGAGAAGTTTCGGGAAGTTCACGGGACTTGGGTCTCGGGTAAAGGTTTAAATGGCCGCTTTACCGACGTATTTCAACATTCACCGTCAACACTCAACTCGGCTTGTTTACTGCTCTGTGTCATATCAGTGATATTAAAAGAATTAAAAACAAGGAGACTGCAACTTAATGAAGAGTGATAGTGCTTATTTACATGAATAACACTATGGAAATCCTATAAAGAGAAAAAAATATTAGAATTGAAGGTTATTGGGATAGACTTTATTAAGTCGTCAATCAGTCTCACTTATTTCTACGGTAACGTAGTTTATTACCATTTACAGCTGTATTTCTGTTAGATAGGGTAGATATTTCTAGACTTTATACAAAGTAATCTGCGTAGATAATTTTTTAATAATTTGCGTTATATTTGTAAGGTGAGAATTTGATCACTAATATTGAAGATCTTAACGGTTTCCGTAGAGATCGTCAGGTTTCCGTACTGAATATTTGTGGTGCTCACAAATGCTAATTGTAGCGGAATTAAACAAAGTAATATAAATACATTAAGTAAGTCTTCTATTTTACTTACTTCTGCCACCAAGCAGATTGCTTTGTATGCTATGCTATGTTTCTATTTGAAGATTCAGATATTCTAGGAGATATAGTCTTCTGGAATGGTAACTACTGCATAATTGCTGTTCATGTATATACATACTCGATCGTTGCCACATTCCATCAAATGAACTTTTAACATAATTTGTCTTTCCAGTTACATAAGAAATATTAAAAAGATATATAATTCATTAGATCTGATTGTATTCATTAAAACACATTTGTTTAATTGAAATGCACAAAAATAAAGAATATCATTGCACATTCTTATAAATTCGAGCAATGGTAAAGTGAACAAGATGTTTATTGATACAGCATTCAGGTGGATGTATTTATGCTCTGAAAGTATTTAGGTCAGGACCGTGTTGGATTATGAGGCCAATATTACACGTCTGTGCACATTTTATAAACAATATATTTTTTTAATGGAAAACAAATTAAATATGGAATTCAAAATAAACACTTCCAAGAAAATTAATTTATGATTAAGCAAATTAAATAAATATAGCTGTAGGTTTGCAGTAGATAAATAAAGGCATTAATAGATTACATATATTATACATAATGTAAGTTTTCAATTGATTTTTCATATAATAAAATAACATGAGAATTATGAATAGAATACATATAGCACATCTAACAATACGAACGCCCCGATTTTTAACTACATGTAGTATACACTAATAATAATGACAGGACAATTCACATAACACTATCCTGTCCTAAGCTAAGCTGAATTTGTTTTATATCTGATATAAATACACACCTACTTTTTTTGTTAATAAAATATCTATAGAAAACATCCAGAGCGATACAAACAATTATACTCATGAATACAAATGTTTGTACCGTGCAATTAATCGAATCTGCGACCATTGAAAGTGAGGCGGTGTGCTAAACCGCTAGACCACCGAGCTCTTTAATTTATTCGTTATGTCTTAACATTATATCGGTTTGGAAATTTCACTACCGGTAGTTATTTCTGCTTATAAATCAACTCACTTGAACTTAGTCCTATTATCTTCTTTGAGCAGTTCATCGCTGCGATACCAGCTGATCTCTGGCTTCGGAGCTGCCAGCAACTGGCATTCAAAGACGAGCTTGTTGCCATCGTCTTCCTGGCGCAGTTGCGGCTTCTGTGTGAAGCTTGGGGCTAAGTCGTCGGTCACCCCCATAACGCTAGCTGTGGATCATCACCGCGGTTGAGGTTACGCTGCGTTGGGAGAAGGTAATACCTTCTATCTGCAAACAGAGAAACACAATTGGAGGATTCTTTTTTTTAGAACTATTCTAATGCTGTTGGTCGCAGCTGGCCTTTACAGTTACATCGAATGATATGGAGCGAGTGCGGATGGCATTCCAAACCCGCGGAGGGACGTATAGAGTAGCTGAAGATCATTTCCTGCCTGACGGCCGTCGTAATTTCCACCCCCGTTTCAATTGAACGAGAGATCGATCAGATGGGGATTCATACTGTCTATTAGTACAATCTGTTAAGTTCCTGTTTGTATATATTTGGAATGGCAAAGCTGACGGTCTAACTGACAACCAACAAAGTACTAAGTGGCAACGGTTGCCTGTACCATGACCAATATCATGGCCATAGGCTCTTGCATGACGTTTGTGACATATCTACATTGCCATTCCGGAGGATGATACTTTATCAGGTCTTGTCGTACCCAGTAACTACACTGGCATATCTCTGATACTCTTCAAAGGTCTCCTTATATTTCATCTCTTCATGCGGCAAGTTACTTGTTTTGTAAGCTATATGTTGGTTTGAATAGTAGTGAATATTATATTATTAAGTCTGAATGTTGATGTTTGTTTCATTGGAAAATAAAATGCATTTAATTAATTGCCGAGTTGCATGCATAAAACACAGAATTAGTACATTTTACTAGAGTAATTAATAAAAAAATACGCAAAAAGAAATAGTGGGCCCGACAATTCATTTTATTTCAAAAGAAAACAAATATAAAGAAATTATTTTAAAAAATACTAATTAATTATTGTTTTTGTTTAGAATTATTAAATAAAAAAAAAACACTTTCTCCAATTAGTAATTTTATTTATAATTCTAGTATGGGCTGTGACTACTCTCAGAAATTTCAGTCGAAACGTCATTATTTTCCCGCCATATGAAGTTTATTGTTTGTTTACAAAAATATCAAATATAATTGTAGTACTGCAATTTTTAATTGATTTGATGAAATTATTTAAAAAATACTGTATTCTTTATTAAAAGGAATTTGTTAACAAAAATATCCAATATGCACACGTCAATGAACGAAGGTAAGTAGGGTAAGGTCAGTGACGTCACGTCTGAAGCGCGGTCATCCAGAACAATGTCATAGTGTTTTAAGTTTTATCAGCTCACGCGGTCAGCTTTAACATTATAGATAAATGGTTTATTTGATCGTTGCACACACAGTTATACATTTGGACAATACATAACTCGACCTAAGATTACAGATATTTTATGACCTAAGATTACAGTCATTATGTGTCATCCGCAGCTTCTGTGATCTTTAGCAACACAAAATGTTTTTTTTTAATTTAATATATTTTACGACTAAACTATTCTACGGTACATAAGTAGGAATGCCCAAATGGAACAAACGGTAGTATGATGTTTTTTAAGTGATATTTCACTACTACAACGACTGTGTTCGCAGTACACATAGAAATGTTGTAATCTCAACTAACAAAACACTTTATATTATTTTATCTTTCCATTTGAGGATAGGCACATGTAAATAATAATAAAAAACGAAGAGCGATAAAAATGGATTGTCTGCGGTGTGTTATGTGGGAAGTGTTTAATAGCCAATAAGCCTTTCATAAAAACTTGATGAATAGTTTCGGAGTTTCTCCTGGACAAACGTCGTAACACAAGATTTTTATATATGTAATGATAATAAAGGATGTACATGAAAGAAGTACATGAATTTTCCGTATCTTCTGGTTATTACTATGCAGTATTCTACGTGCAAGGAAACAATAACTAATATGTATTATATAAAACTGAATCACCTCGGTTTCTCACCGGTTCATTACAAATCTTTGCATTTCTCGGCTTTTTTTCAGCTGTACTATGATATGTGTGAGGAATATATATATAAACAATCCTATTAAATCATTCTATATATTTCTGCTGTGTGCAGAGCATCTTTTATGGATCATGTACTTTAAATCAAATTGTAGTACAATTCTTTAACACCCTGCACCCTAGCGTCCAAAAGTCTGTCGGATCGAAGTTCGGTCACAATACAGGGCGTCTCTTTACGGCTGAAATACCAACTATAAGGACTTAATTCCAAACCGTTTTGTATGCATCTATACATACCCCTCGTTCCTAAGTACTCTTCTATATCCTCAGGGTATCGTTAGAAGACTTCTGGGGATGAAAGTAGTGCTAAGAAGGGAATTTAAATGATTTCAATACAATTTTATGAACAATATCCGCAACTTACACCCGCAAGTTATTTTCAATTTCTATCTGTAATAATTATGTAAGTATAAATGTTTACAAAAGGAATCCACCCACGTATTTTCAGTACAATGAATATATTGTTCTGTAAAAGACGTAATTATTTTTAGAACATTCTGGCATTATTTCATAGCTTAAAATAACGTTTTATGCACAAATATATTTGTTGTTAATTATTTAAGTATACTGCCAATTCTATAAATAATGTAGCAATAAATTATGTATATTTTTAGCTTCTTAAACATGTGCCCTTTAAAAACTAGTAGAACCCGCAACTTTGTACGTATGTAGGTACATATACATATGTATATATATATATATAGATCGATTCGATCGCTCGGTCGACTACTGACGGTGATCGAACGGCGATAACAAATATAGTATCCATACGACACTATATATTGATTAATGGATTAATTAATAGAATTATAGTTGTACATTAGAGATTTCTCACCTTTGGTATTTTAAACAACTTTCTTGATCTATATAAAAGGACTTATTCAGATAAAAAATACATAGTAATCCGTCCTGAAATTTGACGTGATACATTATCTACTATACTATTATATTAAACGTATAAAAAGAACGATATATAGAAAAGATATAGGAGACAAAGACGTGCAGGTTTGTATGTTTGGTTGTTATTGATTTGGTACACAGATACTCGTATATCTTAGAGTAATAAATAGGATACATTTTGTCCGTATTGAGGCAGACAGCGCCGCAGGTTTCAGCCAGAGAGTGAGAAAATAATAAATGGAATGTCAGAAGAAAATTTTGATTATAAATTGTACGACTATATAAATTTGAATGGCAAACACACTGACGGTCCAACTGATGGATGGTAACTATATACATGTGACGAACATCACTTTAATGTCCTGATATTACTCATGTGTTTATTCTAAGATGTGCCTCTTATCCTGTAATTTTCTACCGTATCTCAACATTTAATCACAGCATACATACCCAGAAATGAAAGAAAGTAAAGATATTAGATAGTAAATCAATAGACAGAGTCTCTCTATCTACGCAGACGACTCTTTACATAGCATTAAAATAAATATAAAAAAAAATGTGCACGGTAGCACATTTTTTTTATATTTATTTTATTTACTTCTCTGTCATTATTTTTTGTTCTTTGAATATTGAATTCATCTGCGATTTCTTAAATCTTTCCATAAATAAAAATATGGTTATTTTTATTAGACATAGAATATGGTAACTTTTATTTTTTTCCATACAGAGGATATGGTTGCATAAACTACTTATTATGTTAAAAAAGATAATAGAGAAAGAGGTAACAATGGGTCGCTATCTCTTCAGGGAACATCAGGTAGATAACCTTCAGAACCTCACGTATATCGTATAGATACTACATCTCTCATATTAGATAAAGTTTAATAAAACTAATGTTCTACAATCCATATGGCTATTATAAAATGACGACCTCTGTGGGCTAATGCTGATGGCATACCGCCTTACTTGCAATTGCCACGGGTTCGTTTCCTCGGACGATACAAACATTTATATTCATTGATTGTATATTCTGGATGTTTTCTATGTATATTATGTACGTATTTACAAAATATATATCTATGTATTTATATCATTGTTGTCTAGCACCCATAACATAATCTCTGCTAAGTTAGGGACTAGATGGCGCTATGTGAATTGTCTCGAGTTATTATTATTATTATTACTATGATATTCCTGCTACTGCTGTTCAAAAAAATATTATATAACGGCTATATTGACAAATATTGTCTATAAAAGCATTGTAAATCTTCGATACATTATGAGTAAAAACTATGCTACATTTTTAAAAGAAATGGGACCTAATAATTGTAAATCTGAATAATTGTGGCTTAGAAATATATAAATAAATAAATTAGCCAAAAAAGATAATGTATACTGAATATTAGTTACGTTACAATAAAAAGAGAGAATTTTGTTAAGGGAAGTACTAAACACCAGAACCATTGTCCTGATCTGGGAAATTCACGTATGAAGTATCTTATGTGTTACTCTTCGGTGGTATCTAACTGTGAATAAAGCACTAAATAACTCTTTATTCCTTTCACAATTACATAAACCAATATGTATACAAATATAAAAAGAATCATAATTACAACTTATTGTAATTATGATTTTTTTGACGTAATAACGTTATTCTATTTTATATTTATGTTCATATTTTCCAGGCAACATTAGGATGAAGAGGAGTATAGACATCAAGTGTGGTGGAGAATTAGCAATTATGAAAATTTATTCGAAACCGTTTAATAGCATTGCTTGAGTAACAAACATACATCCAACGTCATATACTTTAACGATTATTATATTAGTGGTATTCAAAATTGATAAAAAAGTTTTGTGTTCTGTGAATGTAATAAGAAAGTTTTAAAGTATCTAATTAAATTAGAAAGTAACCTAATACAGATTTTATCTGTGTAATTTCATTAATAAAGCCTCTGCCAGTGTACAGTAATTAAACATTCTTGCATATAATTGTTGTATCACTATCCAACTGCTTCTGAATATGAATCAGCTATCGCTGAAATACATCATAATGTATCATCTGAAACCTCGGACGAAAGCTCTCAGCGACATGAGTCATGTTCGTACCGCGGTCAGCGCCATCTATCCGCCAAGGTGAAGTGTAGACGAGTGGGTGTCCGCTGTTAAAATTTTCTAAAGTGTGAACCCAACGTCTCGATCTATTTCTGTAACTCGTGAAGGCTAAAAACTGGACGATTCGGCGCACAATTTTTATAACTTTAAAACATTTCATTTCCTATGATTACCTAATGTTTTATTACATTTTAATGTCTTTCTTTTATCTGATCGCATTATGTCTAAAATAGACTTTAATGTATCCATCACGTGTTCTCCATTCCTGATGAATGCAGTTCCGATTAATATGGGTCAAACTTTTATGATGATCATAAATTTGGATAATATGAATGTAGCTTTGATTGATTAAGTAATCATAATTATGTACTTATACAGACAGTGAATTTGAATGACGATAACCTAGATGTAAAAGTCGGTATGAATATAAATGTAGAAAATGTCATACCGAAAACAACAGGGAAAAGTAATCCAAATAGAGCACGTAACACATAAATCGGTGCACAAACACTTGTAGCTTCTCGAATTAATACAACAGATCAAGAAGTAGACGAAGGATATGAAAAAGTGGATTCGTTAGAGGGATCGGCAATATCGCCGGCGGCGGGACGCGTCGGTTCGTTTTCGAAATCGTAACTAAACTATAAAACTTTTGGCGACTCGCCGAGGCGGGCGGCACGGAATTTGTGTAGGTGTATTGCAACGCCAGTCGGTTGGATAACGTAGACTCGTTATTATGTGACGTGGTAGATGCAGAGGTGTTTTCCGTCGAAGATAGAAGCTGATCTAATAGACGTTGGTTGCGTGGTTCTTACAATTGATACAACTGAAACGGGTTTCGTGTGACTCTCTTAGGTCGAGTGTTTTATATTTCCTGTTTGCTGAAGTAGCAGTTCATACATAGTATGTTATGGTCTGAATGTTAATTAAATAATATAATTTCATAATTGAAAACATTTTAATTTGAGGGATCGCTCTGCTCTGATCACTACTATAATATATTATAGTTAATATTTTAATTCTAATTAATTAATGTTATTTGGTAATATGTATTCACACAAATATGGACAAAAAAACTGAGAACTTGTACAAGATTTATTTAAAAGAGTAACAATTATATCCTGCTCATTCTTCTTAGCTGAAACTGCATCCCGAATGAAGTGCTATTCAAAAGTGCTAACGTATACATACACATAATAGAAATAATATTTATTTAAACATTTTTTTTTATTATGGCTATATAATAAAAAAAAAATGGTTTATATATGCAATCCCATAAATTTTGATTTAAGTTCTGATTCCATTAATCCTTCTCATTATTTCATCTCATTTACATACTAAACATGTCTGGCATTTCATTTTTGTGTTTGATGTTATACAGACACATTTAAATCTTTTGTTACAACTATGCTAAAGCAGCTTCTGATGTAAAGTAGCAGTAAGGATTCATAAATAATAATAATTTATTTTACTTACTAGTACTATTATGTTATCTGTGCTACTACTTACTCCAATATCTTAATATATAATGCTCGCATTTAGTGTCTGCACGTGAACAAGATTAGTGTGAATCAATAATGTATGTTCCACCATTAAATAAATTAATAGTAGTATGTAATATTCATTTATCTGTGGTAGTAGTAAAACATGATTAATTATAAAAGAAATACTCAGTAGAACCAGGCAAATAAGTTCATTTGTCTAGTTCGCATCTGGTTAGTCACTATAAAAAAAATACGACGTATACTGCGGATGACGCATACTGAAAATATAAATTTAATGGTAAAAAACATTCTCTGCGAAATAAACAAGCTTTCAATGCTCGTGACAACACAACTAATGAATCTAAGCTCATCTATCCTGGTTGCTTTCAACGGTATAATCAACCTGCCTGCTGTCATATAAAAGAAAAAAAGATTGTAAAAATCTGACCTATTTCAGCCGTCAAGTATTTCAGTTATTAATAGTAATTAAGCAGTGAAATTACGGGATAAGAGGCATGACATCTTAGTCCTCTAGAGTAGTATCGCGAGTGTCACGTGATAACGTAATGTATGTACTAATCAGTTAGGCGACGGACAGACAAGCTGTTGGTCTTCCCGATGACCAGTGGCAACACTTGTCCTAGAAAACAAATACTATTATATCACTATACACTAAAATAAATATAACGCGTCTAAAATCAAACTCGAGTGATATAAACTCGATTTAAAAGCATTTATTCATATAAGAAATTATCCAATTTGCGAACAAATAATCATTAATCTTAGAAAAATTGATAAATCTCAACCTTAGCCCTCAGGTCATCCTAAATAGTGATCTAACATGTTAGGAGAGATCTACGAAAACTATATATATGGAAATAAATTAACGATTGATTAATAAATAAATTAAAAAAGTAATGTTGATTTAACTTTAAATGATAAATTATTATAAAGAAAAGTTGTAAATTATGATACTGTAGAGCATTTTAAATTTATTGCTGACAAATGAATGGACAGGTGGACGAAACATCTAAGAAGGTCAGCTATGATTGATGTAACGGTTGAAGACAGGGTTAGTTCATATAATATGATATGCTGACGATTTATACTAACATTATAAAAAAGCGTGTTCTGGCTGATTGAATTTTCATCGCTGGGGTAAATTATTTATTTATTTATTTATTAACTATTATTAGTAAACGAGAGAACTGTATATAATAAGTAGTAATTGAAATTTAAAGAAGAATTTTAGTTACTTAAAAATGTAAAGTTACAACAATTCTTTAAAAGAGCAACACCAAAAAATATCGTAAATATTGAACAAGGAAGGTCAAATTTTAAGGTTTCTAATTAAAATATAGGAACTGTTCCAAGATTTATTGTAAACCATAACATAGATTAAGTAGAGAACAATGTGATTAATCAATTTATAAAATTATTTGAAACTAAGTCTTAGGTACTACATTTTGTTTCCAATTTATAAATACGATGTTGACTCATAACAAAGAATACATAAGATTTTTCGTCACATAATAACTGTTTTTAATATCACCACTAGATGTGTTCTTTATTTCTATATAATAAAGGAACTATATCTGAATTACAAAAAATAGACCGGCGCCTCAGCGAGTATGAACAAACACTCTGATCTAGTTCATTGATCATAAATTGTAATGAGCCATAAATTTGTACAATTGTCTACACGATTGGCAACTGGATAATAGAGTCAGGTGATGAAGTAAATCAACTGAGTGAATCATTATGCTGTACCGCCCTCAACAATACTTCAATGTTGCACTACAATATGTACTCCATACCTAAGAGATAGATAATAGGTTACTAGGTCAGTCAGAGTCCAGACTACGCTTCGACATTCCTGTTCGGAATGTTGAAACGTAGTTCATACTATGTTTTATAAATTGGCTTACGATGAATAATTTAGATACAAAATACTTGTCAATATATGAATGTAAATTCAATAACAATCGGATATTGATCACTAATAAGGCCATAACGCTTCTAGTAGTGATTGTTATGCCTCTATACAGCATATTTGTAGTCTCAAACATACTAACTACAGGGAAATTAAACAGTTAACATCTATTCACATTATGAAAGATATATGTCACATTTTCTGGCGCCCAACGTGGGACACATTGTTATGAATGAAATAATGATTTTATTAAATGGTACGGACTTATAATAATGATAGAAACAATGAATGGAGACATCTTAATTTTAATCTAAGATACTGTGCGAATTTCATGATCAGAGCTTATAACTGTTTCGTAAATGAATATAATATTATTATATATATTAAATATAGAAAGACAATAAAATACATACAACACACAAGTCTCTTACAAAAATGGGATCCAGAGTACTTGGTTACCATTTTATATATAAAAACGCCATTCCATACGTAATCTTTTATCACAATTCACGTACGATAAATACAACACATTTCTGTTTATCCCAATTTAAATGGCGAGCAGTATCGCGAGTTAAAGTTAGTATTTCAATTAGTTCACAGGAAACTAAACACTAAACATTTAAATTCAGGCGCATCTAAACAAAGTGTTGCTACCCACTCTGAATATTTTTGATTTACGTAAAACATCCGGTTCAGAAATCCGTGGTATCATCATCAATGAATGGAAAGACGTCATTCGGTAGGTGTATTAAAATATAAATACTTGTAGCAACACTAACACTACATTTAAGATTATAATAATATGATCTCTTAATTAATTAATAGACAAATAGCCTTATTTATATATACTGGTCGCCCAGTAGCCGAAATTTTACCATGATTCATTTAACATTCAGTAAGACTCTATGTAGACAAATAATATTAATCTATTCTCAATTTGCCCAGAAATGTTAACAATAAACAAGAGAGTATATATGCGTGTGTGTGACAAATACATGATGGTGTGTATAATGTTTTCTATTAGTTTAATATTTGATATACAGACAAGATTTGTATACTATTTTATTAGATGTATAAATCGTAATCGTGTAAATCGTAGACAGTCTGATTATCTGTAGCTTAGTTTATTCATACTCCGAGTTATTTTAACTACTTGCTTACAACATCCTCACTCTGCCTCTGACGGCTGTCACTCATCGCATGCCGGAGGTATCTATACGTAATGTTCCACTTTTCGAAATGTTAAACATTATAAATTTTACAATGATATAATAGAAATATAAAAGTGCTGTACTTATTATAATTATCTACTACTTACATGAAACCACTTTTTGTATAAAAACCATAAAATGTTTGTAATGAAAAGATATAAAAGAAATCTTTTGAAAAATCGATTACATTAAAAGTAGATGACGGAAAGAAACACAAACAAAATTGGTTCCAAAACCCGGGATGTATAGGATTAATATTACTTAATTTAATTCCGTTACCATTATCATGTATGAGACCAAAAATATCCAAACAAACTTGACCACCATCTCTAATGTCAACAAATGTGAAACTTCTCTAATGAAACATGCAAATTCCATCCATTAACACGAGTCTACATGCATATTGCTGCGATAAAGTAATATAAATCTATTAAATGAAATGGGCTTTCGCAAAATAACTCGTAATTCGTAATTATCAACTTTTATGAAGGGACAACAATATGGTTGACTTGCCTACGCTAACGGAATACGCTGATGATAATGGGGGGTGATAGAGTGAGTAGTAAGACAGGTCAGTTAGCTCATCTTAGTGGAATTAATACACAAAAACCATGATAATATTCCGGGGTATAACGGGGACGATAAATTTCATTCAGCAGCTTTACCTCCACGCATTCCCCCTGGAAACTATTGTAGTTAATTCCTAATGAATTCATCATAATGGCCTGATAAAACTGATTGACTTAATCTCCAGTCCATCATCTTCCATTTATAAGTCTCCTGAGTACACCATTAGAGCAGGTGGGAGTATGATTTCATCATTATTCATTTCTAAAAAATACGTATGAAGTAAACAGTGTTAAGATCTAACGAAACTATTTTGATATATAACTACGCATAAGATTAAGAGTTCAATTGAGATTAAGAAAATACACCATGCAACTAGATACAAGGAAAACAAGATATTCAGTAGAACCGATTTCCTAAGTAAACAGTATTCGTTACGCTGTTAATTGGAATCGAATTTTTAGGTAAACGTTTAATTCTAACTACTTTCATAGAACTGAACATCTATATAAGTAAAAACTTAATACTCCTTTTTACGAAAATTGCGTAAAGTATTGCACACTTATAGACATCATCATCATCATGACAACATGATGTGTGCTTATGTTTATATACGAGTATATAGGCGACAAGTATCAGCCTAGGTAGTCTAGCGGTTTACCATAGCAACGCCTTGCTTGTTCACGGGTTCGATTCCTCGCACGATACACACATTGTATTCATGATAATGGTTGTTTGTATCCATCTGAGTGTTTTCTATGTAGGTATATTATTTATTTATTTATTTAACTTTAATGCACATAATATAATATATAGTATAGTACATTTGGCGGACTTAACACCATGCGGCATATTATGTATATATTTACAAAAAAAATCTCTATGTATTTATATGTATTGTCCAGTACCCATAACATAAGCTCTGCTTAGCTAGTGACTAGACAAAGATGTGTGAATTGTCCTGAGATATTATTATTATATTATTATTTATTCTATCATTAGGACTACCATCTCCCTGCTCGCAATTGCAGTTACATAAAAGAAAACTAATTGAATCTTGTTTGTTTGCTTCTTAATGGTTACTAAAACTGTTTATAGTTTGCTATAAATGGTTGTTTATAAATAGTTATAGATCAATAAAGTAAACTATGTAGATGACTCACACCCTAAATTAATGTAGCAAAGAGCATGTGAAATGTGATGTATGAAACCGTAGGTACTTACACTTATGTACATACTGAGTAGGAACAACATAGCTTTATATTGTACTAGCTGTGCCCGCGGTATCACTCGCGTAAAAATTAAAGCCTATGTGTTATTCTGATGTGTAAGCTATATTACTGTAAAGTTTCATAAAATCCATTCAGTAGTTTTTGCGCTAAAACAGTAACAACCATATGGATGTTTCTCTTCATCTATATACCTATCACAAACTTTCACGTTTATAATATTGGTAATTACTATATTATTAATATTACACTAGATTATTATTACTATATTGCACGGAATAAGACGATTTCCTGCGATAAAAAACATTCTATATTTAAGGTAACACTTGAAACATATGAAAACTTCATTGAAATTCATGCATTTGTATTTGCCTAATGTGTATACAGTTTTACGGAAAAAAAAAATGTAATCATTTATTTTGGTAGCGTTGACTTAGACCCTGGATATAAGCTTATTTTTTAACATAATTAAATAATGTAAATTTTATTATATAAACCGTTACTTGTAAATATTGCTGTTATATGAAATAAAAAATTAGATAATGTTTCTACAAAAGTCTAGTTATTATGACAACTAACTTCTTTAACCCATTTTAACAAAGAACTTTGCAATCTATGTATATTACATGCTCTATTACGTTAATGTGAAAAATATTTATCTAATAATGATCGAATTATTGAAAAATATAAAGCATCGCTTGAACGTATACCTAGTTAACAATATCTTTAAATGTCTAAATAAATAATAAACCGAAACAAATAACGGTCTCACATAATAAGTTTTGTCGGGGAATCAATTTCATAAACGAAGCAGATAGACTCTGTCTCTTGATACTTCCCTTTCACGGTTACCAAAGCCTATCTACGGTATGTATAATAACAAACGTATTCGTATAGTTTAAACCTAGATAATTATAGTAAAAATGAAACACCATTGAAATGTCACATGCAAGTACTTGTTAGTGATTTGTCACTGAGTATTTCATTAAAGACCATGAGACATGTCTTAACCTGAAGTAAACATGTCGCTTAATTAGCCAAATAACGAATAGCCATTTATAATCGTGGACAGGTATGCATGTGGGTGTTCGCGTGATTTCTCACTAACATCACGGTGTATTCTTAAATAAATTGTTATGAGTAATTGTCAGCAACCAAAAGTGTACGTAGAAATGCTTTAAAGCCCACACATCGACTTTTAAGAGGAGTGTGTCCCCGCAATGAAATTACGATGTAGGTATTCTTCAGTAGTTGTTCACACAGGTCACGCAGACGCAAGGTCTCTGAATAGATCTCTATTCAGAGACCTTGCGTCTCTCAGCACACAAACACGATAGCAATATTTTCAATCGAAATTTGCCGTAAATATTTGCGTTCCGTTCTACTCAGATTTCTTTATTATTACAGTGAATATAAAGGTACTGTTTTCGTTATTTTCAAAATACGTAAATATTCCACTGTCTTACACTTTTTTAAAATTGTAATACTATCTTGGATTGTTCATAGAAGTTTTTCAATTACGTGTGATTTTAATGAAAATTTTATAAAAAGAAAATCTGATAAGTGTTATTTGTGATTCTGTATGGAGAGGGGTAGGGACTTGCAGCCTTAAATAAAAAGATGTATAATTGTAGGTTTTTGGCAATGAGATATAAATTAATTACCCGTAATAAATCCCTTTTTATTTGTTTACTAGTGGCTCGTACGTTTTGTATACATGAAAACCATGTACAATATATACATTGGAATAATATGACTTGAAACAATGAAAGATCTTCAGATCCTATCAGTGATTCTAAGATTTACTTTAATGTTAGCTAACTGTGGTCTATCTATAACAACATAAGGTTTAAATACTTAGGGAACATTTATATTACGTTTTCCGAACGTCCTTAGTCTAAACAGGTTGTATCACCGGCTTGCTTACTGAAGCAAAGGGCGCTTGGTAATACTGGCCACAAATAAATACATGTGGCCACTTAAATTTCGAATTTAGAATAAAAAAACAATTGAAAATAAGAACTGGAATAAAAAGGACGCTCCGTATTTTTAACTATACAAAACAAAGAAAATTATTACAATATCATTGTTTTTATTAAAATATACACTCTAGAGTGCGTGGCCACTAAACAGTACTACACATCGGGACGTTCCTGAGCAAAGGTGAGTAAGTTTAGTGTTACATTGCTTACTTTGACGTGTTCGAAGTGTGGAAGACGATTCTAGGTCGAAATCGTATTTCTGCTTCATTTTCCTTTCATTATTTTCTTTTCAATAAATACAGTCCACTCTTTATTTTCTTCATTATTTTATAAGGATTCGTAATCCATTAATTTAATTTACTTATATTTTTGTATACATATATACATTTATATACATACATATGTAGATTCTTCTATATGTATGTATATAAATGAATTGGTCTTCTTCTTCTATACGTATATAAATGAATTGCTGCTCGTTAGTCTCGCTAAAACTCAAGAACGGCTGAACAGATTTTGCTAATTTCAGTCTAATTTATGCAGAATTTTAGTCTAAAAATATTGGTGGAAGTCCAGGGAAGGTTTAAACGGTGATGAAATATGAAGAATTTGCATGTAAAATAGTAAAAACAACAATTTTATTTTCCCATACAAACTGTTGATACCATTCAAACAGGGTGCGTTCAGAAATTTATTGCGTAACTAAATTAAAAAAAAAACTTTTGACATATTTAATTTTGTTACGGAACGGGGTTCGCGGGATCAGCTAGTTAATATATTAAAAATAATATGACACTATAATATACATAGATGTAGAACTTGTACCTATTAAAGACTTCTTGATTTTAGTATACATAATCAAGATAGTACATTTGAACTAGACTAAAAAATAAAAAACCGACGAAATATTTTCTATGAAAATTCTTTTATATACAAGCTTGCCCTTGTAGTATCTTTTAACTTGTCAGTTATGTAGTATAGTAGTTAAAGATGCGTATTGATCAATTAGTTTTTACGGAAAGACTGAAACAAAAGAAGGCACGTGTTCTGCCTCTTCATTCACTCACAAGTACAGCTAGCGATGAGTAAATCCAGGCTAAATATTGAATCAATTAGATATTTTTAGACTGGAAATGCTTACCGTGCACTTTGGATTAAAATAGCGGCAGGTATCAACAATGCGTCACACCCACAAGCAGCGATACGGTGGGCAGACTTTAGGGTTGTCACCTTTAAATATTATTAGCTGATCCGATCAACTTCGTTTGCATCACACTTACTTGACATTTATTTTCTTCGGCTGTAATATCTTTTTATATTATAGCCTATTCTCATGTAGCCTATGTCTTGTTCTGATGCATAAGATATATTACTGTAAGGTTTCATAAAAATCCGGTCAGTAGTTTCGCGTGAATGAGATCCATTCATACTCAAAAACTTTCTCGTTTATAATAAGAAATAAGATAGTAGCATATATAGCGTAATCTTTGAGGCATGTTATATTTTTTAAATTTTTTAAAATTATATTAATATCTTTTGTCATTTTTTATATTCATATTATGGTGTGTCTTGTGTGATACTTTATTGTACAAACAAAGATAGAGTAATTCGAAAAAAAAAATAAGTACAAATGCGAACTCATAATAAAATAATATTCATAATCCCTACCATTGTTTTCTGTTCCCGACTTACATAATTTTTTTTTTTTTGAAGAATGAAATAAATGAAAGATTTTTGAAACATACGTAAATTGAAGAAATATGATTACTTAGGAATATTGCAAGTATGCACAACAATTTTGGTACATTTCTCTTTCTGTAGCGTAATAAAGGACACCAATTTGACTGTACGTACACGACCTTCGTGTAATTACGAGGTATAAGTTGACACAGTTTTATCGAAAGGGATGAGCAATATGACGGCACATAAAATACAAACAAATTAATGAATAGGTATTTAATAAATGAGAATGTATGAAAGCCGGACTTTAAGTTTCATTCTGAAAGAAAGAGAAAGATGAAGTCTTTCTTTCTGATACTGTATATAATGGAATCTAGATATAAACAATAACGAGCTATATGTCATTGTAATAAGAACCAAATATCATGATATATGCCAATAGCAACAGACGTTCTGATTTCGTTTGTTATCGCTAAATTCCTTGGCCTGGATGAGTCATTTCGCATCTCGTTCATTGGGATTGGTATTCCTAATTTCAAATATTAGCAATGACACCGGCTTCACTTAGATGCAATTATATATTATATACAATTATACACATCTTACTTGTTAATAATGTGACATTCTGCAAATGAAGGAATATTTTAAAGTTTTTTTTGTATAAATTAGACACATAAATACATATCCGTTATTAATTTCCTTTCACGTATAGAAAGCTACTTTATTAGCAAATAGTATGGACTAAATATAATTAAAAAAAAAGTTTAAATCACTAAGAAAATTGCACTCGTACGAAACCGAGCCGGGTTTTTAGTATATACGAAATAGACAAAATCATATAGGCCAGGGATAAATTAGTAATAACAATATGATATAGGTGCTACTGCAGTTGGCACAGTATATTAAATATATATCATAACAGTTGGCCCTTATTGTAACGGGATAGAGTTCATTGACTCATATCTAACCGACATATTATAATAGAGATGAACACAAGGCCAAATTTCTTCTTCAATTTAGAAGAATATGTTGTATGAAATATATATTTTACTATGTTGGTAGTGATGCTGATGTATAAAACTTTATATCGACGGTTTCGGTAGTCTAGTGGTTTAGCCCACCACTATACTTGCAATGGTCGCGGGTTCGATTCCACGCACAGTGTAAACATTTGTATTCATGAGTATGATTGCTTGCATTGGTCTGGGTGTTTTCTATGTATTTTATGTATATATTTGTAAAACAAATGTTATTATGTATTTATATCTGTTGACTGGTACCCAGAACATAAGCTCTGCTCAGCTTGGAGCTAGATGGCGCTGTTTGCATTGTCCAGGTGTATTATTACGATCTGCATACAAAATACATTTATTTATTACACAATTTTTTGTTTTCGTTTATAATTATCACAGATGGAAAATGGTAAAGTAAGGAAAAACTACACATTTTGCTCTATTTTTTTTTATGTAACTCGAATGCCAAATAAGCTGATGACCCACCAACAGCACCAGGGATTAACGGCGACATCAAACAAACGTGGCATACATTACTCCTGAGAACTAAGTCTTGCCTTAATACTGATATTATATGATCATAAAAACACAACTTGCTAATCTGCTTGAATCTTTTTGATAACACGCCCATAGAGACCATCTCACAGGGACTCATCCGCAAGAAAGTGGATGAAACCACCACTCAATGGATCAAAGCAATGCTCTCAAATCGAACCATTAAAACTACTCTTCACAACAGTACGTTAGAAATCCGACCTACCAAAGGATGCCCTCAAGGAGGCGTTTTATCGCCACTGCTGTGGCTACTAACGGTAGACCAGCTCTTAGATGTTATGACCAAAAACCAATTTGAGGTACAAGGCTACGCAGACGATTTAGTAGTCATGGTCAGAGGGTTCTGTGCAACAACAATATCAGACCGCATCCAAAGAGCACTAAACATCATAGTTAAATGGTGTAAGGAAAATGAATTATCAGTAAATCCTGATAAAACAGTAATTGTTCCGTTTACAAAAAGGAAGAAACTTGACAAACTTGTCATGCCTAAAGTAAATGGAAGAATATTAGAGTGCTCCAAAGAAGTCAAGTACCTGGGCGTAACCTTCGACCAAAAACTGACATGGAACACACACATAGACAACATAACTCAAAAGGCGAAAACATCCCTAGGTATAAGCCGACGGGTAGCGGGGCCCAGATGGGGAATCAACCCCAAAATTGCCCTATGGCTTTATACAGCAGTGGTGAGACCACTTACCACCTATGCCTGCGCAATCTGGTGGAGGAAAACCCTCCAATCCACAGCTGCCACCAAGCTAAACAGCCTACAGAGAATTGCTTGTCTGATTATTACAGGAGCCATGAGCACCACGCCGGGAGCAGCTCTAGACGCATTATTGGACTTGACGCCCCTTCCTCTATTCATACAGGAAAAGGCGAAAGCCAATATGCTCAGAATAAGTTCCCAAAGGAGGATATCTTGGCATTCCCTGGCCATAAAAACTATACAAGACTCGATTATGAGTGATCCTATTCTGGGAATGCCTGAAGACAATATGGCACCAGAGTGTAACTTTGTACAATATTACAAAATCGAAATATCTGGAAGAGACGAATGGCAAAATAACCATACACCGTCTCACTCAGAGCATGACCTAGTCTGGTTTACAGACGGGTCCAAAATAGGAGATGATGTAGGATGGAATATGTGGTGTAAAACCCAAAATCTGCAACTATATAGGCTTAGGAAAATACGCCTCAATCTTTCAGGCAGAGACTTATGCCTTAATTAGATGTCTGGAAGTAATCCTAAGCCTCAACTACATCAATCAGAACATATACATTTATTCGGACAGTCAAGCTGCTCTACTAGCACTTAACTCGTACGAAATCCGTTCTAAACTTATTAGAAACTGTATCCTGCTACTAAATGAAGTAGGAAGCAGAAATAATATTATACTGAGATGGGTCCCCGGGCATTCAAATATTGAAGGCAATGAGAATGCCGACCATCTGGCAAAGTTAGGGGCAAAAACCGTCCAACTGGGCCCCGAACCCTTCTGTGGTGTGCCTCGTTGCCTAAAACTGGGACATCTCAAATTAATAACCAAACGAGAAGCACTGAATCACTCGGGCTTCTCGACCAAATACTCCAATCGATTACTGCTATTGAGTAAAAACAACATATGCATGATGACTAGGGCCCTCACAGGACACTGCAAATTGAACAAGCATATGGCTAAACTAGGTCTATGCACGACAAGTATCTGCAGATTCTGCCAAACTGAAGAGGAAACGCCGCTTCACATCCTATGTGGTTGTAGCCCACTCATGCATAAACGAAATATCTCCTTTGGAAAGTTTACACTCTTTCCCGAGGAGATAAAAACGATCGCTCCTAAGAATATCCTTCAATTCTTGTCCCTGACGGGTCTAGGTAGCGAATAGGGCGAGCACAATAGATCTATGTAGGTCGCAGTGCTACAGGTGCTACACATCTGACAATAGCCCAAACAACCCAATAAATAAAAAATCTGCTTGACAGTAGATAAAAGATCTGTGACGCAGCGACTTTGGTCAAAGTGAGAGGGAACTATCGATTAAATAATAAAATTAATTAAATTACCATTACAAATAAAACGTCTCGCATAATTTAGTCATAAAATTTAATACTTAAAATA
This sequence comes from Achroia grisella, assembly GCF_030625045.1. Lineage (NCBI taxonomy): Eukaryota > Metazoa > Arthropoda > Insecta > Lepidoptera > Pyralidae > Achroia > Achroia grisella. The sequence continues at coordinate 594,896 of NW_026712590.1, forward strand.
TCTAAATTATTTAAATCTAATTATTTACGTAAATAAAAAAAATACGAGCCACGTGAAGTCGTAAATATAAATGGCGTTACTGCAGTCAGCTATTTACCTGTTGCTGCTATAAAATTGGTGTAAATTCAGTAATTAAACTGACTAATATACATACAGACTAATATATAAAGTCTCCTCCGACCGTTTCGCTGTCCCATCCAAACGGGAGACCAAAATTACGATGGCTTGAGCCGAGATAGAAAAGGCCTATAAAAAGTGTTGAGAAACTCTTTTGATATTAGGTGTATATATATATATTTTTTAATTTTAGGATAAGAGGCTTGCATCTTAGCCCTCTGGAATTTCAAGCATAAGGGATATTACAAATGTCATATGATAACTTGATACCATAGTGCTGTTCATTTATATAGGTGAACGTTTACCGCATACCATTGGGTGGGCCATCAGCTTGTTCGTCAATCCAATGTCATTAAAAATAGGTTACTCTAAGGCACTTGTCCTCAGGGAAGATGGCCAGCAACTGAGCTGGCTTTTAGCTTCATATACTGCTTTTTTAATTATTTCCATTATTGAAATAATTTAAAAAAATGGGGCGTAACCTCTTTTACATAGACCACTTGGTATAAACGTATGTTGTCACGGTAACTTTAAATAATTATTGTTTATCATACGTTTGTATATGTAAGTGCGCACTAGTATATAATTTCCTACTAACTATTTAAATAAAGCAAAATGCGCTACACTTGAAAATAGCATCTCCTATTTTGTTAACATTTTTTAGTTTATAATTATCAAGAAAACGTTAATAATTTATACATTTATTTACTTTATTTCACCTGAAATATAATACATATATTACAACATTCAAAAGATCTGTAGGTACATTTTGTATTGCAACGTTAAATCTACAGATCGCTAATATGTGCCAAAACGTTGTTTTTTTTTAAATACACAGTGACATTGTCACTAATTGAGCAACAGTGCTGCAGACTAAGCATAGAACGTTCTTCAAAACACTCTGACAGCGCCAACAATTAATTAGGGACGCTGTGATGACAATCAACCAAGTAAAAATTATACGATAGGTATTTTTTTAAAAAGAATCAAAATAATAATAACCCTGGGCTATTCACTCGGCTAATCCTAAGCTAAGCAGAGCATGTACTGTGGATATTAAACAATAGGAGTAGTTAATCACATTTTTTGTATATACATACATCATTACATAGTATAAAATAAAGTCACTGTCGCTGTCTGTCCCTATGTATGCTTAAATCTTTAAAACTACGCAACGATTTTTGACGCGATTTTTTTAGTAGATAGTGATTTAAGTTAAGTTTATATGTCTATTCTTTTTTATACTACCATGGTGGCAAACAGGCATACGGCCCATCTGATGGTAAATGGTTACCCTAGCCTATGGACGCCTGAAACATAATACATGTAAATCCGTGCGAAGCCGGGGTGGGTAGCAATATATATAGAGAAAATACCAAAAACAATACAAATAAAAGTACTCATTAATATAAATGTTTGTATAATACGGGTAATCGAATAACCGAACGTTGCAAATAAGGCGGTGTGATATAGATATACTGCTAGATCACCAAAGTCTTTCTCGAAGATGCGTAACTCTGTAGTACATACTTGTGTTATGGATAATAATGGTATGTAGGCTTTTAAGCAACAGCGAAAGATGAAAACTGAGCATTTAACTAAACATGGCAAACTCACCTAAAAAACATTACGATGGTTTCCAGATAGATCTCTCCTTCTGGAGAAACGAGTCAAACGTGGCGTATTCACTAGAAATTAATGACGCTATATCGTTTCGAGAGGGAAACGGATGGAGATCTATCTGATAGACAATAATGACAATTTTATTATTAATATTATAAATGCGAAAGTTTGTGAGTATGGATGGATGCTTGTTCTCTTTCACGCAAAAATTACTGAACTGGTTTTGATGAAACTTTACAGCTTATACGTCACAATAACAAATAGGCTATAAATTTCACGAACGTGAAACTGCGGGTACAGGTAGTATATAAATATATATTGATAATGATAGTTGGTAAATTGCGGAAAAAGGAACAGCTGAGAGTAATTTGTATCGTGAGGATTAACGCCTGAGTATAATGCGTTGTGGCATAACTCATAATCTAAATCGGTAACATAACCTACTATTTCATAATGGGGGGTTGTATTTGTAATAATTTTTGTTTAATAAAAATTTAAATTAAAAGAGTACAATATTCTTATATAATACTCATTTTTTATATATATATATATATGTATATTGTCAGAGTTATTCTAATAAAATAGTACAGTGATTCATAAACGTAAAATGTCTGTACAGTTTTTGCTGTTTCAATTAAATGCCCGACATTGCAAACTAAATTCATATTTATGTTTGCTGATCTAAAGTAAACCTTCCGTAGTATAATGTTAGGGTTATTTTCTTAGGACAATTCTGCAATAAATCTATAAAGAAACTTACATAGGTAAGCCATGACAACATCATTATTCAATATAGCTCTTCAATCTACATATAATAAAAATATAACTGTATGTAATACATATGAAACAAACTACTAGTATATGAAAAAATATTTTTTGGAGGACTCTATTAATGTAGTATAACCTAAAACGATAATTATTAGACTTTCATTTATATATTTATGCGTTTATGTCTGCTAATCCCAAATATGGTTTAACCGATTTGAATGCGGTTTCCACTGATATTCCGTAAGGTTTTCTAAAAAAAATTGTGTTTGTTACAAACAAAAATGCTAAACAGGTAAGAAGTCGTGGGCTTAGTCAGTTTATAAATAAGTTTAGTAAACACTACAGTACTAGATTTTCTGTAAAAATAATGATTGTTTATAAAATTTGTGTGTCTGTGGATATAAAACTGTAACAAGACTTATTTGTACTAATCCTGACATTTAAATTAACCAACTGATCAATAGGATCTATATTCTGGCAACACTCCAAAGTAGCTTTGACCTCATGAGGTGTGTGAACTCGAGAAAAAATGTATAGCATTTCTCTTACAATCAGGTTAAAATAATTAAGAAATAAATTAGAATTTGAAATCTGTCTCACGTAACAATATCATACCAAAAATTATGTCTTAAGTATGTTATTATTTTTAAAAGAGTGAAAAATATATTATAATTAATAAAATATATATACAATTTAGTGGCATAACTGAAAGCTGGTTAGAAGGATATTCTATGATATAAAATTTATATGAAATTGAACAAATCACAACATGAAACTACATTTATACACTGCATGTTAACTTTACAATTAAGTTATACTAAGAAAAAATGTCTACTGTAAAATTCATAAAAGAAGGATCTATTCTATTATAAATTTTAGGTATTAATATATCAATATGCTATGTATCTTAATATATTTTTATGGTTAGAAATGAAGCATTTGTGGACAGAATTTGGCTTGCGGAGAAACCATAAAAACTATTTTAAACATTTTTCATGGTTGTTTACAATTGTACACATAATATAAACGAGATAGCTCGTAAATAATATAATCATGGTAAATATCCCGTTTACATAATATGTACAAAGAAAAATATATCTAAGGCATTTTAGGATTAGCATAATTTTATTAATAATTAATAATATTTTATATGTATTCAGGTGATGGTTCTTGTACTGATTATAGGTATTATTCTAGATATATAAAGATTAGCGGTAGTGAGAAATGGTCTGATTTTCAATAATAATATTGAATAATAAAATTCTTTCATTAATTCAATAAATTATTATCCATGTATCTTATATTTATTTTCTTGAGACAATAAAACAAAAACAATCTATCTTATGCGCTACATCTTAAAGAACAACGTAATCCCATATTTCCAACTGATATCCAATATTGTCATCCAACATGTCAGGTTGTCTGTAAGAGATTGCTTTGAGCGATAAGGCCGCCATTTCTTAGCACATTTATTTTTCTTTATGCATAATAAAGAGTTATATTAATATTATTGTATATCAAGTATTGATTGAGAAATATGAAATGGTACAATTATATTTGCATACAGATAAAATTGCTTTACAACAGTGAGCTTATTTTTTGCAACCAATTTATGCTAGCGTTCTGCGAATTTTGTGAATAGTGAGAATACGATGCGGAAGCCTATAAATAAACTGCATTAACTGAGAAAATTATGAAAAATCGACCTTCAAGTTCAGGAATGAAAACACGCTTTTCTTTGTTACTTTTCTTAGTTAATACAGTTTAGTATTGAGTTAATACAGTTTATTATATGACACTCTATATGTATATGAGTATAGAGAATGGTTTTACTTGTAGTACTGTACAGAAAAGATGAATAGCCGTCTTAATTGCAATAGTAATCCACCTGTAGTGAATCACCGCGCTGTGAGTGAGTTATCACTTGCATTAACATCATCACTTCTGACACCGCCGACATGTTAAAAAGTACAAAACTGCAACTTTTATTAATAACTGTTTTCATAATTAGATTTCATATTTCGTAACTGGTGACGAGGAATTGGACGTTCGCCATGGTGATAGAGACAGTGTTATGGTCCCGCATGAGTGCGAGGGGGACAGGTGATAATCTTGTGTGAAAAATATTTATGCTAAGGCCTTCTGTTGCTATGATTTGGTCTATGAATAGTAGCGGTCGGTTCAGCGGATGGTTATTTTTGTTGTACTCTTTGAAGGTTACTTGGCCTGTCAGTTCCACTGCAGGTTTTTCGGTTAACCGTATGTTTGTCGAAATTCATGTTTACGGCATGACTTGAGTTTCATATTTTTGTGGTTTCGTGTTGAAAGTACAATACTGGCCATCGAGTAGGCGTTTGTATTACATAGGTTTACATTATTTAGGTTTTTTTGTATTGTCACATTGATTGTCTATATCATGTATTTCTAATGTCATCTAATATACCATATTGATACACTTTGATATTTTTATTGTGAAAACTCTCTATTTACATAAGGTTACGGTCCCAGCAAGCAGTAAAACTGGATTACTTGGTGTACAGTAAATTTTAGATGACAAATTCTAATTACATTATGTACCTATGTTTTTATAAAAATAAACTAAGTATGTACATCAGTCATCTAGTACCCATAAGACAAGCTCTACTATGTGAGACTAGACGGCACTGTGTTAATTATTCAGGGTTATTTATTACTTAATTATTTTATTAGGTTAGAGGCGTTATAACAAGTGTTGGTAACAAGTAGTATTTGATTTTTGTTGTGTAAATTATCTATTTACAAGTTTTATATCGACTATTTTCTAAATGAATATCATTGAAGGTCAATTATGGAGATATAGTACTTATGCTTCAGTTGATGTCCATCTTGTTAAACCCCGATCTCGATTTGACGGGAGAAGGCAATCATTCTGGCGACCATACCCGAATATTTCACATTGCTATCTGTCGCCTACAATCATTGATCATTTAATCAGTTTGATTTTCGTTTTAAGAATTTGTCTCTCTCATGTTAATCAAAAGTTTATATATAGAATGGTAGAATTTATTAATTTACTGTTCTCAATCAAAATCTGCCTGAAAAAAGATTTAAACTTCGTTTATATCACTTTGTCTGTAAAACTGCCTATTATAAAATCAATGAATTTGTAAATGACTATAATGTTTTTGTAGAAAAAACTTAAAATTAATAGTGCTGACAATATTATCTGATTACACAAAGATTGCGTGCGTAGCGGTTTCTATGTTGATTATCGTATGCCTTTTACTTGTTATTATGTAATTATTTATTTTAAAATAACATTTATTCAAAGGAGCAACACACAAATTTCTTTCTCATTCTTCTTGTAATGAGTCTGCGGTCCGAATAAATGGTAAAATAAACAAATATGACTATTCAAAAGTGCTTGTATTGAGTTGACTTGAATAAAAATTATTTTTATTTTTATTTCAAGACGTTAAAATCAGAAACTACCATTGAATTTGAAAAAAATTCAGATTACTAAACATTACGTCATAGCATATTTAGGAGCCCAGCAAAATGAAAACATGAACAGAATGAAATCTAAGACAAAAATGTGGAAAGGGTTGGTTAGTGAACAAGGGAAGATATTTTTTTAATTAAAAAAATTAAAGCCGCAGCGCGATTATTGAATATGTGTATAAATGTTTCACATACAAAAATATAGTATATTTCAAAGTATGTACACTTCGCTACGCATTGTCGTAATACGTACAATGAGTTCCGTATGAAGTGTTTAAAACTATAATATGTTTTAATGGCCCATAACACTGGGAATATGCTTTACGTCAAACCGCATATTTCAAATCTTACAAACGTACATCTTGTTGAAATATACTACTTTTCTTTGAAAGTAAAGTCCTAAAAGCAAGAGTAAAGAAATAACATTTACTTTGATGAATTCTTTGGTATAAGCCAGCGCAAAATTATGCAGAGATTTTTCTCTGTGTTCCAACCAATTAATAGAAATAAAACTATTAATTGGTTAGAACACAGAGTTTTTTTTGGTAAATATGTGCCTATACTTGTATTATTTCTGTCTCCACTAACATAGATTTTAAGTGTAAAGTAAGTCTACGTGCCATCCGCATCGAGTAAACGCGTTACTAAAAAGCTATGTAGCACACTATCAAATAAACTTACTAATATACAATAATTCTACCTGTATACTCACTACCTACATACTACCATAAACAATTTATTATGTAGCTACGCCTCATCACATCATATATAACGCTACAGTGGTGAGGTGATAACCACCGAGCTACAAATACATATGAGGTAGGAATGATCGCCAAACATCGATGTTAACTCTTCGATTAAATAACAGATAATATCGATAGCTCTTAAGCGATTATCTAAATATTTCACTCGGATGAGTCATATCTTTAGACCAATTCCTACTTGTTGATATAAAAAAACATATTAGGCGTTAAATACTACCGACTGAATGGACTGGAATGAATTGTTAGTAATAAGGACGAGTGACCCTATTGATAGCAATGTACCATGACAGGTTTACCTCCATGAGGTCGTTCGTGGAATCCATCATGGCTAATTCCTAGTTCTTTGACCATGATATACTAATAGATCTAACTTCTATTAAATAATTAAAACAATACAGTTCATAAGTTTATAATTAAGTGTTATTCTGTAATTGTCATATGTATAAGCACTAGATGCCATAAACAAAACCTATTGAAAGTGTTAATGATCCAATTTATGAATAAATATATAAATTTATAAACTTCAAACTCAGTGTGAATTTGTACTTCTCTGATTCTCCGTCAACGTATATCGTAAGCGCACCTTACAATAATTATAAAATTAAAGTACTTATATACAAATTAATTATACTAATGTTTAATCATTAGTAAAAGAGGATTAGTATTTAGAAACATGACTAACGGTTACGACTAACATTGTAATGACTGGTAGATTGCCAGATCTGATAAAACCTATTATAAAATGCAATCACATATTAAGAACTGATCTCACCGGCGACATCGCCCTCACGAATGCCAAGATTTTCTTAATTGCTAATAAGAAAGACTAAAGGTTTAATCCTATTATCTTTACATAGTATGACAATGTCCCCGCCGCTGTCTGTGCGTGTAGATCTTATAAATTACGCAACACATTTTACTGCAGTTTTCAGCAGTAGATAGAAAGGTTCAAGCGGAAGATTTATATGTGCAATTCATACATATTCATAGAAAAGATGGGAAAATGGCCTGTATGTGTAGATCTTTTAAATTATGCAATAGATTTTACTGCAGTTTCCAGTAATAGATAGAGTAATTCAAGAGGAAGGTAATATGTAGTACATACATATTATAGTACAGAAAACATGGAAAAATCAAAGATTTGTAATCCAACCAGGCTAGGGCGGGTCGTTAGTAAAGTAATATAAGTAAGTAAGTATACTTTGAACAAAGTCATCGCGCAGATACACAGGGTTACTTTCACATTTACAATATTACTAAGGAGTAAGGATAAATACCTTTGATTACCCTATTTGAAATTACAATCGTGAAAAAAAGATTAAAGTGCGTACATAGATTTGTTCTTAAATTTTCTAGATCGTTCTATTAACATGTTTTGATTATATTGGATACTGTGAAGGTATCTCCGTCAATAATTTACGAATATTTCACGTCGGTTTTGCGACAGAGCTCGTAAATTTAGATAATAATTTTATATTTACTAATTCAGATTTAACGATGATAAAATATTTTAACACCGATTGACGTTTACTAGTTTGTTTAACTGCTCATGGAGTAAATTAGTTAATTTATTCGAAATGCACTGAGTTATCGTTTATATATATTTTACTAGTGGAAAAATTTTGTGAGCTATGTTTATATTATTTTTCTGAATAGATAATGTAATATATTGAAATTACATAAAAAGAGCATTTAACTTTTTTACAGAGCTTTTATGTACATACTGCAAATTTATAACGGTTATAGTAAACAATGATTTAAATTTTATTTTACATATTTAAAAAGATAATAACCTTTTGGCCGTAAACTACAATAAAAACTACAATTAATCACAGGATTTTGTTGTAGTTTTAGCCAAGACCGTAGGGGATTGTAATAAGTTATAAAAGAATCGTAAATTAAAAGTAATCGTAAAGTAAAGCTAGCAATATCAAACCAAATTTTAATGTGTTGAAATGAATAAACTTTACTACTTTATATATAAACTGCTGATTAGCGACATATTCAAATAAATTTAGATAGATAAATAGTAATAGTTTATATATAACATAGAGTAACGAAAAGGCATAAACAATATATTAAAGAAGAAATGTATAATTACAATAAGGCGGACTTATTGCTGAAAGCAATACAAACACTTTTGAATAGTTATTATACATTTAGTTGGTTCTACTATTTATTAGGAAAGCAAAATCATCACAAGAAAGAAGAAGAACGAACAAGAAATTAAAATGCTGCTCTTTTAAATAAATATTATTTAGCTTTACGTATTTAAGATTATGTGTGATTAGAAATTGCCAAAAGTAAATAAATGCAATCATTGAGTTACAAAATAAATCAATCATAGTGATCACAGCAGGCCTACTAGCAGCATACGTTCATGACTACAACGGGTGAATCAGCCATCACTCAAATAGATTTTATTAAATTAAACAATGAAAGATTTTTGATCTTATGATCAAAAATCTTTCATTGTTTAAATACATATAACTTAAGGAGTAGATTCCACAGTGTATTCAATTAGTGTAGAATTAATTAGGAACCGTTAATAATTATAGTTAGTCGCAAAGATCAATAGATCATTTATTGGCGACTGTGGAGCATGCGCGAGTTCGTTGATCGATGGTACATTGATCAATGTCGACTTTTAAACGAACCAAAATAAATCGCGACATATCGCCGCGTCCCCATTTACATTGGCGTTATATACTCGGAACTTGAGATTGGAATTAGTTCACTGAGGCAAGTGTAGGGTATATTAATTACAAAATATTATACTTCTTTATTTTTTACTAGCTACTCGCTCCGCCTTTGCACGGGTGTTCATGTATTATACATAATAAACCTTCCTTTTCAATCACTCTATCTATTAAAAATATCGCTGAAAATCCATTTCGTAGTTTTAAAAATTTAAACATACATAGGGATGGACAGACAGCGACAGCGACTTTGTTTTATACTATGTAATGATGATAATGATTGTACACACACATAGGAAAAAAACAGTGATACAATAAATGAAGTATCTCTAAAAAGAGATTTCTTCCAGCAAACCTAGAAAATGTTATAGGATAGTGTATTAACTCGAATAGTCATACATACGTGTACGGAAAAAAAGGAGATATTAAAATATTGTTCTAATAATATTAACTGTATATATAAAGAACTTGAGCTTGGAATTAGTTCACTAAGGCACATCTACGTGTATATTAATTATAAAGTAGTAACGTCGAGAGAGGTAAATACCTTTATTTGCCATAAAATTATTCGTGTTAAGACCCGGTTAATAATTTAAATAATGTAATTATAAAGTATTATATTACCTAGTATACTAAAGATCTTATCTAGAAGATAAGCTATAATAATTATAATAGTCCTGTACAACAAAATTATAATTTTAAATAAACAATAGTTAAAATCGGCCCAAAGTTGAGCATCACGCAATATGACAGAAAATAATAAAGAAAAAAATATAGAACGTATTTATAATTTACGAGGACCATAAATGAATGGGATAAAGAAGAAGCAGATAACATCTCAGCACAATTCACACAGCGCCATCTAATCCCAAGCTAGGTAGAGCTTGTGTTATGAGTGCTAGACAACTGATATAAATACATATATATTTTATTTAAAATACATAAAAACACTCATACCGATACAAACAATCTAACTAATGAATACAAATGTTTGTACCGTCCGAGGAATAGAACCCGCGATCATTGGAAGTAAGGCAGTATGCTAAACCGCTAGACTACCGAGGCCGTCCTATCTATTATGGGGATAGACATAACGTACGGTCAGAACTGTTTTTCGAATTGGAATAATGGACAGAGTTTTCTGAGATTTTCCGAGATTTCCATTATAATCAGACAGTGGCATTACCAACTGTCGATGTAGCGGTGAAGGCAATACTTGACATACCCTAATTTATGATAGGTTGATGATGAATTAATTGACGATAGGAAATTTTAATTTTAAAAAGAAAAAACGGCGATGTTTTCTCAGGAATATTGGTCAATATTATCTTTCAGGTTGTCTATAAGAAATTGCTTATAACGATAAAACCGCCATTTTTATTATTTTAGCATTTATTGTTTTTATAATTGAACTCTATGTACAATGAAGAGTATATTATCATTATTATTAATATTGTGAATAACAAAACACATACATATATTATTGTTGCAAGAACTAAGTCTTTATTAAGATGTAAATATGTTATTATTGTTATTTGGATCCTTTAGCATATAGTTACGTATACATTTTATAAATTATAAAATAACACTTATTTTGTGTATCAATTGACACATATATTGTGTTTCAAGAGAAGACAATAATAATTATTTTTAAATAATTATTTAATATTGTTATATTGTTGTATCAAATTAGTAACCCAGCTTCGCCCGAGTGTTTGTAATTTTTATTTTTGTTTGTTAGCCTTATATAACTCTAGAATAATATACATTTCAAACAGAGAAAAAAACTTTTAAATTAGTGCCTGTGCCAGTGCCAGTGCAAAAGTAAACCAGTGCTCCTGAGTTTACTTTTAACAAATTCTCAACAAAATACGCTTTGTCTTTTTGTAATTAGTAAATATATATTATAAGGATATATAATCTTAAATAAAGAATATTGACTTATTAGAATTTACGCCCTTTTGAATGATGAAGATGCAAGACCATGATGATGCTCCACGTCTTTTTCATAAACTTGAGAACTAAATATAGATATAATATTCAGAAATTTGTAATACTAAAATATTTTATATAATTATATTTAATAGTGAAGTACAATATGTATAAACTAAGGAATTCAATTTTAAATCACTCGTCCTCTAATCCGAGACGGTCGGCCATTGAAACCATGTCTCGGAGCAGAATTGTTTACACAAATCTCCCAGATTTAACCACCGCTTTAGATTTAAACTTTTTGACACAAATAATGAATAGTCCTACTATAAATAAATGACACATGATTAAATTCACGCCAAATGTAAGTTCAATAAACTGATTTTATGTCTCGCTGAATATTCATTTGAAAAATGTAATAGACTAATGTTACTATGCATGACATGCGAGTGTTTTTTTTAATAAAGTGTATACTTACTTCTGCAGATTACATAAAAAATATAGTTGTACAGAGATTTGCATTGCAAGATGTAAAAAAACTGGTAATGAATTAAAAATAGTTACTAATTTTAATTTAAGTAATGTCATTCTTTTTATATTTGCATTTAATATATATTTTGTACATTATTATATATTTTACAATATACATAAATGTTATATATTTATATTAATATGTACTATTATAATATTTATGTATGCATATAGTATAAGATGATTGGAAGAGATCACTCAGTGAAATAGTCCGTCTCTGTGGCACAGATAAGATAATAGCACATATCTGTAGAGACGAGTATATGCAAACTTTTTTATTTATTACGTAAATTATGCTGCAGGATACACTGCTCCCCGCGTTAATTCGGTAAATTGCGATGTGATTCAACTGCGTGCCAAATTTCATTCGAATTCATTCATTACTTTTTGCGTGAAATTGGAACAGATATCCAACCCTCCATCCTCAGAAATAATTGTGTGCATAATATTAATCTAACTAATATTATAAATACGACAGTTTGTGAGTATGGATTGGTACATTATGGATTGACAAGAATACAAAAACTTCTGAACGGATTTTGATGAAACTTTACAGTAATTTAGCTTATACATCAGAATAAAATATAGGCTATAAATTTGACGCGGATGAAACCGCGGACAGGGCTAGTATGTTAATAAATTGTGAATGTAACTTTTTACTATAGAATATACGTTAATGGGTTTATTGTAAATTTTTATAATTAGTGATAATTTAAATGGAATAGTGTTACCAGTTGCTCTAGCGGTATACGCTGGTGGTGCACAAGTGCATAGGATAAGCCTAGAGGCAGATCAGGCCAGTTTCCGTATGGAACCATCAGTTACATTGCTTACTGTGCCTATTACAAACAATCCCCTTCCCCTGAATATTGCACATATATTGTTACAGTGTGGAAATTTAATACAAAATATGTTAATACACTGGCAAACTGAGTTTTTTTAATTAACTATTATATTATAAATGGTTGCTTTATCATGATATAAAGCTTTTATTTTTTGGTACTTATTAACCAGCTTCAGACATTATATAAGATAACAGATTTGTTTGTAGGAGTCTAAATATATTATTATATATTAAGATTTTATTCCTACTTATTTCTCTAGGAGATAATAATTACTACTACATATAATTGAATCAACTTTCCATAGACTATTTCAATTCCAAACAATTTTTCTATTAGATATAAAATATATAGTACGTTAAGTGTGTATAGGTAATAAACCTCTATGTACTGAGATGTTTTTTTAAATTAATATTTTATAGAGGTAATTAAAGATTTTCTGAAGTGATAACAGCTAACGGCACTTAGTAGAAGCTAATGATAATTAATAATGAAGACAAATTAATGCCGTTCTAATGATGTCTTCATTGGACTATTATTTGTTTTAAATTATATTCTTCCAAAATACATGTACTGTTTATTTTGATAAATTACTTATTTCCATACAGAACACTCTATTTAATTTGTTAATTTACCCTACGAGAGTCCTGGATTGAACATAGATAGAAAACATTATTGTGAACATTCATGTAAGTTTATATTGCAAATTTTCCTTCATAATTTCCTTCATGTGTTTTATGAAAATATATTTCAGGATGTCATAAAACTGAATACGGATGACGGACAACTTGCAGTACAAACCATGACATGAAGATACTAATGATACCTGTTATGAGGAAACCCGCGCACAGTAAAAATGAATGATGATGATGATGAGTGAGTAATGATGAATGTAATAATTCTTAACTTTCAACGTTTTTTATGGGGTCTTTTAATTTTATTTTGTTGCTCTTGAATTAGTTCACGGGTAAATGCAACCCCCTTTGAAAGCAATAGTTTTAAAAATATATTTTATTTATCTAATATCAGTCTATGGAATATACTATAGAAATTTAGCAAATATTAGACGTTTTCTTCTTAGTATTTATTTTTTTTCTTATATTTTTTTTATTAAGTGTTTTTAATAAGTAGTTCCTAATGATGATGATAGAGACTAAGTTTAAATATTACAGATGTAAATATACAATAATGTTCGAAATAAAATAAATATATAAAGTTATATCTTAAAAATATTTTAAATTTGTAAAAGCTTACAATTTTCACCGATGCACGACGCAGTAGCGTTGACTACTATTGAATAAGAAATTATTTTATGAACAAGAAGCTAAGCATTCAATAATTATAAATTTCATAATAGTTACGACAAAAAATAATTGTCATTTTTCAGATCCGTGCCCTTTTTTGTATTTTATTTTTTTTTCTATTTCGTCTTGCTTTTTTTTTGCCCCACGAAAATATATATTGTGGCTGCCCGCAGTTTATAAATTTATTAATTAGATTACATATAAGTATTACAATTTATTCTTATTCCTACTTACATCATTTAATTACACTTCATTAAATAATTGACATTAATAATTATAATTTGATTATATTTTTCTATGAAAATGATATTGAAAAAATTTCACAAAATAAAATTAAATGTTGCAAAATTTAATTGATATTATATTTTATATTGTGTATATTATGTAATAATGAAAATCAAGCCTGCAATAAATAAATCATTCATGATCGACGCGCGCGCATGGAAATTGGGCGCGTCGGAAAGCCGGGCGGGCGGCTACGGCGACTGCCGCGGGAGATATCCCGACCCCAGTTCAAAAATAGTTCGCGCTCGACCATTCGACGCATACAAAAGCGGCCAGTTGTTCCTCGCCTTATCAAATTTCCAAGCCTACACCCAGTGCCCACGCACTGAAAAATCAGCTCATGCATTAGTATGTTAGCACCAAGCATCCTTCACTTCACGACACGAACACTGCCCGAAGCATTAATCGATTAATAAGCACTCACTTACACAAAGGCACTAATTCACTGGTTAAGTTTAAACGCGATGTGGACGGTGCGTCGCGTCCCCGGCGCCTGCCACAACCAAACTGCTGAGAGCGGACCCTACCGACGGACCGACGCTCCAAAAATATCCATCATTGTGTACACAACACTTATAATCTCTAGGCTTTAGTATAAATCTTTGCGAACTTTATAAATAGATCGATAGGAAGGTATAAGAGCGGTGCTATTAACCTGATTGTTGAATTTGTCCGTTGAGCATTGACGCTCGATAGGTGAAACTGTTTGAAATTCGAGAGAAATGTTAGCAGTCTCATTTTTTTACTTGGGGTATTTTTGATTTCAGCCTAATTATCTAGAGTGATATCATTTTCTTGGAAAGATCTGTAATAAGAAAGGCGAAAGGTTATCATATTTTATATCTGAATACATAAATGGAGCATGTCATTTAGAACGAGTATAAAAAAAAAACAGGAGTGCTTTTGTTCGAAAGTTTCACGGAAATGGTCTGATTATTCAAATTAATATTAATGGAATTTCATTTCACAAATTACAATGAGAAAAAAAATACTCAAAATATACGTAATGTAACATTTACTATATATTATATATTTACTTACGTATAATATAAAACAATATCCCGAGACATCGTCTGCTTTTTTTCGTATCCACATCATAAATTCTACCTTTATATCAAATTTCATTAACATTAGTTGTAACAAATAGTCCCCAAAATTACAAAACCAATAGTATTGGTATTGATAAGTGCATACCTAAACGTTTTAACAAATAATGACACAAGCCAATAAAGGTTTGACAACCAGAACGGTAATCATATATTTCTGTTGCAGTACCTTCATCTTTCATCCATGACTTGATAGTCATCAAAGTGGTGTGACAGGGTCTCGTATAAGTTTTATTAAAAGTTTCATATTATAGCATATAGCATTAGCCAAATTAAACATTAACATTAACCAAATATTGCAATTTAAACTATTTTCACAAACGCAAGAAATATAAACGGGATCACTGAAACACGAAGATATTGAGAACGACTATAACGTGTGTCGAACACGTTATAACGCGTTATAGTCGACTATAGTCACAGATGATATTACACACCCGATATTACACTTAGTAGTTAGTATACAAATGTTTTACTAACACTCGTCTGAATACCAAATAAATTTTATCGCCTAATATAACAGAACTCAACAGTACTTGATTTTGAGGTTAGTAAAATGTTAACATTTTATAACATTAATGCAACTATATAAATGAAGATGAAGTGTTGTAGTAAATACTAGCTAATTCAGCTGTATAGTAGTTAAATCTAAAATAATTTTGTTTAATATTTATACGCACAATGTAATTACTCGTGTCTTACATAAAATATAAGGGAGGCTACAATAGAACGACTTTACTTACTTGTAACCTTTTTTTATGTGGGGAGAATTCTTCAGCTAAGCTACTTACTTTGTACTACGCGAACTGAGCAATGCACAATCTAGTGACGGTAGTTGAAGAAACTACTGACATCTATACCGACATGGACATTGGACATATCTGTACTCCTGTCAGGTCGTAACCACGGCTAGTGTAGATAACCAATTCAAAACATCAAGAGAAGTAAATGCATACCTTACACATACTAATATTACAAAGAAAAAGTGTATTTGCTTATAAAACTGTTTGTAACCATTTCACGTGAAAACTGTTTAAGGAATCTTAAGGTTTGTCATGAAAATACATTATATCAATAGGAGGTAAATTTTATCTAAAAAAACACAGTTTGTTTACTATAAAATTAAAATATAATAAACGTGAAAATCTAAAATCAATGATTAGTGGTAAATTTGTATTTTACCTAATTTTCAAACAAATGAACATTCTCGGCCGCTGAGTTTTCGACGTGATGAATTGTTACATAGCCTAGACAATTTCATTGTTACAGAATAATTAAAGTCTTGATAACAAGCACGTATTCGCTGTTATATTATGAAGAAAATTTTGTTACACAGATTCATACAAAAAATATTTAATTTAATAATTATTAAGTATTCATATTTACAAATAATCCATAATCCCATCCTCAATTCAAACATCCAGGTGACCTACATATGCGGCGCATGACACGCTATAAATTTCGAAACAAAGAAGATTTTATCAAAACATATCATTGCTCCGGCCTCGTCGTAATTTTAACCACAAAAGAAAAGAACAAAACTATATGTCAAATTACTCTTCATAAACGTCGCGTCAAAATTACGCTACATGTGTAAAAAAATCTAATAACAATATAAATTAACAAAAAAAGGCACCATGTGAGGAGATAATAACGTTGAAAGTATGTTTAGTGTCAGAGGTTTCATAACGGTGATGTTGAGAAGCGCCTTCATTGTCGCTTTTCTCAGCATCCCGAGACCGGTTGTCGCTTTCACTGGTTTCAAACACTGGTCCAGAAAAGCGCTGTACCACAAGATCGACCTCTGCACACAGTCCTGTTACAGTCAGATAATCCCGGGCCTTTACCTCAGCAATGCCAGGGCAGCTGCGGACAAGGCTGTGCTCCGGTATCTTAACATCACCCATGTGCTCACCATTGAAACGCATCGGCTGCCGAAATCCACTTTTGAAAATACCAATATTGACACGCTCTTCATTAGGGCCTACGACAATCCTCAAACCAATCTCCTGCCCTACTTCCCTATGGCCAATGCCTTCATCGAGGAAGGCCTGCAGAAAGGGAACGTGCTGGTCCACTGCCATTTCGGAGTTTCCCGGTCCGCCACTCTGGTCATTGCTTACCTTATGAAGAGGTATAAGCTGACTTTTGACCAGGCATTCTCGTATGTGCGACAGCGAAGAAGATTCATCAACCCTAATCCAGGTTTCGTCAATCAATTGAAGGAGTACCAAAGAATGAAGTATGATGTTAATGGCTTCCATAGGTTTGAGGCGTACATGAATGTAAATGCAAGGAAACACAGATACAAAATAGCATCTTTAGCGGCCGTCATGGTTGGACTATTGGTACCAATTGTCGTGCTGGTTGGTTGAATTCATTGATATAGTGAAAATCATGTAAAAATTAATATATTTTTAGCAAATTCGAACAGAGTTTCAGTGCATATTTCACTTTTCAGGTACTCTTCTGGTTGATATTAGATCTTTGGTACTAGTAAGACTAATTTTGAATTCAGTAGGCGTATTGCATTAGTAAGTGTCAGAAAATAGTATTTTGAATGAAAATTTTAAACAATAAAATAATTGATACATGCTCATACTTTTAATGGTACTTAACACAAATTGCATATTTTGTTTGTATAAAATGTGACAAACATGCATTGCATAGTCGATGAAATCCCACGCAGTCGTAGGCAGTTTTCAATACCTAGAATGTTAGGCGTATACACTCAAAGAAGAGAATTATATACTTATAATTAAGTACTAGGATATTATATACTTCATTTTTGGAAGAATAATGTTTGAGTTTTCCTTTATCTGAACTGGACAGTGTAGTATAAAATAATATAAATTCATATGGACTTCTACCTGTGACTTATGTCTTATATTTATATATGTGACTTAAATGTTCTTTATGACTGGGTGCGATTGAAAGACCTCACAAATCTCACACAATAGACAACTGATGAGATTTACTTTCGATAAGTAGCCCTAAAAACATCACAAGAGCATTGCCAAGTCTAACGATATGATGTATGTTGTTTACGTCTAATAAAGGCTACGAAGGTTACCGATTTTCACGGGCACGTACCAGGTCATATAAAGGAAATACCTTCGGTCTTGCGATCAAATAACAATCTTACACAGCTTATCAGATAAATGTTGATTTTTTTACGTTGTACCTATGTTTGTTTTTTTAATATTTGTTAGGAATCAAAAGAAACCTTCATCTATGTAAATAGCACTATAAACGTGAAATTCTATGTGATATCGTATGGAGTATTCACGAGAAATTTCACGAGAGAGTTGTCTGACTCTTCAAATCCTAATACAGATTGCAAAGTAAGTTTCTGACGGCAGAATTAGATGAAGAAACACGCTGCCAACTTTATTTGAAGTATCCTCTTGATTCTTTTGATTTTTGATGTTCCCCTATAGTATATTTTTGTATGTTTGTTTGCATCTTGACGAGACAGTGGGAAAAAATTGATGAGGAAATCCGGTTTGTTAGTATATTGAATATAAAGCTAGTACATTATCATCATCATCATAGTACACTGAATCTAAAAGTAACTGGTACACGTTAATGTGCATTATATATAATATATATACATACATATGATAATATGCACAATTGTCACAGGTTGTTACTTTATTTAAATAAATAATATCAACATTTTATAGCCTTTGAGTAAGTAAATAATGATGATATTATGTGATTTTGTTGTGATATTTTTCAAAGAAAATTTATGAATCTCACTACGACGGGTACTGTATAATCTCACCACTTTTATGTCGAATTTTATTGTTCCCACAGGACAGAAAATATAAATTGGCAACGTTACACTAAAAGTGAATATTCTATATTAATTAATATCAGACGGAGTTATAGTGATCTGTTGCCTGGAATAGTTATT
This sequence comes from Achroia grisella, assembly GCF_030625045.1. Classification (NCBI taxonomy): domain Eukaryota; kingdom Metazoa; phylum Arthropoda; class Insecta; order Lepidoptera; family Pyralidae; genus Achroia; species Achroia grisella. The sequence goes on from NW_026712590.1 coordinate 614,266, forward strand.
TCAATAAATAATTAGGCGCGAACATCTATTTTGCTTGTTAAAACCGTAGATTTTACAATCCATTTTATTTTCACACAAATCCAATGTTTCTATATTTTATAGCTCAGTAGATCACAAAATAGGGTTACTATATATTTTATTACATCAGAGATAGATTTTTTTAATGTAATTAGAATGGTAAACAAACTGATGAACCACGTGATGGTAACCAGTAACGGTCATCTATATACATGATCACGTTATCATGTGACATCCGTGATACCACTGACGCATTGCCATTCTAAAGAACTAAGATGTCATGCCTTTTTTCTACTTTTATGTTAAATAAATATTATTTATATTATTAACCGGGTCTTAAGAGATAGCTACCGCTTCCCATCGAGTAAGGGGTTACGTTATTTTTTCAATTTAATTAAAAAAACAAGAGATGGTAGCCCTAACGAGATGTGTAGGAAACGGTGCCAAGAGTCAGGAATCACGTGGTCGTGACAGCAGGAAATGCATAATTAATTGGTCACAGAGGTCAGTTTTTAAATCGAGCGAAATATAAAAATATATACAAAATATTTTTGTCAACTACCATATAGACTGGAAGTGTCAAAATATGATATTGAAAGTTTAAAATTAAGAGCATATTTCGCCATAAAAGGCCGGCAACTTTTCTGCAATTCCTCGGTCGGAATTAATCACTTAACATAGTTGATGTCTCAAGATATATTGCCCCAACTACTTTTTTATGTAACTAGAATGGGAAACAAGGTTCCAGCCCACCTGGGGGCACCAGGTACCACTGTACCACTGTACCTAAATACTTGAACACGAATATCACGTCAATGACACTATTCATGGGTGGTCATTCCTGAGAACTAAGAGAAGTCATCCATACTTTATATATTCAATACCATCTTAGCTTTCAACAGAAACTCGTATAGCAAGCTGCTTGGTGGTTTAAATATTCAATCTTAATAGTAGTACTATACAAAGTCATTTTTATAAAATAGGAGAGAAACGAGATTGCGACTCATTTTTGATTGAGTGATTTTCACCGCCCATAAACACCCGCAATACCAGGGAAGGGAATTTTAAAGGCGCTTCCATTTTAAGAAGGAATAAGTTCTTTTCGTTTATATGTTTCGATATCATATCGATTTGGAAATATCATTGCTGGAAGATGATTCCACAATGTTGTTGGCCGTGGTAAAGAGTTTCTGGTAAAACGCACGGGAGGATCACAAGATGATCAGGATGGTCTTTTAATTTCGTGGATGGTGAATTTATCAAATCTGGAAAGTCTAATACGTTAAAACCGTAAGACTAGTATAAAATACATTATCATACCTATATCGTTGTTTTATTTTTATCTGACCTCATGCTTATCTTATTCTCCACTCGTGTCCCGCAAGCGTAAATCGTTAGCGAAAACGAGTGCACCATAAAAAAATACATTCCAAATGAGTACGAACTCAAGTACGAATCAAGAGTACGAACTGCAAAATAATGTCGATTGAAATTGGTTTCAGAAGTAGACTAACAGATGCAGCAATGTATGAGGGATGATGATGATGGCCTCGTCATAATTTTCCATAATATGAATCCGTAACCTGTTTGTTTGTTTAACTGACAGTAATATAAAAACACATCAATCAAATACAATAATAATATTAATTAACGGTTTTCATCGGCACGTCAATAAAGATTGGATCATTTCCGATCCAATAATCTCACCAATATGTTGCCATGCTCGTTTATAAAGAAGATTTTTTCGACGGCTTCGGTGGTCTAGGGGTTTAGTACACCGCCTCACTTCCGATCGTCGCGGGTTCGATTCCTCGCACGGCGCAAACATGTGTCGGTCTGGGTGTTTTCTATATATAATATGTATGTGTTTACGAAAAATAATCTATGTATTTATCAGTTATCTATGGATACCCATAACACAACCTTTAGGTAGCTTAACTTGTGACTAGATGGCGCTGTGTCCTGTCCTGATTTTATTATTTTAGTAAATTTAATAAAATGTACTTATTTTTATATTGTAACCGAAATAGTAAACAGACTGTCGGCCTACCTGATGGCAAGTAGTACCATGACCTGTAGGTACATCTGAATAGCACTACATGATGTTATCTATGAATTAATATTATGTATAAACTGATATATTGAAATTGTCTGTGTACGAGCAACGTTGTACAATTTAGGTCAAATACAAATCTGAGTTGTCAGCAGAATGTCGCTATATTGTCGGTAATAATCAATGTATATAATTCAGTACTAATAAAGCAGTAACACTCACATTGTTTTATATTATTCATCATCCACGTACTCAAACTATTATCAAAACTTACTACTATCAGAATATAATTTAACAGCATTTATTATAGTTTCAGTATGTAATATTATGTTATCTGTGGTTTCAGTATAACCCGAACAGTTTGTGTGGTTACTGCACTGACGATGGCAATCGCCATGGTAGCGCCGATGCACCACTTCGGCTAGTAGTCGTCCTTCATAAAGATGGCCAGCATGTTGATGGAAACCCGGGTCACAAGCCTGGAAACTCGCCTTGTAACTCAATTCCAGCTGCGTTACCCTCAGGGTCAAGTTACTCTTTGTCCCTATATATTAAGTGACAACGAAATCCGCATTAGTCCACTCGGCAGTTTAGAAGAAATGAATAATCAAACAAAGATACACGTACAGCGAAATTGTTTTATACAATTTAGAGTCTAACTCAGTTGCACGATTGATCTAAATTTAAATTTTATGATGACGTTTTGATGTGCAATATTTGTGGAATTTCCTCAAAATGTCATTGTTACTAAAACGGGCCGTTGTGTAACTGATTACAATTTGTGATACGACGTAAACCTGATGACATTTTCCTAAATCGTATAACTACGCCGTATCGTTGTAAATAGCCAGAGTCATCAATTACCGTCAATTGAGAATTTATTTTATGTGTAAATTCTTTATAAGTTAATATTATAAGGAAGGTGTTATATACGAAAGGAATAGAATAGAATAGAATAGAAAATCATTTATTCTAATAAACTTACATTGAAGCACTTTTGATTAATCATCACATTTTTTTAATCTACCGCTCATTCGGAAAGCTGTCTCATTACAAGAAGAACGAGCTAGAAACTTGCGTGTTGCTCTTTTAAATAATTTTATTGTTACTTTACATTTTAAGTTGAAATGTGTGAATTAACACCAATAACTACCAATTAGCACTAATTCGATTAAATACTCAAATAGAAGTGTCGCGAATCATCGCGATATTTGTCTGTATATGATATCTATTCGTGTAAGATGTGCATTAAATTATGACGGTAGAAAGAAAGTACAATACACTAACGTTTGATGGTTGTTAAAAATAGTTGAGGGTAACACATTTGTATTCATTCTGTTAAATGGAGCGAAGAGGTTGGCAGTTGTATTATTAATACAACGCATACTTGTTTATTGTTGAATCTTTAATGTTATTTACAATAATTATAACGAAATGGTGTGTCTCAGTGTTGTGCCTATACTTCGATCCCAGTAGTTGCCTGCTAAACAAGTTGAACCGTGTCTAAGGCCTTTAAGACCTCAGGATTGTGCTCAGTGTCATGCTTGTTACTCGGTTGTGAGGACAGGGGTCGCTGTAAGGGGTGGTTGGAGGCGACTGCTCAGAATACTCAGATCGAACTCAGCTCCGTATGTTACTCATTGGTGCACGTAGTTTAGTAGTTTACTATAACAATGTACTGCATCCCGTTGGACATAACCAAGGGACTCAGCCTCCTCAGTATCAAACGTACATATGGTGTGCACTCTCAGTTACTCGTCACACGGCTCAGTGTTATGAACCATTTAGGTTGCATTGGATTCGCATCCAACTCAGTTTCATAAATGAATCTCAGCTCAGATATCTATTCTGTTATATAAGTTGGTATATGCATATATATATGTGTAATTGTGTGTGTATGCTCACACATATAGTGTCGGTGCATGCATGTGTGTGTGATATATATATAATTAGTTCATACAGTGTTTCATCGTTATTGCGTAGCGAGTTACGACTTTAACGACATGGTGGAGGTGCTGGGATCGATGTGGACACACGTATATGAAAATATTATACCTACCCTCTTATCTTTTGGAAAACATAAATTGTAGTTTTGTGTTTAGGGTATTATTTATCGTAGTAATTTGTCGTAGTAATGTATACAGGCTCCTCATATTATTTTTTGATTCGATCTAGATACTTACTTGTGTTTATCAAAAATTACACGAGTGAATATCGAACCGTTTCTGACAGCGGCTATTGTAATCACGGACCATAGACAATTTTATTTTGAACAAATACATTACCTACAAAAATTTATAATGAAATAATAGGCACTGTGAACAATTGTATTCTATATTTATTTTATATACAAACTTTTTCGAAAATTTTTTTTCATGGAATTTATTATATCATATAAGAATAGTGTTATTTTTGTTGGCGAAGAAATTAAGAGAAAGAAAAATGGATCAGTGGTTTTAAAGATTACAATTTATATTAGTAAACAAGTAAAATTTGTATATTCGAATTGTTATGCATGGATAATGTTTACAACAATATGTAAATCGCTATAAACATTATGTTATTTTAATAAATTATTTTACTACATATACACATGTTTGAAGTATGGCAGCGATCTCTCAATCAATGATACAAATTGTTTCTTGGCTCATTATCGTTTCACAGTGAATTCAGTTTACATAAGCACTTATATCTACTTTAGATGTCTCAGATATCCTAACTCGTTGTTACAGTTGGGACCCACAGTTGTACAATCAGCTACGTTAAAGGGGTGTTCAGTAGCCTGTGCGAATAGTTGGTTTATTTGAGTGAAGCGAGTTGGTCCTTTATTTTTATAGTGATGGAGGAGTTGATTAAAACTAGAATGAATCTATTCTTAGCGAACGTCGAATGTCTTATAGATACTGGTCAGGACATGTTAATTAAATTAAAATCAGACGGCATTGACTTAGATGAAGCTAAAATTGTTTCAACAAAATTGAAATCTGCCATAGACCGCTTCGTTGCTGAAACGTATAATTATTATAAGTTGGTAGAGGTAACATCGCCTGATGATTTAGCAAAATATACGGATATTCAGATAAAAGGGGAAGAATTGGTAACAGAGCTCAATCATAGGGTGAATAAAAAGGCGAACAGCGAACCATTTTCGACATTTAATACTGTAGAGAAACTCAATGTTGCCAGTAAGTTGCCAAAAATGGAACTAGCCAAGTTCAATGGAGACGTTTTAAAATGGCATCCTTTCTGGGACCAATTCTCATCGAATGTAGACAGTAGAAACATTAGTGAGGTAGACAAACTGTTGTATCTACAATCGGTACTTGAAGGTGAAGCGAAAAGAGCAATTGAAGGTTTAGACATGACAAATAAAAATTATCAGATAGCGGTATCTACCCTTAAAGAAAGGTATGGAAAACCTGGAACAATAATTGATGCTCATTATGCAGCGTTGTATAGAATAAGGACGGCAGATAAATCGGTTTCAGATTGTCGACGGGTCTTAAATGAAATTGAGAGACATCTTAGGGTACTGAGTTCTTTAGGTGAAGACGTTAGCCATAACCACCTCAGAGTGATGATCATGCAAAAATTCTCAGAGGATTTAATTTATGAACTTCGAATGAAAATGGGAACCGAAACAGATTCCATAGAGAATATTAGACGTCATTTGGAACATATTATATCCGCACGAGAAGCGTCAAGTAGGATGAAAGAAGAAACATTTTCGACAGAAGGATCCACTAGTAAAGAGGACGCTGGGAAATTTACACTAGAATCCCTACATGTTCGAACAGAAAATCAGCGAGGGGCGCAGTCAACGTTTAAGAAGTTCCCACTAAAAGAAAAAGATAAGGGTAGAAGGAGTTACGGCAGAGGAGGAGTTAGGCGTGACGCTGATAAAAAAGAATATGTAACCGGATACCTTAAGACAAAGTTAAACAATGGTCGAAAGAGAAACCACCTCAGAGATGATAATAATTACCGAGGCTTTGATACCAAACGGAGGAAACCATCGTGTATATTCTGCGGTAATGGTCACTTCAACGATGAATGTGATGTAGTGAAGACTGTTGAAGAGAGAAAACGAAAGTTAGAAGGCCGTTGCTACAATTGTCTATCAAAGGGTCATATCTCAAAGGAATGTAAGTCGCATAAGAAGTGTTGGCATTGTAGTAAATATGGTGAACATAACAGAGCTCTCTGTCCCTCTCGGAATCCTGTCAGAACAGAAAATCTACACGTTGGTGGTTCTAATAACATAAAGGGACTTATCTTCCTGCAAACTGCCGTTGCTCAGGTTCAGAATGTAGAAAAAGAATCCGTCATTGCGCCTTGTAGAGTAATTCTCGATTCTGGTAGTCAGCGCACGTATTAACAAAAGAGCTTGCAAAGAGATTAAACTTACCTGAATTAGAGAAAAATAATCTTTCCGTTTTTACCTTTGGCGCCGACCGTCCAACTGAAATTGATAGTCCAGTAGTAATATTTAGAATTATCACTAGAACAAACGTATACAAAATACTTTATGCCAACGTTGTTCCTCATATAACTAATAGTGTATCCACATTGCCTCGAGAAATGGCTGAGAGTGTTCTTGGGAGCGTCGTCCCATCGAACACTATATTAGCGGATGATAACTCTCTGGGTGACAATATAGATTTATTAATAGGTAACGACTATTATTTCACATTTATTGATGGTGAAAAGAGAAAAGTAACCCAAGATCTTTACTTGATCAATTCAGCTTTCGGATGGATTTTTTCTGGCAGTTATTCTACTTCGGAAAGACACCTCCCAGATAAGCTATCAGTATTAACTTATTTTCAGTCTGGTATTGAATTTAACAGTTTCTACGTCCCTGATCTTCCTTTAAAGGAGTGACAGTGCAGTCTTCAAGCAAGTCTCGGAAAATATTTACGTTGACAATTTAGTTACTGGCACAGATTCAGTGGAAAATGCTGAGAAGTTGTATAATGGTGTCAAAAGGGCATTTGACGATCTTTCTATGAATATTCGTGAGTGGAATTCCAATTCAGAGCAGTTCAACGAGACTATTCCCTTACAATTTCGAGCTAAGACAACAGAACGTATGAAAGTGCTAGGCCTGGAATAGGATCTTCTAAACGACATGTTGAAGCTGAATTTTCGATTAGATCAAGATAAAGTAAACCAAATTAGGACAAAACGAGAAATCTTGGGACTAGTAGCTTCCATATTTGATCCATGTGGTTTTGTAACACCGATTGTTTTACCTATGAAGTTGTATCTACAAAATCTCTGGAGTCAAAAATATGACTGGGACACTGAGTTAGCTGAAGAAGCTCTCGTAGAATGGCAAACGGCCAGTGCATGCTTGAAACTAATTAGATACATTAGTGTTCCTCGTTTCGAAATCGGAAAGGAAGATTTTAATACCTCCATAAAGCACGAACTTCACGCATTCGCAGACGCATCGCTACAAACTTACGCGGCTACCGTGTACTTACGTAGCACTCACCAGAATAAAAGCGAAATTTCCTTCATAATAGGGAAATCACGTTTAATAAGCAAAAAGGATCAGACTAACCTTCATATACCGAAGTTGGAATTATTGGGGGCTTTAATCGGAAGCCGGCTCATCAAAACTGTTCTTAAACACTCAAGACTTCCAATCTCTAAAACTTACCTGTGGTCAGATAGTCAGATAGTCGTAAATTGGTGTAACTCAGAAAAACTTTTGCTGCCATTTGTGGCGAAACGCGTTGACGAAATTAAATTAAATTGCAATCCACATATTCGGTACGTACCTTCACATATGAATCCCGCCGATGTAGCAACACGACCCAATATTTCTGCTGAAAGTGCGCAACGTTGGTTGATAGGTCCAGATTTTTTATACAGCGATCCAATGTACTGGCCGAGAAATACACAAAAAGACAACGAGTTAAATACACACATTCAAGTTGTCGCGGGCCGGGAGGATCCTTCGGAAACAGAGCCACAAGGATATACAATTGATAGCTCCGAACAACAAATAGAAACTCACTCTCAAATAAATGAAAACATTCCACAGACAGTTCAGCGTACTGCGGTCATTGAATCAATGGAAGTCGATAAAAACCATTTAACATCAGATTATAGTTTGACAAATATTTCAAATAATCACATTGATCAGATCCGACAAGTTCAGAAGGAATGTTTCTCGAAGGAACTTACGGGTATGAAGACAGATCTTGTGAGAGCTCTTGACGTGTACAAAGACGAGGACGGTATACTCAGATGTCGTGGGAGACTACAGAATACAGATTGGTCGCATAGCCAGAAACACCCGATATTATTACCTAAAGATCACGCTTTCACATCAAAGATAATCGAGGATGCACACCGGAGAAATTATCACGTAGGAGTGTCTCATACTCTTGCTATTATTAGAAAACAGTACTGGATACCCAGAGGTAGAATGCAAGTACAAAAACTTCTCAGACAGTGTCCAGCATGTAAGAAATACTCAGGAGGTCCTTATAGATTGCCACCCATGGCCCCATTACCACCCGAAAGAGTCACTTATAGTGAACCATTCTCTTACGTAGGTCTTGATTATTTTGGGCCCGTGTTGGTGGATACGAATGGTTGTTTGGAGAAACGTTGGATTTCCTTATACACCTGTTTAGCTGTGAGAGCTATACATATGGAGCTCGTAAAAGATTTGACTGCAGAGGAGTGTTTGTTAGGATTAAGGAGGTTTGTTTCCTCTAGAGGCGTCCCCAAATTAATCATCTCAGATAACGCTCTGCAATTCAAACTTGCAGCCGATGTCCTCACTGGGGATTACTGTGTAACGAATCGAATAAAGTGGAGATTTATTCCTGAACTCGCGCCCTGGTTCGGCGGATTTTACGAAAGATTGATCGGTATTGTCAAGAACTGCTAAAAGAAAACAGTCGACAAACATATGTTAAATCATTCTCAGTTAGGTACGATTATTAAGGAAATTGAGGCGGTCGTAAATTCACGGCCACTTACTGTAGTCGGTGAAGAATTAGAGCACGTTTTAACACCTGCAGATTTCCTACGAACAGGTGGTCCTTCTATACTTGTAACTTCAGATAAGGAGTTCTTAGAATCAGCTACGATCACAAAATCCAATTTGGTCGAGGGCTGGAAAAGAGGTCAACATATTTTGAGGGAATATATTGACATGTTCTCCAATCAGTACCTGACTAGTCTAAGAGATCGCAGATCTGTGCATCGTCAACCTCGTATAACGGTAGATTCTACCCCAAAAATAGGAGATTTAGTACAGATAAAAGGCGATGCTAACAGAGCGCTGTGGAAAGTCGGCAGAGTATCAGGCATAGTAAAGAGCGCCGATGGGAAGGTCCGTGTAGCCAAAGTCACTACCTCCCCACATGAGACCCTGACCAGGTCGATAGGTCATCTCTATCCATTAGAAATTGAGTCAGAAATATCAACAGAAAGCAACTCTCAAATGCCTCCAACTAAGGCTTCCGAGGAATTAGCAACACCCCATGCCACTGGCTCTCCAAAAGACAGGACACAGGCTACTACGAACAATGGCACCTCAGCACCATCTCAGTCCCTAACGGAAGAGACTCAGCTTAGACCGAAGAGACTCTCATCTCAAAGGGCAGCGGAAAGAATCAAGGCATGGACGGCTCAGCTTCTCAGTGTTTTGCAATTGATTGATTGAGGTTTAATTGAATATGATTACAATGATGTGATACTGTTGATTTTGAGTACGTATTGAACTAATTTTGTTATCTGTTCTACATTAAACTGTTAGCAATCATAATTCTATGTTTTCTTTCTATTTCTATCCTAAACCTGGGCGTGGAGTGTCGCGAATCATCGCGATATTTGTCTGTATATGATATCTATTCGTGTAAGATGTGCATTAAATTATGACGGTAGAAAGAAAGTACAATACACTAACGTTTGATGGTTGTTAAAAATAGTTGAGGGTAACACATTTGTATTCATTCTGTTAAATGGAGCGAAGAGGTTGGCAGTTGTATTATTAATACAACGCATACTTGTTTATTGTTGAATCTTTAATGTTATTTACAATAATTATAACGAAATGGTGTGTCTCAGTGTTGTGCCTATACTTCGATCCCAGTAGTTGCCTGCTAAACAAGTTGAACCGTGTCTAAGGCCTTTAAGACCTCAGGATTATGCTCAGTGTCATGCTTGTTACTCGGTTGTGAGGACAGGGGTCGCTGTAAGGGGTGGTTGGAGGCGACTGCTCAGAATACTCAGATCGAACTCAGCTCCGTATGTTACTCATTGGTGCACGTAGTTTAGTAGTTTACTATAACAATGTACTGCATCCCGTTGGACATAACCAAGGGACTCAGCCTCCTCAGTATCAAACGTACATATGGTGTGCACTCTCAGTTACTCGTCACACGGCTCAGTGTTATGAACCATTTAGGTTGCATTGGATTCGCATCCAACTCAGTTTCATAAATGAATCTCAGCTCAGATATCTATTCTGTTATATAAGTTGGTATATGCATATATATATGTGTAATTGTGTGTGTATGCTCACACATATAGTGTCGGTGCATGCATGTGTGTGTGATATATATATAATTAGTTCATACAGTGTTTCATCGTTATTGCGTAGCGAGTTACGACTTTAACGACAAGAAGAGTGGATGGTTATAAGGGCAGAGGAAGGCCGAAAAGAGATGGATGTGTACCCTAGCACAAGCTTTGCTTTCCGTGGGACTAGACGGCGCTGCTAATTGTCCATGGTTATTTATTTAACTGTAAAAACATCAGTGAGTAACCGACTTGAGAGAGCGGAGATGTGAGCACCTGTGTACTAACCTCTCAGTATATTTAGCTATACCAAAATACCACGCCAATTAATGGTACGTGGAAACTGAAGATACGAGCTTGGCACTGAAATTATACTGATAATGCTCGTTTACACAATGTGGGCTTTCGTTTAGAATAATGTCGCGAGTAAATCCATCGCTCTTAACGATTTCGCGGCGAAATATTATATACGATTTATGTTATGTAGCTTAAGGTTATATATAACCACCTCCAAACCCATTATAACTGATAGACCTACAATGAGAGTCACTGGCAGTTTTTATATTCGTTTATCCATATTTAAAATATGAGAGTTCTTTTTATACATTTTGTTTTACAATACTTCTGTCATTGCGCTCATCTGTAATTAACGTCTCTACAAGCATCTCTCTATTTTTATTCATTTTTACTATAACTACGACCATTGGAGTGCCTTGTCACTACCCTTTAAATAAACAAAAAGTTTTAACAAAAGCATTAACTTTTTTTAATTTTCAAAATTCCAAGCCCATGATACTTTAGATTATCGACAGAAGTTAATACGCGAAAACAAGTATTACCTAATTAAATTAATTACCTACTTTGCTGACATTATAAATGCGAAAGTAACTCTGTCTGTCTCGCTTTCACAGCAAAACTACTACTGAACCGATTTAAATTAAATTTGGTACACAGAGAGTTTACTCTACTTTAGACCCTGAGAAAGGACATAAGCTAATGCGTAAAAAAGGTTGTAAGTTGAATGGGGAAATGAAACGTTGTATGGAAGTATCGTATTGTCGTGTCCGTCAGGCGGTTGTATGGAAGTATCGTCATATTTAAAAGCTAAGTCTAACTTATATTTTAGGCTGTTGTTAAATATAAATGAATATGATTTTCAAAGATTGTAAAAGAAATTTACTTAAGGGGGTAAACTAAAATAGGGGATGAAAATTGTATGGAAATCCGTCATTTTTGAAACTAGAACAATGACATGCATAAGACTATTTGTAAAACAATAAGTCTAAATTATTAAAATTGCTATCATTCATTACTCTACGCGTACGAAGTCGCAGGCACAGCTAATCCTATATGAATAGACTTGGTGAGTAAAATATATTTAACGTACAATTTTGAGCTTCTTATGATACTAATATATAGTGCTAATGGGATAAATCCATTTCAACAATGTTACGTTCAGTATAGGATTCACGAAATTTGGATTAAATAGATCACAGTATAATGTGTGTCTTTTCAATGAATAAGTTCCCTTTCGGATTTAGGGTTCCTTGTATGATGATGACCCCTGTTTGGATTGGTAGACGACTTGCAAAGTGTACCTTAGCAGAAAAAGTTTTTTTTTTAGTCACTATCTTTCTGGCGATATTCTTTTGACCTATGTCTTATTATTATCATTATCCTGTATGTGTATTTCTAAGTTTTTTTTCTTTATTTAATTATTTATTATACTTATTCTATTACTTATTGTTTTCTTTCAGGACTCCTGTTGCATTCTCTAAAAATTCTTTGTCTATCATATTTACTTACCATTAATTTTGGGAAATGTTTGAAAAAGTGATTTAGGATAGTAACTATTTGTAGTCTACTTGAGTAGCAAATATTTAAATTCGTCTAGCCATTTAATTCTTTAAGTCTATAATTAGGCGACACACATGCAAATATTTCTCCTCCGATCGATCCCCCATCCAATTACAACGGCCTGAGCCGAGATTTGAACCCAGAGTTGTTCTCATACTAAAATCGTATCCGTCAGACGGGAGTTGGTCTTCAGTCGCTCCATAAGTCCTTCCGTGGGTTTGGAGTGCCATCTGCACTCGACCCCTGTCGTCCGGTAAAGCTGTAAAGGCCAGCGGTGGCCAACGGCATTAGAGTAGTCCGAAAAAAAAATGCGAATATCAAAATATTTGCTTTTACTTTGATTACCTTTGATTAATTATTGTCTACAAGATGGATGCATGACGCATAGTAATATTTTTAACCGACTGTACGCATCTTTGACTGACGAGTTGTGTTTGACCCATATATCTTTGTATTCAGATATTCCTTAATATAACAGATGACGAAATTATGCTTCTGAAAACATAATAACTTAGTGGTTTACTTCACGACTTAGATTCAAAGGCCGGGAATTCGAATCAGGCTGATATAAAAAATATGTATCTAATGGTACATATTTTTGAGTCTGAGTCTCTGATGGTACACTGTATATGAGCATAATTTAAAATTACGACGGCCTGAGCTAAGGTATCCGTCTGGCGGGAGTTGGCCTTCACTCGCTCCATAAGTTCTTCCGCAGGTTTGGAGTATTATCTGCACTCGCCCCCTATCGTCCGGTGAAGCTGTATAGGCCAGCTGCGGCAAACAGCATTAGAGTTGTCCGAAAAAAAGAACCATGAGTGCAATTAGCGTTCTCGCTTGTCCACATTTTTATAATAGACCTATTTTATTGATACCGCCTGTTGGCAACATCCGAAATAATATGGTTATTTTAACGCATCTGTGACGTGATGCGGCGGAATGTCAACGGCGAGGTTTATATTTCTGTCTGTTCTCGTAGGTATTATAGATTTGAAGAATACTACATGCCTATTGAAATTTTAGAAGTCTTCGTTCGTTTAGAGTTCTTTTGTCATTTTCGAATCACTATTGACTTGGAAGAGATTCTTAATTTTATTAGTTTTTTGAAAATATATTAATGATTTTATTTATAATAGATTTACTTACATTATTACAAACTATATAATACTTATGCATGGAAATATATTCTATTTTTCGTGCGTATTCTAGCCCTAAATTGTGACAAAATATAAAGTTTGTATAGAATTATTTGTAACTGAAAACTCTATATTCACTAGCATAAAGGACCTACCTTTGGCTCGTTCGTATTAACAACCAAGACAGTATAAAAAATTTGAAAAAGTATTCAAGACATTATAATGAATTTTTAGAATAACGAAAAAAATACTCTTATATTTTCTGTAACATTAGATGAGATGACGCCGATGAGCCGAGCAATGCGAAACATAAATATTTCACGACAAAATCTCGATTGAAATATTGCGATAGCAATATTTCAATGTTGTCAAAGTATGTTACAGTATATACTAATATTGTAAAGACAGGATGCTAATCATATCAATTTCCTTGAGGATAACTTCCGAAACTACTAGGGGCCCACATTGGTTCGATTTCAAAAGTTTTCACAATTTCACATCCACATTACAAATACACGTAACATATAAAGTTGGGAGTTCTGATAAAAAGAAACAATAAGATATTCGTAATAAGAAATTTTATTTAATCGTTTCATTAAAATATTGTCAGAGATGTACTCGATTGTTTCATTCACAACATTAGAAAAACAATAATTTATTACAAAATACACTATAACTTTCAATCTATTACAATTATTTTGTGCGTTTATCATTCATTTACGTATTTAAATAAAAAATAATTAACAAATACTTACATCTAATAATCTCATAAAATTCTAAACTAGGAGATTCAATGTCTTACAAAAATGAAGTTTCATATTGCTTTATAAATTATGTCTACCTATGATTTTATTATAACATAATTGATAATTAATATCTAATTCAACAACACTGTAAAAATTCTAGAAAAATGTTCACTATTTGTACAATTTTCTTATATTTCTTCTAATAATCTCAGAACTTACATACTATAATAGACAAATTCAACTCTACAATAAAGGCATAAAACACATTTTAGTTTCAACAATTTTTGTAGAGGCACATTATTACACTCCCTTGTAGATTAAATTCTTAAAGTTTGTACACTATATTATGTACATAAGGCACTTAAGAGATATACTTATATAATTTTATGTAAATGCTTAATAATAAAATATTCTTAATCGTGGAAGACAGTGAAACAATTACAATATTTACATGATTTCTCAATGTGTCTTTTAATTATAAATGATCTTGTACTGTACTTATAAATTGTATTCAACTAACTTTATAAATTTAATAATAATCAGTCTCCAAAACAGTTTTACAACCTTCACCTTCAGTCGCCAAGCTTTAGAAGAACGTCGGGCGAACGTCGATATCTATTTCCATTTGATTTTTTACATAACCTGGAAAACATACACACCCCACAGCTCGGCTGTCATAGTAATATTTGTTACTATTTACGTTCTTGACTTAAGAATAAGGGTTTTTTATGTGAAAGATTGTAATTTGGGTATTGACAAGACTGCAGAATTAGAAAAGAAGTAAGGGCTAAATATAACAAGTAATAAACAAATCACAAACATAATGAAAGGTAAAATCGTCATCACAATACACAAAAACCAGTAAACAAACAGTTCAATGTATCAAAATTAAGTTTTTGATATCATTATTAGTAGTCTATGAAATAGTATCATTTGTTCATGATGTTTTCTCTTTAAAATGTTTAAGCTAAGTTAATTGTATATATATAAACTGTAATGTAAAAAATTATAGATACTTCTATTAGATTACTGAAATTATGAGATTTAGTAATGAAAATATGGATGGAAATAGAATCGCGTAACTTAGTGAGGTTATTGATAATATTTTACAATTAATCTATTGAATCATCTGGAGGTACTGATTCTCTTCATAAAATGAAGAAAGTGACGTTTGGAGGTCATTCACAACCATGTTATCCCCACCCTGTGGAGGATGGGTACTACTCGACACCATTTCTGAACTCTTCCAATTCTCACAGTTCTCCACGTATTCTAGCGTTCTTTGATAAGTTTCTTGACGCATGGTACTATTTTGATTCTTCTTTCTTCCATTCGATGCTTCTATCTGCGACTGTGATATATCCCACACCTGAACATCACTAGCTTGGTTATTTCCGCTTCTCAAGCTGTTCATACTGCAATCTGTTTGCTGATCACCATTTTTCAGCATCTGATTACAATTTGCAGATACTCTAGTAGCACAATTTGGCTTTTGACTTCCTGTTGACATATTAACAGAGTTCTGGACAGATTTCTGCATGTTATGTTTATTGAATTGATTACCAGGGTAATCCCATTGATTGTATGGCCTCTGATGATTATAATACTGGTTATTGTTCATCATTGCTTGGTTATATTGATGATTGTTCTTCGGAGGGGGAGGACCCATGACATTCGTCGCATTTGCTACTGGATTTACAACAGAATTATATGGTGGAGGTTGAGGATATTGCATATTTTGATTGTATTGAATATTTTGCATTTGATTCTGTTGATCGCAGTAGTTGTTTATTGCTCCTCTGCTCATATTTCCACTATTGTCCACGCTCATCACAGATGATCTTGACATTTGTAAGGGATGTATCTGACTGTTTTGGCTTTGGTAATTGATAGACTGAGAATAATTGATCATCTGATTATTGTTATAGATCATGTTTTGCTGATTCGAAGGCATCTGATGCAGAACTGGCATTTGATTTTGATTATATTGCTGCATCATCGGATACTGTTGCATGTTTTGATTCCTCAAATTTACATTTTGCTGATTCTGTATTGGATATGGTGGTATTTGGTTGAAGTTTTGATTCTGATATTGTGTAGGACCATTATTTCTATTTGTTACTTTGGGATTATAGTTTTGATGTGGATTCATATAACTTGGAGGTGCTGGTTGCGTTTGGGGAACTCCATTCATGTTTATCATATTTTGGTTTTGTATTGGCACCGAAGCATTCATATTCGGAATATTCTGTACCATCGGATTTATTGCACCTTGCGCCATTGGACTCTGAAGTCCTGGATGCATCGGACTTGGCATACCATGACTCATAGGGCTGGCTATATTTTGTGGCATAGGGCTCGCCATGTTCATCATAGGGCTTGCCATATTTTGAGACATTGGACTACTAACATTGTTATGACGTGGGCTCATCATCATTTGAGGCATTTGTGGACTCATCAAACTTTGCATACTTTGCGGACTCATAGCATTATGTTGAGGTGACATAACGCTCATGACGCTCTGTGGACTCATTACGTTATATACACTCGGTGGGCTCATAACACTATGAGGCATGTTATGAGGACTCATAACACTCCTTGGACTCATTGACACCAGCGGTGGTAGACTTTGTGGACTCAACATATTATGTGGCATACTTTGCGGGCTTGCGTTCTGCGAACCCTTTGATTTAGGACTCATTTGATTTTGCTTCTGAGGTAAAGTATTAATTCTCATTCTATTAGAGTGTTCCGGCTGATTTGCCGCCATTGTTTGTAATGACTGTAATGGATTATTTGTCACAATATTATTCGACGATTGCGTATAGTCTTGTTCACAATTTTCTGGGCTAATTTCAGGTATGACCTGTTCTTGGAGAGGATTTTTGTCATCTGGTGATTTAGTAACTAAAAGAGAGCCACTATTACCTGACATGCTAACGTCTAAAGATCTTAAATCAACTGGAATATCACTTATATTGAGATCACTTCCTATGGCACCTAAATTTTTGAGTAGAGAATCGTCACTGGTCGCTACATCACTGATTTTGTCACTGGAATTGTTTGTGTTTTGTATTTCACTGTTTGTATTGTCTTTGGTTGGAATATTATTGTCTTTATTTGCCGCTTTTGGATTAGGTGGGTTGGTGGATTCAGTTTTTGCTGGTACTACCGATTCGGTTCCCAATATTGATTGGTTAAGATATTGCATCATTTCATCTGGTATTACCAGCTTATTCTCCACCATTTCACCTTCCGCTACCTGTAGAGATACGATTTATATATTATTTAATGAAAAAATATTAATCAATAAATTCAACAAGCACTTTGTTAAATAACAATTACGAATCACAAAATAATATTTTTACCTGTTCCAGATTAACTTCTTGGTTGGGATGATGGACCTGAGCGGTTGTTATGACCACAGTATTCGTGGAGTTCGAACGTGACTCCTTGTATGTCACCGTATCATGATCATCTTCTGTTTTAAACGGGAATGGAGCATCACCCTGAAGAAAAAATATATATTGTTTATTTACTTATTATAGTTTTTTTTAATACATGATTATAGAGAAAATATTTTCATTCTTATAACATTACAAATGTCAAAGTATGTCTGTATGTCACTTTGTATGTAACAAAGAGACATACAGACATACTTTACAAGCGAATCTTAATTAAAACTGATGTGAAGATAGATTACGAGAACGAATATTCGATATCTGTTAACCAAAAAACAAACAGTTTAAAATAATTTAGATAAAACACTCACCACATCATCCGTACCACAGGGATACGCTTGGTATGCCTGGGTCTGATCACTCAAGTTGGACTGCTCCGAGAGTCGCCTGGCTTCCTCCTTGACTTGGACGTTAGGATCCAATTCCAACGCCAACTCTTCAGCTCTGACTTCCGAACATGTCACACCTCGAAGGAGTACCGCCTGATTGCCTTGGGATGTTCTGACCGCTTGAACAGCTGCAAGAGCTGATGATGGTGCCGGGGCATAACCAACACATGATACTTGACTAGATCTGGAAGATAATTAATTGATTTTTTATAGCAACATTATTGACTTCCTCATCGCTTAATATCTATTTTATAAGCAACTGGAATGGCAAACAAGCTGAAGGTTAACCTGAGAACTCCACCAAATATATTATATTTAAGAACTGCGTATATAACAATAATATATCATCTTTATTTGTCTCAAATAATAAACTATTACAATTACTTAATTAATTACTTACAATAAAATTAAGAGGGAATTGAGACAAAATGGTCTATAATTCAGAGGAGGCAGTAAGTCCACCCTCTTTGCTATTCTGTTATAGCTTTTATTAGTAAATTAATACAATAAAATAACAAGAACAACACTATGGAAAACATGGCTCACATGATGCCATGAGAGCTAAGGCATCATGCCTTCACGTCCTGTAATTTCACTGTCTTATATCGCCCTTGAACAGAATAAAATCTTATAAAGCAAGCTTGGCCTTCGAAATATGTGAGACGTAGGTGACTTTGTACAAATTCCAACTCGGTAAGCTAATAAGTCAATATGATATACGTACCTCCGACTGCTATCAGGTGATAACTGGTCATAAACTACAGCCTGGTGTGCAACTAGTCGCTGTGCCGCGACGACGCCTACTGTTGCTGCTACAGCTCCAGATACAACTGACGCTTGGCTACTTTTACGGGATATATCTGATGACCTTAAGACAAAAAAAAACAATTATATAGACACCAAGTGTACTAAATTGCTTTTGGAATATTGGACTTGCAACTTTTTGGTTTCATTTACGGACGTTCCAGCTGATATAAAGGGTACTTATAATTATAATATAATCATGGAAAATAGCGTGATATATACAGCTTTATAATATGTCACGGCATTAGAGGTTGTGTTTGATGATGTTGATAGATAGATAGACAGAAAATTAACAAACATGAATAAATTTAAAAGTAAACACAAGAAAAAAGCCGCATGGTGTTAAGTCCGCCAAATGTACTTTACTATATTTTCTATATTGTGTGCATTGAAGTTAAATCAATTTTAAAAAAGCATACAAAGTTGGCAACAGGAGATGCCTCCGCTGTTGTTAATATCAAGAACGCCCTAAGTAATATGCAGTCATGTTTACGTCAGACCGCATTATTCGTGAAAAACATAATAACTGCGGGTTTATATAATTTACACTTTAACGTATAAACTAAAATTGTTTTACTATTTATTAAATACAAAGTAAATATGATAAAATATTGTTAATGATTACTAAACATTGACAATTAACTTAATTGATATTTTTTTAAGTAAATAATAATTCAACTTACCTGGCACTATAAAGGCTACTTCCAGAAGAAATACCAGAGTCTCGCCTAGTATTAGGAACGCCCGTTTTTATTTCTACAGCTACGGATGTGTTTCCTAGTTCAGTGCGCCCTGGGATGTTACCTGTGAATATTCATATATATCTAATTCAGAAAACAACAATAAAATAATCTAACATATAAAATTTTCGTGTCGCGGTGTTTGCTACAAAACTCCACCAAAACTCGGTGCACATTATTTGTATACAGATGTATTTGAATAAAGATTATTTCTATTCTTATTCTTCTTTTATGCATATTATCTTTCACACAGTCCATTTATCTTTTTGATTCATCATCATCATTTATATTTTCTTAGTTATCTTCTCAGCTATATTAAATTAAAGAATCATACCTCCACCGATATCAGCCCCATGTCCGGGCGGCATCAATCGTCCGACCCCCATTTTGTTGTTCCCGAACCGCGGCGTGTGGTGATGGGCACGTGGTTCACCGATGGCAACCATAGCACGAAGCATTAGTGGCAGTTGACCCACTTCACCAACCACTTCTTGCTCCACCTGAAGAAAAACGAAACTTGTAAGATGGACATGTAAAGAATAAGAGTCACCATCATCACCACTTTTTGTCTTTTCTCCTCTACCCAAAGGTTGTCTGGAAGAGATCGCTTAAGCGATAAGACCGCCTTTTGGTACCTGCATACTATAAATATTGTTTTATGTTGTATTTTTTTAAAGGTGCAATAAAGAGTTAAAAATAAAATAAAATAAATAATTAAAAAATGTCAAATTTTATATTTGTACACCTAATTATAAATTTAATTTATACGTAATTTACTATATCATATACGGCCCTGTGTGCACATAAAGCTATACTGCTTTTTCACACAGTCACATAATTTTAATTGTCAGTCATTGTTGTTTTTATAATAAAGTGAATTGCAAGTGCGTTGTCGGCCTTTTAAGAAGGAATAAGCTGTTTTAAGTAAAGGAATAAGCATTTTGTAAGTTGATAACTTACCTCTCCATCAAGCCTGAAGTAGGGAGCACCATTCTCGTCATTGAATCCACCAAGCCCAGATCCGCCGAAATCCAGCTCCCCACCACATTGGGCAGATAACTGAAATATCATATGGTATAAATATATATTTATGAACCGACTTCAAAAAAGAAGGATTTGTTAATTAGGCTGTATTTTTTTAATACTCGTTACTTCAAGATGGTACTTAATAGTCTTCAAGAGGATATAAAGGTATTTAAATTATTTTGTTTACCTGATGTGCAGGAGTATGCAACCCAAGAGGCAGTGGTGATGCAGGGCTTTCGCTCTTGACTGACGCTGAAGACGTATGCCCCCTAACCCCAATTGGTACTCCGCCTTCTTCAGAACGTGGAGAAGAACCAGCTCCGCCACCTCCTGATTCCGCGGAATCATCGCCTCGGCTACAACCTGAAATGTAATTTACATGTTATATTCTAGATGGAGTAATCAGAGCTACTATCAACAGTCGACGTGAACGCAACTTTTGTCATGCATACTTTTCGCTAACAATATTTATATTCAATGTAACAGTCTCTTAGATGTTTGTTTTTATCAATCTTTAATCGCTGAAGAGTCAGAAATTAATAATATTAATTTCAAAATGTTGTTTAATTTGTAAATATACATAAAATCTTTCTTCAAATCGACTGTCATATTATGATACAAGCTTAAAAGAATTAAGAATGTTAGGAGTGTAATTACTTGTATATTCAATAATTTTATTTATAAACGTTAAATAGAAACCATAAACAAAGTATGTGCCACAGGGATACGAATATATAGTATTTAGTGGTGAATTTAAACACTGTAAAGTTAGTAGTAAATACTTAATTAAATCTGATTGAATTTGACGACCTCGGTGGTCTAGCGGTCTAGCACATCGTTTTAAGTCCGATGGTCGCGGGTTCGATTCCTCGCACGGCACAAACATTTGTATTCATGAGTATGATTGTTTGTACCGATCTGGGTATTTTCTATGTACAATATGTATGTATTTACGAAAAAAAAATCTATATATTTGTATCAGTTATCTAGTACCCATAACACAAGCTTTAGTTAGCTTTACTTGGGTCTAGATTATTATTATTATCTGATTTTTGTTCAGTGATACAAACATATGTAATATACAAATGCATATGTAAATGACAGATTCAAGTTACCTTTATGTTTTTTACTGGCGTAGAATTCAGCACCATGCACGGTCTTCACATGCTTCCGAAGTGATGAAGGATCGGTGTACCTCTTCGTACAACCAGGAGCTTTGCAGACGTACGGTTTCTGAAATACCAATAATTATTTATATACTTGTTACAGGAAAACCATGTCTATACTTCATATACGTTGATACAATTAGTAAAACGAATAAGCCACCACAGTCTTTCACAAATGGCAACAGATACATGTATGATGTTGCTATAACAAATGATTTACTAAATATAGAAATACTAAACCTTCACGTTATTCATAAAAACTAAAAGAAATAATGATGGAAAATAAAGAAAATGGAGGTAGCTTTATGTGTCGTAAACGTGAGTGGGCAACCAACTTAGTATAAAGCTACAGATAAATCTGTAGCCTGTAGCTTTATGTTGATGAATATATATATGAATAAATGAATCCTAATACACACTGATGAATACATACACACTTGTATACACTTGTAACTTTGAGCATCTAACCGTGTAATTTCTCATAAATATGTGATGAAATAATACACAATATAGGAAACTTTAATCGTCAGGAATATAGACAGGAGTATAAATACTTAATTAGGAAATTAAGTATTTACAATAGATACCACAATGCCACGTGTCATCTATGTTTGCGACGGTTATCCCTTTCCATCAGGTGGTCCATTAGATCGTTTATCACTCATAAAGAGCCTAAATATTGCTACGGACTTGTACTCACCTCATTGCTATGCGTTCTGTTCTGATGTTTCGCTCTATCGCTAGCATTGGAGAAGGCTTTCGCGCAACCGGGATACTCGCATGTGTAAGGTTTTTCTCCCGTATGACTTCGAAGGTGGGTTTTTAAGTTTTCGAGACGAGAATAAGCTTTGCAACAACCCTCAAACTGAAAAAGACATTGAATAATTTATAAGCGTCCATTTAATTCTATAGTCTATTTTAGACCACAAGTTTCAAGATTAAGATTGTGTTATAGGATATTAATAATTTATAGAAATTTTTAAATATATTTTTTTATAAATACATACGTAATCTATATACTAATATGTGAAGCAAAATCTTTGTGGGGTACAAAGGTTTTTACGAAAATTGCTTGGACGGATGAACTTTCGCACACTTATAATATATATAGGTATACGAGAAGGAGTGCAGAATCGTATTTTTTAAATTATGTATAAATAACTAAACAATATCATAAACAATCATATTCATGAATAGATTTGAATCATCGTAGGAATCGAACCTGCAACCGTCGGAAATAAAGCGGTTTATACCGATGGTTGCAAAACGAAACTGGGTGCAAACCGCCAGCCTGTCAAATATATGGCAATAAGATGTATACTGATACTTACAGTGCATTTATGAGGTTTTTCTCCTGTATGCCTCCTCATATGCACGACCAACATGTATTGAGCTTTAAAAGGCTTTTCATCACGAGAACATCCAACCCAGCGGCAGACGAAGGCCTTCTTGCTCGCGTGGATGTGATCCGTATTGATGTGTTTTACTAAATCGTCTTGTGTTGGAAACTCCAACTTACAATCCACCTGAAATCCATAATAATAATCTTTATTTTACTGCAGCTAAGGAATCTTACATGTACATAAATTATATTTAATCTTTCAAGTTATTCATTGTGAAAGTTTGGAGTATGATCTAAGTCGAAACGAAAAGTAATTGTTCTACTGTTAAGTTAACTACCTACTAATTGCTTACTGTAAAATTATGGAATGCAAAACTTAAATAAATATATAAAACTAGCTGTCCAGGCAAACGTTGTTTTGCCATATAAATTAACAACGCTATAAAAAATAAGGGGTGGTGATCGAAGGGTAAAAATTTTAGGTAAAATGATGTGTAGTAAAATATAAAAAATTGTCGAAAAAAGAAAATTTTTTTTTGGTTTGAAGCACCGTCAATACTTAGGGTTATAAAAATTAGTTATAAACCTATTCTCAGACTTACTGAATACACAAAATTTCATTAAAATCGGTCCAGTCGTTTTGGAGGAGTATAAACACGAAATCTGTGACACGAGAATTTTATTAGGTTGTTCGGGAAGTAATTTCCTTTTTTCCTGACTGAGGATTTAATTGTATTTTTTACGCTCTACTTCTCACTTAAACCGTATAATTTTTATATGCTTCGAGAGCTCATATAACAAGGCTTGTGTGTGTAAAATTGCAATTAATTCTACGCAGTAGTTTTTGGTTGGTGCCCTTTTAAATATGAAGAGCCACAAGCAGCATTTTTAATATATATTAGAAGAGATAAACTTACCCAATGACAGTTGGTCTCGATGAAATCTCCAGGTTCATCTTTAGAGTCCACACCATCATGGACGGTACTTTCGGCTGCTGCAGATAGCGGCTTGTTGCTATGGTGATTATCTCTATTCATTAAGCTTTGTGGTGACTTCCTCTGAATTATATTTGAAGCGCTGTCCGCTTCCATGATGCTGGTCACTTCCTGTTGTTGAGGGGGTTGCTGCATGTGTTGTGGTGGGGTGCCATCCAACCCCATCTGTCTGACGTCGACTGGTGTGCCCATAAGAAGTTGTGTAGGGGACGATATATGAGATCTGTGGATGATAAAAATGCGAGATAAAAATTAATATGCTATATGAAATGTAGCCATTAAATTATATAAAAAACAAAATCATATACGAGAATATTAATAATAATACCCCTGAATTATTCACACAACTTCATCTAGTTCCAAGGTAAACAGGACTTGTGTTATGGGTACTAGACAGCTGATATTAATACATTTTTTTATTTTTTTTTTAAATATATGTATATTATAAGTAAAAGACACCCAGACCAATATTAACAATCAAATTTATGAATACAAATGTTTGTACCACGCGAGGAACCGAATCCGCGACCATTGGAAGTATAGCTGTGTGCGGAATCCCTAAACCACCGAGACCGTTAAATAAAAAGAACGTTACTACGATTTTCATAAATCAATTAAATTCACCTGTGGATTCCAGCGACCAGATGCGCATGCGCTGCATGGTGGGCCGCTGCCGCCGCCGCCTGTTGGTGGGCAGGATCCAACAGTACCCCACCGGCCAGCACCCCACTACCCCCGACTACGCCACCTCTCGCAAGCAACTGTTGCGCAAGTGACGCATGTGATAATGATAGCGCTGGTGATATTGCTCCTGAAATGATGATATTTTTTTTATAATTTATCTTTTTATAGGTCCTAAATATTACATACAAAATTGGGTGACAAGACACCGCAGTATTAGATATTTATTTTTGTTTAAGATTATATATTATTTGGACGTAGAATATTGAGAGTTTTGGGTTATAGTCAGGTATAGGTCACTAGATCTATTGTGCCCGCCCTTTTTCAAAGTTCGCTACCTAGACCCGACGGGGACAATTGAATATATATGATTTTATAAGGTGCGATAGTTTTTATCTCCTTAGGATAGAGTGTATACTTTCCATAGGAAATATATCGTTCATACATGAATGAGCTATAATCCAAGTTAAAGAGGAAATGCTACTACACATACATGTAGTGGCGTTTCCTCTTCA
The DNA here is from genome assembly GCF_030625045.1 of Achroia grisella. NCBI lineage: Eukaryota > Metazoa > Arthropoda > Insecta > Lepidoptera > Pyralidae > Achroia > Achroia grisella. The sequence goes on from NW_026712590.1 coordinate 639,745, forward strand.
GCATGCCAAAATCTGCAGATCTGCAGATAACGGCAAACGTAAACGGTGCAATTAACCGTGAATAAAGTAATGAAATTGTAATGTAGTACAATTTCCTAAATATATAACACTCCAATTGTTTATAAAAATTCCTAAGCAGATGAATAATATATTGATGGACATGTATATTTTTCTGTAAAGATATATTAAAATGATTTCCGTAACTGCTAGAAATTACTAACTTAATAAGTATGAAAAAAATTGTCAGCTGTCGAGATCGCAAACGTTTATAGCTGGAATTGCCAACAAGATGTCGGCCCAATTTATCAGTCAACACGGATGGGTGGCGAAATGTGAATCACTTGATTTGATTCATGGAAAACACAGAGTTTAATAGAACAGTCTAAGAATGGTATTTACCAGCACTGAGGTGTCCATAGCTTCCTGTGGAGGCGGCAGATGGCGCTCTAACAGCCAAGCTGGCGGGCGATGCTCGGATCACGGCTGCCAAATCGAGGGACTCAGCAGAGTATGGACTCCAGGACACCGCCCGCTTGCGATTGACTGAAGCGCCAATCGCACCTCCTGATAACCTCAAACGGGTAGGAGATGCTATTCTTGAACCTAGAAAAAAATATGAATTGTAAATTAAATAATAACGACAGCGTTGTTAGCCTAATAGTTTATCATCTATACTTAAAATAGAAAAAAGAATAAGAATAAAGAGTTTGTATTTTCAGTCTTAATTTATAATTGACTAAATCTCCGGTGATGTAATAGCTGATAACTGATTAAAATTTACCCGATCGAATATACTTGGCAAAAAAGTCCACATTTAATCATGTATATTGGATTGGGTTAATAATTAAATATCTAAGTGATCACTACAATCTCGCAATTTAATTACACTATAAAAAAAATGTTTCTTCTGCGGAATATTGATTATTCTTTTTTAAACTTGCATTGCATGCATTTAAATTTTGAAAGATACATTTTAATGACGTGACGAAATAAACAGTACCAGTAACTGGTAGAGTAAAGAATAGATTGATGCATGTAGAAAAACTGAAAGTAGGAAGTACAGTGAACAATATAAACATACACGCCCTAAAACCGTGTTCAGCCATTGCTGAACTGTGTTTGTGCTGTGCTTTATCCTTGACATATGTTTTAATTTCATTTTTTAATTGTATTTATAAGCTCTGGATATTCTTTCTTTTTAATAAGTACAACGTATAATTTACACACCTTCTAAACTTAATTGGAAGTCTTGACTGGCGAGGGTACTGCCAGCATGCAGCTCTGGATGTAGACTCCTCGCTGCACTTAAGTACTCTAAACCTGTGAACAATAAAGAAATTATCATCGTTAGAAACAGTTATTAACTTTGCGTCTCATTGACTTGATTAACGAATATTGGACGTTTGGCTGAGTAGGTAAGGTCGATTTTTCATCTTTCACAATTTTACACATTGCATTTTTCTTATAGCATCAAGACGTATAAATAAAATCAGCACAGAACATAAATCATTTCTTTCAAGGCAAATAATCTATTTATGAAACATGACCACGTCTAGTAAACTACCGTCAAAAAAGGTCGACCATGCAAAATTTTGAATATCTTGTGCCAATTTTATATCCGAGGTTTTGCATGAAACTATATATTTCCGTAGACCATGTATGATGTAATGAAAATATTAAAATGTACAACTGAATTGTAACTAGAATTTTGTCGTCTTTGTGTCTTTCTGTATTGATTCACATTTCTGACTGTTCTTCCTGCGTTCGTCCTCTTTAACAAACAAAACTTTGGCACAGTGTGCCGTATTGATTCAAAATGTTGTTAACACGACTTCAACTATTCAAGTGGGAGGTAGATATCCAATAATCGATACTGATATTATAAACGCAAAGTGTATATTTATCGGCCTGTTTATTATGTTTTCATGACTATACTCCTGAAGAATTATAATGCAGTTTAATGTAAAAATACATTGTATCATGAGATTGAACATATTCTATCTTTTATCTCAAAAATAGACGAAGTTAGGGAAAACGGCTAGTTTCGTATTATTAATTCTAAAATATCCATCACTATACCTCATTATATTTAATTGAACCGCCTCCACAGAAGAACATTGTTGTATAATTCTACTTAATTGGTAATAAATTGCAAAGATCGATCAATAAAACTTTAAGACGCCTGTTTAACAAATCATCAATAAAATTCACTGTGATTGAAACGACCTAAGGAATCACTAATTAAAGTAATAATACGAGCAGGCTTTGTTAGAACACCTATACTAGGATCCTCTACGGACTTATGACCACTCTATAGCGGCGAGAAGATATCAAAGAGATTTTTAACCCCTGAGGCAAACTGATCCTAATGGATTTTCCCCCAAGTAAAAAGAACACCTATGCTAGTGCCTAAAAATGTCTGCAGTGTATTAAAGCGCTACACTTTTTTTTAAATATTAATAATAACTCAGTCAAGTTTTTTATAAAGTTATCGTCTCAACTATATCTAATATAGGTATTATTTCGATATCTTGATGAATTATTAATTAGAGTATCAGACTTGTATGATCTTTTATGATTTTCTGCTTCAGCTATTCAAGATTAAGTGATTTAAATTCAAATATTAAATATGTATGTGTTTCTACGTGCATTTGGGACTAAGGAAATAGGATACCGGTCAATCATGTTCACCCGGAGGAAGTCGCGGTGAGAAGCTAGTTTATTATAGAACTATTGTGGACGATACATAAAAAAAGATTACAGCCTAATATCAGTTTAAATAACTCCGTATTAAAAATAACAATAAACTTTGATTGTATTAAAATGTATGGATACTATAATTTTAACAAAATAGCGCTATATTAATCGGTTTCATTAAATGTATCCTTCATCAAAAGGCGTTCTGGCTAACAAATTTACTAAATCACATATATGATACGTTCGAAAACAAACACCGTCGGGTCAGAACCGAAAAAGAGCAAAACCCAATGATTTGTCGATCACGCGTTCGTTGCCGGCGTTCGCAGGCGCTCATCTTAACCGAAATAATAGTGCAGCTCAAAGGCGTGAGCGACCACCAATTTAGCGAATAACCAAGCAAATAAGAGAACTTTGATTCCCGAAACCGCACGAAAATAACGTATGTGGTCCGCTTTTGACGCGCCGCCGAGGATCTGAGATTTTTATGTCTTCATCCGTAGCTGTACCGACGGATACGTCCATGTTACTGTCCCCAAAAAATAAAAAAAAACACAATTCTCGATCGGTTTAAAAATCGAGTCCGTTTCGAATTCCATTAGCTCGATGGTCACCCTAACGACATTGGTATAACCGCGCGCAAAAAGGTTCGATTAGAGTTCTTTTTTCGATTAACGAATATTGGACGGTTGGCTGATTAGGTTAGGTCGCTTTTTGCTCGTTAGATGTACGTACCGATTTAGAGTTGATGTATTAATTTTTATCGAATTCGATTGGGCGTAAAATTAGTATCTCGACGTCTAGTGGTAGGTTAGCTGCGTTGAGCGTTGAAATATGAATGTCAATAGCTTCGTAGGGCGGCGTCTTTAGAGCGAGCGGCCGGAGTAACTTTGTAACAGCGTATACTAATGAGACTTACTAAATTATGAGTTTCGGTTGTTATTCGAATGTGCGGCGAGATGAAGACGTTACGACGTGAATTGTAATGACGGCATAGGTATTTTTTACGGCTGCCTTTTAAATATTCACGGCGGTGTATTAGATATAATATTTGAGTATTTTTGTCACTTAATCGCGGGTTGTTAATCTTTTTTAAATGCATAACTACTTCCTTAGGTCAGAAATTATATCTTTTTAGGAGGTAATATAATATATATGTTATATATTATATTACCTGGTTAGGTTATGTTTATTATGTAGTATACAGTATACTAAGTAGCTAAATGGGTAGGTAATATATAAAATTACGTGTCACGTTGTTTGTCCGCGATGGACTCCTAAACTACTGAACCGATTGCAAATTTGATTTGCATATTGTGTGCAATTTGATCCAACTTGAAAGGTAGGATAGCTTACATCTCAATTTATAGTAGATTATCTAAGAAGGAAATAAATTGTGTTATTGAGCAAATAACAAAGCTGTGTGTGTATGTGATATAATTTAACTGTGTACCAAATTTATTCAAATCCGTTGACTAGTTTTTAACGAATATGAGCTAAACATCCATTCACAAACCATTCATAATATTAGTAGGATAAAATTTCGTAAAACTATAAAACGAAGCATCTAAGCAGCAATCGCCATAAGCGTCAAAACGTTTAAAAAAACTCGCTCATTAAACCATCAGGTGTCATAAAACGATTAGTGAGAACATGATTTGGGGTACGGCAAAAAATGAACGGCGGTCACTAACGAGGTTTTTATTCTGTAATCATTGGGGTGATAGTGGAGCGGTATATGATACGTATAATATAGAGAAAGACAGCTGGTTCTAGAACAAAAAAACAAGTTAAAATTCATGAGGATCATTATTATTATAGATCACAAGTAGGTACTACCATATTTATTTCTATATCTATCTTTAATCGAGTTTATTCTAGGTTAAAAAACAAAATTATCACATCGTGTATATGATCCTGAGAAGACCAAATGGAAGAATACAAGAAGAGTGGAAGACCTTAGAAGTCAGTAGTGACTTTACATGAATAATTGCCATTAAAAAAGATCTATCTAATAATGCGTTTTGTCTGAATCGACATTGGGTCTATTATTATCTAATAAAACCCTCTTGAGACGCAGAATTAGGAAAGTCAACCCTAATTAAAAATCATATATGCTTATTTAGTTTATTTTATTTAGCATTAGATAGACATATTTGTATGATATAGGACTATATACATATATATATATATATATATATGTATATATATATATTTATAACCACATAATTGTTCTCGGACCTATCTATAGCTACACTCTTCCCACTCACTGCAACTCACATAGCCTGTCCCTGTCTGCATTGGTTGTTTAATTTTACTTCGCCCATTGATTCATACAACCGACTATTTTTGTTTGTTTTTCAGACAATTTGGATGTTCTCGGAAACAGTTTAAAACTGTGATTTAAAGCACTACTGGGTATTAGATTGTTAGATTAATCTAACTATCATAAACTGGAAGTTTATTTGTTTGTTTAGTTGAACGTGCTGATCTCAGGAACTATTGGTTCGAATTGAAAAATTATTTTAGTGTCCGATGAATTATGGAAAACTATAGACTACAAATATTATTCTACGATTAGTAGGAGTGGAGTATTAATAGAAAATGCAGACAAAGTCTGAATATATACAACTGTAGTTCTATATACTCAGATGAAATATGTGGTAAATTAAACCTTAAACCCTTGGAAGAATTAATTATAATAAATATATCACTTAATGGCTTTGGTTGTATAGCGGTTAAACATACCGCCTTAACTTTCGAGTATTGTATATTCGATTCCCGCCCAATACAAACTTTAACAATTTCTTCTAAGTGTCCATATGGATATGCGCGCATACGCCCGTGAGTGGGTGTTTTCTACGTAAGTATGTATTTATTTTGTTATCGTTACGAAAATATTAGGAATACTTTAATTTTAGCACAAAATAAATATATTTACATTCCTTAACGTAGAGTATAATTATTAATTTTACTTCAATAAAGATTTTTATTATCGCCTTTTTCAACATTTCCAAATACTCGTAAATGTATTTAAATGAATGTATCTCTATATCTATAAAACTGCTATTAAAAACAACTTTATGACACGTGACATAACCTAATCAGTGGATAGGCCCAATAATTAATTTTCATCACTCAAAATTAATTTCTATGCTTGATACATTTAGTGTACAATTTTCATGGTCCCAATTTTCACTATTATTACTAAGCACACGCCAAGAATAACCTACCTCAATAAAAGATTGTATTTAATGCATTAATTAGGTGATATATGAACATTCCATACAATACCATAATTTACAACTTAACTAATTAAAAATTACGGAGTCAAAATGAGGCAAAACTTATCTAAAACCAGTATAACTTGAGCTTTAGTTTTGACCTTCCAAGTTACACAAATAGTGGATGATTAGGGTAGAGAAAGGGATAGTTGGTTATCGGCATACGTTAAATAAGGACAGTATGACAGTATGGCAGCAATTATAGGAAGTAATTTAAAACCAACACAAGATGCGCACACGCCCTTCCTGTGTGTTAATTACTCTGTATGGATCACTTTAATGAGTTTGAGAATAGATTGAAGTTTTTATTACTACTCTACAAACATTTGGGAGTCATAATTATATTACTTCGAAGATATGTCACTGTAATTGTTTGACGGGTAACGATATAATCGTTAATGAAACGTTTCAATCTTCGTCATACTCGTGAACGAATAATTTATTACTGGAGAGATCTATTCATTCCTTTTATATTTTTATTTATATGTTTGTTGTCACGTATTAATTTTTGACTACCAGTCATGTTATGCGCAGTGATAGGTTTTGTAATATGTTTTATAGTCTAGCAGTCTCATAATTTAATAGTCTCAGATTCGATTTCCGCACTATCTTTTCTTTAATAAAATAGTTGTACTAATATAATTATTTTTTATTCAAGTTTCTTCGACTTCTATGCAAACATTCCTAGTTTCTATGGTAATAGATTTTGGCTTATATATTAAATCAATTTACTCAAAATCAAAGTATCTTTGTTCATATAGATCTATTAAGACTCTTATGATATGGCAAATCCACCGTCAGTTCTTTCGAGCTAAGAAGATCTGACAAGAAACTTAGCTTTTTTTTATTTCAAATCTGTTTGTACAAAATTACAAAAATGAGACTCATTTTAAAATTAAAGCAGAAAGAATGTAGTGAATTTATAGGTGTTAATAATATATTATGTAAACATACACAAATATTCTTAATTCCCCTTAAAATTCAACGTAACAGATAAAACTGCCACATCTTTAATTTCTTTTTGTTTACGTCAAACCCATAACATAACTTCCCAGTCTACGGAATTGATGAGAACATATATTACACACATTCAGTCAAAATTATAAAGAAAAAACACGGCAACACCACATGTCATAATTCAGCATGATACAAAAACATGGCAACACCGCCATATGTCACAGATTCGCATAAAAACCACGTGTTAAGTTGATAATTAGCTTTCTCTGAAGCGAGCGGAACGGGGTTGGGCGACGTGATTTATATTTCCCTTCGCTTTAATTTCGTCAACAAATAATTTTATAAAAATAAATTAATTATACTGATCCTCAGAATTTAACATTACATTTAACACTAGTGGCCAGCCACGGCTTCGAACGTATTCTTTGAATGAATTAATGAAAAACTTCTTATTGTTCTGCTTACCAAAGGACAATTCCCACCTCCTTCATCCTCGCCTCTTCCCGTTACACCGGGTTGGCTTTTCTAATCCTGAGACGCCATACATTTACGCTAGTAAGCATGGTCATTTGATGGCCCAACTCCTTCATGTCCCAATGGACATTAGTCAACCAGATCACCAACCTGCCTCGTCCTCTTTTTGTTGTAGCCATGGAAAGGCACTTTTTCACAACGTGGTTTTCAGATTTACTCAGAATATGTCCATATTACCTAAGTCTACATTCTTTAAGCTTTTCGGTACATGCTCATTTCGGATTTTATCTCTAAGCGTAACTACACCTGTCCACCGAATGACAATTCCCAATTTCCCACCAATCTCTTTAATTGTTGATGATGATGACTCTTTTCTTGGTCTTTCTCCCCCTTTCTCTCCTTCTCTTGGTCCCCTTCCTCTCTTTACTTCTTTTTCCTTCGATAATACTACCAGTATACATAAGTTCATTGTGTCGTATCAAGTACCCCAAAATTTTTACAGACAATTTAGTATTGGGAAATTGTTCTCACAGATTTATTATTTCCATCTTAATTGATATATCAAGAATTGCAATAATTTAGTAAACGATTATTGTTTATTACACGACCTATATCTACTACTATGAGGTCGACCTTATACGTTTTTATCCGAAACATCAAAAATATAAACCGCCAATTTTGTACAATAATAAATTAACAATAAACATTGAATACACCATTATAGAATAATTTACGACACATTCGGCAGGTTTCTATATTTTTAAACGTTCTAACTTGTATCGAATTAAGAAATTAATAAACAACGACTTAATCGATAAACATAATCGATTTCTACGCACAATTTTGGTTCCTAATCAAATTAAACACATCCTTGTAAAAAACAATCACCTATACTAGAAGACTGTTCAACTGAGATGATAAGTTAGAGTTGGTATTTTAGAACGACAGTTCTTTTTACTTGCAGCTACTTATGGATGTTTGTAAAAATGTATGTATACATATTTTAAACTCGGAATTATATGAGTAGTTCGATTCCCAAATTAATTCTCTAACTAACTAACTAACCATCTTTGCATTGCCTTTATCCCATTATTTGTGTTCGGCGCCGTCTCTAACAAAGAATAAAGGGTTAATACATACTCCATATACTCTATTTATGTATGTATATAACAAACATCTAGATGTCAGGCAGCATCCTAAATACACATCTAATTAGAAAAAAATACTTAAATTTTTTGATATGATTAATAAATAAAAATTAAATTGGCACAATGCAGTTATTTTTTTATATCAAAAGGGGATAACTTATATGGGATAGCATTTTCAATAATATAACTCTGGCATGTCCAAAAGATACTATTGATCTTTAAGTTTGATTACTGAATACAATTACTTCATTGGTATAACTTTGGGCATTAATTTAAATTTCTGTTATTATGACTTATCCTAATGGTATCCAAATTTATGTAGTCCATGTCTGTAAGATAGCATCTTTAAAACAAAGAGTATATAAAATTGAATAAAAATGACTTGTATCTTTTTAAATGTTTGCATTGCAAAAACTAAAACCACAAAGACCCTCTAAAATTTCATCTCGGTAGATCGAATACTAGGCAATTTACGCTCTCTATCCAAGAGGGTAAAAAACACGAATCAGAGTCTTCTGAGAACAATTATTGAACGTGTAGCGTGGGCGACAGCTAGTGGGACAAATTACAAGCGTACCAGTCAATAGATACTCAAATACACAGATAAAAACATAAAAAAATCTTCAACGTTTGTTTTGTGTTTACCAAGATAACTACAACAAAATGTAGGTATTTCTTTAAATCTCTGTTTTGAATCAACATAAGTAGTTTAATATCATTATATTAGTCCTAGTTACATGACTGTTTATGAACACGATGGACACACATGGTGAATTCATGGAATGCTAAGAAGTTCGTCTCTCTGTATAATATGGTAAATACATTAATAAATTTTACATATTAAAATCTATTATAATTGAATATGGTTTATAAATATACTTCTATTTTTAAATAGACAATATTTATTCAAATAAGTTTAATATATAGCGCTTTTGAAGTCATATATTTTTTTATTCTGCCATTAATTCGGATCACTGACTCATCACAAGACGAATAACCAGGAATCTTGCGTGTTGTTTTTTAAATAAATGTTTTTTAACATTACATTTTTAAGATAAGAATATTTTTTCCTACTGGGAGAACAGTATTTTAATTTAAAATTATATTATGACTTTTCTAAAAATTATTATTATTATTGTTAACCAATTTCGCCGATGAAAATGAATCAGTTTTAAAAAAAAATATTATTGCCAACTGTAATATAACTATTGCTGTTGTTAATAATGTTTTTACGGTATAACTACCGTGACAGTAATTTTATTTTGAACTCGCTATCTCTTATGATTTGTGCAGTAAACTTCAAGACTAAAACGTACGGAACTCGTTCCAAAGATGTCTCAATCTCCAGACCGGATCAATCAGCGCCGACTCACGAGTTTTTTTCATGGATCATGATTGAACTGGTTTTATCATAACAGATTGTATCGTTCAATACACTTTCCGATGCTTTGCCAATCTATCTTTAGATATTAAAAAAAATTAACGATCGATAATCAAAGGATAACGTTTATGTTGTTATGTATCATTCATAATATCTGTCCGTGTATATCTTTAAATATAATAAAGTCGTAACGACTTTTTGTACACCCGTCTGTTTACTGACTAGAGATAGGATGAAATTTTTATAGAATGTGTTGTCAATGTGGATTAATATATAAGGTAAAGGAAGCTAAGAAAAATACGACCCTGTATTGAGAGTAATAATTATTTTAATGAAATTTTTCATAATTTTCATAATTTATTAATAAAAATAATAGATATATAATATATAAATAATGGTCTATTTATTGTTGTTGGTTGTTTATCATCAATAAATGGCCTATACAAATTTATGAATATTCTAAAGTATGGCAAGTAGTGTCGGCTCTCAGAGTAATTTCGTTACCGGAAATTTAATAAGGAATTCAAATTTACACAGAAAAAAATATTTTAATTTTGGCATGCTGCTGTATATTACTGAATGTCGTCATTACCAGTGTCTTCCTTTTGCTTTCTTTCCATATAAAAGCCTATCTTCGTGACATACTCGATCTTCACATCAAATTTCATTAATATTTCTTCAGCAGTTTATTCATGAAAAGGTAATAGTCAGACAGATCGGTAGAGTTTATCATAAATATTATTAGAATGAATATTTCTTCAAATCGACACAAGTGAATCGGAATTGAGAAATTATGACCGCCGCTATAATATATTTAACTGTAACGCATTATATATTACGCAGCAGGGTCTAATAAACTCGTATTGGATCGTCCATTATAGAACCCGAGAACAAGATACTTTACAAGCGGCAGAAATGAAAGAGTGATAAATAGATCTGTATAATAATTTATTTTTAATTTATCACAAATCAGAGGTATTGTTTAAGATCCATATCCATATACACTAACTAATTATTAGGGACCTAGTCAGCTTTTTTAGATAAATGATAGCCTACATGTCACAGGACGGTTGTGATACAATCTGTTTCTATATCCAATTTCATTAAGATCCCTACAGTTATAAAAAGGTGACAAACAGATAGACATATTTCCGTATTTATATTATTAGTACTGATTTATTACAAATCAGAGACTATGTGATTTGTGGAAAAAAAACTGATCTATTGACAATATAAACACATGTTTCTATATATACATACTAAAATACTGCGACAACCCCAAATAATGAGATAAAAACAAGGCAATGTTGAAAGGTCTATATAGATTCCAACTACCTGCATAATAGTGGACTGACTATTTTCTTATAAAAGTACAAACCATACAGCGTCTAGTCCCAAGCTTAACAGAGGTTGTGTTATGGGTACTAGAAAACTGTGTACACATATATACATAGAAAACATCCAGACCGATATAAATAATTACACTCATGAATGCAAATATTTGTACTGTGGAACCGAACCCGCAACCATCGTCAGTAAGGCGTGCGCTAAACCGCTAGACCACCGAGGCCCTCATACAACAAGAATGGGTGCCAATAATGATAGTAGCAGAAAAAATTAAGAAATAGTGAGTAGGTATACTTATTAAGTTTGAGACAGGATCATATCTTTCTTCAATCTATGTATGAGATATAAAAGTAATAATAAGTAAATAATAGAACTATAAAAATAGAAATACACCTTCGGCGTTCCAACATGAGATATTTCATTCGAAAAAGTATCGTTGAATTCAAATGAGGAATAAAAACACAAATAAACAACTTGATTTATCCTGTATTAACAATTAAGATGTCCATTCTATGGCCGATGAACATTTTATAATCATAAAGTATAATGTACTCCACCCACGCATCTTGTTGATGTCAAGGGGACACATGAAAATGAGATGATAAGCATATGAGATGAAAGAGCAAAAACAGCTAATGATATTCATATAATGGTTAGAAATTTACTTGAAATGATTGATTTATAATAGTCGCTACGTATGAGTTTGTTACTTAATTCTATACCCTGAGTTTTTTTTTTTATTCTGTACTGTTGCTTAGATTGTATTAAGAGAAAATCATAATCATACATCGTTGTACAAATTTCGTTTATAAAAGTATACATTTTTACTATTTTATATTTCTACATTTATACTACTAAGTATTCATTTTTTTAGACTAAATTTTATCTCAGAAAATAAAAAGAATATTATTGTTCAAATTAAAGAAACACATAATATTGGTTTCCAATTATTAAATATTTTATTACAGCAAAAGTTTAAAGACACACATAGATTAGTATGTCTCTTAACTGTATCTAAAAAAACCATTGACACTCTTGGTACACTTAAAACGGTGTTGTTTCCCAGAACGTAAAAAAAGTATGCAATAACAAGAGTTGTTAATAAGCTAGTGTTTGAACTCACAGCAACATCTAAACTCTTTCGAAAAAACGACCATAAAATCATTCAATTAAACGATCCCAGATCAAAATTAAGCCTTCTTCGTTTAAAATGCATTAATCCGGTCACTTGTCTGGTGCAAGCGCATTCGCTCCATCCCTTTCTAAAACCCGTTCGGGCTCGTTCCTCGTTTTATCGTCGGCAAAGATTAAATTTTGGGGCAGTATTTGACAAAGATAATTAAAAAACTCGACTTAATGTGTCAGTGTGTTCATGACATTTCGTAAATTGAAATTGGTCGCAAAAATTTATTTGTGTGTAAAAAAGTAATCAATCTTCCTGTAAGCTCGTTAAATCTGCGGGCTCTCGGTAATTGACTTCATTTGAGATTTGACATATCATTACTTTATTGATAACATCCTTGTTAGAAACGAACTGCTTGTCAATTGTCTATTCTGATATTTTCAATTCTTTGACGACTGTTATCGTTCTTTCTCTGTTTCACAATCGAAGCGTTGAGTCTTTTTCGTTTTTCTTTTTGGGAGTAACATGAACTCTCAATCTCTCGCTCACAGTTTTTACGCTCAGTTAAACGAGAGTCGGCTCTTAATTTACGATTATCGAGCGATGAAGACATATATATATATCGATTTACCTTCGTATATATATGCTCATAACAATTTTTCGGTACATCGATTTTACGATAGGTATGTTAAGAGCATGTAGCTCTCCCATTTGAAATGGAAATTATTGCGTTGTCGAAAATATTGCAAGTCGATTACAATTAGTATATGATGGCAAAACGTCATATCAAGTTTTAGCTTCTAGTTTTCGATCAAAGGGAAGCGACGATGAAGAACTGAACAGCAAAGCGGCAACAGGAACTATTGTGTTTCGAAGAGCGTGTTAAGATTTATTCAGGCACGTCATAGACACGGCTGTTAGAAATTATTGAACTAGAGAATGTTAGTGGAATCTAATGTAGAATTATTATAAACAGGCTCTATTCATTGCTTTCATAAAGCTTATAGTTTGGGTCCTACTACTGAAGAAAGAGCAATTAATTTATTCTGTTGCAATAATAATATTTTAAATATCTAATCTGTTTTAAATGTTTAACATTTTTAATAATTGGATAAGCTCAACTTCATGGAACTTGAATCGTTTAAGTTCTAGAAACAAATGAAAAGGCTTTTAAATAATAAGGTTAATTATATCACATGAGATGGAACGAGAACTTGACATACTTACCTTCCATTACGTACAACTTTATCAACATTAAAAAAGTAATATCAAGACATATAATTAACACTTTTAAGGAACTAGAGATCCTTGAGTAATTTCATATAAAATACTTATAGTTACTTTGCATAATTTATTTTTGCGGAATTTTGGTATTTAATATTAACATCTTGACGGTTTACTTAAGTTTTAGGACGAAAATAATACAAATTGAGTGAAAGAGTCTCCCAATGAACCTTTAAATTGTCGTCTGTATATGTCCCAGGAATATGTTTCGAGTTTACATCATCATTCACATGAATATCTGATCCGTTATCGGCATTATATTTTGATTCTTTTTCTTGTTCATTCAGAGTATATTTCACATTGTCGTGCTAGTATACATGATTCATTTCAGAAGCGGTGACTCGTTCCGCTAAAAGTAGTGTATCAATGATATTATTTTCAGAAACAACTCTGTTACTGCAACTGTAAAGCTCGTTCTTCCTTGAATCTCAATAATCATATACTTTTGCGACATTATCAATTTTATATTGTACTAAGTAAAGTTTGTTTTTGAGTGTCTCTTGCAAGTCAACAGTTATTTGTTTTAAGGGGGCTTTATCGCAGCACGTAGGCTTGATTTGAATAAAAATACAATTTATATGTGTCAGGGAGTTCGGTAAGGCAGTGTTGGGTTACGGAGCCGGTTGGACAGCCTGGCTCCCAATTTGCTGCAGCAATTCTGAGTAAGTTATTAAGTTTCGGCTTGTCACCTCACTTGCGAAATTTTGCAGGCGGTCAGCGATGCTCTAATTGGCGTATACTGGAGCTACTGATGTGTGTGTATTTAACATTTTGAAAAACCACTACGGTTCAAATATTATGTTCTGATTGTTTCATATCATAACAACACAGTTTCTCATCATTTTTTATATAATTGGAATGGCAAACAATATGGTGACCAACCTGATGATAAGTGGTAACCGTCGTCTATATATACATATATACATGACCATCATCACGAATTAAATAAATGCGTTTTGCAATGGATTACTATTATAAATAGCAACGTAATTATCTTCACATCAGTTTCCACACAAGGCAGACTTGAATACTCCAGGCCGTTACTATTCTTACTATTTATTCCTTACATACAACTATAGCCAAATTCATTTTCATAATCCATTAGTCATAAAATACACACAGACAGATTACTGTGTCGCATTTATAATTGTTGGTGTTGGTATGGTATGATTTTAATTATAAACATCAAGTGATGTCTATAATTAAAATCATCGCATACGACCCTCCCTATTACCAATGAAGGTCATACGTTCGGATATAGGTCTGTAAGGTTACTACCGTCTGCTGAGCCGGATGGTGTACTCACCATCCGGCTCAGCAGACGCAACACGATCATCTAGTAAACATATACTCCAATAAAGTTCATAGGACGGTATTATGCGAAATAATGGC
The DNA here is from genome assembly GCF_030625045.1 of Achroia grisella. Taxonomy (NCBI): domain Eukaryota; kingdom Metazoa; phylum Arthropoda; class Insecta; order Lepidoptera; family Pyralidae; genus Achroia; species Achroia grisella. The sequence continues at coordinate 654,832 of NW_026712590.1, forward strand.
ATCAGTACAGAGTTAGTCGAATAATTTCTTTTATGCCCACAGTTTCATCTGAGTCAAATTTATAGGCTATATGTTATTTTATTTATTGATTTATTTAACTTCAATGCCCAAAAATAAAGGGTATATATGGCTGACTTAACCTTGAGGCGTTATTCTGATGTATAAGCTATATTACTGTAAAGTTTCATCAAAATTCGTTATAGTTTTTGCATGAAAGAGTAACAAATGTCCATCTATCCGTACTCATAAACTTTCGCGTTTATATTAATAAGATATGAAATTACACGGCCCACCTATGGTCACACCTATGGTCGAGGTTCGATTCCTCGCAAGGTAGGTCCAAATATTTGTAGTGATGAGTATGATTGTTTGTATCGATCTGGGTGTTTTTATGTACTATATGTTATATATGTATTTTAAAATAAATGTATCTATGTAAATATTATATTATATATCATGTGTATAGTACCCATAACTCAAGCTCTGCTTAACTTGGGACTCAATGGAGTTTTGTGAATTGTCCTGAGATAATTATTATTATTATTATTAGAAACTAGATTAATAATTTCTATAATATACCTAAATTATTTAAATATATGCAAATAAAATTCGTATGATTATATTAAAAAAATATGTTTACTATATATTAATAAACAAAAATGTTAGAACCATAAAGTAAAAATATTTTATTAACAACTCAATATAAAACAAAAACAAGTTAATACACGTATGGTTTTATAATGAAGTTGTTATGTCGAACTTTTCATATAAGCTTATAAAATTGAATATTAAGTATTTTATTAAATTTAATAAATCATAAGCATTCGCTACATTTTTATTGTTTTGTTGAATTTAATATTAATTTATTACTACCTGTATGAAATTTATAATAAGTTCTTGATACTTTGAAAAATATTAAGAAATTACTTGGGACTAGGAAATTTTATTAAATTATGCCAGTTTTAAAGACCAATGTCGTTGTGGTGAAAGTAACAAAAATATTTGGGAATATTCAAAGCAAGCATCGGAATGATTAAGTTTGTTAAAGATATTTACGACCACCAGAGAAATAGTTAAAAATAAATAAACAAACTATATTTTGGATTTTTACACATGTATTTTATTTTTATTAATATCATAACAGCTAGAGTAAGTTTGTTCATTACGCTTTCATCTATCCCATATCTTTAAAGATAAGGCATACTAATTGCAAGTATGATTAAATATATGTAATTACACTTAACAGTGAGATATTGCATGACGCAGTCCCACATGAAAAAATAAAATGGCCGGACCTAATTGAGCGTTATCTAAAAATGCATTTTACATCCATGTAAGCCGAGCTCAGCTGCAAAGGTAAACGAACACCGTGCGCTATTTTTTTTTATTTTTGGCTATAAACAGTTTCGGGACAAAAATAAGGCGGCCGACCGTGGTAGGGTTGAGTTACTTGCGTGTTACGTGCTTTACATTAATTTTGTTTTTTTTTTACATTTTAATTCGAAAAATCGTTACTACTGAATTATTTGTAAAACATTTTTGCATTAATATTTTTATAACTACATGACATATCTGAGCTACTAAGAATCGTACTTACCCTGAAATAAAGTTGCGAATGAAAACGAAATAATTGTTACAAAACACGGTATGTACATTAAATTCCGGTATACACTTATTTATATAATACTTCCATTAAAAAATAATAATATTGTAGAATAAAATTAGTAAAAATGAGAATCTCCCTTTTTTAGAGAAGTTGGCTAAAATGATAAATTTAGTTTTAAAAATCTTTTCTACTTCATCTGTATCATGCCGTTATAATGCTATATATGTATTTACACACCTTTACGCGGTCCGAAATGCGGGTTCGAGGCCGGGTAATGTATTTAATTTTATAACGATAAATCTTTACGTGTACAAAGCCTATTTATTTATCTAATTAATAGTCACGTCCAGGGAATGAAAGCACAAACGATAAACGGGGAATAAGCCGATATGTCCACGACGAATTGCTAATATGCACTGTAGGCGCAACTTAGATATACACCACGAATATTATACTCTGGTCCAAGTTAAAAGTGTTAAGCGTTTATAGCCTGGTTCAAGCTACAAGTAATAAATATAAATATAGAGCTGACTTCACTGAATAGAGCAAATTACATGTACATTGTACATAGCCAGTATTCAATTTTATTAGTTTATTTGTTATTAATGGTAGAGAAAAACATTTTACGCCGACCAAAAATATAAATTGGATACGGGACAAGCAGATGATGATGTTGATGATTTGTTATTTTGTAACAAACAAGTATTTAAATAATAATATCATTTTACATATTTCTACGAACGAGTAATCTATAATAAACATATATTCTTATATTGTATTGCTTTGCAGATAATATTGATTAGTTTCAACATTGATACCTGCAAAATAGCTAATGTATAAACATATATAAAAAAATATTTGTGCTAATAAGTGTTCAGCATTCATAAAAATAAATTCATATATTAAAACTAACACGGCTTAGTTTGTATTTTCATCCATTATGAAAATTAAAGTGTGTCTGTTTGTGCATTGGTTCTGTTTGTTATCGTTTCGCGGTTAAACGGCTAAACAGATCTTAAATTAACATGAAGATAGATTGCGTCACGACGACGGATATAGGCTATTATATTTGAAACCGCTGCCGCCTGTGACTTGAATAGTTGCATGAGTTCATTAATGCATCTTACGTTGTTACGGTTCAGTTCAGAGAATAGATATTAGTGAAGGTGTGTTAGTTGAGAAGAATAACGTAATCCATGTTATTTTAAAATTGAATGTCCAAGAAATTGACAGTTACGAAAACAAGGAAAACATTAAACAATTAACATTAAATCAATACAAAACAAAAAACAAACGCATCATTTTAATTTCAATTGTAGCCACGGTTTATTGCGCAAGTGGTATTATTGGAATATGAGTAAAGCAATATAAATAACTACTTGTATCCTAGAAGTTTGTTTTTTATTACTGTTCAGATGAGAAATAAAAAAATCTTATCTTAAGTACAGTAGGACCGCGCTTAACGCGGGGGATACGTTCCAATAAATTTCAACGCTAAATGAAACAGCGTCAAACTAGGCTATCTTTCTTTTCTTCGGAATCACTACTATCAACATTTTTATCTTCTTACTCAGTTAATTCCTTGAGCTCATTATAAGAAACACTAACTGCTGTTTCTTGAACTATTCCTCGATGTCTTTCCGTTCTGTTCCGAATCCCTGAGTTGAAATAAACGAGCGATAAACCGAAACAGTGTTAAACAAAACAGAGTTAAGCGAGGTATTACTGTATATGAAATACAAACAATCATATTCATGAATACAAATGTCTGTACCGTGCGAGGAATCTAACCCGCGATCATAGGAAGTAAAGCGGTTTGCTAAACTGCTAGGCCTCGGCCTAATTAAATTAGTATTATATTAACTACGACGTCGATACTTGTGTTCCTCATCAGCTATAATAATCGTGAAGGTATATTTATAAAAACAAACATGAGTTATATATATAACGTTAATAAATACCTTAAACGGTAATAAGCCCGGAAGGTCTTCATTGCAAGGTCGAAATACCAAAGCTCGTTACTAAAATGCATGCCAATTTCGACCCGTGACTTAAACGCCGTCTCTCCCTTAATAGTCACTCTTACTTATCTCTCATCACACACGAATACGTGCAATATTGTGTTCTAAACGCTGGTAATACGGTGCATTTTGTATTAGATGAGTTTAGTGAATGAATGGTAGCAGTCGTGAGTTCAAATCCTAATTAACACCTCAGTGTATAGATAAATTGCGCCGATAGTGTAAAGCTCGTGGTTCGCGGGCATTATGAGTAACGTGGTGTCGATTTTTGTTGCATTTAAATGAAGATTTATCAAATGTACTAAAGTAATATACATTTCATTGGAATAATAATATATATACAACTAGAGTGCTATTTTTCGACGTATTTTGTTACCATCCATAACTAGCTGACCTGTTGAAGCACCAACTTACCTAATATCTTCTTAAATTATAGCCTATGTGTTATTCTGATATATAAGCTGTATTCCTGTAAAACTTTATCAAAATCTGTTCAGTAGTTTTTGCGTGAAAGAGTAACAAACATTTATCCATACTCACAAACTTTCGTATTTATAATATTAGTAAGACTAGCGACCCGTCCCGGCTTCACAGTGATGCATTACAAATCTTTGAATTTCTTGGCTTATTCTATACTATATTATATAAGTATTATACGTATAAACTATCCTCTTGGATCACTCTATCTATTTCAGAAAACTGCATTAAATTCTGTTGCGTAATTTAAAAGATATAAGCGAACAGACAGCTGTGGCAAATTGTTTTATACTATGTAAAGATAACATTATAATGGTGAAGGAGAGACATTGTAAGTAAGAATAAATTATTTAAAAGAGCAACACACAAGTTTCTTGCTTGTTCTTCTTGTGATGAGACAGAACTCCGAATGAGCGGTAGATTAAAAAAAAAATGTTATGACTATTCAAAAGTGCTTCAATGTAAGTTTATTTGAATAAATTATTTTCTATTTGTATTTCTATTGTAAATATCATCTGGGTGGGTACCATAGTCTCATCTATTTCGGACATCAATGTGTTTCAACTGCAGGTAACTATTAGACAGTGAAATTACAGGGTGACAGTAAAACGACAGGTATGCCATCATAGTCCTCAGTTACCAATCATTAAATACTAGCAGCAAAGTTGCATTGCCTGTTTGAATTGGCTTAAAAAGGGCCTTATATGTTAACCTCACATATTATTTATGTTTTTATTAAATTTAATTAGAATTCATTCAATCGTTTTTGCGTAAAATAATGAAATATCGTATATCCTCACATAGTTGAGTTTTACGTTCAAAGCTTCGAGTTAATCAAACATCTTATTAATTTTATAAACGTGAAAGTTTGTGAGTTTAGACGGATGTTTGTTACTCTTTCACGCATAAGCTACTGAACGGATTTTGATGGAACTTACAGTAAAATAGCTTATACATCATGATAACATAAAGGCTATACATTTCACGCGGGTGAAACCGTAGGCACAGCTAGTATAATATAATTTTGAAAATCACGGAGCAAATGAACCAATAAATTTGATCATTATTAAGCGTCATTAACATGTATGCGATTAAACAGTTTAAACAGTTCGTTCGCAGAACTCGTGTGCTCAGCCCCTTAGTAATATTTATATTCGTCTACCTACGTGTTTATTATACGCCATAAATATCTCGGGAACACAACACTGCATGCATTTTTATTGTGCGCATTTGAGTGTGTGATTTGCAGCGAGAGTGTAATATTACATGCTGCTTTATCATAGCATATATGTTAAGTACAGTCCGTCGAAATTAATCTTATAACTTAAAAATAACTGTCGTTTTTAAAATATAATAAAAAAATGTGCTTGATTATAATCATCTTCTCAATATTTACAAAAAAAACATGTATGTATGTATTTATATCAGTTGTCTAGTAGGTAATATTAATAATAATAAAATAATAAAAACTCTGAGGGACTAGATGGCGCTGTGTTAATTGTGCTAAGATGTTGTTATTATGTTATCTGCTTATTCCTTAACCCATTAATTTGGGGTTGACGTAAATTATAAATACATTCTAAATTCTAATGTTTAATTTATTATTGTGTGTCATATTATAGTATTAAGCGATGTTCAAGTTTGGGCCTATTATAATATTTTTTTATTTTATGTACTTAGTGCAAAATGCGTATAAGTTTTAAAAATTAAAATATTGTCTATTCTAATACAATATTTAAAATAGAATTCAAAATAATTATTTACTAGACCTCACAGTCCATACAATATACAATTACTTAACATTACGAAATTACTCCAACAGAATCTCCTTCAGAAAGAGTCATAAATATTGCGGCTGACTGTACGCCATTTCACGCTAAATGCAACGATAGCGAGTGTCGCGTTCAAAATCGTCATTGTTTGCAGTTACTATGTCTTTTATCATACTATTGTTTTTTTTTAATGAAATTAACGATATGTAGTATATTGTGTATTGATTCAGTTATTCTTTATTATAAATTAATATCTATCGCTTTCTGTGTGGCGATATCCTTTTAGACTATGTCTTATTCCGGGTTTTTTAAAGATTAAAAAAATAAAAAACACTTGTCTAAAGAAAATGTTAAGGGTGGACAACCCTTCTCACTTAGGGGTATAAAAAATAAATAGTAGCCGATTCTCAGATCTACTGAATATGGATATAAAATTTCATAAAAATCCGTCAAGCCATTTCGGAGCAGTATTGTAAGATTGTGACCCGAGAATTTTATATATAAGATTACATATTACATATAACCTAATTATATAGGTTCAGTTGGTTTGTGTAGCGACATATATAACTACAACTAGTCACCAACCCCATTTATAAATATACTTCAAGAACATAATAAGGAAAAACACATATTAATTACTATATAATGAATTATATATAAATATATAATTAGTCCATATTCTGTAGTACGCTTATAAATCATAGTTGATTACATCTAAATTTAATTTAAATTGTGACTAAATAAATTAATAATAAATCAGACAATCAATTCCTATAAATATACTGTACATAATATGAATAAGTAGAAAACGACTTTATATTTGATGACTACAGTCTACATTCTAAAATGTGTACTTTTGAGTTAAGCCAGTTTATTAGTACGCGAATGTGATATATAGATTATACATACTAACTATAACCTACTATACCCATATATTTGGGTATAGTAGGTTATATATAAGTAAATTCAATTTGTCAGTGTTCTCGCCATTACTACCCCATAATGCTGGAGGGAAGGGGATTGTTAGTAATGTGGACTCATGACCCCGTTACTTGCAATGTACCATGTCAGCTTGACCTCCACGCGGTTCCCCCTGGAAACCATCATGATAAATTTCTGCTAAATATGTCACGATGGGCTAACTGACCTGACCTCATGTTCATCTTATCATCTTCCACTGGTGCCCCGCCAGCGTAAACCGTTAACGCAGGCGGATGCACCATACCATTATCATCCATAAAAAAAACCCTATAATGCTTCTTGTTTATATATTAAGGTTAGTGGGTAGAAAATGACATACGGCATTCATAACTGAACTGGACGGTAGGGAAAAAATTAAAATTGTAATATAAAAAATTTATGTTCATAAGCGGCTAAAATGATGACTAAATTATTTTTGAATTTGAAGCTAGCCTTTTGTACAAGATTTATTATTCAATAATTAATAACTTAAAATAAATAAAAATTATCACAGGTCATCATTATTATTCTATAACCTACCTCTGGTCTTTGGAGAATTTTTTGATTGTTGGGTGAGATATGATAGTGAAATTACAGCGGAAGTATAATATCCTAATCCTCACATACATCATATCTTAAGTATCACATTACTACATGATGTGCATTTTTTTCGAATTACTCTGATGTTGTTGACCGCAGCTAGCCTTTACAGCTTCACCGAACAATAGATGTTCCTCCAAAGATGTCCCTCCAAACCCGCAGAAGGACTAATGGAGCGGCTAAATGTCAATTGCTGCCTGGCGGATACGACCTTAGTCTGAGGGCACCACTAGAAGTTTCAAACCTCGGCTAAGGCCGTAATTTCGATCCCTGTTAGTGATATGTATGAATATAGGCAACGTTTGCCACAAACCAGGTGGGGCGTCATATTCATTGCCATTCCAAGCACTTAAACAAAGAATATTGTACTCACCTCTTAAAGTATTAGCACCGTAAAGTGGATGGTCATATGGCACAGGGCGGTACGCGGGATGAAGAGCGGCGAGGTAGCTCAGTTCGGTGGTAGCTCCAGCCGCCGCTGCCGCCGCCGCGGCAAGCCTGAAGACAAAGAGATTAAATTTAAATTCTAAGTTAATACTATTTAAGTTCAATCTCGAAAGAAGTCGCTTTGAGGAGACTGCAACTGTGGGTCCTTACCCACAGTTGCAGTCTCTTGCAGAAACTTTTGCTACGCACAAACACATTGTGGAATCACTTTCCAGCAATGGTATTTCCGAACCAATACGATATCAAAACATTCAAGAAAAGAGCTTATTCCTTCGAAAAAGGCCGGCAACGCACTTGGGATTCTCTTGGTGTTACGGGTGCTCATAGGCGGCGGTAATCACTTACAATCAAGTGAGAAGCAAGCTCTTTTGTCCCTATATGCTAAAAAATAAATACTAGCCAGGTTAAATCGTCCTCCACACAGTCTGATTGATATTGGATACAATTTTATTGTGATTATCTCCTAGTGAATTCGCTTCGTTAAAGGACAAGATAGCAACTGAAATAACAGTTGTTCCTACTACGTAGACATTCTGCTCCTATTTTGTTGCACGGTTTTGATTCGTTTCATCCTATGTTGCATTTTCTATTGGATTGTTATATTATATGGGGTTATATTATGCTAACTTTATAAGAAGGTTTTTTTATTATAAGATGTCACTGAAAATACTGTTTGAAAAAAAATTCACGTACCGATAGTTACATTATCATATATTCTTAGTTATATCATTATAAAATGCGCGGCAAGGCCTATCTAGTTTTTTTAAAGATTGTATCTTACAAATACCAATATATAATATTTGGCTATAATACGTTCATAATTGGATCTACTTTTTATATACATGAAAAAGTGTATAATTCTATATTTATTACTATTTTTAAAATAACATTTACCAGCTAATACAGATGATAATATCTTAGAATTAGCGACGTCACAATAGTTCAATTCAAAATCAACAGTTCCAACAATCTCATTTCTAAATGACAGGAACACAACACAAAGCAACAAGGCGACAACAAAAGCTACACACGGCAACGTTTAGTTGCTCTTTTTTGTTCTCTATTCATGGCATTCGGAGTATCGGCGCGGACATCTCGGTGCAAACCTCAAGGCCTAGCCGTGGGGTTCCATAGGCAATAAAAAAAGATTTCTATGCCAGTTCACTCGCTGACTGTGACGTAATATGTCTAGCCGTTTAAAACTAATAATTATACATGAAAAATCCTACTTCTGGTTAATTTAAACTTTTGGCCAATTTGTATGGAGACCACGTGAGAAGTACTATCTAAATAAAAAAATTAATTGTTAAATTAGAAACTCCTCCTTTTTATAAAATCGATTAAAAAAAAGTCCCTAATAAATATGTGATTTTTCTCATAACATTTATTTTAATCATTAAATATTAATAGATAGAATATTATATATTTATATATTTAACTTTATCTATAATATACAGTAAAAAAAAAAGATATAAATATAGATTGATTTTATAATCAAGTGTTATGTGTGTGTATATTACTTAAAAAAAACCGATTAACAGAAATGTTTAGATTTATTTAACTTCAAAACACACAATACAAAATATAGTACAATATATTTGGCGGACTTATCTATATACTTACCATGCGGCATTTTCTACCAGTCAACCATAGGCGGTGCAGATATAATAAATGATAAACAAAATGCAACAAATATAGATTTAGCTTAATAAATCTTGATAATATAACAAATAATTTACAATGTACTAATAAAATAAATAGAGATATTACCTAAGTATAAAAGAACAATACATTTCCCACGTTTACAATGGTCTACGATGAGTTTACAACGGAAAGTGATTGCTAAAAGCGCAAACCTATAAAACAAAAGAAAAACAGCATACCCCACAACGCATACGCAATACGCCCGCCGTAATAAAATTATTAAACAAATCAAGCTCATAATAATGTGGCTCCAGAAAATTGTCGGGTAGGTTGGGTGGAATAAAGAAATTATCCAACTTACCAGCCACAGAGGATTGCTCGCCCCAGGACTAGGGTTGCCATACGGTACTACGTTCTGTGTCCGGTATAACAAAAAATACGGACATTGTTTTATATTTTTTTTTACTGCGGTAGATTTTATTTTATACCTCTTTCATGCTTATGTCAGTCTCCAAACAATTTAATAAAAATGTTGGTTTATAGTTGTGAAAAAGTGAAATAATAGGGTAGGAGGCTTTCTTAGTCCTCCAGAATAGCAACGATTGGGATACCACGATTGTCACATGATATCGTGATGTCCGTGATATTCATGTGTATAGATGATGGTTATTCCTTACCATCAGGTAGGCTTTCAGCTTGCTGACAACCTAAAAGAAACTCCCTAATAAGCGATTCAACTGTCAAAATTCTTAGTTTCCGATTCTGACCTATATAGTATATTCTATTCAGTAATGTTTGTTTGAAATGTACTATGTAATGTAAATAGTAAATGGAGAAAACAACTGTTATGGTAGGTTTTATGCAAAGGTATTTTGTACAGTAATATTAATAAATAAATGATTAAATATTTTCTTGGTCACTGTATAGTATTTTTTTTAAACAGACCTGGCAACCCTGCCCCGAACCCGAACAAAGACGTAGTTTTAAGAAAAGGAAAGAAAAAATATGGCGGCACAAAATAAATAAAACAAGTGCAAGAACACTCGCGCGCCTTCGCCCCGGCGTGACGTCTTCATGTAAGCTATCCTTTTCGCTCCCTATACCACCTCATAAAGTGTAACAAGGAGGCAAACATAAAAATATTTCTCTTAGAATAGGAAGAAAGTTTTGAATGTTTCACTGGATGAAGCAAGTCTAAACAGATTTGCAGAAAGCTTGAGACGAACCATTTTGAGATTTCATATTGCAGTTTTAACAGATTATAATAAGAAAGATTCTCTATTTGTACCGTATTATTCTGTATATTCGCTCAAAATGTGAACCTATTTTGTTTTTATTGAAATATATAGGTAGGTTTATTTATCGTAACGATTATAAATATTGAAGCAATTGAATTGAGGAATTATATCAAATTATTACAGTTTATTATTACATTATAATGCAATGCAATAATAAACTGTGTATAAACAAAAAATACAGTTTCATTGAAAAAGAAAATTCGAGTGTGCACAATACTTTATTATTATAACTAAATTAAAAGGTGTCAAAACGAGATAATCGACATTAATTTATCAACGTTGATTAAAAACAGACCTTATTGATTTTTTTAATCGGTAAAAAATAGAAAGGTTTTAAATAAATGTTATAAAGACCACAATAAAATCGTATTCACACGCTGCATTGTAAGTGCTTTTCTTATGCGCGCACGCAGTATCTCGATTGCGCGTATATTTTATTGTTTTGCAAATAAGAGTAATTGCTTGTTTATATAGATATGATGATTTCTAATGCCCAGTTTCTCAGTGATTATAGTAAAAATAAACTTTTATAATTCTTACTTTATGTTGTAAAATTGGTTTAGTTGGTATTAAAATTGTAGATTTAATTTGTCTGGAAGATGCATTATAAGGTTTAGTAGATTTAACTGAAGTTACAATAGTTAATTATGTAATAAAAACTCTTGTAATTGTAAACATTAAGTTCAAGGAAGTAGGCAATAGAATAAAAACGTACTTACTAAACTTATTATTCTTATATTTTATTTTTCGTTTCCTCGTATACCTATATATTATCAAATTTTTGATACAAATCTTTTTTTTATAATCTATACCTACCTCAGAACGTGTTGTCATTCCTAATGAATTTGCCAAAATACGCCTAATGACCTAATTTCATATCCATTTTTTTATCCTTTTTTGGGACGTCGCCAGCACATTTCGTTAATATAGACACACTATTCCATCTTTATCTATTAAAAAAACTATTGTTTGCTCAGACTTAATAAAAGTTCCGACATTTTATTTAGAGTAGAGCAGTACTCCTAAAAATAGATCATTTTAGTCTTGCAGAATATAAAGATCGACAACGATCGAATATATTAAAAACATGTCAATCTTTCGTTCGAATCCTTTGATATATCATTACACCTGTATTAACTTAATCGACTAGATAAGTAATGAAATGAATTTTAAAACATGTTGATCACACATTAACCTAATTGCCACGTGAATATATTGGCAGTTGTCGGCCATTTTGAAATTATAAATAGTGATAAGGAACGGGAATGATTCAATCATTAGTGTCATGAATTTTTCATGTAAACAGGTTGTCAATTACAACTGTAACTGGGAGATACGTTCACCCTTTAAGGTTTTACATTTTTTGTCGTCATTACGATCAATTTGCTAACATTTGCCTGTGGCCATTCATCATCAAGATCATTTTAATTATTCATGGATTATTCGTAGTCTATTCTTAATATGAACATCTACAATATAACAGTGGTTAACTTATTCCTTCTTCCCAGCCCTACGGGTACCCCATAGACTCCAAGAATCACCTTTAGAATAACATAATGAAAAGAGAAGAAAATACTATTTTCGCTCTTTTTTAATGTAATAACAGGAATGGGAATTAAGATGACGATAGAAAATAACAACTATCGCTCTATATAGGTGAACATCACTCATACATTGCAATTTCTGAGCACTGAGGTACTATGTATAATTTCACTACCATATACCCATTATATTAAAACGTAGCTTATAAAGCTAGCTACGTTTTTTTAATAAAGGGTTTGGACTCAGTACTACAGAGACCTGTAGCACTACGACTTGCATAGATCTCTTGTGCTTGACCTTTTTTAGAGTTCGCTACCTAAGTCCGTTAGGGACGAGAATTGAAATATAAGTATTTTTCAATTATTATAATGCATTTATCTCCTCACGATAGAGCTACTTGGAACCAAACAAACTACTTGTTGGAAGGAATATATGAAACAGATGTATTAAAGCAAACAATTTTATACATGCTTCCACGGTAAAACTATCTCTATATAAACAATAATACTTTTGTATGTACGTGTATGTAATGTATAAAATGTCGTATGGCTGTTTATGTTACTAGTTTATGAATATATTGAATAAATTATCGATCAATTGTATATTATATTAGATACTAAATGTCAATGATAGTTGAATTGAAACATACATTGTTTTATTGTTTATGGTTTAGACAAACACACATCGCATTATTAAAGTAATGTTATAACTACTTGTTGACTATTAAGCCTCTAATAAGGATAATTTTATTAACAATATTGAGCTAAATTATTTGTTAATGAGTCGAATCTATTTTAATAAGATTTTATTTAAATCTAAGTACATTATTTAAATTTGTTGTAAGCAGGATATGTTATAAATAACTTAATATTTATAGAGATGTGCTATATTGCCATCAAATCTTTTAACTTGTTCTACTAGGCAATTGAGTTATCTTGATTGTTAATCAACTGACAAGCGTATCATTTACGTATCGACTTGCATAAATGCCGTAGAAGATGCTGTAAGTCGTTATTTCCGAAATATGTACTTATACCTAGGTATTTTGTGAATTGAAGTTATATAGGTATAAATAAAAAAAAATACAACTAATACCGACACGAACAGATATATATTACAGCCCTAAAAGAAGTCTGGAAGAAACCTGCAACCGATAGATGTCGAAGGAGTAAGTTAAATAGATAAACATCCAAAATTTATTGACTAGTACCTAACCTATGTCGACTAATATTATGTGGTATAAAAAGTATATCCACAACATCACATGACAAATAAATAAATAAACTAATATTCATAATATTTAAAGTATCATATTTATATGACAATATAATGAGTTAGCACTTAATTCGGCGTTCCGTCAGCACACCACAAATTTTCTGGACAAATGACGCGGTACAATGCGTTGCAACATTTTAGTATCCCGCGGACAGATTTATTAGGGTATATTCAAAGTGGAGCGAATAAAAAGTGCACTAAGCCACCTCGAGCGTTTGACTTCGGCGGAATTATCGCGACGACGTTTTGTATGACCGGATTTTGTACAGGTTGCTTTTATTTTGTCGGTCACGGTAGTGGGACGATAAGACCCAGCTTATTTATGTATGGTATGCAAATCTTAACGGTTCACGGTCAGTGGCATTTGGGGAAATTGTATTAAGTTTTAAGTATCGTTTGAATTAACCCTTATATGAGTGGCTGCACAATATATTGGATTAGTATATGTGTTCAGATTTTTTTTAAGATTATTCATTCATCAGCTGCATTCGTAAATAATCTTATACGATGTTTTCGATTCTTTTATTTTATCTATTATATCATCGAATATAAGTTATTTTTTTCTAACAATTCTGATCTAAATTAAAAAATTAATTAGGTATTTAATTATGTACATAATTTTATTACCTACTTAATATTACAATACCCCAAAACCACTTCTCAAACTATAAAACCACAAACGTCTACTTAAAGCAACGAAATTAAAAAAATCATTTAGGATCTCCCAAATACAACTTTAAGTGAAACAAATAACCTTATAAATTAACGAGCCTTCAAACAAGGCATCGTTTGACGCTATTAAATCATATCGAGTTCCAAATGAGTGACAGCTCAATTAATTTAAAAGTACGTCATTATAAAATGAATCACGCTGTATATGCATCGCCTTCCAAGAAGGCTGGTCACCGCGGGAGCCCAGACGGTAGGATGGTCACATTTTATCGTCACACTAGTAAGGTTGCTGGATATTTTGTTATTGGGAATATTTTATTGTAATATGCCAAAAATTAAACGTCATGGGGTTCGGTCGGTCGTTGATTTTCGAAATTTTTTAAACCCTACGTCATATATGTAAATGCAGTTTTTGTTTGAAGTGCACTTATGAATTTATACTTTGTTGTAAAATGGGTAAATTACATATGGTGTAATTTATTGTGTGTATTTTATTTCCAGTTAATTAGTTTCAAAAACAAATTAGATATATTTTTCTAAAAGGTGGACGTTCTCGATTAGCTAGCATATTTCTAGTCAATATCGTTGATTACATTATAGAATATTTTATTAATGATCTGACAAACGTTGTCTTGTTTTAGTAAATACGCTAACTGTCAATCGGCCGAAGTAAAAAATAAAGTTTTTTGAACAATTTGAACGCGTAATTAAGTATTAGAAAAAAAGACTAAAAAAGATGAATATAATACTTAAGTCGTTCTCAAGTTATAATGTGACGAAGGAAAATAAAAATTCGTTTTTACATCTATAGATTATTATGTTTACCGCTCGGATTTTCAAATACCACTTGTGTGATAACTTGTCAAGTTTTGACGTCAATTCTAGGTACCAAGCTATAAAGAAGAGTTACGACTTAGTATATACGAGTAAGCCGTAACAGGCAAACAGGCTGCCACTAGTTGGCACCTCCTACATTATTCAGGAGGCATAGATTGACATGTCACAGCTAGATGTTGACACCCAATCTTATATCTACAGATAATTTTATAAAGTTTTAATATTTGTTTGATATGAACGGATCTTAATGAAATATGGCACGTGAATTAAATAGGCTAGCTTTTATTAAAAAAAATTTTAAACAATGTTTCAGGTAATCGGTAGTATTCAATATATTGACTATTCAATATATTGACTATTGTTGTAACATATCAATCTATACCTATGTAGGAGACATAGCCAGTATTATACGATATTTAGAATTTTATAATGATTTAATATTTGTTTGATTTGAATGGAACTTAATGAAATTTGATATGTAAATAAGATAGGCTATCTTTTATTTAAAAAAAACTTCAGATAATGTCTCAAGTATAGTATATTGATAGTATCCAATATACTGAAAATCCCATGTCCAAACATGACGTTAATCATTCGCCGTCCACGTGGTATAATCTATTTCCATGTAAAATTTCATTAACATCCATTAAGATGTTTTGTTTTGAAAAGGTAACGATTAGACAGACACATCTTTGCACTTATAATAATATTAATATGGATTAACATTTTTGTTTATATTGTTCCAATATCTACTTCAGTCAAAGTTTTTTGTATTAAATTATTATCATCATCATCATCTGCTTCTTCGTTATCGCATTTAGTTGGGGTCAGCATAATGTTTTTCTCTTCCATTCATACCTGTTCACAGTCATCTCGTTATTTACTTATAATACTACTAAGGGAGGGACCCTTAATTCCAGTAAAATTATTACATATGTCTATATTTATTTTACACAAGCTTTATATTTAATACCTATATGGATTATTTATATTAAATTATTAAATGTATATATTTACGATTTTAAAATGTAAAAACATATGATGTTATGATGACATTCTAGAGCAAGTGAAGATGCTTATCGTACACTGCACATGCCTGTACATGCACGCCACTTGAATAATGCAAAACTTGACGCGCACCTCACTGCAAAGAATCTAGTGCTTCTACTTTTTAGTCGACAAATGATTCAGACTAGATTATTTATGAAGGTCATTTAGTACAACTGATTAAAGATATACGAGCACTAATATAGAAGATATACGAATACTATAAATACTACGAGTGAATCGCTCCGGCTTTGTAATCACAATTACTGTTCAATTTTGTCTTTATAATTTATATATTATTGTTATAGCTATTATTCAAATCACCATAAATTACACTATTATAAAAATAAACATTAAATTTTAAGAACTTATAAACAATAATATTCTTACGTTCTGCAGAACTGTTTGCCAATCGGTAAATCCCTGCATCTCGTCTTTCTTGAGCCACTCCGCGTGATATAACTATGTAACAAGTATATGTATTATTTTGTTAAGTAGTCATAATGAAACAAATTGAAATGTGTCAACGGTTAATACGAATACTGTTTAAGTACATTGTCAGTACATTGAACACGTGATTGGCTTTCGTCCAACACATTCGTTGTATACTCATATATGGATGTACCACGATGTCCGTACACTATCTACTTACGCATGGCTACTTAGTAATTTAACTTTACCATCTTAGGGCAACGGAACTGTCATCAAACTGATCTCCACGTGTAACATCTAATGAAAACTACTCGGAATCCATAAATGATTGGTGACAAAGACGATAGTTGGTGTTCTATGTCATATCCATTCTGGGTTTAAAATTAGTTTCACGTAAAATTTCATTAAGATTCGTTTAGCCATTTAGACATGAAAAGATAATAGATATAAGTACAGACACATTCATAATATTAGTACAGATATACTAGCTGTCACACACCACACGGTTTATCCGGAAAAAGACAAAAGGCAAAGTAGGTAATACAAAATCAGAATAGTAGAGAATCCAATCCTACACAACACAAAAAATACAGCAAATTCGGAACCTTCTATTTTTAAAATGGTTAAAAACAAACATAATTATATCTACACATATCCGCATGAAAGAGTCAAGGCTGAAAATTAAATGGACTTGATTAAGTCACGTTTCAATTAGAATGAGCACAATAATTATGTGGTATGTATTGTTTTCGAGGACGAAATTGACAGACATACTGATAAAAATAGACGAGCAGAAGCTAGGCTAGCCACATAATGCATACAAGCGCAAAATGAAGTTGGAAAATAACGAAATGGTATCTTAGAGATGGAAAGAGAAAGAGTGGAAAGCAGAAAATGATATAAGAAGACGAGTTAAAGTTAACTGTGAGCACAAAATGGAATAGAGTTGCAAATAATAGAAACAAATGGAAATCACTGAAGGAGCCCTAAGCCAAAAGGCGCACTAAAATTAGGGATTTATATGTAAAAAAATGCATATGTTAACAATAACATATGCAGTTTTTGGAATCAAGCGCGTGTACACACACATTTCCACAATAGAGTAGGGCGAAACAGCTAAATAAAAAAGCAAAACATAGAGGCAAACATAGAGCAAGGCTTCCTGTATTATTGTCACAGAAATCAGTAAAATTTGTTCAATTTTGAATTTACGGGAAAACATGAGAATACCATATGAGTATTTCCACTGTAAGTATAATCAGACCTAGCTGCAGTTGTCCCTTTCAAAGTATCGAAGAAATATGGATAGTATGAAGACAGGTGTGGCTATATCATTGAAAACTGATGTGAGGGTGTCACGGGTGGCTTGGACAGTTAAGGCACTTACACGCAGCACCACACACATTATCAAATACCTACCAATTCTTTAAATGTTTCTACGCCCGCGTTTCATATTGCCATCTTCTAACATTTCTATCTAACGAATTGAGTAAGACATTTCCTAATGACGTGTTTCCATTTCGTTATCAATTTGACACAATTGTTTACAAGTAATTAAGATATTGGTGGGTCGTAGTTCGCCATTTGGCCGCGTTATATTCCATTTTGATAATGTTCATTAATATTTATGTTTCTACTTATGTAATGTTATTAATTTTGCTAATAATATACGTTAATTTAATGGCAAACATTTTATCGTTAGCACTTAGGTGGTCTCGTTCAATGAATGTCCGCGAAATTAGTTTGTTTTTAAGTTTTTTTGTTTGTTAATTAATAATTTGTTATAATATTTAATATTATCAGATGAAATTGTTTACGTAAAAAAATATTTTTTTCTTTTTATAATTGAGAGATATAATAAAATATAAAAAAAAAGTAATGCCATGCCTAAAGAACTAAAGTCATACATACTCATCTCGGTTAATGATGATAATATAATATATTGTTTGTAAGTAAATTAATTATACGAAACTTATTAGGTTTGCTGACCAATTAATTATATTAATATATATTATTAATTATACAATATTTAGGTATGAGTTGTACAGTATTTGACGACATTAGCCGTGTAGCGTACTGTGTGGTCGCGGTTTCGATACCCGAGCTGTGCAAACATTATTTATTATACATAAGTATGACTGTTTATAATAGTTTTGAGTATCTTTTATACATTTATATAATTTATATACTAGTTTTGTCAACAACAACATACATGTATACATTTGTACTATGTTATGTATAAATAGTAGGTGGTGACTTAAAAAGATATATAAAAATAGATATTTCACCACATAAGTGATATTTTCTCGGCTTTCTTTAGTTCATATTTAATGACAAATAAATTTTCCTATAACATACAAAAAAAAACATTTTCGCTTTGTCATGGCTTTATTATCTACAGACGGTAGTCGACGGCGACGTCCAGCTAGAATCGGGTAACATAACAACTAAGTTATAGTAGTTATAGAAAAATAGTATTCTAGTATTTGTAACAATTATCTACTTTGCATAGTATAAACTGTACTAGCTAGCATGTGTTTAATAGCATAAATATCCCCGTATTTGTATAAAACATCTAATCAGGCTAGCCGTATACTTATTCTCAATGTAAAATACCCTTTAAAAGCTTGCCTCTGTTAACAAACATACATAAGTTTAAAAATGAACCTTTGACCTGTTAATTACTATGAACTCACAGTTTGGATTAACCGAGGTTGTAAACCACAGTTAAACATAGGCAATAAACCCATCAATCTATTAAACAATCGGTATAGTTGATGCCTCAATCCACTTTTGTGGTATTTATTAATTACTTTGTTCATGTTTACGTCTTTGAATTAAGAGTTCAGAATAGTAACACTTTATGAGGTCACAACAGTAAAAGACAGTCATACATTATATTTATGATTGTCTGTTAAGTTCGTCCATTTAAGTTTTAACCGACTTAATAATATACACCGCTTTAATAATATAATAAAGAGTTTCTTTTTAGACTGTAATTGTGTATTTTTTAAATAAAGTGCCATATGATTAGTTTTAGACCAAAAAATCTATATTATTAGTACCAGGAGCCACTCTACCTTCTTGTCTGGCTTTGATTGATTATATTGTGTATATGGCTGAAGTCGTATTTATATGCAAGTAATATATATTTACCTCGCCAGTATACCGACAAAAATTGACAAAATTATAGTGAAAACTGTCTCAAAATCCGTTCGATGAATTTGGAGATATATAAACAGAAAAAAAAACAGACAAAATAACCCATGCTATTTGCCATGCTTTGTACCCTTTAAAGAAATCGCCCTTAATTAATATAGCAGTTCAATTACTATTATAGCTGTTTATTCCGAAGAGAAACACGCAAATTTCTTGCTCATTCTTCGTCTCATGAGTTTACTTTCCGAATGAGTGGTAGACTCAAAAAATAATAAGACTATTCAAAAACGTTAATATTAAGTTTGTTGAATAAAAAATATTTCTATTCTAGACTATTACGAGCAATTAGCTTGATCTTCTTGAATAACAACGCATGAACATACTACGGGGATGTTATCTTGACGTCATTGTAATTTATCTTGTGTATAGGCGACAGTTGCCTCTTACCACCTGGCTGTCATCTTGGCTTTCAGATTCATAAAAAAATACAATCAAATTAGGAACCGTATTTACAATATAGCACAGTAGGTGGTGAAACCAAACGTAGATATTATATTGCACAATTTATTCTCCTAGTTAATCAACATTTACGACCAAAACGAACCTACAAATTAAAATGGCTATAAAAATATAGCTTCTATGGTGGAATATCACTAAATATAATCGTTTTATAGCCAAGAATAAGACATGTGTCGAAATCAGTTTATGTGGATGGTTTGTATTGATTTATAGTCTGTTTGTGTTTACGAGGTCTGTTTTTTTATTGTCCGTTCTTGTGTTACTATTAGAATGATTATACTAATGACTGATTAATTCAGTACTGTACGGTTTCATTTAATAATAATTTTGGATACAATTTATACTGATATTGAATAAGATATATGAAATTGATTATTCTCAATAGAGAGATTAAGGATTTTTTTGTAATTATTTGTATTATGTACCTACTAATTTACAAAGTTAAGTGAACGAATCATCATCAGTCATCATAGTCATTCCGTTTCCTTTAAAGTAAGTACATGTACAAACAATGCATATTAATAGACAACTAATTTAGATGTAAAACGTAACAACAAAATGCATTGTTCACTTTGTACAATATTAACATATAAAAATAGTGAATTACATATTTAACAACATTTCTAAAACTTGGCGGGAATTTCAATAAATATTTGCACACTTTTTATACGAGTATAATATGTTATTGATTTTTAAGAAATAAAAGTTATAATGTACTAAATACCAATCTCTGGGTTCAGTAGTGTCACTTTTCTGACATTACTTAAAAGAAGAGGATACTGCCTTTTTTGAAGTCGGCATTACTTTAGTCTTCGCGTAAACTAAATCACTGGGACCTTAAGGCCCCTATATCTAATTCGCCCATATAAAGAAGATTACATTAATAGTTAAGACTATAAAACTTTTACTATACGTCTGTTACACCAAGCAAATGTATTACAGCAGAACGTATAAATAAAAACAGGTAATAAACGCTCCGAATGGAGTTTGTGAAGCTTTTTAATCCATATGCAGCGAAAATAAACAAAGTCGGGAAATATAAACAATGACCGGTCAGGGTATACACGCTGGAGAATGTGGAACGAGACAATTTTCAATATTGAAGGTCAACGAACTTTTTTTTCGGATCGTAAAACGAACCCGTAAATAAATATTATCCTTAGTTGCTCCTGTAGTGATTGAGATACGGAACATTAATTACGACATATACCGCTGCCGCGAGAAGCGATTGTATCCTGAAAAATATGTTTGTATTTATTTAACTAAATTCCAGATTTATACCTAACTAACTACCGGCCCTTGCTTCGCATGGGTTTATGTATATTATACACATAAACCTCCTTCTTGTATCACTCTGTATATTGCTAAAAATTGCATTAAAATGCAATTGCAATCCGTTATGGTTTTTAAAAGATTCAAGCGAACAGACAGCGAAAGCGACTTTATTTTATACTAAATAAGATAAATATACTCGTATATAAATTAAATATTGTTCAAAACTAAAACAAAATGACTCTACTTTTAACAGATTAACTTTAAAAAAAGAGGACCAGTTGAGTGTTTTACTAAATCGTCTCAACTGAAACTGTAGCCTGACCTAAATTGCCGGTTTAAAGAATATTGTAAAAAAAATCATACAAATAAATAATTCTTTGTTTCAGTTAATATAATATAATTGTTCTTTTATTTCAAATTTGAGAAAAATTATAGAAGTAATTGTGTATTTGATTTACTAACAAAGTGGTTAAATGTATGTAATTGATTTAATCATAAATCAGAAGTTGTGTATGTGAATATGTATTGTCAAACAAAATTGCAATCGTACATAATAACATTATTATTCTAAACTCAACAGTCTATGAATCACATAGACAATTGAATGGAGTGAACAGTAATAGGAAAATCAAATAGTCTAACACAATTTCCTGCGGGTGTACCTAAAATATGAATACAATAGAGTGGTCTTGTCTCTAAAGTTTTACCATAGTTTACAGAAAAAATTAAATAATTATTTTGATATTGTAATTACATTTAAATAGTGGCATATGCTTAAAATAGCTATAAAGTATGGGATTAGTCCGAAATATTTTTTTAATTATGAATATTATTTAATAATATAAATTTAATATTTTATTATATTGCTAAAATATAATACTAACAATGACGTGTCTTAATTAATAAATAATTTTAATTTATTTTTTATTTATATATAGATTTTCTGGTTTTTGTATACTAAAAATTACCGAAATTTCAATTAAATATAATATGTATATGAATTTATAATAATAATTACCTAAGGTATATCTAAAATATGTATGTTGATGCTTGTTTGTAGTATACATAAGAATATAGGATACTTCACATAACTGAACCGTAATGAATCATGATGAGAATCCAGAAAGTTAATTAACTCTATAACCACGGGTGTAAACTTCAAAATCACCGACCAATTCTAACAGCATCACATTACTACTCTATTCATGCACCTCAGTGTTTACGCACGATATAGCGCGGGACCGCTGACGTCTCGACTGTTTACAAATAAATCATCTGGCATTATTTTATTGCTCGCCAGTGCCGCCGCGCGGTGTACTGCCTAGCGCGGTCATTTCCGCCGGGTGTACAGGTCAATGGACTGTGTCAGTGAATTATGATGGAACTATTTTAGGTACGGATGTAAGCCTACCGGATAACTTCCTGATGAAGTGATAAGATCACATTCAAGATAAGCTAATCTGAACTAATCAAGATCGACCGATCAATACAAGGAAGTCTCATTTACATAAATTACATAATATATTCATAAGTTATATAAAAAGTCATGTGTTTGATAAGTATAGTATACCTGATAGTTTTCTTAAAAATATGATCGAACTATTAGTAACTAAACGATTAATTAAATAACAAACGTAATCGTTTTGCAGGATTTTTATATAATGTTCTACAGACACCTTAGTTAGTTAGTAGTTAAGTAAATAATTTCAACAAATTAGCCGAAAAACAGTTGAATTTATTGGTCCCATTGGATTTGTAAATGCGAAAGATTGGCTGAATGAGGGATGTTTGCTGATCTTTCATGAAAAAACTACTGAACGGATTTTAATAATACTTTACAGTAAGATACGTAAATTCTTATACAGCAGAATAACACATACACTATATGTATTATTTTGATATGGGCAGTGTCAATTTTGAGAATTGTCAATTAATCATAATAAAACTATTATAAAGATACTTACTTCTTGCAAGGTGACGACGGTCCCAAAAGATCAATTATAAAAAATAAGTCGCGTACGGCTATTGGTCTACCACAATTGACAAAAACTTGACGTTAATAAGCGTCTAAAATATTCTACATATATGTTTTTTGATTTGATTTGATTTAAAAAAGTCCCTTAAAATCGATCGGTCAAGAAAAATTTGTATGACAAATGCAAAACAGTGGCACTACTGTTTATTCGTTAATTATTTTATACAGTAATCAATATTGCAGGCTATCTCGGTGACCTGTGATAAACTAACGACGGACAAACTTACAACAAACTAGGGACTTTATCACAATGTACATTATGTTTTTATACCTATTCAGCTGTTGTACATCATCACAATTTTCACCAATCATCATTATTAATAAGTTTATCTTATGGCGCCTTGACGGCTCGGCCGACCTCCATTTTTAAGTCACGTAGTATAATATAATATACTTATTATATTATAATTACAGTGGATTACTTCAGTGAGACGTTTTTTTTTTTTTGGATTTTATTGTATTTTAGTGTAATTTTCCTAAGTGAGCATATTGGTTTTACTGTAATGCTTTGATATCAATAAATAAATAATATACATGTTACAAGTACACAATGTATTCGGGAAGTTCTTCATTCGAGATCTCTACCGAGTACTTTAATAGACTTTATAAAAGGTATCTACCTGTAAAAAGTGGGTATCTCTGTTTCACCTGTTCCATTCGCCAAGCAGCTTGCTTTGTAAGTTTAATCTTTCGGTTACAGGGTGAAATGAGGTAGTGAAATCACAGGATAATAGGCGTGATAAGTGATTAAGTCCTTACGGTAAAGGCGACGGTTACTACTTACCATCAGGTGTACTGTAATTGTTTGCCATAATAATAATTAGATAAAAGAAATTATATAACGAAGATATAAAGAAAACACTAACCTTTTGAAATCGGTTGACAACAACAATTGTTCATTCAGCAATAATTGGCATATTGATCTCAATTGAATCAATAGATTTCCTCCATTACTTTTCTGTCAATGATCGCATTCTGAACCTTTGAATATGCAGCGGCAAGAAAAATGTGCATTTGTACCTATACCTTGTTAGGAATGAGGTAAATTTTCCAAAAAATTATGTACGAGTATATCTATGTACCTATTCTTATATTAGTGTATGTCTATTTCTTTTTTGAATATGACTTACTATTTTACGTCTCCTTTTTTTGTACACATATGTATGGCTGTTCTAGTTAACACACTATCCTGTAACATTTTCTAGGTTTGCTAGAAGAATAGTATTTTAAAAATAAGCTCGACCTTGTTACATGATATGTACCACATATCTGTTTTTTTCCTATGTGTGTGTGTACACAAAAATACAATAAAGTATAAGCTGTGCGCGCGGTATCAATGAAATTGATAGCCTATGTTTTATTCTAATGTATAAAGCCATACTATTGTAAAGTTTCATCAAATTCCGTTCAGTAGATTTTGCGTGAAAGCGTAACAAATATACACAATATAAAAAGAATACGAGCTGAGTTTCATATTAGTTCCTCTCAGCTTGAAAGCACTCCGATCTGATGGTAGATTTGACGTATTATAAGAGTCTGTAATAGATATACCTGAATAAAGATATTTTGATTTGATTTGATTAGAGGACTTTGTATAAAGTTGACTTATAGTAAAACCGATATTGCTTTCACAGTTTATATTTGCAAAGATGACGAATTCAATCAGACAACTCCTTATGTTGGTATCTTCATATCATTGGCACTTTAATTACGACAAAATGGCCGTTTAATTACAAACGAGTAAAACAAATGGCGCGCATTTTCGTCGAGGTATGCACCGACCGCATATTTTATGTCAATTAAATCCAGTTTTTAATATAAACATGAAATTTTCTTCAGTCACTTTAATGGTGTATAATTAGTGGAAATAAAAATTATAATAAAGAAATTAATGCTTAATTCCGACGCCGTGTATGTACAAAAATAATTATATAAAAAAAATCTGTTGATGTTTTTGACTTGTCTATGTATACATATTACCTAATATATGTATTATATAAAACGGATGTTTGTTTGTTATCCAATTATATACTAGTTTTAACTGAATAAAACCTTTTTTGATTTCAAAGTTACACTAACTGTAACACGTATTTGATACACACATGCATATGTACGCTTTTGTTTATTGTTAAATTCTTGGTCAAATTGAGAATAGATTAAATTAATTATGGTCGAATTTCGACCACTGGCCGTCTTCTAGTAATTAGAAATTAAACTGTGGTTGTAAATAGAGGACACCGCTAGTTTTATACGTATATTCCTCCACGCTAACTCAGTTAAATTAACAGTATTTTTAAACCGTCTCATAAGACTAGTGTTGTGCCCCAACAGTTCACTACAAATATATTTATATACACAGTACAGGCGTTATAAAACTAAGTCGTAAACCCCGCTCAGTTGCAGCTAGGGTAATTTTTATTGAGATGCGCACTTTACGAGCGCCGGACAGCCCTGGGCTGGGGTTTTGACCTCTAATAGTAACAGAGGGTAAGGCTTAATATAGGGTGCTACATTGTTAGGTGATATAAAATAATGGACACGAGGTCATATTAATCATATCTGTGTGTTGATCTTGTATAAGTTATGTTTATTACATACTAGCTGTTTACCCTGAGTTTGCTCGACAGAAACTATCAACCATGTGTTGAAAAATTGTGTAATATTTAGTGCTTAAAGTTAAAAATTTAATTGAACTTTTAGCTTACACCCTCTGTATACTAATGCATTAAATTGCTGAAAAGCTCCTTCTTATCATCTTTAGTCGTTTGCATATATAAAATTGAATTTGTAATATTAGTAATGACAGCTTGGCTATATTTTAAAATATGCTTTGAATATCTGTACCTACTAGAATTATATTGAGAGAGGTTTTGTTTAGAAGATAAGTAAACGTACAATACACTGCAGTCGTTTGAGAAATTCGTTCATTGTTTGAAAGGTAGAAATTATTTCACAGTGACATAGACTTCATTTTTATTAACACCACAGGGTGTTAAAACCACCTTAATTACATATTATTTTTATGCATCAAAGTTAAATAAATAAATAACATATACAAAGTTCTATACTGTTTTTAATTTTACACTGTCATTATTATATTTTATATATTTTGTAGATATATAGAAAATCACGATATATTCATCAATAAAGGGAACTCAATAAAAATAAATAAAACGTGGTAAGATCCTGTGATTACTCCTAATTGTACATATACAATGTTATCAGCACCCGGAGTGAGTCACTTTATTATAAAACATATATTAATGAAGTATCAAAGTAAAGTAACAATAAATTGAAAGAAAAATTATTAGGTTGAAACCTACACTCACAAATATTGATATAATAAAGAGTCAAACTATTTTCTTTATTCCGCGAACGAACCGTTATTACAGTAATGAAATTGTAAAGCGGTGTTTTATGACGGCAGCGCGTTATCGAATTCACTCCCAATTTGATGATAACCGGATACCTGGCGTCAAGAAACGGTTATGGTACCGACACAATGCATGAGAGGAGAGCGGTTTAAGATATTACTTAATTGAATGGCTCAAATCGAATGATGTATTACCTACGACTGAATGATGACTGATTCATATTTGATTGAAAGCAGTTTTAACTATCAGTTATTCCAATAAAAATTATTGATTGATAGTACTGTATTTAAATAGAATAAGTAATAATAATAATAATACGTTAAAATTTAAACTACTTATAATATTCCACAAACTCGATTAAAATATTTGTTTAGGAATATTATAAACATTTTTATTAAAATGTTATTATCAAATAGTAATAAATTTCTTATATATTTATACTTAATAATTCCTTATACATACTACTTTCAATTGGAAATATGTTTAAAAATAAGCAACAAAATCTATGAACACACAGAAATGTACATGATTTCTGAAAACTCTCCAGTTATCGCACTTAAAAAACTACAAAGTGAAAATATAGTAAAGAAGCAATCTCACACAGCAAAACCTTGCTCCGCTACCTCCTGTGCATTACAACTTCAATAAAGGTGTAACATTTTCATTAAATTACGTACAAAATGTAACTGATTTTAAGTTTTTCGATAAAAAAATATAGTCATGAGTGTCTTTCTTGCAAGTGTTACCGTAAAACGGATATTTTATATCATTCCGCACTTAATGTATTCAGATTCCAATTTCATATTTTATTATGTTCACCTTTACAAGTACTTCATATAAAAACGAAGATTATGATCGTATGATTTTATACCGTTTTTATCATATTACTCCTATACGAGGTTTTATATTCAACGTAATTACAATACATCGTAACTAAGCATGTACTCGTATGCGTATAAAAATATAATTTTAATTGCTTGAATTTTAAAATAACTATATTTAAAACGCCATCAAACATGCATCGACACAGTCAAAAGAATGGCATAAATTAGTTAATACGGGACTTGCAGCGTAAACCGCTGCATTAAGCAATTCCCGCTTGATGGGTTTCACTTCCAGTAGCTTAAGAATGAGGCTAAAGTATAGCCTTCTTGTTACAATAATTAGAGTAAAATAATAATCCTTAAAACAGCATTATATGTTTTAAAAATATGCAAATATAACTCAAAATAACTCTTATGCATTGGGACATAAAGATTATTATTGAATAGAATGTTTTATTTTAACATACGCATGAAAGGAAGTTATTATTATCTAAATCCAATGTTTTTTTAAAAGTTAACTTTTAACCGTCCATTGCCACGAACTTTCCATCTACAAAATCCTGTACAAATTTAACCCTTCACGCGCCTATATTTGCCTCATTCTTACGTAAATGTATGGCGCAATTAATGAGATTAGCGTTTCTAATTCTTCCGCTTTTGGCTTACTAATGTATACGGATTTTCCTCTAACACGGAGGTCTCATTTGCAAAACAGCGAGGGAAGAAATACATTTTAATTAGTGAAAGTAAATGAAGAGTTCTACGAATTAAAATTTAAAAGTACAAGATTAAGGGAAGGATTTTTTTAATACTTGTATGTTATAAACAATTGCAAATAATTAAAGACATCATGGTCATCATGTTATCTGCTCTTAGTATTTCCGTGGTAATGATCTCTAAACCACATAGAATGTACTACCACATTTTATGCAATAAACATTCGTTTCATATCTATAGGCAATGGTTACCACTTTCCATCAAGTGTGTTGTCAGAATATATTATTATTAATATTTAATTTATCAATATATTTCAGTTTAGTAATGTATATTAGTAATATTACATTATATTAAAGTAACGGTTACTCACAACTTTAATAAACAAACTGTTTGCGTTCCTTGATATAAATATAGCTTAGTTCTAATGATACAATCATAACAATTTATAGTCAAATTTAATAAAGTAGTCCTGAAAAGGTAATAATCAATCAGATGGGCAGGCCACTTTCGCCTTTATAGTATTGGTACACGACTCAAGTTCTTTATGATATTACTAATTAGTTATAAACAAATAAATCAAAGATACTTGCATTCATTTAAAAGCACGTGAGGTCAACATGTTGTTTTGCGACTTAACAGAAAATAGTCAATATTTATTTCTCCGCTCCCGCTTATTCTTATGACTTAAACCACAAAGATCCTAACGCTGTTGTCTTTGTAAACATGTCAACAGGTGCGGGTTTTCCAAACGAACACGCTTTGATAACGTATTGTGTTTCAGGGTTAACTTTGTTGAACTATAAAGTAGGTAGGGAGAAAAACTAACGCACATTTACAGAAACACATAATTATATAATGCCAGTTGACTTCATATTTATAAAAGTTTGATTTTACCCCTTTGAACTAATTATATTTTTTTAGGATAAAAAAATGTTCTTTTCTTTAGTAGATCAATAGTAATATAATTAATAAAAATTGATTTTTAATTACGAAAACGTCGCGTAATAGCGATAGAAATCGGCTGTATTAAACACCTCTTTTTTGTAAATATGTAACGTAAGTTCTATTTAAGACTATTTTCACCATTTTGCCTGTCATCTGGACCATTGTGCGTCTAGAACCGAGGCTACTAAAGTAGCCAGCCAAGCTCCTCCCAGAAGTGTAGAAGCCTCTTTTTTTATAAACAGTAAAACGCATTTTAACATTTTACGAATTGAGAACTTACTCGGCTTAAAAATATAAAAACAAATATAAAAAAATAACAAAAGCTTTCATGAGCCAATAAAAGAAAAAACTTAGGTCATGCAACGTCGCGTGCGCGCGCGCACAGTAGCCTGTACCGTGTGCGCCTCGCCTTACAAACAATCTCATTAACAGTGCGTGTGAAACTGAGATTCTACTTAATAAAAAAGTTATATTGGACTATGGAAATACTAACTTACCAGCGCAACTTCGTCTACATATTCATCTATTATCACACAACATCAAATATAACAATGTCACACAAAGTTTTTTGGTGTCGGTCAGATTTGAATATACAACTTCTTTAGTATAATTCAGGGGAATAAATCACTAGGTTACGACGCCGCGACGCCGCGACTCTCTAAAGAATAATAATTATTTTTTAGTCACAAAAAAAATACATCATAAGTTGCAGTACTTGATTTCAAGCAATTGTACCTCCCTATTATTTTTATATATTTTTTGCGGGTATTAAATTTAGTGGTTCAGTTTTCTTAGCCAGTTTAATGAACACGCTGTACATATTTAATGCGATACGGTAGTTGCTCCAAAACAATTCGACAGTAATTCAGTAATGCTATTTTGTCGTCGATTAATGTTGTAATGGGAGAGCACTATTACCCATTGTATACCAAGTCTTAAGCTTTATTAAACTTCGAATTAACCTTTATAAAACCTTTGGGCGGAACATATCAAAATCTCACATTACAGGAAAACCTACTTTTTTCTACAGAGCATGAGTTTTTAGAGTAGCGTTCATTTTTCTATTTCTTAAACGATATAAGAAAAGAGGTATTTATCAATTCTAAGATGTTATGTATTTGAAGATGACAACATACTCGTATTTTATTCTATGTTTTGTATTTTTTTTTATTAGTATAACCGAATTGTCCATAATCCATTCTAATATTATTAATGCAAAAGCGTATCTATCTGTCTGTCTATTTGTTACCTTTTCACGAAGATTAACGGATTGCATTAAATTTTATGTGATGGCAAATATTAAACAGAAATCATTTTCTAAATCTTAAACAATTGTATATATATTTCAAATTTATTATATCAAACAATACATATATTGTTAAAACCCGTTACAATTAAATCATAAATATTTAACTTTTTCTTTTTCATTCTGAAAGTCATGTTGATTTTCATATTGAACATAATCACAGACAGACAGATGTGTGATAGGAGTCCTTCCATACACCCATTTTTAATGAATATGTATTAGTAACATCGAGTTGAGTGTGAGTAGTGAATTTGCTTACAATTGTAATTAGTGAGTGTTTATTTTTAGTAAACAAAGTGGGAGGTCAGTGGATACTCGCTGAGAGATCTCTTAACGAGTTAAAGACGATTAACCTAAATGTATTATTGTGCACACATCTCCATACGACCTAATAAAAATAAAAAGTTTAAAGATAGGGTTCTTTATTATCTATTTTATTAGCTGATTCATATATTGGTTACAAAATATGATGATTTTATTACATTTTTAATGAGGATTATGTTGAGAAACAAGAAATTTGCTAAATAATCTCTTTAATAGTGTATTAGATAGTTGTAAAAGTAACAATATAAATGTTGAAATAAAAGATGGTAGAGAAATTTTAAATTGTGGATTAGTCGTTTATCTGTTGCGTGTTTGAAATACAAACTTATCTACGATTTTGAATTTTTTTTTTTGGTACTACTGGCGTCACAACGTTTGTTTTATTGTATTATAAATAAATAACTATATATATTGTATTCCGCTCTATTGAACTTATTTTCTGCCTCATACATGGGTAATTTTCCTGTATCTAAATATTTAATCCAAGTATGTATATGTGTATATATTTATTTATGTGTCGTATGTAAATATGTATGTCTAATAATATGTATTATTTTAAAGTTATTACGTAAATGTTTATAAACTATAATGCGCCGCTTACTAACTTCTCTGTTTGCCTTATGGTTGACTGGTAGAGAACGCCCTTAGGTGTTAAGTTCGCCATATGTACATTTATATATTGTATCTGTGCATTAAAGTTTAAATAAATAAATAATATATCTATATCTACGTTGTTCATTCATATATTGTAATAAGGACTCTATTCCCCGCATTTTGCCTCTCATCTAGGCCGTTGTGCGTGTAGAACCGAGACTACTAAAATAGTGAGCCAAGCTCCAAGTAGTGACATAAGCGCAAAAGTCTCCTGGTGTCTTCATAGGTTTCACAGAGCGACCTCACCGTTCTAAAGATTTGTTTTCATTATGTGGCCACTGCTACGCACTCCAGGATTACGTGAGCGGCCGTTTCTTCGGCTTCAAAGCAGTGTCGTCAAAGCACTGTCTTTAGCACTATTGTGTATAACTGTATGTTTAAGGGAGAGTAGCTCGTTATTTTCCTTAATATTATATTAAGGTTTTTCCTATTTTGGTCCGTTGGTAGACGTTTTTCATGTATACATATATACAGATGGGCAGCTAGTTTGCTATAACTAAAAAAATGCGTTAGTCTTTTGCATTCATATATACCTAATATATGTATGTGTAATACGTAAGTACATAGTACTTGAGATGCAGAGTTGTAATTGTACGTAACTTTTTCTTGGCAGCTTTCAATTGATACCAATAATGGAAGGGCACAAAAACTATCTTGATTTTAAGCGGTTAATTGACTTGTAAGCTGGTCATTGCTCTTATAAATCGATAAATTGAAACATTCCATGAAACACGATACGATGATTTCCATGCATTTTTAATCAGCAGACGAAGACAGACGAGCAAGTTTTAACCAACTTTAAAAAGAGGTTCCAATCTCGACTATCTTTTGCGTGTAACCATACTAGTATTATTTTGAAAGTCTGTCTGTGTGTTATGTTTTCACGACTAAAGGGTTAAATGGATCTTTATGAAATTTGGCATGAAAATACATTCTATCACGGGACTGAACATAGATTAACTTTTAAGTTAAGTTGTGTTGCGGTTAAGTAATTAAGTGTTCATATATTTTCAATAGGAATGTTGGACATAAATACAAGCTGCTATTTTAAATTAGGTAAAAAATAGACTAATGTCGTTATTTTGTAAATAGAGAGTACTGTACTTGATAGACAAACACACAAACAGAAAAAAGTTTTGGGCAATTAGTATTGAGTAAGTACTACGCATGTAATTAACTTAGACAAATATTTGTTATCAGAAACCGCAACTCACATTGAATACGACCAATCGTGTCGCTCATTAGCTTTCTTTAAATACAAATATACCTTCATGATTGTAATACTAATTAGGGTGATCAGAGGCATTATCAACTGTCGACGTTATGGTAAATGCAACTCCTGACATATCCACATTTAGCTTAGTTTTTTTTACTCCCAGGAAGTAGTGAGCCAGTCGCTGTTTTCAGATTCATTCGATTATTACTGATATTTTCAGAACCGGTGAGTCAGTCAGAAGTTATAAATTGTTTAAAGTTACAAGTTGATTGATTCTTTATAGCGCTGGCTAAATTAGAATTCATTGTTTTTAAGGTCTATAAGGATAAACCACTAAGTGCCATAACGGTCTTAAATTTTGTATTCATTTAAACGAAATAATTACACGTGCATTTTCTTTTAATTCTTATAAATTAATCCTTTGTTAACTTTATCCTTGATTAATATACCTGACTAATGTGTCCAGAGTGTAATAAATTATAAAATAAAATCGCTTCCTTATTTCATATTGATCACCGTCCTATTTATAGTGCGGTCCTGGTTATTACAATAGTGGTTGTGTTCGACCGGACGCTGGGTACGGTCAATTTACGACCGGAACCCGTTTATGGGACGATTGACCGATTCGGAGTCTTTTTGACAAATTTCTATCAACGGCAGTGGGAGGGTTGTTTCGGCTTTTTTGTGGCCACAAAATGGGATGGTTTGGGACGATGTTTTTTGACATGTAGCTCCAAATGGACTCATTAGGGTGTCACTTTTGGTGAACCGAGATTTGGTTTTACTAAAATAAATATATACATATTGTTTTTATTCCTATAAACAATGTATGCAAAATATTTAAATATCAGAGTTAGTTCAAATTAATGTATTCAGATTCTGATACATTACTTTCCAAATAAAATACTACCATATCAATATAATTAAACTATAAAATAGGTACATATATAGATTGGCCGTTTGGAAGCTTATTGTCAATTTTCTATCCACGGCAATAAGAGGGTTGTGTCGAGTTTTTTGTGGGCAAAAGTTGATTCGGGACATTTTTGTGCAATCTTGCAACCAAATGGACTCATTAGGATGTCAGTTTTGAAAATAATATTTACTGTCACTGGAATTTAAATAAATAAAACTATTTGTTCTTTTGTAAAGATGTGATTTAAATAGACTGATAAGATGGGTATACAAAAATATATTTAGATATAACAAAATAATATATACGTACGAAATATGTACCTGTCCATTTATCTGTTTGTTTATTAAGGCGAACTTGATGGTAAGTGGTAATCATCACCTATTTACATAAACACAATGTTATCGTGCGACGCCCGTAGTAGGTACTCATATATTGCTATTCTTGAGAACTAAGTTGGCCTGCCTCCCTACTGTTATTGCTTGCGCGGCTGTTGTAGGTGAGATTGCCTCAAACTCGCCTATTATTGACGAGATTGGGGCGGAATCCACGGAAACGCTTTGTACAAAGCATTTCTGTGTTAATTATTTCAACTTAATAAGCTGCCTACGCATCTGATTCATAGTGTTAATCCGAATGTCTATAGCCGGACATAATAATAATAACCCTGGACAATTAAAACAGCGCCATCTATCCCTAAGTTAAGCAGATATTGTGTTATCGTTACCTTAAATATTTTGATAAATGCATACATAATATACATCGAAAACACCCAAATTGATACAAATGATCATATTCATGAATAGAAATATTTGTGCCATGCGAGAAATCGAACCTAAGACTACTGAAAGTAAAGCGGTGTACTAAGACTGCCGAGACCAACATTCTCATATTATATTTTATATGCATCACATAATATAGCCCGTGATAAATCTCATGGTCTGCATTTTTGAGGACTTTAAAAAAATACCTACAATATTAGCGAGTAACAGACAATATTCCATTCGAGCAACACCACAGCACACAGCTAATCTAGTATAATTTTCAACTGATATTCGATACGAAAAGATCTATCTATAATCTAAATAGTTTTCTACAATTTTATAGTTTAATTTTCAAATGAGAAGATATAAAATTATTTCCACTAAAAACTATCAAAAGAAACATATGAAATGGGACGATCAAAATATATTGTAAGATCCCACGATATGAGATTTATTTCAATGAATATTAGGTTTCCATGATGAAGGAGATTATTGCTTCTCTAAAGGCGTTATTACGTTATCAAATATATGAGATCATATTTCATGTACAGTTATAAATACAGGATAGAAAGTAAATTTTTATAAGAAACATAACAAAATAATACAAATAATTATAAACAAAAAGAATACTCATTATAAAATATTACGGTATTAACAAATTAATGGGAATTAATAAGTAATACTAAAGCTTCAAGTATATAAGTAATACAATAAATTTTAACATAAAGACGTTTGTCATCTATAAATAGAATAGGAATTAATGATTATACAAATAAACCCAATATATTTGTTTATCATCATATGAAATAGAGCTTATTGTATAATATCATAATTGGATAAAATCCCGAATGTAAAATGTACAGATAAATCAGTACTGAAATTGAATAATAATAATATCTAAGGTCAATTTACACAGCGCCAACTAGTCCAAAGCTAAGCAGAGCTTTTGTTAGAGGTGATTAAGTTAAACTCAATGTTAATACTGGTTCTTTGATACAACACTGACATTCCGATCACATACAATTATTAACAACTGTACCCTTCATTTAACATGAAGTCCTACACATAAAAGTAGTAATCCCAGACTACCACTATACCCGAACACGTGTACGCGGCGCTTTAGATTTCAAGTGTGATACAGACATTACCTAATTGCCATGTTCGAGTTGAGAAAATAACACTTAGCTACACCTCCGGACAATAGTCCACCACACACGTTGTTCAATCATCGATAGCTTTTGTTTTTACATCAATAATAACGCTTTTTTTTCTTGTCTCGATGATTTGTGGCGACAGGACGGAGTCACAATGAGGCTGGTGGGATGCGGGCGAGAGAATGGCACTTATTGTGGCTTAGATGCTTTTGTGTCGGCACAAGTGTTAAATGAAAGATTTCTTGTGAACCATCCTTTACATGGCACTAGGAAGTCGTTTAGTTAACTTAGATTTATATATATATATGAATGTAATGTTATAAATATTCTTTATTTACTGCACTAAAGTGTAACAATACGTTAATCTTTATCATTCAGTAATCGGTAATATGAATGAATCAATTAAAAAAAAATACTATTGTTTTATTAAATAAAACAAACGAAGAGTAAATGATGCAGAACGTCACATTAAAACAAGGATAGACAACAACAAATTAATTGAAGTTGAAAGCAACAGCAGAATTAATAGGTGAGCAAGCACGCGATACCGATCTATCAGTTCAAAGGCTCTGCTTAATGAATCAAACGACAGGCGACTCGCAACACCTCTTTTGTGGTCGGACAAAATTGACTTTGACGAAGCGAACGAAGCTGAAATAACCGATCGTGTCGAACCCATTGTGCGTGATATAAATAGATAGAATGGAAATAAACACGTGGTGGCAATTATCGCAGCAGCGGGTTAAATGAGGCACCGAGAACCGCCGTTAATGGGTACACCAAGCCCGTGGCATCCGGCGGCGCGATCCTTCCACTCGTACGGTGCACAAACGAATGGACTTCCGAGAAAACATCTTCATACTACCAATTTTATATTCAACATAACGAGTTACACAATCACTATAAATAAGACGTAGAAATAACATGTTTATTGTGCAGGTAAAGGCCCTTTTAAATAAATTGAGCAGGCCAGTGGCGCATCCATCTTCATGCAAAAGATTTAAGGAACGCGAAATTGCAGATCTGCTGCGTTTTCGACAAGGAACAAAAGCCTCAAAAGACACTCGCTCTCACAATAACAAAGTATAAAATATTGCAATTGTGGCAGAGTGCTATAACAGCGTCACATCAATCAGCGTGTTAAATTCAAACTGTTTAGTAAATTAACATTTTAAAAATTTCATTTCATAAGTGTACTGCGTGTGCGAGTGAAGAGTCTGGGCGTGCCTCGAGACGCAATGCAGGAGCATTAATCATTTCAGTGGGCCGAGTCGGCCTCGGCCGCCTCCATACATCACGCACCCTTTGAGACAGCGAGCAACTCATTTGTTCAAATGTACCGTCCGGCTTTTATTAACGTACTAACATTATAAACGTCTCAATTCGTTTGACGACTTCCTGTTCGTCATTTGTCAGCGGCTCATTGATTCAGGTGCGGATTGATCCTTTTCCCATCGTCGCGATAGTGTTTTATTGTCTCCAGTTACAGAAGATTAATGTTGTCATCAAATCGACCGGCTTACGTGTCCGCTGTTGTGCAATAAATTATCATTAAGTAACACCTTGTCTCACCTGGACGTGGTTTTATGGGCTCTCGGCCGTAAAACACGGTTAATACGCCGGCTCTAATCTAATCTAAAAATTTTTACCTGCTCCTGATATAAATTCTAAAGCAGATGAACGTAAAAAAGATAGTGGATTTGTAATAAACGTAATGGAATGGCATATTCATAAAGGTGCACATGGAGCAAATGTGAATTTTATTGGCGATGTTAAAAAACTGGTACTTTTTATTGAAACCGCTCACTACAAAGTAGGATATATTGGAAAATTGTTAACTTACAAAAAGTAGTTCATGCAATTATGCAATAAAAGGGTCTCGCGTGTTGTTATAATGCTTAATGAACCAGTGCTTATAAGCCGGTTCGATAAAGGGAACGGCGGCATTAGGCGAGTGGATGGTTCAAACCGACAAGGTATAAAAGGACACTTGCAATTCAAGGGAATCATAATAAAATTACATATGTAGATGGATTCATATGATATGAATGCAGTTACCGCTTACGATAAGCGAGTCACTAAAAGGGGGATAAAACTAAATGTATTATGAGAACGGTTTATGACGCAACTATTTTCAAATAGTAGTGTAGTAAATAAGAATTTGCGAGTAAGTCATTAAACTTAAGTAGCAAGTTGTAATGGCAAAATTACTATTGACGAGGTAACAAATACGCTATAAAACGAGTTTCAACAAAATGAGTTACAGTAATATAAGATATATAGCATTCAATATGTTAAAAATTACGAGAAATAATTATATTGTGTGCGTTTACTTTTTTAGCAGTAAAAGGTAATAAAACTTAAAATAAACTTTTCCTAAAGATGATTTGGGTATCTATGTATTTGTCTCTCATAAAAACTGTAATAAAAGATAAACTACTCAATTTAACAAAAACATATTAAATATACTTTAATTTTACTTACTGAGCATGATGATGATAATGTGTGGCATGATGCATGGCTGTAGCGGATGCACCAGGAGCTGTAGACGCATGGAAGGCTGCAAAAGCCGATGGGAACTGCAGAGGCAAGAAACCTCCACTGCCAGCTGTCCCCGGACCTCCCACTGATTCCCTATCAGGCATTATTTAAATTCCTAGCACAATAACATTCTTCAGTCCTATTTTCACAGTATTTTCAACAACATCACAACCTATTTTATCACAACGTCCTTCAAAATTATTAGTTTTTTTAATACCAACACCAACTATCGTCAAGTCAACTCAAGACGTATTTCATCCATTTTTTTCTTCATTATTGCCTTTGTGTTATAATTTATGATTCGCATCGTTCATAATATAGTATTGTGCTCTGTCCAATTTTACTTGTCTCATTCTTCCGTTTTTTTATTCTGAAACAAAGAAATAATTACTGTTAATTATATTTCCGGCTTTAGTTTCGGTAGCTGCTTTGGAATTGCTAAATTAAACAGTTTTTGTTTTAGTGTAAACAAAAAGATTTAATGTGTCTGTGTTAAGTTCGCGTGTCGGTCTGTTGTTACTTCAATTACATCCATTATGTCTTTAGTTTACGAGCGAGAGAAACAACCTCCGAGTGTTACTTAGAGATCATTCATAGATTTTTTTGAAAATATACTTGTGTTTTATTTTTACAATTATATAATAATTTCAAAACTTATATAATATTTTTTTCTTAATACATACATATTTTAATATTCACTCTAGAATATTAAAATATGTATGTATTAAGAAAAAAATAATGTAGGCAATATTAGTATTTTATGTAACTAAGAATCGTCACATTTTTTGGAGAGATTTTTTATGTAATCGGAATAACAAATGACCCTTAGACCGTACACCCTTTACGGCCCACCTGATAAATGGTAACCGTCAACTATATACGTCACAGCACTACGAAGCCCCGTGATGCTCGTTATATCACCCAAACGTTGCTATTCCAGATGTCTAAGATGTTATACCTCTAATTCTGTAATTCACTACCTTAACACATACTTGAAACACAGCTTACAAAACAAGCTGCATGGCGGCTGAAATTAATGAGCCTGAGATAATGCAGAAGATTTTTGTAAATCTGTCTCAGCAATTAGATATAAAGCAATTAGTTCAGTTCTCAGCATTAGTACTTAGTTTTTGATGAATGAAGTAATAGATTAATGAGGAAAAATAGAATTTAACATTACCAATACATTTAAACAAGTATAAAGATCATTTATTATAATGTTACTTATTAAACATGGTAACATATCCTGGTATCTTCTCATCCTATGTTTATTAAATCCATAATCACATCAGAGTTCATACACACTCTGATCGCAACGATGGCATCATGAATATCGTATCTTTTATCATTACATATGTAAGCAAATGCATTATTATACAAGTATAATATTTGCTTATCAGGTGAATTGCTGCGACCTTTAACTTGATTAGTACTTCAACGTTAACCATCATCCACATTCCGGTTTCAATCGATTTCACCACTTATTGATAAATACGTCTTTCATAGCGTTATCTTTAAATAGTATACCACAAGGCACTGCCCTCGAGAGTCTGATCCTACCTTTACTTCTCTTATGCGGACGGATTAACATTAACGGACAAAGTAATATGGAACTACTTTATCCGTTTTACCTTTTTGGTTCAGAAGCTTAATTAAATTTAGAAAGAGCAAAACAAAGATAGGTCTTAAATTAAAATCCTTTGATCATAGGTGGCTAAAGAGGCGCCTATTGAACATAAATAAAACATCTATCGGTTCGAATTCAGTTTCATATTTTTTCATTAATCAATAGTGGAATATGATGATCTGTTTGGCCTATATATTTCCCCTTTTCACTTTATTATTAAAAGTGTTGTAATACATAGAATAGAATAAATTTATTACAACACGATACAATAATGACAAGGTTCAAAACAAAAAGATAATGAAATTATCAATAAACCTACAATCACAATGATCAAGATTCACAAATATTAATAAGAATGCATACTATTTTAAAAATAGTATTTAAATAAGTGCAAAATAAATAAAGTACATAAAATCAGTTGATT
Organism: Achroia grisella; assembly: GCF_030625045.1. NCBI lineage: Eukaryota > Metazoa > Arthropoda > Insecta > Lepidoptera > Pyralidae > Achroia > Achroia grisella. The sequence goes on from NW_026712590.1 coordinate 695,233, forward strand.
TTATGGCTAACAATTTTTTTTTTATATTTGGAAAAACTCAAAAGCTTGTTGCATGCAAAAACATGCATCCTTTATGCATGCAAGACGTTACTGCCAATCAATTAAATTAATAGTTTTTATTATTTATATCGCCTAAATTGTGAAAAATAATTTCAAGTAAAAACATATTCGCCACAATAATAATGTCTTATAGTGATGAGGACTGTTAATTACATGGAATCTCGACAAGTCTCGAGCATTCAGCAAAAAAATCTTGAGATAAAATGAGGTGAACTGGCCGGCCTGTTGTTGTCACACATATTCTTAAGGAGAAACATGTATGGTGATTCTGTTTTGATTGTAACCCATTTACATTACATTATACAAGTGCGGTTAATTATAAAATAAAACAATTTAAGTAACACTGTGTAGCTATGAAAAAATTCGATTACGTTAGCCTTCAAACGAAATACCTAGTCATAATCCATGTACTTCTTTAGGAACTACAATGCCATAGACAGACACATAGAATTTATAACACACCTCTATCATTATCATCATCTGCTTCTTTCTTATCCCATTTATTTGAGGTCGGCGCAAATTTTTTCTCTTCCATCCCTCCCTGTTCCCAGTCATCTCGTTATTTACTCCCTTTCTTACTATATCATCTTTCACACAGTCGGTTGACGCCTCTATGATGTAATGATTTTATCAATTCTGAACCTATTCGCTAATTCTTTTTTTTTTTTGTTCCGTATTTTTCAAGTTTGAAGCAGACAAGTTCTTTAGGAACAAAATCCTAAATCATATCATTAAATATAATATAAAATTGTAGATATGTACTATGTTAATTTACCAACAATATTCACACATAGTCGTACATAGTTACTTTATGATTAGTACTTTTTATTAACATATTTTTACTCAAAGCAGTGCGTCTGAGAAATTCGTCTCGTAATTAATGAAGATGTGATTGTTTTGGACGTGACTTAAAAGAGTGGGGACAATCCCCCCACAAATGTGGCCACGGAACACTCGTAATGAATCGATCGTAAAACTCGATATCGATATATCGATACTCATTTTCATTGAATGAGATTTACGATGTTTATGCATGCAAAATTGGCGGCCGATCGAGTATCGAATTTTATAGGCTATTCAAAAATCGATTCGTGAATTTTGAATGCTTTCAATTAATTGTTTTGCTGCAAGGTTTTGTTTTATTTTTTGTTACGATTATGAAGTTACGATCCATACATTTTCCTTATCATTACAAATATTATATTTATTATTATCGTTAAATGAATAGAATGTACCTTCTATAAATTTGTTTGACAAAATAATATTTATTAATGCTATTTTTTCAGCTGCATGCAGTACAGGTGCAGTGCGGCTATAAAATTACAACTTCATAATAATTGATATCATCGATTACGCAATTTATCGACATTTCGCGTCCCTATCTGTGAAATGTGAATGCCGCAATGCTTGTGCGCATGCCGCCGCTTTTAATACGGCCCTTAATTACGATTTAATTGTTTTTTTAGCCGTCGAATTGTTCCGATGTCTTCTGGGAATTGACCATAACTGGTTTATGTTACATTTTATGCTCTCATTCTAGTATTCTATTGTTGCTACAAGAACCTTAAACCATATTTGTTGCACAGAATATGTACATAGAAAATAGTGATACTAAAAAACTCGGTAGAAGCTGATGACCAGATTACAGTCATGATTCTAAAGTACCTTACTGTTAACCACGATTTTTTAGATGAGTACGGCCACTTGATACCATATCTTCATGCCAAATTTCATTAAAATCCAAATTTCAAAACCAGTCATGAAAAGTTAACAGAAACACTTTCGCATTTATAACATTAGTAGATGTGGTACTGAGAAAGACATCGTATCCCAATCACAATCAATCACGCTGTCAAAGTCGTAGATAAAAACCTAAAGTTCATATAAAGGTGATAACACATAAAAAGCTATAAATAGCACAACCTAAGCTACAAAAAACGTAAAGACACTGTCGTTGATGATCGAATGAAAATCGATTCTAAATTCACAGTCAAATCGTTCGCCAATTATTCTCCACGCAGTGTGATGCCCAAACTATATCATAATAGTGACATTAGTTTGCAAAATCACGGAGTAATTCCTGCGACATTACCGATAAGTCAACTGGACAATAGCGAGACATCATTAGATATGGCCTCAACTCGACATGGCGATGCGTTGAACACAAATTGTCTGATTAGAGAGCTAAATGCGACGTATTTGCAAGTTGGCATCGATTTATGTTGGCTAAAAGGGAGAGGTATGTGTGTATCATGGCAACACTTGAGACATTGTATTGAGAGGGCTATTAATTATGTTATAGAGTTTATCACTTTAATACTCGATTTTCCTTACTAATCGTAAGTACTAAATGTATTTTAATGAAACTTTAAAATAATACAGCTTATACATCAGAATAACACATAGTCTAGAAATTTCAGGCAAGTGAAATCGCGAGCACAGCTAGTATTATAAATGGATGTAATTTTTGTTACCTCCATATATAATACTAGCTGTCATACTATTTTATTCATCCTTGGAATCTTGGTTGGTGATTCAACCTGATCGTCATGTACTTATAATAAATGATTTTTAAATAATTTACGATATAATAGAAATGTATCTCCAGTACGCATACATATTGCAATTCGAATTTAATATTTAAATGACGTGTAGATTCTTTGATTTTAGTTGCAAATATATATAATTCTTTTATACCACAATGGTGGCAAACAAGCATACAGCCAAACCGACGATTACTCTAGACTACACGAATCAAACACTGGGCGTGTCATGCATGTTGCAGATCAAACATAATTACATATGGTACGGACTATATAACACAATAATATGGTATTTATACCACTACAGTTGTCAGAAAATTACAAAAAAATAGATTAAATAAATAGATAAATAAAATACAAAACACAAGAAATTAAAACTAAATAGAATCTGATTACAAAATGCAGTAAAATAAGATCGCGAAGGGATCCCGATCGTGAATGGCATCTGAAGAATGAAGTACAAAGAATAAATCAGCTAACTCACGTTGTTCTGACGAATTCACTAAGTATTTGTCATGATGATTTTCCGGTTAAAAATATGGAGGTCGATCGGATTGATTTTGCTAGCAATGGCAATATTCCCTACAACTAAAAAAAAATCTCACACTTTAGTAGATCTAAAATTACAAATCATTGTTTAGATCAATAGCTAACCCCTATCCCTTCTTAACTTTCCAAAGCTGCGGGTAAACTGACCTGATTTCGTTAAATATATTTTTTTACACGTTAGACAATTCACTTTAGCTTTAACATCTTTTATCGCAGTTAATCCCATTTATTACAAATGTCATAGACATTATAAAATAAACGAATACACACTACCGCAGGACGACTGAGCATACAAAACACGTCTGATTTATATTTAGTTAACAGCTGAAAATGGTTTTGTTATAAGTATTAATTGTCTATTCGCAAACACATTACATATCATCACGACAACATAATAAAATACCGTAGCCGTCACACCATAAGTCGCGGCTAATCCTTTCATCGTAGTACTTAGGATTCGCTGGACGGCGTACGAGGACATCCATAAATTACAATGAGTTCCAACACATCGCGTATGGCCCTTATACGCGATCGCCAAAACAGGTACGTACGTGCGTCCGGCGATATTGTACATTATTACACAACACTAGCGATACGAATTATTGTTTATAATCTAAAACTATTCTTTTAAAATCAAACATATTTTATCTCTTTTAGCATTTTCTTAAATACTTAGAGGGCTTGATATATATATAGTCGTCTAAATCAATATATATATCCTTTTTTACAAAAATGCGCAGACGGAGGAGTATAAAATTTTGACATCTTATAGTTTATATATAGATGGAGAGCAGAATGCTAATATTTTTTAAAAATACATTAAATCAATAAAAAATCATTACACCTACCGTCTACATATATGGTACATCAACTATATATGCTACATAATCAATTTGATAATAAATTGATTGTGTAGCAATCACTTTAATAATGGTCAAACTACAGTTAAAATTTAAATTTATTATAGTCAAATTTCGACCATTGGTCGTTCTCTAGTAACTTTTTGCACACCATTTCCTTATATAAAGTAAATGAGCTTAAAAATATACAATTTTTACGAAAACGAGGAATAGTCTAATGTCTAAAACATCAAGGCGCAACCATCTATAACAGGTTACGTAATTTTGATTGGTATTTTCAGGATTTTAAATTCATGGTAGATAATTTGCAACATATTGGGTCATAGGATGTATATAAATACTTACGCATGCTATTATTATTTTTTATGCTAGTTTAGGACAAAATATAATATCATTAATCTATAAATATTTTATAGCTTGTGCTGTGTTGTAAGCATAAAGTTATGATTTGCTAAGCCAATATAACTATTCATAGTTCACGTAGTGTTCCGGACATAACAATATTGGTTTCTCTAATATTATATTTACAATACTATAAGACATAACATGTAACATATTGATGACGTCTAGTTGTTATATTTCTCTACTATGTAATTTGAAGAATATAATATTTTTTTTATTTATTTCTAAGTGAGAGAGTATTTATTTAAGTGAATTCTACCTAACTTATGCATTGGTATCTTTACGACTAAGGAGAAATATTAAAAGTTGTAACAATAATAAATTGTTAGTGCATTTGATGTCTTTATTGCTGATGCCGAAGAATTTATTACAATATCAGTATGATTTTAAACTGAACAAAAAAAAATCTCTTCGTAAAAAAATTGAAGATAATAGACAATTCACACAGCGCTCTCGTGTATTAAATTAAGCAGGGCTTATATTATGTGACTAACTCTTAAATACATACATAATGTACATAGAAAACTATTTGTATCGATCTGGGTGACCAATGCAAATAATCATACTCATGAATATAAATGTTCGTGCGAGAAATAAAACCCGCCATCATCGGAATACTATTAAGATTTTCTAACACCAAATAAAACACCATAAAATGATAAATTTTGCTTTACAATAAGATTAAAACCGAAATCTAGTTGGCTCTGTAGCAATACTGGAAACCGTTCAATATTGTAGTCGCGTTGTTTCATTGATAGTAAAACATTATTTATGTTTTCCCATTTTTATTACCTTTTCGCGTCGACTACTTAATGACTTGACGCCTAACTACGAAAGGCAGGATCTATTATAGAACTTAAGCGGAATAACAATAAAGGTCACTTTTGATTGGCCGTTTATTTTTTGGTAGTAAAATTATGTTTAGTTGCGTTTGTTTAGCGTATTCCCGACACGGTTGAAGGAAGTTTAATATTAAACGGACTTGAATTTAAAGTCACATACATAGGCAGTAAAACGGTTGGTGGAACTTATTACTTTTTTAATTTATATTTATACGTTCATCAACAGTGCATGGTAGAGGTTATAATTTATTGTTGTACGAACGAGATTTTTTTTATTAGTTCTCTGAATGTTTCTATCTATAAAATTATATTTTTACAAACAACTACAATATATCAGAAAGATCAATTTTTAACCAGATATGTCGGATATCGCAGCTTGGATTGCGTTAATATTGATTTTGTCGACCTCCACACTTTATCCCTTTTTAAAAGTACTTTTAAAAAACTAAATATGCATACTTTAATCATTAATTATAAACTCTACAATTGTGTAAAATATAGATCAAATCGAACGATTGAATATAAACTTTCATAAAAACAACATTAATTCTTTTTTGTAGGTTCTAGGTATAGGTTTCTCGTAAGAAATAGTAGCCTATAACTGCCCCCAGGGCCTCCATCAATATAGGTATATTTGAAACAAATTTAATCTTAAACTATTCCACTGTTGAGATGCGAAAGTATATCAAACAAACAAAGTCATTTTCGTATTTTAGTTTCGCATATTAGTCAGTACAGATACTTGCGTTCGTATCTAAAAATGAATAAATGTCTCGAAACGATTTCGGACACAAGTCTGAATGGAATAGAGCCAAACTCGTGATTTTTATCGATATAACTCGCCGACGTGTCGATGACGTATTTATATCATTTACATTTATTTCATTCTCGAAATAAAACGCTTCAAATCATTTTAAGCCTCTACCGATCACGGTTTATTTTGAGAAGGATGAAGCATTGAAAACAAAATACGATGGAATTATTATTCTCAATTCAATCACCATTTTTGTTTGCAGAAATGAAAATGTGAAATTTATTCTTGTTATCACTTTCTTTATTCTTCAGTATTTGGGTACGAATACCAAATGTTTGTCCAAACATTGCCGTGACCATCGAACGCCGGAACTAATGTGCCGTTTCAAAATATATCGCTACACAAAACGAAAATATGCGACACAGTCGTGACTAACTTGTCTTTTATGTGGTAAAATTCTTGTCGTTTAGAAATTATTTCAAACGCCAGTTAAGTTAACCAGTATATTGTGGACAGCTTTAGTTACTTAATTCTCATCTATTTTGTTAGTTAAATGTAAATTATTTTTTTATGTAATTGTAATGGCAAACCAGCCCATATGACGGTAAGTAATCACCGTCTCCTATATGTTTGAAAGTTAAGATTGAAAAAGATGTTCACACTGCGGCTCCTATTGCTGTCTAGCTGCCAGCATATGTATGTATCATATATACATATATTCTTTACTATATCTATCTATACATGTTTATTTATTTTGTTGGTTAAAGTCGAATCTCAGAAACTACCTTCCAGTTCGAACTGAGAAATTAGTTTATTGTTGGATAGCCCATTTATCAAGAAAAGTTTTAAGTTAGGCAACAGAAGCGGGCATCAATGAAATAACAGACAAAAAAATATTCCTTCCCACTCTCTTAAGTGACACAAACAATATTGCTGTCAGCTAGTAGGAAATAAATTCGTCAAATTTGATTCAAAAATGAGTTACAGTATTCCTTAATCAAAACCGCATATCCTATAAAAAATTACAAATAGAACTGAAATTAATTCATGAGTGAAGTCATTAGAAGCGGTTAGTTCACGATTAACTACAAATATGATACTACCATAAGTGCGAGATAGTTACAAAGAAAACCACGCGCGTACTACAAATTAATCGGCGCGTGCGCACACTTAGGTTTGCGGTCGGCAGTCTGTTAGATCAGTTTTTCTTACAATCCAACCTAACCGTGAAAGTGTTAACCGCAAACGGTTCAATGCACAATTTAACTTCTAATTACATGTAGTAGAAACTACTATTAATCTTATCATAATATTAATAAGTGAAGCCAAAACTTTGTACCCATTTTTTCGAAAATTTTATATTCGGAAGAGTACATAATTACACACTATAATTTATATAGAGAAGGGCTGCAGACTGTTTTACTTGTAAATAAAAATATTACACATTACATACCCTTATAATAAATTCTGTAACACATAAATGAAGAAAACTACAGAACATTAAAAAATTTACAGAAACTGAACTCGGTCCTTCATCACTATCAATCATTCATATTGAATGATCAAATGTAATTTTTACTGATGAATATAAATTGAAGTTGTTAAAATGTAATGTGTTAAAATATAAACATACATGGTCGTATAAACAAAGCAAGTACAATTGCGTGCATTAAAGTATACACCGATAACTATTGCATGCATATGTAGAGGAGGTACACTTGGTGGCAATGCCCAAGAAAGTGAAATGAACTCCGACGCGTAAACGGTAACTGATTAGATCAAACATCTCACAGTGATCATAGATCCACTGTCCATGATCTATGATCAATTAGCTAATTTTCATAATACTATGTATTATTCTACAATATTATAATTTTGTTGTATTTGTATCGGTTACATTATATTTTTTTTAATCTGTAACTAACAATTTGTACAGTTTTTTTCCTGATTATAGAGATTGATAATAGAGAATAAATCTGTACTAGATTAATTGAAATATTCTTTAAAAACAAACTTATACTATAAGTATTTTTAAATAGTATTTTTTCTTATTCTACCATGAATGTAAAGCACAGGCGCAGTTCGTTTTCATAATGTATTTTAGAGAAGAATATATTTTATCCTTAAGTAAGAAATCTATATATAGTAGAATACAATGTATGTGGAGAATATTGCTTACTTAAAACGCCAAATACAAACTAACTGGAAGTAAGATTCTTTTATTTTTAAACTTATAACTTTTTTTACATATAAATACCCAGTTTATTATTCATTGTTTGCACAAAAACAAAGTTTATGTTCCTTGAATTTCTCTTATTCCATATTTATTTTGGAACATTGCGGATTGTTACATTGTGTGTACATTTGTGCGCGCGTAAGTCACGAACCAACGCTCTTTTATAGTGTGTTTACTAAATTAAAATGATTTCTTCGTTTTCTGTACTTAAATAATGTTGACTCAAGTGAGCTGCGCGGGCGCAGTTGGTTTTGATGAAAAGTGCATTAGTTCCAATTGTAACATGTCAAGTAGTGTAAGTGTTGTTACAAAACAAGTTCACAGACGGACATTTTATGCACTGGATACTTATTTATCTATTTATGTACTCTTTATTGCACCAGATATATTACAGCATTCAAAATTAACAAGACAAGGTTCAGGTGGCCTTATCGCTTATACAATATTTTTCAGACAACCATCAAATAAAAGAGAAAAGACAAAAATATGGTAGCTAACGTAAGAACAAACATTAGAAATTAATCATTTAAAAAATAGTTGTGTGTAATTTCCAATTCATGAAATAAAAAATAAAACATTTTGACGACCAATAATTACATCTGCCTTAACTATCAATAAAAAAATGACAATATTATTAAATTGCCATCTAAAAATAATTTCGTTACCGTCGTAAATTGTAACTACGGGAAGAAAGCTAAACATCACTCTAGCCAGGCATTTTTGCATGGCTAGAGTGATGGAAGCAAATAAAATGAAGAGTAAATAAAATCAACAACTAATTACCTTAAATAACAAAACTATAAAAATTTACGAAAAAAAATACTAAGTTTTTGTTACACAACTAAAAATGGTTCTAGTTAATAGTTACGAAACATCTTTAAGCAAAAATAGCTTAAAATTAATAGCCACTTATTATCTGCTCTACATTTTATCTAGGTAAGTTATACTTTAGATAACTTGGCGTACTTTAACTGTACTACTTAACTGTGGTACAACGTTTGACATTCACTAATTGATACAATTTATTAATCATGACGCACAATTAGCCAAAAGATGTTATCTCAAAGGTCGGTTTATCTTTATACCTAATTACCTACGTACTTACATATAAAGAGGTGATATAATAATTGGATAACTTGTTGTATAGTACCTACATGGAACAACAATATAAAACAAACAATGTTTATACATATATTTAGAATATTTTACCAAGTTTATCTGTACTTGTTTATTTATTTGGTTAAATTCGATAATCACAAGAACTACCTTCTAATTAGAATAGAAAAATTAATTTACTGTTGGATATCCCATTTATCAAGATCGCTATAAATTAGGCAAAAATGAAAAGGCGCATCAATAAAATATATTGATAAACTATTGGAAAAAATTATTCCTTCTCTCTCTATTATAACTTGTTACATAGTAGGTACCTACATGAAGTAATAATATAAAACAAACAATGGTTATGTAATTCTATACTTTTTTTACAGTTATTTACAATTGTACTTATTAAACAAATGAGCTATTTACCATGATAACATTATTAACGAGCTACCGATACTTCGACGGCACTGTTACAAACGTCCTGATGACGATGTAACAAACATCAACCCGTCACTAGTCACGGGTTGATAGCTTATAGCTATATTTATAATAGTTAGTTAATTTATATAGTTGATAGCTATATTTGTAACAGCGTCGAAATATCGGTAGCTCTTTAATAATATTATCTCGTTTCTATAATGTTTACAATGTTCATGTTATGTTTATAATAGACTTCAATGTTATCAATTCGCAAGTATCTCTATCATTCTCACCATCCTCCCATCTCCTCAGAAATATTGCATTAGCCTAAGCAATACAAACTTACCATTTTCTACTAAAATACTACTACTACTAAAATCTCCTATAAATTCATTACTATTCTCTTACAATAAAAATATTTACCAGAGGTTTGACGTTTTTATAAATGAGTAGGTCTACAATCAAGATTATCATTACCTAAATGTATAATATATATTCATTTAAAAAAATGACGCGTAATGAATTTTGAAACGATAAATAATGAGCAAAATATGAATGACCAAGCAGGTGCGTCCATTTTATAATAAGATGAAATTAAATTGTACAGTATCACTTGGGAATTACAAAATGGCGAAGGCATTTCTCACGTTAATGGGATAATTGATGTTTTAGCACTAACAGGATAATGGCGTACATTATGTGAGTAAGGTGCGGTGAGGACACCATAGTTTTAATTTAAAGGTTAAAGCGAAAACGGATACATGTGCAAATTCATTTTTCATTCCAAAAAAAGGAATTCTTTACTTATTTAGTCTACATGAAGGGCATCGTAAGGGGTATTTTGGGCCTTTGGGTATCACCGTGATCTATATATATATATATTTAGATTTAGATTATAGGTAACAATTAACACTTTCCGTTGTGTGGGTCGTACTTTTGAATAATATTATTAAAAATAGTTTAATAATAATTTTGACTTATTTATTACATTTGGTCGTTGTCACTGCAATTTTACTCACCTTATGTTATGCAGCAATATCGATCCTCCACTCGCATTTCATCTGCAAAGAAAGAAAATAAATTAAATTAAAATACATGTAGGTCTATTACAGATATTAAATCAAATCTACGAATCAAATCGAAACGAACTATCAAATCATTCACGAGTATGACGGATGACCAAGTTGCAGCAGCAGTCATACAACTATTATAAATCCATTCACAAACAAAAACCACTCGCAATAACCTTATAAATACCTATTCAGGAGTGAACGAAGTATATCTGACTGTAATTAAAAATGAACTTGTCTGTCCGTATACAGTATTTTTTAATATATTCGTGTAATTTCTGTTTGTCATCGAGGTGTTATTTAATACGATATTGCCGTGTAATTTATAGTTATTTTGGCGATTCGTTGATAATTAATACCTTTGAAAGTGATGTACACTTTTTCAGCGAAGTAATTTTTGTACAAAGTCGTGTGTAGAAACTCAGTCTCAGCTTTCAGCCTTCAAGTTTGCTTTGTGATAGATTTCCGTGGTAAGGCCACTGCCTTCTTCTTCACATTGCCACGTGTGTCACGTCTTCTTCTGTCATTTCACTAAATTACAGAATAAGAGACGTGAATATCTGCTTTCGGAATTGCATCACATAAGCAGTATCATGTAAGTCATATGATAACGTGATTTCTGTAGTGCCAGTGTTCATGTATATAGGCGACGGTTACCACTTACCATCACGTTAGTTGGCTTATTTGACATTACAATTACTTAAAAAGGTAAGAAAATTTAAACTAAAATGCGAATATGAAAAATATTGAAGTCAATCGAAATAGTGAAAAATAATAAATATATGCTTCACCTCAGTGTTAGAAAAAAATACAATCTGCTTAATAAAGAGACTTTAAAAATTAATATTTCGAATTTTTTTTTAATTGACTTAGAAAATATTTTCTTGTATGTTCGATACAAGAAAATATTTTCTACCATCGTATGGTGCAGTCGCTAATAATCATGAGGGTAGCCCTTGGTAAAAACGATTCATCAGGAAATAGCCGTGATGGATACTAGGAGGGACAAAGCAGACTTCGACTTGACATGGCACATTGCTAGCAACGATGTTAGTAATTCTCATAACTAACTCCCCCCCCCCCAAACATTGAAAATACATCCTGTATATTTACATATCAAATCTCTTGCTGTTAATAGTATAAATTATTTATTTAGAATTCAACTTGACGTGAAGTAAAACAAATTAACTATTTTATATTCAATCTTACATAGATTTATATGCGCGATAATAATGTGAGCGCGATGTATTTATAGTGCACGACAGTCCTATACCACAATAGGGTTGTCACTTGTTACAAATTATCTTACAACGAATTTTCAAATATATCTGGCCAGTTAGCCAGATATATTTGAATTAGCAATAGTATTAACAATCAAGGGTGACTAGTTAGTCAACATTGATTGTTAACTTGTTTCTCTTTGTATATTTTATTATATAGAGACAAATAAAAAAAGAGCAATAATAGTAGTAGCTAAAATTTTAGCAGACAATTATTTCTAGGTATGCCGTCTTCCTATATCCGCCATTTCATTAAAAAAAATGCTTAACTACATGAGAGTTTATTTGTTTTTTAAATTATTTTTATTAATATATTTTCGTATTTAAACGATAAAAATTTTGCAGTTGATAACTGGTTCGAGTAAGTGCCGGTTGATAGAGATATATATCTGTACATAAAATACTGTATATATAATTGTACAAACCATATTAAATTCGTATATATATATTAATTATTATAATAAATTTTTTAGGCTTTTTTAATTCTCGAAATTATTCGGTTATTATTATTGTTATGTACTCAACCTTGTTATTAAAATATCACTTTTTTTATAGAATCAGAGGCCTCTACCGAAAAGGTATTCAAAATCTGTATCGAAAAATTCAATACACTTATTAAAATGCATCACTGGAAATTTCTCCTCCAATAAGACATAGTACACAATGACAGAACTCAAACCGATAGACAAGCTTTTGATTATGCCTTTATTCATTATGCACATGCCACAAGAACATGTTGTATATAATACAGAGCTGTAATATGTAAATATAGTTTTTACAATAAGAATCTATGATTGCGTCATTTTTTCAATGTATATATAATTAATTTAAACCTCTCCAGAGTGAATGGTAAATTAATAATAATAATATAATAATACCTCTAGACAATTCACACAACGCCATCTAGTCGCAAGATACGCAGAGCTTGCATTATGGGTACTAGTCAACTGATATAAATACTTATATTTTTTATAAACACAATATACATAGAATACTCCCAGTCCGATACAAACAATCATACTCAAGAATACAAATAACTGTACCGTGCGAGGAATCAAAGCCGAGACCATCGGAAAGTAAGGCGGTGTTAAAAAGAAAAATCAGATTTTAAAACTCTTTCTTTTTGAAGTCGGTTAATAACAACACAATTCAAGTAGAACCTTTCAATTATACATACGCTATGCTGTCACCCGTTCCACTCGTATCTGCTTGATGTGAAGATAGTACCGGTACTCGAGCGGTCCCAATGAAGCGAAATGCGATACAACAGTTTTTTTGCACTGTTTGTAAACATAATTCATAGCTACTTTCTTTTTTATTGTCGTTTATTTCCAATACTGTATATTGTATATGATATTTGGATTTTACGAGACTTTATTTATATTTATTAGTATATAAATTGACATTTTAATAAATAATAATAATGATAACTTAGGACAATTCACACAGAGCCATGTCCTAAACTAAACAGAGCTTTTGTTATGGCTACTAAACAATTGATAGAAATAATCAAATTTGTTTGTTTGTAAGTACATACATAATACGTATAGATAGTACCTACCCACCAATACAAACAGTTATACTAATGAATACAAATGTTTGTATCGTGTATGAAATAGAACCTCCTGATCTGAGGAGATAAAAACCATCGTAGACTATCCTTCAATTCTTGTCCCTGATGGACTACTAAAAGGGCGAGCGCAATAGATCTATTAACACTTAACGATAGGGGAAAGGGGATTATTAGTAATGTGAACTGAAGATCGTATTGCTAGCAAAGTACCATGTCAGGCTGACCTCCACGTGTTTTCCCCTGCAGACCATGGTGATAAATTCTTGGTGAATTTGTCACGATTAGCCCAACTGACCTGACCTCATGCTCATCTTATCATCCTTCACTGGTGCCCCACCAGCTTAAACTGTTAGCGCAAGCGGGTGTACCATTCCATTATCATCCCAAAAAAAAAACACCTAACAATAGCCCAAAACCCTCAATAAAAAACGCTAAATCTATACCACCGCAATTTCATAAAGAAAAAAATTATATGGACAATTTACTAACTTGGTAACAATTAAGAATTATAGGTATTAAACGTTCATAAAACAGTTTAAAATTGAAATTTATAATAATTAACCTATGATCTTGACAACTATTAATAAGAACTATTTGTCCTCGCGTTTCATTCGAAGATACTTTTGATAACTTGACACACCAACTAGGTTATCACACTGATATTGTAATAGGCACTGAATTAGAATTATTTTGTTTAATTTTACTATTATTGGCATTGACATATGATTTAATAAAACATACAATTATTTAGGTATTAAAACAACTTGTATATAAAATTATACAAACAGTTACATATTATATATGAACTTTGGAATAAAACTCATTTTGTCCCCAATGATGTCATAAGTATTTTTAGTGCAAATAACAATCAAAACATAGTATACAACAAAGTCGCTGTCTCTGTCTGTCCGTCCCTATGTATTCTTAAATCTTTAAAACTACGCAACGGATTTTGATGCGATTTTTTTTTAATAGATAGTACTTCAAGAATAAGGTTTGTATATATAATATATGTATACCCGTGCGAAGCCGGGGCGAGTAGCTAGTCGTCTATAAACAAGATCTCTAAATTTGAGACATCACCGAATAACTGTTCGTAAATGGCAATGCATGAAGCATAGCTATTTCCAAGCAGTTAAGCAATATGTTCACTGCTCACCCTTTGATGAAGAAGAAATTAATCTATAAATATAAATAAAATTGGAGTGTCTATTTGTAATATTAAAATAACCGTTTTTACTAAATGCATATAAATACGGTACATACACCAAAGTAACATTTTTTACAATTTTGTCTGTCTGCCTGAAAGGCAGACGCTATTCCGGCTAATCTCTGAAATGGCTGGACCGATTTTGACGGGACTTATTGGCCGATAGCTGATGTAATAAGAAGTAACTTAGGCTACTTTTAAAAAAAAGATTTTAATTTAGTAAAATAAAGTTAATTTCAGGTGGACAAAGTCGCGGGAACAGCTAGTAAAGAACACAAAACAAGATTAACTAGAATAAATATTATTTTAACTAATCATTCTCTATAAGAAAAGACCATTGCCCTACAGAGAAATGTAAATGGTTTGTAAAATTGTAATATGACCATCGTGCGGTAATATAACACCATATTTTATAAATGTAATCGTGCGACGGCAGATAGTGCTGGCCAAGATAATGACATCTGTGGTAAAAACTCGGACAGTTCGTTATTTATCATTCGCTGGTCTCTTTAATTATCGAACGAGTTTCGAATGCGGTACATCACTAGGGTTATCAAGTGTCTACTTATTAATTCGTGGCAATTCGAAATTGTCGCACAGTTTTTCATTTTTAATTACATTTTTTTATGTTGAAATGACAAACAAGCTGTTGGCTTACCGGATTACAAATGGTAAACTTCGGACTATATACATGAACAGTTATCACGTCATCATATCACCACTATCATATGTATGAGACAGAACTCTAAAAAAATAAGATGCCAAGGTTCTGATCTTGTAATAGAGAATACCGTAAAAGGATTGACAATTTAGACTATACTGTTTATAGCTTGCTCTTCAATTATTACACATCTTACAAAGTAAGCTACTTGGCAGCAGAAAGAGGTAAGACAGAGAGGGTAGGCTCTATCTATATCAGTCAGTATCCATTACACAAGCTATGCTTAGCTTGGTACTAGATGGCGCTGTGTCCAAGGTTATTATTATTAACGAAAGTTAACAAGTATTATCAGATATTATGAAACGTTAATAAATGGCGGAACTATTGATTATTTATTGAGAACGAGCACATTTCCCACGATGATTATCATCGGTGTATCATTTTAACAAGATTTTAAATCAATCGACTAAATATCAACGCATAAACTTAGAAATGATTCCCGTAATGATTTACTTGATTGCGTATCTAGTAGCCGATACATATAAATTAAATGTTATGATTGCACGTTCGTAATTATGTTTTATACCTTATTTTGCATATAAAGCGATCGGTTAATTATATATTTTAGTTAATCAAAATGGATACGATCGATTTTCCCATCGATTAATCGATTTGTCAATCAATTGTCGGATGTCGTTAATAATATATTATCTCGAGATGTGTTTGGGTATTTGAATGACTAAATGAATTGAGATTAATTAATAATTAATTTGCATGTAAGTAAGTAAACTTTATAGAATTTCAATAACTTACAAAGATACTAGCTGTACCCGCGACTTCGACGGCGTGTTACCTTGTTCGTCAAGGTAATGAAGAAAAAATATTCAATAATCTAACCGAAAAAAGCCAATTCAAAATGAAGAATTTCTATACAAACTTTCATCTCCCTTTCAACCCCTTACAACTCTTTTTTCTCATTAAAAAGTCTACATCTTTTCTCAGTGCCTAGACTAACTGTGTACCAAATTTCATTTAAATCGGTTCAGTAGTTTTAGCCTGAAAGTGAGACAGACAGTACCATACCATAATATTAATATTAGTAACGGAGTAAGAATAAGTAAATTCGCTTACTAATTAGAATTGATTATAATGGTGCACTGCATTACCAATTTTTATAGAAATACCCAATCACAATTCATTTCGAATTGTTAGTGAATGTGTTGCATGCCTAATGTATAATCCAAATATGTAATTCTCATCCATATTGTATCTAACAAGACATCTATCTAATTTACCATATTTGACTCAATAAAGTATATTATAATTATTAGTTTAGTAGCTTAAATTTTAAAGCTCCAACTACCTTACGTCAGATCATTTGCGGGAGAGGTAGAAAGTTCAACAATAATAAAATATCTTTAAGACTGGTATCCCTGATGGGGTAGACAGAAACGTTGTCATAAGTATTCTGGAGGTCGTGATGTTTACTATATGCGTTTGCAAAACTTAAAATACCCACATTTCGGTAACAATTCACACCACATTCAGCAAATTCGTATTTGTAATTGAAGTCATTACAACTACTACTAATTAGTTAAAACAACATATTGTAATTAATAAAGCTTACTTCAACACAAAGCATGTGCAGACAAATAGTGTAAAAAAATCTTTCACAAATAATATAACAAGATCATTATGAAATACTCTTACACACTAAATGACACGCAATTATTTATAATCACTATATCTCAATCGATATTTAAACAGATCGATATTAAAACCTCAAACGCAGAACATATCGATTCTGTATTCGTAATCATCCTTTTCAATTAACCTCGATATGAAATCGATTTTAAGAAACAGGCCCCATGCCCACTATATCACGAATGACACATGCCCAGCAGAGGACTATAAATCTTGGGTGAGTTAATTAAATGCCAGCACAATGCTTTATAAGTGTTTAAGGAACTTGCACGGGACGAGGCAGGGGCTGGCCCAGTCTACAGGAGACAGCGGATAATACAATATAATCATGTCAATATTGTATCTAACAATCTACAATAATATAAAATTAATAATATAAAAAAAAGACATAATTACAATTATGAAACTATAATAGTCAAATAGGCGGGCATATTCACATCAAAAAATACTTAATTAATATTAAATAAGAAACATTTATACATCTATTTCTTGAATGAATGAAACGACCTATTCATTTCATTCATTCAGAATTCAAGAAATAGATGTCCCGTCCCGTATGTGTCATACGTAATATTATATGTATTATTTTCATTTTCATCTCAAAATAAGGTGACCAAATCCCGTAAAGCATGTTTTAAATAATACCATAATTAGTTATATACTGAATAATGGGATTAGGATAGTTCAATGGAATTTTACTTGTAATATAAATAACAAAGTTTTATGCACTTTCACTAAACTAATAAGGAATATAGAAGTAATTAAAGACTTACCCGATTATCATAAAATTTGAGATATATGTAGCAATTTATATGCAGAATAGCGTAGCCTATTTTATTTTTGTCTGTAAGAAATTGCAATAAGCACTAATCTTAAATTTTATCCTAATCCTAAGAATATTATAAATGCGAAAGTTTGTGTGTATGAATGTTTGTTACTCTTTCACGCAAACACTATTTAACGGATTTTGTTGAAACTTTACAGTAATATAGCTTATGCTTCAGAATAACATATAGGGAATAATTTTTATTGAAATTTAACGTGGGTGAAAGCAAGGGCACAGTTAGTTGTAAATATTTCATTGTGCACAATAAAGAGTATATTACTACCATTATCTGCACATACGTGATGTCAAATTGTTAAATCGAAGTCGCGAGAATAAATACTGTTTTTACTTATTCCCGATAGGTAGTGGCTAGCTTTTTATTTCCGCTCGTCGCTTATAACATGGACGTACGGATAACGCCGCGCTAATACATCTGCCGATTAAGATCTCAACAGGAACCTGATACAAACACGTTATCAGGATATCTAGTAGTCACATCGCGCCTGTGGACCTAAGTCTAGATCAGAGAAAAACTAGTATTTCAAATAGAATATAGCCCGTGTGTATTCTATTAACTCGATATATTTTGCTTTATATTTATATATCTTTTTTTGACATTTCTCATTTATATTAGTGCACCGCCAATAATCTTTCTCTGCACGATTCATGGTTGACTGGTAGATAACGCCGCATGGTGTTAAGTCCGCCATATGTACACATTGTTTTTGTGCATTAAAGTTAAATAAAATAAATAGAATGTAATAAGAAAGATAAACATATGGACTTATTAAAAATATCGCTGTAAAAAATCACACAACACCAGTCCCAAGATAAGCAGAGCTTATGTTACTACTAAACTACTGATAGAAATACATTTATATCAGTTGTCTAATAAGATGCAGGTGCATTTTTATCTAAATATATAATATACATAGAAAACACCCAGGCCGACACAATCATACTCATGAATCACTAATGTTTGTCTCGTGCGAGGAATCGAACCCACGACCATCGGACACAAAGCGGTGTGTTAAACCACTAGATCACCGAGACCGTCCTTATAAAGTACACTTCACTTCACTAGGCAATTTCAAGTGTTTGATGAATAATTATTTAATTGACACACTATAACATAAACTAACAAATATAACAAGAAGGGTATATTAAAGTTTCTTAAGGGTTGGCAACGCGCAATTGACACCCCTGTTGTCACAGGCGTCTATACGCTACGGTAACCGTTTACCATCATATAGGCCGTATGCTTGTTTGCCACCATCGTAGTATAAAAAAACAGGCACGTCAGTTTTATAGTTACCACGTATTGACGGTCACAGTAACAGTACAAGCCCGAACCGTTGATCTGAAGCGTGCTAAAGAATTGCAAAACAGATTAATGAATGAACATAGACTGGCTTTTATTTGTTGATTTTATGGCCATGGACGGCATCACTAAAGTTGTCTATTTATTCTTCAGATAATATATATATTGTATGTAATACAATATATATATACACACAACAAATTTTATTAAATTCTGTCCAGCCATTCATTCATTAGAAGATAACAAACATAAAGGCACATTTTCTAATTTACTATATTACTATTAAGTTTGGAGTGTGGAACTATGTATGTATGTATGATACTCGTTCATGCAAAAACTACTGTATGGATTTTAATAACACGTAGGCAATAAATTTAACGCGGATTAAACCGCGGGCACAGCTAGTATTAGTATAAAAATTTAATTAATCGTCAATTTAAAAGTTTTCTAAGTTACGGGAATTAGAAAATGAATCTAACAGATAGTGTTGTCGAACAGTGTAAATATCGAGACGCAGTATCGAGAAATGGCGTTGTGATATTATAATCTGGCTGTATATCGATGCGGTCAATCTTTGTAATCGTATCGATACAGGCCACACGAAGGCAACGATGTATCGAGTGAAACGAGTGAAAAGATTACCCGATAAAATAGCAAGTTTACAGATATATCGAAAATTTACATCGTGAATACATTTACTGGGAAAAGTCTTTCAACGATTTAAAAAGAGGTGGATAACAATACCAATACAACTATATTTTTATATAATATACAATAGTAATATACATAAAAATTTAGACAAATTTTTTTATAAGCCAAAAATATCGGTTCAAATTTACCAATTCTCAACCAGTTTTTTGTAATAGGAAAGATTACAAAAATCATTTATAATAGAGATATTTTTTAATCAAATAAATTTATTTATTATCATATTTAAACCTATTATCAACAATAAAATATGTCAAAATAATATTTAAGCTATATAAATAAATACATAAGCATAACCTATTGACATATAACACAAAATAACTTTTTAAACATGAACACTATACTACTTTTTTATCTAAATGAAAATCATGATACAAGATTTATCAGTGAAATAGTAAAAAATGAATTCACTAATAACAAGATTACATCGACCCGAACACTATATTCAAATTTTCAAATGAAATATATATATATTATAATATACCCATGATTTCTAACAATGACACCTAATTAACCTATTGACTCCATACCTCAAACTTCTAACGTAGTGATGAGAAAACTTCGAGGAAATAATACTGTCGATAAATCTCTTTTGTAATACGAATTCATGGGGCAAGGATGTTGTTTTTAACGCAGAATTATAACTCCATTGCTAGCAATTTCAGGTTCCCCTTGGAAGCCATCATGATAAATTTCTGATCAATTTGTCACTATGGGCTAACTGACCTGACCTCATCTTATATCTACCTGTCTTCCTCTAGTCATCCTCCACTGGTGCCTACGTATATTGTTAGCGCATACGAGTGCACCATTACATTATCATCCATTAAAAAAATACGAACTCATGCGGCGATAGTAATAACATTGGCACCAGTGGCCCTGTTGCTAGTAATCGACCTAGACGCAGTTCCCCTAGATACCATCATTTAATGATTAACTTACCTGACTTAATGCTCATCCTATCATCTTCCATTTATAACCAGTCAGCATAGTTATACCATTAGCACTAGCGGTTATACGATTCCATTAAAACATATAAAAAATATACGAATTTATGATTTTATCGGAGATCTATTTGACATGTAATAGTGATGGGAAATTGTCAAACAGTTTATCGATAAATCGAAATAAGCAAGCGGCCACACGTAGCGAAATCGTGTGCAAATAGCATAGCTGCGTGCTAGCGATTATTAAGTAGTGTACGTTTCAATTGCGGGACGTGTGGCCACTATATTTATTGCACCTTTTCAATGGTTGAATAAAGATAAACACATGTTGCGCTCAGATTAATGTTGTTTTTGTTCGGGAATAAAGTATTGTTACAAGATATTATTGTGAACTGACCAGTTCAGTTGAAGCGTAAATTATAAATTATTTTAATACAACATAATACAAATTAAATTTAATATTCAAATATCACTACACTATTCATACATTTGTGTAAACTTATAGAATCGTTTGTTATGACTGTCTATAAACATCCAAAAATACTAAATCTTCAGGACTCGAGGAGAAATTTAGAATTCAGAATTATTATCTAATAATAAGAATATTTAAGAAATCTCATAAAAACTGACATTAAATTGTACTACACAGGTAAAGCTAAACAGGTAAATAGAAAACAGGTAAATATGTAATTTGGTTATTTACACACACTAAAAAATATATTTTTTAAATTTCAACTTAACATCACCACACGTGCAAATACACGGATAACAACTGGTACCTTATAAATGATCATTATCGCCTCTACGTAAATATATCATCAGGTATATTTCAGCGACGACAAATTATTGGTTCCCCGAAAAGATTGCCATGTACGGAATGGCATACCTAATTACAAGGCGCATAATAAAATGAATCGCGCTTCAGACGAGATAATAAAACGAAATATTCGAAAGCAAATACTTCAAAGAATTTACGAGAGAAGTCGCGATTATTAAGGACCTCCGTGACGTTAATGTGGTACTTAACTAGCGAAAAACACTAGATATCGATTAATTAAGACATCACTAAGGTTAATTATAATATATTACAATTATAATTACGCCTACTATGAAATATTTACTGAAAATAGTTTATTACTGTTAACATTTTTAACGCAAAAGTTTGTAAGAATGGATGCAAAGATAATGTTTATACATCATATTCTAAATTAATATAAAACAAAAGTTTATAATTTAATTTTAGTTTATACCTAACCTAACCTATGAATACTTTTTACAATAGAAACGAGCAAAGCCGTGGGATGAGCTAATGTTTACATAAATACAACATGACAGGTACAAAGCCACTGGAATTTTATTTAAAATTAAAAAGGCGCAGTGCATCATCACTGCCCACCACAAAATTGCAGAAAGCTGTACACAAGTGGTTTCAAAAGTCTGAAACTGAGCACATAATTACGTAATAACTCAGTAGCGTTTACGGCAACAATTTCGATTGAGCATTATTATTATTCTGTACATCCTAAGACACTCAAAATTTGTGTGCTCCGCCATCGCACTGGGTTGTAAGTGTGGCCAGTTTTTGCGTGCGGCCCCGAGCCTCTTTCCGAGATTCCAAGTGGTATAATGAAGCCATTACCCGCAAGAACAAGATCCGGCGAGGGCAACTGGTATGGAATAAAAAATGCCCAAAACGCCCAGAGGAACTCTCGAGCGCCGACATGCTGTCTTGCCAACGTAGAAAAAGAATTAAAAAGATGCTCAAGTTCGTTAGGAGTCGTTTCGCGGTCTCGCTTTCGAATACTTTTATTTTAAAAGTCGAAAGTCAAATATCTGAGTTTTTGAGCGGTTAACGATGGCAACCATGCTTTAGTAATCAAATGTTCAAAGTTATAATTAAAGTTGAATGTTCGATAGCTCTTAAAGTATTAATTAATTGTTACCTCTTATAGAACCGGCAACTCATTTCATAATTACTGTAAGGAACCCTACCGGCTACGTCTAAAATAATATATGTAAGATGACGAGGCATTAAATAAATGTACACTCGACGTACACAAAAAAATAAATTTCTTAATCATGCAACATCCGTCAAACTATTGTTAACAAAGTTTAGTAATAAACTCTAAGATTTATCATTATAACAATTTACAATTGTAACATATTTCATTGTATCTATTCTGACTTAAGTACAAATTGCATTTCTTATTTCTAATTTTTCTGTAGATTATTGATTTCTTTTTTATTAATAGCCTTATATTTCTTTAAAATAAAATTTATAAAGAATATCGCTATACCTCTCCTATATATTACATCAATACACATTAATCTTTGCGTACATTCTAAAATTAATTAAAATATAAGTGTGAACAAACTCTGTTATTATCGTTAAGTTAGAACATACATATTAATACAAGTACCTACACACACAGTATAGAGACCTATTATAATACCGCTCTTGTACTTTCTACCGGAATAATAGTGTGGCTATTATAAAAAACACAGGCGAGAATTCGGCTCCGTCATCCCAACCCCACCACACCAGTCATCAGAACATGTTAATCCGAGATCATTACCAACGATAAAGACATGCGGTGATTACCCTACAATGTGGCACAAAAAATTCCATAATCAATTCATGGGGACCATAAGAAAGCGACAAACCTACGCCCACGGAGCCCGAAGGACCAGTAAGCATAATAAGGTAATTTGTAAACGAAAAAAACAGACACGACACTTAATTAAGTCGATTGTTTCTGCTTTCACAATATAAAAGTTTTAAACTTAGTGGGCAATAAACTGAATTTTTATGTATATTATATACACTGTAAAACTGATAAGCGTTAAATTCGATAAAATACAATTTATTTTGACGTTTTTCTTCGAAATTGTTTCGAATGAAGCAATGAAGATCTATTTTATTTTTTACTATACGTATTGTGCAGCGTTACTCACAAGGATCCTCTATGTTATTTTCTGATAATGTAGCTATTTGTAAGGAAAACTTTTTGAAATTTAATCGTTAAACAAAAAATTTAATGTTTTATTTTCATGCTATAAAAACAAACTAACATAAAATCTTATATGTATATTCTTTTTATAACATTACATTACAGATTTTGAATGTTACAATTGCAATTGATAGTTTTGTTTTTTGCTACCTGTGCCATTGTATTTTTCTAAAGATATATTACGTGTTAAGTTCATTCAAGATAAAAAATGGACAAAATAATATTAAAATCTATAATATTTATATAACATAATCATATTATAATTTTCGTATAAAACTGTTCACTCTTTGGTTTACGATGAAAACGAAATAAATCTAAAGTAAATTGCGTCACAACATTCCGAACATCACTAGTAAACTATCTAATGTGTTCTTGAAGAGTTCCCGAGCCACTCAACACTCTCCATATCAAAATCACATTAAGACGTCGAAAAACTGACCACATTAAACCAGTACCTTATGCTTGGTATCTGGAAAGTACTACTAATAACTCAATCTGTACTAAATTATATAGAACCGAGCCCCACGCTTTAATGATAGTGATGTCCGCCATCATTAAAATGTACGCAAGTTAATGTGGTGCGACATTTCTGATTGAATAATTAGACACACGCTTGTTGTTGACTGAAACAAACGTATATTTTGTATTCATATTTATGCAAGTATTAAAATAGTAGTGATTCGCCCCAGGCTTTGCGTGGTTACTAATAACTTTGAGAGTTTTGTATATATTAACATAATATATATATAGCCTATATCGGTTTGTATACATTGTAACAGTACCTTTTGAACAGTGAAAGAAAGTCTTTATATTAAAATTTATACAGTAGTCCTGGGGTTTACTTTATTTGGAACAAAATGTACTCTCTTTCTCTATACATAAGTATAGAAAAAAATCTATCTACTGTTCTACATGCATAGTAATTTATTTCTAGATTTATTCTAGATAGAAATATCATAAAACTTAACCAATATTAAAAAGGAATTAATTGGAAATCTAATAATAAATATTGAACTCTTTGTACTAAATTGATCACGTGATAGTACAGTTTATATGAGTGTTTTGGAAATTATTGTCAATATTCCTCATTTTTTGATGATTTTTTAGGGTTCTTGAACACTATCACTAGACTTTCCCTTTTTGGTACACTCTTGACGACTAACCTAATATATTTTATACGAAGTAAAATGGTGTATCAACATAAAATTGCGGACCGTAACAATGAAATACCATTTTATTAACCTAGTTTGATTATAAATGTTTCCATTGTACTCAGTATTATTAAAAGACATTTATAAATTACAGATACAGATAACAAACATCTTTTCTTTCTTTTAGTGATTAAAAGATAATAGATTATAATTGAAATTGGCCCAATCATTGTGTATACCAACTTAAAGTCACTTAATCAAGCCCACACATCGTCTTAAACTTATTTCAATCAATACAAGGAGCCACCACTTACAACGTCTCAACTTACGTTTACCGTCGCACACCTATCAATTTGCGCACACAAATCGTGCGTGTGTTCATTACACATATTCGTCACGTAGTAATAACGATATATACTGGTTTCGGTCGTCTCATTCGTTTTGTGGTGCTCTGTACCACGCCCAGACCATTATTGTGGCAGAAGAAAGCGTAGGGTCGAGATTATCGATTAGGTTTATGCGCAGCACTATGGTTTTTTAGATAGCTTTTGTTTTGTGGTCTCGGTTCTTACGTTTTAATTTCATGATGATAAGATGATTATTATGGTTTGTTTTTTTATCTTTTGATGTAGAAATATGGAATGTGTTTATGTGTATATTAATATAGTATAGAATTAGAATTGCTCAGAATTTGTACTATGGAAATTATTTTAGATAAAAGTAATGACCTTCATTGTTACAATTTATCTTCACACCAAATTTCATTAAAACCTGTTAAATAAAATATTATACATAACAAATTAGATAATATATACAATTTATAGTAAAATATTCATTGTAACAAAATAATTCAGATACAAAGGTGTCTTTACTATCTTTTGACATCTATCTTTTTATCTACTCGGACGCGAAAAACAAGTTGCATTATTCATGATACTCGTCTACAACAACTACATTATAATCTACACGCCAATTAGTAATATGAAGGCAGTCGGCAGCTTACATGTCTAAATTAATTTAAATTTTAGATTATATCGACATCGATAAGTTTGTGAGACGGGTGACACTAATTATTCGGTCGGACCCAGGGTTGCCATGCCACTTAATGCTAACGCGACCTCGCGACTCTGGCGCTCGTAGATACACTGTGTGGTTTTTTAGTGGGTAAGAATCCTACACACTCCCTCATCATACCTCTGGCGGAATTCAGTTTTTTCAAGATTTTTCACACGATAAAAAAAAGTGTTGTCATGCGAAGCTTTTTTAAGCTTTGAGTTCTTAGTACGAGGCTAATACTGTTTTCACTATTAGCCTCGTACTAAGATCTCAAAAATGTCACATATTGGCTCAATTTGGCTCTCAAACCTCGTATTCATACTATTTAGACCGATTTCCGTAGGTGAAAATTTCGTACACAAATTTACGAGAATGCAAACGTCCTCGTACCGATGGTAAAAAATATCGTACCCACGAGGAATCTTGTACAGTTGGCATCCCTGGTCGAGCCTAAACCTTATTGAGCCCATGCAGTGACTTTATCACTTGGTCATATTTAAATGTACAATTTTATAAATATCTCATATAATAATTACATTCTTTATAAATTATCATTAGTGACTGCAGCTTGTATAAAGTTTTTTAAATATCCATACTAATGTTAAGTATAAACTAGTTTGTGGTTCACCTGATGGAATATGTTCTACCAGATGAAGAGCCAGTAACTAATAAACATATTTTCGTATTTATAAACTCGAAGTCAAAATCATATATTCACTTTGGACATTCACTGTCACTTATGAAGGCTAATTTCTTTTTATCGCTATCCCTACCAGCTCGGTTAGTTACTTTAGATAATAATAATAACCCAGTTCACTCATCTAGTCCTAAGCTAGGTAGAGCTTGTGTTGAGATGAAGATGAGCTTGTTTTAAGATATTATCATTATTATATTTCTGAATCTTATAAGGGCAGAGGAAGGCCGAATAAGAGATAGATGAAGTGTGTGAAAGATGATATGGTAAGAAAGGTAGTAAATAACGGGATGACTGCCAACAGGGATGGAAGAGAAAAACATATTACGCCGACCCCAAATAAATGGGATAAGAAAGAAGCAAATGCTGATTTCTAAATCCGTCGAAACTCTATACCTAGCACTAAGAAAATTAATATGGTATTTTTATTATTTTGTTTGTATAATAATTTCTCCCTAAAACTAGTAAACCATCGTCAGTGCATTATTACGTTGATTCTGTAATACAAACATGAAAATATTGACTGTGCGCGAGTTTGCCGTGACGGTTCACCGCGGCTTACTGCGCGCGTCAATATTGACTTGGGATGCGCGCGCGCAGTTTAGGGCTGCTAACCAATACATAATACACAAGTAGTCACGTGACTGAATAGATAATGTACAAAGTTTTATTGTATTTGTAACGTTTTATAATATTGTTTATGAAAATTGGAATGAGAAGCTGACGACCTACTGATGGTAAGCGGTAAACGTCGCCTATACTTATACATGAACAGTTACGGATATCACGTTAACATATAATATTAATGAAAATAATAATTTTTTTTACTGTAATCACATTTTAAAATGTAATTAAAATCTTTCTTTAATATATAAGCAATAACAATATTAAAAGTATGTATATTTTGTGAACAAATAACTACAATGTTTTGAATGGGAGTGCCAACCCTAAATATTAAAAGCAATAATGTTAAAGATATTGTAACTTCACAATACATTGGTATCTCATAAGGAGGTTTATATACCAGCTACTGTATTTATCGAGCAATGTACTTCGTAAATATCGAATCAACTGTTGCATCACAAAAAATTACGGGCGTAAAACATTGTTTGTTTTAATTTTGTTTGAGTAGGTGTGCAGATGATAGGTCGTGTTATATGTGATATCCAAGTTCTTTTGTCGTAATGTAAAGCTCATTGAAATAGCTGCGTGGAGAACACCCATGAAAATTAATAGTTATAATTTACATGAATTACTTTTTATTAATCTGTGTTAATAAAAATCGTTTTCCGAATGTATGTAAGCCCATTACTTTAGAAAAGCTGCATCTCTGTATATGTTTAATTCTTTTTTGTTCAGTTTTTTTTTAATTACACTGTTTCGCAGTTTCTTTATATGTGTATATATTTGGATTCACAAATTCTTAGGCTCCCACTGCTATTCAGGGGAAGTTTTTAACGGAAGTTTGAGTGTAAGATATATATATTACATTATATTAAACATATTTTCATAATTACACACACAAAAATTTAATAATGTAAAATTGTCAGAATAAGGAAAGTATGAAACAAAATCTAGGTATCATTGTACGGAAAATTTTGAAAAATTTCATCATATAATAAAATATTTATAGAATTACTACAGAGTTGTTATTATTATTATGTTAGCGGTCGAATCCATCATCATCTTTTTAATTAATTAAAAACACGTAACTTATCTTTACATACTACATAACAAAATTGTCGCTGCTGTCTGTGCACTTATATCTTTTAAATTACACAACAAATTTTGATGCAATTTTCAGAAATAGATAGAGTAATAAAGTGGAAGGTATATATGTATAATACATGCGTATTACAGTATAGAACAATTCTAGAAATTTAAAGATTTGTAATGCACCCGTGCAAAGCCGGGACGGGTAGTATATATCAACGGGCTAGTAGAGTATATATCAACCAATCACATCGACTAAGCAACTTTAGTAAATATTGACAGCAAACCAGAATCCAAAATACCAATAAGCTACTGTTCGCCTCCAGGCAATGCTCGGTAAATATTGAATATACTTAAAACGTATTCCAGGAATCAGTTTTAGTGGTATAGTGAGATATTGTGAGTAAACTTCTATTTCAAGTTTACACTACCATCCTGAACCGATATTACGAAACATTCCATTCTATTTTGATCTATTTCATTAAGGTATTAGAACTCAATTTTGTTTGTTACAAAATGTAATGTTAGAACCGTACAGATTTAAAATGAATTAAACAATATTACACTACTAAGAAGGATTAAAGTATTTTAAATCTTATTGCTATGGATTTTAGGTTTATATACGATTGAGTAAAAGTATGTATATTTGGACAGGCTAATTTTAAGGCTATGTAGGTGTTTAAGTGTGCATGGAGTGGGCAGAAATCAGAATAAGTAAACCTATTGCAATCAATATAAATATGTAGTTTAGATAAGTTTGTAAACACCTGATGCTCAGTGTACTTGAGGTGCAAGCTTCGATTCTGGCAGAAATGAATAATTTAAAATAAAAAAATCATTAACGTACCCTATCAACACTAATCTTCTACTGCGGCAAATTAAATGTCATAATTCCACACTGCAAAAGCACTTCAAAATTTTTTAATACCATCTCGTACAATAAATACCCATAATTTTCACAAATGTTCAAAACTCTATTGTGCATCGTTATATTTAACCTGTCATGGTATTCATATTGTGTGTTCAGCGGACAATGGGAGACAATTCACCATACACATTGGATGGGACCACTTGTTCAAACAATAAGAACATTTGGGATTAAAGTTATTTAATGATATTTTTGGTAATCTGTCTGCGGTACTATAAGTATGAACAAAAAAATATTTAGAATACGTTGCTCTTTGTCAGTATTGTCAATTTTGTGTAATGCTTAATATAATGCATTTCAAGAAGAAAGTGCAAGAGATTAATATGCAACTGCAAGCCGTTGGGTTTAGGTTCAATTTTAATTATCAACTATAGTTTGTTAACAATGCATTCAATTAGGAAGTGCATGAGATATAATAAGTCATAATATGCAACTGTAAGTCGTTGTAGTTAAGGTTCAATTTTAATTATTAACAATATTTTGTTAATGCGGTGCGAAAAGAAATAGAAGTGCTTTTTGTTTATTATTATTGTTACGTTTAACGCCATATATAGAATTATAAGTTGCTGTACTTATGTATAATCTTCATTACAACATTAAAATAATTTCCTACAAAATATAGTACATTCACATGGATTCATATTTATACAAGAATCTTAGAATATTTTTCAACTAAAAATGTAAATGTGTAAATATTCTTAGATAATAATTATAATATGAACGTGTACTAGATTTTTTATTTACAAATATATTTTTATTCGCAGATGGTTGATGACATCTGAATTTCGGATTTAAATCCTAACGGTTACGTAATCTTAATTATAATGTTTAAGATTGGATGATATTCGAAATCATTTCATTTAGTTATAATCATTTGTTTGGTTTATTATTTTTTATATACTACATGTGTAATTTTACATATTAATTTGATCGATGTTAGATTTTATATTTTGTGACTTCACAATGTGCAACGGAAACTGATACTTGATTATTATTATTTATATATTGTATTTTTTTTATTATGATGTGTGGAGCCATTACAATGAATTGATCAGCTTAACAGTATATCTTACTAATATTATTAAAGCAAAACTTTG
Organism: Achroia grisella; assembly: GCF_030625045.1. Classification (NCBI taxonomy): domain Eukaryota; kingdom Metazoa; phylum Arthropoda; class Insecta; order Lepidoptera; family Pyralidae; genus Achroia; species Achroia grisella. Next base: position 725,953 of record NW_026712590.1, read on the forward strand.
TGAGTATGGATGGATCTTTGTTACTATTTCATTCAAAAAACTAATGAACGGATTTTGATGAAACTTTATAGTAATATAACTTATACATACGCATAATACATAGTCTATACATTTCGATAGGGCGAAAACACGGGCTTTTAGTTAAAAAATAATCCCTACTATCGTACTGTTTGATTGTTTGTTACATTTTCACAACTAAATTCCAATTAGATAGATAACTAAACGATAGATCTTAATGAATTAAGAATATATCTACATTTTATCCCAAAAATAGACGAAGTCACAGCTAGTCAATATGTATATTAGCTATACTTTTCAGACTTATTGTAATTAAAATATAAATAGTAAAGTATATCTCGCATATTTTACGATATAATATACATCATATAGAAGAGCACATAAATACAAAAGCAGCAATTAATGCTTCGCCCCCGGCATCACATAACGAGCCCCGAACAGGTATCATCATCGCATACGGTCCACAATCAGACAAAAACTATAATAAAAGCCTATGAGATGTCTTTCTATTATTACACAAGCGTTTAGGTATTGGCCGACTTCAAATATGTGAGGTTAGTAATTCTATTGTATTTTTTAAGTTGGGAATTTATATAACAGCTATGTAAGTAAATATGTTTGAATTTTTGTATTACATAGATGTAAATGTAGATTTTATCTCCCAGGTTGTCTGTAAGAGATTGCTTTGAGCGATATGGCCGCCTTTTGACAGCGTAGTTATATTAGGTTATTTTTTTGTAAATATTGTTTCTATGCACAATAAAGATGTATAAGTAGGTATTTTTATGCATGTTAACTTCGATTTACTTATTCTTTTGTTTAATTGAAAAACATAATTAATACATTTTTCAAATTTTTAAGACGACTTTCTTTTTTGAAGACTTTACTATCGTAATTATCTAATAATGATTAGGTTCATTATATTTATATTTTGTGTATAGGCAGTAGTCTATGCACACAATATAAAACCGTTTGTTTTGACTATAATGCACCTCCAAAACTAAATCTAAAAACTCGAGTTTAGAATTCGTTACACGTTTCTTTTACAAAATAAGATATTTAAATAATTTAATAAAAAAGGAAAATTAACAGTGTCGGACAGGTAAACCTGTGATGAACAGCTAGTCACATATAAAACATGACTAACTTAAAAATAATACATAACTGCTCTCAAATAAAGTAGAATTTCCATTATTTCACCAATTAAGATGTAGAAAGCTTGCACGTGACAAAAAAGGGTAATTTTACATAATTAGCTATTTAATAATTGAGATAAGAGACTTAAATAACTCAAATAGAGCTACTGTCAAGAATAATTGGTTAAAGTACAACCGGCCACATTAATATGTGACAGCAACCAATATTTTGTATTCCATATACGCTTTTTACTTAATCATAATTAATTTCTAGAACAGGAAATTTGGATGCATATATACAACTCTTACCGTGTCAATTAGGATAAAAAAAAGTCCATTCTCATAATACTAGTTACTTCAGAATATGACCTATTTATATGCTTGGAACACTCAAACATATTTAATCCTACATTCGTAATATTGGTAGTTATAACAGAGCTTTTAGGACGGTCGTTAACATTTTAATGAGTATTATTTGTTTATTTTGATATATACAATAGTACATATATGTATCATATATACGTAGCTATTTTATTTACCTATTTATTTACAACAGTTAAAATAATTCAACGTGAACTTTATATGTTCACTTTAGAGTACCAATACTTTAAAAAAATGTTTTTTACACTTATAGAAATATTGAAATAAGTTTTACATTTTAGTCATAATTTTATTAAAAATAGAGGAGAGAAGAGGGGTTTGATGTTGATTAAGGCAGAAAGCATAAATTATGTACCTATATAAAAACAAGCAAATTTAACACTTCAAATGTGTAAAACCGTTAGTTAATTTTAATATACTTAGGTCTAATAACAAAATTTTGATAATTTTTATTTATTTATTTTCTTTATGTGACAAAATGACGGCAACTGTACATGTGGCAGTAGGGCAATATAGGCAACAATTTATACCTCACCTCTCCAGGACAGCATTACTGACGAGTTCTCCATAAATTACTTGGTGATTAACGGGTTCTAAATATTTCATAGAGGTTGTTAATGCTTCGCGCCAATTAAGGCAGCTGCCATGACGTATGGCTTCTTAGATTGTACTAAATTAACATAGGTAAGACATTGCGACCAATGTCAGGTAAAAGTTGCTTTCGCCCTACGCGTAATTGTAATTAATTTATTGCTGATTGATATTAGACTATAATTAATTAAGCATTTGTTTGCTTTATAACATATGTTATATTAACTCTATATTAATAATATTATAATTTAACGTATAGCTAGGCAAAACAACGTTTACAGGGTCAGCCAACCCGATGCATAAAGTTTTATTTAGGAATTATATGGATTGTTTCCTTGTAATCCTAAATTATCCTAGATGCAACCGAAATCCATTGCGTCACAATGTCAGCCAAAACATTTCTTATCCAAACAGTTGAGAATCGAACCGACACTCGCCCACTCGCATTCCGACAGAAACTGGTTTGGTATAAACTACTTATTGGTCAGAAGGAAATATATGAGGTTTTGTTAACCATTTTGGTGGATTTCACTCAATTGTGATCTTATTAAGATGTTGGACTTTATTGTGCAGTGGGAGTCAATTACTTTTATGTAATTGTAATAAATTTGTAATTTGGCCGGACAGGGAAAGAAACAAGAGTGGTGAGTGTTGACGTACGTCGTGAATGAAATCCTTTAAACCTTACACCCGGGTCAAAAGTCCCGGGAACTGCTCGGCGTTTCCCTCTCTCGCCACGCGATGGACCCGGCACCAGCACGGTCAATCCATGGAATGTTAAGAAGTTCGTCTTTCGTGATGAAGTGAAAACTGACTGTTTATCGGACTATGTGTAAGCTTTCACGCAACAATGGTTGGAGTTGTTAAAATTTTGATAGAACATGGTCAACATTTAGACTACAAAAAGTTAAAATAAATTAAGTATTTCCTCCAAAGGGTGATATAATTAATTATATTAATATTTACAATACGCTACTTGTAATTATATAATTAAACTTTACATAGTATAAAATGAATCGCTTTCGGTGTCTTTTAAACTACACAACGGATTTTAGCAATAGACGAGGTGATTCGAATCGAAGTTTTATATATATAATACATGAACACCCGTGCGGAGCCGAAGCAGGAGCTAGTTTATTAACTAAATAATAGATGACGTCATTATTTTATTATTTATCTCGTTTAATACGTATGAAGTTACGGGTATTACTAGTATATAATATACGACTAGCTGTTTGCCACGGGTTTAAGTGCACGCCGCCGTTTATTTCCCATTTATGAGTCAGTTTTTAAAAATCCTTACTTTAAAAAGCTTACGTTATAATATAAACGTATATTCCAAAATTTAAGTTTATTAGTCTCACCAAATATGTCCGATAAGAGTCATGTTGACGCTGTTCGATGGGATGAGCCAATGAATATATGTAGATTATTATGCCTAATTGGGGATTTCAGAAACTTTAAATAATAAATATAATATGTAAATATATGTGTCATATGCACTGATAACAATAAATGTACGTCACATTAATTAGAACACTGTAAAACCGCATTTATTTCCGTGGTTTCAGTACACTGAGTTTGACGCAACTATTATCACAGAACATAAGTTTGTTTTCGACCAAATTATTTCTATAGAACGTGTCAAAAAATTCCAAATTCAAAATATCTTTATTCATCTAGGTCTATTACAAACTCTGATATGTCAAACCTACCGTCAGTTCGAGATGATTTCGAGATGAGAAGATCTGACAAGAAACTCAGCTCGTATTCTTTTCAAATTAATGTTATACATGTTTACAATAATACAGATTCATTTTTAAAGTCAAATTTGGGAGAATAGAGTGACCAGTGAGTCTTAAAGAAACTTAACCCAAAGGTAGTTTTTGTTAACCATTATATAGCAAATATTCATGTTAATATTATAAATGGGAAAGTGTTTATAAATTAGTACGGATGTCTATTTGTTTGTTCTAATTCGTTGTCATTTCAGAAAACTAAAATGTTATGTTTTTTATAATCATTGAGGTAAGACCAAGCGCAATCCATTATTAATAATATAAAAATAAAATCTCATTATTTCCCTCTCCCTTCCCCACACCACCGTAAAAGGTGGGATCACGTAGATAGAACAGCTAAAGAAAGGCTAACAGCAGCGGCTGTTTTAGGTATTAATGTTGCTAATGCCTGGAATCAATAAACGCATGGTTGACATTCCAGAATACTAAGATGTGATGTCTCTTATCCTGTAACTTTATCATTCTTTCCCCCTCCTTTTTCCACACCACCATAAAAGGCGGGATCATGTAGGTAGAAAAACCAACACTAATACCTAAAACAGCCGCTGCTGTTAGCCGACTGCCTGGAATCAAACCAAACACATTACCCTCGTAAGCCAAGTGATAATCACAGTTTGCCTTGTCATTTAACGTAACCGTGCGAGCTACTGAGCGAAGCACGAACATTGTCTTAAAAGTAAAAAACTTAATTTGACCCTTATGTTCTTCGACTTAACGCTCAAAATATATAAATGCCAGGACAAGTGGATTTCTGTTTGGTTATTGTTATCATGACGTTGATTTGGGCTGCGTGAGCACTGGATTAAGGGTCAGTTAGCTTTTTTACCAAAATTAGGAGACCGGATAGGTTTAGAAGAATATGCTTAAAATTAATACATATAAGTAGGTGTATCCTGCATGAATTCATAAAAAAAGTATATCTATAAGTTAATATAGGATATGATCTATCTGTGTACTAAATTTCGTTCGAAACTGTTTACTAGATTTTTCGTGAAAAAGTAACAAACTATCCCTGCCTCCTGATAAAAATACTTTATAATGTTTGGAGGGTTACGAAATAATAATACGAAATAAGCATTTTTTTTCAACTATATTAAAACTATTTGAAACATTAATAGTTTCAGAAATATATCAATATTTTGTAAACGGACAGTGAGTTGTAGGTGAGCGCTATTATATTTTTTTACTAATAAAAGGAATACAAAATATATTTTTAAAAAAGTTAGAACTTTGTTACTAATTTTTACAAAACAAGTCCAAAGTTACTGTATATAAAATTCAAAACATATTGTTTAATTATTTGATGCTGGAGAGTATTGTAAACCGTGTTATATTTCGTCATACAAGTAATCATCTACCAACAAATGTTTGCTTGGAGATCTGTCTGTCAGTTGGGAGCCAACATGAGCATCCTGTCTGTCTGTCTGTTACAGATAAGATAATTCTTAAATAACCACTGCTTGATTGTTTAATACGTTTGTTTGATTTCCGGTGCTTCAAGCCTGGGGATTTAATGGGATGATGTGATTGGGATGCTTGGTAAATGAAGAAATGGGCAAGTCATATGTGTTATGTAACATTATTATTATGTTTATTATTTATTTCTACATGATCTGTATTTTATATTATGTGTATGTGGTGTTATATATAAAATTTAATGCACAAATACAATAATAAACTACATATGACTTTAACACCAAAGGGCGTTCTCTACCAGTCAACCGTAAGGCACAATAGAAATGATACGATGGATATGATGAAACGTTTTTTAAAATTCATACACATAATGCCTAATTTATCAATAATAGATATAATAATTGATTTCTGTATTAAAGAAGCAGATACATCTGAAAAATAGGCAAGTCAAGAGTACCGTATATATACCGAACATATTACCGTGTAAAACAAAGGTTAATACTGGAAACGTTTTGAATTGTTCACACCAATTCCAAAGCCACCTTGCTATTCGTGAAGGCCATATAAATTACAAAGTATATTTAACTGTCTTTATATTTCTTCCTCCTAAAACGCTAAACACTTTATAATCTAAAGTAGCTAAAAGCCAAAACATGTTCGCCGATCTCCAAGGGTATTTTACTTTGCAACGTAATCCAGATTGGAATCACTAAACGTATCATTTACGTCGAATTTATCACGTTTTGCGTAAAGATCGTAAATTACCGGTTGACATACGCACCTTGCACCTAACTACCTTTATTCGTTCACAAAGGCATTTTGTGTCGATTCGCGGAACGGCCCCGTTCGAAATGTGTCGAAAATCATTAAAAGTTGCCAACAAAAGGAATTGTTTTGTGTTCTCGAAACTAGTTTCACAGATATACCGGGAGAAAGAGAAAAAAAGTGTATTTTGATGTCTAAATAGACACGTCAGAGTCCAGGTAAAGGGACCGTGGGGTAACTGACGTTGTTCTTGGCACCGGCAAAAGATTTGTCATTAATAATAAGCGGCCGCTCCGCTCCATGATTTGTAAGGTACCCAAGGAAATTTATTTTTTAACGACACGCCGATATCTGATTATTGGGAATTGGATCGAAATGTGGGATATACATAATATATTGTTTTTTATGTTGAAAATATCGATGATTTTTAATATCGATTGATTGGAAGTTTATTTTTATGAGATCCGAGAAATTGTAGTCGTTAAATTAAATGGTGTTAGATATAACGTTTCTCTCTATATAAATATAGTACATTTGAAGTTGTTACGCGTTTTTTTTATATATTACATTTTGTAATAATAAATCTGTGTGTTTACTAACTTTTAAACTACTCGATAACAAAATATTTCCAGTAAAATACAATACGATTAAACGCAGTAGAGTTTACTTCAAAAATCCAACACAGAACGCAGCCTTCCTGGCATTTATTGCGTCGAAATCTTAAAGTATTACATCCTAATGGCATTTAACAATGGGAATTTATTCTACCTGACCGTCTTGTCTGGACCATTGTTCGCCAACAAATCTGGTGTTTTTTTCCAATCCCTTGTTAGCAAGTCCTCGGATAGATCTTTTCGAGGACAATAGGGGGTTACATATTTATAAGTGGGTAGGTAGGCGGGCGTACAGGTGTTTTCACTAAGCGTTCCGTAATCGAACCGGTCCTATCGATGTATCGTTGGATCTTAACATCATTGTAATTGATAACTTTATACAATTATCATATGGGAGCTGTTGTGTCATCTGTTATATATCTATAGATAACATTCTCCTTGATACTATACAAAGGAGCCATTGTTTTATTGACGTTTATGGTGTGTATATTTATGACTCGTCTTAGGTTATAAAAGGATTTCTCGCTCGAAAACTGTAGCTAAAGCAAAAGATCAAGGGCTGATTTTATGGCGTTGTATTTCTGCGGTTAATAAGGTTGCGAGAGGTTATTGGAAAGAGGTCTTCAGGGTCGACAATAAGCACAGAAATCTTCATATCCCAGAGGTTTATATGCTACATGAACCGCGGACAATCGGCGAGGAAGCATGTTTTTTTTTTAATCTATTAAATATTGAGGGTTTATTCCGGAGAATATGCCACCCCCATCGGTGCAACAGTACAAAATATTTAAATTATGATATATTTCTCTCGTTAATGCCAAATTTGACTATATTAATCATTTTGATGGCCTCTTCTGTTATTGGGTTATTGAGAATACTGTTGCAGAGGCCGATATCATTTCGAATAGAAGGTAACAATTCGCGTCTTTTGGTCTCGTATGTGCATATATGTATTTTTTTGAATAGTCTTTTCCCGATAAGAATAAATGGGCAATAGGATTTAGATGAAATTTAGCACATAAGTAGAAAAAAATCGGGTAATATACTCCACTAGCTGACAATATAATACTATTTCCTAGATAAGACATAAGCGAATTTGAAATATATCCAATGACGACGACAGTATCCATTTTAAAGCGTATACAAAAATTTGATCTGTATTTAAAAAATGCATAACACGACCTGCATCGGAATATATACAACTTGTAACATATGCAAATGACTCAATTATTGACTCAACATTTCGAATTTCATAGTTATTATTGATCAAATTGTCTTCGTCCTATACATTTATATCGTGCGGCGGTCTACGGATCCGTTTTTTTCTCTCCGTCCACAGCCTCACGTCCAACCTCCGAGGATCAATCAAAATAGTGTTACGAGTTTAACAAATAACTTTTTTAACTATAACCAACGAAGCCCAATTAGTTCTACCCCAGAAAGATGGCTCTTTCGACGCTTCGTCGACCGACTTTTTTTTCCGGTTTTTATTTAGAGAGGGCCGGATTCGTCGCGCTCCTGTGTGTTTATTACGTCGCTGACTGTACAAATATTTTGTGGTCGTATTTTCTGCTCGTGTCACGCTTCCCGGCATTTCGATTGGTTATTAGAAAAAAATACAATGAAACAGATAATTAGTTATCGTGTATTGATTCAAGTTTTATTTATTCTAGATAATTACATCTCTATTAGTATAAGTATATTTTATATGCAAATTATTCACCAATAAGAAATATAAATATTTATTAGGAATTAATCAGAAATTGATTATGAAAAATTAATAACACTGATAGTACGTTAACCTTTTATAATATAAATGTATATTTACATTTAACTATACAAATCGTAACTGGAAATCAACATATTTTCAGAGTTAGGAACAATCTTAATAATTTCGTACTATAACACATAAATTTATATTCACTCAGTGGAAACATTCACTTCAAAATATGATAAGTACCAATTATGAGATGACAGGAAAAATGACATAAAACTCAAGTGAACATAGCATTTAATGAATTCGTTAAACTTTCTAACCAATAAAATGTTTGAATAGAACAAATTCTCACTGAGCCGTTAATTTAATATGAACGAATGAATCCTTATTGAAACGCACCATGCAGCAAGCAAAGTAATTGATGGCATAGAAATATTTGTTGAAGGTATAATTGATGAAGTTGCGAGAGACACGTCGTTATTCAGCCTCACCGTGTATCATAGACCAGAGTTGATTATATTCTGTGGTGATATGGTCATGGAATGCCATAGACAAGTCATGTTCTTATGTTAAAACTTTTGTATTTGTTTTACATGCGCGCGCTATAAAATATTCGTTAAAAGTTAATTGAACTCGTTCTAAAGTTCCATACAAAGAGAACGATATTGTACTCTTGTACAACAAACGTATAATAATTGTGCTGTCTTCATAAACAACTGTAATTTTTTTTAGTTATTATTTATTTTCTATAATACTGTAAACGGAACGTGGTCCGGTGAAATTATTTTTATTTGCAATTACCATATAAAATCATTTTGCAATCATGATTTGATTAATTTATTTTAGAAACTTATAGTTAATTGTCATATTTATAAATCATTAGTTTTATGTAAAGGAATCTATTTTAAATAAATCTGTTAAAGCACATGAAGTAATTAAGTATTTTCGTTGCGTAAAATCAATTATCAGATTTGGTATTAAACATTTGCTGAATCTAAATAGCGTAATATACCTATTTTATTGGTTTAATAAAATTACCAGAGGTGCTATTAAAGTTAAAGTACTGAACTTTATGTTATAAAGTAGGTAGATAGGCAAATGTACTCTAAAGTAAATTATTAGAGATAATTTGCAATGCATATATAACTATAACTATCGTTATTTGCAGATATTTACTTAAGTAAATCGAATTACAAACAACTGAAGCATTTATTTATAGTTTGATTTATAATTGTTTTGTTATAATTTATAAATAGTTACGCAATATAATAACATATATGCGTCAATGAATAATTAGTTACTTATGTCCTATAATTGATTACAAAGTTACATAAAAAAAGTAAAAATTACCTAAAGCTGGCTTGAAGTGTATATTTTAGTAATATGTTAATTTATATCGGATATTATGATCCATTTATATTCTGATCTATCCTATTACCTATAGCTTGTTTTTTCTTAATTTACAACTTGAATTAGTTTTAATTAAAAAATAATATAAGCTAATAATTAATGATTTGTTTATCTTATTGCAAACAAATTTTATAATTGATTACAAAAAATAACTTAAAGTCATATGCTAGTGTCTCAGACAGTCTGTTAAGTATAAAAACAAAAAAAAATCATGAAATGTCCGATATGAAACGGTTATAATATTTGATATTTTATAATCGATTAATTTCGAAGCTGGACATTCACACAATATTAAAAGATTACTCCATACATTTCCTTGTCCCAGCCGAATGTCTTCATCAAAGGCCGTGACCGCTCTTGACCCGTACTCGACCAGTTCCCGAGATAGCCCCGACCAAATAACTAAACGAGTTAACGATATCGGCGAAATTACACACTGCGGGTTTTTTCTCATATATTTTTATTAAGGGTCTGGATGTATGAAGTTATAGTTTGGTTCGGTCAAAAAAAGCTGAGAAAGGTGGTATTGGATGAACAGCGCCGTGGAATATAATTAGTGTTTATATAAATGTTTATGTTTGTATGTTCAATATGTGCTACTAAACCACGCTTAAAAAGCTAAACGGATATGAATTAAATTTGTTATTTAGATAGATTATTATATATATATATCTATATATATATCCTAGATTTATTAACTGACGCAATTATACCTGATCTATCTGGACGTATAATAATATGTTTCCTACTCTATCTGGATTTACGAAGTTGTATTTTGGTTCAATGAAATTTCACTAGGTAACGGTAAGAAATTTATTATTATTATTATAATATTAAGTTAAACTGTGCAAACCTTCCCTTAAAAACGTTCCCTATGGTAACCGTTTACTATCAGAAGGGCTGTACGCATATTTGTATTAAAAAATAAAAAAAAGTGTATCTAAGTATCTATATCACTTATCTAATACCCATAACATAAGCTCTAAATACCTTAGAACTTAAGGCCAATATGTGAATTGTTGATTATTAAAAAAAGACATTGAACATTTGAAGAAGCAAGCTTAGAAACACGACATATAGTGTTTTTGTTTGAAACTAAATTTGCTATATATAAAATGATTAAGCTGTCAAAATTGATATATAACTACAGAGTATAATTATATAATTGATACATGCTCCTATCAATCAATATTAAATTCGGACATATGAAAATATAGTTTTAACTGTCGCTCTTTACATATTAATCTTTTTAATATTATAAATGCGAGAGTTTGTGAGTATGGATGGATAGATAGATGTTTGTTATTCTTTCACGCAAAAACTACTGAACGGATTCTGATGAAACTTTACAATAATATGGCTTATACATAAGAATAACACATAGGCTTTATTCATGCGGTTGAAACCACAGGCACGGCTAGTACAGCGATAATTTGTTTTTTAATTTGAAGGCGTCAGTGATCTAAAAATTTAACATACCGCCTTACTTCTGAGTGTCACGTGTTCGATTCCTCGCACGGTGCAAACATTTGTATTCATGAGTATGATTGTTTGTATCGGTCTGGATGTTTTCTATGTATAATATGTATTTATTAACAAAAAAAATGTATCCACGTATTTATATCAGTTGTCTAATACCCATTACACAAGCTCTGCTTAGCTTAGGACTAGATTGCGCTGTGTGAATTGTCCTGATATATTATTATTATATTATATTTGTATAAAAATCTAAACATTTATATCAATTGTCTAGTAACCTAAAAAACAAGCTTTGCTTACTGTGGGACTAGATGGCGCTGTGTTAAGTGTCCAAGGTCATTTATTTATTTATTATTAATTTAAATATGCTACATACTTAATATAGGTATAATTTATTATAAAAACACTCTTATTCATAGCTTATCAGTTACACATACTAGCCAAAGGTTATGTAGACCAATGAGCATGCTAATGACATGCACAGACATGAAGACCGTTTAAAAATATGTAAGTAACTATCAATTACTTGCCATATCTCAACTGTAAATAAAGTAGTCTTATTTTTTCTTCTGGTACATCCTCATGGAGATCTACCCTGAGGGAGGTGAACGGTACTGCCAGACTCTTACCAGCTAAAAACCCCAAAAGTGCGCGAGCAGTCTTCTGTAACCCCAACCAAGTTGTGCTAGTCCAACTATACAGACATCTCATTAAGTTCCAAAGCGAAACAACTTACAAAGCAAGCTACTTGGCTTTAATAAGGTGTCTACGAAGACATAAATATATGTTAGTATCTAATTTAGAGCAATAAACTAACACATAATAACACTGTTAATAGTAGACTATGAACTGTACCAACTTACCTTGATTACTCGATAACCTATCCGACACTTGTTTTTGCTTAAATAATATAGGTATACCGAATATTACAGTCTAATAACATATTCATATTTAGGGCCTCGGTGGTTTAGCGGTTTAACATACCGCCTTATATCCGATGGTCGTAGGTTCGGTACAAATATTTGTATTCATGAATATGATTTATTTTAAGAAATATTTTTAATTATATAAATTTATTATACTCTACGCCTTATTATAATACATGTTTTTTAATATATCATTGACGTCTTTTATTCATTGGCTATTACAAATAAAGTATACTCTATCTATCAATTTTAATATAACGACTTTCGAATAGTACTTTTTATTCCACTTTAAAATTCAGTGAAGAAGAATAGATTTCTCACTGGTACAACTTTGATTATCAACTAATATCGAGGGGATAGGGTTATCCGAAACGTGTAGTTTCGGTAATTACTTAATCAGTAATCGACGATCGACATCTAGCAATTTTTTATAGGGTTTTATACTAATACAATCGAATTTTATACTATAATTTCAACAAAAGAAATTAAATAAGATGTTTTTCATTAATAACCTATTTCAAATTATAGTTTCTGTTTATATGTAAACTAGCGACCCAACTCGACTTTGAACGGTTGTAGAAAACTAACGGTTTTCGTATAACAATTTATTTATAACAAATAAATAAAATATATAAATAAACAAAGAAACAAATCCTGTATATCTATTTCTTTGTTTGTTTGGTTGAGCGCGCTAACATGAGGAATGGATGTTTCAGATTAAAAAACTCTTTTAGTCTAACAAATAAGATTATAGACTCACACTGCAACCAAAAGGAGCTAAGTACCTATAATAAAAAGCTAGTTGAAAGTAAATGAATGTTTCTGAATATTTTAATGAGTGCCACCCCTACCATTGGAAAAGTAATAGAGCAATGAGCGTGCACACGCGGATACCGAAACGTAAAAGGTAATAAACTGTTATTTTTTACCATCATACCACAGTTGAGACTGGTTTTCATTCCCATACATCAGTTTTTGCGATCGTGGCCAAGTCAGGACGTATGCTGCGAATATTTATAGCTTGCCAATGATCCCAGGTGTTATCATATAAATTAACATTTTAATTGTCGTGCAATTTAAATGTTGTGAAGTCTCTGATGATCCAAAAAAAGTATTATATTATTAAATTAATCATCGTTATTGCTTGCCTTTATCTCATTATTTGGGGTTGTCGTAGTATGTCCTATTCTTCCACTATTTACCAATTTAAATAGATTAATAACTTTAGTGCTTAACGAGTATATGTACTTAATACAAAAATCATTATTTATTTTATTGATAAATGTATTTTGCTTTAGATTTTGTCGTATTTAGATTCCTTACGGGATAGGCAAAGAGAAACTAAACATTCATTTAGTTTATTGACGACCTCGGTGGTCTAGCTGTCTAGCACACCATTTTACGTCCGATGGTCGCGGGTTCATTTCCTCGCACGGCACAAACATTTGTATTCATGAGTATGATTGTTTGTATCGGTCTGGGTATTTTCTATGTATAATATGGATGAATTTATGAAAAAAAAATTATCTATGTATTTGTATCAGTTGTCTAGTACCCATAACACAAGCTTTAGCTAGCTTAACTTGGGTCTAGATGGCGCTGTGTGAATTGTCCTGAGATTATTATTATTATGGAACAAAAATAGTATTATAATTGAACTACTGCATTTTTTTATATCTCATTACTAGGTAGTCTCTCACTTGCGACTTTTTCCTTATTTTTTAAAAGCTGTGAACATACATACATTATATAGGCCTTAATTATATAATATATCTTCATGTAAAGTATTAATACGATCCGTTCAGCCATTTAGTCGTGAAAAGATAAAAAATAGAGAGGGACAGACAGACACTTTCTCATTTATAATATTAGTTAACAGAATTCGTATGAATAATTTTATAAAATTACTACTGGATGATTTCAGGATGTGAAAATGTGAAGAGTTTCTACTTTCAATGTAGCTTAAATGATTGCAAATCATGTTCATGGAAAGCATACTAAAAAAATATTTGAATTAGTAATAAAAAAATCATAATTCAAATAAAGTTTACTTTCTTTTCAATGGACAATAAAAGCCTAATAAATCGATTATTATTGCTTACATCTTGGAGATCATAAAAGGCTTCAATGGCTTGATTCAAACAAATCATTACTTAGGTCGTGTGCTCGTGATCATCGGGTCAAATCGAGACTCAGGCTGCGGTCACACTGATGGCGGATAACATTAGGCGGTTGTAATTATGCGTTGTAATTAAATACTTATTTGGTTGCTATCTTTATTGTGTACAAAACAAGGAACCGACCTAGAACCTCGTTTGTTGTGTTTGTGTGTGTATTTACACGAGTCTACCACTGCGATATTTTAACAGACTTAAGGTTATCAGTGGAGCAAATCTACCGAAATTCTAAAGACACAAACAATTTTCCATAACAAAATAAATATTTTAATTAATTAATAAAATGTACGTATGTATTTAATTAGTTAGGTAAATACATTATAAATATGATATTGTGTTATTTCGTTTTCTGTTTATTATGTTTCGATACAGTCACTGATTTTTTATGTAACTTGTATGTTGTTGCTTCTTGGTGAATACACAATTATACTGACGATTGTCATTAATTGCCATTCCCTGAGCATTTTCCTTGAGGTCTTATGACTTGGTAACCAGTAATTTTTACCCTTTAAATAAGAGCATACTGTCTGTATTAATTAATATATATATGTCCAGTGGCAGATCGTGGCAGAAAGCATCATGTTTTGTTATTTGTAGTCTCGGTTTTCTTGTGTGTAAAATAAATTCCTTCCGAAATGATTGTTCCTTTTTTTAACTTAGTATTAAGAATATCAAAGAAATATAATGCAGTAATAAATAACGTTGTTATAATGAAAGATTTAATAATAACTACCTTTTTTATAAATAGATAAATCGATTGTTTGTTACATAATTCTTATTTTTCTTTTAGTTTTTAGAAATTGGTTAGTTGCCCGCTATCCGCCATTAATGGAACTCTAGGACATGTTTGGGTGGTTCGGCTTTACTCGTGAACATTCGATTGAGATCGTGAAATGTGAAGTTGTTGCATCGTGAATTTTGGTGTTCCGCCCTTTAGCTCCGGCATGCTTAATTAGCTTGTAATGAAAGCTTACAAGGAAATATATTGCGAGCACTTATGAAGAAGTTTGGTGGAATAATTATATGGTAATCTACGAAGCGTAAGGTAAAGGAGTTTATTTGCGAAAATATTAATTAATACTATAAATTTTAGTAATATTATAAATTTGGAAGTATGTGAGTATGCATCGATGTATGGATAGATGTTTGTTACTCTTTCACGTAAAAACTGAATGGATTTTAATGAAACTTTCCAATAATTATCTGATAGCTAAGTATATAGCTTAACACATAAACTATAAATTTTACGCGAGCGAAACCGCAGGCACAGGTAATATGAGTATATTTGTTACTTTATTTATTACTAGTTACTCGCCTCGGCTTCGCCTGGGTGTTCATGTATTATATACATAAACCTTCCTCTAGAATCACTCAATCCATTAAATAAACCGCTTTAAAATCCGTTGCGTAGTTTTAAATATTTAAGCATACATATGGACGGACAGACAGCGACAGTGACTTTGTTTTATACTATGTAATGAAGATTTTATACATAATTATGCCTAGGATACAGAGGAAGATAAACAACAAACTCGTGGTCAGGAATACAAATTTTGTGTTGTACAGCAATCTAACCCGGAATCTATGCAATAATAACTTTTTATATTCCGTTTATTGCACTTGTAACTTAAAATAGTACATGAATATTAAAAATAATATGGGCAAGGGTGGGCTCTTTCAGAGGAAAGAGATCTTTTCCAACTTAACTTAACCTAACATTGTAACTTAGTTGGTAATGAGCGGGATTTTTAATCGATTTCAGATGTAAAAAATTGTATGTAATTAGAACAGTATTAAAAAGTTTATGAAAATGAATGTATTTTGTGCGTGTATGTGGCATAGTTTTTTATGGTTCTTGTTGTTAGAAAGTTTTTACGTACGTCTGTTAGTTATTTAATGCTATATAAGTAACTCTACTTAGCTCTGGACTGGCTGATGATATGCATATAAATATGCAATTAATTATTATTTGTTCTCAATATTAATCCAAGCAAAAAATTTTTTTTTTCAGTCATATATCTATATCCTTTCGGTTTCTGTCTCTATTTTTTACTTACTAACCCCGCCGATTGCGACTACAAATTGATAATATTTATTGTAATAAACTTAATATAAGCACTTTTGAATAGTTTTTTTTTTTATTCTAACATCACGTACTACTACTACTTTGATTGAGAAGAATTGGTAAGCTGACTGGTGTATTAGCCTAAACTTAATAAAGTAAGTTTTTTTTATTGTCAGTAGTATTCGAACACATGACCATTGAAGAATGTATCAGTGTAGTCAAAAACAAACTTCTGACTATAAGTTAATGTATTGTTATTTGGTAGTGTGTATTCATACATTTAAATTGAAAAATGTAAAATTAGAATATTTCTTAAAAGTGCAACACACAAGTTCCTTGCTCGTTCGTCTTGTCATAAGACAGCATTCCGAATGAACTATATAGGTAGATTATTTTTTTTAATCTACCTAGTTCAGGTATAAATAATTTAAATTTATTTGAATAACTAACTTTACTATTTCTATTGTTTTATTGTACAGATAGTGGTGACAAGTTTTATCCTCTCTCAATTTAGATTCGTAATATATATAGTATTGTTATAACAGTCGATTATAAATTATAATTTAATATAGGGTTTATTATTTATTAAGGAAAATAAATTATAATATTATAAGTAATATATTATAAATATATTTTTAATCGACATTTTGCTTGAGCCCAATATTGTTATTTCATTTTTTAATAGTTTATTAGACATATTTTTAATTCGACTCTTCCTTTTAACTGTAACTTTGTTACGACAAGTTATTTATAAGAAGTTAATTATATTCTTTGATTACAAACGAACTTTTTTTAATGGAAAGTACCTATTAGAGTTCAATAGTATTTAAGCATGGAAAATTGTAATGAAATATATGAATTTTCAAACATGGGAAGTTCGAGACCACGCGGAAGAGTTGTCAACGAGATGGTACTGGTTAATAAATATATTTAACATGAAATGGTAACTGTAAAAAAGTACACTTTTTTGTTACGATATTAGCAAATTGCTATTATAAGTACTTTAAGCATTTTACATAGTAATTCTCTTCTATTAATTCCTGTGCTCCTAAATAGTCTAAAAATTTATAAAATATGCAGTAATATTTCTTTTTTTACAGTAAAAAATTTAACATGTATATATTTTGATCTAAGTACTTATTCATAATATATTTATGTTTATCTATTTTAAGTAAATTGCAACATAGATTTAAATCAATAAATGAAGTTATGATCGCCGTAATTAAAAAAGTTAAATTAAAAATTATTTGTTATTAAAAAATATTCCATTTGTAAAATTAGTGCATTCAACAATATGGCCGCCTTGTTGTTATAATTCGTGTACTTTTATATCTTTTTAAAAATTTTCTTTTCTTCACTGCACGTTACAAATACTGTATATTATACCCAAAACGAATATATGTTAAAAATTTTATTTGTACGTTCGTGCACTCTAATCTCAGAAACGGCTTAACCTATTTGGGTGGCGTTTTCAATGTACTATGGTAAGTTTTATTTAATATTATGTATTTGTTTAATCAAATAAGTACCCAAAAATATCAATTCCAAAAGGAATATTAATAAAATTAATCTATTCATAATTCCATACAGATGACTCTATAGCTACATATTAATTTAAATATGTATGTTTTATGTATTTAACATCACGGATTAATCCTATTGATTTATGTCATATTTATAACCGCTTTATATGACCATTCAGAAATTCCTTACAGATTAGTGTTAAATGTAAATACAACATAATATGCTATTAGGTTATAAATTCTTTTAATTTATATTAAGTTTATTTGTATAAAGATTATTTGTATTTCTAAGAAATTGAAAATAAACTAAAACTTGTATTAATATTACACATACCTATTCACTTGTAGCTTTATTGGTATCTATTCATTGGTTATTAGTATTAAATGTTGATTTATTTTCATAGCAGAAGTGGCAAAATAAATATAATTGGGCTTCACAGTATTATCAAGTCCATGGTGTTACGTCTTTATTTAATGATTACCATTTCCTGGTATATATATAACATCAAAATAAAATTATATAGATATAGTTGGGGTAATTCAATTGCTAAATTGGACTTTCAAAATTAAAAATATCTTTATTCATGTAGGTCTATTACATACTCTTATGATATGTCAAATCTACCGTCAGTTCGGAATGATATCGAGATGAGAAGAACTGACAAGAAACTCAGCTTGTATTCTTTTCAAATAAATGTTATCCATATTTAAAATAATACAGATTCATTTAATAGAGTGACCACTAGCTTACGCTATTACTTACACTCAATTCCATTTTATATGACTTTATTATTAGTATTTATGAGTTAAGTATTAATTAATATTAATATGAATACTGCTTGCTAACAATAAGTTTGCACATAATAATATTGTAACTAACCATCGCGATGACTGCGAAAAGGGATGAATGGAAGCGAAAAACATAATACGCCGACCCCAAATAAATGGGATAAGGAAGAAGCAGATGATGAATATTCTAACTAGCCGATGTCATGACAATTTTTATGAGAGGAACAGAAGCCAAACAAGGGTTTCTTTGAATTTTAACCCGTCTGTCCGTCTGGAATATCAGATAGTTTCCTACGGTAAAACTTTAACAGTCCTCAACAACAGATCCCAGTTTTAGCGTAGGAAACTATCTGATATTCCTACGGTAAAAAAGAATTCATCAGAGACAAAGGTGGTTCGGTTATTTGGAAAAAAAAAACAATTCCGACTGATTTAAATTTCTAGTCCAAAACTACTGCATTTTCGACAGAAGCCTAGATTGGCCACTTTATAATTCTTAAGTTTTTTCTCAAAAATATAAGAATTTTGTAAGAAGTGAGAAGTGTGAGACGTTTTAATTGTCACAGTAATTATATCACAGAATATATTCGTTTGTTATATAATAATAATCTAATTGTTCTTATTATCTTTTGAAGTAAGGGTTACAATTTTACCATAAGGCTAATTAAGGTTAATTAAGTGGGTAGATAGCTATTATATGTGCCGGGAAATGTCTACCTACCAGTAAGAACACTTTTGTGTAGGTATGTTTTACATTTATGCGTTTTTCATATTGAGTTCATTCGGATGTATGAACTCGACTACCATATTTTCTATAATATTAATCCTTAATGACGTGCATTAAGGAATTGAAAATAAATAAAAAGTAGTTCAAAAGTGTACTCAGTTTAATTTTGAGATATTTGTTATTGCTAATTCACTATTACTATAATATATGTATAGGCATAGGTAGTTAAGTATATAAATTAACTATTATGTACTCAATTTTATACATATTCTATATGCAGATTAATTAAGCATATAAATGCATGGTTAAATAAAAACTATTACATTACCATGTCATGATGTTTACATTAAATATTATAATATTTAACATCATTCCGTCCATTGTCGGTATAGGACACTGTTTTTTGTCAAAATATAATTTTCAAACAATAATTTATCTATTTACTTATGATTTAACTATTTTACAGCTTATAATTATTTATTAGGTACGTAATAGATACATTATAGCAATATGTTTATAAAAGTTAAGACTTCCGTTACACCTACAAAAGCTTTAAACCTAAATGTTCACCTACCCACTCTGAATACAAATTTTGTCGGCGCAATAAAAACGCAACGGACATTCATGTATGGAACATAAATTCTGGTAATTCCCGGGAAAGACTTAAAACGTGCTTGTACTGCAACACGGCTTCGAAGGGCTCCCGTCGTCGAAGGGATTTCTTTGTTTTTAAACATACAAAAAGTCAGCCCCATCTCATTCTAAACGAAGCAGGTACAAAGTATGCACGATGGACCACATGTTGAATGCTTTTGCTAAAAGGAAAACTTGTCACTTCGCCCGAAAAGAGATTCACAAAAATCTGACGGAATGTGGATGGATTTTTATACCAAAATTGTTACAGGTCATACCGGACTATAGGCTATTTTGAAAATGTCTAAACTCTAATTCTAAGCATAGTATTTGTTATTTGCACTTTAACTATTTATAAATATGTTTGTTAATTATATAATCTTAACCTACATATATTGCTAGTATTTTTTTATATATTTAAAAACTTACTTGTAATCTATCTTGACTTCTCAGGTCATCTTGTGTCATACTATATCGGAGCGGTAGCAATCCATTCGCATAATAATAAATACAGCACAGAACACATGCTCACTTGTCAATTTTACTTAAAAAAAAACTTTTATGCACACGAAAAAATCTTAATCGAATATCCAGTCACCACACTTGCACTTAAAACGTCAACAGTCACAGCTTTCATTAAAAAAATATATGCGATTGTTTATTAAAAATAACAAATGTAAGCGAATCGAGACGACGTGCACCGCCAACGCGGTACCAACGGATATAGCAAGCAATAGCGGGTGGACTCGATCCCAACGCGCCGTTGGCGATTTCATCTCAATCTCGCCCGTCAGAACGGGACAGTAACATGACAATAAACGACTGTAAAATGTCAGGAGCGAAAGAGACGGCAGTTTTCTCATTATGCGCGCGTAGAACCTGACATTTCAATTGCGGCGTCCTGCTCGCACAGAAAGTTATTTCCTTACAAATATGCGGGCGTATTTGTTCTCTGTCTCGCTCTGGCGTGGATAGTGCTAACCAGATAATGTCTTAATCGCATTTTCTTAGCGCTATACTGACTGATGCACTAACATAAACAATGATAATTCATGGATTTGCATGAACGCTAAATGGTTTTTTATGGATTCGACTATGACAGAATGAATCAGGAATTTGTGGGGGGTCTGAAGTTATTTAAATGAGAGTAATAGCGACTCATTAAATGGAAGATAAAGTGAACTGTTGAGCTAAAAATATTTGCATCTTTATGTTGCGAAGAAAAATCAAATTAGCAAAGTATGTATATGCTAATTTGAATAGACTATTTCTTAGCACAGATCAAAGTTGTTCGAACTGAAACAAATATATAATATAATGTTGGTATGCATATAAGTGGAAAATCAGTAAGTTTTATAAGTTGAGATATTAATATTAACGTGTATATGTCTTAACTTATAATGTCTTCAACATATGAGGAATACATTACCTGCATACGTCTATTCAGATAACATAGGTAATAAGAGTGCACGACTTAATAGAGATATGTGTAGAAAAAACGAAGTAAGTGGCATAATGCACTAGTCTCGTCATACAAAATATTTGATCTATCATAAAAAACTTAGCTTTTGAACAATAAACGGCAGCCGCTTACGAGAGCAAACAGTAAAAGCTTCATTGACTACGGTTAGATTACCTACAGCAGTTAAATAAAGCACATCGCCTCTTAATTAAAACCAAACAATTCGGATAGCAGTGATTTCTAGTTGAATTTAAATAATGTATTTCAACTTCCGGAATGTGGTATTTAGAGCAGTCAAAATGGAATGTACTAAAAAAATAGTGTAGATAAAATGCACTGATTGTTTATTCACAAACAATGTTATAGATATTGGTGATATTAGTAAATATGTACGAATAACTTAGTACGGTATGTTAGTACCAGGTATGCTAGTATCTTTACATAGTAAAAAACAAAGTCGCCGCCTCTGTCTTGTCTCTTATGTCTTTAAAATTACGTAACGGATTTTAATGCAGTTTTCAGAAATAGATAGAGTGCCTCAAGAGGAAGGTTTGTATGTATAATAATTCATGTTATAGTACAGAACTGTAGTATTTTTAATATAAATGAAATAAAATGTGCACTTTATAATATATATTTTAATTACCTGAAGTAATCACGTTTACAGCACAGAGTATAGATCGGAAAAGGGGAGAGCTTTTTAGTTTTTTATTTTACATTACAAATTAGGTTGCGTTCCATTTCACATCAAGAACAAACAGAGAAATTCAAAGATGTGTAATTCATCTGTGCCGGACGGGTCGCTAGTAAGGTATAAAGAGGTAAAGTTTGTGAAAATGTTCGGGATAATCTCCGGTACTGCTGATCCGACTTTAAAACTTCTTATAGTGTTGGAAAGCTATCGAGAAAGGTATAGACAATGAAAAATAAAATAAATAGTTACAATGAAAAATATTTCAAAACGGGGTAAACGTAACTTGAAACATTTTGTTGTTTCTGAAGCGTTAAGAATGTTATAAGAAATAGCTTTAATAAGTTATATCGAGCACAAAATCAGGAAGGAATCAGGAATGATTTAAAATGTATGTATACTTAATCGCTACTACTGATAATTTGTAAAAACAAATATAGCTTCCATAAAGCTGTTCAAATTATCGCTGACATTTAAAAAAAAAACAATAGTAATGGATACAGATATTCAATTAAACTACGACAACTTTTAAAATCTCGGCAAGCAAATTCATACAATAATTTATATCAATATGAAGTACAATGTCACATTACAAGTTAATTAAGTACCTAACTTATACCGAACTTGCTCCATTTAGCCATTTTAAGTTCTTGAAATGGTCGATTAACTGAATGCATTTAACATTTCAAGCGAGTTGTACATGGACTGGAATAAATTTAATGTCGCATACAATGTTTAAATGGAAGGACCTGATAATTATCTATTTGTGAAGTGATGTGTAAATACTCACGACTGCATGTTTGAGGTACTGACTACTGCGCAAATGTTTGTTCAACGTTGACAGGGCGCTGACGGCTCAAGCAAGACACTCTTCTGGGAATCCATACAAAAATTCCTTGTGCACACAGAAGCTGGTCTATTTCACGTAATAGGTTCGTGTTGAAACTGGATTGGATTCGAATACGGAGGCTTTCCGTTTGTTTGTTTATTTGTGAGCTCGTGAACTATTATTGTTGGAAAGCCTCTAGTAAATTTCAAAGTAATACTCAACGCGTAATACTATAGGCTGTGTAATATCTTATCTGTGCTATAGACAACATGGAATATAGCTATAGAGCTGTAAAATTTAAATTGACTACCGTAAATTCATCCTGCAACCTGTATCTCTGTATATGGTTGTTAATAGAATACCTTCTCGAGTAAAAAATCTCAATTCTACATACTATAGCTTACAAAGGAATGTCGCTGTCAACGAAGTGCGTGAAATCGCGTCACCCGCAAAAGGTTACAGAATGAATCATGCATTAGTTACATGAAGAGTCTTCGAAAACTAACGTAGAGTGCATTGCATGTCTTAATGCACTTCCAACAAAAAGAGAAACACACATCTCGTATCGATAGAACGTGACAGTAACATCTTCACGAAAACATGTTAAACAACCTAACTTGTTAATCCGATCACGTGATTTCCGTCTGTAATTCATAAGTAACTAAAGTTCATTCTACTATAAAATACGACTGTGAAGGATTTCAGAATCGAACCCGTTTTTGGTACAAATGAAATGCACCAAGAAAAGGGACGGGGCTACAAAAAGCAATCGCGGTAAAGCAACTAAACTCGAAAGCTTAAAGGACTTGTGCTGTATTTTGTTTTGTACGAGCGAGATAACTTGATCAGTCTCACAATTCACCAAACATCACAATAACCGAGATGTGAACATATTAATAAATCTATTCTCAGTGGAATATGAATTAAAGTTGCATTCAAAGAAAAATCTTAAGCCCTTTCGTGCCGCTCAGAACGTAAAAAGAACAATTTACAAGTTCGTCTGGCGCAAAGTGGGACGGAGGATATATTCGAGCACGTTAGAAAGGGACGTCAAGTAAGCGGTCCGAAGTTGGAGGCTGTGTATTTTTTCTGAGTTATTATGCCGGTTTCGATCTTTAATTAAGACATTTTGTGCATTTATAATGAAATAACAACATGAGTCAACGTTACCGACACCTCGAAATGCTCGCCGTAAAGTATTTGACCTAAGAGGTAGAATGAGTTATCTATACTTAAGTGGTTTTTATTTTTGAGAATAATTTTTATGAGCCCGCTCACACTGATGCAGCTCTAAAAAATATTGCGGTATTTTTAAAAATTATTGTTTGTCCACTGTAACTTTAGGAAGATTTAATGAGTTCAGAATATTATTGTTTATTTTTAAATCACATACACGAACACATATATATGTCCCCTAAGAACAGTTATGGCGAATTCACCAGGAATTAAATCCTGGTGAATTCACCATGATGGGCTAACTGATCCGATTTCATCCGTCACTGGTATACAATGGTATACCGTTAGCGCAAAAAGGTGCACCATTTTTTTGAGGGTTTTAGTCTACTGTCAGGTGCTAGACCTGTAGCATAGCCACCTACATAGATCTATTGTGCTTGCCCTTTTTCATGGTTCACCTAGACTTGGTTTTTATCGGCTCAAGATAGAGTGTATATTTTCCACAGGAGATATTTCGTTTATGCATGAGCAGGCTACAACCACATAGAAAAATGCAGCATATCATTTGCTTTGTTAGTTATGTTTGGGTTAAGATGAGGCAGTGAAATTATTGAATATGGAGGCATGACA
The DNA here is from genome assembly GCF_030625045.1 of Achroia grisella. Taxonomy (NCBI): domain Eukaryota; kingdom Metazoa; phylum Arthropoda; class Insecta; order Lepidoptera; family Pyralidae; genus Achroia; species Achroia grisella. The sequence goes on from NW_026712590.1 coordinate 750,907, forward strand.
TCTCAATACTCCGGAATGGCAACGCCTGAGAATCACGGGCGTGACATGATTACGTATTATCTGCGATGATGTTATTTTTATTTGGGAGGTTTCGGCTATAGTCAGGTGCTTGGACTACTTCGCTACGTAGACCCATCAGGGATAAGAATTGAAGGATATTCTTAGGAGCGGTGGTTTTAAACTCCTTAGGATAGAGTGTAATCTTTCCAAAGGAGATATTACGTTCATGCATGAGTGGGCTACAACCACATAGGATGTGTAATGGCGTTTCCCTTTCAGTTTAGCAAAATCTGCAGATTTTTGTTATGCACAGGCCTAGGTTTGCCATGTGTTTGTTCAATTTTCTTTTGAGGGTCGTAGTCATGATGCATATGTTGTTTTTACTTAATAGCAATAGTCTATTGGAGTATTTGTTCGAGTAGCCCTATATTAGGGCTTTAGAATGTACAAATCCTGCGATTTCCGATGATGTTAACATCATGTGGACAGCTAGCTTGCCATTCCAGTTAAATAAAAAAGAAGGGTGAACAACATGGAAGTTAACCTAACATCATACATCGCTAACAATGGAATTATTGTTCCCATTACTGACAACCCCCTCCCTTTCCCCTAGGAAAGGAACTGGCGACATATCTGTAACTATTTACATGTAATTAGATAAACGTGTGAAAGAAATAAATCTATCAAAAGCTTAGTATACAATTTTATGTGTTTACAAGGTGTAGTTATAACACCTGCAAACGAGCTGATTAGCAGATCCAAGTTCGCGATTATAAGCAAAAAATCGTGGGATTGTTTATACAATTCGTATTTCATAACAATCATAATATTTGATTATTAATCGTGTTATGTGGTATTTATATTACGGTCGAGTTGTTTAGAATAGGTGGAAAATTATATAAGTATAATGTAGTTATTTCCCGCCGGTTTACCTAACATCATTTATATCTGTTGTAATTTTCAAATATTTACGTAGATAAATAACAATATAAGGAAAATATTTGGAGATAGAGATTTATTGGAAAGATTGTCAAGCAGTATATTTAACTACTAGCTATGCCCGCGACTTCGTCTGAGTGGAGTAGTCGACTAACGATGAATTTACATACAAACTTTCATTCCCTATTTTATTCTACCCCATTGAGGGTAATTTTTTTACAAACTTTGAATGTCATATTTATTTATATTTAATATATGGTAATTTTTTTAAGATATGTTTCAAGTTTCTAGCCTTAAAAATGACGATACTTACATATAATGTTTCATCTCCCCTTTCAACCCCTTACAATCTACTTTCACAAGGTGCCAAATGTGTGTATCAAATTTTATTTAAATCAGTTGGCTACCCAGTTGAATAATTCAGAAATTAACCAATGGTTTCTATAGGGCCACTTTCAGGTCGACCCGTAAGGGTGCCACTAGTCATCTACTCATAGACCCTTTCACATATGGTAGTTTCTTTTTAATAGTATAAAAGTGACCGTTTAGTTAAATTTACGTTCACAGAAATAACAAACCATGATTTTAAACACACATGGGACACAAAAACGAAAATGAACGACCACAAAATAATGCTACAACTACAGGCTAACAACGATATTCTCACCCAAACCGGTTCAGGAATAAGCGATCAATTTTATTAAGAGGGTTAACATAAAAGTTAAAAAAAATAAACACTTTGATAACAGTAACGTGTGACAGGCTCTGGCGGAGGAATTTATGTAAATCTATGGAAGTATAAATGTCAAGTTACAACTTTTACCCAACTGCCAAAAGGATGATAATGTTTCGGATGTGTTCGTTTATGTGTGTAAAACTGTAAATATTTATTTGCATGTTATATGTATGAACAGGATTTTACTAATGTACAAAATGCGAAAGTTGAAATGTTTATTTATTATCTTAATATAATCCCTGAATTTGTTAATTAACTCTTGGAATTTGTTAATTAACTTTGGAATGGTCTCTGAACTCACCGTTCAGAGACCATTCTTACTGCTTTTCTGCTTCAGAGACCATTCCACTGTCGTTGACAGCAGCTAGTACATCATTATAATTCATTCACTTTATAGAAAGCGACTACCAGAATGAATAATATGAATTGTATTATAACTAGAAGTCTCTTGTTAAATAAATTACTACAAGGATATTAATGTATAGATTTGATAATTTACTATATAGGTTGTTATCATAAACACACCTGCTAAATAAAACAGAACATGACCTCCAACCGCAGATTTAAGAATGTTACAGACACGTACAAAGAATATTGACGACCTAATCAAATGGATATTCGATTCGATTTAAAAGAGTTCAAAATTGTTACAACTATAATTTTTTGTGAAATTATAATTATTAATTACGTAGAATGTTAAACACTTGTAACATTTCGCATATAAAATTCATCAGATCATTGAGTACTTATTTATATATAATAATTAGCTACACATTTATGTATGTATGTTATGTTAATGATGAATGTTATAGAAATTTATATATATTTTACCTTGTTTATATATACGTATATTTTTCACATTTCTCATTTATATTACTGCACCGCCAACAATCTATCTCTGCACCACTCATGGTTGACTGGTAGATAACGCCGCAAGGTGTTAAGTCCGCTATTGTTTTGTGCATTGAAGTTAAATAAATAAAATTATCACAATTAATATTATGAATGGAAAAGTGTGTATTTATATGGAATTGTAATATTAAAAAGGCTCACTGTCGACCTTGTAGAATCCTTTTTATGTATATAAGTACATACATGAACGGCGTCAAAGACACTACATTACATGATGGTCCTAGTACTTATTACCAGTTGTCATTCCCGAGTACTTTGACATCATGGGTCCGTAAATTTAATGTAGTGATAGAATAATCATCATCTGATCTCATCAACTGAAATACACCTTACAAAGTAAGGCTGTACAGCTTAAAGTATGTTGTAAAGACAAAAGTGCCCACGCAGATGACTCTGTACGAATTTACCTCGGTCTAAATCACTTATATCAGAAATTATTTCAACAGGGTTCGCTGCTGTATGGCAACTGAATAGACAAATTTGAGTAAAGTCAGCATATGGTTATGAATTCCCATGAAGTTCTTTAGCAATTACTACAGATGACACTGCAAGATATTTTAACACTATTACATTACATAAAACCATGATGCATCGTCATGTGAAAAAAGATGAAATATTATTCCATGGTTTCATTACATTTCTGGAATGATTTACCTGCAGTTTCTATCTGATTACACATTACGTCATTTTATTCAGATACTAACTGTTCCCGTGACATCGTACGTGTGTAATTCAGTAATTATAATAAATAGATTAGATCGTCGAGATTCGATCATAATTAATTCTAAGTTTAAAGTTTGAATAATATTAAGGTTCAGTTAGCTTTAAACAAATCAAGGGATTATATTTTACTATTCATGAAATAATAATCCATACGAGGCCTAGCCAAAAGATTTTTTCGAAATTTAGATTTGAAGTTATCTAAGATTAAGAATTTGAATTGTAAACGGTTATGAAGGTATAAAATAAGGAGTTTAGCATAATGATATAAAGAAACAAACTAATAAGAGTACGGACTATATGTCTGTGGAGAAAAAATAAAATATATTCCTCTGTATGCGCAATTTTCGTACAAAGCTTTTGCTTCACGAATTATAATAATACAATATCACCCAATTAACTGTTTGCCCTATGGTTGACTGGGAAAAAATGCCTTAAAGTGTTAGGCCCATTATGTGTACCTTTATTTGTGTATATATACATTAAAGTTTTAATAACTATCTGGATGCAAGGCGATCCTCCACCGTGCGTTTTTCTAGAAATTTTTTGGCTACGCATGACCACATTGTGGGATCACTTTCTAGCAATGGTATTTCCGAACTGATATCATATTGAAACCTCCAAGAAAAGAGCTGATACCCTCATAACGGGCCGGAAACGCACTTACAATTCGCTTAGTGGGTGCTCATGGGCGGCGGTAATCACTTACTAACAGGTGAGCTGCAAGCTCGTTTGTCCTCTATGCTATAAAAAATCTCAAGACTCTTAAACATTATGCTTGTACGCTCTATGTATCTATGCCTACTACCGCCTACTACCAGTAAACTGCATATAGGGTACAAGGAGCTGCAAATAAGAACAGCATCTCATCTAAACTGTATTGGTAAAGATTGCTACAGGTTGTTAATTTTAAATGGACTATACAGTGGCTACTTGTAAGCAAGTTAATGTAGATAGATACTTAAATTAATAGTGATGAAATTTAAAGTATAATACAGTGAAGTAATCTATACATATAAATAACCGTTTTTTATTACATGCATATGAATATAAATACGGTACATACATACGGTACATACCAAAATAACATTTTTTATAATTTTTGTCTGTCTGCCGGAACAAACTCCAGCTAATTTCTGAAATAGTTGGACCAAATTATGACGGGACTTTTTTTGAGAGCTAGCTGATGTAATAAGCAGTAACTTTGTCTACTTTTATTTTAGAAAAATAAAGAAAATTCCATGCGGACGAAATCGCGGGAACAGCTAGTAAAATATGATTACAGTTTCTCTAATAAACTTTCAATAATATTAATATTGTAATAATATATCGAGAAATCAATATAATAATAATATCTCAAGACAACTCACATAGCGCCATCTAGTCGCAAGCTATGCAGAGTTACAGGTTGTAGTATTACGGAATGAGAGACCTGTGTATATGTATGAAATCTGTATTTATTGTAGTTTTTAAATTAATATTAAAAAATAAATAAATATATTTTATGTACAGGAGCTGAAATCCGGGGTCGGTCTCGGATGCTGGAGTGTGTGCTGCACTCCAACGATTCGTTGCTGGAGTGTGCCGTTGGAGAGATGATATCCTCGCTCTAGAATTCAATGTCCTCTTCAAATTCAGTATTTTCACTCCTTTTTCTCTTTTTCTTCATAACAATATTGTTATATTTTCTTTCCAGTTTTGTACGTTAAGCTCTGTATTGTTTGTTTACTATTTACTCTAAATTATTACACATGTCATTTAACTTTTTAATATTTAATAGTTTTCTTTTCTTGCCATTATTTTTTTGTTTACTCATAATCTAAATATATATAACTCAAAGGTGACGGACATAGTGATCTATCAACGTACAGCCCAAACCACTGGACGAATCGGGCTGAAATTCGGCATGCAGGTAGATGTTATGACGTACGCATCCGCTAAGAAAGGATTTTGATTAGTTCTACCCCCAAGGGGATAAAATAGGGGATGAAAGTTTCTATGAAACTTTGTCAATTTTAAACCGATCGGGCTAAGACTTTGCATGCATAAAGCTACTATGATGTAGGCATCCCCTAAGAAAGGTTTATGATATATTCCATCCCTAAGGAGATAAATTAACGCGAGCGAAGCCGCGGGCAAAGGCTAGTTATATATATATGTTTTATATTCATACCACATAACATTAAAGAAGTAGACAGGTGATATATTATTTAAAATAATATTTTATTAATCTGCCTCTTAGTTCACACGACGACTGAGATGATTCACACGGCAGTCGTGGGGACGCTGCCATCTGTATTGTCCTGTCCTGTTCTTTGTAATTTACTTCCGCAAATATAATGTTAATAAATAAAGCAATTGCATTAAATACCACGGAGCCATGACATCGAAGTCCCCCGGAATGGAATGCATAGAATGTTGCCATGGCGTCACGTAACGTCGTAATATACTTGGTGCTGTTCATACCATATATGTGATGATGTGATGTGACAGACGATCAGGTGGGTTGTCAGCTTATTTGCGTATAGCGTTCCAAATTCCATTCCAAAAAATCATGGTTTTTTCTAGAACTAAGTAAAAATTGGTAAGAGAACTTGAGAGTAACTAATTAAGTTTTAACTAAAGCAAATTTAGAATTTGTGTCCCTTCACTTATCTCATCCCGAGAAAATACGAAACCTTATAAATTGGTTATAGATACAATCCCAATTTGGTACATGTTTTATCAGAATCGGCCGAGGCAATTATTGATGTCGTGAACATGAAGGTGTTTGTTAATTAGATCTTTGTTATCAATAAATCCCATCCAACCAATCAATGGCTGTGTTATCTCACAGAACTGCACTGAAATATTATCACATTAGATTTTTTAATTAACTTATCTCTACCTTACCACTTACCATCAGGTGGGCCGTTAGCTTGTTTGCCATTACAGTTACAAAAAATGTACCACAACACTAACGTTGCGATACTTCTGTAGTAAACGTTTTTTATAAAATCCATACCATCTAAATGCTCTATTATATATGTATGTTGGTCTCTCCATCTGTCTGTTAACTTTACAAGACTAAACTGCTCAAGCGACTGTAATGAATTTTGACGAGGGATTACGTTTTTTTTCTTATGGATGATAATGGAATGGTGGACCCGCCTGCGCTAACGGTTTACGCTGGCGGGGCACCAGTGGAGGAGGATAAGATCAGCATGAGGTCAGGTCAGCTAGTCCATCGTAGTAAATCCACCAGGAATTTGTAACAATGGTTTCCAGGAGGAACCACGTGAAAGTCGACCTGACATGGTACAGTACTAGCAATGGGGTTATTAGTCCACATTACTAACAACCCCCTGCCCCCCAGGGATTGTGTTAAGAACAAGCTATCTTTTATTTAAAAAAAAACAGCAGAAGCACGTGTAAAACCTGGCACTTTTACATAATAATCTCAGGACAATTCACACAGCGCCATCTAGACCCAAGTTAAGCTAGCTAGAGCTTGGGGTACTAGATAACTGATACATATACATAGATTTTTTTTTTTGTAAATACATACATATAATACATAGAAAACACCCAGACCGATACAAACAATCATACTTATGGATACAAATGTATGTGCCGTGCGAGGAATCGAACCCGCGACCATCGGTCGTAAAGCGGTGTGCTAGACCGCTAGACCACCGAGGTCGTATATATATACAGAATTGGGGTTTACATCATAGTAGTGTGTGATAGCGGCATCACAGATATCACGTTATCACGTGATACCCGTGATGCTGCTCATGCATTACCATTCTAGAGGACTAAGATGCCTCTTGTCCTGTAATTTCATTGCCTGTTGTATATCATATAACCGAAACACAGCTTTAAAAGCAAGCTGTGTTGCAGCTGAAATAGGCTTGGGTTAGGTACTTATTTAGAGAACATTTTACGTCTACCTCTGGGGTAATATGCGTATTCTTGTGTGACCATCGTTATCCACGTATCAAATGAAATCGATATCCAAATAAGGTATAAAGATTCTATATACGTATAATTGAATCATCTAAAAATTGAAAATATAAACTCTGGGGCGAAACGCAATCGTAGATAACAGCGGGACAAAAAATGAGAAGTCGATATATACTAGTGAGATGTGTGAGTGGAACAGAAAGATATAAAGTCATAAATATTGCACAGCTGGATTCTCCTTACCCGATACTTTTTTCTCCAAAAACGAATATCTGTGAGTCGTTTACGGGTTGAGTATAGTCGAGTACGCAAGTGTTATTTAAATGTCCCATAGTTAGGAAAAAAAATTTTTGGGACAATATATTTATATTAATATAAATTAGTAAAGTATGTCTATTTATTGGTTTGCTACTTTTTCAATAACGGCTGAAACGGTCATTAATGGTCATTATTCAAAATTGACGTTAAGGTAAATTGTAAAAAACCAAAAATATGGATGAATTCGCGGTTGAAGTTAGTCTGCAATAAAATTTCTTCTATGGTAATGAGACTTTACAATAATATAATATATTTTAGACTTTAGCCAGTTTGTAGACTATATTTTCGGCCGATCAGTGTTTTATAAGCTGTGTTCCAAATAATGGTTTGGATAAAGAGTTTTTATGTGAATAATACAAAAATAATGAACTGTGCTAATAGATACATATAGTGTACAAATTAAGCAAGTACTATATGAATATTTTATGACAGCAACAATCGTATTACTTGCTATTATTCTGTTATATTATAATCTGTGTTATTTTCCACTGAAATGACTTGTTGAACTGTAGAATAAAGACTAAATATAAAATGTGGTTAGAGTTAGGTACCTCCATAAATATATTTTCCGTTTTAACTTCCTAATAATTACAAATTTCGAAGTCATTGAACTCTCCATTGAAAATAAGTAAAACGTTTTGTTCATAACATTACTTCTAGGGCAAGCCAATAAATCTAAATAGGCTTTATTGGGAACCCTATAGAGGACCCGACGTCGCGGCTATATCAACATAACATGCGTTATTAATACTATCGGGGACCTCATCGATTAGTCATAGCATTATCGGGTTAAGAAGTCATTTGTTATTTACTTTTTTATTGTAGAGTAGCGTCTAACTGCGGAAGATGGGTTAAACCAAGTGACAGTACAGCTCTGTGGGAATTAATATTAAATTGCTTTTATGTGAAGTTAATTCTTATCTGTGGTATTTTATTATTCTTAGTCATAATAATCACAGACGACTGTTATTTATTTTTTTATTTGATTTCCACAAAAACGACTATTTCTGGTGTTTTTTTGTAGTTGCCGTTCAATTAGATTAGATACTTTAGTTACTTTAGATAACTGGCAAGAAACTAAACTGCTACATTGATATATGTTCTGTTGTTGCGTTTTGTTTCTAAAGAGGACTGGCACTATTACTAGCAAGGTTTAAAATTAAAATTGTATGTATGAATTGGTATGTATCTACTATTTGAGACAATATTTTAAATGGTTAAATTTTAAATTATTTATTGTTAGTTTTTGACATTTCTTCCAATTATTATCTACTACACCACTTCTGCTACACTTTCACCCACTTACCACTTCACATGTCACGCTATTTTATATTGATTGGAGGAGATCTCTTTAAGATATAAGTCCTTCCTTGCTCACGTTGTTGGAAATTAACATTGTTAATATATTTAAAAGTGCAATAAGGAATGTATAAAATAGTCATTTCAACCAATCTAGTAGAATTTCATGGTCCGGTGTATTTAAACCACAAAGCCATATGTAAATCACGCGTCCAATTCACCTATTTCAAAAAGGAAACGTTCACATCGGGAGAACTTGAGATTGTAGTTGTGAGTTGCTTTTTTTACGTCGTAAACTTTCCGAGAAGAGGTGAGTGAGAAAAAAAGTGGGAGTCGTTTCGAAAACTCCAAATGAACGGTTTTGGTAGACTTCCGCCCGTGATGACCGCTGGCGACGAGGGCATTAGGGTGTACGCACAGAGAAACTATAGACTCGTAATTTACCATCATCAATATTAAGACTGTAAATAGAATAGAAATAATATTTATTTAGATAAACTTAATACACTTTTAAATAGATATTGTATTAATTCTATCGCTCTTTCGAATTTTAAATTAATATATTATTATCTGAATACTCACTGATAATTTATTCTTCAATAATGAAACCTTTACCACGTGATGAAATTACTACTAATATAATTTATATACTAAAAAAACGACCATTCAACCTCTATTTTATTACTATAGTAATCTTCTTTACACCGTTTTTTTTCTTTACTTACAAAATTGTATTTCGAACACAGATGAATTCAATAAAGTTGATACTTAAATATAATTTTAAACCAAATATGTCAAATATATATCGTTTTTCAATATAAAGGCATGCTATTGTGTATATAAATAAAATTAAGCAAATAACTTGAGCATATTATTACGAATAAATTCGACTCTATACTACCCTAGTTCGCGGCGTGAAGAATGTTATTAAGTGGGTGAGCAGAAAAAACAAAAATATCTCTATCGGCGTCCGAGACGTGATAATTAGTAGATATAGGAGTTCTGATCCGCCGTCACGGACAAACACGTTTTTATAATCGAATATGTGGAAATATTACTTACCTACTATTATTTATTAGACTACCTACTTTATGATGTCAATTTGTCATGTTTTGGCGGATGTAGTTACAGACTATATATACCATAAAAATACATGATTATATTCCTATTCCTATATTATACCGTATACTATTAAAAAAAAATAGCATCTCCAACAAAATAAAAATCATGTAGGTAGTACATTTTAGCCGATTATGACGTCAGGTATTTGTATTATAGTATAGAATATAATAGTATAGTACAGATTCAATTGAGAAGAACTGGCAAAAAACTCAACTGATTTTTTTAAGTTGTTTATGTAGAGTATCAGTTAATTTTGACGAATCTAGAATTATCAAAGCAAATATTAGTGCACATACCCAAGGATGCATAGCGTTGAAACTTTATATTTCTACTTGTGTATAAAATATACTACTATATTCCCTACAGCACATAAATATAATCGGTAAAATTAGTTTCATAAATCTTCCATTTTAATTAGATGGGCAACGCTAAATAATATGTACATATTTCACATAACGACATCTATTTTTGACCCCCTACCAGCGGAGCTAACGGTATACGCTGCGCTGGCAGGGCTCCATTGAAGGATTATAGGGGTCTGAAATCAGATTAGCAGCCTATGTTGTCGACTTCACATAATTTTCAGGGAAAACCGCGCAAAGGTCGACCTGGCATGCTACGTTGATATTAATAGAACCACTATTAACCATTATTAACAATTTCCTTATCCATATACGGTTATTTGCTATTACCACCGTATCTAGTTATTACATTATTAATTCTAACTAATTAATTATTAATATTGAATAGATTATTGACTAAATTATTGTCATTAAATAAAACTATAAACTATTGCAATCTTGCCTCGTTATTGGTAACACGAAATAAAAAGAGTATAATTACGTTTGACGAAAAACGGATGGATTTTAGATAAAATAATTAACGCCATCTGTATTGAACGGACAAATCATAAATAAGCAACGTGGAAACAGTAGGAACTAATAAACGGGCGGCAGAATGCATCATGTGCTACAAAACTTCCAAATCATTTCCTAATTTTCTAATAGATGTCGCTAACTGCAACTATATGCTTTGAACAATGCTAATAGATGGCGCTAATATAACCCGGCTCATGAGAATGTTCATTTAATAAGCGGAAGACTTTACAATGAAACGTGGTACTAAATTTAGTTGGTTTATAATAAAAGCAATGTTGAAGTCGATATGAACCAGCCACTGTTCTGTCGCGATGTTGTCAGTCTGTTGTCGTGTTCCAAGCAAAATACTGTGAATGTAATGTCACTTTACCAACTGGATTTGTCGTGAAACTGCTGTGTTGTGTTATATTTACTTCAATTGTGACTGAATATTGTATGAAATATTAAGCTTAGAAGCCGGTAAATGCAGTGAAGTGTTTGTTTGTGATTTTTAGTGACCGTTTTTGTGTTGAATCGTGTCTTGAAGCTAAGATCGCCGCGATTACTTCAAGTTCGCCGGCTTATCATGTTGTGGTGAGTGTATGATCGATATTTACCCCCTTTTAGTCTTCAAAGGGCTCTTTTTGTACAAAATAATACTTGTTTAAATTATTTTTAATTGATAAAATGAATGTTTTTAGTTGTCTAGCCTCAATATCTAGCAAAACGATCCTATAAATAATGAATTACCGTTGTTCGTATTTCCCACACATCTAATTACCGCTGTTTACTGCCTTATTATTTAATAATTGTCATGTACACACATAATTTCAAGTTAAACCAATATTTTTTTAATGTTTATCTTATTTTCGTAAACATAAACAGTGCAATTATTCAGCTAAATATCATCTGGAAATGCCTTCAACGCTTTCTAAATGTAATCTATTCATTATTCATCTAATTTGATACAGAAATAATTCATAATGAAAAAAATATTAACGGTCTTTTTAATGAATTGAAAAAAAATCAAACATGGATCAAACAGCAAGTCAAAACAATAGATGGGAATGGTATTCTAACATCATCCCTTAATATTAGTATTGTTATGTGGATGTAATAATTATTCAGAGTATCAATTATTGTTTATTTAATAACTAGGTAGGTACTTCAAAAAAATAGAAGATTAACTTCTACAATTTTAAAAAGGAGGTGGATTATAAGTACTCATACAATGTGGGCATACATTTTATGGGTATTTATTAATTGATTAAGCTAAATTAAATCCTGTAGTTTTGTAAGTCTTTTCAATGTTATTCATAATTACATCATTAATTTGACGTATAAATATATTAATTTTCTCTTTAAATGTTAATTAAGTATAATAATAATTCTGTACAATACACATAGTACTATCTAGCCCCAAGCTAAGTAGAGCTTGTGATATAGGTACTGGACTATTGATCCAGATACTTAAATACATTGTTTTTGTAAATATATACATGGAAATGTTAACTATAAATAACAAAGATTAACTGGATAATATGTTTTTTGTTGTGTATTTATATCAAAGCAACACACTCTATTTTTTTAGTTTTTATAAAAATTTCTTTATGGGTATTACAAGGTCAGGAATGGAATTTACACACATCAGATTATACAGAAACAATTCCCTACTTTCTGAAGACATAATGTTAAAAAAATTCAAAATGAATAAAAATTAACATTCAACAAAAAATAAATCCAATTTCGCAACCTCATTACTATAAAACATAATCACTTAAGATTGTTTCAAAACCAAGTCGTACTGAATGTTACTCCTATTGCAAAATATCTGTTTAATATGTTGCCAAAATTAATTAACAGAAAAATATCAGTGTTAATGACTCACATGTTATCCTTAATAAAGTTACATAGTTTAATTAACAAAAGAAAATATATTCTTTCAAGTTTACATCACAAACTTATGCAACTTATAATGTGGTTGTTTTTCATTAAATCATACAATGCAACTTTTATGCAACATTATTACTTATATGATTCATGACTATATTCGAGCATCTCTTTAGTTAGTTGGCTAAATACAGAAAACTTATACTAGGTTCTCTGTATGTTTTCTATTTGTAATTCAATAAAACCATTTCTATATAATATATGTAAATTTACATAATATACACTATTCTTTATTACAAGCATATAGTAACAAAAAATATAATTTGTTTGACATCAAATTTGTCCATGGATGTTTGAATGCAAATTTGGATTCAAAATTTCAAATATTATCTAATATTATCTATACCCAAATACAATATTTTTGATTAGATATTTATTAATAAAAATTTAAATTATTTCATATATTTAGTTTTATAATTACTAATACTAATTTTAAAAACACTATGAATACTGAAGACATAATAAATAAATAAATAAATTCAGTGTATATTATCCTGCTAACATATAAAATGTTTATTCTATGTTTTTGTTATATGATTTTTTTTAATCAAGACATGGTTCTTTACTATACAAAATGTGTTACAGCAACTGTAACATGGTTGTAACATAATACTACCCACGTAAAATATCCATTCCCATTCCTAGGAACTACAAAATTATAAGGTATCATGTCAGCATACCTGGTAATATTATTGGTACATGTTAATAAATAATAAAGAACACTGGACTATTAACACAGCGCCATCTAGTCCATGATAAGCAGAGCTTTTGTTATGGGTACTAGACAACTGATATAAATACTTAAGTAGATATTTTTTTTGTAAATACAGACGTACTTAATATTAGAAAACACAAATACCGATACAAATAATTATACTCATGAATACAAATGTTTGCTCCAAGCGAGGAATCAAAACCGCGACCATCGGAAGTAAAGCGGTGTGCTAAACCGCTAGACCACCGTGTTATTCTACAATCTAGTATTAGACCTGTGAAAGAAGTTTATAGACAATAGAAATAGTTGAGGTTGTTGTAGATGACTATCCGTATCTCTGTACTAAATTATCACAGATGTCTAGGATGACACCTTATATGATAGCATGACGTGTCAACACTATCAGTTTATCAAGTTTCCGTTCATTCTTTTATCGTATCAATTGCTACTGCAATATGTAATATCATTTTGGGGTTAAGTGTTTATCATAATAATATTGACATATTTTTGTCATGGTTTATCTAATCTTAAACATATGCATTAATCTTCAAAATATCTTTTATCCTACTGTATATCTATGAACGGGCCTCCAGCAAGGTGGACCGACTGTCTGGTCAAGATCGCTGGAAGGCGTTGTATGCGAGCACCGCAGAATGGATAGCAGTTGTAGAGATTATTCGGGGAGGCTAACACTTATTGTACCATGACAGTAATGCTTATAACGGGTACGATGGTTTAGCGGTTTAGCACACTGCCTTACATCCGATGGTCGCAGCTTCGATTCCTCGCACGGTAAAAACATTTGTATTCATGAGTATAATAGTTTGTATCGGTCTGGGTGTTTTCTATGTATAATATGTATGTATTTACGTACAAGAAAATGTGTCTAGGTGTGTGAATATTAGTTGTCATACCATAATTTAGCGTGGGACTAGATGGCGATAAGTGAATTACTGATATTAAAAATGATAATTTGATCTGTCTGTTGGTACCTTTTTACGAATAACAGCAAATGAATATAATGGAATTTAACGTGTAACGTAATCAAGGACATAGGTTATATTTATCTCTATTCAAAAGTGCTTAAATATAAGTTTATTTGAATAAATAATTTTCTATTCTATTCTCTAATAGCAGACAAGATAATGGGAAAACATTATGTGTATAATATAGTGCAGCCACTGAAAAAAAGGGTTACCTGAAATTTTCACGAAGCAAGGACGTGGGAAAATTATTTACGCGCAGGTATTTTCTTTTAGTTTGTTGTATTCATGGTTTATAGTACGTTTATGTACCTGATCAAGTACTCTCTGCCTATCCCATAACAAGCGTAGTATGTTACGCATAGATATTGATGGTGGTATTACTGTTACACGAATAACTACTAGTGAACTGTATAATTCATATTTTTTTGGATATGTTTGTTTGTGAGACGAATAATTAGTACAGAACCCCTCTATAATGTATCTTGCTGTCATGCTATCATAACTTTGTTAGATCATCATTCATAATAGTACAGACCCAAATTCTTTATTTACTTGTCGACAGATGTGTGTTTGTTTTAATACCCTTTCGAGGGTGTGATTTTCTCATACATATTCTTCTGAAGGGTGTTGACTGTTTACAGTTCTATTATCTAATATTATCTTTTCTCATATTTGATGCACAATGCCCGTTTATCATTAGGCGAGGTGTGGTCACTTAGAATTACCTATAAAAACAATAAGTTGTTATTATGGTCTTTGCAAATGAAACAAAAGAATCCATAAATTTAGTTGTGTTTAATGTCCTGTCCGCAATAATATAGTTGAAAAGTCCTGTGTATTAATATAGAATAAGATCTATCTGTGTACCAAATTTTATTCGAATCCGTCCAGTAGTTTTTTCGTAAAAGAATAACAAACATTCATCTTCACATAATTTCGCGTTTATAAAAGTATGGATGAAACCACACAATTCGTGCAAAACAGTGATAGTTAGATCACATGTGATAATATTTATTGCTAATTAGTTACGTAGTTTTGCACCTTTCTGAAATTACGTCCTCCTCCAGACAGTGGTACAGTCAGCTTCAAATAAATCGATGGCATAAAATTATCATAGGACACACAAATTGAATAAAGTACGCTGTCAGAATATTAATAACCCTTATGTGTTAACCATTCAAAGAGACACATTTCTATTTTAAATAAGCCGGCAGAATGAATCCTTTTTTTAATAAATCGATTAAATTTGGGGCGTAAAAGTAAATTCATTAGTTTTGAAATTAAAACGTTGAAACTGACATGTAACTTATGCGTCGCTTAATATTTGAAGCCAACTGTACAGTTAGTGTAGCTAAAGTATACCTAATGTTAATTATGCTAAAAAGACACACCTGTTCGATATTCCACTAGACACCTCGAAGCAAGCAGGTGTCCTGACTAATAAAACTAAAAATAAAAATTAGTCAACCAATGCGTTTATTTGTATCTACTTATGTAGTAGTTAAACCATAGGACTTTTAAAACTCGTGTGGTCAAAACTGATTAGCTGTTATTAGTTACTTGAAAAACAAATTTTATTGTTTACTATTTAGGATCACAGATGAATAGAATGGATATAATCTTTATTGAAATAAATTAATACATATCAACACTTTTAAGTCTGTGTTCCGGAGTAGAGGTGGAAAAAAAAAGGTCTCATTTTTTAATTCCACCACTACTCCGGAACACAGACTTATCACAAGAAGAAAGAGCAAAAAACTTTGTGTTGCTCTTTTAAATTAACCTCGTTCTAAGTAAATATACATTAACAAGGATTAGGCATGCGACAATGACAATGGAAACCATTACACACTCAATATTTATGTATTCATATAAACTGAATGATGAATTGACATATTACTCTACTATAATACTCGTTATCTAAATTAAAACTCAGTAATATTATCAGTTCTAGTTGGTATAGTATTTTTTTAAAGTATAATGTCTTGTTAATTGTAAGCACAAATTTGTGATATAAATGTCGTAAGGTTGCGCTTAATATATTAAATATATTTTAATGTTATATATAATGTAATTGTGTCGGTGTAAACTTTGTTGGTGACATAATGAAATTAAAAAAAAAAACGATATATTCAGAAGATTCAGTTCACCCAAATAAGCATCAAAGGCATCGAAAGGTCGCTATCACAGTTCCTTACGTTCTCGGGGCAACGCCCTACCCGGTTCTTATTTTTTTCTCGGTCTGCGGCTATAAGCCCCGGCACACATGCATCGGAGCCGTTAAACCAGACAATGGTGTCTACACATCTGGGCTGGTGATGTCACACACTCCCCTCGGTTGATGGTCAATGTATTTTGTATAGCTTACGGTATTACGTCGCATTACCTATGGGGTTGTGACAGTGCCTAAAATGTAACATGCTACGTCAATTGACTGAGTAGATTGCCTAAAATGAAGATACCAATAAGCTATCATACCATATACACTGTGTCTAAGACATAACTTTTGGTTGACAACTATACATATAAAATCTTATTTCATTCCCATATGGCAGTTAGTTATGTAAAATAATTGTTAACAATTTTTAATGATAATTTAACTGAAACTCTGATACATCAGTAATATCTTTACATAGTATAAAACAATGCCCGTCGCTGTCTATTCGCTTATATCTTTTAAATAACACAAAGTATTTTAATGTAGTTTTCAGCAATAGATAGAGTAATTCAAGAGGAAGGTTTATATATAAATTACATGTACACCCGTGTGAAATTTGGGCGGGTAGATAGTATATATAATAAATCGCAAAACTATAATTATCTACATAATTTTAAATTGTTTGTAATGAGAATGGTTTGCAACGTCACTACGTAATTAAACCCATGGTCTGATCCATTAAATGAAGTATGAAAAGAGCGAGTCTAATAGTTGAATTGCGATTCAAAATTATAAACAAGGATCGATTTAGATCGAATTAGATTTTGTGCAAAGTCATCCGTGTGTGTCACCTATTTCAGAGGCCCATCAGATTGTTAAATATTATTTTGGTTGAAAAGTGCAAGTACGGTAATATGGCGTCTTGGTACTCTGAAATTGTAGCTGGATCTTGTGATGACGTCATGTCTGTGATGCTGTCCGATATAAGCGATGCTACAATGGTTACCACTTACCTTAAGGTACGGGGCGTCAGCTCTTGCCGTTCTAGGTACATAAAAAACTGGCGACCTAACCAAACTGCGCATAGTTATGTAATAGGGTAAAAATGTGGCCAATACAGTATAGTTTCCTTTGTTCATGGCATCCTTCATAATGTCTTCAACCCTGTTAATCAGTAACCTAGAGAATAGTTTACTGATTAACAGTTAGCACTATCCTATCATCTTGTTAACCCGTCTTATTGATATAATATACACAAAACAGTTTATGTTTAAATTAAAATCCATGTGGGCGAAACCGCAATGAAAAACTGGTCTAGATATAGGATGATTTTAGTTACATGGCTGACCTCATCTTTCCAATTTGGATATCATAAACATTACATATTCGCACGTTGGTATTGTTAAAATGGGGCAGTAGAGCATACAATTCACGAACGGATCTAAAGCTACAGTCAACAAGCATCTTGGAAAGCATACAAGTATGTGTAATATATTTTTTATTAGTCCAAACGGACAATATTTTTTACAAATAAGTAAAGAAATTATCCCAAATCATTACATACTATAAAACAAAGTCGTTGTCGCTGTATGTCCGTCCCTATGTATGCTTAAATCTTTAAACCTACGGAACGGATTTTGTAGCGGTTTTTTTTAAATATATAGAGTGATTCAAGAGGAATGTTTATATGTATAATACATGTACACCCGTGCGAAGCCTGGGCGAGTAGCTAGTTAGTATATAAATGAGAGAGTTCCGGGGTAACAAACATAAATACAACCGAATTCATAATCTCCATTTTTGAAGTCGGCTATTAAATATAAATGAAGCCGACTCTTTACCTATTATTCAGGTATGGAAAGAGGATCAACGTTATAACAATCCAATTAATTTGTAACCAACAAAACAAATTCCACTGGGAACCATTTTCAATTCACCACATTTTTGTATTTAAATTTATTATTATCTATACATATAAATAAAATTGGGGTATCTGTTTGTAATATTGAAATAACCGTTTTTTACTGCATGCATATTTACAATTACAATTTTTGTCTGTCTGTCTGTCTGTCTGTCGGTCTGTTTGTTCCGGCTAATCTCTGAAATGGCTGGACCGATTTTGACGAGACTTTTATTGGCAGGTAGCTGATGTAATAAGGAGTAACTTAGGCTATTTTTAGTTTAGAAAATTTATTTTAATTTAGAAAAATTAAGTTAAGTTCCACGCGGACGAAGTCGCTGGTACAGCTAGTATATAATAAAAATATAGCTGAGCGCTGTCTGTACATAAAAGATGAAGAATGTACATATGATTAATAGAAATATAACAAGAATTAGAATAGAAGTTAGAATATTTATCGGTTTATCAGCGCGTAAATACGCGCTAATCTAAACGTCTATTCTTTCTATGGGAGATAAATTAGTGGAATCTAAGATGAATCAAGCTATGGATAAATTTGGTACATACTGACTTTGGTAACAATTATCACAATTCTATAATACCAAGACAAAAAGTAGACGAAAATCAAAATCAAAATTAATACAAAAAGCATCATCATCTGGAAGATAAGGAAGAACCTTGTTCCATTTATATATGTGTTTATATTTGTATTAATTTTGAATGGTATTATATAAAAATGCGCAGTTTGCAACAGCATATAATATTAAAGCGAAATTAAATGAAATGGCATTTAAATAAAATTAATGAAGCTTCATTAAAAATATTGAGTTTGTTTTACTCCAATTGGTTTACAACAAAAACTTATACGGGTACGAAGTCGCGGGCTTAACTAGTTCAATAACGAAAAATAAAAATACAATATTGTTAAATTTGGAAAGCATTGTAATTTATAAAGTGCTCCTCCAGAGAATCTTGATATAATCAGTCTTCGCTATATTTATACAACCAACGACAGATTACCGAGTGTTTTTGTTATCTATTCGATGGACAGTTGACTGCTTTCAAGGGAATAAGATTAAAGAAACATAGCAAGTAAATGTTTTTTTCTTTAATCTCTTTACCTTGCTCAGTTTAACTTTATTTTATGAAAGAAATACAGTATAAGGAAAAGTATTTCCCAATGTGCCATGTTACAATGCGAATTATTGGTGAAATATAGACGGTATTACGGATACAATTTCGACATTATTTTTTATATTTATTGATATGACATTGCAATACAAAATAGCTAAGTTTAAATCGCTTATTGTGTTGTACTTTTGTATTCAAATGCTGTTGGCCGCAGCTGGTCGTTACCATGAGATTGAAGAGCTCAGAGGGCACTTTCGGAAGAAGGGGTTAAATGCCAATTCCTGCATGACGGATATCACTTTAGCTTAGGGCACCACTGGGGTTTGGAAACCCTGAGGCTATTGTAATAGAGCGTGCAATGGGACGGGGGATTATTATAAGACTTAGTTAAATATTTTATTGTAGATCATATCGTTAGTAATTAAATCTCTCTAAATTTAAATAGAAATAGAAATAGAAATAGAAATAATCTTTATTCAAATAAACTCATTACAAGCACTTTTGAATAGTCATATTTTGATTCTACCACTCATTCGGAATGCAGATTCATCACAAGAAGAATGAGCAAGAAACTTGTGTGTTGCTCTTTTTAATAGATATTTTTTTTTATATAAATAATTACAGTATAACAAGTAAGAGGCATGCGATAATCAACATAGAAGTCGCTACGCACTCATTATTAATGTAATCAGATAATATTGTCAGTGCTATAGATTTAAAGTTTTTCTATAAAAACATTATTATCGTTAACGAATTCTTCAATTTTATAGTAAGCTTTTTTGCAAAGGAACTGTTTTATTTGACATTTAAATCTTTTTTCTGGCAGATTTATAACAGACTCTGGTATTTTATTGTAAAACCTTACGCAATTGCCATAAAACGAATTACTAACTTTAGCCAAACGACATTTAGGTAAAATCAGTTTGTTATTGTTACGTAAGCTTTTATTAGTGCAATCACTAACTCTTTTGAAACTGTCTATATTCCTTCTGGCATAGATGATATTTTCATAAATGTATTGAGAAGCAACGGTGAGGATATTTGATTCCTTAAAACACTCTCGCAATGACTCCCTGGAACCCATACCATAAATGGAGCGAATGGCCCTCTTTTGTAAAGTAAATATTGTATTTATATCAGCTGCTTTGCCCCATAACAAAATACCATACGACATAATGCTATGGAAATAGCTAAAATAGACAAGTTTAGCCGTTGCCACGTCTGTTAATTGTCTAATTCTTCTTAGCGCGTAAGCGGCAGAACTAAGTCGACTCGCCAATTTAGTAATATGAGCACCCCATTGCAACTTGGAATCTAATGTGATACCTAGAAATACAGTATCGTCAACAAAATTAATAGATTTATTGTCCAATACGATTTTTGAATCTACCGGCCTTACATTGGGGAGAGTAAATTTGATACATTTAGTTTTATTTGCATTTAGTAGCATATTATTTGCCGTAAACCATTTTAAAACATAAGAGAGAGAACCGTTTACTTCGTCCATATCATCAATATGTCGATTGACTTTGAATACTAATGAAGTATCATCAGCAAACAGAACTATGTCAGCTATCTTTTCTACCATATAAGGAAGATCGTTTATGTAAACTAAAAATAAGAAAGGACCTAGAATAGAGCCCTGAGGAACACCCATTTTAATACTAGTTCCCTCAGACTTTACACCATTTATTTCAACAACTTGCATTCTATTATTTAGATAGGATTTCATCATGCATAGTGCTTCATATCTAATACCGTAATATTCTAATTTGAGTAAGAGTGTTTCATGATCAACGCAATCAAATGCTTTTGAGAGGTCACAGAATACACCGATAGCATCCTGTGACCTCTCCCAACAGTCAAAAATGAAGAATGAATTTAGTTTATTGAGTGTTAATTTCTTGCGTTCTCAACCACACTTTGACGTCCTCCGTGGTCTAGCGTACCGCTTTACTCCCGTTGGTTGCGGGTACGGTTCCTCGCATTCCTCGTACAAACTCTTGTATTCATGAGTATGACTGTATTGGTCTGAGTTTTTCTATGTATGTTATGTATGTATTAAAAAATATGCATATATATCTGTAGTACCCTTAACACTATCATATCACATCCAGTTCCAGCTAAGCAGAGCTCTTGTTACGGACCCAAGCTCTGCTTAGTTTAGGACTAGATGGAGCTGTGTGAATTATTCTGAGATATTATTATTATAATCGAAACGCGAGTTCCCAATAGCTAAAGTGCTAAGGTCAGTGTATTTCCTCAAGGAGAGCTTCGGTTGTAATCGTGCTATTAATCTCAAAGGAGAAAAGGATGGTAGAAGTCGGTCATTGTCACTTTGTGTGGGTCGAGAATGCCTTTCGCAGTCATCGTACCCGCACCGTGACATGACTGTTTCTTGACCTAGTAAACTCGACTGATGACCTGACTCGCCAATTTCTGACAATTTGCTCTTAACTTATTTTGAAAGTCATTTAACATATAATAGGAAAAATGTAATCGTTTCACACTTTCATTTGTACTACCTGCATTGCAGGTTACACCGCTGGCGTGAATTAGTGTAAAATTTATCTTTTATGTAATGGATTGACAAACAAGTTAACGGCCTGCCTGATGATAGGTGATAGCGGTCGCCTATATACATGAATACCACGGACGTTATGTCATGATGTGATGTCCGTACCTCGAATATCCTCAGTACCTCACATGCGTCTTTATTTCAGAAGAAAGATATGGTGAAGCACCATATCTTAGTCCTACTTAATAACAGTACAAAAATGTGTTTTCACAGTTAACAATAATAAACATACAATTTTGTTTTATTTATATGTCTTATTCTGTAATTGCATCGCCTTATCTCACCCTTCTACCGAAATACATCTTACAAAACAAGTTGCTTGAAGGTTAATTTTTATCTAGGTCAATCATTGTCCCGCAAATGAAGTCTCCGGTGAACAGCTGACATGCGGGAAAAAAATCCAAGCGGAAAAATTTACGGTACATATATTAACCCGTATGTTCGTAGATAAATGTAAACATACTTCGCGTTCTATTACGATTCATATATAATGTATTCAATTGGAAACTACAACTGAACGAGTCAATGAACTTGAAAAAAAAATTGGCGTTGAATGGAAATATCTCGTGCATGATTTATTCATGAAACATTGAGGGGTGGCATGAGATTATTAAAAATGTTTTAGTTGTTTACAAATGGAAAATAGAAATGAATTAGATTTTAATATTCCTCCCTGTCCCCTAGACTATACATTATATTTTTATCACATTTTTACAATTTTATGAAGAATGCTGAAGCCAATGATTTAAGCATTTATATTTGGAAAATCGCTATCTAATAATGATAATGGATCAACAACAATAAATAAGTACATGTATATGACGTCATTTATAATTTTATAAAATACTAATGAATACATTTATTCGTGGCGTATTGAAACTCATGAAGAATAATTTTATACCATCTGGGGTTTTTCTCATATTTCTACAGCGTAAATTAACTCATATTTAAAGACAAATTTTGTGAAAACTTAATTTTTTTCTTCAGTTTGTATCACGTGAACTCTTATTATTAATATATGTATATTTAAAGTACCTTGAGTGAATTTGAATTGTATCAGCTTGGCTATAAGAGATTGCTGAAATAGCAATATGTTTTGTAATACACTTTCTAATACTGTGTTTTGTGTATCTGTGTGGACATAGTGTCTATTATTGTTATTACCTAGTTGGTGCCTGCGATTTCACTAAATACATGAAAATATTACACAATGTGACTGTTTGCTAATTGTAAGTGATTGTTTGTAATTGATAGCGTCCACTCCAATGTTATCACGATAGAATCGCTCCTTTTTTTGTATTGTCAAATTATTTATTTCATTTCGCCATTTATCATTATTTTATTCTAATCATTACATCATCGTATAATTTATACAATCATTTCTATGTAACCATAGAAATGATTGTATAAATTATACGATCTATTGGTTTTCATATTTTAGTCATTGATTATTATCAAATTACATTTCGCATATTATCGTTGTAACCGTAACTGGATCATTTTGCATATTATATTTTACATCGATATCTAGTCGATTAAATAAACATACTATTACAACTGTTATCCCAGATGGGGTAGTCAGAGACATTGTAAAAGGTCGACATTGAACTTACATGCCTATATTTTGCAAGATATTTATGTTTTAGCAGTGAAGAATTGGTCCAAAAGTGAAATTCATATACCTATATTTTTTAGGGTCAGCCTGATTCAAACTCATGGTCCTCTAAGTCGGGGTAGTAAACCACTAATTGCACACTGCAGTTATTGTAGCTGTTCTCAAACCTTGTTGAAACGTTTTTTAAGGTAAGGATAGATTACGCAACATCTCATACTACATCGTCCCTGTACGTACTACCAACATAGCTACACATAAACACTCGTACAAGTCATTAAAAAAACAATTGTACAAAAACGTGGATGAGTTCATCATAAACACAATGGGATGAAACAGTACATAATCTTGATCAAAAACTGTTTACCATATTGCTGCGAAAGAGGCCAAGAGCGACAAACAACGGAGAACACTGTCCAATTAAGAAGATCTCTAAAATGTGTCCACGCCATAAACAAAAGTTAGTTCATCGTGGGAGGTATGACGGTTCAAGCTGTACTGGGTCAGGTGCATAACTGTCCAACACATTATGATCCCATATTAGAACGAGGTTGCCTATTGTTGGGGATCTGTTAAGATTGGTCATTCAAAACAATACTGCCACCGTGATAATGACTGTTGCATCATCAGGTCATTCAATTTCCCGGTGATGTTTTACTCAGCAATTCTCTTCTATTGATATTGTTATCAAATTAATAATTTTGTTACGGTTTTATTTTTTGTTCGCTTTTGCTGCGTTTTTACGCTTCGCTTGCTAAATGCCCAAATAAAAGCCTTTATTTTTTATACGAACAAGCTGACGGTCCACCTAATGGAAAGTGGTAACCGTAACCTATATACATATGTGTATATGTATGTACACAAACAATATTACTTTAGACAATGTTTTCAGTATCTATCAGGTGGTTTTCTTTTATTAGATTAATATGATATAATGCATCGTAAGGTATCCTTTCTGGCTGGGCACTAATAGAATGATAAGACGAATATGAAGTCATGTCAGTTAACCCATCGAGGCACAAGGAATTTACATGGTTTCCTGGGAAGATGAAGTTCAGATACATTGTTAGCAATGGGACCGCTTGCTTCTGTTATTAATAACCTCTTACAAGCGGTAGTCACCTCAAATTTTCATAATTACAATTGTGTTATAGAGAGAATGCTGGATATCGATGCAGTATTCCGCTGCAAAATTAGGTATTTTATTATCAAAGAGTTTCTTTACTAAAATATTTTATAATGTATACCTTGTATTATAACAATATAGGTACTTATACTTAACCCTGTGATTTGAATTCAGGTCAGTAACCGGCTGTTTATCGTACACCGCACCGCTTTATCCTAGTTACTTAAAACCTGACGTGATGGGTTTACGCAATTTATAGACGGCTGCGGTCAGGGGACACCCGCCTCGTTTTACACCACAACGGGCAATTATTGTATCCGCCTTCATTTTAGGGTTTAATCTTCATATACTACAATATTAGTAGTATCCAATACTATCATTTACACTCCATATCCACCGTTCTCATATAATCGGTACGTGGTAGGATGAGCAAAATCTGCGTGATGTCTCGCCAAATTGTGTATTTCAGCTGCTAAGCATATTGCTTTAGACAATTCATACCGGCATCTAGTCCCAATATAAGTAGAGCTTATGTTGTGGGTACTAAACTACTTATAGAAATACATTTATTTATTTATTAAAACGTTACTGTACAAATACACATATATAGATGCATATTGCGAGCTTGACACCTTGAGGCATTAATATTTACATAAATGTTTTTTATCATAAAATACAATGTAGTAGTTTTGCTGTTCCTGAGGACTATGCTAGTTTCAGACAGAACTGATTGGACTAAAACACAAAATTTTAATTTTTACCGTTTCTATTATTAGCTTGCACATAGACAAAATAATTATTGTTTTCAATTGTCTTACGTTAATGGAGTCCTCCTTATGTTTTATATAGGTATAGTGTATACATATGGCACTTATACATCAACTTGATTACATAACGCGTGAGTAATATTAATTTAATATTGTGTTACTACATTTCTCCTATAATCACATTCGCACGTCATGTCTTGTCAGCTTTTCTTGATAGTATCCAATTCCATATCTTGGGAGGTGACAACACATTGTCGTCCCAGACTACAGTATGTTCTATATAACAGACAAGAAGCTCATATTGCTATAAGTAGTTAGGTTCATTTTAGAGTGCATATAATGAAACTACGTTTTTCGCATTTTTAAATTATGAAATTATAGACTCAACGTTAAAGTTGTCATAATTAAGTTATTTTACACTAGTCAATTTTATTACGCTATCGGCGGTAAAGGATATGATTTGCGCTTCTATTATAAAAAAAAAACAATGCATACAAATTGGATATATGCAGAAATAGGTAAACGGTGGGTATAATTGTTCATATATATATAATGTGCAAATTGGAAAACAAATACCAGAGAAAAACTTCAGTCGCATTATGAAGTGTAATTAATGAAACTAGTGCTCAGACGTTGATCAAATGTATATGAGACCATGCGAGAAACATCAGCTTTCAAGTCAAACAATAATCATAATTAACTAATGTAGAAAATTATAGGTATATATGCAATACAGCATATTTTTTTCGAAAATGTCTTTTTTTTTGTCATATTTCACATTTCTATCTGTCATTGAATTACCATAGATAATTTATGCAATTTATTTACTTGTATTGAACATTAGTGAAAACCTATTAAATGCATATTTTCTACGGAATGCTCTTAAGATTATCAATCACACTAGTAAAAACTATAATTTTTTTAACATCTTTTAACGCACATGCCAAGTCCACACTAGATCGTGTTATAATTGAACATGAAATTGTAATTAATTAACGCATAGTTTTAACGAGAAAACGAATTATTGATGCATTTACTTTCACTGAAACATGTTTAAGTTATCTTCAGATTATGTAGTAGTTATAGTAGAATTAACGTTATCCATACAGGTGTGTCTATTGAAAGACTCGACGCTTTGTGGATTTTAAATTTTTGATAGAAACACCCATAATTAATCAAATTATCTGAGGGGCAGTAGTAGATTCGTCCCCAGACAAGTTGAATTCAAAAAGCCTTAGTGAAATATTGCCAAGTCAATGGGTCCACAATGTATGATTACACCATCAGAAATTACGGTCGTGAATATTAATACATCCGATTATACATTTATAGACGCATCCTATATATAGTATATAATGAAACGACAAAAATAAATGAAGCATTTGTACAACACCATCTATTGTTTTATTTTTATCTTTACATAGTATAAAATGAAATCGCTTCCACTGTCTGTTCACTTAGATCTTTTAAACTACACACACGTATTTTATTGCAGTTTTAGCAGTAGATAGAGTGATTCAAGAGGAAGATTTATATGTATAGTACATGTACACCCTCTTGAAGCTAGGGCGAGTAGCTAATTAAGAAATAAATGAACAATAGTGGATAGCATATTTAAAATTTATTAGAAAAAAATACAAATTCGTCGCTTAGGCCGATATTTCTCTAACTTTTATTTAGCCTATATGTCGATACACATTAATTAATATTACAGGTAATATGCTTATGTAATAATATCTTTATATATATATATATATATGTGTGTATAAAGATATTATTATATAGGTATATTACCTGTAATATTTCTACTAAAACAAACGTGACGTAATTAGCTTATGAGAGCATTAAGAGAGCAAGCCATGTTGATAAATTAATTTCGTTAAGATATATAGCAAAACATACTTATAACACCGTCGAATTTATCCTACCTTTTCGTAGTAGGTTGCAACTAAAAAGTAGTCTTCACTAATGAAGTGCAAAGTTTTGTCTTAAGTAAAACTTAGTCGGAATTGAGGTGCATAAAGCAGCATTCATTTCACTTAGTGTGGTTTCGCTAAGTAAAATGTACTATACATATATATACTATAAAGGAGGAAACACACGTTAAGTAAAAGCCTATAGGACCAGTAACTTTTCACTAACAGTAACCTTTTCCGCGTTCGATAAGCTTCTTTCTTGGTAAGGTTACAAGTTCTTATCCGTTAATTTAATCTCGCGTATCGATTGTTCGACTTTAACTTCTCAATTTCCCACAGCCTGACGATAAATTTCCCTTAATAACTGACACTGTAGTAAAGGATATCTAAGATACGTATGAAACTTAAACGTTAATAATTTTTCTTTTTTGCAAGGAAATTCTCTTCTTTATATACTTACGTGTACTATATATATTATAAATTATTTATTATTGTATGCTATTTATTATTTATTAAAAAAAAATATGAAAAGGTGATTTGGTGATTTAGAGTATTTTTTGCATATTTACATTTTTTATGACAGTATTATTCATTATTCTTCTTTAGTCGTATACTCTCGACAGAGTGGTTGTGGCTTTTATGATGGGTTTTAGTGGGTTCTCTTCATTGTTCTCCTTGAATGATCGAGCTTCTCTCAATTTGTGTCCATCTGGTACGTTTTTTGGCTTTACGAGAACATTGTACAATGGACTGCTTGCCGATGATAATGATAAGGTCAGTCCATCGCATTGGTGATCGACCCTGAGCACTTTTGCCCTAAACTCTTATTGATTAAATATTAACAAACTCATCAGCTTTACCTAATATTAGAATTAGATTCGCAACATTTAAATGTGATTTTAAATCACATTTAAATCCAAGCCTCTGTTAAACTTAACATGTTATTTCAGTGAATGCCTACTTGGAAGGGGATTATAAAACTTATATTACGGTCTAAAAACGCATACATTAACCTCAATTTATCATGAAATCCTCTTAGGAGCTTACGGCGAATCCTTCCATCGAAGTTGTTGCCCAGTAAGGCTCGGCTTCCTAAATTACAGTTTAATTTGTTTAGTAAGCCTATTAACTTAATAAAAGAGTTAAGTGTTCATGGCCGAAGGTCAGGAGATGATTGAAGCGTTAAATTTCCTTAATTCCGTCATTATACAATATTTATTTTGAACCTAGTTTGAAAAAATATAATTATAGTTTTCAATTGGAAGGACGGTAGCTATTAGAAGGCGATAACTTTGTTGAATGGAACAGATTGTGATTAGGCCGTGAAATGACATAGTATTAAACATAACATCTTAGTCTACTGGTATTATAAAGCATGACTATTATCACGGTGTTACATGATAGCGTCGGTAATGCTGTTCATGTGGGTAAATTATAGGCAAAGTTTACAGCTTACCATCAGCTTGTTTGGTATTCCACTTAAAAAAAAACACATTTTGATGATACTATATATATTTTAAGAAAAGAATCGTCTAAACGTCTGGCTCCTATGGCTGTATTGATATTATTCTGTTTCACGTAATAAATGTATTACATATTTATGACGAAAAATATAACTAGCAATATCCAAATTTCTTAGAAAAGCGACAATATCCAAATAGTCAATTGTGTGTTTCATACGAAATCAATTTTACTATATTGTGACTAATACTTCCATTTGTTATTGTTACACGTTGAATGAATGTACAAGTCTTTTTCGCGACTTCGTCATGCGAAAACCCGAAATACGATCATCGCGTTGGTGAGCCCATATTTAGATATATCGCTCCCACTGCTCATCTAAAATAATAATTTCTTTCCCGCCAAACTTGGGCGGAACAAGTACAATATTTTACAGATGGCTTGTCGGTTTCCCTCCAATTTATTCTGTCGACGTTCGAAATTCAAAATTCTCGAAATACTTTTTCACGTTGTTCGGTTTTTGTTTGAAAGATTGAGGCTCAGAACGATGAGTTCCACGGAATTGTTTACGAAACGGTCAACGATAGACCTATCAAACAAAAGTTTCGCCTACATTTCAAAGATTCGCTTTCACGTCTCGTAAAATAACAACTTTTTTTAATGTTTAATTTTCGTTTTTCGATCTCTGTTAAAATACATTTGAAATAATTCATGTTACAAGCTATTTAGACCGAGATAGATTTCCCTATAAAGTCTGCATTTGTACTTTGTCTTTACTTTGTAAGACAGGTGTCAGTTGAGATAAGGCAGTGAAATTACGGAATGGTAATGTTAACTAGTACTACGGGCGTCACACATGACACGATATCCGATGCCCTGTCCTTGTATATGTGTGTAGGCCAGGGTAATAACTTCCAATTAACTTGTTTGCTTGAATGGCGAACAAGCCGATGATAAGGTTACGTAAATGAAATAGATATAATAGCATTAATTAATTCAAGTTTTTTCAGTAAAATAATATTAATATTAAAGACCTCGGTGGTCTAGCGGTGCTTTAGCACACCGCCTTATTTCCGATAGGCGTGGGTTCGATTCCTCGCACGGCACAAACATTTGTATTTATGAATATGATTGTTTGTATAGGTCTGGGTACTTTCTATGTATAATATGAATGTATTTACGAAAAAAAAATGTATAGTACCTATAACACAAGCTTTAGCTAGCTTAGTTCTATTTAGTTCTAGCTTAGCTACTTAGGTCTAGATAGCACTGTGTGACTAGTCCTGACATTATTATTATTAATAATGTTTTCCTCTACTTAATATTTATGTTTATTTGGTTCCTGCATTGAAGATCGTCCGTATTTAAATATAAACAAACCGATCCGATGTTATCTGGATCTAAATCTGGCGTCATCGGCGCGCGCGCACCCGTATGCACTTGACAGATGAGTCATGGCCGCCCACGGCCACTGCACTCTACGATGGAGTGTTGTGATTTCTGTTTGTTTGTCATTAACATTTGATATTAGCTGCCAAGCTTACTTTATAAGCTGTTGGTGCGATTAGACAGTGAAATTACAGGATGACAGGCATAATTAGTCCTCTGAATTAGCAATGCATGAGTATCACGGGCTTTAAATGATGACGTGATATCCGTAGTGCTGTTCGTGTACAAGGAATTGATGGTTGTTACTTACCATAAGGTAACAACCATCAATTCCTTGCATTCTTGCATCCTTGCATGTCAACTTGTTTACTCCATTAAAAAAATAAATCGGATGTTTATTTATATTTAGATACTTATGAATGTTATTAATATGACCCACTCTATACCACCTATGCTACTGTTTTGGGTTGCCTGGAATATTTATTTAATATTTGTATTACACAATTTATAGTAAGCAGTTGGTAGGTAGTTAAATTCAAAGCAGAGATTATCATTTTAAAATTGTATATATAAAAATTCAATAATAACTAATTCACGTAATTATTAAAAAATTAAGGAATAAAAAACAATCTCTTGAGATCTATAATTTATTTATAATTTCTTCATCTTTTAATGAAAGTGGTAGGTGATTTTATATGTTTATGAATGACACCAGGATAAGTCCACTTTTGCTAACAAATCTCTAAATAATTTTATTACTCTATTATCTATGCATTAAACATAATGTGTGTATATAAATAAGCATAGTAGACTCACCCCCGTACATACAGATATACAGACACTTCCGTTGCTAACAAGCTACTTTTTATAGCTGCAACAACCGAGACGAATCTCCATCAGTCTTGTTTGAAGCCATTGTTGTGGAGTAAGCGTTAAATTGAATTCTTTTTGAATTTATTACGGTTAATATTGCTCGAATCCCGGGACACGTTGTTATACAACGTAGATTGAATACAAAACAGATAAAAAGGTGTTTAGTATTAATAAAAATAGAGATTGTTATATAAGCAAGGATATATATCGATATAATAATTATCCAGGACAATTCACACAGTGCCATCTTGTCCCAAGCTAAGTAGAGCTTTCGTTATGGGTACTACACAATTGATAGAAATAAAACAGTTTTTTTTTAAATATTCAGACCAATACAATCATACTCAGGAATATAAATGTTTGTACCGTGCGAGGAATTGAACCCGCGATTATCAGAAGAAAAGTGTGCTAAACCGCTAGACCACCGGGACAGGATTATATCATAATATATCTTGTTTCTATTATATCGCAATACAGCTTACTTTCAACCGAAATACAGCTTACAAATAAAGTTTATCTAGACAATTTTTTACACTGTACCTCGGTTATGAAATACTAAAAATTGGTTATTTTGTGAGTAATCAATATATCAGGCAATCATCAGGTCTGGACTTTTTACAATTTTGCGTATGCTCCTATCTCCGTCCTTTTGAGACAATCTGTTTTATCGCCAAATTTCATTAACATCAACCGTTTACTCGTAAAATGGTAACCAATAGACAAATGCACACTGAAGTTTATAATATTAATATTGATATATTATAAAACCTTCACATTGATACAGAAATAATTTACCTATGAATGTTTATATTGTGCGGAGAAATGAACCTGCTACAACTGTAAAGTAAAGGCGTTAAACAGCTAGACAGCTAGATCATCGAGGTAATAATGTAATAACACTTATTTCTTATATCACGGTTACAACGTGCTTAATTAATCTACGTTCCATCTCTACATGAGATATTATTACATATCTTATCTCAACTATGACGATTTCGTAACTAATTAAGAAATAGAATAATATTGCTTACACAGTTCCACCTGGCGGTCATATAACATATGTTTCGACATAATGTACTGTATTTACCTAACACTTTCAATTTGAACAGCCTTAAAATGTACACACACCTTACGATTTGGTACCTGCTGTATCGGTCCGATTTATCAATCCTGATAAATAAATGAGGCTAACCTTTCTTATTAATATTGTAAACATGAAAGTATGTTGTGAATACGGTTGTTAGGAAGGAATATAGCTTATACATCAGAATAAAATATAGAGTTTAAAAAAACCTTTTTGTAAATTGGGCAAAATTTTATAATATTCAAGTAAGTGTGAGTGATGCATACGAAGTTTCGCGGATCACTTAGTAGTAATAATATGTGAGTGTCCATTGTACATTGAAGAACATCTAAAAAAAATGGAAAAATATATGAAAATAAAATACTTGCTGTAAAACTTAACCAGTATCATTGGCGTGTTGGTTCGTTTAGACCGCTTATGAAATGCACACATTGAACGCCGTTGTCGACACGGTTCGTTCAGAGTAAACCTAATAATGTGAGCCTAGTCTAAAATTTTGCTTAGGTTTAGGTTATTAGGTAGGAGAGAATTTTGATAATATTATTTTTTGTTTACCACATTCATACATAAAACATGTTTCCTCGAAAATCTCTAAAATTAGATTAGAAGTACAACTTAACAAGTTTATACTGAAGCGTCAGAGAGCTCAAAAGCCAGATTCACAGACGGGTCCCGGATTTGCATACATTTAATATGCACTTTGTGTTGGAATGGAACTACCTATTATGACATAGCGAGCATGTGACTCCGGTGTCTATTATCACATCAAAATGAATGTATTAATTTTGTAGTTCTCCTGTAGGTATTTATAGAAAGTAATAGAAACAAATGGTGACTAATATTTTTAAAGGTCAAATAATAAATGACTATCTCGCTGTTCTACCGTGTGAAATACAGCCTATGTTATTCGCTGATAAGTTTAGTTTAAGTTAAGATTTTTTACATATGTCAGATATATTTTAAGTTTATCTATTAACAACAAACATTTCGTCTGGTGAAGTTTTAAAGGCCAGCAATGGTTGAACCGCCTTTCATAAAAGGAAGGAGGTTCGCAATTAGATTTTTTTTTGTGTTAACGTTTTCTTAAGTGAACTGATTTCGAAGATGATTCTATTTTCTAGACTAGTGTTTTCCATGTCGTATAATCAGCTCAGCCAGCTCATCATGGCGAATGAACAAGAAATAACAATAACAATGGCAACAATTTCCTATAACAACTACTAACAATACCTCCTCCTTCCAAATTATATATAACATAAGTGTAGAATAAAAATTCACAGCAACGGTCATGGGTATAGTGATACGAAAATGACAAATAGGCACATTGAGATTGTTAAATGTCAGCTCTTTCCACATGTGCGCCATATATAATATTAACGGAAATATTTCGGAGGACGAACCGTACCCAAGTGTCTGTTTCAAAATGACTTATAGCTTTACTAGTGTCGAGTAGTGTCCTTTATTTAAGATAGTTCCGGCCATATCTATATTGATTCTGTAAATGCGAAAATGTATGTCTATTTGTTACCTTAACATGACTAAACGGCTAAAAGGATCTGAATAAAATTGATGTGAAGAAGGTATTATGAGGTCGAACATGAAATATCTTTTTAGAGAAAAGAGGAGTTAATTTGGTGCTAAATCACCGGTGACATCTAGTAAGTATTAATATATATATCAAATTGTCTGTAAGAGATTGCTTTAAGCGATAAAGCTTAGCAGCTTTAACAAATAGCTTTGTTAAACACATTTAGCTAGGTGCAACAATTTTTGAAATAAGTTGAGTACTTTTTGAGATTTACCAATTGTATACGTTTATCACTACTTTATGTTACTAGGCCAAGTAGGCTACTTTACAATAGAGTTAGTAAGGTTAATTTAACTCTTTACTGTTCGTTTTGTTCCAATCAATTAACATAAAAATATGTTAAACATATACAATAATAGCGGGCTCAAATATATAGTTAGATAATAAGAGTTTCGTTTTTGCCAGTTATCTATAGTACTCTAAAAGCACTGTATATAGTAAACAAGAGTTGATAAACGGCCATTCAGACCTTCTGTAGTACAAATACGACACTTTTACAATGTTCCTATTGAATTAGGACAAGTGACATATCCAATGAACTATGGAGTTCAATGGATATGACACCCGCTCGTCCTGTTTTGTGGAGTGATGTGGGTTCAATTTACACCGGTGATTTTGAATTCTATTCTATTTTCACGACAATTTCAATTCTATTTTTATGTCAATGTTTGACTTGCTCCCTTCTGGCATCGTAGAAAAGGCGTTTCGTTAAATTAATTCCATTTTGGAATTTCTAATGGTATGGTGTGACTAAAAATAGAAATTTAATTTTCGTTATTGTGAAATGACAATAATTCCCTATGAGACAGACATTTAAGTCACAGGATTAGGTATAATATTGCGTGTGCTTCTATGTTTCAGTTTGCAGAATTTTGAAATTATATTGTATAAGAAAATGTTATATTTAAATACGAGTAATGCCTTAAAAGAATATTTGTTATTGCGTGTTTTTTGTTTTTTTATTTATTTTATTTATTTATTTCATTGACATTATTAATCGCTATATTACATATTCACTTCATCTGAGTTTTGATACTGTAGAAGTTTTCGTGGGGTTAATCATATTTCACTGAGAGGTGAAAGTATCGCGTATAGGCATTATATAAAACTGTCTAGTCTCCCTTACAGAATACACTGAATAACTAAGTACCTCGTGAGCATTTTCTTGACTAATGGACTGAAATTGCCACCATACCATATATAAGGATAACAAAAATGATTAATATTTGCAATTCATCTAATTGATAGATTTATACGAAAATTGACATTAATTATCACTATGTCAACTCTTAATAAAAGAAATTTATTTTGCAACGAAATTCTTCTAATAATTCTGCAAATTGAATTATTCATTCAGAACAAGCCACCATAATATGAATTCTCATACAAATTTATAACCCACGGGCTATAAACGTCGGATTTATTTGCATAAATTAAGATAAAAAATAGAATTATTTGTTCTGGTAGATATAATTTATGAAATGTTAAGTGTATCAATATTTTATATATAAAATATATAAAACGAAGGATTTATTTTATAGCAGAACAATATATATATATATATATATGTATATATATATATAATTATTACTTATATTAAGTTTAATCGAATAAAGATAATTTTTATTTCAATTTTTTATCGTTAAATATTGATGTGATCACTTTTTATAACACAATTGATGAAAATTAATTTAAGAAGTTAAATTAATAAATTATCCCCATATTTTTTGAAAACATTCAAACATTTCTTGAATATTCTTCTTGGATTGTAAAGAACAATGTGATATTTGGACCCTAATGTAGGTAATATCTCAGAGAGTCAAGACGTAGTTTACGATTGAATTTATGTTGAATTTACGATATCTCGTAACAGAATATTTATCGCGGGTCATTTGACTGTCTCAATATGTGCGGGATTTTTATATTTCTTGAAATCGGTTACAGCATGTCAAACTAAATAGATAGTATTTTTAATATAAACAATATTGATAGTCGTAATAACAAGTAATTTATTTTTATTTTCAATTTAGCAACTTTGTTTTCTTGTATTTGTAGAATTTGCTTAAAACATAATTAGTATTTTACATGCTTATGCAAAACATGAAATTTTGAAAATACCTATACTTATTGTAATGTAGATTTTGTAAAAATCATTAAAAAGATATTAGAAGAGTAACAACACTGGAATAAACTATTAATGCAGAGAGATATATAATATTAAATTTATTAAAACATGTCGAGTAATAAAAATACTACATAAAAATGGCACTACTTGCTACTTTACTTTTTATTATATTATAAATATTTACTTTTTCATATAATATCTTCTTTAATTTATTTCCAAGTATGTACTGACTATGAAAAATGTGCTAATCGGCTTTCATATTGAATCCCAGATCATTGGCTTCTGTGACGAACAAAGTCACACCAAAAAGATTTTCTTTTACCACTTTCATTTTAAATCCTAAAAAGCAATCGAGTTTTCAAACGTCGTCCTTTTGAAGTCAGATGAAAATGAAACAGATATTCGCACTTAATCTTAGTAGGGATAAAATAGGTATATTTAGATACAGGATTTCAATATTGGCAACGTTCATAATTCTATTTGGGACGCGGGACAACGGCACAATCCCGGTCTGTCGAAACGAGCTACCTTCGATAACGAATGCGCAAAACAAATCGAATTTGTATCCCGCATTTTTTAGCTCCCGTTTCGTTGAGTGTTTGTCAATTTGTAGATATCTTGCTGTCTTTTGTTTTCAATGCATAGAAAACTATATTTATGTTTATACTTATGGTGTATAATATGAATGAGTTTAATTGGAATCACATAATATATTTTTTATCTCCTATTATGGATGGATTATTTACGAAAAATGAGGAAATACGACACTAACTGTGTCGTATCGTATCAACATTAAAAGAGAAAAGTTATAGGAAGTGGCAAGAGCTTCATCGATAAACGCGCGGCTCTTAAATTATGAATATAATGACTAAATCTAATATAAGATTTAGTTAAAAAAAAGTCGTTTCCAAATTAGTATAGGCCCAATATAAGAGTAAACCTTGTTGATTGTAAAAATAATCATTAAAATTAGTTGATATCTTCCTATTATAAAACTTTTCAAAACATAAAATCTTCAATTGTGATGATGTTGAAATAAAATAACAGAGTGCTTAAACCCTTAGAACTACTATCTAATAATTAAAGAATGACACCGTATCATACATAAAAAAAATGTACGGAAATACTACTCTTATTTAAAGTTGGACGAAAACAGCCGGCGGTAGCACTTACCAGATATTGAAAACCGGAATATTTCGCCGCTGTATTGATCCAATGCACCCTGGAATTGCACTGCTTGCAGTAACGATACGTCAGGGGGCAATTGTATAAACGGCTGTGGATTTTCGACTCTATTTCAAAGTCTAGAAGGTGTATAGGGGAGGTGTCGCCATGGGGGACATAAGTAAGGGGTTTGCCCCACGTGTTACATGCATTATTGCGTGATCTATTTTTTGTTTGTATTTTCGAAGCCAGCGTTTTTGAACTTGTTAGAGGTACTTACATACAAGGAAGATTATTTTGTTAAACGTTTTATTGTTTAAGTAGCTGTGCCCGCCGTTTCACCAGTTTTAAATTTTAATATAAAATATAGCCTATTTTTTTTTTTTTTAACTTTTGTGTTTAATATACATTATTTAAATTATTAACCGGGTCTTAACACGAATAATTTTATGGCAAATAAAGGTATTTACCTCTCTCGACGTTTCGACTAGGTTGCACTAGCCGTTGAGTCAGCTCTTGACCACCTTTTCACAAATTATTAACCAATAATTTAAATAATATAGCCTATTTGTTATTCTAATGCATAACCTATATTACTGTAAATTTTAATCAAAATCCGATCAGTAGTTTTTGCGTGAAAGAGTAACAAACATCCATACTCAAAAACTTTCGCCTTTATAATGTTATTAAGATAAATATAATAATAGTTTACAATTTTTAGCTACGTCCTAAAAAAATATTATGGAAAGTAAATTGTAGCTAAAATTATTTAACTTTGTTCTATTCGCTTCCTTTATACCACAGTGGTGGCATGCAATTAAGCATACGACTCATCTGATGGTTTACTGTACCTCATATTTCCGACGCCTAAAGCATTTGACACAGAATCCATATTCTAATTGTATTTATGATTAATCTGTTTACCAAATTTTATTTAAAAAAACTTTTTATCACTAATTATTTTTATTGGTCATATATTGGTGACATAATTGCAGATTAAACTAATGTAATGCAAATAATGGTCTATTAATCTGTTAATTAGGTGCATTGTTATTTAACGGAGTGCCCTATATTTTATAGCTATATCATTAAGTCTCCCCCATTCTGATTACGCAAGATAGATAATAACACAATGCTGAACATAGTCCCGTATAACGTACATTTGTTCACTTCGCCAACTAAGCAAATATATCGATGTGTTTGGGATGATAAAGGGTCACCATTGTTTGAGTTCTTTTTTGTATTTATGTTAAGGTGCGTTTACACGCTCAGTTATTTGGCCAAAATATTAACTATAGCAATTAAGTGTGTCTAAATTTTATAAATTTATATTGGAAACAATATATTGGAATCGGTGAAGGAAAGGTTAACCACCCAGTTTTTAAAATCACGTAGGTCGTTTAATTCAATAAGAAATCGAAATCTTCTGCACCATGAAGTTTTATAACTCTACTTTTAATATAACTAGTTGTTCTGCGACTTCGTGTACACTTGTAAACGCTATCTATTGATGATAATCGATTCAATGCAAATGCTCAACCACCTTTCCTCATATTTTTGTATAACTATTTTATTCGTTTAATGTTACAAATGCAATAAAGTATAAATAAATAATTTCTATGATCTACTATTAATTTATACAGATTATAGATTATGAAATTATTATTATTAATATAATTTATATTAATTTATTACATAAATTGAATATGTACCATGATAATATTATTTATATTGGGAGCTTCCTCTTGTATCACTCTATCTATGGCTGAAAATTGCATTAAAATTCGTTGCTTAATTTAAAAGATATAAGCCAACAGACAGCGGCGGCGATTTTATTTTTTACTATATATAGATGTGTAAAAATAATATATTAATAAACGATTTCCTAATAATTTTAATAGGTACAGATGCACGTAAAGACGCGAGAAAAATCTAGTATCTATAAAATACTGCATCACACTTGTTCACTTATACCTGTACACACTTGCTCTACTGCACTGCACTATGTCAGATAGGGTCACCATTGTTTGATTTAATTTCGTTTGCTTCTATTGACTTACGTTTCACAAACCAGAACGGAAGTGCAGGGGACAATTTGATGGTGTATTAGTTTGGTCTCGGCTCCCATGAGTTTATGTTGTTGCTCTCATATTGAAATAACATAGCAATTAAAGTAAAAATCCTCGAGTGACTTTTTTGCGTGTCTTTTTATAGTTTATATATATATTTTTTATACTACGATGGTGGCAATCAAGCATACGGCCCATCTGATAGTAAACGGTTACCGTAGCCTATGGACGCTTGAAACACCAGGGGTATCACGTGCGCGTTGCCCACCCTTAAGAAACCTTAATATACCCTTTTTGAAAAACCAAAAATAAAATTTAATTGTTTAATTTTATATTTGTTTATTGTATAAATAATGATATGCCGCTCCAGTGGAAGTCGACCTGATATGGTACATTGGTAGTAATGGATCACTAGTCTCCATTAATAACTAACCCTTCCCCCAATAAGTGATGTAGGTTACAACGTTGCCCCAAATACACCAAAATTGCCATCGCTTCTATGGGTGAGATCTAAAATTTTATAATGATTAAAAAATGCACATTTAAGCAAATGGACAATACATATTTCTTATTATAATGACACCGTAACGAATTAAATTTAATTAATATCAAAGTTTGAAAGTTAGTTATTTCTACATGCATATGTTAATATATATATATTCAAATAGAATAAATAAAATGATGATTTCATTATCTAAAACAGTTTTGTCTTCTGTTACAGGAAA
This sequence comes from Achroia grisella, assembly GCF_030625045.1. Taxonomy (NCBI): domain Eukaryota; kingdom Metazoa; phylum Arthropoda; class Insecta; order Lepidoptera; family Pyralidae; genus Achroia; species Achroia grisella. The sequence continues at coordinate 791,072 of NW_026712590.1, forward strand.
TGCTGCTAACTTCTGTGAGGTATGTTAAAACCAAAATTTAAGTCGCCTTCTAAAATAAAATGAAAGGTTTACGATGTGATTATTTTTTTTACAATCGATAGAATAAACTCCCGTGTCGGTAATTTTATTTTTGAAGTTTTTGTTATAATCTTATATTTACTTTTACACTAATGGTATATGCTGGCGGGGCAACAGTGGCCAAGGATAGCACGAGCATGAAATCAGGATCAATTGAAGATTGACCTAATATGGTGCACAGCTATCAATATCTATCACGTCAGCTTGACCTACACATGGTTTCTTCTGGAAACATTCTAGGTGAATTCTCCAAGATGGGACTAACCGACCTGACATCATCTTACCATCCACCATTAGTATACAGGCGATGTATATTTGCCAAGGCGGATGTACCAATCCATGTTCATTCAAACAAAAGAAACTCTCTGGCGTAACTTTAACGTAATTGTCAAAAGTGTATTCTAAATATAATTAGTCTCAAGTGTTTCTGATTAGTAGGCATTTAATTAAAATGAAGGAGTATTAGAATTACATTAATTACACTTTAAGAAAGGTTAGATAAAGTCTCTAATCCCAAGCCAAGCCTGGAGGTTGGTCCGTCTTTGAAATTTAATACATTTATAACAGGAATCCTACATCAACAGAATATACTTTGTGGAAATTTCATCTGCTTGAAATTGTTAAAATAATGTTTGTGTTTTATTTCACTGACCTTTTGTTGCGACAAGTATTATTCGAAAAATTTACATACAAAAGTTGACGATTACAAAAAGGTATTTCAAATTAAATATAAACATTGTAAGCCTATATAACCAGCCAACCTTAATAGATTTGTAAAATTAATGTTTTAACTAGAGGTAGACTTTATAAAAGTCATTTGCGTAGGATACCTACCTCTGTTTTACCTATTTCAGCCGCAAAGCAACTGTTCTGTACGTTGTATTGTAGGGTGAGATATGGTAGTGAAATTACAGAGCGCAGACGTATTTTATTTTTCGATGGCATGGCAACACATGTCGGGTACTATGGGCGTCATGATGACGTGATGTTCGCACTGCACACTCGACTGTTCAAATATTTAGACGACGTTTGGCACCTACCATCAAATAGAGCGTAAGGCCATTATTTACCATTCCAATATACATAAAAAATAGGCACTATTGTTTATCTATACATATAAATAAAATTGGAGTGTCTGTTTGTAATATTGGAATAACCGTTTTGTACTACATGTATATGAATATAAATACGATACATACACCAAAATAACATTTTTTTACAATTTTTGTCTGTCTGTTTGTTCCGGCAAATTGTAAAAATTTTATATATGTATAGATTGGAGTAATCGCCGGACAGTTCGAAATTTAAACTATATGATGTTATTCGCCTTAACCACTAGGCAAGACCATGTCCGGCATGATTTCTAGAACCAAACTATTCATAACTTTACAATACATAATTCACTAGATAATAATATACACACAACTTGTAAACATCGAAACTTGACCCAGCCCTTGTTTCACTTTATAGTTGTACCTATGAAAATTAAATTTCATGGAATTTCATACTACTCGACCAATTCACGTATGCCCCAAGCCATTTGTTAAATTATGCAAACATATCCGTTATTCAATTTCACCGAATAAACATTCAGTTCACGTTGTACTCCAGGCTTACTCTGTATTCGGCGTAGTAATTTGAATGAGTGTATCAAAGACCTATTTACTTGAGATAAATGTTAATTTGCAAAAGCAAGCTTCATACGTCATCATTATAAATTAAAAAAAATATATCCTTGGACAATTCACACACCGCCATATAGCTAAGCCGAGCTTGTGTTACAGCTGTCTAGTACCCAGATAACTGATATAAATATATAGATACTTTTTTGTAAATATATATACCAAAAAGTATACTCATTAATACAAATGTTGATACCGTACGAGGAATCGAACCCGCGACGATCTGAAGTGAAGCGATGTGCTAAACCGCTAGACCACAGAGGCAAAATAAATTTTATAGAAGCGTATCACGTATGTATATTAATAATGAACCCGCCATGGCTTAGTAGTTAACTACTCTGATTTTATAGACTTCATAACAAAAATTTATGTTATTGACATTAAATGGATGACTATATCTCCAGTGATAGAAAACATCGATAACAAATCAAATTAATTCAAAAGACAGCGGTTGATTCGCTTCTTGCCACAGCGTTGGGATAACAGTCCTGCCGTGTACTTGTAATAATATTCACGATTGTTATCCCAGATGTCCTTTTCTTGCCATTTTTAGTATATCGACTACCTTTACTAATTTTTTCAAATTTCTATTTACTGTAGGTAATTGTATGTAAAAATCTGATAATTGTAAAAACATTAGTAACTATGTACCGAACGATACCTTGCCGTAAGTTCGACTGGCACGGGACGTAGTTTTCTTACTTTACTACATTTAAAAATATATCGCTACTAGGAAATATTAAGTAATTTTATATATACTTGATTAGTTTGATAAAAAGTTACATTTATTCCTATAATTTTTAAAAAGAAACAAAAATATTATATTCTTTTCTAAAGTCGAGGCTAAAAAGTTTATATTATGTGTGGTCTATGTGTTTTCGATGGATATAATCTAGGCATAATCTATGCATAGTATTTACAAAAAAAGTATTTATGTATGTTATCATTTGTTTAGCCACACAAAATACGAACTCTGCTTAGCTAGGCGCAGTATGAACCCAGGAAAGATCAGCAAATCCAAGTTAAAATATGACATACAATATATGAACATAAATATGTATATAAAATAGATCAGATAAGTAACAGTTAACATTCGATTATCATATGTAGACTATATATACCAAGAGCTGCGGGCTATATCTATGTATTTAAATTACCAAAATACTTGTTACTTAACGAATTACTAACGCGAGAAGAGACGTCATCTCTAACTAGACGTATGAATGACTAATTGGCAGGGGAGTGCGTCTAGTTAACCAGATTTTGTAACGAACAAACATTGATAAATTGTTATTAAAGTGGTTAATATACCGCCATGTCGGTTGGGCTATGGGGGGACACCACAGATTAGACATGTACGCGTAATTTAGTTTTAAAGCCCTTCCGTTTGATGTGATACGCTAGGTTTGAGTGTGATTACTATCCTATCAAATTAAACTGTTTGTGTGTAATACAATTGCACATCATAGTCATTATTATGTAACTGGAATGATAATATGGTAATAAATATTCTGGTATCTGCAGGACAGGCCCAGCTTAGCGTAGGAATTAATCTTAATATGAGGTAAAGAAAGTACTTCGTTAATTAAATAAATGGTTATTATGAAAAAAAAATTACTAACGTTTTAGTATTTTTTTCAGATGTCTGAAATTAGATGATCAGACATCTGAAAGATCAGAAATCTCGATTCTGTGCCTTAAACTTACAAATATTTTATTTTTAAATTTTAAAAGATGTGGTAGTTTTCGCTTATAAACATAAATAGCATGTCGACTCGATGAAATTATTTTGTAAAGCCAATGATTTGCGTCATGTGTGCCATGCTTGAAAATTACGGTGTCTCCGTGTCCTGGAATTTTACTAATTTATTAATTATTGCTTGTTAGCAATAACTTTATTCCAAAGAGTCTCGCATGCTTCGTAGCAAAAAAATGAACAATATTCACATTCATTTGCTATTCAATATCATTTTAAATGTCATGATCGATTCATATTAAACATGATACATAGATAAAACCTATGTTCGTACAGATAAACAGAAGATATAGACTTTCTCTCCAAATTCAGATAAAGGCATCACTATACATTCAGCTTATGATAATAATACTTAAGTAAGAAGAATATGACATATTGACGTGAAACTAGTGTCAACACAGAGTAATTAGTCCAAACAGAGTTCTCGAAGAAATATAATGTAGCGCATATAATTACATGTTCCCTAAAGAGTTGATATTTATCTCACTATAATTATTGTAATGTGGTTAGTTTATCTGTTATCTACATGTTTAAACAGAACATGTGAATACAAACACAATGCATTACCAAAACGGATTATGTGCCGTTATAAAATATAGTTCACGACTGTAAGGCGGATACAGAGATATTGTCTACATCAGCGGTCTTCAACGTTTTATAAATCAAGGGCTAAAAACATTGTTATTCTGCACAGCGGGCCGCACCATATATATTTTTATAAGGATTTTTTTATTTTATTTTAATTGCAGTTTTTATTACTTAGTTGTTGTTGTTATTGAGAGTGGGCCTATGCTGTTGGCGGGCCGCAGAAACATACCAGCGGGCCGCGGGTTGAAGACCCTTGGTTTACATCGTGGTGAACTTAACATTTGACATTCCTAGATTTCGCTGCGTACATTTGAATTAAGTAGGGTGGGTCTATAGAGGCTTCGGCACTAAAGTGGTAAGAATAACTATCGTCGTGGTTTTTAGCGAGTAGGAGTCCGGTTGTTCCTCTTTTTGATACCATAGGTTTCCATGATAAATTTTCTCGACAAGAAGAGAAAAAGATATACTTTAATCGAATGTTGCCTCGTTGCCAAAATGTGCCTTTTATCTGCGAAGCGAAACTACTACCGTATCCTTCAATTTTTGTCTGTTATCGGTGTTAGTAAGAACTGTGTTGTCACAATTTTTTTGATGTCGGCTATATTTTACTTATTTTACTTGTGACTTTTGGTGGTTACTTTGGATACTAAACAACGAGACCTCGATGTTATTATTTATTTACCATATTTATTGAAATCAAGTTCCGTAGGTAATTTTTCCATCAGGATTTACCACTTTCACCATGTACACCCACGTTAAACCTGTGACCCGTTTTCATGTACCTTTAATGGGAATATGCGACAAACTAATTCCAATACCTCTAATATAGTAAGACCTGATAAGCCTATAAGCTCTCTGCTTAGGGTTGTTTGCACGTTAACAAAGCAAACGCGATGTTTACCTTCTATGTAAGGCGTCGGCGTAACTAAAGAGCTACTGTTTAAGTCAAAAGCTGTGACGAGAAACTTGGAGCTATACATTTTTTTCTTTTTAAAATCATATATTTTTAATAATATATTTATGTTTATCTACAAAGACGAATATATATTATAAAGTGAAGCAGAGCCTTGTAGGCATGTAAAATTCCATGCTAAAATACAGATTTGTGGAGAACTGGCGCCTGTACTAGGTATCCGAAGAACCTGTGTCACAGGTCACTAGATTTTGCGTGCTAAGATTTATATGTATATTCATTGATCGTGAAATGTTAGTAAATAAATTATAAAATTTCCGGAAATCAGTTTTATATGATTAAGAATTGTTTTAAGGGAATTCAATGATAATTTCATTAATTTTCCGTAAGAGAGTTTTTTTGTTTTCGTTTTCAAATAATTGTTTTGAGTTCATTTGAAAATGTCGGATCGATTCAAATTGCATACTACTTTGTAAATGTTGTAATGATCTCTTTTATTATATTTCATATACTAAATATTAATTTATGAAAGTTATCTATCATCTATACATTTTCATTAATTTACGAATACATAAAATTGGAGTGTCTGTTTGTAATATTGAAGTAACCATTTTTTATTAGATGCATATGAATATACATAAGGCACATACACCAAAATATTTTTTTTTACAATTTTTGTCTGTCTGTTTGTTCCGGCTAATCTATGAAATGGCTGGACCGATTTTGACGGCTTTTTTTAGCAGGTAGCTGATGTAAGATTAGGCTACTAATTAAAAAAAAATCTTTTATATTAGAAAAATAAGGTTATATCCACGCAGACGAAGTACAGCTAGTTGTATGATATAGATCGTGTTAACGGGAATTTTATGGTAAGCTCATTAGTTTGAAGTCTTCTTCAGTTAGTTTATAGTTAGTAATGATTATAATAAAAATAACAATAATTGCACTTTGCTTTTCATATGTCTAGACACCGATTATTCCTTCTTCACAACAGACATACGTATAGGGTAAGTGACCCAAACATGGCTACGTTTGTTGTTAGGATATACAGGCTCTATTATAAAAATATTAATTAATTAAAAAGCAATATCCGGTATGCTTGGCGGTTATATCAATATATAATAATTACGTCTATATGTATATAAACCCTCAAGTAAAGCAATTAGTAAAGCTATTAACATTAATTTAATATAGATAGTAGTCGGCATAGTAATTTGAAGTTAAACATACAAAATGAATTTACAATGAATAATGAGAGATTCATTGCTTAGTGGTTAACTAGCTAATTAAGATCTCAAAAACGTTGAGTTCAAATCTGGCCGACACTAAAAATCTTTGAATGTGAATTTATATTTCTAACTGACTCTCCGATGATGGAAACTCCGATAACAAAGCATATTCTTCCGAGAGTCAGCGATAGGCTAACTCCCTTCGGTGCTGGACTGAAATGGATAGAGAAACGTGGGCATGCGTCATTGTTTGTAAATGTATTGGTGGATCGAATAAGGATCTTTAAGCTGTGGTACACGATTATTATTTACATAGGCTTGTTTTCTGTTGTTCTCGTATAAATTGTAATGCAATAGGCATTTTTATATTTATACTTACACTAGTGGATCCGTAGGTACAACTTCGTCTGCCTCACATTTTCTCCGTTTTTGCTACATTTATCATTGGAGCTCTCCGCTTATATTAATCATGGCGTAATTTTAGGCTTTCCTTGATAAATGGCTTATCGAATATTAAAAGTATTTTTTAATCGACTCAGTAATACCGGAGATCACATATCCAAAGACACAAACATTACCTATGTATAATGTTACATATATGTCATAGATATATATCATTAATAAAATAAAACTTTTGAATTAAGGATTTTACACATATTTAGATTAGACTCACAGCAGATATTACTTATATGAGCGGTTAGATGCGCAGGAAAATCTAATATTTATAAGATTTAAACCCGTAGAAATGTGGTTTGCTTGATATTACATAAGGGTTCACTTGACCCGTCCTGAAACGTTGGGTCTGGTCGCTATACAGATCTTTTAGGAATATTACATTCGTATTTATATGCAAACTCTACTGTGTGGGTTATTATCAGAATTTCTTGTAACTGGAATAGCAGTTATAAAAAAAATATGTGCAAAATAACTCATTAAATCAATTATGCCATCATCTTACGGTGGGAGTAGGTATACTGCGCTGACCCCAAATAATGGGATAAAATAAAATCGAACATAATTTTTTACTTGTACTTGTAGGACATTTTAATATACAGATTCAATTGAGAAGATCTGGCAAGCAGTCGACTGAATAACTTTTTTTAAAAAAGACAATTTATATACATTTTGTTCTAGGTGTCTAACATTAAATGAAAATTAAATGATGAATTCCCGTGTATGAACAACTATTGCCATGCACATTTGTCACTTAAATAATCGTGTAGCGAGTGATATACTTTGTAAGACTAAAAGCAACGCAATGATTATCCCATCATCGGCCATTTGTCGTTAGTGCAATCGGGTATACTATTCAACTATAAAAATAAACTTACTGATGTGTGCGAGTAGTGTGTGTATATATAATATACAATAATACTGTCTCTCTTTTTATTACAAACTTTTGTTTCTCCTTTTAGTGTACGGTTAGACTAATCCAATTCGTGCCCATTTTGTTACATTTCTGACCATTTAAACTAATTTATGGATACAGAATGAGAAAATGTGCGCTATATTTTTTATGGTTCTTGGTTTCTTTCATCTCGGAATATTATTTGGTTCTGTGTATTAGTATGTGTTTTGTTGAACAATTAACTAAAAACGTGAAACCAATTGGATAGGATTCAGCTACTTAGTTTGACATACCTACTAATATAAAAAATGCTAAAGTGTTAATGTCTGGTTGTCTATTTTAATATTAAGATGAATGGTAGGTATTATTAGGACGGGAATAAGCAATCTTATCTCAAAAATGAACACGAGATGAAAGTTTCTGGAGACAAAGTCAAAGCATTAGGTCATAAATAGGAAAAAGCGGTAATAGAAATGCCAAGTAGCGAGTCAAAATGTAATTTAAAAAATAATAACTTTTTTATTTTGTTTTGTCTACACTAAAATGTGTATCACAATTTGGGTAAAGCCTTAAGACAATAAGACAACGAAGTCCTGTAGCCTCGGAGGGCACAAGTTTGTTTGAATTATGAAGTTAATATTAGAACGATAAAATAGAACTTTTGGCTTAAACTCGGATTGTCTAAAGAAATTACGCAACTTAAGGAGTTATTTAATACAAGTAAATTTAGTTATGAATGCAGAGAAATGTTTAATTAAGATTTTAGTATTCTGATTTATAAATAGGAGGCGTCGTTGCCTAATTGTTTACTACAGACTAGAGTATATATTAGACGTCATGTTTAAAATGTAATGTATGTAGACAACTGAAAATCTGTGTGTAAATTTAGATTTATTTAATCGAATTAAGTGTTATTTTGCGGAAGTATATTTCACTACTTAATAAATTTATATCCATATTGCAATATGGGTGTAGTAAAATCTGTCGGAATTTGATAGCCATTAGAGAAGGTCGTAGTGGTAGTCAAGTTTCCACACTAAATATTTCACACACACGCTAATTGTAGCGGAATTAAACAAAATAATATAAATCCATTAAGTAGTCAATTTATATTATCTAACCCTCCGGTGATGAAAACGCCGATAACAAACTAAAGGAATCCGAGATGACGCGGCGGTAGGTTTGAAACTCTGCCACGCTGTACTATTGTTTGAATCTGGATGATTATTTTGCATATCAAAATGCTAGTATATTGTACTTGTTCTTTTAATGAATGAATGAATAAATACTATATTTTTTTATTCATTGATTGATATTGGTGATGAAATGTACATTTGGATTACCTATGTGGTGTCCAAATTTACAGGATAAGAACAATGACATGATAGTCTTCTAGAATAGCAATGAATGTCGTCACGGGCGTCACATTATAACCTGATGGAATTCATATAGGCGAGGGTTACTACATGCCATCAGGTGGGCAGTCAACTTGTTTGCCATTCAAATTAAACAAGCGCTTGTGGGTGTGTAGCTGATCTGTATTCTGTTTATGGAGATGGTTGGAAATGAAGTTTGTCAACGATCCTAAGTTCATAATTGGTATCGGGCTCTGAAATCAGAGGAGAAACAGGAACACAGACTGTATTCCCGTTGTGTGTTCTAGCATTCAACACTAGTTTATGCTAGTTATATGGCTATAGCTGTATTTCAATTACTTTGAAGTGTATCATATATTTTAATATTGTTGTTAGGTAACCTACACGTGAGTTATAGATTATAATATTATAAGCTGACCTGTGCAACTTCGTTTCCGTCACATTTTCCCTTTTTATTTTTATTTCGTTACGGGTCCGTTCTTTTGGTCATTACGGCAACCAATTATTTCAAATTGATTGATATATGGATTCTAGACTATATTCTCGCCATCATAGTAGCAATAAAATTAGACAAAATATTTATTCATTAAAAAAATAGGGTTTGGAGATTATAATATTTCATATACATCTGTATATTTATTTATAACCTTATATTTTATAAAAACCCTGTTCTGATGATTACAAATGCAATAACTAAGAATTAACAGAATAGGTACAACTGATTTGAAGTGATTTGCGTACATGTATTCCGTAATCAATATTTATTTACATAGATTATTACTACTATTGTTATTTATTCATAATAAAACGTAACTAATCTATCTGTACAGGGAAGATGTATATATATACAAAACTATACTTCAGGTACTTTCTTAAAAGAAAATAGGACTGTTGTTGTTTCTGTATATCTGAGATATGCACAATAATCTCAGACAGGGGTTAGCCATTTTAATTGCGATTTTCATTAATGTTACATGTATATTTCAGTGGATTTACAAACTAGGGTTGAACCGACCGCACTTACTTAATTACCTAAGGTACGATTTATTACTATTTCTGCTATTTTTACCCAAGACCTCAAAGACACAAAATCTACAAACCCACTATAAATAGACGTTAATAGTAATTTATTGACGTGAAATGGACAAGATCACGTGCCACGTCATCGTAAACCACTCCCCCATTGCCAATTACTTGCACCTGTAGGGAGGGACAACAGTCAATGTATCGATGATAATAAAATTTAGGTAAAATACTAGACCCAGTCGTTACTTCTGTCATATTTCATATAAAAGAATAGAATCATCTGATTCGGATCTGCACACAGCTTCGTGTGTTTACAACACCAGATCACGTCTGAACTAAGGATTGGTTTAATAAATAAAATACCATACTGATGCAGGTGGTTGGTGTATTCTTATTATTAAAATATAAGGCCAACAATGAATACGTGACACCTAATGTTTCAAGCGTCCATAGGCTACGGTAACCATTTATGATCAGATGGGCCATATGCCAGTTTGCTAATATCGTAGTATAAAAAAAATAAGCACTTTTAGTTTTGTAAGCTATCCTCGTATTCACAATGTTTGTAGATTTAACCGAGATGGACGGGATGTAACCCCGTTACTACTCTTTTAAGAACACCGTAGTATTTTATAAATCTAAAGTTTTCGTACATTAACTAAATTATTTAATTACCGCGAATCCCATTAAGGCTTTGAATCAGAATAGATTCGAAATGACTCAGGCCTTATATGTTAAAAAAATAAACTAATATGGTGATCAATTAAAATCATTTAATTTCGTCGAATTGATTTCCTATGAAGTCATATTTTTCTCTGCTATTTATGATCCATAGCATTTAATAAATAACTTAAAGAAGAACTTTGTGCAGACAAAGCTGCGAGTAATAAACAGCTAGAAACGAATTTTGAAATACATGTATTACTAATTGTCTTCAGACCAAACCTTATTAACGTTTATAATCATAAAATTAGTAAGGATTGTTGTAATTAGTATGCATGTGAAAGTTTACTTGTCTTTTAGACGTCATGAAGAAAGCAATAAACAAACAAACTAACTTTCACATTTATAATAGATATTAATGAGCATTCTACGTCTATTATCATCAGATTCTTAATGCATCGAGATTTTGATATTGGAACGTGAAATCGATAAAGTTTCATTAGGTAGGTATATTGTGAACATGACTAGTGTGAAAATACCCACTTTGTCCTGCTGTGTTGCCTAAATTCGCCTTAATAGTATTCTATATGTTGTTAGAACACGATTCATTTAGGTATGTATGCGAATGAAATACATTCAAATTCGTCCAGTAGTGTGAGTGTTCGTCTCAAGAGTAAGGAATATCCATTCATTTATTCGTCCTCACAAACTTTCTCGTATTGGAAGTATTGAAACCGTCAAGAATCCTGCTTTTTAAGTTGTGTTTCAGAAAGTTGAAATATGGTAGTGATATTACTGGGTATAAGTATAGGTCCTTTATAATAGTCACCATTAGGATTACTACGACGTAATGACGTGATGTTCATGGCTGGCACATGTAAATATATAGACAACGGTTACCACTTACCATCAGGTGGGCCATCAGATAGTTTGCCAATACAATTATAATACCTAAAAAATGTCGACATAATGTCGACACTTATTTCGAAGTAGAGGACATTATCCTTGCAACATTACGTCATCATTTCGATTATTCAAATGCTTTTTATTTGAGGGGATAGGGTAGGTCGGGGGTACTTGACAAATTGCCCCAAGGTTAGATGGGGATGATTGAAGTACTTTTATAGATGTTTAGGGTATACTAGCGAATAGACGGGGTTATAGGATTCTCGTTGGATATACCCTTATAGTATCTATCTATGTATGCTTCAGTTCACATAATTTAGTGGGGGAAATTATAATGTATATTTATATCTTTAGACAAAGCTTGGAACAATGATATCGATGTATAAAGAAACTGTAAATGTATAAAGAAACAAATACATCGCGTGTTGGAAGTATTAGACTACTGCGTTGACTTTTCCTGAATTTCGATCTGGAGTTCTTAGATAAATTATTTAATAAATTAGGAAACACGTTTATAAGATATCGAGACTGGCATAATTAATGGTAATTTTCGTGTGGTTTTTTTAATTATTCTACTGTAGTTAGCTGCAGTACTAGTTTAAAGTCCGGTGTAACGGTACTCCTTTATATCGGACTTTAATCTGAACTAATGTTTACTGTAGGAAATAGAATAGTCAGTAAATTGCTTTGGTAATGTGCAGAAAAGTAATTTAGTAATGCAACATATAGTCTATCTTTGCTTACTTAAATATAAATGTTGTTTATAAAATAAATTAGATTTTCATATAATGTTTTATAACTAGTGGATAGTCGTAGATTTAAAAGAAAATGTAACATTACCACGAATTTTGCAACCACTGAACGCGACTTACAAAATAACAACCCTCAATATTACTTCTCTACCATTTATTCTCGTTGGTCGACGACAAATAATCAGTTTAAATACAAAGTAAACATAGTCTGTGGTTCAAATGCGCTGGAATCGTGAACTAAATGGATTACAAATATAAACACATTTGAATCGTGGCCATAAATTTTCACTGCGATAATTTTGAGAATTTATACTAATATTATAAATCCAAATAGTTTCGTGCTTGCTTGAATGCAATAATCTCAAATATTGCTGATTTCTATTGAAAATTTATTGCCTTTTATTGTTCATTAAACCACTTATAGAGCCATATACGTTATAAAAGTAATCTATGACCAACAGGATTAACAAAAGCGGAGTATCATGAAAAAGTTCGAAGAAATCTACGTTCGTACGGGTCATTTAGTAATATGTAATTCACCCCTTTACAAAGAAAACAGTGCATACCCAAACTTCAAAATCCAACGAAACTTATACCAGCCGCACCGAGGAAAGTCTGCTGTTAATATTGTTCATAAAATATTTTTCTTCTGAGTCGATTCCTAATAAGTAGTCAGCTTACTGTGGTATAGTAAGCTGATTATATAATGTTATTATAAAATAGTTATTTGGAACATAGATATTTGCAACACTTATAACATCGTAATCATATCGTGACAGACAAACTAATTTCAACTCACTCTGAACCGGTAGTGTTAGAAACATGAAATTTTGAATGTGCGTTCATGATAAAATTATTGTACAGTCACTAAGAAACTATATCCTGAAATTTCCATTGAAACTTGAGCGGCTTCGGCACTTGGGAATCCACGATTAGCAGGTAGTTTAGTAGGTTTAAAATTCTAAGTGTTATTAGTACACTTATGTATGAGTTCTAAAGACAACCTTTGTTTTTGCTTCATTCTTGCTAAAGAATTTGTACCAGCTACTAAAACAATAGCCTTAGACATCTCCAGACAGTCTCGACTACTCTAACACACCCCCTACATTGATTCAGACCCTTTTCCATTAAACTTAACCAGCGAACAAGATCAAATATTGCTTTATGCTATATCAACAAAGTCTATTTTCGAATAACACTGTCGTATAATGCTTTGTTACGCAACAAAGGAGGTTGACCTTTAATGCAATAAGTTCTAGGTTGTTAGTCCTTTATCAACAATCGTTCGGATGTAATGGAAAATTACTTTAGGTGTGCCCCTCGGTCCCGCGTTGGGCGCCAGTTATGAGGTGTCGAGAGGCAATTTATGAAAGCCGAATGTTTGTTAACAGTTCCTTTACCATTTTAGCTTACGCGTTGTTTTTTGTAGCTTTTACTCATTATACATTTTGACATATTTTTTTTATATATTTTTTCTACTGACGCAAAGCTTAGAAGCAAATAAAATCGCTGACAAACGTCAATAGAAAAATATATTTTTCCTATAAAAAAGAATATTTGCCTATGGACGTTTGTCAGCGATTTTATTTGCTTATCGGCTTATTGTTTACCTAAGTTTACTTTTTTTTAATTTAACGTCGGCGAACTTTCAGAATCGCAAGCAACTTACATTAACCTTGCCAAAGCTAAGCATGATTTATACCTTAATAATATATTTCATGAAATATACCCGTAAAAGTTCTGGCAGGTTATGCTTTTGTATTCCGACGGGGCCATTAAAGTTATCTGTAGAAATATTTTATCGCCAAAATAACAGTTGAAGCAAGCAATTCCATTATGATCTAAGCACAAACATAGTTCAACTTAATATTAAGATGTTTTGGTACTCCTGGAATGGCTTTTTATAATATACTAACTGTTTCCAATGACTTCGTCTACCTTTATTGAACTTACAGATAGTCTGTATAGTGTTATGTCGTTCTTGTGATACAATATATCTTCAAGTCAAATTTCATTATGATTCGATCAACTGCTTTGTCTGCGTAAATAGATAATAAACACTATCTGTTTATTATATATACATATTCAACTATGCATACTCTTTTATATTTTTATAATAATATTTATTGAGGATAATAGTAGAAATGTTAAAACGCAACTCAATGTGTCATTACAGTGTATGTGACGGAGATCGTATAACTGTATATTTATTATACTTATCCTTCAGGGAAAATATCGAAATTGTAGTGAAAAACATATCAAAATGTGTTGCGTGGTTCAAAAGTAAGCGGGAAATAGACGGACAACAACAACGACTGTTTATATGTGTTGGATTGTAGAGGTGATGGATTATGTTATAATATGTATATAAACACAGATGTAAATTACGTTTAACTTTTATAATTTGATCTGCTTTCGCTGAGAAAATTAATGAAAAAACTTTTTGTATACAGTTGTATTCTATTTCTTTTTTAGATCAAACGAAATGCTCATCGGACCCTCTAAGGGTATTAAGGATGTCAGGAATAGTTGACGGCTTTTTTTCATAGATTTCGTGGAAAATAAGATAAACATTTAATTTTCTTTATAAATAGGTATACCTTCCGACTATACTTTTGAAATATAATTTCGTTTTTGTCATATTAAGCTCTTCTAACCTTGAGGTATTTTGGTATCTTATTTTAGGATAACAGGATTATATGGAATATTATTATATTGTTCTCCTACAACGAGGTTACATTATTATATCTTTCGTGAAATTAGAATTTTAATTACAGTGAGTATTCCGTTAATATTAGATGTAACAAAGAACATGACGCAAATTAGCAGTGAACAGCACCTTCATGAAAAAACACCAGTTTACATATATTACCTACCTACTCGTATGCTTTATAACAAACTGTCTGCCACATATAAGTATACTAAGAAAATATGTTTGTATGTTAAGTTTAAATCACAAGGGCTGTAGCAATTATTATTAAATATTCACGTTATGTTGTTAAATATAGGTCAAAATATGCTAAATATATTTTATAACCACGTGAATTTAATGAACTTACTATGTTTTTATTTTTCGTGACGATTGTTGACAATACAAAAAAAATTTAGTGTAAAAATGAACATAAGTTGTTGAGATCAGTACTAGAATAGTATAAAAATAGAACAATAAAAAGGATGAAATAATTATATTTAACCTACTGTTTTATTTATTGTTGTCGTTAATTTTCATCAATAGGTGGCGTTTATAAATGATCACGCTTATGTAGTCGCGGGCACAATTAGTTTCGGAACAAAATGTTACAATACCTAAGATTTTAAATAGATATATATGTAGTTTATCAAGGATTGCCTTTATTCTATTATTCAGTGTCGGCTCAGCTATGTGATCTTCCGCCGGTCCCTATCAACCGTCATATCTGATCTCACTCTCCAAATTCTAATTCAAATTCAAAATATCTTTATTCATGTAGGTCTATTACAGACTCTTATGATATGTCAAATCTACCGTCAGTTCGGAATGATATCGAGACGAGAAGAACTGACAAGAAACTCAGCTCGTATTTTTTTCAAATAATAGTGGAAGATGTTTATGGAAAATTCAAATTTGGAATAGAGTTCAAAGAATACAGTGACCACCAGCATATGCTATCGCAAAGAACTCCTTTTATGGATATTAGTATATCTTTAACACAGTCCATCTATCCATTTTCACGGTCGTCCCCTCTTTTTACATCCATCCATGTATTTTATCAATGTATATCTCTCATAAATAAAATCAACATAGATATATTTGATCTATATCTCATCTTTTTGTCATTATATAATCTGACTAGGACAACAAAGTTTTGCTACTGCATTTGGGCTTCAGGGTGATTTATTCATAACTTCGTCTTATCTTACATTATCCGTAGAAAGATCCTTCCTCGATTGACGAAATCCATTAGTGTAACGTTGTATCCATCTATTCATTGATTATGCAAATGAGTTTCATCAAAAGCAACAAAGGAAAACTATTCCTGTTCACACGCCGATATTGGATTTGTTATCTAATATTAGTCGTTACTAGGTACCTACTGTTTGTCGTTTAATAGCAGTAGTTTTTTTAATTGGTTACCAATTGGTTTGTCTATCTGTGGAACGGTGTTAATTCACTATTCCATACAGCGGCGGTGAAGTTAAGATAAGAGGTATGACATCTTAGTCCTCTGTCAAATGATGACGTGATATCCAAAGTGCTGCATGTATCATAATCGAAAGTTACAGTTACGTAGTACTAAAATAATTTTTAAATTCAACCAGTTTTAACAGTTTCTGCGTTCAGACACACAGATTAATATTATTGCTTAGCGATAAGACCGCCTTTCAGGTTAATGTATATATACTATTTTAATATTTTTTATTTGTATTTGGTGTAATAAAAATTATAAAGAAATAAAATATTTAGGATTTTTACAGTAGCTATCAAAGTCATGTTGTTAAATTCATGAAAGAAACTTTACATGTAACCATCATCTGAATAGACTTGACAAGCTACTGGTGTTAAGTTTTATATTAAAAATATTTAGTTATACGCTCTATAATTTTCATATATCCATTCACCGTCATAGTTTAGTACTTAAATATTTAAATAGTCTACTTCCACCGGAATAATAGCTGTCATGTATCGCTTCTATCTTTTACGATCTCGTGAAATTATGTTTCTTCATTCAGTGGAGCGGAAACGAAAGAGATTGTAAACTAAAACTGTGATAATTTCAAGTCTTTATATCAGTTTATTATCTCAGACATTTTAAGAGGTTTTTTGCGTAATATCCATACTAATAATATGTGAGAGTGTCTGCCTGACCGTCTGTTTATTACCTTTTCACAACGAAACAGCTGAACGGATTTTAATGTAAGGCGAAAAATGTATGTCGTGTTATCTATATATAGGTTGTATCCTTACGACTTTATTTTTATCTATAAAAAGTAGATGAAGTCACAGGAAATAGCTAGTCATATAATTGACATTGGGTTAATAGTAGGTACCTCTAATTTTTGCTTATGCTTGTATACAACATCTTACCGATTGTGAAGCAATTTACATTTTTTCTTCTTAGGATTAGTTAATTACAGTAATTATGAAAGGAAGAATGAAATATTTAATAATTTTTACATTGATTGCACTATATATTAGTTTTATAAGGCGGCAATAAATTGGGAAACTTGTAAGTAAAATCATAATATTTCATATATATAATGAGATACTGAATAGTTTCTTCCGTTTTATATGTACAATCTTATCTTAACGTCGTTTCATTAAATTTTAGCGGATTTTCTAATGTCGATCATAATAACAAAAAAACTAAATCGTCTCAGGTTTTTACAATTTTTATATTTATCCATAGGGGAATTGGGATTGTCTGGTTAAAGGAATTAAAACTAATATCGTTAAGAGTCTTATTTTAATTCCATGTTCTTATACCTATCGTTCCCCTGGGCAATATATCCTTCAATAGGCGGGTAAGAGAAAAAAAAAAACGTTTTCGAAGACAATTGCGAAAATCAGAGACATGAAAATATTATGAATTGATGAGTGTATGAGGTTTTAATTCGGTATAGGCATAGATTTACACCTTATTTTTCTTAGTACTGATTAGGTATAGGATGTTTAGAAAAATGTTTTTATTTTAGAACCATATCCTAAACTTAAGAGCTGTTATATTCTATAAGCGATTACGTAAAGAAGGAAAGACTTAAAATATAATGAAAATTATTTTTATTTTCTGTACATGTATATAAAAGTCCTAAAAATACATTTGCAACTTTTTTTGCCAATGAAAATTTCCTTCTGACGCAACATAACCCTGAAATATTTCATATTTGCCGACACCTCACAAAATAATAGACATTATTCACCGACATATTTGGAGTTTTACGTCAATAATGTACTTTGCGCGTTATTACAAAGGCTGTTTACAATGAACAAGTGTTAAAATTAACAAGTTAATTATTGGACGTGTCCGCTATTATGATGCAATGTTTTACATATAAATTATAGATTTTCACACTAAATTGAATTGTGACAGTTTTGTATCGTTCAGGTGGTATTATAATAAGTTCAGTATAGTATCATTATAATTGGTAATTGCTTTTATTGTGATGTAAAAGAATGATAAATTTATAAATACAATTTTCAAAAATAATATTATATAATTTAGTTCAGTAGAGTAGCATTCATCTTTATAATTTGGTAAATTGAATCCTTCTTCTTGTGATGTGATAAATCTATATTTTAAAATATCTATATGTATCTATATAGCGCCAATTTTTTTTGTACTGTGTAGAAATTTGAATATAACCTCTATATTCAAAGTTCTACACACCATACAATAATTATTTATGTTATTTTACTCAACAATATTTTTGGTTTGTAAAGCTTAATAAAGTAATTTATTATGAATTAGTTTACCTCTATCAAGTATATATGCTAACATGCAAACAACAATTATTCTAATTATTAATAGTGAACAGGAATGCTTAATATAAGTTTTAGCTGATCCACGCGTGGTCAATGTTAAAGCAAGTTCAAGAGCGTGTCTAACACAATGTGGGCTTGGCCTAAAAAAACACCCAAATATGTTTAAATAACTACTTGATGACGTCCTCGTATTCGCCTGCAGAGGATGGCTTTCCCTCCTCCAAAGAGAACTTAATGGGTTCGTTTAAAAACATTCGTAATGGTGATAATGATAATAGTAATCTTTTTTTAGTCGAGCAGTTGACAGTTCAAGTTCACAGTAATCTAATAATATCTCATTGATATTATAAAGCCGATTCAATAGAAAGTGTCAATTATATTATTTATATTTTTGGAGAAATATTTCATTCACGGTCGCAGTTTTGGTTCCAGAACAAAGCAAATATAATAAGAGTATGTATGTCTGTTTTATTGGGCTATTTTCTATAATTATTTCGTGTGCAACAAAGAAGTATAATGTAGATATTTTCTGTCACTCATTAAACACATGTTCTGCTTTGATTTACACGTTAGAAAAAATATTGAATTATTTTGTCTTATAAAAAAAAAACTATTTCGTTAGTATTCACCGGCTATATTCGTATAAAGATATTCTTATTTTATAAAGATTTATTTTCAATATTCATAAAGAGAGAAAAATGGAAAAAAATAACATCGAGTTTTCGTTCAATTCTATTGAAGTAGAAATCTCTAAATGCATTTGAATTTAAATTTATGTCTTCAATAGACCAGCGGTAATATTTAAAGTTTGAATGACTCGAATATAAACAAGAAAAATTTTGAGATGCTATATTAGTATGTATTTGGAAAACTTGTTAGAAGTTAGAAGATATTCTTGCATCACTCTCCGAAAAATCGGAAAATAAATAAGGAAATCATAGACCATCTAAAATAAATATTATGTTAGAAATGTGAAATTGAAGTGAAAATGTGGCATGCTCTATAAAAGATTTGAATGCTGCGTTCTCGATCACAACTTCGTTGCAATATTTTTCGATTTTCGCTTATCCATTTTGTTTGGTATGCTAATCCGCTAGAGAACTGAGTCCGTAAATATATTTGATTTTTATATTAAAATGGCATTCATTGTATACTAGTCAACCCCTCGATCTATTTATGTCTTGCTGTGCTTTTTCTGCACTGTGCTCAGTGACCCATATAAAGCGAACCAACTGTATTGATTTTCTGTCCTACTCATGTGTAAAGTTTGATGTTGACATGGAATTATCTCGTTATAAACTTTGTAATAATATCGGCTAATCTAAAGCCGTCTTACTCTAGATAATCTGTCCAACAGAAGTACGAGAATTGGTTAAGTGACTTATAAATTCACTAAATAAGTAGGTACTGATAATCGTAGTAAGTAATGATTATGGTTAAAAAAAGTGGACTTATTTTGAAGAATATCCTCATGGAGATCCAACCGCCCCGAGGCAGATAAGTTGGTACTATAGTCGGTACGGATAATAGAATTGTGCACCCTCCTGCGGTAACGGTTTAAGCTGGCGGGGCACCCATCGTGGTAAATTTGCAATGAATTTATCACGATGGTTTTCAGGGGAAACCATGTGGAGGTTGGAAACATGGTACAGCCCCCCCAATGAACTGTGTGACACCTACTCACTAAGGAAACGATCGTTGTTAGTTCTTGATTTATTTCCTGCGTTGGGCTAGCTGATGAGGTCAGATCACAAACAGATCACAGATCCTAAACTAACGCCCCAGTAGCGTATACCACGGAATTGATGGATAAATTGGAATCCGCATTAAATAAACCTGTATCTTAGAAGTCCACATAGAATTGCCATCACGGATTAACAAAGGGGTCTAGTGCGGCAAGTTCTGTTATTATATACAGTCCAAATCAATTGATGCAACCATTTCTCAACTAATCGTTTCCATACTGTTGTGGGGCGATTGGTTTCTAATCTGTTGGCTTCTAAAGTTTTGTGTTGGAGATTATATGTAGTTAGCGAAACTCTAGTATGCGTTAACGTTTATCTTAAATGGAACAAACTCGATTCAGAGACTATACAACTTTTTGCAATAAACAATTTTCGATAAATCTTTAATTTAAAACAGTTTCATGTTGCCTGTAGTAGTTTATAAATCGCTCTATCTGAATGTTAAATTATAGCCATCAAATAGAGCTAAGAGAACATATACTTGTTTATAATATGTTTTTATAAAACCCGTAATGTTTGTCTATCTTCAAACCACTTTTCCCCTCCTGTTAATATTGATCCTACTTGGTATTTTTCAACCATAAAAAAGAACAGGCTTTAGTTAAATGAGAAAGCACTTAAACTTTAACATTTTTTGCTGGTTTTTTTCGTAAAACAGACTGGAAAAAATGTGGCTTTTACGGTGCCCTTTATTTTATCCGCCAAGTAGTGAGCTGCCAACATAAAATTAAAACAATAAGTAGGTACTTACAGCCCGCTTAACTTATTATTCAGCTCTTGAGACTGTTTGCTAAATTTATTAATTGTCGTGAAAGTTTAATCTTTATAAATTCTAGTACTTGATTTATAAATTTCATAAGTCTTGTAGGTCTTGTTTTAGGCCTTTCATCGTCAAATCCTGGTCACCATCTGATACGTCCGTCTAGTTACCAAAATCATGGTAGTCGATTATTAATGGTGATAACGGTAGATACTGTGTGCGAGTGATAAGATGAGCATGAAGGGAGGCCAGACTTTCTTGACTAATTAGCTACGAATTAACAATTATGGTTTCCAGAGGCTATCACGTGACACTCAACCTTAGGAGGTCTGGATAACATTTTAATAATAGGGACCCTATTATTAAAAATCGCTTGCGATAATACAAATTGGCGAGACATTACTGATAGATGTAAGGATGAGGATAATTTCAGACCACTTAGCTTATTACTGTGAATTCTCTGACCTCCTACACTCTTTTGAAACCAAATCCAGTTTATCGGCCGTTTCACAACTCTGTATGTATTAGTTACATATTGAATGAACTCAAAAGTTTGTATTGAAATTCGCTATACCCTTATTAATTTTATTTAAAATTAAGGGTGTAGCGAACAATATTGGACAGGATTAATAACGATATTGCCATTAGACAATCTAAAGTCGATATACTGATATCGTATAGAATATAGGTATAGATTCGAGAATTCGGTGAACTTACAAAAGCAATACAAATAAAAACATACATCTATATCATCAGTTCCTTGTCCAATATCCTTACCCATATCTAAGCGAATATGTAACATTTATGATTTTATTTGCTTCGCTTTTGTAAGTTGACCGAATTCTCGAAGTATTTTCTCATAATTTTTTCACACAAGCCACATATTTTCTTAAGTAAGAAGAAAGGTAAATGTTGACAGGTTTCGTAATATTTTATTTGAATTTGCCTTGTTTCGCGAATATGTACAGACATCTTTAGGGTTTTGGGTTTAGGAATATAATCTACAATACAATTAAAGTACATCATGAAATAAAGTAAACAGAAATATTCATTTTATTAAATTAGATAAGTCTATTTGCCTTTCATATATTAAAACCTCTTGCAATCAATCTATTCATTCTCTCACCTACTTCAGTCACTAAGCAGCTTGTTTTGTGAGCTGTTTCGGTTGAAGAGATTTGGCAGCGAAATTACAGGGTATGTAGGAAGCACGACATCTTAGTCCTCCGGAATGCCATGAGCGAACCACATTGACCACCACCACACTGTTATTAGTAGTGTATATAAGTGATTACCACTTACCATCAGATGAACCATAAAAATATCTAAATCTATAATGTCGACAATGTCTACGCAACGACTACAAATTTCCAAAGTAAGCAAACGCTGAAAAGTTTTCACTCTTATATGTATTATACCTGAGTGGTTTAATGTTATCATTCAGATTGTATGATAACAGCACAAAACAAATTACATCTGCCACATTAAGAAAAAACCTCTTAAACGTTGAATCAACTCAATTTTCCTATTATAGTACACCATTATAACCCAATTTTATTCTTAAAACGGCGTTTTCATACACATTAAATGGCAGTCAAAATGTTCATTGCTCCATTCACATAAACATCATAGTTCTCACACAATTCAAAACAATTGAGCGTCGCCGTGTGTTTGCCGCTTAAACGCAATTAGTGTGACCCCGGGGCAATCGTCCAATTACGAGCTGTTATGCGCGCGCGCACCGTTTGTGTACGCGCGCGTTACGCAGTATGATCAATGGACCAGTTTCACGGTAGATACCTAGCGGAAACCATAGTTAAGCTTAATAGAAGAGTGCAATCAACATCCCTGTTTATACGAAATTGAAGTAATAGGTTTGATGGCGGTATTTATTAATATATTTAAATCGGTCTATAATCGAAAAGTTTCAATATTTTTCTTCGTATAGTACAAGAAAATGAAACGCTGCTCACGCATATTTCTAAGGATGTTTTTTTTATTTAACGTCGTCGGAATATAAACTTAAAAGAAAACTGATATTATATTTACCTTATTTTAAAAATACTGCAGAATACCTTTATTGTTACCCTTATTTCCTATATATGCGAACATTTTAAATAGTTTTCTTTCTTAATTAAAATAACTGGAGCATCTTTCATATGAAATTTTAAATGTATAGTACTGGAAAAGTGTGTTATGAGTTAATTTTGCTGTAATTGAATTTTTCTAGACTGAGTTAATACTAAATTCTAGTTTTATAATTAATTAGATATGTCGTGACTCTCATGGGGTCATGCCTTCTCTTCTAACTCCTTCATAGATTTTTTCCATTTAAATTATTCCTGTTTTCAGGCTGAAGCCATTTTGCAAGTCACCACTGTATTGCCTAATTGCTAAAGCGACCTGTTTTTGATTGTTTTAGGAACTAACTATTATGTTGTATCGATTTAGAAATTTTTATTTATATATATTTTATACATATATTTTTATTCTAGATTTTTTTGCAATAAGACCGCCTTTTGTAGATCAATTACTCTGCAATAAAGATTGAATAAAGACTGCAATAAAGATTGAATAAATAAATAAATAAACGTATTATACGTGGTTTTCAAATTACAATTGAGTTGCAACTTTAAGGTATTTGTTCAGTTAAAAAAATACAAACTTAGGAAAGAATTACGGAATGATAACTACGCTACTACAAAATGGTACAGAAGTATATAATAACCAGTTCCATTGCGGCCAATCAATTCTCGTAGTCGGAGCTACGCTGGACGTCGATCAACAAAAAGTGCGATCTCACTGACCTATAGTTATGTCATCTAAACGAGTAGGCGGTACTCTCGACCTCAATAGACCAATGCACTTGTGAGGTGTGTAAAAAACTACACCTACTACCGTTAGTCTTCGGAATGTAGTTAATAAATAATGTAATATATGTATATCGTATGTTACGAGTATGCCTTAAGTGATGCCGTTTCATTGAAGAGCCATACTTGTGTTGGGGATTTGATTAATCAGCTATTGCAATGTTTTACGGGTTATAGTTATACTAATAAAAATGTTTTTTGTTACGTAATACATAGAAATGAAAGTGTAATTATTGCTATTATTGAATAATCGTGATAGTTTTGTATAGATTTACAGACAAATAGTTAATTTATTTATTTATCGTGTGCAGAAGTTACATTTTGTCTTCAATTCCATATTAATATTACATTTGTTATTTTTCGCGGCTAAACATGGCTCATGGGTCATCTGTGGGTCAATATGATGTCTGTAACATCAAATGTGACTGACTGTAACAAAATAAATCATAATACAAGATAGTTGTGCTAATTTACTGTGCTGCATTGTTTCTGAATACAACAATTGCAGTATCGATGCGTTTTATTGTTTCACCCCAAATAATGAGTATGAATCTCTTAGTAGGGGGGAAGGGGATTGTTAGTAATGTGGACTAATAACCCCATCCATATATAATATTACATTTGCTAAATTTTTGAATTTGCCACAATGGGCTAACTCACATAACCTCATAGTCTTCTTATTATACTCCACTGGTGCGCCGTCAATGTATACCATTAGTGCAGGCGGGTGCACCATTCCTTTATCATATATATGAATATGTGAGTCTAAATTAAGACACCACTGCATTTTTTAAAGATGCATTCGTAAGTTCATATATTCTTGCATTTTAAAGCTAACCACGTAACTTCCGGAGAATCCGTCGTGAACTCGTGACACGTGCCGACTGCAAACCAAAGTGGAATAACTCTTAACATGTTCCTTGCCGAGTCGAGGTAAATGCGAATACTCCAGTTCATGTTTATGTCAAAGTTATCTGTGAATTTTATATTCTAAGCCTAGATATAAAGTGCTTAGATTCTTTTTGGTTTTTGTTGCAAACGTAAAATCAAAACCATTTGTTTATAGTTTCAGTGTAATTGTAACTACAGCTTCTATTAATAATTTTACGATTTTAAAACTTATGATTGGTAGAATCTACATTATTTTTATTAGTATTATACATTACGTTATATTTTTTTTTGTTTCTTAACTTTTTTCCACTCTTGTGCTGCGTACATTATTTGGAAGAGATTGAAGATTGCCTTCTGTACCTGCTTCTTTCTTCATTCTACTGTTTTATTTCTCAATGCTCTTAATACTTTTAATGCTGGTGCAATAAAGCATTGTAAATAAATAAATCATGATTGCTATAATAAAATGGAGATACTATATTATTGCATGCTCTCCTTGCTATACGATTTTCCAGCTGTTTACAATGTATTATAAAATGATATGCTTTCTACTCGTATAAATACTATTAAACTGTGCATAGGCATTTTTATTTAATTAATTTACTGGACCAAATACAATATCATGATACTCAAACAACTCAATATTAATATCACATCGTAAATCACTTATCAACATCAATCAACGTTGTTCAACATTTGTAAATCTAAACAGGATGATTTTTTATAACCCATCAGCTGTGTTGTTGATCGTCGAATGTGTGGACGCGCTCCCGGTCTCTACATGCGTACATCGTACACGCAGCTCGGATGTGACGTCATTGTCGTGATAGCGGTACGCGAATAGATTTTTTGTGTTGAAGACGTTACTGTGTCGTGTAACAACGCAATGTGTTTGAATACGATTCAAAAAGTGGTTGGGTCTTCATTAGACTATTTTTAAATCAAATCAAAAATAATTTACCTGTGGAACATTTGAGCCGGTTAAGAATGTTAGATCAATAATTTTTAGTGTATTATAATTAATAGATTTTATTTATTTGGGTAGTCTTATGAAGTCGATTTTATGTGTTTTATAGAATACACTATCATGTCCTGGACATCGGTTTAATATACCTCGCAATATATTCCTTGCGTGTACATCACTCATCTTGTCCTCGAATCTATAAATAATTGGAAATATAATATTTTTTTCCATATAGTAATCTAACTTTATGGCAGTGTTAGAAGAGGTCAGTTTTCGGTTATCAATGTCGTATCGCCCACGGCTGCCAAATTATGTCATTAGGACGCTACATCGCCCACATACGTTTTCGCAATATAGCCATAAACTTTTAGCATCTTAGATGTAATTTTATATAACTTATATAGGTATGGGGTCTTACTAAAATAGTGTCCGTAAATTTTGGAAGTTGATGATATCATTGAATAATATTTTTACACCTGGTATCCCTGGATAATTTACACAACGTCATCAAGGTAAGCAGAGCTTGTGTTATGTATGCTAGGTATAAATACTTAGTTATTTTGTTTTGTAAATACATTCAAAACACCCAGATCAATACAAACAATCATGCTCCTGAAAACAAACGTTTATACCGTGCGAGGTATCGAACTCGCGACCAACGAAAGTAAGATGGTGTGCTTAACCTCTAGACCACCGAGGCCGTCAATATTTTGAAGTGTTTGTCGTTTGTACTGTAATAATAATTAAGAAAAAAAAGTATATAATACTAAGTAAGAAAATGACATACTGCACCGACTCCAAATAAAGGGATGAAGACAAGGCAATGATGATGATAATCGTGATACAATAGGCTAATAAATACAATTATTTCCATAGGCTACGGTAACCGTTTACCATCAGATGAGCCGTATGCTTGTTTGCCACCTACGTGGTATAAAAAAAATATCGTGGTACAATCTGTTACATGTTAAATTGCATTGAGATGCTTTCAACCGTTTAAAATATAACAAACAGAGAAAAATACATACTTTCGCATTTCTAACATTAGTATAAATTATAAGGAACTGTAAAATTATAATTTAATTATTTTATTACTAATTTTATATCCATTTTGTTGCAGGTAACGAACGAGTAGTACAACAATATTCTAAGATATTCGTAGTAAAATGATAGATGAGAATACAATCCACCTATTGGTAAGAGACTACATCTGTTGAAATATATATTTATATAATGTTTTGTTTATTTACATATATTATTATGCTATCGGAGCCTCCGATTTAGTACTACATATATATTTATTTTTAAACCAATAGTATCCATTTATTTATATCAATTGTCTAGTACCCATAACAAGCTCTGCTTAGCGAGATCGGCGTTGTGGTGAACATAATGCTTGATATACTCATATTTAGTGAGCCAAATTATATTTTAATCCAAAGTCCCCTGTTTTCCTACTATAATCTCTCAGAGTAATTCTGACTGACAGACTGATTGCGGTGATGGAAATACCGATAAAAATCCAAATGTATAATCTAATCTAATCCTAGAGACTGTAGTAGACTAACATAACAATTGATACAGAAAATTTAAAAATCGGTAAATACAAACAGTATCGGTACCCCGATACAACAGTTACTATTTGAAAGTAGCATCTAATACTTATATATGAGTATTCATTCAAATAAAGCAAAGCTACATTTAAAATGAAACTTAAGACAATACATTAGTGAAAGCTGCACCCAATTCGGTTAAGCGTTTCTGAGATCACTGCTTACAAAAGCACAGATAAACAGGCAAAAATCTAACAATTATTGTTCTTATTTCTAGTTTTTGTCATACATATATGTACATATTATTTTACTTGTGTATGCAGATCAGTTACAGTTTTATTTTTTGTTTGTGTTTTACCGCGTACACTTAGATTGTGGAATGAACTACCTGCCGAGGTTTTCTTGACAGCATGGGGTTTTTCAAGAAGGGTATATTAAGGTTTCTTAAGGGTCGGCAATGCGCACGTGACACCCCATGGTGTTTCAGGCGTCCATAGGCTACGGTAACCGTTTACCATCAGATGGGTCATATGCTTGTTTGCCACCTGCGTGGTATAAAAAAAATTGTTTATATGTTGATTTTTTTGTATTGTTGTAGGAAGAGATTAGGCATCAACAGGATATGAGACACGACTTTTTAGTCTTGCGAAATGGCAACACATTTTTATTATAACGGGTGTTACATGATAACGTAATATCCCTAGTGCTGTTCATGTATATAGGCGACAATAAATATTTACCATTAGGTGGGCCATTAGTTAGTTGTATGTTATATCAATCTCATAAAAAATATCGGTATAACAAACCGTAATACAAACAATTTTTATATTTGGTCTATGATTTATGTAACTCTATTATTATATAGTCTGTGGTTACTTAGTTGCATAGAACTAACCATAATACACTACCCTACAATTAATTTCCTCAAGATATGAAAGCTAATTACGCGATATACTCGTACAATCTCAGTAAACTATATTGCAGTCATTTCGACTTCCAATAACACGATTTCACCCGAACAACACACGTAACAAGGAAACATCGGATATCCCTCGAGCCACCCCCTTCCACCCTCAATATCCTGAAGCCTATTTAGGTATATTCGTCTTTCACAGTTTCGTAACACTAAATCGGTATTATATTAACCTTTCCCGCGGTTTCGACCACATTTTTCTCCACCTTCCAGATTATTTATTAAAATAAATAATAGAGTCAGGCAACAAACAATATATTACTAGCGAACTCGGTTGCACAAAATTTCAACCCCTATTTCACTCCCTCAGATTATTTTTTAAGATAAAAGTAACCTATGTCGATCTATATATGTAATAAATCTTAATGTATTTAATTAATTAATTAATAGGTTATAATCAGACAGACACACTTTCACGTTTATGTATAATATTATGTATGGTTAATTGTCTTGCTACTAATGGTGATGGCAGGATAATGAGAACAAAAGGTGAATAACCTTTCATTAAATTTTTTTGCTGCCCTTATTCGGAATTTTGTCGGAAGAGGTAGGTCAATAAATCAGAATTGTAGAATTCGCATGAATTTTCCTCGAAAGAATCTCAAGTTGTACGAAATTACCTATTGGACTTCGCAAACTCTTTCAATGTTCTTCAGGTGTCAGTTTCGGCTTTGGGAAATGAAATAACCGGAAACAAGTCTGAGAGGGGAAGTAAATTGATTTAAATACAAAATTAAGTGTAACAATGTATAGCATCTTAGTGCTCCAGAATGGCAATGCATGAGGGTTAACAGGGTCGTAATATGATGATTTCATATTCATGGTGCTGCTCATATATAGCAGCCGTCACACTCCTGAACGGGTGCTACTTGTGGGGACTGGTCTTTTCTGGCTACGGTCACTGATTACACTATTTCCTTTTGACCACATTTCAATAGCATATGCTAGTGGTCACTCTATTCTCTCTAATTTCGAATTTAAAACTGAATCTGTATTTTTGTAAACATGTACAAGCACATTTGAAAAGAATAAGGGCTGAGTCAGTTCTTCTTAGCTCGAACATATACCTAAGAGTCTATAACATACCTACTTGAATAACGATATTTTGATTTGATTTGATTTGTTATATACTTGACAGTTGCCAAGTGTTACCAAAAGTAAAAATAAAATCATCTGTTAATCGAAAGATTGATAGTAATGTATAATATAATAGTAATAATCCAAAATTCTTTGTTGTGTACACAGAAGAAATAATAAGAAAAACAGTAAGTATATCGAAAAGTAATAACAAAAAGCGGTCTAATCGCTATAGGCAATTTCTTATAGACAACCTAGGTACCTTTAAAAATAGAGTAACCTTTAATATAGGTATCACCTTATTTCAGTGGGGATAGGGGTTATTGTTAAGATTAATACACTATATTTGAAGCGTAACGTTTTATCCGATATGTAAACTAGTAGAATATTCATTTCGAAATAATTTGCTATTTATTTTAATCCTATTAACCTCATCTGTTGAATATTATATTACATATTGGCTATGAATTTTAGGCTACACTAAATACAAAGGTTAATTATAAAAGTACATGATTGTAATACCACATCTTGTGTTGAGTTCGTTTTATGAAAATAACTCAACTGGATTGCTAATACACTTATCCGTAATTTTGTTTTGTCTTAATAATATTATAAACGCGAAAGTTTGTACACACAAACGTATGGGTGGATAGATGTTTGTTACTCTTTCATGCAAAACTACTAAATGGATTTTAATGAGGCTTAACAACAATATATACATCATAATCTGCGGGCACAACTAGTGACGTATAAAGTTTCATGCTTTAATATCCTATAATTTCGCTGCCATATCCTCACCCTTGAAACCTCAACACCTATTCCATAACAAAGTGGGCGACATTTATATTGTGTATAAACAAGAAGGTACAAAATAAACAACATTCATAAATACAATCTCAAAATTGGAATATATTACTTAACTTTCTGTTTTATATTAGTACATAAAGAACATATAAAAAAATAGCATACACCTGTACCCTTAGTCCCTAAGAAGATTCCCTTGACGATTACTATGTCTGTCGTTTACGTAGCTTTAGGACGGTCTCGATAGACCTGGCTGGATTGGGTATTGTGTACATGTAATTACTAAAACATGTACATGAATATAGCCCGGAGGTGTGTTGGAAGGCTAACTTGTAGGAGTATGTTAGAATATATAATAAATTAAATAACGGTATCCGCTAGGATGTATATTCTGCAAACGTGTGTATTCAATATTTTTAATACAATATATTAATCAATTGGAAATGGAGGAGAGATTCAGAAATGTTAACTCTTTTTTATAGTAATGGTAAACAAAATTACGGTCTACCCTATGGTAATTGCCGCATATATATCTGAACAGCAGAACAGCCGATATATTACCATGTGGAGCCCGTGGTGCCCGCTACATCATGACTTCTCATTCCAGAGGAATAAGATGTTATTCTTCCGTTTCCTGTAATTTTACAGGCATGTCTTATTATTCACCGAATATAGTTTAGAAAGTAGTTGTTAAAATCCTACGTGTACAACTTTGTACAAATTCATGCTCGATATTGTTGTTATTTGTGAACAATCCCTCGCCATTTTCTTCTTGCAGAACTAGAAATCAGCTGATTCTGAATACAATAGTTATTTCATAATGTATTGGTCACCCTACTTGATTTTCCCCTCGAGAGTAATACAGGGAGGGACATCAATTATTCAGTTAGCCTCCTTTTTTAATGGAAACATTAATTAATGTTTGTTTACGAAACCCACTGGTTTTGAGTGTGGGTTGTAGATATGTTAAGAACAGGGTAGGAGGGTAGATATACTCAGAAACTAGTTAATATTCTGGTGGATATCTTATGATATTTTATTGGATTAATCCATACTAATATTATAGATGCGAGTCTGTATATCTATCTTCTTAAATGAATCCTAATGTTACTTGACCTGAATATTGATTACGGGGATGGACATGACTGTCTCTTATTTTAAAAACACTTTTCTATATATGAATTTATATAAAAAAAAACTGTAGCTGAAAAGTTAAAAGAAATAATACTTTACAATAAACTGTTATCCACTCACGATTTAACAAAGTTCCGAGCAAGCTTTTAATTTGTTTTCCAATCTGATTGTTTTGTGATGCTGGCTGGAGCAGAATGACGTCACAATCTCATTGTATTACGTTAAAAGCGCTTGAAGAAATCCAACAGTGGAAAAAGATAATTAAAATTTGTTCTCTTACCTGTTTAGTTCGCATTGTTTTTAATATAAATATGAAGTTTTTTATGCCTCAAGGGAGCAAAATCTTACATCTACTGTTTTGTGTATACAAATAACAATAAATAACATTCTCTTAACAAAAACCAACATGTGCTGACAGAAAGGACAAAAGAAACTGGAGGAAGAACAAAAGGATAAAATGGGAGTCGTGTCGTATCAAGAATTAAAAAACATGATGGAAGATCGCGGAAAGTGGCAAGAGCTGCACCGACAAGAGCGTAGCTCTTAAATTATAATGAATGAAATGAATGAATGAAGTGCTGACGGAAAAGCTTATTCACATTATCCTTATCTATAAAAGCATAAAATCTAATAAACTTATTTAAACTATTATACTATTTTATATTTTTTTCTTTGAAAATAATTTTCTTCATTTGAAAATGGTCGTTGTTAATTCCTAATGAATTTTCCACGTTGCGCCTACTTAATAGACTTATATTAACTTTATTGTTCACTAGCTAAGTCTGCAACTTTTGACTTGTTTCTGTACCTATTGAAATAAAATATTTAAGTGAACCTCACAATAATAATTTTTAAAAATTTTAACAAAGCGTATGTTTTTTTCTATTACTTCCAGACCTTACGTCTCTTAATCATAGTTTTTCTCACATATCTTTCATGTAAATACAAATATAGAATTTTTATTTTATGTACAGATTCTGTCGTAATAGGTCGCTGGATTTTTTAAGAAGAAAAATGTTCTTGTCATTAAAGAAAATAATCGTGTAATCCCTTAAAAATGTTTTGAAACAATCAAAGAGAAAGATTCAAAAGAAAAATGTTTTCTTAATCTCCTGTGAAATAATTTGAAGACATCACAAACATTTTATTACTTGTTCTCTTTATTTTAATAGACAAAAATGCACAGAAATCCTTTTATGAAAACTTAGGCATTTACTAAGATAACTAATACTTGCGTACTTAGCTATGGTTATTGAGGAAAACATTTAAGGTAAACAACTCAGAAAATGAAAAGAAGCAATAATTAATAATTATTGTGGTCTCAAAAACCACGAAAGATCTAGTGGAGATTCAAAGACTAAAAAGTTTGGAAATAGGTGGCTACAAAGTGCTCAAGTGAGTACATCAGTGGTCATGCGGTTTAGCACATTGCCTTACTTTATTATAATCATGGGTTCGATGCCCGCAATACAAATAATACCTTAATGAGAATTTCTGTTTTTAATGGTATGTATGCACTTCTATATATATTCCTATGTGTATTATGTATAATATGAAAGGTATTTACAATAACAAAATGTTTTTAGGTATATCTATTAGTTGTCTAGTATAATTGGTACGAGACCTGTCTAGTATGTTATCACTACATGGCCCTTACTTATTTTTGTATACTATTTTATTGTTCAAGCAAAATTTAAATAAGATCCGTTCAATCGTGAAAAAGTAACAGACAGACACAGTGGTACACTTTCGAATTCATAACATTAGCATAGATGATATACACTGCCAAACAATTAGCCTCTTTTCTTCAGCAGTCGGTTAAAAAGAGCAACAGAACTAAGGGCGTTATCAGAATGGAATAGAACGGAATGCCTTTTGTAGCCGCCTGTCATGAACACAACCCCCGCTGTTATACCTTACATTGTGTTCAAATCACAATACTTCGATGCGATAGTCGGTCAGGCCGATATCCAGGTAATAGTCAGTGGTCTCTGTGGTTAGCTTTTGTGATGGACTGTTATATTATTTACTAGCCTTTGCCCGCGGTTTCGCTCGCGTTAATATATCCCCTTAGGGGTGGAATTTATCAAAATCCTTTCTTCAGGGATGCCTACGTCATAGTAACTTTATGCATGCAAAGTTTCAGCCCGATCGGTTTAAAATTGACAAAGTTTCATACAAATTGTCATCCCCTATTTTATTCCCTTGGGGGTAAAATTAATCAAAATCATTTCTTAGCGGATGCC
This sequence comes from Achroia grisella, assembly GCF_030625045.1. Classification (NCBI taxonomy): domain Eukaryota; kingdom Metazoa; phylum Arthropoda; class Insecta; order Lepidoptera; family Pyralidae; genus Achroia; species Achroia grisella. Next base: position 824,866 of record NW_026712590.1, read on the forward strand.
TACGTCGTAACCTGCATGCCAAATTTCAGCTCGATCCGTCCAGTGGTTTGGGCTGTGCGTTGTCAGTCACCTTTGAGTTATATATATTTAGATTAGATGCTTGCTATTGGTACTGTAAATAGGACGTGGAATTAAAAAGTAGGTAAAAGTGGTTTTTGATATTGTTTTTACTTTTTTTTCTCTCTTAATATTTTTTGGGAATTTTTGTAAGCAGAAAATAATGATGACTACCCCATCGTACATATGGATTTGGTTTGTGTGTGTGTATGTATCTTGCTTTGTTTATTGGTTAAATTCATTTTATTCCACTCAACTACTAATCGACATAAATAATGTGGAGTCAATAGCGATTGCAAAAACGCTTCTACGTTCCTACATTCTACGTGGAGCTTTAAACAAGATACGAGTACCTATAGATTATATAGTACCTAGTATGGAATCGATCCATTTTAATAAATAAACAGAAAACCTTGGAAAAATCACACACCGCATTATAGTCCCGAGTATATAAGCAGATTTCTAATATAGGTCCTACACAACTGATAGTTATACTTGGTTTTATGTGTATATTTATTTATAATTAAATTTTTACGAGTAATTGCAGGAAAACTTACTATTAAAACTAAGACCTTTGTAACTTCTGCTTCACAAATATGGAATTTAAATACGAAAAAAATATTTAGATATTTTTTTTAAATACATAACTAGCCACAATTAGAAGAAAGTACAGCCATGCATATGGATATTATTTTTTGCAATTTACCATCATCGAATCTTCAATTATCGAAAGATAAACTAGTGTTCTGAACCACTAGACCACCGAGGAGGTGAAATTTATTTCTTTCCTTACAATTAAATTTCTAAGTAACAAACTACATAATTCAAACAATCGCTCCACTCTTATAACCGTGTAACTAAACCAGACAAAGTTACTTTCTCATTAGTAAATATTGACATGTGCTTTAGTTGGCATGGGTCAGTGACCTTGAACTAGTAGTATATGTGAAGTGCTTCTCATAAATTGAAGTGTTTATTGTTTTGTCACGCGATCAAACACACTCTACAATTTTATATGTATCTATATGTGCATACATGTCTTCGACTAATTTGTCAGTTTCCCTGTAAGGCGGGAAATGTTCCAAAGTGTTAATTTTATCACCTACGTAAGGTGAAGTTTGGTTTATCGTAGACTAACCTGTTCTAGCATCTAAATGTAATAAAATCGGGACGAGGCAAATTCTGTCTTTTTGTCAGTTTATCTATTCGTGTGTCAAAGTATCACGTCAAAACTATTATATTATAAATAACACGTTAAATAAGGCTATATCTTTAGGCAAAAAATTACCACAAATTTCTATATATTATTTTTAATTTGACGTGTTCATTATTTATCATGGCGGTTGAGAAGTGCTTAAATATCGTGAACTCAATAAAAATAAATAAATCGTGATAAGTTGCCGTGGTTTTCCTATTTGTATGCACAAATTTTTAATACTAATGTTTTTAGAAAAAAATCTTTGCTTTTAATGTTTCATCTCGTTAATCTGTGGTTTAGCGTCGCGTTGATATGTCAACGAGGCTACCATTTTAAAATTTTAATATTCGCTATAAAAATTCCAGTTTATTAAACCAACGAGCAAGTGGTTATTAAAAAATATGCCTGCAATTTTCACGTACTTTCTAGTACATTTACTTAAGTAGGGTTGCTACCTACGCAAATGTTATTAAACAGGTTTAATTTACTTGCCATGTACTGAAAGATTTCAGGTATACATTATACGTTATATAGCCTCGTTAGATACAGTTAATATGAAACTAACTGATACAGCCACGCGGTGTAGGGGTTCAGTATTTTTTTGTATTTATGATGATCGAATGTTGCACCAGCCTGCGCCAGATGAATACGCTGGCGGGACATTTGTGATAAGGTGATGACGATAATATAACGTATAATATTTGTATCGGTCTGGGTGTTTTCTATGTACATTATATATATATTTACAAAAAATATCTAAGTATTTATATCAGTTATCTAGTACCCATAACTAAAGCTATGCTTACCGTGGGACTAGATGGCGCTGTATTAATTGTTCAGGCTTATTTATTATTAAAGTCAAGTCAGTTGGTAAAGTTAGTAAGTTGTGCGGAATTCTTTAGGAACTAACAGCAAAGGTTCCCACATCGACGTCGACTTGACGTCGTATATTGTTGCTAATTGATCCACAGCAATGGTATATATAATTAAAATATTAAAATCAATAATAATAATAATAGATCTTTAAAGTTGGACTAAAATCAAACATAATTTTTATGAGTTTAGTTAAAAAAAATTCTAAATTTAATTGAATACTATTTTTACTGCAGTAATTGTAGTTTCAGAGTTTATTTCAAACAGACATCATGACGCCAGCTCTTATCATACTCGTATATACAATAAATTACTGTAAAGTGTTAACCATTATTCGAGTGGGAACAGATAATAATAGCTCTTTTGTTCTTACCTGTCTTTATAATAAAGTTTAAAATATAATTTTAGACAAGAAGATTTGGTAAGAAGTTTTAATTAAAACAGCAATATTGTAACTGAGGAGTAGAGAGTTCTGTATTTTTGGCACTTGATTCTGGTAATAAATACTTTTATGAAATATTGTACTGTCTCCGAGACAGTCTTTGTATAAATTCGTCTCCAAGATAATCAATAAAATTGTCAATGTCTGATTTTATTGTTTGCGTCAGTAAGTAGCTTACTTTGTAAACTATAGTCAACTTTGGTTTGTGACGTATGACTTACATTACATGGTAAAGAGGAATCAATTTTCTCTCGTATGGCAACACATAAGGGGTGCCACGAATGTTACCAGACCATGCTATGCTCGTTCATGTTAGTTGACATTTGCTACTCTCCGTCAGGTGGGGCTCAGGTTGTATGTTATTTTATTATAAAATTAATATGTTAGAATTATACAATTCGCCGTTTATATTTGAAATAACAGAATAGAATTATGGGAGATCTGTACGACATCTATAATAGGTACATGTGTAGAATAAATAATTTGAGGTAATAAAATTTAAATACTTTTTGTTAAATTTATGTAACTTGTGTTATGTAGATTATTCTCATGCTGTAGACACGTAAAATATGAATTTAAAAGGTAGCAAATTACTAAGCTCATTATTTTTAATATGACCAACATGCAAATTCGCAACTACTTGCCATTGCAATATGTTTACCATAAATCAACGTTACGCAGTTCTCAAATTACCTATTATGGTGAATCAGCCACTTCCATATAGCCATGAGTAACGTAATTTATTTTCGTACATCCAAAATAAAGCGTTGACGCAACATGCCTTCATGAGTTTGCGGCTAAAACTGAACATCAAAGGCCTGAGCCCGTCCCTGGCACTCCCTGGATGCTACCTCTGACGTCAAAGACGGGGTTGTCTGTTAATTACTGTGTCAAATATTCAGCAAAATACCCGCCCAAATGTGGTTTGTTATTCTTTCGCTTAAATCCCTTTGTGCTCGATGAAGTTTCCATTTATATGATGACAGTTGGCCAAATATTGGGCCAATGTTTGGGACACACTTTTAAATTTTATGAGCTGACCAAATTTACGCTTCCACATGCACCTTGGTCGTCTTTGTAATAACATTTCGGTTCAAAGAGGCAAACAAAACAAGGTAATGTACCTTTTATAATTATACTTCAAATAAGTCCCATTTCGCATGTATGCGGTAATAAAACATTGACTTATTGATCTCTCTATTCTTTATGTAACTGGGAAGATAAATAAGTTGATATCCTAACTGATGGAGAGTAATAACATTCGCTTACAGGCATTAAACAGCACCACGGACATCACAATTTGTGCCGTCCTTGATACTCCCATGAATAGCAATTCTTTCCAGATTCTAGAAAACTTAAGATGTCATGCCTCCCTACCATTCATACCGAAACAGCTAACAAAGTAAGCTGGTATATAAGTATATATTATAAGTTTAATTCAGATATACTTATTATAAAAACATATTCAATATTCTTCGTTTGAAAAATTTACACTACCTTATCCCCCCACCTATAAAAACGTTTAACGTTCATCTAATTAACCAAGTTTAGTTATTATAGTGTGTTATTCCTTCATTTCAAACTACCTATATTCTTCACTAGCCTACAGCGTCTTCATCCGGGTGCTCATAACTTTGTGAGTTTTGTATATATTAACATAATATATAGACTATGCCACTCTGCAATAAGGTAACATATAATAACAACAGTGGAAGGATATATTAAATCAGTACAGTAGTTCCAGCGCTTACATTCTTTATAACAAAATCCATACGCTCTCTTTATAGTATTAGTTTAGAAAGAATGTATGTACTGCACAATATAGTATAATACAGAATACCTCAATAGGAAAAATGTATTTGTAGGTGATTTTAGTTGCAGTGAGTCTTAGGGTAATATGTGATATTATATGTAAAGCGAACACTTTACATGTATTTGAACATTTTTTTTGTCATTTATGATAAAAGATTCATCCAGATGGATATAGACTATATACTACATGTATACACTTTTTATCTACCCAACTGCCGGGATATACCATTTTTGTTAACTGTTTACACTAAAAGGACATGTTTTTGTAATTACCGTGAAAACGGGCAACCGTTCGATCGAAGTGAGTCAGCGGAAAGTTTAAAATCGATTACACGTGGGAAAGACTATCACAATGGCGATGCTTTGGAAACAAATGTCTAAACTTTGATGCAGGTGGAATTGCTTTCTGTACATTCATTTATTATTTAAAACAGTAGTACATTATATAAAGTTTATTAAAATTCATAGTAACATTTTAAATGTGGAGATGTGTCTATATTTTTATTCGACTGTTCTGTTGTACGTATACGTTACTTATTTTATTGTTTTTAACTTAAGTGCTAATATAGATCACTGTAGCACTTCACATCGCAGTTATATTACGTAAAAAAAAAATATTAAAAAAATATTCCCGTTTTCTTTAGTTTTTTTCTCTGCTTAGTTCTTCTAACACTAATATTTAAATACGGTTTTCACTAGTATTTCTAGAATACTAGAAGGTTTTATGTATAGGTCGTCACATATTATTATCCACACGCTTTACAAACCGAGGGGTGACGCTTGTTTTTCATATAGTTTCATAAGACACCCGATGGCCCACCTGATGGCGAGCTATTGAACAGCATTGCGGATACAAAGCGAAGCTTTGACTCATGCGTTAGAATTGCTGAGCATTGAGATGACTTAGCTCCGTTCATATAATATCACATATCTCATCCTTAGAACTTAAGATATATAATGTAAATAACTTGGCGGCAGAAATAGGTAAAACAGCGAACGTTAAAAAAGTCAATCTTTGGATAAAAGTTAGTAGACAATAAACTGCAATTTTCACCGTTTCCATTCCTCACTTTTTTAATAATCCCTCAAGTTGTTTTTACGATGTTTTTATTAGTCGTAAAATCTAATAGCAATTAAAACAGGTGATCGACTATCAATAGTGCACGCGAGTTCATTGACCCTTCTGCCCTTTTGTTATGGTGCTGAATCATTAGACCGAAAAATGGGTGTAATATAGGGTTCGCAATTCTGATATTATTTTATATTAGTGGTGCCAGAGATTTTGTAGGCGTATACCTATATTTGTAGGTCGCAATTTATTGATGGTAAAGAAACGACGATAAGAAATTAAGCATCTATAACGCCACTTATTTTTTTATTAATTAATTAATTAATAAAATTGTAGATACCGTATTGAAAATTTTCACAAACTTTTTATTACTTGGAGTTAAATTATGAATTATTACTTGTTATATTGGAGTATCTTTCAAACTTGTTTTTAGTCTATATGTTGACTCATATATCACAACATATATGAAAATGTCATTTTTATGTGAAAACTTAACAAACAGACAATTTTCGGCTTATTTAGGATTTTATTATATATAGCGATTTGACAAAAATGCCTATGGCGACCCTAATCTAGGATAATAATCGTAGAAGTTATAAAGAATAAAGAGTCTTACACAGCAGGCACTCTACATCGTCTACTTCGTAAGGGAGATAACGTGAATATTGACACTTTGACAACAAAGAGATTTATGAATACACGACAGACAATATGTAATAAATCTCACATGAAAAATGAAACGTACTTCCTGTAACTTACTCGAACAAATGAGTTCCTTCGAGACGTCCCATGTGTTAATCTGGCATAGTTTTGTTATCTATGTGTATAGTAAATTTTATTAAAATTCGTTAAGCCCTTTCAGAGTGATAAAAATGCAAAATATCAAAGTTTCACCTAATATTCTTGACTCTATAGTCTATATAATAATATATTATTAAACTGAATTGTTAGGTTGTAGAGGTTGGTAGTGTGTACTAAACGGATTTTGAATATTCTTTTAGTGTTTGATGCCCACTTTATTGCGAATCTAGATATCCTTAAACTCTATCTACATATACTTAAACTCTGCTAAGTTCTATACTTTGTCAGCGTAATTTTCGTTTAAAATGGTAGAAAGGTTTTTTCGCGTATTAATATATGAAAAATGTAAGGTAGTCCTTATAACTCATTTGAACAGATCAGTTCCTCCGAGACGGTCGGCAGACAAATTGGGATCGTTGGCAGCCCTGATGGCGTGTGCTTATCGATTTTTCATTTAAGCCAAAAGCACTGGTCAGGTAGAGTCTTTAGGCGTTTTTGCATACATTTCAGTTAGTTTGATAAAAAGCTCGCTATTTAGGGCGTACCTATAATAATAATCGCAGGATAATTTACACAGTGTCATATAGACAGAAGCTAAGCAGAGCTTGTATTATGGGTACTAGACAACTAATATAAATACATAGATACATTTTTCTGAATACATACATAATATACATAGAAAACACACAGGCAGACACAAATAATCATATTCATGAATACGAATGTTTGTATCGTGCGAAGAATCGAACCCGCGAGCATCAGATGTAATCCAATGTGCTAAACCGCTAGACCACCGAGGTTGTCATCTATACAGGTAGTATAAAACTTAATAGTAAAAAAGTATGAAAAGTAGTCTAATTTACCCACTTTATAACTTTATAAACCATTAATTAGTTATACATATGGAATGGCAAACAAACTGACGCTCATCTGATGATAAATGGTGTCCGTTACAGATATCATCTGATATCGTGTTAATCTCATGGTGTGATACCATTTCAGAGGATGAAAATATATAATTGTCTGATAGCCTGTCTCGCCTCAGCGAAGTAAGTTACAAGTTACAGATTCAGTTTACCAACGGTAGCAACTGACTTGACCTATCATCTTTCATGATCTATCACTGGTTACCCGCAAATATATATTCCATTAGCACAAGCGGGGGTTGCTGCTCCCGATTAAGCCTTTAAAAAAATCTGTAGGTAGAAAACTTTTCGATACAAAATTACTGAAGACCACTGAAATGATATCGCTCTGAAACGAGCAATAAATCTTCAGGATATAAAATAGAAAAATGAAAATATAATGCCACAAATATTCTACGGTAATAAATCACAATGTTGGCTCTGCGAGCGATTAATCAAAATTGTTAGCATCCAACAAAAGTATCCCACAATCAAATATTTCGTTTTATTACTGAAAGGAACAAATAAATTCAATACATATTAATAAAGTTATAGAAACCACTGAGGTCATCAGTACGCTTAGCCGACTTACAGAAACGATAGTTATACTATTATTTATCAACCGACTTTAAAAAATAGACTGTATTTTGTTATGAATTAGCTCTCGGATTTTGATGATTATTTTATTTTAAAACTAGTGTTTGTCATGTGGTCACTAAATGACTGAATCTTCCCGGAACGGTCAGATTACCTGTCCTGAGAAAATGACCTCTAGTTTAGTTTAGGGTGTCATTCTAAATATTATTATTATAGTTAATCAGGCTTCTTTCATCTTCCTAAATATCGTTGTCCATACACAAATAAATCGGTTGCTGAACAATTAACTGAAATACTGAGAAGTCGAAGACAAATTTGAGAAGTCGTCTGTATATATGTTATATAAGTTTAAGTTTTTTTCTAGTTATACTAGAAAAAAAGAACAAAAATTACTGATCTGATAATATTTCATTAAACACTAGATAACATTACATACTATATAATTAGCTGGCAACATAACCCCCACTCGACATATGCTATTATTAAATAGCGCTGATATTCTGTGTAGGCCATAAGTGACCACACGGATGACTGATGACCATGACTCTTGACAAGAAAAATACAGGATTAGAACAAAAGGATTACAAGATGATGAGGGTATCTATGAGGATTAGTTAGTTATATACTTGATTATATTTGGATAACGTAAATAAAGAATGTTCCACAATAAGACGCGCACGTGTGGTGGAGTCTTTTCTATAAGCAATCGGGCAGATGCGCGTGTGCACCTGGCCGAGATACGTGCACGCGCACCGAGACGGCAACCGCGGGATATTCATCTTGATTGTCATTTACATTTTGCAAGAAAGAGTATTTTAATGTGTTGGGCAATGCGTTGGTATTTATACCTGTACTAGTTGTTCCAGGGACTGGTTTTGCTTTTTTTTTAATTTAAAGGATATATACATACTATCTTTTTTTTATCTATTCTATCTTCTCTTCTTCTGCTTTTTCTATATAAAAGTAACAAAGTCAGGTTAGTTTATAACTCGAGAAAAGATTTCATTGATTACTGATTTGTTGTATGGTAACGAATCAAACAAATCAGAAATCATTAAATCGGTCCAATTAATCGGTTATAAATAAAAGACCTGAAAAGCATTCTCGTTAGTTTTACCGATAATTATAACTATAGAATTATCGGTAAAATTCACGGAAAGACGGCTATTTTGACACACATAAAAATAGTCGAATCGAAATATAAACAGAAGTATCAGGAACATATGACAGCTGTCATTGCCAAATTGATGATTGGTCTTCATTATTCAGTATTTAAGTCTCGAAAGTTGGTGGCGCGTTCGATTCCTCGCACAGTACAAACGTTTGTATTCATGAGTATGATTGTTGTAATTGATCTGGATTTTGATTTAATTGTATATTATATGTATATATATACAAAAAAAAAATGTATTTCTACCTGTTGTGTAGTTACAAGTTCTAATTAGTTTGGAGCTAGATGGCGCAGCGTGAATTTTTCTTTTTTTATACAACTATGGTGTCAATCAAGCACCATCCATCTGATGGTAAACAAGGAATTGTCTTGGGTTATTATTATTAGTATTACCTGTACAATTCTGGAATAGGACACTTCCGTCCTATTCCAGAATTGTGACCCCTAGGGTTCGGGATGAACGATTTAATGTGTCAGTTTGCTCTTTTGTCGCCTGTCCAACTTGATTTTGACAACTCCCCAGCCGTCGTATCCTGGCTTCAACCCACGTCTAAGTCGACCCTAAACCCGACAATTATGCACTCACGTCCCCATCGTATTAGTATGTGTGTATCAGAATAAAGTCGTGTCCACAACGACAGTTTACACAAAACCGGAAGGTTATTTATTGCGATCTATATATGGAAGTGACCTCTGCAATGCTTGGTTACTTGACTACTGGTATTGTTCAATTAGAGATTGGGTCGGTGAACATGCTTTTATTCTTACAAGTTTGCTATTATTATTATAATATCTGTTATATTAATTCTTAGCATATAAGCATTTTGTTATGAATCTCTAGTACTAAAACAATTTTACATTATAAATGTATATACTAATACGGAGTAGTAGGTATATCAATTTTTTTATGCAATATATAAGTACAAATACATAACTTAACTTATATCTAACAAAACTTTAAATTTTAAGATAACATAATAAAATGCTTGATTCTATGATGGGGCTTTAAATAACAAATATTTTATTTAAAGCCCCATCATAGAATCAAGCATACGGCACGTCTGATGGTGAACGGTTGCTATGCAGTTACATATCAATGTAAAATGTCTAAAACGTCTAAAAACCACTTTAATAAGTAGGAGTGGTGTGACCAGTTGTTTGTTGTGCCTTCAAATACTCCTGTTTAGATTTGCACTAGAGCAGTGGTTCTCAAACTGTGGTCCGCGAGACCAAAAGAATAAATGAAAAAATATTAAATTAGATAAAAACTCGCGGCATTCCGTAGTAAAAATATAAAAAGGGTTAAAAAATTTATTGTATTTGTAATATAATCTGTATAAATATAAATTATATGAGTTTTAAAGAACACCTATTAGAAAGGTATATAATTAGATACTGTATGTAACCCTCAAACATTTGTCCAAACCTTGACTGAAAATTTAACAAATATCCTCATGATTGTAAGATTAATATTAGACAGAAAGTATACTCCATCACGTTTAAACATAGGCCCAATTAGAGGAACACATTTTTTTTTTTTAATTTTTGTAAATTCAAAATTTTAATTGAAATCTTTTTATTTGCTACTGTTTACTCATTTGCGTATTGATATGTATTATGTAATGGATTAAGGGACCGTATTAGGCACAATGGTGGAAATAAATATAATCCATCGCCATGTTAGTAAGGTTTTTAGGAACAGTAAAATAACATATAATATATAATAATAGTAACAATAACCCTAGACGATTCACAGCGCCATCTAGTCACAAGCTAAGTATTGCTGGTGTTATGGGTATTAGACAACTGATAGAAGTACTAAATATTTATTTTTGGTAAATACATACATAGTAGGATTCTGATAGTGATGTGTTTGAAAGGTTGAAATAAACTATTAAAGAATAAGTTATATTTAATTATTAATTATTCACTGAATATCTCCATCAGTTAAGAACCACTGCACTAGAGAATCTAGCCCTTTATCCAACTTGTAAGTTGAGTGACCTCAGGAGGCGCCCACGTAAGAAAACAATAGAGCGAGCATATTATATATACGTGTTGTTTTTATATGTACAACGTCAGGTGGTAATGTATTTTCTGCAGTCTATTTACCCATGACGAGACGGACTTGATGGGTTTACTTTAGGAAATTACCAGCCGACTTCTCTACCCACCTGATATTTATTTGTTAATGTTATTTAAATAGTAAAAATCGCTTCTATTTAAAGATAACGGTCGTTTAGCGGTTTGGTGCTAGTACCCCAACTTAAGATTCGAACAGGGTTCGATTTCCGCAAAAGTATTTATTGTTTTCATGGGTACTGCATTGGTATGATTATGTATAGTTGTGTATTGATATAGTATATATATATATATATATAGACAGGACAATTCACAGAACGCCAATACATACATAAAAAATATATAATATTATACTTATGAATACAAATGTTTGTATTCATAAGTATAATTGAATAGTTTAATTAGACCATCTAGGTCGTCATATATTTAACGGTATACCAAGGCATAACAACGTCTTCTGAAACGTCCTAACGTTTAAAGGGAACGCTTACTATTTTCCAGGTGGACCATTCAAAATACATACATAAAAAATATATAATCTTATCTGTAATGAGAATAGTGTAATTGAGTTTTTGGAGCAAACAAATGATTTACCTATTGAATAACCAATTCAAAATATTCCCCTAGGAACAATAATATTTTTACAGCACCCCACTGTACACCTACGCGCGGTGTTAAATTGGAGGTGAAATATCATCAATCAATCACTCAATCCTATTGTATGTTTTATGTTTATTCAATAAACGTTCTTATTTTCTACGTAATACAGACAGATAGATAAATTTTTTTATTAATATCTTTGTGAATGATGGAGACCAAGACGACGAGCAAAGAAAACAGCACCGGTACAGTCATAAAATAATTGTGTATTAATGACTTATGTCATATAAAAACAATATAATATTTATAAAAATATAGACAATAAAAAAGGTATATAAAGTAGTTTCCAACAATTTTAGTACAACTAAGATATAAATAAAAATTCTTAACTGTCTATCTGTATTACGTAGAAAAAATATATATATAATAGTTGCTGTATTAAAAATTCAAAATAGATTAGCTATCAAATATGAATACTATTGTAAAAACCTGACAGTTTTCTGTAGTAGTAAAGTCTGCATTTCTCTGACCTATTTCAGACGCCAAACAGCTCTTGAATCTGTGTTTTGGTAGGCAGCAATGCAATTACAGTATAAGAAACATAACGTCTTAGCCCTCTGGAAAAACATCATATTAACGGTAATAGAATACACATGATAACGTGATGTCAGTAGTGCTATTTACGTGTACAGGCGACGATTACCATCAGATAGGTCGTTAGCTTATTTGTCATTTCAAGAAAATCAACTGATGAAACGACCCTTAGTTCTTATATTTGTAGTCTGTTTTAACATACTGATTACCATGAATACTAAGAAGTATTCAAGTGTATTAGTTTATTATTAAATTTATTTTTTACTTACTACAGAATACTGACGATAATATTTTATTTATGTAGCAGTCGCAAGTCTTTAATCCCCTGAGTGTATTGAAGCGAATTCCTTATGAGAACGTGATTCGCCCGCGGCGTCACAGTACAATTTATATAAAATTGTTTGGATGTGACGCGCCTCCACAGAATTATGTCAGCTTGCAGCTTATGAGTATATGGCCGGATTTAAGACCTCTATACACCGGATTTGTTTGTTTACCGTACGGAAAATGTAACATAATTGGCACGTGAATGCGATTCGACTGATATAATAATCTTTTCAAATAATAATAATGTATAATAACTCAAATTGCATACAGAAAAATATTTATAAAAATAACTTCACATAAATGTACTAAACTGAAATTGCTTATTTTGCTTAAATGTAGTACTTCTATTATTTATATACCTATATACATCAAATGTGCTTGTCGGGTATATTTTTCCAATGTATGTATAGTTTTTGTGTCAGGAATAAAATTTATAATACATATAAAATTCAGGGGAAAATTATTACATCGTGAAATAAATAAGTAGGTCAGTGGGATATGATAGTTAATTGTCAAAACAAAAATAGAATTATATATTAGTAGAACCAAACCACAGATAAATGAGTATTCATACACTATTCGTGGTTACTAGTGAAAAACAAAACTTAAATTGACACAAGCATCCCGCGGTCAGCGTCATAGTCACAAAACGTACCGAAAAATAAAACATTTATGTGTTTATTTCAAAATTTGTATCTCAAATGCACTAACAAGTATTTATGATCCTCAGAAGTCCTTTATTATTAGGCATATTGAGACTTGTTCACGAGTTCTCACTGCTCCCCGGAGGATTATATCCACCGGATTATATCTTTAATATTATTTTTATTATATTGAAGCAGCACTTTGGATGATCTTTTTTTCTCAAGGCTCTCTCTATAATAAAAAGGCTTATCATTTCATATTAAATTATGATCTCAAATTTAAATTAGTGTGTCAATACCTTGTGGTTTACCACCACGACTGAGATCGACAATTTGTTTGGTTAGAGATAAAGAGTACGCTAATAAACCTAATAATGATGCCTAGTTTACAACCACGATTTAAATCGAAAAGTTGTGGGTTCAACGATTCTGTGGACGCCAAAACACTATGTGTCCATTTATACTTCTAATTGTGTATATTTCTGCAGTGATAGAAAAGTCGATAATAAATCACACTAATCCCAAAGATGACGGTAGGTTCATCTCACCAAGTAGGATTCCAATATACCGAGCAAATTGTTATCATGTCAATTGTTCAGTAGATGTTATTGTTAATAATTGGCGACCTCGATGGTCTAGCGGTTTAGAACACTGCTTTCCTACCAATGGTCGCGGGATCGGTACAAGCACTTGTATTTACGAGTATGATTGTTTCTATCGGTCAGGATGTTTTCTATATACATTATGACGTATGTCAAAATAAAATGTACTAAAAAAATGTACTATGTATTTATATCTGTTATCTAGTACCCATAACACTAGCTCTGCTTAAATCGGGACTAGATGGCACTGTGTAAATTGTCCAGGAGTATTATAATATTATTATTATAATTTCTAAATTTGCATAAAAGCTATTTATTTTACCCATTTAACAGCAAAAGATAATCCAATGTATGCCAGACTTTAACAATAAAGAGACATATCATTAAATTCAAATGCAACATTATTTAGAGATTGCGACCTTAGTCTCACCTGTTTCTTCATTTGCCTTCAAGCAGCTTTCCTTGTAAGTAGTGTTTCAGTTGTAGGATAATATCATACTCCTCTGTAATATCAGCATGTGAATTATTTCACGGGGCGAAGGTTGACGATACCCGTAGCGTTGTTCATGTATACAGGCTGAGATTACCGTTTACCATCAGGTAGACAATCAGCTTGTTTGCCCTTCAATTTACATAAAAATATATATTAGTGTAAAGATTTTAATGAGAACTAACTATTTTCATTAAAATAGTTACTCCGACAGTTTCCTTTCTTGTGCTTTCTACATTCCAACATTCTGTTAGTATTTTTGTAACCTCATTCAAAGACCGAACAGTAAATACCAGTATTCTATTATCAAACACGAAACTGCATATGTAGGTCACCGTATATCCAAAAACGGATTAAAATATCATCGCAAAGGCCCCGTCTCCTGGTTAATACTTAATTTGTATACTGAAAATGCAGGAAAGTAGCTAATTTGCGCTTCTCAAACCAATGGTGCGGGCGGATTTTTTTCACTTGAATGTTCTCGAAGAGAATATGTTCTTTGAAGATTAGGCTTTAGAAACCCGCACTTCAAATAGACCTTGAATATCTTTGTAGGTACTTCTTGCGAAGATTAGAAGTGAAAGACGTGGTAAACGTTACAAGGAATATTTCTATAGTATCGTGCTTTCAAATTTACTCTTATAAATTACTGGAAGGAATAGACTGTTACTTAGGTACATGTCAATATCCAGAATATACGCTTTTTAACTTAGTTCATACAAATGGAATAATTCCAACTACTTACTATTGTTACAATTAAATAGATAGATTTGATATTACTTTATTTATAGATAAACATACAATATCACATTTTACATTGTAATAAAATATGATGAAAATAATCAGAATATTAAAAAAATAATTCATTAATTCATTTCAATTATTTATTCATAATTCAAGGGTCACGGTCTTATCGGTGGAGCTCTTGCCACTTCCCACGATCTTCCATCATCCTCTTTAAATGTCGATACGACACGACTCTAATTCTATCTTTAATTTGCTTGATATAACTGTACCTGATCTTCCCCTCCCGCTCTTTTTTTTATATTTTTCCTTCAATACTAATTTTCATAAATTCATCGCACGGTATTAAATGCCCCAACGTATAAAAATTTTAATGAGTGAAAAATACAACTCATTATGTTGATTACGACGAGAACACATTATCATCAATTAAAATTAATTTGGTTAAGTCGTAAACTAAATATATCAATGGATGAAAGATAATGTGTATATAATTTTCAATAAAATGAACAAGTCTTAAATCTTTATAGGCATTATATAATTTAATAAATGTAACAGTGAGTTAGTTTATTCGTTACCTTTTGCACTTTAATGATTCAATCGTCATGAAATTTGGCACATGTTTATGCCAACTTTATTATTAAAAACTGTGTACGTATAATTAATAAAAATCTTGGGATCTAACCACATCTTATTTTTACTGATAAAAAAAAACGTGATAGGATCCCGTGATTTTTAGTATTTGTATTAAAAACTATATATATGTATGTATAAAAAATTATCTTGCGGAGAAAAATGACCAGTCTATATTAATAATATAAAGCCAAGGAGCGGATTTGGTTTGCAGAAAGTAAACCCCGGAACTACTTCACTGTACTTATTAGAGAAATTCTTTCACTGTTTATCCGATACATTATTTCTGAATTATATGGGTTCTGTATTATATTAATAGATATAAAACTCGTTGTGAACAATAGGCGTTGCCGGGGCGGGATAGTAAAGTATAATTCTGTAGCGTTGTGCTCTTACAGTCGTAATATGCTCTTACTGACGCAGTCACATGGGAAATTTAAAGCTGCCTTTGTCATCTCGGTATGTAACACGTGTTTGATCAGAAAGAATAAAGAAATGTAAGACAAATAACTTCCTTTTTTAAGTGAAACAATATGAAGCCTTAAAGGTATACACAAAGTGAAGGTTCCATTGAAATGATGGCTTTTTCATACTTTACTAGCGACCCCTCTTGGTTTCGCACGGATGCATTACAAATCTTTGAAAGTCTCGCCTAGTTCTATAACACGCATGTATTATACATATAAACCATCCTCTTGAATCACTCTATCTATTGCTGAAAACTGCATTAAAATCCGTTGCGTAATTTAAAAGTAATAAGTTAACACACAGCGGCGACGACTTTGTTTATTCTGTGTAAAGATACAATATACATTTTCAGTGTCCTTACATTGATAGTATCGTCTATATTAATGTTAATATATGTAGAAGAGGATATCAATATAAGAACACTGGAAATGAAACTTCTGCCTATCCCATTTTAGGCTATTAGTGTTTTGTCCCTTTCTATACCGTTGAGAAAAAATCTCTGATGAAAGGAACAGAACATCTAATTAGCTAATTTGGGTTTATTGAATGTAATTGTTTGAGGGAATTAACCATTAACTTTAGAGAAATAACATCGAGAGGAAATGTTGAGGACAAAATGGTCGAAAATTTTCAGTTAATTTGCGGACAGCAAATTGCACAATTTTTTATTTTTTTATATATAACTGGAATGCCAAACAATACAATTTCACTGCCAAATCTTAAACGCAACACAATTTTGAAAGTAACTTTGCGGCAGAAATAGGACAGACAGTTACACAGACGGCTTTGTACAAAGTCTACTCTGTAGAATAAAAGATGATTCGTAAAAGAATGTGCGGCATTCTTTCGTTGCAAGTAATTCGAATTTAAATGAGATTCAGATCAGGATTTTTTTCAATATGAACTAATAACAAAAGGCTCTAGTAATCCTATTACGTTCACGTGAATGAAAACTGGCTGTTTTTTTTCAAACGTTAGAAGCACACAGTCGATCTAGATATTAAAAGTAGCAAAACCTTTCAAATTTAAAGTTATCCAGTTCTGCCCTTGATTTTCTATTCGAAAGTTAGCAAAAATACTAAAATTAACGTACTCATGTGTTAACTTAAAAGAGATTTAAGAAGATTTTTATAGGTAAATTATTACTGTATTATATTTTTTTTAAACATTTCGGATTTTCTGTTTGTTCAAATTTAGTAATATGTAAGAGTATTTAAGTATATATGCTTAGGATTAAATGATAGAACGCACGTTGGCTATGGGTATACCCACTTTTTATATCTGTCCTTTAGTCCTATGAGATTTTAAAACTGAATAGGCGTAATACGTATATATTGTTATTCAAAACTCACAATATAGAGAAATGTAAATTAAGTTCAAAATAATTTTCCTCTACGATATAATAGGATTATTTGCCTGAAAACGTACATGTCTCCCGCAGGTTAATAGCTAGCATGTAAACTTGTTGCTGGTTTACATGCGACTTAATTAAAAAAACAGTCAACAGCGTAGTTTCAGTTTGTTTGGAATACTTTATTGCGAATATAGGAAAATAAAATAAAAAATATTTACGCGTACATATATTAGTACAAGTCATTACTAGCTTACCCCGCAAACGTTGTTTTGTTAATTATTAATTAAAATCGCTATTAAAAAATAGGGGTTGGTGATAGAAGGGTTAAAATTTAGGCTAGTATGTATTTTTTTAAATAAAAAAAATTATCCACATAATTAAAAAAAAATGTTAGGGATGGACAACCCTTATCACTTGGGTATGAAAAATAGATAGTAGCCTATTCTCAGACTTGTTGAATATGCATATAAAATTTTGTAAAAATTAGTCAAGCCGTTTCGCAGGAGTATGGTAATAGGCTAACATTGTGACACGATAATTTTGTATATAAGATTGTATAGGTATAGTATAGGTTTCTATACTATGATATATGTTATACTAACACTGTTTCTAGATCTACTAGTCTAGTACCACTAAAATAGGAGGTGTAGAAATTATTAGCCTTAGTTAGGGACTAATTGGCATTATGTAATATTATTATAAGATAAAAAGTATAACTTTTACGATTAACTCTGTAAAAAATTTGCAATTTAGGTATTTGATTAATGAAACTAAACAAAATTCCCAAAACAGCAATCATTTATAATACTTCCGTACAAACTGCGTGGTAACGTTAACCATTTAGTATGCGAAGTTCAAAATTTATCCTCAGATTTCAACTTTGTTTTTTGGGAAATGTGGTTCAGTTTCCTGAGTATTCTTATTTTGGCTTAGTAAGTCTTTTACTAAGCCTGTAAAATTAATGTATGCGACTTTATTTACGTATCCTGCAACAAATTTAAAGAAGTATATGTCCTTCCCCATACCAAGTACTAAGTGTACTTCATAAAACTAATGAATAAATAAAGTAACGTTCTCATTGATTATTTTAGTTATGATTTGAATGTTATAGTTAGATAAAATTATAAGGTACGGAAGCATCGTTGTTCTCCGGAATGGTAGCGCAGGAGGGGTACTATGGCTGTCACACAATGACGTCATACCCGTAGCGAATTACATGTATATAGGCGACGGTTACAACTTACCACCAGGCGGGCTGTCAGCTTATTTGCTATTCCATAAAAAGTATCTAATCTGAAATGTAATGTTTTCTCAGTACAATTTAATTGTCAAGGCTCGCAAAATCCTCTGTGTCACCTTTGAATGTTTACCTTTGCCATTGAAAACACATAACCACCAAAGTTGAATATGAATTATAAACAGAACAAGAGTTCTCTTTTAGGCAACGTCTCGCTTGTATTTTTAGACAAAAACGATGAAAATTTTTAATGAGCCCACGACGCTTTTGTTCAACACATGGCCCTTTATATTTCATTCGCTTAATCGAGTTTCCCGCAACGTTAATATTTTATTAGATACAAAAATTATGTTATGCCTTATTTCCAAATAAAGAGGTATACTAAATAAAGATTTATTTCTCCTACTGATTTATCTCTTCCTAGTTTTAATATGGTCGATTATTGATTGACCGAACGATTTGAATGATCGGGACATATTGATAGACCTGAAAAAGATTTTATATACTATGAACGTCTCTTGCGATAATTGCTTTCTTGGTACCGTCCAGACGCAAAGAGGTAACAAACAAGGATTTTTTAAAAATTAAATTTCGCAAATTTGTCATACGAGATATATTTTTATAATATATAGATCTCCATTACTATGTTAATAATCACGATTTTCATATTTAAAGTTTTTAGCAAAATGCAAGTTGTAAACATAATTTTATTTTGCATTTGCATAATGATGCGTGATGTAATATCATATGACTAAATACTACTGTAGTAATAGCTAATACAATAGCGTGTTTATGTGTCTTGATTGAAAGTTGTATAATTCTAACTACTAGTATTATAAATTCGAAGGTATCTATGTCTGCGTATTTGTTATATTTTAACGACTATGTGACTGAATTAATCTTTATTTAATATATTGTCAAGATAAATTTGAGGACGCTGCTGTTCCCGACATAGGTTATCCTTTATCTTGAAAAATAATTTGGAACATGGTGAAATAGGAGATGAAAGGTTATGCAGACGAAGTCGTCGGTTACAGTTATGTCCGAATTATAAATGCGGAAGTTACTTTTTCTTTTTTACTTTTTCTCGCCTTTACCGCCTACATAGTTAACATAATATATTTGTCATATAGATCGTATTTAGGATGAAGAAGGACTTTGGCTACTCTAAGCCGATTTACTCATGTTCAACCAGACAAAGTAGTAGGCAGAAGTTAGTATTTGGTAATTTTTAAAATACGACATAATTTTTATTGTAATTATGTAACAATAATATAACTTTACCATCTGGAACATAAATACAAAAGCACACTTTGCATATATTTGTTTAACATATGTCGCCCTTATTGCTAAAAGCAATTTCTTATAGACAAGTTTTTGTTATACAATGAAATAAAGTTAGGTATATTACAAGTTTTTATTAAGTCAATCATGGTAACGCAGAGGAAATCGCGTGCAGAAGTTAGTCTTTAATATTAATCCTCAAATCGCATGATTTCCAACTCGACACATGTAAAATGCATCGAGTATTCCGCTCGCGTAACAGAAACGAATTCGTACACGGCGCCATTAACATTTATCAAGAGAAATGGAGTGCTGACATGAGATACTTGAGACGCTGCAACTGTACGGTGCTGCAGTGTGAAAGTCCATTCAATTATAAACTTTATTTGCTAATACTTAGGTCTTAGTTTGTATACAGAAAATTGAAGGACCCTAAAGGTAAATTGAATTAAATTTTGAAGATAGCAATTTAAGGGAAGCATTAATTTATTTTTGGAATTAAGAGTAACTGCATTAAAAACTGCCTCCGTAGTCTTAGCGATTTAGCACACCGCTTTACTTCCGATGGTTGCGGGTTCGATTCCACGTACGGTACAAATATTTGTATTCATGAGTTTTGTATCACTCTGGGGATTTTTTGCGTATAACATGTATGTATTTACGAAAAAAAAAATGTATTTGTGTCGCTGATTTAGTATCCATAACACAAGCTCTGCTTAGCTTGATCTAGATGACGCTGTGTGAATGGGTCTGAGCTATTATTATTATTATTATGTCCAAGAACAGAATTCGTAAGTCATGCTATAAACAAATTGTCCTTCCATACCTATTTTGCATTCGTACCTAGCAGGCTACAGTTTCATCATCAATATTTGCTCTCTGAGCAAAAGCATAGGCCTACTTGCACTGTTGCAGCATACAGATTTTGTAAATACACACATTGTGTGAAGTTTATGGCGTACACCAGTATTTCTTTTTAATTTGTTACTGTTTCAGTTATGAACTTTATTTTATTAATTTAAATAACATTGTTGACCAAATAAAACATGCTACAAATGGCAAACATGCTGCAATGACTATCAATAATTAACCGAAAATTCACAAATAATTTACTCAGTTTGTCCAATGCTCGTTTGCACACTATACTGTAGAAAGAAACAATGGTATAGAGTCAGGAATCTTTCGAAACAGAAGGTTGTAAAACCACGTAGTCAACTTTCTATGTATTGAACGTGTATCGGAAGTCGTGACTACTGATCATTTGCCATGGATCTGTAATGGTCATATATGAACCATATCCCACCATGTAATTGAGTTTTCTGGGTTACTATTATGACCCACTTTCAACTACGTTTATAACGTAAAAGTTGTGTTAACTGACTTTAAACATAGAATGCTTTGAATTCAACTCCACTTCTCAATATTGTCATTGAAATGGCAAACAGTATGACCACCAAAATCTGACCACCTGATGGTAAGTGGTAAAATTTGCTTATATGCATGAACAGCAATATAGATATTACACTATTCTATGACACCTGTAAAACCACTCATCTTTTGTTAAATTGCATGCCTTTTCCACGAGTAGGTATCCACTGTAATTTCACTGTCTTATCTCCGAAACAAAGCTTTACAAAGCAAACTGCTGGACGCTTGAAATGGGTAAACAAAGGTACCCACGCTTACCACTTTTTAACTTCTATGTAGGTTGTTTAAAAAAGGAGTAAATAAATAATGTTTTATTTGTATCATTATCATCATTTCAGCCCGGAAGAAATGAAATTAAATACTTACATTAAGTTCATGTCAATTAAGATTATTTCTATTCTATTTTAATGTAAGTTGGTAAGGGTTACTGGTGCCCAGTGAAAGACGATTAATATGAGGATAAAGTAAGATCAGATAAGTCTTTGTGACGAATTAAGGACGACAGTTTTCGGTTAAGATCATATGGAGATTACATTGATAGTAATGGGTCGGCAACGCACACGTGACAACCCTGATGTTTCAGGCGTCTATAGGCTACGGTAACCGTTTACCACCAGATCTGCCGTATGTTCATTTGCCACCTACATAGTATAAAAGAAATGGAGCCACTAGTCCATATTATTAACTATGCTCTCCACTCTTTACTCCCCTTTTCAATACAATATAATATTTTAACTATGGGAGTTAGTTGATCCGTAGAAATAAGATATAATCGTAACTAATATTATAAATGCGAAAGCGAGTTTCTTTGTTTGTTTGTCACGCTTTCACGCCTTAACGGCTTAACCAATCGTCATTTAATTTGGCACATACGTAGTATAGTGATGACATGCAATTTTTTTTATCACAGTTAATCATGTCCATACTCACAAATAGCATGTGGAATGTCAATTTTTTTAAAGGTTTTCGTTAAGTGTGACTGAATTGGGCAATTATTATCCAGATGACATGTTGTTCATTCGACATATGTAGAGTTTTATTTTAATGCCCTTATGAAATGGGTGGCTTTGTTAAATTTACACCTGGTTATAATGTACTCATTGAGTAATGCATAAGTTATAGCAGTTTGCGTAGTATCAACCTTCTGTAAGGCCAATGTAGTTAAATCAACTAAGTAAACCCAAAGGTTTAGATTTGAGTACTCTGAATAATTTATCAAGGATTATCGTCATTATTTGCGTGGGAACTGGAACTCCGTCGCACCTAATTCTGCCGCTAACACCTTGCTTTGCAAAATGTATTCCGGTCTGAAGGGTGAGATATGGTAGTGAAACTATAAAGTACGGGTATTAAGAACTTATACCTCAAAACAACGTATGTATAGATGATGATAGGCGATGGTTACTTCATTGTGTACCGTCAGATTGTTTGCCAATATAAAAAACATTGAACATTGGATGTAAATTTGTTTGATAAATATTTTTTATTCATTTAAATATTTTTATCTACTTCCTTTTATTTTTATTTCGTATTATTTACTTAAATGCACAGCGCAATCCAAACACAAGTTAAGCTAGCTAGCTTGTGTTATGGGTAACTGATACAAAAATATAGATTTTGTTTTTCGTAAACACATACATATTATACATAGAAAACCGACCGATACAAACAATCATAATCATGAATACAGACACACAAATGTATATGCCGTGCGAGAAATCGAACCCGCGACCATCGGAAGTAAGGTGGTGTGCTAAACCACTAGACCACCGAGGCCGTCAAATATATATACGAGTCAACATCAAGTTCTTAATATGAACTCTAATACAGTCACTAAACTAACAAAGGGCCTCCTGCTTGACCATGCGCGTGTCGTTAATCATTCTACAGCAACGTGATCCGACTGCCAAGCATGGGGCCCGTGAATGAACTGCTATCAATTAACTAGTAAAGAAAATATTGAAAATGGTTTTATAGTGACAGTACAGTTGGTAGGGTTACTATCCGACCGAATTTGATAGGACTTAGTTTTCTGACACAGTGGCGGACATTGCATTACTTTTTTATTTGTATTTATTGTACATAAAAGGCCTACAAATTTTTATTGATGTACATTTACGTATATCTTAGTGTAATTTCGTTCAGCTATCAAGCAGCTTTGTGAGCAGTTTCGATTGATGGAACTTTAAAATTGCAGGGTACTCTGAACTCTATAATTTAAAGAACATGGGCGTCACATAGTTCCTTGCTGCTGTTCATGTATATATGTAGGCAATGGTTACCACTTACCATCAGGTGAAGCCTCAGCTTCTTTGCAATTTTAATTACATAAAATAAATTGGAAAAATAAAAACAAAGCTGATTGTTTTTATTTTGTTGACTTGACTCAAACTCACGCGCGACTGAGAAGAACATAGGCTATAATACTTTTAATCCCTGTCAATCAATAGTTAACAGTAACCAGAAGGAAATTGCGGCTAAAAACTAGTATATTTGATGGCCTCGGTGGTCTAGCGGTTTACCATACCGCCTTACTTCCGACGGTCGCAGGTTCAATTCCTCGGAAAGTATAACAATTTGTATCCATAATGTACGATTGTTTGTGTTGGTCTGGGTGTTTCCTTTGTGTGTATTATGTATCTATTTACAAAATGAAAATATCGGTTGTCTAGTACCCATAACACAAGGTCCACTTAGTTTGGGATTAGATGACGCTGTGTTAATTTTTCAACGTTATTTATTATATTATTTTAAAAGTCAAGTTATAATGTAAATAAGAATAATAATAACCCAGGATAATTCATCAGGATATTCTGGATTATTATTTTTATAACGCTGCGTGAATTATTCTGGGTTATTATTCTTAGTCTTATTTACATTATAATTAGTCAATACATCACATATTCATAGTATTAATGATTATGTCCTAATTAATCCAAATATACAAAGATAAGCATGTTTTTTATATGCAAAATGGAGATTACGTCTTACTTTCAAAGGTGTACCAATAAATTTACTTACTTGATCTTTTAAAAAGAACGGAAATCAGAATCTCGTCGTGTTTGAAGTCGATCGACTATGTAGTAAATGGTTTTACAAATCTATCGTCGCTACGCTACCAATAAATCACGCTTGGTATGCTGCGAGCATGCCAAGTGAAACTGCGCAAACGCATTCTTATTAGGAATGCAAGTAAAAGTATCCCAACGTATTGACTGGATTGACGCTAATATTAAAATTATAGCATTAAAAAGTATGGTAAATATTCAGTATATTGGCAAAAATAAATATGCAAATAGATGGGTCAGTTTTATAAATCTAGATGAATTGACATACAGAAGGAATTGTTTCAGTTTATATCAGGTGTTTCCTGCGGCAATGTTCATTCAAATTCAAATTAAAAAATCATTTATTCATATAAAACATTTTAGCCGCTTATAAACGTCAAATTTCTATATCTATCATATTTTTTCCCTACTGTCCAAGTTCAGTAGATACATATAGTTGTTCATATAGAATGCAATATATATTGCTCTCTGATAATGTAGCTTTCAATCCTTTAAATCATTATTTTATTTTTTGTTTATCGAATATAAACAAACATAATAAATGAAATCTTTCTTCTTTCTATTTTTGTTTTATTCCAATAAACAAAAAAAATATTCATATTCGAAGGGCTCAGCTAGTTTGTTTCTGTTTGTTTTTACGTGATTGAGTAAACGCACAAACTTTCACATTTATAATATTAGTAGAATTGAGAGTTTGCTCATAATCCATTTCAAACGATGCTCGTGATAGCGTGATAGTGTGCATAGCTGTTTGTTTTATTACTCACAATTTGCATATTTCCGTGAATTTGTAACAAAACGATCAAGTGCGAGTGAAAATATGTACGATACCACGCAACAACCAAACGTACAAATCAAACAAAATTAAATATTAATATATGTGTTTCCACTTATTATCTGTTGTAGTGTATTTCAAATTAATTTTATAAATAGTTAAATTCGACTCTACCTGCGAACAAGGTTGTTCACAGGTAGAAACAAATTTATTTCTTTTTAATTACATTTAATTTTACAGCTATAATATTATACAAGAGATTTGATGTATTGACAGTTACTTGAAGAATTAACAAACTTTATACGATTATATCCACTAAGCATTTGTTAAATCAGTATTATTACTGTATCTAAGAGTGCAATAAAGAATATATCAATTATCACCCAGGACTGTACTCTACCAGAGATGTTCGTAAGATCCTTGAATACGCAGTCGAGCATTACACTAACTAAGCATCTTTAGAAACAGATTGTAATCGGTTCATATAGTTCAGAGTAAAATGTCGTACATAAATATAAAAGAGAGAACACAGAAAGACTTATTTAAGGCTATTACGACCCTTACGGTGGTAAAAAATGGATACACGCACAGCCCATTTTTACCCTTGTTAAAATGTGAAAGGTAACTACCGCATTTACCATGGAGGCGAAACCTACAGTATCACCCTGACAGATGGAATGATTGTATAAATTTTCCCCTCCTTTAGCATCAACAGTTATAAGCTTATACATTTCCATACGGTACCCTGTAAACGAAGTATTGCGTGCATCAATACATTTTGATGTAATCTCAGGCACCTTGTAAAATGTTATTACGATTGATTGAATATTTTGTGCAATGATATACACGCGAGGTCATACATCCAGAACGCTTAAGTATTTGTTGTAACAATTTCCTTCTCCTATTATCTCACTGCCGGCGGGTCGCATTAAAACTCAACATTGGGGATTTTGTTAGTTTAATTTGTATTATATGCTGCTTGGTGGCTGAAACAGATGATATCAGTCTATAACATACCTAATACCTATGCAGACGAAACTGTATATA
Source organism: Achroia grisella (assembly GCF_030625045.1). Taxonomy (NCBI): domain Eukaryota; kingdom Metazoa; phylum Arthropoda; class Insecta; order Lepidoptera; family Pyralidae; genus Achroia; species Achroia grisella. Next base: position 851,168 of record NW_026712590.1, read on the forward strand.
GTATATTCTTGGATGATGTAAAATAGGCCAAAGAGAAACCCATACGTTTGACTGCTCTTTTAATATTACTTAGAATATTCTAAGCATAAGGATAGTTTTATAATCCTCAGTGGTCTAGCGGTTTAGTCTTATTTCCATAGTCGCAGGTTCGTTTCCTCGCATGCCACAAACATTTGTACTCATGAGTATGATTGTTTGTATCGGTTTGATTGTTTCTATATATAATATGTATGTATTTACGAAAAAATGTATATCTATGTATTTGTATCAGGTATCTAGTACCCATAATACAAGCTAGCTGAACTTGGATCTAGATGGCACTATGTGAAATGTCCTGAAATTATTATTATTATTTATAATTCTCAGAACTCAAGATTTATATATACCAGAGCCCGGGAATTACACAGCTTTCCCTTTAAATTTTCGTAAGTGTATACTTACGTAATCTTAATACAATTAATAATTTATATAACAATATAAAGTTTCGTTCGAAGCGTAATTAGTAACAAATCAAATGATTGATGATGAGTAAGAAATTTAATTCAACTGAACACTACTATTTAGAATTAAATCAACCAGGAATATATTATCCCTTACTTAAGTTTGAAACGAGCTTCGATTTTTATGACAAGAATAATATAATCTGTTTCAGATTATTTTCCAAAGATAAGATCTAATATTTTGAATGCAAATGAACAGGAACTTCTGTACCAATTTCATTACTAACTTGATAGTTTTAACCCTTTGTTGATTTAGGCTTAAAATTACTTTAGTCTAACGAAATTAACATAGCTGTGTATATTTTCTTTTGATTGAAAGTAATGGTGCTCGAAATTGCGATAAATAATAGCTTCTGAATTTATTTGCAAGTAAATATTATACATATATATATTAATATTAACATGTATGTGTATATATTAATATAAACAAATTAAAAAGTTTACTTAATATAAAAATGAATAAAGAAATAGATACAGTGGATTATTTAGTTAATTAAAGTAAATACTCAAAGTACTTCATACGCCTGCAGAGCTTTTAGGATTAGAAAACAATAGCTCCTCCGAACCGTAAAATCTCAAAGAGAGATCTTATATTATATAATAATAACCAAAGTTCAATTATAGATAAGAGCTATTAATACGCCCATTTAAATGAACTTATGATTTAAATTTAGTCGGTAAGTAAGGTTATTTCAGAGGTTATTCGCAATTAGCGAGTCTTTTAATTGTCGCTTAAAATCGTCCAATGTTGCATGGACCTCAGAATTTTAGACTATAACCGATTTCCTTCTAAGAGATTCTTCTATGAGACTACTTTTGTGATGAAATGGTAAGAAGGTGTTTGTCCATTTATCGGGATGTTAATTACAGCAACTATTCATAGCATATTGTACAAACTTCAAAAATATTACACAAGTGTACATATGTTGGTTTTTTGATGTTATATTCTGACGAAAAAGAATATGGTTAAATAAAAAAATTAAAATAATTATTTAGTATTGTTTAGGTACTAACCTATTAAGTTATGAGCAAATAGCTTGTTCCTGATAGAAATATTTTAATTTATTTTAATTTACAATGAAGCTATAGTACGTCATACCATTTTTTTAATAAGAAATAATGTAACAATAATAGTCACATAGGGTTTTAAATAATCTCTATAAATGCGTTCCCCCAAATACTTGATTCAGTTAATTCAAATGCTTATAAACTACGTAAAGCAAAATTTATTCTTTGTATGCAAGAAAAAATACCAATTTTATATTATTTGTCTACTAACGCCTTTGTAACTGAAATAAAAATCATGCCCACTATTGCAGACCTGCTTACTTTGCAATCTACAAAGGTAACAAACGTACTCGATTGAAACATAGGTGGAACAAAAATAAAACTAACGTGTTAGCGAAGTTGAACAAGTCAATTAAATGAAACATCAAGGAGACCATAAAAATTAAAGAATCCCAAGAGCCGAGCCCATTAAAATTGTATAGGCAATCAGTACGAGCGTAACATTAATTGGGTCGGAATAAGAATAGGCTAGATTAGATTTATGTATAAGATTTAATTCGTATCATGCTTACCGAGTATATTGTCTTGTTTCTGACATCCCCGATTCAATAATAGATTCTTTTGTTATGCTCGACTAGAACAGATCGCATATGTATGTTAAAAACTAGTTGTTACCCGCGACTTTGTTTGCGTGCATTTTTACTTCTTTTAAAATAATTAATACTTCTAAATTATAAGTAGTCTAAGTTACTACTTATAACATTAAGAATCTGCGAGAGGACGACGTGTCCTGCGAGATGTGCGAGAAATTGCTATCAAATATTGTAGGGCCAGGTGTTTCAGAGATTAGGAAGAATATAAAAAATATTATTGAAATCACATATACATTTTCAGATGCATTTAGAGAAAAACTGTTAATTTGAAGTTATAACCAGACACATTACTTTTTACTACTTTGTACGAAGTCTATATACCTACTATATTCATAAACGCATTTTGATAATGTTTTTACTCTTGAGGCGCTCCTCCTGCTGAAGGTTGGCGCTCATTCTGACGACACGACTGACAGTCTTGAGACAGATCTGAATTACAGAGAAATTGTGCCTGAATACCGTGAAACCACACAAATTGCGGAATAGTAAGCACTTTCTTGAGGAATGTGGGGCAACTATTACGCGAGTGTCCGAAGACAAACAAAATTTATGCCAAGTAAAATAAGGGTACTAAGTATGATTAAAAGTGTTAAAAATTATCACAAAAACCTTTCACCAAACATGGCTATTTTGGTACATAATAGAAATGGAAATAATATTTATTCGAATAAATTTAATATAAGTTCTTTTGAATAGTCTTTATTTCTATTCATAACGCAGACTCACCACAAGGAGAATGAGAAAAACACTTGCGTGTTGCTCTTTTGAATAAACTAACTAACTAAATTTAAATAAACCTTAACAAGGACGAGACATAAAATAATTAACAAGAATCGCTACACACACATTATTTAATCTATCGTTATGTTGCGAATATGATACGAGTCCAATAAAAGTATTTCAGAATTCATATGTCAGATTTTTTGAATCGAGACCGTACAACACTAAACAATAACAATAATTTATGTAAAATTTTAACAATATCAATATTGATCGAGCCCAACTATTGAAGTCGAGCAAAGCTCAAACAAACAACAAGACTCCTATAACTGAAATCAATTAAAAACTTTCCATCCGTCAGGTCAGGTAAAATTGGGAGAGCGGCCGTAATGTAAACACAGTAAACTATTGGGAATTCTAGTACAGCTTTTATGGATTCTGTGAAACTATGTAACTTGTAAACGTGATATACTGGATCAGTATTAATTTCTGTTAAAATACTTTTTTTAAATAATAAGGCTACGACGAGAAAACCCTAAAGATTTGATGATTATACAAAAGAAATTTGGGATGCAGACGCTAGTAAAGACTTCTAAGCAAATCCATAATACATATTTAAGGATGATTATTAAACAAATAGTGTTAGGTAACTTGACTTGGAATATAAAAATAACTATCAGAGTGTCAAAATGTCTATTATATTTCAATATTAGAAAACCACATGTCAGTTTTAAAATGAGTTGAAATTATAATTAAAAAACAGGGATAATAAATACGGTGAATGTCACAAGGTTATACTTACTTCAATCCATATTTTTATTTAAAAAGTAAATTGGAATAAATAATATTTTAGTATGCCATAATTTAATTTTAATTTTTACATTTTATCATTTGTACTTCACAATATAATAATTTTAGAGTAGCATAATATACATTTAAACGATAAAAGGTATGGAAGCCAAATCCGTTCTGATTAAAATTATCATAAAATTAAGTAATTGTGGAAAATGTACTGCGGTACTCCCGATATAATTATGGTCGCAAAGTGAAATTGATTGTACATTTTGTACAAAGATAATATTGAATAAACCTATTGTTGAATACAGGATTCCCCTAGACGCAAGATTATGTCTGTCTAATTATTCGCTTTCAATTATGACTAATCCTTTTAAATCCTACTTGGCTTAGTTTAGGACAATTATAAATCAAAACAAGATGTGTGTCTTATATTTTAGTCATACAAATTTAATTTATATGTAGTTTTAAAACATTTGTCGCATACAGACGAGTAATAGATAATGTACAGATGGACTTTCATATTTTCCGTTCCAATTGAATTCTCTACTTCAGCTATATTTTGGTGTGAGCAACGCCATCTAGTTTGTGTAGTGTTTTGTTTATATTGAATCAGCTGAGATATGAACAGATCGCTTGCGCACGCGTCTGTTATTTCGTAGATATTGTAATAAAGCATCCATAGATGGCGTTAGGTGGTTCGATTATGTCGTGTCTATGTTTATCTTATTTATAGTTTAAATTATTCAATATTATGTTGTTTAGTTTTTCAATTAAAATTCACCTAATAAATATATTTAAAAATAAATTAAATCAATAATAATTTATTCATATAGGACATTTTAGCCGCATGTTAACGTCTAGTTTTTAAATATAGGTATTTTTGTCCCTGCCGTACAGTTTCAGTATGAAGATTCAATAGAGAAGAACTGGGAAGAAATTCGCTGTTTTTTCTTAAAAGCCAGTTTATTTACTTTGTATACGTATGTATATAGTTGACTGTCTAACATTAAATGAAAATCCTATGCATGGACAACTATTGCCATGCACGTTTGTCATTTATATGTCTGTGATGTATGCTCACGTCAAGTATATTACTAAGGTATTAGGCGATCTTCGATGATTTTTATATTAAAGTAATTACTTTAGAATCTAGTTTAGTAATATAATTCATAGTTTACCGTTTAAAGGTAAAAATTGATGAAATAATAGATTACGTGATCATAATGTCTAATCTGTCAACGGAATGAAGGGCTCAATGGTCACCCATCATCCTGCGCGTCCCCTCTCCTTCATTTATAGATCACGGTCTGCTTTATTAAAGTTGACATCGGCGCGTAAACCCTATTAATAAAAGATATTTAAGTCTTCACAAACGACATACTTAGTTTATTAACTAAGTAAGTATTTATATAGATGCCGCCAAAACCAAATTACCTCCATCGCTGCTATATAATAAGATTAGTTTATTATACCGAAGTTGGGCCAAATCATAATAACCTTAAACGGATAGAAATAGATCATAATTTAGTTTAAACCGCATATTTTACGGGTATAGAGTTCGTAGTATAGAGTCGCCAACCGTCCTGTTTTCCCAGGACATGTCCTAGTTTTTGAAGTGTCCTGTGAAGTCCTGAATAGTTATTTGCCAGCGTACTGGATTGTTAAAATATGCGCGCCTCTTAATTACTGATTTTCAGCAGTATAATTTTGTAAAATACTTTTTATTAAAACCCTATTTATATTAATTACTTGAATTTTACTACATATTAATATAAGTGTTGCAAAACTATTACTGCGATCTGTTTTTAAACTGGATAGTCCTGGTTTATTACGCTTTCAATCCTGGTTTTTTAAATTTGGGGTTGGCAACCCTAACGTAGTATATATTGTAGGTTTTGTTGTACTTGTTAACATGGTTGTGATAATATATGTAGTATAATGACGTAGGCATATAGTAGGACTATATATTTTTTATTTTACCAATGTTAATACTACTATTACTCTCTCTAAGACAGCACTGTGACAGTCAGCTGTGTATGCATATGCTGAGTATGGGACCATATTGTCAATTAATAACATATATGTTTAATTTCGTATAGTTTAATTGTTAGTTGATTTTTTATAATTTCCTGTTATTACTTGACAATAAGTTTCTTTTCTTTTTTCTTTCTTTTACTCGCCCATAGCTGTGACTTGATGAGGCTAATATTGGCTATATAAAGGATATTGCTACCAGCTCATCTAGGCAATATATCACAATTTCCCCATACAATATACTACAAACTAATCCATCTTATTTTTTTTTAAAGCTGACTGCAGATTTATGGTAATTGGTAGCTTTCGCCTATGTACACCCTTATCTGTTCTATTGATACTATTACTTAGAATAGACCGTTAGGGTCTTTTGAAAAATTTCATGGACTTTGGAATTATTTAAGGGGCGAAGACGGTTTGTTACAGTTAAGATATACTTACAACACATTTGGTATAGATTAATAACGAGAACGTGAATCAGTGCAAAGTATAAGTATTACAATGCAACAGATCTCCGCATAATTATCGTCAACCGCCGCCGTGGTAATTGGTTAATGAAGTAATTTCTCACCGTCTGGATTCAGCCGTGAAGAGCTACCAAGGCGATGGTCGGCATGGCCCAAGTTATAAACTGTTAGTGTTTTGTCACTTTAAAATAAAAAAGATAACTCGTAAGTCAATGACATATAAGTTAAATAGTTAATATGGCTATATAAGAAACTTATAAGGGAGCTAGTTTTACAGTAATAATACTCTCCTTTCGGTCCTCAGTCCAATTTAAACGAGGATCGTAATTACAAATACCTGAGCCAAAGTTCGAACACTTAGCGATGCCCTCAGACTAAAGTCGTATCCATCAGGCAGGAGGCCTTCTGCCGCTCCATAAATCCTTCCGCGGATTTGGATGTGCCATCTGTATTCGTTCCCTATTGTTCGGTGAAGCTGTAAAGGCCAGAGGTGGTCAACAGCATTAGAATAGTTCGAAAAAAAGTATTGTCTGAGCGGGGTATCTCTGTCTTACCTATTTTAGATGCCATGAAACTTGTTTTGTAAGATTTTAAGGGCGAGGCAGTGAAATTATAAGGTATAGAGGTATGATATTTTAGTCCATCACAATGCTTGCACATTAGTTAGTTATTGTTCAGTTGCAGTAATGCTATCGCTTTATTTCGCATTGTTATCAATGTTTACATTACATTCAACCGAAATTCTGTTAAGTTGTTTATCACACGTACTAAATCCATTACAGATTAGAAATAGAAGAACCTTTATTGCTATTCTTGTCTTTTATTTCGGGCTTCAGTATAAAAATCAACCTGCTTTATGGCAATAATATGTGCGCTAACGGTTTACGCTGGCGGGGCACCAGTGGAGGATGATTAGATGTGCATGTGGTCAGGTCAGTTAGCTCATCATGATAAATTTATCGCGATGGTTTCCAGAGAGAACCGCGTGATACCCAGATAGGTTTTCTGCCTATCACTTGTTCGGGACCTACATCGTACATCATGGGCCTTCCGCTTAGCTTTGTTATTTATATGTTGGTTAGAATTACATATTATGCACGATTATGGGGATATATTTCATACGAGTGGCTTTACACGGATATACGAGTATGCTGAATGATAATTTGTTGTCTACCTATTTGTTATTTCAGTTATATTTGGGAATCCGCAATAGAATTATCATTATCGAAGGATGGTTGATGATGATGGATTTTAGGTTTATTAACAAGTGTCATTACACAATCTTACTGATAGTGGGATGAAAAAATATGAATTTTGGAAAAATAATGATAATGATCATTGGAAAATTAAATAAACGGTAGCTGTGCCAAAATAGTATCAAGAATACCAAATATGATTACAATATTTACAAAAAATCTCGTTACATTCATTTTTCTTGAGTATCTTGCTAACTACCTACTTTTGCAATACAATAGTGCTAAATTTTAATGTGCATCGAACAGAACATTATTAATATCAAGATTAAGACATGACTCAATTCTCGTACTTAGTCATGTGTCAATAGTAATAATTTTCTCGCTTCTTTTAGGTCTTGTTCAGTCCCCTCTGGAAACCGTCGTGGTCAATTCCTGGTGAATTAATCACGATGGGCTAACTACCTTATCTATATTTCATGTGACGTCCGAGATACATTCGTTGGCATTTCTCAGGCACATCATTGAAACTGAAACAGCCGGCGAAACTATTTTCTACATGTCGAAGTTGGTGAAACGGATTCTAACTTTCTACAAAGTCGATATAGGTGTTTCTGTTATCATTGATTTAAAAAAATCACAAAGAAATCTCCATATTCTGTGACCAACTTACAATGCTAATAGGCAGGTAACAAATAAACAAACATTTACATTTAAATTACTTAGGTTCGTCTCGTAAACATAACCTAACCTTTTTACTAGTCACCCTTTGGAAAGGTTTGTTGGGACAAGCAAGCTTTTACGTAAACAAAAGGTGCTTATATAAATTAACGGCGCAGTAATTATCCTCTTTGAAGAATTTAGGCCGCTTAAAGTAGCGCGGACTTCAGTTATCGAATAAGCGTTATATAAAGAATTTGCTTAGGAAGAGATTCTGAAGAAATATTTTTTAAGTCAATGTATACACGTAGACTTAATTTCTATTTTCCTAACCAGGAAGAGAGAAAGCCTGCCCTATTACAACTATAGGGCGGAATATTGCCGCTGCGCCGTAGTCCTAGATTATCAACGCAATCCCAAAACTCCGGCAATGATGCTCTCGGAGGTTTAGCAAACCGCCTTACTTTAATGGTTGCAGGTTCGATTCCTCGCACGGCACAAACATTTTCTTTATGAGTATGATTGTTTGTATCGGTCTAGGTGTTTGTGACATTTGTCATATAAGTCATGACATTTTTTATTTACATACTTCTTTAGGTATATTAATTAGATTTGTATACTTGTTGTTTTATATTATTGAATTTGACAACCTCTGTAGTCTAACAGATTAGCACATTGTCTTATGATGATCGCGGGTTCAGTCCCCACAGAATGCAAACATATTCATATACTATATATGACTGCTTGTTTTGACATGTTAGTCAAAATATACATAGAATTACACCTAATCCAAAGATTAGGTGTAATTATATATATATATATATATATATATATTTAGTGTGTATTTTATATATATGAGCATGAGTTGTCTAGTATTAAATACAAAATAGTAATCCATAATTCAGAAGTAAGCAAAACAAGTAGAGCTTGTATATTTATTTATTAACTCTTTAATGCATTAGAAGACTGTCTTTTGTGATGTAGATTACAATAGGCAGTCTTATGACCTAGCATCTATTATAGAGTAATAAGCCATGCTTACTATGTGATGAAATGGCGCTGTGTATTATATATCCACGTTATTTATATATAGCTAAAGTTTAATTACGGTGAAATAATAATCGCTAAGGGATTAAATTATAAAAACAATCTTCGTAAAATGCATTAATGGTAAATTATTATTGTTTTAACACTTGCTGATTACTTTAATAGATAATAATGTCCGACACGGAAGCGTCTGTGAAATGATTAACATTAGTCGTCGAGTAGGAGCAGGTTCATAATCAAAATGTTAATGTGTTGTTCATAATATTATTAATATTGTCACCGGTTGGCATTTACATTTATTTATCTATTTTTTTATTGATGGCCTCGGTGGTCTCGCGGTTTAGCACACCGCTTTCGATGATCGCGGGTTCGATTTCTCGCACGGCACAAACGTGAATACAAATCATGAGTATGATTGTTTTGTATCGGTCTGGGTGTTTTCTATGTATAATATCTGAAAAAAAAATCTATGTATCTGTATCTGCTTTCTAGTAAACATAACACGCTTTAGCTAGCTTAATTTGGGTCTAGAGGGCGCTGTGTAAATTGTCCTGAGATTATTATTATACTTAATGTTTCTTAAAATATCATAGATATATTTTATATTCTTTAAATGGATGATAGTGGAATGGTGCAACCGTCTTCGCTAACGGTATACGCTGGCGGGGCACCAGTGAAAGATAATAGGATGAGCATGAAGTCAGATCAGTTAGCAAAAGTGGCGTGTTCATAAATAATTACCCACAATGGAGATTAACCTGGCGTGGTACAGTACTAGCAATAAGTGCATTGCTAGTTCTTTCTCTCTTCTTTCCCCGTCGAGTATTGTCAGGTTTCCCATTAAAATGTTGTTTATCATGTGCTTAGTACAATACTGTGTTAACTCAAAACAAATTTTTGGACCTAGACTTTAAAGTTATAACCTTAGAGTGGATTTTCTAAAATTTCTCATATTTAAGGAAGTGCTGCATTTTATTCCACATGCAATATAATATGCATATTATTTGTATTTGTTTGGTTGATTTATATATTTTTATTATTCTCAATGTTTTTAAATCGTTTAATCGAGACTATATTGTATACTAGTGATCCCCTGTGCCTTCACAGGACTGCAATTATTATATTATTATTAGTTTTAAGAAGTTATGTATTTTTTTAGTTTATTTAATATAAGTGAACATATGATCAAATATTTTCCGTTTGTATTTATTGTACTTATTATTTACGAGAGGTATCGAAACTGGATAAACAAATTATATTTGGTTAATCCTATCGTGTTTATAGAATATTGAAAAGACAAATTGTTATAAATACGTAAGTAATCATTCTAAAGGAAGGAATTGAGATTAGAATACAGTGCTTAGTCAACAACGATTCGCTCTGCCCATATTTACAATATGCTTTTACTTTTCTCCCGGCACAATAGGAATGAGCCAGAAATACTGGCCTGTTTGCACAAAAACAACCAATAAAGACGGCTATCCCAGTTATTTATGCCTATGTTATCATAGCTCTCATGCTTGCTACTTCATATGCCCTATTGTGAGAGTTTATGAACAGAATATTTCGGATTCTCATACCGACTACGCGATTTTCTTTTACGTTACATTCTCTCACAGAATGATTTATTGTTTCAGATGCCGATGTAGGCTGAGCGGCCAGTGCGAAACAGTGAAATGCGGAAATAAACAAAAAATATCTGTGAAGTTCTCAATTTAAATTCCATATTATCGACTAACGGCGAGTGCGTGACGTTTTGTGCTGTTCGAAATTTAAATGCGCGAACGCGATTGGACGGCGTGCAGCGCCTCGTGATTAGTGATGTGCTGTGTCGATTGTTATAGTGATCGATAGTCGAAATGGCGACAATGGATCTCACCAACGAGGTGGTCCGACTGCGGGCCGAACTGGAGAAGGTGTCAACAGAGCGGGACATGCTGCTCTGTGAAGTTTCTAACCTGAGAAGGGAGTTAGAGCTGAGCGAGTTGAAACACTTGCAAGATGACAGGTGAGTCCAAAATGTAGAATGTACCATAAAAATTACATTTAAACTCGTACATGATACGGTATCATATAGTTACATACATAACAACCGTTTCCTAACAAACAAAGGGCGTCTCCGTCTTGTGGGTCCTTTGAAAAGCTCGACAGTTCGTCGGGGACCTCTCATACCAACCATACTCTGATTGTGGTGTAAGTTATAAGAGGTCAGTACTGACATAACGTGGAGTGTACTTTTTATATATATGAGCATTTAGGTTTAATATAGTGAGGTGATATAATTACACATTAGTAGAACATTTTACACTTTAAGTCATCAAGAAACTCAAACATACTATCAAGTTCCAGTCTATGAGATAAAAAAATTAATAATCATTTAAATAATTATGACGAAAATATGAAAATTAAAATTATACCTAATTATGTGTAATTTATAAATAAAAATGAATGTTTGTGTATTTGTCCACTATGCCTTCCAAAACCACACACCGAATTTTAATAAAAGTTTTCTGAGTTATCTGTGTATACCGGGAAAAGTTTCTTGTAGAAAAATCCTTTTTTTTCGTACTACGATTGCATGTACAAGCATACGGTCCATCTGATGGTAAACGGTAACAGAAATACCAGGAGTCTCATGTGCTGACTCCGATAGTTTATATAACCGGCACAACCAATAAATATAATTAGGCATGCTCGTAGTATTTGTTCATTAGCTACTACTTTAGTTAGTTAATACATCTCCTTACTCGACATCACGGACAAAAACTAGTTCAATATATTTGTTGCTATAACGGCGGCAGGCGGGTTTACACGAAATCGCTTTTCTTATGCATTTAAGGCAAGTGCTTACCCATACCTATTACACCTATTGTTTAGTGTGAAGCATCCGACGATACTGACATCAGGCCCTTCCCATCATTCTCTTTGTGTAGTCCCGTCATTTAAGTGCGGAGCAGAAAATATATAAATGCAAATTTAAGTTATATATGAGTGACATACAAAGATTAAGTTTGATATTGTTTATAAAAAAATTAAAACTTTTATTATATGTCAACCTTCTTGTTTGAAAAGATTTGTTATGTTAATTTTATTGTTTAAACGTATATTTTATGACCTTCAGGCTTTAATTAGATCTGCAGTTAATTTATTCGAAACAAAATTGAATATTAAGTACTTCGGAAATCTTCTTTTTAGGTAAGAGGAAAAAATCAATACTGACACCTAACGATTTATTAAATATAAGTCACTAGCTGTTTCCCGTGATTTCGTTTACTGTTTTTTATATAAAACTATCAATATTAATGTCAATTTAGTCCTGTTCCGCCGTTTCATCGTGAATATGTAATATTAAAATATAAGTTACAACTACTATACGCAGATTTATTATGTTTAAATTATTACAATTTATCTGTCCGCCCGGCTTTGCACGGTTGTACATGTATTATACATATAAACCTTCCTCATGAATCACTATTTATTGCTGAAAACTAAATTAAAATCCGTTGCAAATTTTAAAAGATCTAAACGTACAGACAGCCCTAGGGATTTTGTTTATTACTATGTAAAGATGTAATATAGCTATATATTATTTATACTTTAAATTTCAATAAATTATATGAGTAATTATCGCCCGTTGAAATAACACATGTGAAAACGCTATATCTTATGACTTGCGACGACGATACATGCATGCCTATTACTCCTATTGTTGAGCAAGAAGTTTCTGTCGAGTGACATCAGAAGGTCCTTGCTTTCCCACTCCTTGAATGGAACCATAATGTGATGAGTCTGGTGGCGTCATGAAATAAAAGCCTTGCCTTGAACTTATATTTTTTAGTACACACAGCGCCATCTAGTTTCAAAATAAACAGACCTTGTACTATTAGACTCGAAAAACGAGTAGAGAAACTCAGATATTATTTGTTCGTACAGAATTATGGAGTATCAATATTTTTGTACATACATAATTATGGAGTAAGTATATCTATGTGTTAGAGGTTTTTTACGACAAATTCCTCAATAAATCTAAATGAAAAGCACCATGAAGAAAGATCACGAGGACAGAAAGTCGCGCAAAATAGTTGGTATTTATATATTTGTTTTTATTTATATAACTAGCTACTCACCCTGGCTTCGCCCGGGTGTACACGTATTATACATATAAACCATCTTCTTGAATCACTATCTATTTTAAAAAAAACCGCTTCAATATCCGTTGCGCAGTTTTAAAGATTTAAGCATACATAGGGACAGACAGACAGCGACAATGACTTTGTTGTATACTATGTAATGATGATAGTACATATATAGACGACTTACCATTATTTGGGAAGGCGATTTGGTTACCATTCCAATTACATATAATATAGGGGAAACAGTATAGTTATTGGCCCCCTTACAGTTATTAGCCATTTCAACTTTACTGCCAAAAAACTAGCAACATTCTATACAAATAGTAGATTTGAAATCTGATTAATGGTGACAATTTTATTCTCTGTCTAAAAGTTTCAACAAAATTCCGCTAGGTTATTTGGTTCTTTTCCGATGTGTGATTTTTTGCCGGAGGAACAAAATCAGGTGAGTATATTAAAAAAATATTAAGATGCATTTATTTTTTTGTGCGTTATTTTGAAATGTGTATGTAGTCTGTCCGTTATGTAAACTTGATAAAACATAGCCTTTTTATGTGTTATAAACAGATTAAAGTTGTATTGTAACTTATTTTCTTCAATAACCACAAAATTTTGTTAGCCAATTAGTGTCTCGATTAATTGAATAGTACGTAGTAATTGGCCTACTATGCTAATAGCTGTATTTATTGAAAAAAGTTAAGTTAGTGTTTTTATTAAAGATAACGTCTTCTGTTACACTGTGTAGTGTCCTACACAATTTCTACAAATTTTAAACCATTACTCACAGTTAATAGCCTAGGCCAATAACTGTATCGTTCGTAAAACTAGTCTATAGAAAAAGTATGCCAATTACTATATCTTTTTTTATTACTTTTGATAAATAACAAAGCCTATAATTAACTCAGCCAGCAGATGTTTCTGTATTTGGACCAATAAAAAAAATGTACCGAAATGCAGTACGTAAATTTCAATCAGAAAATGTTGGAGAGGTGGTAACGAAGCTCAACATTGCTATTATTTTAAAAAAAGAAAAAAGAAAATGTTCTGAAGACCAAAAAAGGTAAAGGTGTAGGAAAGAAGTAAAAAAATATTGATAAGAAAAATGAAAATATTGACATGAAGACTGTAACGGAAAATGCTAAAGAGGAAAATATAGATACTGAAATTAACAACCATGGTAAAATAAGAATTTCATCTAATATAGTGGTTGTTACTTGTGATATGTGCCAGCGTCTGACTAATAAAAATAAGTCAGTAGTATGTAGTTTATGTAAAAACTATTACCATCGTCATTGCATTCCTCAAAAACACCTAGAACATATGCCAGATGACGATGAGCTTTCTGACTTTATATGCCACAACTGTTTATCGTTAAATGACGACACTGGTGATGATTCTGAATGTTCTGAAGATGAAAACCACGATGAATACTACTTTTTTGTTAAGTTTTCAATTTATATTTTATTTTTCAGTGTGGCCAATAACTATATGATTTGATGGCTAGTAACTGTAATTTTATGGCCAATTACTGGGATCTCAAGTTTTATATTTTTAAGTTCACATTATTCTTATAATATTTAATAAAAGTTTATGTAAGGCACCTGGTATAGTAAATACATTAATAAAGAAACATATATCATGAGTTGTATTTATTTTAGAGCCATGCATTTTTTTTTAATTGTATTTTTTTATCGAGTGGTCGCTTAACTGGCCAATAACTATACTGTTTCCCCTATAAATAAAAAATTATGACCCCTTGAAACAAAAATATTTTATTACCGTAAAGTATTTTTTTAATTGTCAACAATGTATAATAGACTTTTTTTATTGGGGGGTATGAGCTATTGTCAGGTGCTGGAACCTGTAGCCCTGCGACCTACGCAGACCTATTTATGCTCGCCCTTTTTCAGAGTTCGCTTGAATATTCATCAGATTGCAAAGAAGATAAAAAAATATATTCTATTGAACATAATAAAGATTTCTTTAAATACATATAATTATATATATTTTTAATATTTCTTTTTCTATCTGTCGCAGTCACATAATCTTTTCCATATGCGGGCAATTGTTAGACATGAGTGGTTAACCGTGTCGTTTTATGGTGAAAGTCACGCAAAGGAAAACCAAAACAGCCATAGTTTTTATAGTCTTTCGTAATGGGAAACGTGTACATTACATGTTTCTCATTCCAAAATAAAACAAAGATAAGAGGTATCCGATTTAGAGTTATTTTATTTAACTCTACATTTATTAACGTACAGATTTTTATAACAGTTATTTCAGATGCCCATATTTCCTTGAGAATATTTAGATTCTAGGAGTCGGAAGACTTCAGATATTCTCTGTTTTCGATCACCGGATTGTTAGTCGCATTTAACACATATATTCAGATTCGATCTCCATTACCTTTGAGAGCCATGAGACTGATAGTAAACCACTGTAATTATGGCCTTAGAGTTATATATTTATAATAAATAAAATATAATATAGTAATTTAAAATATGTAATATGAAATGTTATTAAAATTAATATTAATTCATAAGAAAAATTATGCGAATGGAGTCGCGGACACAATTAGTATTAATATATAAATGTTGGTAGGTGATATTAAATATTAAAGTAACTTCTGCAGCTGAGTTTAATTATACAAATGTATGGTAACTGAAACAGCGCCCGTAGCACGAAGTAACATGAAACAAAGTTTATCATACACATGTAGAACAATTGCAAGAGTTAACTTAATTTTCAGTTTCATTGTACACTCAATACAAGGTGAGATAAATTCAGCGATATTCACGCTGTATGGAGTAGCATCTAACAATGAAATTTAATTTAATGATGTGCATAATAAGGATTAAATTTAAAACGTAAACATTTTTTTGTTACAATGTACAGAAATTAAATAATAGACAAAAGAAATGTATACTTTTTTATAGTGTATTATGCATCGGTGCACCCGCCTGCGCTAATGGTATACGCTCGCAGGGTACCCAGTGGAGGATGACAGGATGAGAAATGTTGGCAGGTGGGTTAACACATAGCGTATTCAATAGGAATTAAATCCAGCGTTTCCCAGGGTGGGTGCGGACCTGGGTACATTGCTAGCAATGGGCCCACTGATCTCCATTATTAACAAATATTACACTTATGCGAAGACAGGGCGGATCGTTAGTCAATAATAAAAATAAATTAAATATTAACCGCCTATTATTAAGGGGTGGATAGATGTAATTAAAAAGAGCCATAGAATGCGAGGTCTTTATCCGGGACAGGGTAAAGTGATGGAGAAAAAAAAAGAAAGCTTTTGTTGTCAATTGTATTTTGGTCGAATAGTGAGATATGACCGTGAAATTACAGGATAAGTTTCTTCTTATTTCTTCGGCAGGGCAACGCATAAGATGTCACATGATACTTTGTTTGCTGTTACCACTTAAAATCAGGTTAATCGTCAGCTTTGCACAACAATAGGGTTCTTTATCATTTATATACATATATATAAGTACTTTCACCCCCTCCAATCGATATCCCGTCCAATTCAAACGGAGACGGAAATTACGACCACCTGAGCGGAGGTTCGAAACTCTAGCGGTGCCCTCAGACAAAAGTGGTACTCGTCAGACAGAAATTGACCTTCAGCCACTCCATAACTCCCTCCGCGAGTTTCGAGTGCTATCTGCACTCAGCCCCTACCATTCGAAGCTGTAAAGGGCTAGCTGTGGCCAAAAGTATTAGTATAGTTCGAAAAAAGTCCCTTGTTTGTTATCTGTGCGGAATAAATTATAGTTACATGTATGATACATATTCATATCTTACTTAGTAGACATTTAACCCAATACTTAAACGCCATTTTACTCTATTCCTGGCAACACCGTATAAATTACAAAAGGTAAGGTCCATTACAACAAATAGAGGCATTATCGGAATGTTCAGTTCGAAGGGTTCAGGGTCTACCTCACTTGTGTTTGATAAAGTACCACTTCACAGACAATATTAACAAGACGGATAGAGGTAAATGATATGTCCGTTTGTTCTAAGGGATTTGCCACTTCGTACACTTCTCATAATTGGAACTGAAGCCTTTGGGCTTTGAACATTTTTCATACGACAAAATCCATACTTCTTTACATAGCATAAAATGAAGTTGCTTCCGCTGTCTGTTCATTTAGATCCTTTAAACTGTACAACAGATTTTATTGCAGTTTTTATTAATAGATAGAGTAATTCAAGACGAAGGTTTACATGTATAATACATGTACACCCGAGCGATGCACGACGGGTAGCTAGTATGTTATAAAAAGTGTTTCTGTTTTTACTTTTTCACGATTAAACGGCTGAACGGGTCTTAATGAAATTTTGCATGGAGATATGTTATAAGAGTTTTGTTATATATCATAGGTTTATCTTTTAAAAAAGCAGAAGTCATGTTGCGGGTAACAACTAGTTAAAGTCAAGTCAAAATTAAAATCAAATCAAATGGTGGAGTGGCATGATTGCAGAAGATCTTTCTAGTTCCAAACGCAATCAAAGGATCGTAATAAGTGTTTGAAGATGGTAGATATCACTTGCTGATTGATATACGAGCTGTCAATTACAACACAAACATTTATTTATATTAGAAGTAACTACTATTGGTCCAAACTAATATTATGAATATGAAAATCTGTTTGTTGAATCTTTATATATAAAGATTAAATTTTAATTGAAATCTGTTCAGCCGTTCAATTATGAAAATATGTCAAAAATACATAAATAAGTTGATCAACAAATGAACAAACTGTCACATTTGTGAACGTACATATATTGTAGCAGGATGACCGACGAAGGCGAATTTTTGAGATAAAAAAATATGTCAAAAAAACGGACTACATTGCTGGTTACAGTTAGTGATATAAATATAAAAGTGTCTGTATTTATTGATCTATTTGTTATTCATGACTAAATGCCTGAACGATTGTTAATTACATTTTACGTAACATTGTAGCGTGAGACGTAGGCTTTCCTTTGTCTTTAAAACTGATCTGGAAGGGGGTATAATAGGGGTGAAAGTTTCTGCAGACGAAGTCCCGGACAACAGCTAGTTGCATATAAATTAGATTATGAACCGATTATAAACCTGATAGTTATAAATAAACAATTTTAAAAGATGTTGAACATTTTAAAGTGTTAGAATTGTGCAAGTGGAGCTGAAATACGATTTAATAAAGAGCATATGGTTCCTACTATATTTTTATCTAAAAGCACCGGTGACTCAACATATGGTCGATCGATATTTAAGACCTTCCTATTTGAAAATAGTATATTAGCCATTTATATTTATATGCCACTATTTTTCGAACATAGTTTACTAAAATCAATTCATTTCATTTTGAACTGAATCAGTTTGATGTTCGTATGATACCATAGTGAAGTCTCTGATCTTTGTTGTGCTCATTATACAGTATACGATAAAACTAGGAATAAGTTACAATTGAGCTGGCATTAATATTTGATAAAAGTCCTTAAATTAACCACTACAATAAATATACGAATATTTATTTATATAAAGATGTTATAAAAAAAGGATAAGAGGCTTGACATCTTAGTCCTCTCGAATGGTAACGCATGAGTGGTAATCGCAGGTATCATATGATAACGGGCAGTGCTGTTCATATTATATAGGCGACCGTTACAGCTTACCATCAAGTGGACCCATACCTTGTTTGCAATTTCATTTACATAAAAAATAGTTATTGCAAACGGTAATAAAATAATTCATAGATATTGTGAGCAAAAGTGGCCTTGTCCCTAGAAGAGATCTCTGTCAGTTAACCTAAAACAGAGGCTTAGGTGGTTGAATGGGTAATAATTTATGCAGTAAATAAATATAAAGTTAAAGATAAAAAAATATTTATGTAGTTATTATAAAAAAAAATCGTTATAAGTATTAGCATCGCCAATAACTTATCTCTGCACCACCTATGGTTGAGTGATAAAAAATACCACAAGTTGTTAAGTCCGCCATATATATATTACTTCTCTATTACATTAATGTTATATAAATAAATAAATAAGCGCAAATTCTGTCTTTATCGTTATAAAAACAGTCCAGCATTCTATTACATCTCATTATCGAATTTATAAGAAAGCACCAATTCAAAATTAATCAATTCAAACGGATTAATGAATTCCTAATTGAGTAACTTCTGCAGAGTATTGATACAATTTCGAACTTGGAACTTTTAATAAGTGTCTATCACGTCGTCTACTTGAACACTAGACTCTTTAATATAACTCCGGCAAGATTGATTACCTTAGTAATTTTCAGTAAAATATGATCTTTTGATACTTTTTCAGTTACTGTTTAGTTGCAGTTTTTTTTTATAGTAATTAGAATGCCAAAATCAACTGTTAGCCAACCAGGTGACAGGTGATGGTAATGGTAACAATCGCTTATATACATGAACAGCACTACGACATCACGTTAACACGTGACGCCTGTGATACAACTTATTGTGCATTGTCATTCCAAAGGAATAAGATGTCATGGCTCTTATGATGTAATTTCACTGCCTAATAATAACCCTATAACTGAAAAATAGAACAAAGCAAGATGCTCGGCAATTTAAATATGTAGGTGTGACTGGATACACACGCAGGCGATTTTTTCAGGTACTTCGAAGTTTATACTACGTAGATAACTTGAACACTAGATTTTTAACATGGCTTTGGTAATATTTATTACCTTAGTAATCTTCTTCAATAAAATATGTTTTAATATTTCTTCACCATCTAACTGCAGTTGAAGGTGTTTCACAAATTGACACACAATCTTCACTGCCCACTGGTTGATTTCATCTGTTTGCGTATATGTGTTCACCACTCCTATTTTGTTACCTATATTAAGTAACTCTGCTTTTGTAACCAATAAAACCTTTTTCATACACCCGGAGACCCGGCTACTCGTATTTCTAGTGGCTACATTCAGTTTATTGTCAAGTGGGCGTTTATAGCCTTTACGAAACTGTTATGGCAGGTTATCTTTAAACGCAGGCAGACCAGGTTAGACTGTGTTTACACTTTGATCTATATTACTTTTTTTTCTTCTACTGTGCATTTTTATTATCTTAATGTCTGTTTGTAATTTTTGGACCAGATTTTTACAAGGTTTGTAACTTACTCGCAAGAATATAATAATACCTCATGCCCGAGAATAAATTAATCAAAATGTTAATTTGTTAACCAAATATTACAATTTTGTCTTTGAAGGGGTATGTTAATAAATTTTGTTGTAGGTACATTGTTATTTACTTAATTTACAGCTTTGTTTTGTATAAAGCAATTGTGCTATGTTCGAATGGCCATCGAAAGGTACGTACTACAACGCTCCACAACCTACTTTTTAAAATACCTACTTATTATTATGACATTTCCATGAAGTCTAGTTTTAATCTTAGATTTATTTGCTTATAACTTCTATTAAGTATTATAAAATAAATATTACATTCATTAGTATTTACATAATATTGTAGGTATATCATCATGCAATACATTTAAGTATAATGATACTCATTAATCTACACCTACTTTGTAACGTAACCACATTATGTTCCACTGTTAATGTTATAATGGTCTGTGGTCATCTTGCGGTGAGATTGCTACAGGTTCAATAGTTTTAGACCTTGACCTGTTACAACATTGACCTCAGTGGTCATCACGTCTAGTGAATCTTTTGTCCAAGAGTCATTGAGATGCGATTGTGCTTTTAAAAATATATATGTTCTCTATTTACTGGCGCGTTTTTAATACATTAAAAAAGTATTTATTATTGTTATTATTTATTGGTATAGATGTGGCAACAGAGTAAGAACACATTCCTTTCGTCCCCAGAAGTCGTAAGAGCTGACAATGTAAACAATATATACAATAACAGAATACGATAAGAAACCTATACGGAACTTGAACTGCTCTCGTAGTAATGGTATGCTGATCTCCTACTTTTATTTAGACATCCGTAGTTTTTTTTATATTAGTAGTATACTTAGGAGATGATTTTTATGTTTGTAGTATAATAATTGGTAAGCTATGAACTTATTATGTTTTTATTGACCACAAAAGTAAACATATAACTTGAACGTCAAACTGTTTAACGGGTAAACCTATAAAGATCGCCAACTCCCAGTTGACCTATTGAAATTGACTGTCCGTTTTGCACCCCATTAAAATATTTCCGGGAAATGATGCCGGAAGCGATATAAACATAGTTTAGGGCATTATTAATAGTGTACGATAAATAAGCCCCTAGAGGAATGTCAGAGAGATCAAATGTGGAACCATTAATGGTGGAAAGAGACGAAAAGTAGAATGGAAGAGTTAGAATATAGAACCAGATAGATTTCGACACACATTTAGTCTAAACGAACATAGAAATTCCACATAAGTACTTACGTTAAGCAAATTGTGAGATTTCTTGCATTGTAAACATGAGACTTGGCATTGAAATACATGAAGTTTCTGTGACAGGACACATAGTTCTAAGGTTACCAACACTCGAAGAGTATAACCGATAAAGACCGTCAAGTCCATAACTTTATGTGATATAGTCACCATTGGCACTTTCTATCGAGTTGACCATTGGCTCGTTTGCTAAGTCTATACTCTATTCTGATAAATGTTTCTAGTAAAAATTTAAACGGAAATTGATAAGAAGAATAAATTTTTAGACTAGATATATTTCTAAAGGTTTTAAAGGCTATTTACCTCGTATCGGTCTACTTTGACTCACTATCCTGTAACCATATCTGGCTACCTTCCCATTATCCGTTTATATTTGAATAGCCTGGCATAAAGCCATTTAAGGCAGGTATGAAGGACATCCCGTCTTCACGTTTACCTACACACGATATCAGCTTTCTATCGAGATTTTATAGTATGTAAGATACAGTTTTATGATTTCATTCATTTTTATACCTAACTTTTATGAAAGCGACATGATTTACGAATTACATCTCAAATTCAGAGCAGTTAGCCCACCGTGACAATTTGACCAGAAATTTGTCATGATGATATCCAGGAGGATCCGCGTGGAGGTCAACCTGACATGGTACATTGCTAACAAAGTTCACAACACTACCGATCCCTTTTCCCCTTTGTAATAACAATTTACATTGGCTGTTTTTTGTTTTTTTTTTTATTGATCGAAATTTTGTGTGAGCCTACACTGGACTAAATCCTATCCATTCTGAAAACCACATTCGAAATCCGTTCAATTTTGGCGAAGTTGTTCCGTAATAAACACAAAAATTTATAACTTTTGGTAAATTTGTACATTAAAATTAATATAGGTACAGGTATGTAATTTTATATGAGTATATATTAACGCGTGTAACTGAGATTGTTAACATGTTTTTTATGAAATATGCCACGGAGGTATGGCAGGTAGTTAGCAGAACTGTAATATGATGAGTATCTTGCGTAAAGGGTTTAATTTGACATCGTGCGAGCGACATATTTCATACACGCTCACAAATTACGTAATAGGGTTGTCATATTTTAAAATATAATATCATTAAAATTATATTTATTAATTTTAATTAATATATTTGGTGCGAGTCGCCTAGCCTAATCTGTATTTTTTGCTGTAATTTGAAGTCATTATTATATACAATATATACAATGCTCATTATCTTTTGGTAACTATACATTTTTAAAAAGTATGCCCACAAAAAAATCTTCAAACGGCACAATAAATTCGAAGTTTTTTTTTACAAATGGAATATGAAGAATATGGTTTTGATTATACATATTAAACTTCAACAATGACTCCCAAAACACAATCTCTTCCGTATCTCAAGCTTCAAACCGGAATATAATTTCAAAACTATGGCGAAATAATTACCAATATTGGCATAACATTGTTTCAATGAAATATTAATTACTGTGATTAAACAAAATTACTAAAACACATCACAGAATTGACTTAGGCGGTTATTTGATGATAAAAAAAGACTAATATATTTACTCTACTCTAACCAATACTCTATATCTGTTCAAAGCATTAGTATCCGTAGATTATCAACCAATAGAGCATGGTTCTGCACCCAACGTATAGAGTCAACCCTAGTATGGCTTATTTTGCACATTCGAGGTCAAAGGAACTGCCCCAGGAATGGGTTTGATGAACAGCGGAATGGTAATGTTTTTATACAAGGACCATAAATTTATGGAAGACCTTTGAAGGTACACAAACTAATAAATAAACTGTACCATGGATTTTTATGTCGGACATTACAGGGGGACAAAGGGTTATTGTTAGGATAATGAAGTGTTTTATACATATATATATGTTACAGCCAGTAACTGAATATTGTAATATATATAAAAGTTATTAACATATATGGATTTAGAGAACTGATTTACGAGTAAGTTTATGTGTATGTTAGAGCAGTTGTAAATTCATGATTAATGGTATTTGTGATACAATAACTACTGTATTATTAAGAAATCTATATTTTACTCAATGTTTGATGACTTGATAAATAGTAAAAAATAGAATTCATGTATTCTTTGACGACCTCGGTGGTCTAGCGGTCAAGCACACCGCTTTACGACCGATGGTCGCGGGTTCGATTCCTCGCACAGCACAAACATTTGTATCCATGAGTATGATTGTTTGTATCGGTCTGGGTGTTTTCTATGTATAATATGTATGTATTTACTAAAAAAATATCTATGTATATGTATCAGTTATCTAGTACCCATAACACAAGCTCTAGCTAGCTTAACTTGGGTCTAGATGGCGCTGTGTGAATTGTCCTGAGATTATTATTATTATTATTATTATTATACTTAATACTTAATATACAAGTCTGCTTTTAGAGTGATATGCAGTTACATTATGGAATATATCACATATAACGTTCATGAAAATAATAACTAATGTTTTTGATATAATTAAAAATTTTACGATTTCTTCTTAGGGTTTATTATGTATTCATAAACAGTAGAAAGGAAAAACATTTCTCTAAATTTCTAAAGAAACACTGCTACAAGATTTTTCTCTAATATTATAAACACATAATAAATTTATACATGGATCTAGATATGATCATATATATTTATATAAGTAGTATAAATTATGGTGACAAGGATATTATATAATGTATTCATTATAAGAAAAATAATATCCGGCTGCGTTCCTTGGATTTCACCTAACTTCTCTTCAAGATAGATAGATAAACCTTTATCGTCAATAAAAAGATAACCAAACATGCACAAAAATAAGACAAAAAACATACAAAATTAGCAACAGGAGCTGCATCAGCTATTGCTATTGTACCTGATATTCAAAATCTTGCCATTAAAGATATTTTCATTTTTATAATCACACTAGCTTTTGCCCGCGGCTACGTTAATTTATCCTCTTAGAGATGGAATTTATCAAAATCCTTTCTTAGGGGATGCCTACGTCATAGTAGCATTATGCATGCAAAGTCTCAGCCCTATCGGTTTAAAATTGACAAAGTTTTATATTCATCCCCTATTTTATCCCTTTGGGGGTAGAATTAATCAAAATCCTTTCTTAGCGGATGCCTACGTCATAACATCTACCTGCTTGCCAGATTTCAGCCCGATCCGTCCAGTGGTTTGGGCTGTGCGTTGATAGATCACTACGTCAGTCACCTTTGAGTTATATATATTTAGAAAACTTAGTCCGATAGTAATTTTATCAAACAAGCCCCCTAATGTTAACTGGTAACCGGCACCTATACTATACATGATCAGCACCACGGACATTACGGTAGCTTGCTCAAATACATCAACAAGATTCCGTCACAAGATGGTATTAAAGTTCTTTTAATAACCATTCTCTTGTATAATTCGCTGGTTAACTCCTTGATTTTATTCTCCTCATCTTTCAATAACCCCCCGGCAGCGTTTGCCGTTAGCGCAGGTTAGTACTATTCTATAGTCATAAAAAACTGATTCTCGTCTGTTCCAGAAACATGTAGTCGATTTTTGTTGTAACAGTTCTAAAATAATGAGCTATTTCTATAGTAATGTTCTTTTAACCCCATACGTAATAGAAAATGTCTAATTAATATTTTGTACTATACACTTTTTGTCACAGTAAATACTCTGTCAAATTAAAAAACAGAAATAAAACGTCTTATTTCTCGATATTGTTCTATTTTTTTATAATCAAATTTTCACTTTTTATTTATTTGTTATTAAGTTATAATTTATAAACATTAGAATACCGATTTCTCAGTCTTTAATCGGTTGGCATTATGAATTCATGAATAATCTCGAGATTTCACAAGTCCAGTTTTTCTCGGATGTTAACGACTTTAGTCGTCGCTTTGCAATATTTACGGCAGATGTCTTTCTTTATTATTTATAATTCATACGACCTTGACCAGATCGCGACAAAATCATTATTGTCAGAAATACATACATTTAAAACGTAATATTATTAGTAGATAAGCCGTGCCTTGTGATTTATGTGATTATGCTTGAAGTTTACACATAAATAGACCTACCATAAGTAAAAGGTGAAATGTTGTCTCTGGGTACCTCAATCTCACCTACTTCAACCGCCAAGCAGCTTGTTTTGTAAGCTGTGTTTCAGGTGCGACTAGGCAGTGAAATTGCAGGATAAGACGCATGACATTTTAGTCCACAGTAATAGCAACATACTCACGGGTGACACATGATAATGTGATGCCCATGATGCTGTTCATGATATAAACGACGGTTACCGCTTACTATCAGATGGGCCATCAGCTGGTTTGGCATTCGGATTACCTTAAAAACGTATTATCCTCTACTAGCGCAATAATTCTGTTCTGATCTGTTCTGAGTGAGTTCTGTCAGTATTTGCAAAGTATGTCTGGTATGCATTTATTTGCATTAATATAAGTTTAAATGTGAGTTGAATGTTATGGAAGCCTCAGATGTACTGCAGCAACACTTTACAACGTTCATTGTAGTCTTGAAGCATGTGATTAAGCCTTCGAATGTAGGTTTTGAGTTAGCGTTGTAGAGAATAATAAATAACTGCATGATTCAACAAAATACGTTCATCCTTTTGTACGTTTTTTTTTATTTCGTTCTTTTTATATGGGTATTAGAGATAATAACAAATAATGTTATCTACTTTTATCTAGATCATTGGGTTTCCACTCAATGATTCCATATTGTGTAGGTGCCTAAAATGTGAAAATAAGTTTCTTTCTTTCTTATGTTTTGATGCCTTAACGGTTCAACCGATCATAATAAACTTTATCATATACGTAAAGCTGTTTTATAATATATACCAGGTAGGTAGACGAGTATGCGTGTAAAAAATTGTATTGGTGATTACGTGAAATAGACTGTTATTAGTGAAATATATATATTTAGTACATTAGACCAATAAGAGACTAAGCTCGACATCTTATACTAAATGTAATAATAAATAAATAACCCAGGAAAATTCACACAGCGCCGTCTAGCCCCACGGTAAGCAGAGTTTGTGTTATGAGTACCTACTAGACAACTAATTTTTAAGTACATAATATACATAGAAAACACCCAGACCGATACAAATAATCATACTCATGAATTCAAATGTTTGCAACGTACGAGGAATCGAACCCGCGTATATAGGAAGTAAAGCGGTGTGCACCGTGTGTAAAAACCGCGAGACCACCGACGCCGTCCATTTTTTATTAATTATTGTATAATAATAATTAATCATAGATTTTATTATTAAAAATATATATATATACTATAATTATGGACAATGTCGCTCGAATTAGGAACCCCTTTCTTTCTTAAAGTCGGTTATAAAATATATCTTAGAAGCTTATAAAATCTAAACATTATTTTGCGATTACAAACATTGTGATATTACCTCGCCCACCTCAAATAAATCTACCGTCACTTAGAGGCAGGGTACTAAAGAGGAAATAAGTCTAGCGGCCCAATTTCCCGTGGGTGCCTCTATATAAGTGAGAATTTCGTATCAAACGCCTGGCATGTTTGAATTCTCAACGGGTTTGCTACGTTTACACTTTTGTTGATATTTGTACTTCAGACAAATAATATACCTACATATTAAGGCTTTTCTTGTGAATGAAGATAGATCCGTGATCCCTCTTACCTTAATATTTTTTGCCGGTAGGATGACAGAACGACAATGAAATCAGGTAACTTTTTTATGTAATTAGAATGCCAAACAAACTTAGGAGCTACCGGATGGTAAGTGGTAGCCGTCGCTTATATTTACAGCACCATATTATCATGTGACATCCGCCATTCTGGAGGACTGTCAGAAGAGAAGATGTCTTGATAACCAGTAATTTCACTGCCTTATCTCGTAATGTTTTAATAACAATATATTTTAAGGGAAAGCACAGTTTATTTATTGTTTGTTAGAATGGTTTTCAAAATAAACATTTACTTATAAAAGTTCTATGTCTTAAGGGAAAACATAGTTAATTATGTTTGTTACAATGTTTTTATAAAAAAACATTTGCTTTTAATATATATACTGTCTGGGTTTATTTCTGTACCTAGAGATATATGTTGTAATAATAATAAATTGATGACGGTACTTTTTACAAAGTCCACATCGGTAAAATTTGATTTTAGTAAATTTATCAGAATTTAACTATGATGTCTTCAAGGGCCGCGTGGTAAGCAATCCGAGAAATTGCTAGCAAAGGAGCTAATTGTCTGTTTTTAACCCCCGAACGGTCAATGGTGATATATTTAAACCGTTCAATTATTTAATCGTAATACTTTTAGTTTAGATTTAACTTTATTTTAATTATAATTGAGCCGAATTAAAAAACAGTGTCTCACTGTATTTATGAAATATATATTTAAACAGCATATTCTAATCCTATTTTATCTATATGTTTCTGTTAACGCCCACTCGTGCTTAGTACGAGTATTAGAGCTTGCATCTCATTTTCATATGATAAACAGTCTGTAGGTACTTATAATGAATATCGAATTTATAAATCCATTTCAAGGTAAATTTATACTACAAGCGAGCGATATGTACTCGTTTTACCTATATTAAAATTTTTATTTCATTATAGTAATAATCATAAAGGCATTTTTCATTAATTTGTCTACATTTGGTAATAATTTTGTGTCTTGATTTTTAAGTTTACATCTAAATTTATTGATATTGTCACGTATATAATAGAATATTGAACTTTAAAGATTAATTACAAGAGCATATACTTTACTGAAAGGCCGGCAATAAATCAGATTTTTTTCAGTTTTAGTCGCTCATGAGGGGAGGTAATCTCTCAGTCATCTCGATAGACCCTTATGCTATAAAAAAGCTGGAGGTTTTGTTTGGCCTAGAATTTCTATAAATAACATATTTATAGAAATTCTAGGATAGAACAAACTGCTTTCTAGCCAGTCAATCAATTCATCCCGATAACGATCGATTATTCACGTTAACGGAATGACGGCTACGATTTTAACTATTAATTAAATATTTATATAAACTATATTAATTGATCCCTGTCTCTTACACTAAGAATTTGTAATACATTATATTATATCCGCCCACATTAAACAGTATCAATTTTCACTACGAAATTACGACTAACAATACAATTAGGTGATATTGAAATAATAATGCTTTTTCTAAATAATATTGACAGATTTTTAGCCTAGTTATTGAGATGGAGTTTTTTAAGTTTTCAAATCAAATCCAATTTATTTGCGATAGAATATCATAATTGTGGTTTAGCAAGTGATATTTTATATAATATAAAATATAGTGTGATTATTAATATATTAAAAATGTGTACATATCCTGGGATTGGTAGCGAATATACAATAAGATATTTTTGTTCAAGTGCTGAAATTGAAAATGGATATATTAATGAAAGGTAAGATTGATTAAGTCTACTCTTTATTCATTTATACCAATTCGGCGAACTTAGGTAAAGTACTACTTTACCTAAGTTTGCCAAACGGGTTTCTTATTAAAAGATTAGTAAATAATACAAAAAGATTATAATTTATCTAGAAAATATCTAATTCATGATTCTGTGAAACTGAAGCGCCTTTATTTATTTCAGGAATGTTCCATTCTCGCGCTAGTACTAGGTATTTGAATTATTTAACAGTAATGAAATTTGATGTTCAAAAAGGGCGCATTGAAGGATCTAAGAATTAAAAAAATATATATTCATGTATAAAAGTAATTCACAAAAGTACTTAAAAATATTCATATATTGGACATTTCTGAAAATTTGTTTATATTTTGTATTTATAATGTTATTAATTGATTGTTTAAGGGTCAGCTAATTTATAACCATTTTATTTCTTCCTATCTTTTCGTAGCTACATGTACCATATGGTGATGCGATCAGAGTATCTTATAATTCTTCGCCGTTTACCCTGTCCTCGCCCTCAAAGATATGCTAAGAGCATTCCAAAATTTTACACCTATTTCATATACTTTGAACAAAATCTAAAAAACTATAAGTATTAATATTGATGTTTCTCGAAAATATGAGCACAAGGTTAATATGAAGTTTTGCGTTTAATTTTATATAGATATAATCCAAAATAGATATGACATTATACCAGGATAAAGATAAGTTAATATTTGTACTGGATTTTCCGACATCATTGTATAATGATGTCATGTAAGGTAGGTAAGGACGCGTACACAATGTTATCGACCTGACTCTACGTGTCACCAACTTTTGCGTGTTTTTAAATTATACGCATACTCTTTTTATGTAAGCAGCAATAAATAATTATGCATATAATACTGTTGCATATAAATAATTCTGAATATTGCAAGGCTTAGTACTATCCTGAATTACCTAAGAGGTCGTGAGTTCAAAAAAAACTTTTGCAATTGCAAAATAACACTTCTATTTTAAATAGGAATAAGATGAATATGTAAAATATTTATCATATTCCAAATACAGCACTTCTATCACTGCACTGGGCATTATTAAACGTCATACAAGCATTTCCCTATTTACTATTATTATTTTACAGATTTAGATCCTGACAACTTTTTAGTAATTTACTAAAAAAGTTTTGTAATAATTGATTAATTGTTTAGTTTAAATTTCGCCACTGTTTGGTCTTTTTAATTAACAATTGTTAATGATTTGATTACTTGTGTATTATTTATTTTTTTTATTTTGGGACATACCAAAAGAAATAAGACGCTAAGCATAATAAAGCCATAGCACAATACGTTCATTTTTTCACCGCTGGTAAATAAAAATATACATATATTTAAAATTGTGTTCAAAGATATGACTTTATAGTAAAACAAATAGATACTTTTAGATTTAATTGACATTAGTGTGTACTATTCTTAACTTGTAAATAGAGGTACATGTCCGTTGAACGAACTTTGAAATCAAAACATTGCAATACTATTTGAACATGGCCGATCTCAAATTGTTTGAATCGAGTTTAAGTGAGTAAATAATAATATTTGAATAGTATTATCTAATAGATTATTATGTACTATCCTAATATATACCCGCGTTAAAGTTCAATATAAAATATAGACTATGTGTAATTTTGATGCATATGGTAAAGTTTCATCAAAATCCGTTCAGTAGTTTTTGCGTGAGAGTAACATACGTGTACAAACTTTCGCGTTTATAATATTATTAAGATTAAGATTAATGTATTCTAAAGCCATAATCATCAGTCACACTCAGAGGCTATAAGTTTTGAATTGTTGTCTGTATAATTGTGATATGTGTAATAACGAACGATCAAAACGGCAGGATTTAAAATTCAAATACTTAACGCGATTTTCATTTTCTGAATGGTCCTGCATAGTCCTGCATATTTGAAGAAAGCTGTTCGATATACAATTTTTTATTTTAAATACATGTATTATTTTATATGCCATTTTATTTCCATAATAAACTTTTAAAACACAACATTTGTATCAAGTGCCAAAAAAACTATTTCCATATTGATATGACAACGAAACCTTTAAGAAAAATAATATATCTACCAATATCTTCCATCCTTCAAAACACACTTCCTATTCCTCTAGTGTTACATTGGAATTATTTACAATCTCATAAACTGTTTCTTCAATAATCTATAAAACAAAAAATATCTATCTGTTAAATATATACGAAATAAGAGCATAATATAAATTGAATACGTTTCAGATAATATAAAAGAAAGAATAATGCCGTCATTCCGGTAATGGAGTTTACAATACCAAAGTGATTATTGTTCAGCATCCAGTACCGCTTTGTTCTCATTGTATTACATTAGAATGATTGATATCGTATTGAGAGTATGGTGCTGACGTCTGTCCGTATGTTGTGACGTAGAATACAGTAAGGTGACTAGGGAAACAAACAGGAAACTATAGTTTTTTAAATGTATATGAAAGAGCAAACAAGCAAACCAGCAAAAATAGGAATAGAAATAATTTTTATCCAAATAAACTTACTATAAGCACTTTTGAATAGTCATATTTTTTTATTTTACCACTCATTCGGAACGTCGACTTATAACAAGCGAATCGAGAAAGAAACTTGCGTGTTGCTTTTTCAAATAAATATTGTTCAGAATTTAGTTTTAACATTTTTAAGAATTTTGTATAAATGGTAAGCACATGTTACGTATGGGGACGTAACATCACTCCCATATATCAATGTTATTCTATTCTCCAATAGAAACACGTCTTACAATCCAAGCTGCTAGGTAAAATATGCGACATAGATGTATTCAGAAGTACGCAGACGACTTTATAGATATGTTACGAATACAGAAGTGACTGTAATTTCAGCAGATTTTCTTATTTTTTCCGCCAAATAAATTTACTATAGTTGCCCATATCAGGATATGATATAGTTGACACCGTGGTAGGTTGTATATAAAGTCGTCTACGTAGGTATTATATATTTCATCTATTTCTGGAATTTGTAAGCCGTATTTAGTAGCGACATATGGCATCGAAATTTCGGGCTACGGAGAGGTAGCATCTTACTCCTTATCAATTGGGATACTATGATACAGGCCACAAGGCGGAAGGGGATTATTACTAATGTGGACTAATAACCCCCATTGCTAGCAATGTTCCATGTCAGGTCGATCTCCACGTGGTTTATCTAGAAAACATTGTGATAAATTTATGGTGAATTTACCACGATGGGCTGCCTGACCTCACCTCATGCTCACATTACCATCCTCCACTGATGCCCCGGCAGCGTAAACCGTTAACGCAGGCGGATGCATCATTCCATTATCATCCATAAGATACATGCGATGCCACTTTCATCACTTTGGCCGTCGGGTTATTTGTCATTCTAGATACACAAAACAGTACATTCAAGCAATGAACCTCACCAATAGCAAATATAACGCGAGGTTTAAATCTTGCAACACACGTGTCGTAAGAATTGTAACAACACACGATGCGATCTGAATTCTGATTTACTGCGACCATCAAATGTGTAACGGGAGTCTAATTCCGTACGCGAATTTGTCGAGTTGTCGACAGTTTATGTTTGGCCTTAAATTCTTTATTCGCCCCATTTTATCACATGGGATTTAGAAGTACAATGCTTTTATTATAAATATTATCTCATGTGTTGTATAGATCATTATTATATATATGGGATATGTTGATAGCTGGGTAAATAATTACTCGGTACAATGATGATTTGTTGTGGGATGGTATTTCACAAGATGGGATAGGACGTTCCTTTCTTCATACATTTCGCCATAAAATACAGATTTTATAGCTAGCTAACTTATTTTGAAATTTTGAATCTTGTATATAATATCCATGTTCTATCAAGGCTAACTTTTTGTCATATCCACACTCATGTGTGATGTCTTATTTACCGTCATAAATATTACAACAGAAAAATGAAGTGTGAACCCTTCGCAAGGTCTGCTTTAATAGTACCTATTTCACACAAAAAATTGAAATGTCTGTTTGTAATTTCCAATTAACAGCTTTTCGCTACTTGCATATGTACTTACATAAAAAAATTTAAACATAATTTTGTTTGCCTATCTTTGTTCTTGCTAATCTCCGAAACGGCTGGACTAATTTTGACGGGAACTTCACTTACAGACAGCTAATGTTATAATGAATAACTTAGTGTTATTATGAATTACTTTTATTTTAATTAATATAATAATAAAAGATTAAATTACGGATGAAACCGCTTGTGACAGCTATTTTATATTTCTCGCAAAACTTAGTCCCTATTACGAATAATATTACTACTCGCAAGTCTAGTGTAGACTATAGTTATACTGTCGACTGAATATAAAAGTATGATGTAAAATGTCTAACGTCATTACGCAGCACAAACAAACACAAACACGCATTGTTTGCCAACAGTGACGAAACTGCGGCGTGGCGTTGAAAAGGGGAAACCGTGTGGTGTTATTCATATTGAAACTATGTGTTAAAAATTAAACTGTAACAATTGTGAAGTAAGGATAATTCTCTTGTTAAACTTTCATAGATTTACATAATTGTTCTTGTTTATTTGATCTTTTTTTTTGACACAACGCTATTTATTTCCAAGCTAAGCAGAGCTTGTATTATGTTTACTGGACAACTAATAAATATATACATAATTTACACAAGGAACATTAAAATCAATGCAAACATTAATAGTCATGAATACAAATGTTTGTAATGTGCGAGGTATCGAACTCGCGAATATCAGTCGGCGGTGTGCTAAATCACTAGACCATTGAGAACGGCAATATTGCTATTTTTATATTATTGTTTTGTTATTTACATATTTTTAAGCAATCTTGCACCACTTCGCGAAGGTCTCTTTGCCTTCATTATATGATACAAATATTTCATTTCACCAATTGGGTTCATATGTTGACTCACATCTCTTTAAAAACATTTTCTGTGAATATTTCATTGTCATTCCTCTAGTTATTTTTACGTAAAACAATAACACATATACAGATAAAGAAACGTAGTTTTTTTATATATAAAGATTATCCATATGTATTCCGTGTGAGATACTACGTATATATATGTATGTGTACATAAGTCTAACACAATATATCTATACAGAGTGATCTTTTTACGGTTATAGAAGATTTAAGTGTTGACGCAAGGATATTTTTGATGGAAAATTTTGGTTACACCTTCAAGAGAATTTTCAAACTTATACGTTTTAATATCTTTATTACGTGTATGCTTATGATAATAGTTCTTACAAGTTAGTATGTTATGGCTTAATTTGCTGTAATTTGGTGTAATATTATATGGAATTTAAATAAATAAATTAAACATACACACACAACTTTTCTGGATGTATTTGAATTCAACATGGCAGTTTGCGAACCTACGGTCGTCTCAGATTAACTTAGGGTATTAGAATTACTTAGAATACTATAATTTTAATACAAATTTCTTTTACTGTATAATGTAAAAATCTACTAAAAATTAATTCTCGAAATGACCATGGAATGGAATGGAATATTACATAAATAAATTGTTTCATTAAATTAAGTACGAATGAAGCCATAAACCAGTAGTTTTAAATAACCAAGAAGATGAAGAAGAACCAATACAGTATGAACTGTTTTTTTATGGCAATAAAACTGATAGGTGATCTGATAGTGAGTGGTAATTATCGCCTATGCATAACATGATAACGTGATATCCGTGATGAACAGCCTAACGGATATCATGTTATCATACAACCGCGGTAACATTTGGGGGAAAATTATGTCATGCGTTAGTTTCTTGTAATTTCACTACCTAATCTCACCCTTCAAACGAAAGACAACTTTGCGCGGGAACTTCAGTTTTCTATTTCAGTCTATAAGCAGCTTTGTTGGTCTTTTAAAAAGTCAAACTCAGGTAGGGTCCTAGCAGATTATTGTTGTACAATACTGATTAGGTACAATAGCGGTGTAAGTGTGTACAGATGAATTCAGAATAGCAATACAGAAGACATGACACGTGCACAGAGTTAACACTACCTGTAAACGAGATACACTTAGCTAATAGATAGGGTTACCACCGGTCCAAAATATAATCTCTAAATTCGCTTCAAGTCGTAGTTTTCATTGTGAATTTCTCCTCTGACTTATAAACCTCACATCGAATTTTGATAAAGTACACTATCTTTCTTCTGGCAGGTTTGTATGTATAATACTTGCATATTATATGTAGCAGATGATTTCAAATATTTGTATAAAAATAGAGTTAACTGCTGTGATTGCACCCGTATGAAGCCGCGGCAAATTGCTAGCTCGAAATAAAAAATCAATTAAAAAAAATAGACGTCAAAATAAACTAATATTTATTATAATAAAATGTATCGACATGTTGTTCTCATTTTAATATTGAATTATCGTTATTTGTTTCGTTTCATTTATTTACTTTGTATATGGAATGCGAGTAAGTAATCGACATTGTAATCTTGTAAAGCTAAAGGTCTAAAATTTATTAAAAAACAAAGATTCCAAAAGATAGGAAATAATTTCAATTAAAATTTATTTCCTTCATTCTACTTCATGTAACGTATATTGTATATTGAAAATATAAATTCATATTATGACATAGAATTTTGGGCTTTTGTTATTTGAGACAAAGAGTAATAGCTCTGTTTATCTTCTCTGGCTTTTATTAATAAACGTAGTATATACATATGTATTCAATTTATTATCGCACATGTGACTAAAATATCTCATATTTTTGCTTCAGTTTTTTTTATCAAGACTTTGCAAGTCTGACAACCTTACGAACAGGTGACACTTTTGTAACTGTTCAAATAGAGTTTATTCCTACCGGCTACAAGTTAGACGGACTTCTAATTTTGTTTAGTAAGTCCTAATCGACCATTACATGAGTATAACAGTTAAAGTTGAGACCGTTTTATGTGTGGTAGTTCTGACGATTAAAATGGTCAGTACAATGGTCAGGAGTCCAGAAAATTTTAACATTTTAAATATTTATGGATTGTACAATATTAGGTATTCTTGCGCTAAATAAGAAAAATATGTACAGTGATACAAAAAATATAGTATATATTGTTGATTAATTAATTTTACACTAAACTTTTAGACAGATTTTTTTTAAATTATGTTCATAAAGATAAATAAATACTAGAATACGGACGCAATGAGTTCTTCAGTTTTATTATAATACTTATTTATCAGCCTAAATAAGTCTTTGTTAAAAACTACCTTTTGACATTCATACCTTGAGTTGACAATATGGACAAATAAATAATTAATAATAAAAACTCAAGACACAGCGATATTTAGTCCCAAACTAAGCAAAGCTTATACTTTAAGTACTAAACAATTGATAGAACTACTTAAATATTTTAAAAGCGTCGGTGATATAGCGGTTTATCAGATCGCCTTACTTTTGATGGATGCACGCAAACGTTTGTATTCTTGATTCCTCCTTGAATTAGTACACGACCTATCTGTTCACAGCAACAGTTAATCGTGCCCCTTATTAGCCCATTTGAGATTATATGTTTGTATGTGGAGGAATCAAGAATACAAAATTCTTGATTCCTCCCTTGAATTAATAATCGACCTACTGTTCACAGCAACAGTTAATAGTGTCTCTTATTAGCCCATTTGAGATTATATGTTTGTATATAATTAATACATTTACATATATTACACAATATAAGGTTCACTATTCCATATTTAGAGTAATGACTAACAACGTAATGGTGGATACATTGGTATTATTTACATATAGCATTGAGAATGGCCTAAGTCGGTCTGTGAGCGCAAAAAATCTGGATCCGAAGGTTTTCTCCTTAATACTGATCAATAGTGGGCGAGTTTGTTTGAACACAGAACACAGGTTTTAGTTTTTATTCGTGCAATTACTATATATGATCTGAATTATGAACTTGTTAAAAATCAGCCTCCTTTTCAAATACTACTTATAGATTGCATTTTTAGACAATTGGTAGAGTTGGTAACGTGCTAACATGTATAAATTAGGAATGTTAAGCCATAGATTATTATACAATTAAAATCCTAATAAAATGATATTTTTTTTAATATTTCAAAAATATATTTTAGTAAAAAAATTTAATAACATCCGATTTTGTCGTCCAAGTCTCTTAAATTGTAACAATTCAAAAAGAAAACAAGATCACCCTCAGACTGATTATAGGAAATTTATTTTTTAAGTTGACTAATATGAACGATTTGTTTTTTATAACCTACTAATAAAACAAAAGTCAAACTACAAACATATTAACCCTTATTAACTCGACAAACATGAATCCAACCAGTCCACTGCGTCAGAGGAAACTATAAATTGTAAGTAGGCGCCAGTGGAGTTGAACACTCGTTTACGGCTATCGACCACAATATGCAGGTAACTGTAGCAGTGGGACGACCGCAGTCCGGTATACTATCGTACTGTGGTCCGGTACAGTATACGTACCACAGGAGGAACAATACGTGCAGTAGTTCAATTACGATAATTATTCTACAATGGTCTTTCTAAGTTCAATTCCGGTCAGGGTAGTTTGAAACTTCATGAACTATCATTGTTTTAGTGAATGTATTATTTAAAATGGTTGGTTTTGGTTTGGTTAAGGTTTCTAATAATAGTTATATTCAACGTGCATAGCTAAATTCGTGGTAGGAAAGAAGCGCAACGCTGTCGCTCGAATTTTATTTTATTGCTGTATCCCTGAAGAGTTAGCTTGAAGTTTGATGACTACCAAATTCGACTTTAAAGATCTACGGTTATTTGTAGGTAATAAACAATAAAACCTCGACACTCAACTGATATTGTAATATTTTTATATAAGGCAGTCCGAGGAACTTCATTTAAGATAAAGCTTGTGCAGTTTATAATTTCCAGGAATATTATAAGATTTGCTAAGTCTAATTTAGCTTACATTTTATTAGTTATTTTCATCCTTTTGAAGAAATCCTATAATTTTTTATATAAGTACTTCACTTCGCAGTCAAACTACTGTCATATGAATTCTGCCTGTGCCGTAGCCTTGCGTACTCCTATGCACTTGTATTAACTACCAATTACAGAATAATTAATGAACCATGTGGATTCAAACAGCTGCCTACAACACGTTCAGTTATTAATCATACTGGTTTAATACTTTATAAGTTTGTCTATATGTACATATACATTGTGTTAAATATATAATATACTATATACATATATTATCTTTACGTTTGAATCAAACTCCACAAAAACCACCAAAATTGGTTGCAAGCGAGGCAATTCTCAGAAACTTTTAAACCAACCGGGAGAACAGTGAAATGGAGAAATTTTCAATTTACGATTACGCGGCATGTTTACGGAAACTCTAAGGATTTTGTTGATAAGAACCGATATCGTATGACATATAGATATATATCTCAGTGGATATGAATAAAGATTTTATCTGTCTATTCATATCGTTGATTTTTTTTTGTAATCCCGATGACATCCGGCTTTGTAATTTTTTTTGCATACGTATATGCTGACTAAGATCAACCGCTCTGTCAAGAGTTTATCGAATGTATAGAATAAAGGTTTGCTTTGACGTTTTACTTTTGCTAATGTTCTACTGTTGGCGACTAATGGTAAGTGGTAATCGTCGCCTATATATATATATATATTTGAACAGTGCGACATCAGGTGCTCCCCGTGGCATTCTCACGGGTTACCATTTCTGAGGACTGACCTATCATGCCATATCAAACCCTTCAACTAAAATATAGGTAACACGCAAAGCAGACTATTTTGCACTGTCTCCCGTTATATTAAACTGTAATTTTACTTTTAATCAATATATGTAATTATAGAACGTCGACACTAAAATAAAATAGAAGTTTATAAGCCACTAAACCATGTAGAAACTGTTAATAATTAGTAATGGAGTAGCATTCGGTGCAGGACCGGTTTCCAAACGACCTTGCGCCCGCGCACCTTCACTTAGTGATCTATAGATTTGAAACATGTGTCCGTCGATATCCGTTTCTTCTTACATATTAATATTATTATGAAATATACAACTATATATACTTATATATTTATTTACCAGACTTGGATTGTAAAAAGTCGTTTGTCTCTATCAGTCACTATTTCTACCACTAAGCAACTTGCTTTGTAAGTTGTGTTTCGATTAACGATTAAGCAGTGAAATTAAAGGGTCAGAGGCATGACATCTTAGTTCTTTGGGGTGGCAACGTATGAGTGGTATCATGGGTGTCGTATGATAACGTGATATCCGTGGTGCTGTTCATGTATGTAGACGACGGTTGCGGCTTATATATGTATAAGAGCTTCGCATTCGCATTCTAAACGCTACGTACAAGTATGGCAATTTTTATGATGATTGATTCAAGATGAATGCTCAAAAAATAAACTCTTTTTTTCTATTTTTTAATATCACAATTAAGCTCATATATACACTAACTAGCTGTTACCCGTGACTTCGTCTACATTTTACCCTCTCGTTCTTAAACAGGTTATAAACAAACAAACAGACAGACTTCCACATCTATATTAGTATGGATGCAAATGGAGCTTATAAATAAATTCGCATACATCCGTGTGATAAATTGGAAAACCAATGTTAATATAATGAAAGTTGTATTTAAATATTTACTTTCACTTCTTAGCATTAAAGTCGATAAAACAGGCCTTTGATATTATGTTACATATGTTTGTTGCACATATGTTAATAGTATTAAATATACAGTAAGTAAGTTAATATACTATACTGTTTGAGTGTGCCTGACAAGGAAAGCGTATAGTAACTAAAGTGGTATTGTACAACATTATTATACATATCTTTATATGTATATGCTGTTTGTATGCTTTTAAACTACACAAAGGATTCTAATGCAGTTTTTAGCAATAAGTAGATTGATTCAAGAGGAAGGTTTATATGTATAATACATGCTTATTATATTAATAGATATATGTAGAAAGTCGAGAAATTCAAAGATTTGCAATACGTAAGAAGCCTGAGCAGGTTGTTAGTATAATATAATATAGACTACAAATACTAATTCAACGCTAATTTTTAAATTGATTTTTCTAAATTGCTGCAGTTTGTGTAAGGACCTTAATTTTTTATAGAAATATGTTGTACAAATATATGTATAAAATGTACTTAAATATTTCAGTACTCTAGATGTTGAGAAAGCTCACTTAAATTTAAAAAAAATATCGTCCATCTATTCGTAGATATTCAAAATAATGAAAAAAACCATAAAATGTTATTTGCTTTTTTTTGCCTATTTATTATATGTACTTATATACGTATAATTATTCAACTTATTTAAAAATATATCCACGATTAGCGAAATCTCAATAAGTTTGTCTCAGAATCTAATATTCAAGCGAGTATCATCCTCATTGTAAGAACCGTGCCATTGACCTTCGCAATAAGTAAATCACCTTGGTTAGCTCTATTGTTGCCAGGCCACAGGTGTACTCGTATCTGGTCAGGTCTCAATGACGTGTACGACTCAATGTAGGTACATGTGACAGATGGTCTGAATTGCAATCACGTTGCAAGGCTTCGCAGATTGTGCAACAGGAAGGACATGTGGTGGATTAGGAAGGATAATAATATCAACGGGAAATTGGGGAAGAGAAGAGAGTGGTATAAATGTCACTTGTATGATATTGCTAATATTTTAAAGGAAATTGCTTTTTTATTTGAAATGTATAAATTAAAAAAATCTTGAAGTTTTATAAAAATTCAATCATCTAACACCTATAGAAAACTTAAGTGGCTCGTAATATGGGTTGTATTAACGGGAATGGGTTGAATTACGAGAACTGTAGTCATGATAGTTTTAGTAGGGTCGCTGATATGTATATTATATACTAGCAGACTCGCGCAACTTTACCTGCGACACAATTTCCCCTTTTGCAACATTATTCGTTTATGTTTCGATCCTATTAGTCGTAATGTGATTTTACATAGGCTCTATCTTTCTTCTATAAACGAACACTAAAATACTTTTTCAATTCGAGACAGTAACCTCAAGCGTTCAATTAATTAAACTTTTCCGCTATATATAATACATTAGTTAAGATTCTAGTACACATATAATTTGTACATATTGATACACATGTAATTTGGAATTTTTTAATAGCAATTCATACTTATAATGACTGCCCACAGTTCATCTGAAAGGCCACGTTACCAAATATTTCCCAACATATTAAGACCTTAAATTGACCTCGTCTATAGAAGCCTTCATTATAATTTAAAGATTATTAATGATTCTAATCATTGCCATTTCCAATACACTGTCGACAGCATCTAACTTTAAAGTTGACCGTCTTAGAAAGAAATTGACCAGACTCGTAGAAAGCATTTCTCCTGCATTTTGCAGCGAAAAAGCGCTTCTTTTAGAAACAGCTGAGGAGCTATATGCGCTGAAGCATTACTTTCCCTGAAGCGACGCAACGCTGACACTGCGCGTGCGCAAAGGTAGTCGCTCACGGCCGTTGGTTGGGGCCGCACGCGTCACCCGTTTGAAATTTAAGTTGTAATAAACAATCAGTCGATGTTTACGTCACCAATCTAAGTGGTAAAGTGTTCACAGTGCAAAAACAAATATTGTGCGAGACATTTGGACTTACCAAGGTTAACAGTGTAGTGCCACAAAAACTGGAGGATCTCAAGTGTTTTTTCGTTGGCTATCGTCACGCGCGTTGACTTGTTGTTATATTGGTTTGCATTATTGTAATTGTGCTTGTAATTATACTTGATTGATGGAAGGCCGTTCTAGATGTTGGCTCAATTGTCTGGTGTCGCTTCCTCTTTCTATTATGTTTGGATTGGTAGTACTCTGCATTTATTTACACGTTTACCATTATCGCTTAATAGTTAATCGGATCCGTAGGCTGCATTCAATAAAACAACTTGAGTAGGAAGTTGAAATAGCAAATACCAAATTGCCTTGAACAAGGATGTTGAAATGACACAGAAGGCAGACGAATTATACGGAAGAAGTGTCCTAACAATAGAAGCATGTAGACTAATTTAAGAAGCAACCTGAATACTGATTTACTA
This sequence comes from Achroia grisella, assembly GCF_030625045.1. NCBI lineage: Eukaryota > Metazoa > Arthropoda > Insecta > Lepidoptera > Pyralidae > Achroia > Achroia grisella. The sequence goes on from NW_026712590.1 coordinate 893,417, forward strand.
CACCTTTAAGATGCTTAAACGATTAGTGTTACTTCTAATCATTTTCAAAGGTTTTTAGAAGCAAATGGCACTGAGTTTATTACAAACATATAACAAGAAACAAACGTCATAATTCGAATTGCCTGTTTATAGCTATACCTTTTTTACTTATCTCTATTCCCACGGCATTATCTATAGTTATGCAGTATATCTGTTTATCAATCATGGTCCACAAGTTTCCTAACTTAAGATGACGGAAAATAAAGATAGCAAAGTGTGAGAACACGAAATTAGGTCACATCACGTTTTGAATGTAGATAACTCGTTTAAGTAGGACGTCGAAGGAAAACGAATTTGTATTCGTACCCGTCCAAATTAATTTAGCCATTAGCAGTTTCGTTAGTCTCTGAAATAATGATATTGATGAAATGTTATGAACCTAACAAGGCAAACAGATGTTGGGCAAACATATAAAATTTTATTCAATGTTCTTATACACATTGGTCCATGATATATTAACATTGCTACACGTATGAGTCCTTGGCTTTCATATAACACCTGCTTATACAAAGAATACGTTTATTTTCAGAAACTCTTGAGTAAAACACCCTATTGTTCATTTTTGCAGCTCGCTTTGACAATGTCTACAGTACACATTGAATTGGATTGTTTTGAAAATTACGAACGAAAGCTCGAACTCATGAGAATCTTCAGGAGAGTATAGAGAAATTTCTGGCTTTCTTTTAAATATTGCAATATTTTTGTTATGAATATGCATCGATTTTAAAATTATTACCAAACCATCTATATTATGCAGATCATATTTGGCGTTATGCGCATAATGGTATGTAAACTAACGCCAAACTTAATGTTACTCATTATACAAACAATCTTGGAACATTTTACAAGAAAATTATCATTTTTGCGTATATATTTGCTTGGAATGCAAGGTCTACTGGATAGTGTAATGGTAATCCGTGACATACTTCAATACTGATTACCTATCGTCCATCTTATCTTTTACTAATTGAATATTAAATACATTATTGCCTAAAGCTAAATAGATGTACTGCTAATAATGATACCACAGGTGTTACAAGCGATCATACCTTTGTGATTAATGATTAGACAGACACCTTGTTGTTTTCAGAAATAAGACACATTTTGCTGTGTATGTCAATTATTGAATCCAAATCCTGTTGCTTTAACTAACTTTATTAAATCCTTTACTCTTAATATTATTATTATTATTCAAATATCACAATTTACTAAGAAAGAATTGCAGATGTTATCACTTTTAGATTTATATAGTATTTTCATTATTTCGTTCCAATTACCATAAATTAATGTCATCTAAATTTGTAATTTCTGCGTTGTATGTATATAGACAGTCAACATTGCTTCAGTTTGGAAATAATTAATTTAATTTGTCTTTTAAAAGACAATAACAAAAAGGTGCTAGATCATCATACGAGTTTGCTACATTTAACCGACCACCCCTGCCGTAAGCCACCTGTATCCCCGTCATTCTTCAGAAATAGCACCAGTTTAATACGCAAGTGTCACTCCACTGAACGTTTTAATATAGAACAGCTGTATCTTTTTCATATTCATCTGCGTCACCCACCTGTGACGTGCATGATTATAAAAAGTTCACCCAACCGTCGGCGCTGTAGTAAGCTGTAAATAACTTGGATGGAGACATACGAGTATAAACATAAAATACTATGCGGTCAATGTTCATATACGTCCTAGAATGTTACTCAAATAAATGCATTCATAAATCTTACCATTCTAAGTCAGACATGCATATAACACATTTTTCCTAAATATATCATTGTTTTTAACACTACCATTGAATTTAGCTGGTCGCTCCGGTTTAGTAGAACTGATAAGAAGCTCAATTCAAATTTAGCAATTTTTCTCTGTACAGCCTTTGATTTGATTGGGCATTGAAATGCCGTAATGTGTTAAATCCACCACACGTAATTTTACCACGTTATTTGTATATTAAATTTATTTAAGTAAATACTTTAATTAACGTTCTAAAGATTACACCTAACTTAGTATTAAGTAATGTAATTTTAAATTCGTCAGCAGTATCAAAAATGAGGTTCGATTCGATACGTCAAATTCAGCAATTCGCCTAAACAAGTACAATTTGCACGAATATATACGTCCTAGAAATACTAGACATTCTTGATTGATCGTCATGATTTAGCAATTCTATTGATGCAGCAAAAAGTCACAAATACTGTTTGTAATAATTCAATTGAATTACGGTATTGTGCATTTATAGCAAGATGGACTGTTATTTAAAACCAAAGGATTAAAATTAGAGCCTTTTAAAGTATTACGAAAAAATATAGAAGCCCATTTAAAAATAACGTTCTTCGAAAAGAACAAAGCTGTTTTTTACTCTGTATAATGAACATTATGCCCATAAAACAAAGTAATGTTGGGTTTCTCCAAAAGCGTCTTCTAATCTGCTTTTTTTTTAAAGTCCATTGAGATATGAATTTACGTTGGAATAATGTACCATTTCCTTTTTAGAATTATAATGCCCGCCAGCTTACTCTCACTAATATTAAATATTACAATGGAGTTGTTCGCCTTAAATGTCATCAGTACCTATTATTATATATGTGTAATAATTAATGATATAATTGTAACCTACCGTATAGAGAAATGAAATGGTTAATTGAAATTTGCAGATACAATATTAAGTTTCAATATTAAATCAAGTTCTTCCTTCGTTAACATCGTTGATGATAAGGAATTACAATATAAGTTCAATGACATAAATGCCAATAGTGAAAGAATGTTATCAACTTTTGATCTTATGAAAATGAATCGCTTTATGAAAACGTCAAATGTGATGTGTGAAGATGAATTTAAAATTTTGAAGTAGCAACTAAGACCTATATATTAAGATACTGAATCCCTGACACATAAATATATACCCAGACCTACTGAAGCTAGAATTCTGAAAGATACACTGCTCTCTTATGTAACATAGATATTCATTAGTAAAGTGTTTTTGGAAATGCCTAAGGGAATAGAAAATATCGAAACCTATCTGTGGAAGTGCGTAGTTTCCCCGTATGAAATTGACATTATTATAAGAATGCTTTCCGTTTTCATCGCAAAACCCTGCGGCTTAACAAGATTTTTGTACCAATTTTTATATCAAAGAGCTTTCTTCTCTTAATTAGCCGGTTGTGCGTCATTTATTATATTTGAATCACGTTCTCAGGTATTTCTTTTGAATCGGCCTAATTTACTCAATCAGCGTTCACGTATAGTAAAAATTTGTTTCTTCTCTTACCTACGTGTTCGAATTTTTTAAGAATATCTTGGAAGATTGACATGAACCTGCATAATTTAAATATTAGTACTGAAACGTTTCATGTATTTTATTATTAGCCTTCCCAATGCCGCTTTTTTGCCTAATGCAATACTAATTATTTAAATATATTTTAACCTCGCAAGTAATCGTATATAATGAGACATCTTTAATTTATTGAATTATAAAAATGATCATGTATATTATTATAATATAGCAGTATTGATTTTGCTATGGTACGGGTTTGAAAAAAACTATACAAGATTATAAATAGGTAAATAGCTTACACGTGTTTAAAAACAAAATTGTACGCCTTTTACCCGTAATTTCGGATAAAAAGTTTTGATAGTACAAGCAACATATATATCTAGTATATATGCTAGTACCTCTAAGATTGATAAATTATAATCTGATTTGGTTGTTGTAATGATAATGATGACGTAAAACGAATTGAATAATGTTTGACAGTTGCATAATGGGTTAGTTGGGTATTGTTCTCACAAATGACCTCAAATACTCATTTTGTATTTCTGGTTCATCGCCATCTTGTGTAATTTAATTGTATGACTACTAGATTACTATTATTTTGACTCATTGTATGTGTGAGATCACAAATTGTTATGGACGACTAATTATAGTATGACTTTCTTTTCTGTCCCATCGTAACATTCATTGACATCCTACGACTAAGGGGAGGTTATATTCCTGTAAAAGGATGTTTTAATTTACTATTTGCATGTTTGTATATATATATATATATATATATACCTATTTAGGTGTTTTATTATGAATTCTACCTTTCTATCGATCGATCGATGGTAGGGACGCTTACGCCTAATCTTCAAATGGTCGCAAGTTCGATTCCCGTGCAATAAAGACATTTATTCATAAGTATGCTATTCTGTATTAGTCTAGGTGTAATGACTATTGTTATCTATATACTTCTATATATTATAAATATAAAGTTCCCCCCACACATCGGTCTGTATGTTCGTGATAATTTTGAAAACCACTATTCAGATTATTTGCTGTATTATCTACCAAAGTGAATTCTGAGCAAGATTAATTTGTAAAGTTTAGTGTAAATTGATAATAATGTCCATGCCATACTGACGCGGCTCGCTAATCCTGCATTAGAAATACATACAGGGTTATAACAAAAAATACTACACTCGACTGCATTGAATAAAATTTAACTAAATATTTCTAAATTATTCTCTAGACAGAAATATAATAGTTAATAAACAGGTATCATGATTGCAGGTCTAATTACTTAATATTTATGTTACCACTGTGAACAGTGTACGTTAGTGATGACGTAACAGACATGATCTGCGAAACTAGACACCACATTTACTTAGCTTTCGAAACCTTACCGATCTGTCTAATCGGCATATCCGTTGTCGGCTTATCATAGTAGAAAAAAGCTCTAATTTATACTTAGTCACATATACTTACTCAGTCAGTTAGAGAAATGTAATAGACTTTTTTTTGTTAAGATTAGCAATTGGTGTCAAACCAATATTTTATGTAATTGGAATGGCAATGGTTCTTAGCTCACCTGATGGTAAGTGGTTACCGTCGCCTATATACATGAATAGCACTGTGGTAGTTGTCATGTGACGTGCGTGATTCTCATGCGTTGCGGAGTACTAAGTTGAAAATGCGTACATTGTAATTTTACTGTCATATCTCACCCGTCAACCACTACAGATTGGTAAGTGATATCAATAAGACATAGACGCCTGCTACGTCTACCTCAGTATTCATCATCGAATTTGGAATATACGCAGCTGGGGGAAAGTAAATTGTTAGTAATATGGTCTGTTGACATTGCTAACAAACCACCATAACAGGTTAACTACCACATAGTGTCTCCTGGAAACCATCTTGACAAATTCCTAGTGAATTCACCATCACATAGTGTCTCCTGGAAACCATCTGGACAAATTCCTAGTGAATTCACCACCACATAGTGTCTCCTGGAAACCATCTTGATAAATTCCTAGTGAATTCACCATGATATGCTAACTGACCTGACCTAATGTTTATCCTATCATCCTCTATTATGCCTCGCCAGCGTATACCTTTAGGGCAAACGAGTGCACCATTTCATAAAAAAATATATACGCAGCGTTGGAGATATAAAACGTCATATGTTTTCTTTTTATCCCAGCCAATTATGTCCCTTATAACAAAGTGAGCTGGGTTCGTGTTATTGTAAACAGCATATCTGTAGATATGTTAGTAAAAACAATACTGAAAGAATTGAAATTAACAGCCATTGTTGCACTTGACCTTTCATTCCACAAGTTGTCAGTCCCACGGGTTCCGTCTGTTTTCATAACTCGCCCACGATCTAAATGGAAAAGTACTTAATAAAATACTAAAGGTGAAGCTCAGATGACATCTCTGCTCTGTAGAAAGATGGTAGTATTTCAATTTCAAAGTTTCCCAATTCGTTTATGTATACTTATTTGTTTAATCAAAAATTTTGTGTTAACTTCATTCTGATTATTCTTTTTTTTTTTACTGTACACTGGCACTAGTTGTGCCCGTGAAGTTTATAGCTCATGTGTTATTCTGATGCATAAGCTAATAATATATTTATATTATTGTAAAGTTTCATTAAAGTATATTGAGTAAGTACTGTTGCGTGGAAGAGTAAGTAACAACCATACATCATCCACATTCCACACTCACAAACATATAGAATATTGGGAACATATAATATGTAAGACTCTAAACAATTATCTTATATTCTTGCTTAAATAAAGTACTAATCGATATTATTTATTAAAATAGTTAAATTGGATTACTTATACACAATACAGTAAATAACTTAAGTATTCAATTATAATATATATTCGGAGCCATGTCTTTATAAAACTACGATATTCCACTCAACAAATGTGCACGGAAAGTAAAATATCTAAAAGTAAGGTACATAGTACAAATTGTTGACAGAAGTCGCGTGTGACATTATTATTCCGACCTTTCTTGCTGCGTGGGTTTGTATCGAGTTCCAATACTTACAGCCTTGCCAATAATATTAATGTGAAACTTCACGTTTTCCTACACGAGTTAGTTAACCAGTAGACCTATGGATATAAATTACCCGAGGAAAACCCGCTCGCAAAGTGTATAAAAGATTTTTTTATAACTAGCTGTACATGCGACCACTTCCGCGTTGAATTTAATTTTATTTTTCTAAAATAAAAGTAGCCTAAGTTACTACTTATTATACTTATTACATTAGCTACCGGCCAAAAAAAATCTCGTCAAAATCGGTCCAGCCAATTCAGAGATTAGCTGGAACAAAGAGATATAGACAGACAGACAAAAATGATACTTTGATGTATTTACCGTATTTGTAATCATAAGCGTGTAGTAAAAAAAAGTTATTTCAGTATTACAAATAGACACTCGAATTTTATTTATATGTATAGATAAATAATGATGAACCCGCCTGTGTGTATGGTGGAGTGGACTGGAGAATGTTAGGATGAACATGAAGTCAGTTCATTAAGCCCATCTTGGCGAATTTACCGGGAATCAACCATGATGATTTCCAAGGCCAGGAGAGCGGATGTTGGTCGACCTTACGTGATATGTTTTAGCAATTGAATCACCATTTCTCAATACGAACAATTAACATTACTAAAAACAATTCTTCCCCTAGTGTTACTACCAATAGGTTTTTTTAAATGGTGATGGCAAAAATGTTTTTCTTTTTATTAATTTAAAGAATTTTTAAATTTTACTGAACTTACTATATTTTGATCTTTCGCCATAACTGTACAAAACTGTACAAATCAAACTGAAAATCTGCGACAAATGCTCCATACAGTTTGAAAAAGATTTTCGGATAAAGTCGAAAAAATTATAGCCATATACATGATAAAATGGTCATGCATAATTATAAAAAAAAATATATAGAAATGAACATAAGTTTAAATATACCTAATACTAAACATATTTAATATAATGAATTCTATTTGATTAGGCTTGTATTATTCAGTTGAAGAGAAAGGTATGCTAAATATATTTGTATTATGAAATTTATACTCCAAAAAGATAACAAACTAACTTACGTCATATGACCAGCAATGGAGCAGAAAACTGAATAATATACATACAAGACTTTCAAATTTGGTAACAAACTCTATTATTGTTTTATAATTTTCTTAGAGCTTATAAATTTAAACTCTATTGTGCGAAGTTTATGAACGAAAATAGCGCAACATTCATTAACGACACGTGTAAATAAAGGATTGCTTTCACGGCAATTTCATATTCACAGAATGTCGTACACGTAACTTTTCAGACAGTTCAAAGTCCCGTCGGAAGAGACTGAACTTGTTCGCGCGCACAAGGAATACAGATTGGGAAATTTGCACGCTTTTTTATCGTGCGATGACAGAATCGGGCCACTTCAATATTTACTGACTTGACTGTTATTTACATAAACAATGTAAGTTAGTAAAATCATATATGCAACAATATAGCAATGTGTACATATACTAAACTGTGGGAAAGTAAAGGATACGTTTGTTACGCTTTTGCTGTAACTCTTAATAATTTACAACATTAAATTTTAATCATAATATAATTTTATAAACACGAAAGTTTTTTTTTATGGATGATAATGGAATGCTTCACCCGCCTGCGCTAACGGTTTACGCTGGTGGGGCACCAATGGAAGATGATAAGATAAGCAGGTCAGGTCAGTTAGCCCATCGTGACAAATTAACTAAGAATTAATCACGATGGTTTCCAGAGGGCACCGCGTGGAGGTCAACCTGACATGGCACATTGCTAGCAATGGGGTTATCAATCCACATTAGTAACAATTCCTTTCCCCCCAACGCGAAAGTTTGTGAGTATGGATGTACGTTATTCTTTAATGCAATAACTACATTACATAAGTTATATTAAGTATATTACAGTAATATACAGAATAACACATGCGCTTTATTTTTATTGCAATTTGACGCAGGTGAAACCGCGGGCACAGCTAATAATTAATAATTCTCTATCTTCAACTTATGTCATACTGCGAGAAAGGCAGAAAAAATCGAGAGTCGTAGAGTCGAGTAGTCGTGCTTCATCCACCTCGTCTCAAAGACTTGATCCTTTGGTCTGATAGTACTTATAATATCTATTTGATATCTAGAGCATAAAAATCAAATGAAAACAACATAAGGCATCCATTCATGCAATAATATTGTATCTGTGCATAACGCACCTTTTTATATGATAATTATATTTTTTTATATATATATTTAAATATTTTATGTTTCGTTCGATTTTTATTGTCAATTTGAAATATATGTCTTTTACCATCAGCGACCGTAGTTTCTCTTAAAAACTAAAATTATAATATAAAATATATACAGTCCTTAAGAAACTATTAATAATTAAAATTACCCAGATCCCACTTTTGATAATTGTCAAGAATTTATTATTAATTTACATAAACAATAAAAAACCTGTAATCAATTAATAATTTTTAAGTACATTATAATTGCATTTTTTATTAACCTCATTATTATTGCATTCTTCAGCTTCATAAATGGTGTGTTCAACTAATTATGATAAATATTTGTCATATCAATGATGATTTGTTTACTGACGTTTAACATATTACAGTATCATATACTAAAGAAAGAGTGAAAGGATGAATGAATTAGTAAAATTGGTCACTTTTTGAAACAATCTTCATTAATGCAATTAATTAGTAGTTTTTCCGTGAAAGAGTAACAAACATCCATCCTTCAATCTGTTGATACAAACTCACGAACTATCACGTTAAAACTACTATTTCGAATTGACTGACTGACATAAATCAGTCAGTTCGAAATAGTAGTTCCAGAGATTAGAGCGTACGACCAACCATGCAAACTTTTCAACATTTTAATATTAATGATAACAAAAAATGGTAACACTTTCCTAACCTACACATTTATTTAACAATGGCTACAATTTTGTTATAGAGTACGTAGTTCCCTCTTGAGTTTTTGTTGCTCAGGGTGTAGGCGTTTCACGTAATTAGTTTCAGCACTGACATAATAGATTAGAAAGTCCCTTTATAATATTTAACGCTTTGGGAATTGAACCTGGAACCCACACGCCACGCCTACAATTCTACCAGTTGATTGATATACTGACACTATGCCTTTGACTTTAATTAATTATTTAATGCATTTCTGTTACAAAGTTTGAGATTCACAGTATCTTACAAGGTTTATTAACATATTTATGATTTTATTATAATAATGATATCTCAAGACAATTCACTCAGTGCAAACTAAGCAGAGCTTGTGTTATGGGTACTAGACAACTGATATAAATACATATACACTTTTACGTACATAATATACATATAAAACACCCAGACTTATACAAAACATTAATACTCATGAATACAAATATTGATACCGTGCAAAGATTCGAACCTGCGACCATCAGAAGTAAGCCGGTGTGCTAAATCGCTTGACCGCCGAGGCCGTCAATCACAAAATTAAGTAATATATTATTATATTCTTTTTATTTCCAAATAATTTTAACTATTGATCGATACGAATGTGATAGAGAGAGCGAATTTTTTTATGAGGAAAGTAAACTCTGAAATCACTGCACCGGAACTCCAGTGGGGCAGTTAATTTAAACGAATCTCACAAAATTGAGAACACACGAGCGAAGTCGGGGTGGATCACTAACTTAACGAAATTTTATAACTTTTGATACCGATAAATATTATGTCAATGTAAAATGTTTACAAACAAAATTCCTACAAAGGGTTCCAATCCTCAAAAAGCATTAGCCAATTGATGTCGAAACGCACAGACAAGCGGACAATGGCCGATTTGTTACGTTACGTCACTTTGGACAGATGGCGCTCTCACTTTCACGCGACTAATGACAACGTTCGATACAGCGTTCGAAAAATAAATTTACAAGTCTGATTTTGTTGTCATTTTTCGGCCAGTGACATTGTTGAATTTTTGTGGTGATTTGAGAATAAGCGAAAGTGAAATGGAAATGAATGGGGCGGATTAGACTTTTTTTTATTAATAACAACAAAATTGACGTGTGAGACTAATAATACATGTTTTTATAAATAAATTAAAGTATAATTAATCATCCTCAACATCACCCTCATTGCGTTTTATTTGGCATCGACGTAGTATGTCATCTGCTTCCACTGCTTCCTAGCGGCCGTCATATTTGAGCTGACTAGGAATCTGTACTTAATATTAGAAAGATAAAATGCAAATTATGTTTTCAGGAAAGTAAAGAATCACTGCAACTTTTTGTGTTAAAGGTACATTATTACTTAATGACATAGGTCATAAAGAAAAAGTAAACAACACCACTCCATGTCTTTTATTGTACTCGTAATAAAACATATGTCATTAGATTTATGTTACTATCAGGAAAATTTAAGGTTATATATACCCGAACGAAATCTAGGCGGGACCAGTAAGGTATGAATGTAATATTTTTCTTATGTATAATAGATTAGAAGATTGTGGCTCACGTAAAATTTATAGCGTGTATAAAACTTAATATCTATGATTTCCATAATATGAATATGAAATTCAGATGATTTTAGCTAGAGGATATTAAAGCGATACGTCAGCAGTTGAAGATTATTATTAAGATGTATTTATGACTCCAAGACAATGAGCATAGGATCAACGAGGGGTTTTTAAATTTGCATTTTATTAATTCTGCTGTAGTTCCCGGAATTCTTTATCTTTGTTACCCTCAATTTTTTAACCTTTTGCAGTAGGTACTGTGTTTTGGTTATTTTCCACATTTAGACTCTCGTTTGGGTCATTGCGTATACAATAGGTACTATTTGTATCAAGTATTTATTCTGCGGTACTTTTGAGAACCACTGCTCCTTAGGTTTAAAATTGGAGTCGTGTCGTATAAACATTAAAAGAGCATGATGGAAGGTCATGGAAAGTGGCAAGAGCTCCATCGACAAGACTCTTAAATTATGAATGAATGATTGCTCCTTAGGTAGGTATGGATGGACTATATTATCTATATAAATTTTTTATCTTCGTAAAGCTGCTTTACGTTTTTCTAGCTGTTTTCACCAATTTTGTGTTTTTTAGAGATAAAATGTAATCTTACATAGGTTACATTTTATCTACAAATAAAAATTCTTATCTATCTATCTATGTATGTTCGTCCTTGTGTTAGAATCTATCTTCATGTCAAATTGTCAGTCGTTGAAATATCCTTATCCGACGTAATTTTCTAATTAATATTAACATTATATTTTTCCATTAACAGCACGATTTTTTTAATTAGATTTTTATGAGTATATTATAAATACGAAATTACGTTCGTCTGCTTGTTACTTTTTTATGTATAACTAAACGGATCTTAATAAAATAAGATTTCCAAATTATCACATTGCCTATCTTTTATCTCAAAAGCAGACGAAGTCATGGATGATAGCTAGTTACATAGTAATAGTTTTCTCCGAATCTGCGTTCCTTATACGCATGTCAGTGGATATCAAATCCGGTTTACCCTTTTACCTTGTTCTTTAGATTTATAACCGCAAAGTACGACAACACTAATATAGGCAAGGTCGCGGTTTTATGGAACCAGTTTTACTTTCTTATAAGGTTTTGTAAATAAAAACTCGTCTTGTCTATTTGCTATTTCTCCATTTGACATCAATAAAAAAAGTATTGATGCTAGAAAAGATAAATGCTTATTATTGTTTATATTTTATGGACATAATCGAATACAAGTGGTCATTTATCTGGAATAAAATTGTAAACACAATAGTACCCCTACTTAATGTGCAACTGAAGAAATTGATTGTGCATATTCTTCCCAAGAAATAGCTGTTAAGAATATCGTAGCCGATAATACTTGATTTTAAAATGTTTGACTATGGCAGTATGGGGCATGCTCCATGACTGTCGGAAATTAGAAAATTTTGAAACAACGAAGAAAATTTTATGTTTTTTTTGTTCTAAATTCTAAAGTTTTGTATATAACGTAATGTATATACTATTTTATTTTATTACTTTTTAGAATAGAAATCTTAGGTTTAAAAAAAGAACACCGTACTAAAAATTCTTCTAAATTTGGAAACACTTTATAAAACATATAAATTGAACGTTATAACATTTTAGTACATACAATTTAGTAGGTAGGTGATATAGTAAACATACCTACTGTAATATTTATATAATATCATATATGAATAGACGTTATATTTAGTAACCAATGGATTTTCCTTATCGTACGTAATTTTCCTATTAACATTAACAGCTATTTAATGTATTGCTTTGTGTGATGGCTTTCGTTTATACTCTAATAAATTTCATCATAAGGACGGTTCTTTCAGCTGTGGATAATGAATTAGAAAATAAGGAGCTAATTTTCTGCAATACCATTATGTCCTAAATTTCTATAAAAATATAGCATATGGAATGGACATATTCCAGGAGTATTATATATCCATCGTAATTATGATCTGCGGTTTCCCCTACAAGATACGAACTTCTTAGCATTCCGTGGATTCACCGGAAAACTTCGAGCGGTTCCCAGGACTTTAGAGCCGGGTGTAAATTTAAGATATCCCTTTGCCGACGTACATCAGCACTCACCTTCACCGCTCATGTTTCTTTCCCTGTCCAGCATCTCTAGTAGGAAGCTGCTAGTACTGTATTAAATATAACTTCTGAAGTTACTATAGTTAGGAAATTATTCTCTCTACTTGTCTAAGATGCAATCAATCTATTTGGGTTGTAAAAAAGTGAGCGAACATTTCAATTAAATTGCCAAATGTCTAAATATATAAATACCTTCACGACTGTTGTCTTAGATGGGATAGTCAGAGCCGATATCGCACAATATTTGATATGCTCACGTTACGCTGGGTAAATTTAAATCTAACGCTGCAGGGGACATAATCTTGAAAAGGCATAAGAAAGAGACGAACACACTTTCGCATTTACAATATTGGTTAGAATTGAATATATGCATGAGTAGAATGATTGTGAGGCAGAAGTGCAATCGATCTTTCTGCTGTACGTAAAAACTACGCATGTCCATTTTAAAACCCACATTTTCTGGCATTGATGCACAATGCAGTCGTACACCCGAGGTAATGTGAATAGCGTCTCGTGTGTCATAAGTTTCGAATACAAAATATATATTTTTCTTAATATCAGGACTCTAATGTGTTGCATTTTCCATTACAATGTAACACAGAAGATTACATGTATACAGAGTGAAAACCTTTCAGCCAGGGGCCATTCGGGAGACAGATATCAAACAATTACATGAACAATACAGGAAATATTATTAAAGGTACAACTCAAAGGAATTCTTATCGGCGATGTCGTTATAATCGATATAATAATCATACTCCCTTTAATATCAGGATCTTAATATGATAGAGCTCTATTAGTCATAATGGAACTGCATCACATTAGCACAGAATTTCATTGATAATGTAATCTGAGATTAGACATACAGAGTGTAAATTTTTCAGCCAGTACTCATGCTGCATACAAATTTATATTGTTTGAAGTCTTTTGTTCATTTTGCACTAATATTTTATAATGTAAATACAGCGGATATCACGTTTTTTGGAGGAGTAAGATGGTAACCTTATCGGTGGCGTTATCTCTAAACTAAGGAGAGAATATTTGGGATATAAATATATGTTTGAGAGCACAATAGAAAGAAAAATACAGTTCCTAATATTATTTGTATAGCTATTTGTTTTCTTTTGATATCGCTTTCTAGATGAACTAGTGCTCAGGTTTGCACTCTGTATGTAGGTGTGTAGTCCTGTGTACGTAGGTCGCAGCCGTGACCTTCCTGTTGACCTCGGACGATCGACGGAACCGGTCGGCGTCGCGATGCGACCGCGCCTCGTGCAACCGAGTTCCGGTAACAGATTGCATCAATGTTTGGTGAACGTATTAAAGTAGTTTTAACAGATTTACATACATAAAAAAAAAGTTCAAAATATTAAGTAAATGATACTCGCTATTTTTAAATTCATTTTTAGTTATTGGAATAGTGCTGCCCCCTGCGCTGACGGTATAGACTAGCTAGATAATGGACTATAATAATTCTGAATACGACTATTTTTTTTACGCGATATGAAACATCAGTTAGTGATGATGATAATGTTTTTTTTTTGCATTACATTAATTTGTTTTTCTTTTTTTCAAAATCATTCTGTCTAAATGATATATCTCTAAAATATACTATTTTAATTGTAATAATTACAATAAAACAATGAGTTTTCTTTAGTTACAATATGACTTATAGGTTGTCAAAACTTTCTATTACTAGGTTTTCATTTTGTGAATTAAGTACATATAATTAATACTTCAAGAGTTGATTACAACATTAAAATTACTTATCAACTGCTTAGTGGAATTGAATAAAACAATTTATTAGTTAAATGTGCCCACTCGTTAAGGTAGCCCTCGACTATATTTTCCTTGAAAGCCTTAACCTTGCTGCAATAAAGCTTTTCGAACCAACGCTAATTTGTTACCATGTCAAACAAGTTCAAACCAACTCTGAAATTGAAATCCAATTCTGAGAAACGATTCGGTTAATTAATTATATTATACTAACCCGGTCTAATTCGGAAAACGTACTTTTAAATGTATTTTTGACAAATAAATTTCAATTATAATCAATTTAGACGTAGCATTCAAATTCGTTAAAATACACTTCATCAGAAAATCGGCTTGTTAGATTCTTGTAAGAAAGTCTTCCTATTAAAATAACTACATACTACAACTATCGATAACTGATTTCTATAGATATACATGCATAGTTTTTATCATAATTACTATAGAATTTCATTAAACTATGATATAATTATTTATTATACTAAAATGTAGTCAAAATCAAAGACCAGAAATTGTTGCCTTGTGCCAACGAGTGTATGCAAGTTATGGCTGAAAATTATTGTTATTTTTTTTACATAAATATAACATCGTCTATGTCACTATATTCATCTTATTTATATCTGAATCAAATATTCATTAGGTATTACCTAAATCAAGTCTTATGATATTTGATAAGAGTTCTTCTTAGTTATTTTTAGCTTAAACTACACTCCAAACTGACTATAGTTTTGACTTAATTAAGTATGCGTCAAAACGTCATAATTATATAAAAAAAATGTGTTCGAATAATTTATTATTATGATTTAAATTTTGTTCTCAAGAATGTCTACTTATTCTACTTTGTCCACTAATCTTTACGCTTTTGTAAATAAAACAGTCATGGTAGTAAATTGAATTTTATTGCGTCAAAAAGCTGCGTTTGCAGCGCAGTGGCCGGCACGTCTCTTTTAAGGACCACGTGGCCGGCTAATGTTTGGATTGTAATCTAAACGATGATGATAGCAGCTTCTCGTGTTTGATCATGATCTCCTAGTATTTCAGGGTTGCCAAATGACGTAACTTGAATATAGTTCATAATATTGCTTCCTTGTACCGACCAGTTTTATTTAATTAGTAATTTTAGATTGTTTAAATTTAAATAACATTAAACTTTGTTTAGTTGATATTTCCAAATTTATTTATATTTAATAATAATAAAAACACTTTTTCCTTAAAATAAAAACGATTGTCACAAAATCATTAAAAACCGAACATGGGAGTAAAATTAAGGATATTGAAAATGAAAAGTGGTTCAAAATTACGATATAAAGACCTTCCGTTATGAAGATATTTTTGGCGAGTCGAAGATATCTACTACGTAAACTGCAGTCGAATTGAGGATGAAAATATATTTATAATAAAATATTAAAAACTGTATAAAAAAGACATTAAAAATTTATTTTTATTTTAAAATGCACTGCCAACACATACATCTCTATTTGCCCAATGGTTGACTGGGAGAAA
Source organism: Achroia grisella (assembly GCF_030625045.1). NCBI lineage: Eukaryota > Metazoa > Arthropoda > Insecta > Lepidoptera > Pyralidae > Achroia > Achroia grisella. Next base: position 909,671 of record NW_026712590.1, read on the forward strand.
ATACCTCATGGTGTTAAGTCCGCCATATGCATATTATATATATATTTGTGTATTTGTGCATAAAATATTAAATAAATAAATAAATAAAAATAAATGAGAAACCATGATTAAAAAGAAACAACACGTTTAAAGTTCTATAAAACATATCTTCGCTATTTAAAAAACAGTTAAGTTAGCTGTGACAGTATTATTTTCAGTTGACCACCCTAAAAGGTGCATGCGTGAGATTCAGGTTAATTGATCACTATTTCTGGTCTAACACACGTCGAGTATAGACGTGTCGTAATTTGTGCACGGTTTATTTTACTTTTACCGTAATGGTAAAGGTGTTACGAATATATCAACGCAATTGCTGTTCCGTGCCATTAACACATGTGTTATTGTTTTGTTTTTCTCGTGTTTCTAATTTTAATAGTGTTTTACATCGCCATTGTCGATGGTGTTTCACTTTATCCGTTTTCGTGCAATGGTATATGGTTGTTGTAATTGACTAATAAAAAGTGTTCTAAATGTACATTTAAACGTTACATTTTATGTTTTTCTTTGTACTTGTCGCTTTTTTAGTGCAGGATGGTATCCTGAGTTAATTTCATCAATCGTTTATTGGTTGTCCGTTTGTTGTGTTATGCATCTGGTTCATTGACACTTCAGATTGTAGCATCTTCTGGCTTTCATTTTCATAAATTTATCGTTGCTGCCTTAATAATGCTTTGCAATAACAAAACGAATCTCAGCGTATACTTATATTCTATGCTGAAATCGGAACGTGCTAGAAAAAACCTAAAGAAACAACACCGTCTACCATGACCCAATAAACCACGTAGAGAGACTTTGTTTATTTAATTAATTAAAAATACCGACTACATTTATTATACATTTGGCAATGTCTGAAACTGGTCTGTGCAATTTGTATCACTAACAATAGACAATTAGATACCATATTGCCAAATTTAATAACACCTTATTCGTCTTTCCGTTACACAATATTTCAATACTGCGCGCTTCACACGACTATTACGCGAATTATCCGAATAGGTGTCAAGTGTGAAGACAATAGTGTAACATGAGGTATTGAAAGGGAGTCTTGTAATTATGACTGTTTCTTGTAATATAGAAGAACAGTTTCAAAAGAATGTCTAGCGTGAGATTGCATCAGTACTGTTTAAAATTAGTCAGTAACATGTAATGCTTCATGATTTGTTTTTTTTTTTTGTAAAGGAAGATTATGCGCCCGTTGTGCAAAAGGTATATGCTGATAGGGCATCAGTAAAGGATGATAAGATGAGAAGGAATCAGGGTAGTAAGCACAACATGGCGAAATCATCAATCATTCAATTAACCACTACGGTTTCCAGGGAGGACCGTGTGGAGTCAGTCTTGCTCTCAATTTAAGATACTCGTACTTTATATTGTCAATACCAATTTAAAATCATTTGTTAAATTTTTGTATCTGACGACATAACAAATATAATAACGTAAAAAGGTACCAGTTGAGTTTTTGTCCAGTTCTTCTCAACTGAAGTGGCTAGCCAAACTGGACGCTAGGGCTATCCCTAAAATATGATAAAATATGATATGCACAAGAGGCCGAAAGGCCCTATGTTAATACATAAATAATATAGAGTTTGAGTTTTAAGGTTTCCAACTAGATTCCATCTTGGGATTTCCTACACCCAAAGTAATGAGTCTAACCTTGAGGTTGTAGTTTATTAGATTTGTTTCTTCAAATCAACAATTTTTCCAATGTCACAACATAACTTATTATTGTTTTGTCTACTTCTGGTCGCTAATGTGGCTTTGGTACTACCGCCATGGTAATCCCATTGTTTCGAAACAATTAGTATTCACAGTTCATTGCTTGCTTGATTATCTATTATGGTCTAAAATAGACCCACTGAATCAGCGATGTGTCAACCCATTGAGTAATTCTACTTAACTCCATTTGGTTTTGTGGTTACAAATTATCGTAAATAGAAATAATAAAAAGAATCATTATTACAATATTTATTTTAATGACGTTAGATAAATTTAAATCAAATATTTTTTATGATGCTACCAAATTATCTGCATTCTCTGTAGGGTTAGTATGAGATGTTACATTACATGTCTATTTTTTATTACATACAAAAAAATGGTATCCCTAATAAATACAGATATTTAGTTTTTCTTAAATTAACCTCTAAAAACACCATTTGCTGATCTGGTCATGGTACGCTTTGGTCGGCACTATAAGGGATCAACGAGCTGCTTTACTATCTAAATAAAGGTCTATTTACTTGAGAAGAATTTTTGTATGATTTTTAAAATATTTTAATAGGAATAAGATATGACATTCCTTTATTTTGATAATATAACTAATGCTGTATATTATTGCAGGAAATGTAGATAATTTGACAACACATACGAGTATAAGGGAATATGACACATTCTAAAATAAAGATATATAGAGATACAGATCATAAATATGATTGTTTGATTGTAACGTCTGGGTGTTTTCTATGTATAATATGTATGTTATCCTGTACCCATAACACAAGCTTTAGCCAGCTTGAGTATAGATGGCGCAGTTTGAATTGTCCTGAGATTATTAATTCGAAACTATATTAAGTTTCCAAGCGGCTCTTACATCTCGATCTAATCGAGTTAACAACTCATCCACAATACACGCTTTGCATTTGCAACGATAAATATAATTGCCGCAGTAACCACCATGTTTATTGCCACTCCGTAATTATTAGGCACGTTTTCTCTGCGCGTGCGAGTCTGTGCGCAGGCGATGGACTTGTTAGGGTTGACACTTTATGCTTTTTATGGACCATTAAATTGTATTTATGATTGAAATATAAACACTATATAAGATGATGAGATGATGAATGACACTTTAAACAACAACAACTGGAGTACAATATACGTCTTTTATAATTTAAGTTTCTCGTAGAAATTGTATGTGATATACAGAATTATAATAATATATACAAATAATATGTGAACAATTAGACAGCCAATAGCTTACTGTTTTTATTATTATAAATATGAAAGTAAGTTTATATGACCACCTCGATGGTCTAGCGGTCTAGCACACCGCTTTACGACCGATGGTCGCGGGTTCGATTCCTCGCACGGCACAAACATTTGTATTCATGAGTATGATTGTTTGCATCGGTCTGGGTGTTTTCTATGTATAATATGTATGTATTTAAAAAAAAATATATCTATATATTTGTATATGTATTGTCTAGTACCCATAACTCAAGCTTTAGCTAGCTTAACTTGGCACTTTCTAGATGGCGCTGTGTGAATTGCCCTGAGGTTATTATTATTATTATTACGTTTGTTTATTTGTAACATAACATTTAAATAATTCGTAAAGTTTGACATATGCGTACTGTTTAACCCGTAGTATTTCGGTCAAAAAAGTTATGTTATGTACGATATACGGTACGGTACTTACTGATTTTAATATGTAATGTAGTTAATTGAAACAAAAAATATTCATAAAAGCATATACGACGTATATGGGCCTTTCTCCACTAACGGGAAAATCATGGTCCAAGCATTTTTTTTTACTTTGCCTATATTAATGCACAGTTTTATCTATTAAAACACGTAATATATAACCTGTTATTTAAGGAGCTAACCTTAATCAATATTTAGAATCATAATTATTTCGTAAAATTGGTCTGAAAGTCACTATAAACAGTCCTCTGTTATGTCCTAATTCCGGATCGAGTATGATTAGGTTCGGTTTTTATTAGTTGTATTTAAAAATGTAAAATCTTATAAGTCTATGAACATAAAGAATATTGAACTCGTGTGAACAAAAAAGAATTATAATTTTAGAGATTTTTTTTGTACTAAAAACTAATGTTCGAATTTTGTCCGATACATTTGTGAACAGTCCTCTGTCACAATTTGAATATCGCGCCACAAAGGAATTTAACACTATTGTGGCTACATTTCGCGTGAAACGGAACGTTAACATTGTGAAGTTTACTCGGTCGCCATGCTAAACAAGTCGCTGACATTTTGCGCAGTGACAACTCCGCGTCTGTGTGGGAGCCACGTCTCTGTAGTGTTGAGTGAACATTCCTCTGGTAAGTCTATTTTACGGTGTTTTATGTGTTATAATTATATTTATTTAACAAAAAAATTGCTCAGTGTGATAATTTAGAGCTTCTTCTGTGTAATTAAGTAATATTTAAACTGATACGTGGTATAACATGTTTTACGTAAAAATAACAGTCCTCTGTGCAACAGTCCTCTGAAAATTTATAACACAGAGGACTGTTCAATATAACAGAGGACTGTTTTATTTGATGTCCGTGTCGTTTATTAATATCCTTTATAGTCTGCACTAACCTACTGCTTGCCGATAACCTCTTTCTTTCTTACATTGGCCTGTCACGCTAATTCAGTTGTTTTGTTTTCTATTATTATGATGATTTTGGAATATAAAATAATATGTACCTAATAACTACCTGGTTTTAAACCATTACGGTTTTTTTTTAATAATGAAAGTATGTTTTTATTGTTTTAGTATTGCTGCAATGTCACCAAAGAAGAAACCTAAAACCAAAGAAGAAACCTAAAACCAAAGAAGAAATAAAAGAGCAGAAACGAATTGCAGAAAGATTAAGATATCAACGGCTAAAGAATGACCCAGTAAAAAGAGAGCAATTGAAGGAAAAAGAACGACGAAACTACCAAAGAAAGAAGGAAAAAGGTACAAGAAAGTCAGTTAAAGATATGAGTCGACGTGAACACAAAGCTGTGACTAAAGAATGGAGAAAGCACTGTGCTACCTATCGAGCAAAAAAAAAAAGCATTGAAAGAAATTACAAACAATTTTGTACGACAAAATACGCCCGAATCCGAGGGTTCACCTCCTCAAAGTTCTGTCTCTCCATCAATACTATTAATGACCACTCCACGAATTGATGCAGGTAATGCGAGAAAGCGTAATGCTAGAAAGAAACGTGACAAAATTATAAAGGATAAAGACAAAAAGATCGAGTATTACAGAAAAAAATCCGAGAAGTACAGGAAGAGATTACAACGTTTGGAAAAAGCTAAGACAAAGGAAAATGTAAACACACCTAATACTAAACTTACTCAGATGTTTGATTCGCCAGAAGCTCGCAGAGAAGTAGTCAAAAAGGCGCTATTCGGTGAAGTGTTGAATGCCCAGCTGAAAGAAAACTACGCTAATTTAAAAACCTGCAAAGAAAAACAAATATTCGGAAAAGTCGTGTCCGGTAAACTAATACACAAGTACAAGTTATGGCGAAGCAAAGATAGTTCAATATCTTATAAAACAATTCAGAAGTCAGCGCGTCAATCAGGTTTAGTACCCAAGATTCGGACTCGTAAAGACAAAATTTCATTTGATTGCATAAAAACTGTACGAACCTTCTACGAAAATGATGACAACAGCAGACTTGGCGCAGGAAAACGAGAATGCCTGACCAGAAAAGGAGTTAAAAAACAGAAAAGATATCTGTTGGATAGCATCGGAAATTTATACAAGAAGTTTCAAGCTGATCATTTTAAAATAAGCTACACAACGTTTTGTCGTCTACGTCCTTTCTGGGTCATAACACCAAATATAAACGAACGTGACACGTGCCAGTGTATAAAGCACGCTAACATCGATCTGAAACTGTCAGCATTGCACAGAAGAAAAATTTTGACTTACAATAATCACACTGCACTGCTTGAAAAGACATGTTGTAATCGCTATGACGAGCTATGTTTGTCACGAACTTGCCAACGCTGTATTGACAAGAATCCTGACTACAGGGAGTTTGATGACAACAAGCCTATTGAATTTAAACAATGGATATCTGAGAAACAAACTTATAACGACCCCAAGACCAAGAATGCTCGAACAATTACCAAATACCTAAAGAAAACGTTCACGGTTCGCCCTCGAGAATTAATAGAAGAACTGCACGAGGATTTGGAAGCCTACTATCAACATGAGAGAAACATTACCCATCAATACAATGCTATCAAGAAATACAAACAAAACCTTACCGACGAAGATGCTGTCATACATATGGATTTTTCAGAAAATTATTGTTCCAAATACGGTCAAGAAATACAAGCATTTCATTTTGGAGGGTCGAGACTTCAGCTAAGTCTTCATACTGTGATAGTGTATACCAAAAATTCTATCAAGTCTTATTGTACCGTTTCCAAAAATCTCACACATTCACCAGCTGCTATATGGACACATTTGCGGCCAATCTTCAAAACTCTCCCACCTAACATAAAGAGTATCCACTTCGTTAGCGATGGGCCCGTAACTCAATACAAAAACAAAACGATGTTTCACATTTTGGTATCAAGGCTTCAACAAGAGGTTTCAAATGTGAAGAAGTTTACCTGGAACTATTCAGAGAGTGGCCATGGCAAAGGGGCCCCTGATGGTATTGGAGCCACCTGTAAGAGAACCGCTGATGCCATCGTCGCTACAGGAGGTGATATTGATAACTTGAAATCATTTGTAGAGGCCATTCAACAAAGATGTTCCGCAATTACCTTGTTTACAATCGACGATAAAGCCATCCAAGAATTGACAGACGACCTTCAAAATGAAACAGTTAATTTAAAAAGCTTTAATGGCACTCTAAAAATACATCAAGTAAAGGCTGAAATATTAAGAAGTCCCCTGGAATTAACAACAAGTGCCGCTAAACTCATAATGAAAAGTTTAAGTTGCACATGTGAAGACGAGTGCCAGCATTTCAATTTAGGAGTGTTAGAGTACAAAAGCAAGACAAAACTTAACGTAGATGATATTTACACAGACTCTGAAAGTGAAAACATGGAAAACTCACAGGATTCCACAATGGAGACCCACGACAACGCTGCACTGGCTGGACCTAGTTCAATCAACCAACAGAATTACACCATTGGTGATTACGTCTTAGTTAAATTTTTAGTAAGAAATACTGAATATTGTTATGCTGCAGTAATCAATAATATAGACACGGAAGAAGGCGAACTAACAGTAACCTTCTTAAAAATTTGTGATGACAAAGGACACACATTCAGAGTCGATGAAAATGATGTTTCTGATGTGTCCTTTGACCAAGTATTAAAGAAGTTACCAAATCCAGATATTGCCCTAAAAGGGAAACGAATATTTTATTATTTTAATATACCTGTACCTGTTTTTGAGAAATAAGTCTGCATTGATAAGTAAAAAAGGCTGATTCTTAGTACTTAAGCTTAATTTTGATTATAATTATTTTAATTCGTTACTAAGAGAGCTAAGCTCGCAATTTGTTCCTCATTTATCATAACTACTTATAAGTGTTTAATATCTGTATGATATAAAGAAGAGATTTATTTGATTACATTTAATAATTCATATTGTGTTTTTCTTCATATAAACATTGACATAAACTGTTCTCGGGGTGGAAAAAACAGTCCTCTGGGTGGTAAAACAGTCCTCTGCCGCATTTTTTTAGAAAATTGCCTATAATTCGAAAAATAAGGGAAAATTACAATGGTTTCTTGTTTATATGTATTTATATTATAACTATCTATCAACTTAACACATTATATTTCTAATTTTCTAGAAAAATAGGGTTGGGACAACTTTCTATAGACAAGTTTCCAGTTAGTAGAGAAAGGCCCATATATATAAACATATACGACGTACGTACATATACAATTAATTATAATAAGAGTAATTTTATTTTGGTTTATAAGTGTTTACAATGCTTAGTGCCGTATGAATATATATTCCAGTTGAGTACAGTGATCGTAACCCTGTCAACCCTAATAATCGCGTGCTCTACCGACGCATGCGTGAAGGCGCGATTTGCTCTACTTGTGACTTTCATGTGTTTACAACCCTAATACGTTCCGTACCATTGTCGATTGTGTTTGCAGTTGACAGTGATGGTATTTAAATGTTGGTATAAAAAAAGTTTGAGATATGTCAACCAGTTTTTTAAAAGACAACTCAAAACAGCTGCCAGTATGTCAGTGTGTCAAAATTAAATCGAGTAAAGTCAAAAATATATTATGTATGTCCATAGCAGACACTTATGATACTTCATATTTGTTTTACTTTCTCCATTTTGTTCAGTTTTGGAAGTAGTTTTAATATAGTTGAACTAACAGGTACTCGACTCTTATTCAAATTAGATTTTTTTTATTGTATATATTTTTTATTCACAATAACAAATAAAAACAATTGTATACCTAATGGACTATATCATAGAGTTTACTATAGCACAAAACGTTGTAATATAATTCCTGATATGTTCTCAAATATATAATAACAATATAGTAACGATAGACTTGGAATGGTCTGTCCTTGGTAGTAATAACCAGCTTCACTGTGAAAAAGAAAAAAAGTTATTATTATTAAATATATATTATACAAAATAGTATTTATGTATGTGTATATCTACTTAATATTTCTTTTATATACTATAACTCTACAAGAACTATTATCACAGTGTCTTGTTACAACTAGGTTGACATATGCAGAATTGCATCAATTTACAATGACTGTGTGTGCGTGTGCGTGTAATAATGTGACGCCCCCCATACATCGCCAGAGGTATTCATACTGTCTGTAGACTAGCTGTCAGTTGACACTTACCATCAGGCGAGCCGCTAATTTATACCACCATATCAAAGATAGATTTTTCGATTGACATTCTCAAATTAGCTATCATATTAATAAATAGCATATTGATGCTATTGTCGTAAATTTTCTATTCCCATTTTAAACAGTGATGTCGTGACAATTCCTTTTAATGTTAGAAACTAAATGGATCTGTAACTTAATGGCAGAGACAGTCGTAAATCCCCAACCGCCGTTTTAATTAAAGGATCTCGTAAAATCTCTTTCATCTGGAAAAAAATATTTTTAATGCTAATTCTCGTTTATGAATAGGTAAAGATGTCGGGATTTTTATTTCTTACATGACAAATAACTAACAATAGAATTAACAATAAAGATAACAACGGTGTACATATATGTATATATTATTTAACTAACATTTAATGTTTCTATACAGCAAATCAGAAATAAATATAATAATAAGTAAATATTATTTCTATGAAACTTTATATGAATAACTTCTGTACGAATGTGTTCTGATTATTTTTTTCTGAGCTGTATTTAGAAAAACATTAAATGTTAGTTAAATAATATATACGTATATTAATACGTCACAACTGTTATCGATGATGTGATATGGGGGAAAGTGGGGGATGCAGCCTATAGCCAGTATAGACGTCTTTAGGATTAATTTAGTTTGTTATCGGTGTTTTCATCAATAGACGCTTAGGCATAAATATAAATTGAAACGAAAAGTTTCTTTAATGTCGGCCTGATTCAAACTTACGACTTTTCAGTTAAGTCAGAGTCATGATCCCTCCCTATGATGTGAATGAATTGACACATTTTGAATAAAATATTATAACAGTGTGGATATAGAGAAGTGAATATGTTACTCTCAATCTTTTATCTCTCAATATATGTAACTTGATGATTTTTAAATAGCTCACCTGATATATTATGTAGATATATGATGCGCAATAAATTTCATCTCTACGTTCTAAGTGATAAAGATGCTTATTAATTATACCCAAGGTAATCCTGAAAAACATGAGAACCGAGACGTAAATTAGAGCCATTCCTTATGAAACTAGTTATATATTATACATTGTTTTAAAAAATATGTATTATATACACATACGAGGTAGATCGTAAAGTTAGTTTCTTAAAATTGTCTGTTAGAGCATAACTGATTTTAAAATAGGGCTTGTTTTGAATTCGACTTTATTTTTTCGCCCAAATTTGTCATCATTTCAGCCTATGTTATCCACTGTTGGATATGAGCCTTTCCTAATGACTTCCACTATATGAGATCTTCCGCCTTCCACATTCATCCACTATGTCGTATGGAATTTCAATATCTTGTACATTATTCTTCTGTACGTCTGCACCTTAGATGGTATGAAACGAGACTCTATATTTGGACCCATAATATATTCACTGAATATATAATTTATTATATTTGCTCCTTCCATGACAAAGTGAAGCGCGCCGCTCTGTTCAATTCAAACAATGTTTAATCAACCGCGAATATGCAATATTATACCTTAACCTCCTTATGTTCTGGTGTCAAATTGCTCGTGAACCAATCTAGAATAACAGCCGACATCGGATAGTTATATGCGATATTAAATGTCTAAACAGCATGATGTATAATCACGCTGTATACGAATAACTACCGTTGCTACCCATACAATAGGTGAATGTAAATAATATTCTTTTTCCAAATATTTATATGTACATAAATATTTATATATCTGTTTTGTCATAAGGCAGTCAAAGCAAATCGAGTACGATAGGCATATAATATTACATGGTACTTCTAACATTAATCACTTAAGCCACTTTCATGTTTGTGTATATACAAGGTTAGTCGTAATTGATATATTAACCTAAAAGAATGACACTAAAACTCTCTTACCACTAAAAAAAAAGAAAATGACCTCGATGATCTAGCGGTCTAGCACACCGCTTTACGACCGATGATCGCGGGTTTGATTCCTCGAACGGCACAAACATTTGTATTCATGAGTATCATTGTTTGTATCGGTCTGGGTGTTTTCTATGTATAATATGTATGTACTTACAAAAAAAATATCTATGTATATATATCAGTTCTCTAGCACCCATAACAAAAGCTTTAGCTAGCTTAACTTGAGTCTAGATGGCGCTGTGTCAATTGTAAAAAAAAATGTAAAACTAAACTAAATTGTATTATTATATATATAAATATGTATACTCTCTAGGAGAAGAAGGAACGAATTATTTGTGTTCATTTTAAAAGTAATTACATAGGTCAAGGCCGGAGGAATTAAAAAAATACTTTATGCTAATTTAATAGAAAAGAATTAATGTTACTCTACAACTAATTATCTCACTGTTCACATGGAAGTTAGGTATGTGAATTATTATATGCTATGTTACGAACTGGTTTTGTAATATTTTATATACTATTATATTAGACTGAATTAAATGTCTTTCAGTTGCAAGGCAATTTTTTTGTGAGATATATTTCGGTTGGACTGTAGATATGAGTACAAAGGCATAATATCTTATCACCTGATGGTGATTATTTCAGCTCGGAAGACGTCTTGTTGAACAAAGGCCTCCCCTAAAGATCTACATGACGATGCACTGCTCGCATCCAACGCTTTCCAGCAATCATAATATCTATATCATAGTATCAGTATATCTAGTCCAGAATGACAACCCATGAGTGTTATCACATAAAAGAATAACTAATATAGTAATCCCTTGTTCAATTAGACCGACATTCTTTGAATGCAACTCGCTCACGTTCTCTCACGTATTGCTGTATATTTTCTTTACTTATAATAAATTCCAATATGGTTTTCCATGCGGACGTGCATCTGAAAGAGAAACCTTTAATATATATATTACGCGCAACTTCATCTGCGTCACATTTTCCCTGTTTTTGCAACATTTTTCATTGCAACTCTAATCCTATTGTTCGTATATATAGCGTGATGTTACATATTATTATATATTGCCTATAACATCAATAAAGGGACAATGTAACCTTAAAAGAATTATCAAAACATGTCTAGCAGATCCAGAGATTACCCCTACATACTTACAAACTTTACCTCTGTGTAATATTACTATAATTTTATACCAGATCGAGATTTTGTACTAAGTTATATGCTTAAGTACGGCAAAAGTCTGAACCATCATATTCGAAGTGTGAGATGTGGCAATGACATTAGATAAATCCTGAGTTTTCAAGAATAACTAGAATGGCAACACATGGGCGTCCCATCACGGATATCCCGTCCGTGGTAGTGTTTATGTACATGTATGTATATATGTGTATATAGACGACTTACCTTCTGGTGGGGAGGCCGTTTGACTGCCATTTTAGTTACAAAAAATTTGTTTAAAATTGCAAGGATATATTAAATTATATATTATATCAAATAATAATCATAAAATATTTTATATTTAAAATGAATTGAAGTTCTACAAAGCCCAAGGCTTTCTGTGTAAATGGGTATAGAAAAAGAAAGATAAATAGGTAGTCCACCTATTTTATTATGCTTTATTATTTTTTAATTACAAACCCCTTTTGTTCAGGAAAATTCTAGCTTTCCTATGTTTTAATTAAGCCTTACAAAAGCAATAAAAAACGTTACATTGTATTTAACATATGAAAGTGGAACCTTATAGCGTGTAGAGTTATGAAAGCCTTATGGCTGAAATATAGCTAATAAAATATCAAATATAGCCCTTATAGTATTAAATTCTGATTTATTTTGCGTTAAGGCGATAATGTAAAATATACTTTACTAAATATTACATTTGAGTTCTAATTTACTTATTTTTACCTAAAGGATATGGTTACATGATTTTAGATTTTATTGCATATAAAATAAATGTTAGTTTACGTTGTAGTTTGTTTGTGTAAGTCGGCGACGTCTCCGTACAGACCAGTATCGGCTTGCCAGATTACGTGCTGCAGTCGATGGAATATGTCATAAACTCATAGCGTTAAAAAAATATATAAGGAAATATAAATATTATGTAATTTAAATACCTTTAATAACTACACAAACTCTTTATACAAGTTATGTTTCTTTTTAATATAATAATAGTTTCTTCTTTTGTGTATCCCTTTTTGAATTGTGTACGCTTCAATGTTTTGATGACAGTAGATTATATTCTACGTACCAATCTTTGTCGAATTAGATGCAAAGAGATTAAATAGTAATTATCGCTGAAAATGTCTACTTTAACAATGATTATGTTATTATTATTTTTGATCAAATATGTAAAGAAAAATAAATAGTCAATTAACCTTTGCCTAATTGAATATATCATTAAACTATTTATTGGACTTAGTGTAACTCCCTTTACACAAACAACGAGTGGTATATTTTTTCTTTTTTCTTTCTTTCAGCATATATATGTATATATATAATTTTATAGTCTGTCTGTGGCGTGTCTTATAGGTCGGTCCTGCCGTCTTCTTGATATCATCGGACCATCTGGCAGTTGGTCTGCCTATATATCCTAGGTCGCCACATTAAGGATCTGTATGTCCATCTGTTGTCTTTGCTATGATATATATATATATATATATATATATATATATATATATGAAAATATAGATTACGGGGGTAACGTAATGCCTATGCCTATATATCATAGTATTTTATGTGTATAAACATATTATATATTTTCCAATACCGCCGTCTGGTAAAACTCAGAATGTCAGAAAGTCAAGAGCATCAGAATAGGTGGAAAAGTAATGAATATAAAAACGTCGAATGCCTATAACTTGTACTACAATCCAATCACGGTCTCGATTGGTCGCGAAGGTCGACCGCGGACCTTTAGTGTACCTTAACCTTTCGTCCGGCAGTTTGTTTGACTGTGAAACCATTAGCATTAACAATCTCTAGTTAATATTACTAGAAAGTGGAAGAAAGTGACTGCAGTCTGGAACTATTGTTAGTGAAAAACCCACTAATTTGCGAAACAACGGCTTTTATAGGTATTATTTATAGTTACTTTTTATTGCATAATAGTATACTTATTATCAAATTCTGTCTATTCGTTTTTGTTGTTGGAAGTCGCGAACGTGGATATCGTAGCTTTATGTAGACGACTGTTTAAATTGACCATAAAAAATTGAATTTTTATATACGATTTTGACTTTAAAATATAACGTTTAAAATTTGTTGTCAGCAGCTATTGCTGAATCTGTACCAATAATATTAATGATCTTAGTGTGTAAAATTACTTTTTTTTATACTACAACATTATAGTGGGCAACATCGAGAAATTATTTTTAAAGTTAATTTAGAATTTAAAGTTGACGTTGAAATCCATCAAAAACAATACACGACCAGCTGGCTTTAATTGATACAACCTTGCGTTACTTCCCTCTTTCTCTCGATACAAATCAGCTGTAAAGGTCTCTTAAATTAATTAACTTATATAACTTAAAGTCGTTTCGTATTTGAGTGTAATTTAGTTTTTTTATAAATATATCGATTTACATACATTTATCAAACTATTTCTTTGTATTGCTGTAACACACACATCCAGGCTTACCAACATTGTTGCATTGTTTTAAACAATCTGTATTGTATATTATTTCTAATTAAGCCTACATGTAGGTACTAAGATACAAATAAAAATCTTATCTATCTATCTATTCTATTGCTGTTGGCTACAGCTTCATCAGATCAATAAGAGTGAAGCAAAAAATTTGTATTATGCCTTTGGACTAGTGGCTGCCTCTCCTGATTTAAACCAAAGGTTATCTATCAGTACAAATCTGGTCTACACTATAATAGTTTGTTGCAAACCGTTTTAATGCAAACAGACAAATATCAAGAGAAATGTGTGTTTGTCTTTACCACGTTGACAGTTTTTAATTATTGCCTCTGACGATATTTCGGTTTCCCAAAGTTTTTTTTTTAAATTGACAATATTAGTAATAACTCTTTCTTTTTTTATTTTTTATTTTCGGACTACTCTAATGCTGTTGGCCGTAGCTGGCCTTTACAGCTTCACCGGACGTTAGGGGCGAGTGCAGATGGCACTCCAAACCCGCGGAAGTACTTATGGAGCGGCTGAAGGTCAACTCCTGCCTGACGGATACGACTTTAGACTGAGGGCACCACTAGGGGTTCGAACCTCGGCTCAGGCCGTCGTAATTTCGATCCCCGTTTGTATTGGACGGGGGATTGATCGGAGGGGGTACTTTCATATACTAAACATGTTATGCTAAATGATTTAAATTATCTTTTAATCATACTTACTTTACATTTTTAGCATCGCCTAATTTTTGTATAACATCTAAAAATGCATATGCAAATACATGCATAATGCATGCAGTTTATATTTCAAATAAATTCAATATTAAAGCAAATATTCTATAAACTCACTTCTATTCTTTTCTGTAAGATTTCTAACAGCATTATATAAAGACCTTGCAAGATAAAAACATCGTACATTCGCTATCCAGGTTAAATCTTTTAATCTATAATTCTTTTAAACAACCTTTGATTCTGCCTCCAACATTGTGCCGTGTACGGTAACTTTGTTGAATGTAACAAGCAATTTTAATCTTTAACCCCTACGAATAAAGTTAAAATCACATCTAAAACGATCGACAATTTGCTCCACATTTTACTTGACCATTTAAAGAATACGGTCACTTTTAGTATTCTCCTTAGGTCTGCAGGATTTTAATGCTTTTAGTAAATTAGGTATATTTATGTGAAGTAGTTATTGTGTAAGACAATTTTGTTTCTGTTAGATTTTGCTTGGTAAATAATTTAGTTTTATTTTAGAGTTTAAATAGGTAGTGAAATGGGTGGCATATATGGGTAGGCAGTGAAATCCATGCCATTCGCTTCTGTTCTTTATGTACAATTCTTGCTTCATTGACATACTGGATAAGAGTCAAGATATCCTAGCCTCCAAAATGACAATGCATAAGTGGTATTACGGGTATCACATGATAACGTGATGCCGTAGCGCTTTTAATGTACATAGGCGACGGTTATCGCTTACCATTAGTCCACGTCACTCGTTTTAATCTAACTTTCTACAGCTAAAATATTTTTTTTTTATTCAGGGATGTTTTTAATTATTCATTACAAGTAAAAGATGCAATCCGACCTCTTTATTATGTCAAGTCTAGATAAAGAACCACACCATATTGTATATTCAAAAGTCAGCCCTTTCTTAAAAAAAAAACGTTTAATTAAGTCCCTTATCTTTTAATGTCGGCTACATTATCTAGATCGTGACCATTGCTTAGATCTCTTACTCGTGAGATTTAAATTTAGCATTTAGAAATACTTTTAACGGTTTCAAATCTAGATCCAATCGAAATTGCAAAAATGTATTTGATATTTTCGATGATCTTTTTATGTCACTATCAAAGGATTATTTAACTGATATTATTTAGGAAGAAAGTTTATTTGCGTTTCTGTATTTTTTATTTACATTACTGTTATATTTGGGCTTGACTCAATATTCAGAAATATATTTTTAAAAAAATTATTTCACAAATAAACAAATCCTTAGTATAGTCACTGTAGCGCACGACTTGATAGATTTTATATTTTATTATCATATTTTTGACATATTCTTCTGTTATGTTGTAGTACTAGTTGCTTTTATATCTCCGTATAACAAAACCCTTCAGTCACAAGAAAATTACAAAAGGTTATAAAAATATTAATCTGAAATCCTAAGGTAATATACTAGAATAAAAAAAATATGATTATTAAAAGTACTTGTATTGAGTTTATTTGAATAAAGAATATTTCTTTTCTAGTTTAATCACAAAAACACTATACATATTTGGTTACATTTCCTATAAAAAGAGCTACAAAAACATGTGTGTAACGATAGCTAAACAATTCGCTGGAACGGATTACATTTGGTGCGATTACGAGATACGATTGTGTGTCATGTCGATTCACGGATCGCTGCGTTTGGTAACATCCTCCCATCTCGAACGAGATATACTTTATCATCCAAATTAGAAAAGGAAAGTTTATCTGTAGCTGGGCTTCTTATTGGTATTAATTATAACGCAATTATATCTGTACCGCTATGAATTGGTCTCGTAGGAGACCGTTTCAAATAAATTAATGGTCCAATTCTCTATTACTAATTTTGTTTTTTTTTGTTCTGTTTATCCTTTAAAGGAAAGCCAAAGGGAACTGTGCCCATACAGCCATTTCTGCATGTTTTTGATGTTCTTTTAAACAAAATTATTCCTAATTTATCCTATTAAGATTTCATGTTATTCAGTTTCTTCATACTTTTTGAAAATAACGCATCCCGCATTCTTTTCTTCTCTCGGGAGACTCCTTGAAATCTAAGGTAGGTTTCAAGGAGTCTCCCGGATAGAACTTGTTAGTTTAAATCTATCAATGTCAGTAACTTATATTTGTATGTCAAATCTATATGCTATCTGCTGTCTATGTGCAGCAAAGTGTGTAGAGCTTAGCAGCTCTAAGAATTCTTGATGTAGAGAGAATTTTCTCTTCTCCATAATTATTTGTAATAAAAGTATTTAATAAGTAAATAAATAATTGCAGTCGACTCCAATATTTATAATTAATAATTGCAGTTGACCAATGGCAATGTTCTGTCCAATAGTAATCTTGTCATGTGACACCATACATGCGTTGCCATTCCTAAGAACAAATATATTATGCCTTCATATCTTATAATTTCATTTACTTGCTTGAACATTCAACGGTTTATAAAACAAACTGCTTTGCTGTGCTCTAGTCCCAAGCTAAACAGAGCTTGTGTTGTATATGACTGATATGATTACACTAAAACACCTAAACTGATACAAATAACCATACAAATGATACTACCGTTCGAGGAATCCAACCCGCGATCTGCCAAAGTAAGACGGTGTGCTAAATCGCTACACCACCGAGGCCGATATTGATTGAAATTAACTAATATTGATTGATATAAACTAGCACTAAACTACATCCAATTTCATCCTGCAATCCGTATCCAATGTGTGTCTGAATGGAACGCTCCAATTCCCAAATTAGATCGCATCGCTAAGTGGCGATATCTGTGATAATATATCTTATTGCTCGATTCCCAGTGCCACAGTTACGTTGCCGGGTTCAATGGCCGTTACGTATAGTGAATTATTTGTAACACTTATGTTGGTTGCACATTAACAGTTAATTGATGGATATCATTTATATAGAGTTTCGTTTGATAATTTATAGATAAATATATCATTTAACACTACACAAAAACATCAAAGTTAAGCAAGTATGGTATACATACTTTACATGCAAACAGTAGAAGTACTTATATTGTTTTACATTTAAATATAGATACTTTTAAATAGAGTAAGTGCTGACAACCCTTTTATAGTTATTATGTCGTGTAAAAGTTCTAATGGCAAAAAATATAATAATAAATAAGAAATAAAAGAAATGACTAAAGTAGTTATAAGCGAGCCAGAGTGCTATAGCGTTATCACTTGAAAATATGAAAATAGTACTAATAAAAAAAATAAGCAAGTAGATATGTGCAGGTACTATTTAAGCTGCAAGTTTGTTTTTTCATTTTTTAAGCTTTAGATATGAAAGCATATCATAATACAATAATATATATATATTACTATACTAAATTTTCAGTAGTTTTTACTGAAAATTTTGTGATGATGATGAGGTATTTTGTGTTTATTTTAACCATCAAACGTATTATTACGTTTAAAGGGACATTTTTGGGTTATTTAAGTATGAATCGTTTATTGCGGTTAACCAATGTGGTTAATACACTAAGACATTGTTATCAGAAGGCAAGGAATATACCATGTACATTATTCACGCGTACGTGACGTTTAGTTGAGTCATAGACATAATTTTCAAAATTAATCAGATACTCGTAAACGTTCATAAGGTTTTATTTACGGCACAAGATTCTCTACCAAATAGCAATATAATATATAAATATTTACAAACTTCTGTTGCTTTCTCTGCTTTTTTAAGATAGATAATAGCATATGACTGTTCTTTTATGGATGATAATGGATTGATACACCCGCCTGCGCTAACGGTTTACGTTGGTGGGGCACCAGTGGAGGATGATAAGATGTGCACGAGGTCAGGTCAGTTAGCCCATCGTGACAAATTCACTAAGAGTTAACACGATGGTTTCCAAGGGGAATCGCGTGGAGCTCAACCTGACATGGTACATTGCTAGCAATAAGATCATCAATCCACATTACTAACAATCCTCTTTCCCCCAGCCTATGACTGTTCTACAAACCATTGTCACGTCTTTCACTATAATCCGCCCAGATATTTACGCAAGTAAATACTTGTGGAAAGTAATAAATAAACAGACATATGGGGATAGAAGATTGTTAGTAATGAGGACTACAGTCTCCCTGGAAACCATGTCTTTAATTCCTGGTGATTTCCTCTAACTCATACTGATCTGACTTCATGCTCATCTTATCACTCTACTGGTAACGCTGTCCTCTGGATAAGTAACGCATAATCGGTAATATAGGCATCACTTAATGGCGTGAATATCCTGGCGGTCTTTATGCATGCACTCTCCATGGTCAGCTATAAGTTAGTTTGTTGATCTAGTTAAGTAAACAATAATGTGGGCAGGTATCTAGTGTTGTATATTTTAGAGGCCTAACAATCACAAAATATTCCTTGTGGAATATCAACATTTCACAATGCACATTTTGTTCGTAAACATGACAAGTTACTCGTAGCTGAGACGAATTCGCTAGACAGAGAATTACGCAACTCCCATTACTGGAGACTGTTAAGTAATCTATGCCACTGGGCTAGTTGCCATTTCTGTTCCACTACTGGTATTTTTTTATTTGTTTTAATAGTTGCAAGTAGTGTGCTATAAGTATTTCCTAAAGAAAGTTACGTGTTATTACTGTGTTATAAATTAGTTCACGTAATCATATTACTGTAGTACCTGGGCGGTCGATTATTTCCGTATGACCGATGATTATGTCACATTTTTTTTGTAAAATGTCGGTTCTTTAATTCGCGAAGCGTATATATGCTATAAAAGTTTTGAACGTTATAGATCTAAAAGTGACTTGGTATTTTTGTTATAGTTAAAGTTTTAATAGTTTTTAATAATTGTTATTTCTTTTCGTGTTTGCTTCGGTCTGTGTGTTTAATTATACAATTGTTAAATAAAAATAAATATTATCGTGTTAATATGATATGGTGTTATTAATTTCAAATGTTATTAGGTTCGTAATCGTACCTATATAGACTTCATATAAAGTTCTCTACCTCACATATTCTCCCGTTGTTGAAGCTGTAACGTGTGACATGTGTATAGTGAAATTAAAGTTTACGGAGGTATTATGCCTTACTCCTCTATGAATGATGCCACCGCCTTGTAGTATATTTTTTTTAATAGAAAATATATCTGACGCATGACGCCTTGTTCCTAAGGATGCCATTGCCTTGTAGTATATTTTTAAAATAGAAAATTGCATACATCTGACCTCGTGATATTCATGTTCACATGAAATTACATTAAAATTGTCCGTTTAAAATCGTGGATAGGATATAAGCAGACAGATATAATTTCACAATTATAATATTAGGACGGATCGGGAAAGTATCTAACAATTATTATGTTACTGAATAGGTTGGTATTAATTTCAAATGATCCTAGTTTCGTTATAATAACCGATTTTATATAGCACCACGTTTATCGATTAATTTAGATTTACCGATTGTCATAGAGACAGTTGTAATACGATTGTAAATAGACAATGGATAATACTTAATAATTAATTACAGTGCTAGCAGTGTTGAGTGCTAATCGTTTTGCTGACAATTAGAGGCAATAAGAAATAATCTGTTGTCAATGGCGAAACGTGACAAAATGGTAAAATGTATAGAAATGGAAAGCCTGTGACTTAGTTATGTCGCAATGATAATTGTTATAATTGTGTTTGAATTATTCAATACTAACTGTGCCCGCGGTTTCACTCGCATTTTTATAGCCTCCGAGTTATTCTGATGTGTAAGCTGAACAGCTTCTGAGTATGGTCGAAATACGGAAATAATTTTTAAATTATGAATCGATTACACAATTTCATTATTACTTTACGCGGTTGCACAATTGATATTTTCTAAAAGAGTGTAATTTCTTTTAAATATCTACGAATTATTTTACTTTTATGACTATAATCCCAAAGGAGGGCTTTCTTTATTAAACTAACATTTTTATTTTTTAATTAAAGTAGCATAAGTTATTTTTTACAATATTAACTATTTGAGTGAAAGTCGTGTCAAAATCGATCCAGCCGTTTCAGAAATTAGCAAGAACAAACAGACAGACAGACAATCAACTTTTATTTCGTATACCGTAAATAATTTTAAATTTAACAGACACTCTTCTTTTTTTGTATACATGTACAGTTTCCAGGTGTCGACCAGATGGGAACTCACGACGTTTCCTTTCGAGTCAGAATAGTAAACCACTAGGCCACGGCGCTCTCTAGAGCAATAAATAAGAGAAATCCTATGATAATGAAACGTAAATGACACAGCAAGTCCCATCAAGTCGCCATTACTACTATGAAATATGTAAACGCTGAGATAATCATTCTGTATGTATGTTGTTCATGACTGGCATAATGTATATGACCAACTTGCAATAATGTAACGTGGTTTTTGCATGTGTAGTACGGTATAGATTGGAATTGCGGACAAGCTCACTTGGGTCGTAAGCTATTGTTTTTATATTACAAAATTACTTACGACTGTGATTTTCTTTAAATTAAAGGAAGCATACATCCTTTTCTCGTTAGTCGTCAAAAGGTAATAAACAAACAGATAGACACATTTTCACGTTTCTAGTTAGTGTGGAATATTACGCGATATATTCATAATTGTAACAGTTTTCGGTATAATCGGTCTATAAATATAAATAAAATTGGAGTGTCTGTTTGTAATATTGAAATAACCGTTTTTTACTACATACATATTAATATAAATACAGTACACACACCAAAATAGTCTGTTTGTTGTTGTAATAAGGAGTAACTTAGGCTACCTTTATTTTAGAAAAAATCTTTTATTTTAGAAACATAAAGTTAAATTCCACGCGGGCGAAGTCGCGTGTACAGCTAGTCTTATATATAATTTTGTTAAATGTATATATACATTAAATAATTCAGAAATTACTCGTACTTCCATCCAAATACCATAAATCTTTAACTCGTGTTGGTCTTTGTTCTTTAGCTTTATGCAAATTATTATTGAGCCAATTACGGTTTACTTCTGTCAATTAAGTGTGACCATGCTTTTATTTTGCTATATATCTTTTCGTCAATTCACAGAGGTCTTTTTTTTATTATTCTGGCAACATTTTATAGTTTTCGCATACTATTCGCAGTACGATGCAAATCTACTTTATGGGTCGACCACAAATTCCAAAATAATGGGATAAGGGTAAAAGAGATTTTATTTCAAATAAGGTTTGGATTTAGTTTGATCAAACGGTGATCAAACTCCAAACGACGCAATGCAATTACGAAGATGTTGTAGTAGACGCACATTTAGGGGACTTTTATATTGGACGCAGATTAAAAAGTTTTTTTTTTTATTTATCACAACAATATATAATACTTCTTTCTTAGTATTTTAGGTTCTTTATTGTTGTTATTAGTCATTAATACACGCTTAAAATTAGGCGACTTCATTACATA
Organism: Achroia grisella; assembly: GCF_030625045.1. NCBI lineage: Eukaryota > Metazoa > Arthropoda > Insecta > Lepidoptera > Pyralidae > Achroia > Achroia grisella. The sequence goes on from NW_026712590.1 coordinate 932,011, forward strand.
GTATAAAATAAAGTCACTGTCACTGTCTGTTCCTATGTATGCTTAAATCTTTAAAACTACGCAACGGATTTTGAAGCGGCTTTTTTAATAAATAAAGTGATTCAAGAGGTAGGTGTATATATATAAATGTACAATGTCTATAAATATAATATATACATGTACACCCATGCGAAGCCGGGGCGAGTAGCTAGTTTACAATAAACGCAGATTAACATATAACTAATATTTTATTTACCTCATTTTTTTTCTTAATTATCTAAGTACAATTAAATATTATATTATATAATATTTGTTTCTTAGTATTATAAGTTCTTTGTGGTTATTAGTCATCGTATTTTGATAAAACTAAATGCATGCAGTACGGCGCGTGTCCTACCGGAAAAATAATTAAAAAAGATGTAATGGTCAGAACATTTCTACAATTACATCATTCTGAGGCAGTATTACGGATATGAAGTACTACTAGTTACAAATAAAATATATCTTTTTAAATTTACTTGAATTTTATATTGCCAGAATAATAAAAGCATTTTAAAATATCGTATGATTTATAACAGTTTTCACCACTACAAAAATCGTCACACTTCATTAAATAATATTTAATAGTGACAAAGTGATTAGTGAAATCGGAAACGATATGGAAGTGAGCTAACAAACGAATAGTGTTGCATTAAAGTTGTCGTAAAGTGAAAAGTTCAAAGTGGCTAAGTCAGAGTCGCGGTTGGTGTTAGTGGGAGACGGCGAGAGCGATGGCTGTTGCTCTTGTTCTGGCATGAGGATTGATCTCGGCGGGGTCTTACTCGAAGCCGCGAAGCTGACTAGATCGTGGTTCTGCCAGAGGCCTGACTACGGGTAAGTTTTGTTACAGACTACCCGCTTATACGGATGTAAATAGTACAGAGAATTGTGTTGAATTTGTAATTTTATGACGTCTATTGTCAAGTATATATTATTATTTTTGATAATGGATGGTTTTGGAAAAAAATGCAATTTTATCTATTTTATTCTACCACATAGTTTGATTTTAAATGGATAAGTTTTGTGATGTACAACTCGCGAATTGTTATGTATATGTATATTTGTGCTATATAATTAATAACGAGAACTGAGTTAGATTTGTGATTGTGTATCTATGTTTATCGTGTTTAATAATGGATGGTCTTGGAAATAATAGCAATTAAATTAATTAGTTCTTTACCTGTCTATAGGTTATTGTTGACTTTATAATAATAATCTTTATTTTATTGCTCACAAGGAATATTAAAATGTGAATAAATTATATTAAATATACTTACAAATTATTCCGTGTGAGAATTTAGTCTGAACCAGGTCTAAACCTACAGTACAGATCTCCAGGCCCTCTCCAGGTCCTTACTTAGTATTAACATCCTGAAATTTCTTCATATGTAAATAAATTTTATTTAAACTTACAAATTATTCCTTGTGAGAATTTGAAGTCTGAAACAGGTCTAAACCAGTACAGATCTCCAGGCTCTCTCCAGACACTTACTTATTAACATCCTGAAATTTTACATCATAATCAGCGAAATGAAAAGCAAAACAATCTGTTTGGGTTTGCATGTATGTACTCTATACCTATAAACTAAATTTTTACATTTTTTTTAATGTTATTGTTTAGTTAGTTGTAGGAAAATTTATCTCTAAAATAACAGACATAAGACTTCATTCACCATGTATTATATTTCTTACGTCGTTGTGATATTAAATGACATATTATATACAGTTAATATTATATTACAGGATAATTTAAAGCAACAGTAAATCTCGAATCGTTCAATCAATTGAATCTTCCGTCAACGGAAGATTGACAAGTTATAATCCTAATGTCCACAAGTATAAGAGTCTATGTCGTATTGAGTGAATCAATCATATTGATAATTCGTTATTCTATCAACTAATTTACGATTAATACGGCCTCGATGGTCTAGCGGTCTAACACACCGCTTTAGCTCCGATGGTTGCGGGTTCGATTCCTCGCATGGTGAAAACATTCGTATTCGGATTTTTTGTATCGATCTGGGTATGTATATATGTAATATGCCATATATATGTAAGTATTTATATCAGTTGTCTAGTTTTGGGTATAATACAAGCTCTGCTTAACGTGGGACTAAGTGGCGCTGTGTTAATTCTCCAGGGGGGTTATTTATTATTTATTGAGTGGAATGCCTGTCCGGTATTATAAGAAATTATTAATGTACCACAGATTAAAAATTGTATGAAATAGTACTATTGCGCAATAACTTAATACATAAATAAGACGACTCCAACTGCTGTTCGTAACTTACTTAATTTAGAGCAATCCACAGAGCAATTAACGCTACGTTTTACAAGACTTGGCATTGCCCTTAAGAGAACTAAACCAAAATTTACGGTCTCGATGGTTTTGTTCAGACCACCTTAGTTACGATGATCGCGGATTTGATTCCCTGCACTATACAAATATTTATATTTTTTGTAAGTTACGCCCTTATTGTCCACAGACTGATATGTCTATGTCTGTGCCATTTTTGTGTTTTATTAATTTTGTCTATTCGTTTCTTTGTTCCTCGCTTTTGTTCTTGACCAATAACTAGTACGTACCTACACTACTCATTAGTAAGTGCAATAACTTGTATTTGTTATAAAAAGAAGCTTGCACAGTTTCAATTGAAAATTGTTTTGTTCGAATTGATAAGACTGCTCATCTTACACACGAAAAACGTGCACAATAAATCTATGGAAACAGTTGCTTTCAAATATGCAAAAATAAAATTGGTTACACAATTTCGTACAAAAATATTTTGTTTCAAGTGCCACGAGCCTGTATAAAACGTAATTTCATCAGATGTAATCTTACTGGCTATAATAATCTATCAGGTTGTTTGTTTGTTTGTCTCACACCGGGTATAGTAAACAAGTTGATAAAAGAACTTGTTTACTGTACCGGGTGTAAAGTTATAAGTTATAATATTATGTTTAACAAAACAAAATTACATTTGTTATTTATGAGACGCAGTAATATAAGTTTAAAAGCATTGTGATATTAAGAATATTTTTTTATATATATTAATTTCATTAGAATGTTTTTAAATTATGTTTAACAGATCATCTGCTTGCCAGCTGCTTGTTACCTACAAAAAAAAACATAATTATGATAAAAATAATTAACCCCCAAGTAAAAAAAAATTGTAGTTAAGAAACAAGTAGATCACATCAGCTTACAAACAAAAAATCGCACCAGAATCGGTCTATTCGTTTAGGAGTTACTGTACCACAGATAAGTACTCAGATTCGTATTATTTTTATAATAACAAATTTTATCGGCAATTGAAGAAAAAAATATCCTGTAGCATCATATTTCTCTTATATAAACTTGTATATACGATAGTTTCATAAAATTCCAGGAATGATTCCAAAAAAGGAAGAGTAATTTAAATATTGAACGTTCATATACAAACCGACTAGTCACGTGGTAATGTGAAAGGTTCCTTATCGTTGTAATATTAGGACCCTTGTTCTATTGCGAAAAACCATCGAATTCACGAATAATGTAGCTCAATTTCGGATTGTAACATTCCTTCCGACACACCTTATGTTATACATATAAATATGTAGAGGATCGTCGAAAAAAGAACAAACGTAATCTTAACTACATAGAATGCTCAAATACACAATATCTGCCTATAACATTGGAGAATTTCTCTCGTTTACCCTGGGATTACGTCATCAGATCCTGACTTAGACAACAATAGAACCAACTCTTCAACAGCAGTATTTACCCAAGCATAAAATGAAAATTAGTCCATATTTAACGAAGATGTCGATGAATATACATAAAAAACTACATAACGACCTAACATTGAACCTCATTTTTTGTATATTTCGTTCAATTAAATTCAAGGTACAATACTATTATCATTACCTTGTCTTTATCTCATAATTTAGGATCGCTGTATCTTCCATAACTAATAATTTTGCAGAATATTTATAAGAACGGTGTACATAAAAGGTGTGGAGAACAGGAGTTCCTAACTCATTTGAATGAAGTTTTTAGTATTATTAGTATTAGCATTCTGTAATTGCCTGAGCACGCCGGCAACTTTGATTAAACTAAGTCGACTAGGGTTACCAGTGTTTATTTATGTACGTATTAAGAGTGACTTCGCGGAAATTGAGATGGTGTACGATTCTGTGAAGCGGCTAATTGTGTTAATTGGACTATTTTCAACGTTAATATTAATACGGGAAGCAAAAAGTTTGTAGCCCTTTTTACGACGCGCGGACGGAGGAGCATGAAATGGAGAAGTAGGATGAAATTTCGTACACTTATGGTTTATATAGAGAAAAAAATATTTTTAAAATTATTCATGAAAAACACATTAAATTAATTAAATAAAGAAAGAAAAACATTAAAAAACATTGCACACAGAACCATGCATTTGACACACATGCATAAATACTCTTTCCTTTATTGCCTGCGCGACTGTCAGTGCCTGTGGTGAGAGATGTATAGTCTTGAAAATAGAACCTAATTCAAATTACGACCACTAGGCGACTAGTATGCTTTTAAATTGTAATTTACCTCTATACTAATTACATATATGTTCCTATATATATTATGCAGTGCACTATTGATTATATAGAATTTCTTTTATTTTTAATTCTCTAAGGAATAGGTAGGTATAATGGGTACCAAGTAAAGCTACGGTATACATCTAGTAATTACTTTATGTATGTATATCATCATCATTATCTTACCTTTATCTCATTGTATGGTGCCGGCGCAGTATGTTATCAGTTTCCACAGGTCAATTTTTATTTTCATCTCTATTCAGAAATACACATAAATATTATATTATTATTAAACTTATTATTGGTTTAGAAAATGTAGTAACTAATTCCCAGTCTTGGAATAAAGTTCGAGAGTTAGCTGAAAGAAGTTGCAGCAGTAACTTAGCACATAAAAATAAACGACAGCCCTATTGCAAGCATTAAAAGCGGCTAAGGAACTGGTGAAGAGAAATTGCAATCTGGTTTTATTAAACTTGAAAGGAACAACCTACTCGTCTGCTGGCCAGCAAGCTAAAAGGCGCTTCCTCTTTGATGTAAAGAATCTCACTGAGGTATAATCTCAAATGAAAAAAGTGGTCAATGTTTACAGAAAGCATAAAATTATTTTTTAAACCAGAAATAGAGATTAATAATTAATTTAGAATGTATTATTCAAAGAAAATTAAAAATAGACCGAAAGTGGCCAACATTTAACACAACACAGTTGTACAATATTTTTACTTATTTAATTCTCATTCGGATATTACTAATGGACTAGCTTACCCGCGCTACTTTGTTTGCGTTACATTTTTTCCCCCTTATTGCAACATTTTTCACTTCTGCCCCGCTGCTATTGGTCGTGCCATGATATTTAATAATTTCTCAATAAATAGGTTATCCAACACTTTAAGATTTTTTTTAATTCAAACCTGAAATTGACGCATTTACCTAAACAAATACTTTGATTTCATAGTATAGAGTACAGATTTATATTTGTTTGAACTTTGAGAGTTATATTTGTTATAGAACAACTTAAATTATATTATCTAAGAAATATAAATAAATTATCATAATATAAACAAATAATAATAATAATAATAAATTATCTTTTTAAAGATATAGAAAAAATACCAACAACTAGATGTTGCTAAACTGGCTGACAATTATGTAAAATATACTTAGAAACTAAGTAATTCATTTACATACAATACCAGCTCCTTTATTCTATTTTTTCCAACAGTTATTATAATATCTTTTACATAAATAATTATTATGAATATATTAAACAATTGTAAGTATTTACATTTTAGCGTTACTAAATTATCTGTATTATTAATTTATTTTCTTAATAGTGATAGCAAATGTGTATTTTTTTTATTATTTAATAAATAGCTGTATAGATTGTAACTTTATACTCTGTTAATGATTTTTACTTTTCACTCTTGACAAATATGTGTCAAAATACGAGGAACTGTTTCTTTATATATACATGTACAATACAAAATATTATTACAATAGAAATTGTTTCGATAATTGTATTTATTTATTCTTCCGCACAAATTGTGTTGAAACTATAAACATGCGTATGTTTACAGTTTCAATAACTGAATAGAGTATGAGGAATTACATTTGCAAATTAAATCTCAATTATTATTGAGGTTTATAATCTAATATACTGAAAAAGAAATGTCAGTTACTTAGTAACGGCTGTTTAAACAGAATACAATTTTATGTTTTACACTGCATATGTTGTTTCTCTAATATGGTAGCAGAGCGGTAACGAATTACGATTCATACACGCATATACTCTTCAAAATGACTTCTTCATCGTTAACTATGGATAAATTGTCGGGAATGGCAAATTACGGCAATTGGAAATCCAGATGAAAATGACACTCATACATGAAGATTTGTACGATTGCGTTGTTGCTACTAAAAATGGAGAACCCGAATGCATATCCATGCATTCGGGTTCTCCATTTTTAGGAAATATAGGAAAAAGCAAGAAAAAGCATTAGCGAAGATATGCTTAAGCGTACTTCCTGCCGTCTATTCAAATGTTAGAAACTGTGAAACAGCATTTGAAGCGTGGAGAAATCTGCAACGTGCATTTGAAGACAAGGGTCTCTGTAGAAGGTTAGGTCTTCTTAGAATATTATTCTCTTTGAAACTTGGACAATTTCAGGATATGGACGGATATCTCACAAAAATTATGGATATCGCTCAACAACTCCAAGACATGAATGCTCCTCTCGATGATGATTTTGTCGCAGTCATAATGCTTAGTGGACTCCCGAAGGATTTCGACCCACTCATAATGACACTAGAAAATGCAAATTTAACTCTATCTAGTGATCTCGTTAAAAATAAATTGCTACAAGAATCACAGAGACGAGATGGTACAACAAGCTCGAGTGCCCGAATGTATATCTAAAATTTGTTATAATGTAATATAAAGTTACTCAGTTTCATATCTCATATATAGTATGAACAGAAATGAAAATTGTGGTTTCAAGTTAAACAAGTTTTAAAAACAAACCTTAAGTCGAAACATAAAAAAATCTACTTAATAATATTCTTTATGATATACTTTAATAGCAAAACTCCAACGCTGAAAATTCCCTACAGTACTAGAATTGAGGGTAACGAGTTCAAAATGACCCAATTTTTTCTCAAATAACAAATCGTAACAAACATTGTACTTCCATTATACGTAAGTACTGTGAGTAGGTGTGCCAACCGTCCCGGACTGCCCGGGACATTCCTTTTAAGCGGGACATTAACGGTGCATCCTAACAGACAACCGCGCCGTCCAGATAGGTGTTTTTATAGTGATTCCACTTTGATGATTACTTTTTAATGAGTAAGGCACAACATTAAAGATAGTTTTATGATATTTTGAATAATATACATATTGCGGAAGCATGGAAAAAGTTTAAACAATTTGTTTGCAGCTAGAAAATCAGTTGGACAACCATGGTTTCGGCAATAAGAGTATATTTTTTATTTAAAATATGACACCAACATTATTGGGATCCCCAGTTGTAGCATAATGTAGGATAGTGAAATAAACGTTAAATTATTATATTTTACAACATTTACTACTTCTTACTAACAACGATGGTCCTCGTATACTTTCCGATCTCTCAAACAAAATCCAAAAAGGTTTTCTATTTTAAAAATAATATTTCTTCGTTATGATTTCTTTGCCAAATATTTTAAATTTAAAAATATAAAATCCCGCCAAATATGTTCAACTCCCGGATATCAAGACTTGAAATCCCGAAAACGCTGTTACAGCAGTTGGCAAGCCTATCTCCGGCCCAGCCCTCGCTGCACCCAGTTTAATAACCTACAATTTTTCGCCGCAGAAAGTGGGTCTTACCCAAGAGCGGTGCATTGAAGCGCGTTAATCAACTGCAGTTGAATAGAACTATCCCCACTTTCCCTCCACAAAAGGGAGAGGTTCCCTCCAACAATACGACAAAGAACGTTTAAATATTGGATGTACATATAAAATGTCACAATTGGATGATTTTCATCCTTATCAGTAAGTGTATTAAGATTATAAAAAGTGAAAACGTATTTTGTTATATGGACAATTAACTCCAGAATCACTGCACCTATTTAAGAAATTATTTCATTGTTGAAAAGGCAAATTGTTCCAGAGTGACATAAAATATATGTTATGTTAATATATACGAAATCTACAAAGTTGCACTTGGCATAGATCACAGAACAATGTGAGATGGATCACCGAATGGCTTGTTTTCGTACGGCCTCAGTGGTAGCGGTATGGTGGTAGTGGTAGGTTGACCTGTGTGAATTGTCCAAGGTTATCATTATCATTAAACATCGTTAGTGCCGTTTATATCAGAATTGTATTATCGATGAAAGTATCACAATAAAATATCACAAGTCACAACATAACTCTTTTATACCTATATACCTTGAATGCAGCTTTCTACTTTCCACCTTGGCGCTATTCCAACGTACTCCCCGAACATAACAACTGAATCCGGTTAATTGGCCCCCTCAGTTACTGGCAATGGATTCTGCAATGAAAATTTATCATGCCGCTAATGAGGGTATTAGGCGGGAAGGTAAAGGGTTGTACATGAGTTGTTTGGATTAGGGGTATGAAATAAAATCCTTTTATTGTCCCTTTTACAGGAGACATGGTTACATTTTTTATGGATAATAATATAATATTTCAAACTCCTGCGCTAACGCTATACACTGGCATGGCACCAGTGAAGGATGATAAGATCAGAATGAGGTTGAGTCAGTTACCCAGCAAGTAACCAGGAATTAATCACGATATTTTTCAGGGAGATCTCCGTGGAGATCGATCTAACATGGCACATTAATAGCAATGGTATTGGTGACACCATTGCCATTACTTCTCATTCCTAACAATCCTCTTCCCACCAACTGACATTTTAGTTTTATAGGATATTTGTTTTACTCGCACATGATTTAACTTTCTAGTTGAATGAATTTTAAAATCACCAATATTGTATTAAAAAATTGTGTAAACTGACACATTTTCTATCTAAGTCTTTACGTCATCTGAAAAAATTGTGATATGTCTTCGTCTGCGTCTCGTTACGTATTCGTAAACAGACTCAGATAGCCGTGAATAGTGGGTACAAAAAACAATGAAATTTTCTCTTACATGCACAGTGTAAAATATTTCATTGTTACATGCATAGCGATATAATGTAACAAAACAAATAAATCGTCAATTGCTTTCCCCAAATCAGTTTGGGACGAGTCCATAGTGCACGTATATGACAGTTTCAAAATCCACATTGATTGGCGATTTTGTTATAGTTACTGTAAGGATGATTTTGATATTTTTTACAGGTTGGGTTATATTATCGAAGTTTTCATACGGGTCCCTAATATTTTTCAAAATGTTGTGTCACAAATGTTCATCAGTCATCAGTCATCATCATCAATTCGGTGGAATTAAGTAGAGCTTTTCTTTCCCAGAAGAAATGTATACGAGCCATATTTGATGTTTCACCAATAACAAGTTGCAAACCGTTATTTCAAAAATTACTGTTTTGCCATCTATGTACATTTACGAACTGTGCCTATTTGTTAAATCGCATCCTGAATTATTTAAAACATCTAATGATTTTGAGACCAAGTACACAAGGAGGCGTCCTAATAAATTATATTATCCGTTGATAAATTCAACGCTAGCAAGCTCTAATTGTTATCCAATGGCCATAAAAATATTTAACAAATTGCCAAAGGAGTTAAAACAATTAAATAAAAGCAAATTAAAAAAAGAATTGTATAATTGGTTGTTATCTAACTGCTTTTATAATATAGACGAATACCTTTCACAAATGGTGAAAAAGTGACTAATACTAATAAATTAATTAATTATAATAATATATGTATGTAATGATGAGCAATGTATAATGACAATATTTCAATTGACAATTGTCTGTTGCATGTCAGAAATGACTAAATGTGCGAACAATATAATAATATTCAAAATACCACATCCAATGTACCACATTTTATGCAATAAAATTTCATTTCATTTTATTTCATTTCATTTCATTTCAGGAATAATGTAGGATTTTAAATGTAAAGGTATTTTTCAAATCGGTCCAGTAGTTTCGGAGCCTATTCAATGCAGACAAATAATCAAATCTTTTCTATTTCTGTAATTTATTTACCGACTACCTACATATAAGTCAATTCAATATATTGAGTGATAAGGAAGTATAACATTTTTCATATCCGCTGTGCCGTTTTCTACTCACAGGTTTATTACTATTATTTTGTCATAACTAAACGTAAGTTTGCAGATGGTTAACTTAAGAAATTACCGTCTTTCACGAACTTTCTCCGAAGGTTCTCGTGACTTGTATTATAAGAATACTGTTATAAACTTTCCTATATATTTATACATTGTCAGTGTATATTTTACTAGCTGTGCCGCATGAAATTTATAGCCTATATATTATTCTGATGTATAAACTATATTACTGAACGGATTTTTTTCATGATGAAATGAAACGATATTTATTTATTTCTGATAAAAGCGGTACATGCAATAGATGGTAAATTTATTGAATTTATTCTGTTCTTACTTAAGTCATTACAGACATGCAAATAAATTGTGGTTAAAATTAATTTTAATGTAAAATAGAAGACGATCGCTACTATACTATTGTTTCGTAAAATACATAAAAAACAGTCAAGTAGAATATCGCTTTATGTCTTAAGTCAGGTAAACTGTAATTTTACATTACTCACAAACGCTTAACAAGCAAATGAAGTTCACTTGTTAGTGATAAGAAATTCTACAGTCCTTGATAGATGGAAAGTTAAAAAGTAATGTATTTTCCATTAAATACTTACTTTTCTGTGCCTCGATAAAGAGAAAATGTAAATGTGTGCTAATTGTGGTGCCTATCAATTCTTATCACGAATACATTAACATCATTGTCGGTTCACTGTGACAGAATATTCTCTGTCTAAATTTTTTCAACCGATCATGAATTCAGGACAAATTAAACATGTTTTTAGATGGTCTAGTGGTTTAGCATACTGCTTTACTTCTGATGGTCTCGGGTTAGATTCCGCGCACTGTGCAAACATTTGTAACTTTGTAAGATAAATGATATTATCAGCCTTCTTGTTACGTCTATTGTTGTTTATTAAAAACTATTTCAATGCTGTTGGCCGTTAGAAACAACATTTATCTATGTCTATGTAAATAGATATATGTATTTTAGAAAAAATAATGCCATAGTATTTGATTTTTTTTCCAATATATTACATTTATATATCTTTAACATGTTAAAAGTATATTATAAATATATATATTATGTATAAATATATACATAGGCGTATACATATCTTGGAAGCTTATGAGGTCTGTACTTAATTACATACAGATCTTTCTTATCGAGCTTTGATAACATTTTCAATTAGGGAATGAATTAATGCAAACTTCAGAATTTTGATATAGAAATAGTTCTAGAATTATTCTATCGTCACTTCATAGGAATTCCTGTAGGCTTTGTTGGGCAGATTATTGCAAAACCCCACGATGTGTATACTAAACAAGTGATTTATGGTTGCTTTTGGTACGTATAAGATACAGAACCCAAGTTGTTTGACGTGCCATTTATTATACTCCGATCATGGAATTTAATTTAATGGAAAAGGCAGTTAGTTGTAACTCTAAACATTAGTGGAGGAATGAATGGATGAAATATAGTTTATATAGGACTAGCTACCCGCCTCGACTTCGCACGGATGTACATCTATTATACATATAAACCTTCCTCTTGATTCACTGTTTCAGCTAACGAAGTGGAAAGTAGCAACCGTCGCGTATATACATGAACAACACCATCGTCATATAACTCCTGTGGTACCCCTCATGATGACCAGCTCGTTACCATTACTATTATCCTCTGTACTTTCTAATTTTACTGCCATATCTCAACCCTCCAACCGGAACACAGCTTACAAAGCTACAATAAATACCGTTTGTTTGCAAATGACGTAGAAATCAATAAATTGATGGCTAACTTGGGTCCATTCCAAGCTTGAAAGAACTGTTTTTCATATATTCGATAGTTAAAAGTTTCACAAAATGTACCGTATTTTGTTCATTGTTTATATCTGTGAATTTGATAGTTAGGTACCCATTCGACGTTCTATAAATATGTCGTGTTTTGACTGTAAATTATGGATTTTATGCGACGTAACTGCAATTTATGTTGTCGAAAACAAAATGGAAATTGTATCTTTGTGTATTGGTATTAATATATATTATGGATGATATTGGACTGGTGCACCCGCCTGCGCTAACGGTATACGCTGGCGGGGCACCAGTGGAGGACGATAAAATTATTACGTTTGCTAAGTTAATCCATAATGGTAAATTCTCCAAAAATTTATCACGACGGTTTCCAGGGGGATCCGCTTGAAAATCAACTTGATATGGTATGTTGCTAGCAATGGGGTTAACACATTACTAACAATACCCTTCCCCCTGGTATTTATATATCAACTATATATATTACAGCTTATAAGGATAAGGAAGAAGCAGATGATGATGATGATGATGATGATATTACAGCTTATCTTACAAACTATTTTATATTAGACTAGCTGTACTCGCGTCTTCGTCCGCTTGGAATTTAACTTTATTTTTCTAAAATAAAAGTAGCCTCAGTACTCCTTATTACATCAGCTACCTGCCAAAAAAAAGTACCGTCAAAATCGGTCCAGCCTTTTCAGAGATTAGCCGGAACAAACAGACAGACAGACAAAAATTTAAAAAAATATTATTTTGGTGTATGTATCATATTTATATTCATACGCATGTAGTAAATAACGGTTATTTCAATATTACAAACAGACACTTCAATTTTATTTGATGACTTTATAAAAAGTCATCAAATAAAATTGAAGTAACAGGGTGAGACAAGGGTGTAATTATAGAATAAGAATGAAATCTTATTCCTCTGAGATGACAATGCCTGAGTGGTATAATAATAATAATAATTATTATTTATTTAAATATATTATTATTATATTTAAATACAGTTAGTTATTCTTCTTATAAACTACTAGCTTTTGCCCGCGGCTACGTTAATTTATCCCCTTAGAGGTGGAATTTATCAAAATCCTTTCTTAGGGGATGCCTATGTTACAGTAGCTTTATGCATGCAAAGTCTCAGCCCGATCGGTTTAAAATTGACAAAGTTTCATATAAACTTTCATCCCCTATTTTATCCCATTGGGGGTAGAATTAATCAAAATCCTTTCTTAGCGGATGCCTACGTCATAACATCTACCTACATCCAAATTTCAACCCGATCCGTCCAGTGGTTTGGGCTGTGCGTTGATAGATCACTACGTCAGTCACCTTTCAGTTATATATATTTAGAGTTTTGTTAAATACGCATCATACAGAGAATTTACTAGTAGTATCCATACTAGGCCGAGCCTGTATCGTACATACTATTATTTTCCAGGGACAAATAGGTAAAAATTAAAATGTTGAATCGCGGTAGTGATACGATATTATCCGTGTTGTTCATGTATATAGGTGACTGAAAAAAAATAAAAATAATATATATAAACTAATTATTTGTTCTTCCAATTATATTAAAATATGATTGCTAGACAGTAACTGTAGCTTTGGCACAGCAATTACATTGTGTAGCCTACGTTACAAGTGAGTTAGTTAAATAATGGCTAGCTAATGATAATATTTTTTAAACAGGATAACAATAAATTAACCGTAGGTATAACAAACATCAATTTATAACAGTATATATTTATTTTATTATGCAATGAATAAATTAAACATACAGTATTAGTAATTAAAACACTAACTTCAGTCAAGTTCACTGTACGCACGTCATTGATTTAATATTTCGTTCTGATGCTTGGTGTAAGATTAAAGGATACCTGTTCCTGTATATTGACGAAATGTCGTCTATTTCTTATATATTTAATTTGTGGCGAAGCTCAGATCAAGACTCAGTGGTATGTAAATTTGCTTTCTTATTTTAGCACATTTATTATATTATCATCAAAACTAATTATTTAACAAAAAATTGAATTGCAAAAAATTTAATATTGCATCTGATGCTATGTGATAATCGTTTGAACAGCACTACATATATCACTTTATCATGTGACTTTTGTGATACCACTCATGTTTTGCTATTAAAGGACGAGGACTAAAAGGTCTCTTATCCTGTAGTTTCACTTATCTCACATTTCAACAATAATACATCTTACAAAGTTACTTTGCGGCTGAAATGAATCACAGAGGTAGCCATGGGTATTATTCTTTACAATATGTAACTAGGTAATAATCATTTAATATTTTTTTAATATATCCCTAATTTTATTTTTGCAATAAGAACTGAAGTTCTCAGAGTAAAACCTACATAAGATATGAGTAAAGATTTAGATTAAATTAGATTTAGTCTACAAAGGTGGTCAGTGGGTATTAAACATAGAAGAATGAGCACGGTCACTGTCATGGACATGCGCGTGCGCAACGGCCACGTAGAGGCGTGTACAAAAGTGCTAGTACAATAATTTTAATAAAACTTTAATCTGTAGAGATTATTAATAGTTTATACCAGTAGTAGTATCGCTCACAATTTAAAGAAAATTCATTATAATTACATAAATTATGTCCAACCAATATAATGTCATCAGTTTTTAAACTATGACAGATACAAGCTAAATATTGTTTCTGGATGAAAAATACCTGAAGAGCATACTAAATCACTTTCGAAATATCACCGATTCTTAGGACGTGTGTAAACGTTTTTATACATTGTTACATTGACATTTTAATCTATACAGAAATATCATATCTACACAATCAAATGGCGTTTGCTACATTGCAAAATGAACTTAATACGTGAAATTATTATGTTGAAATTAACACTGTACAAAGTTATTGTTGGTGACATAACCTGTAATGTAATGTTGGTAATTTACTGCCATCAAGGAAGTAATTAAGTATCAGTTGCGCACTCGACTGTACAAACTGTATTTTTCAACGGTCCGTCGATTTCTAGCAAATAAGTAGGCGTTATTGTTTAGTGGTACATACTGTTACTAGTGCTCTATCATACAGTGTAATAAATGTCAATAGTCATTCGCTTAATAGACATCAATTTTAGTGTACAAGTAAAAAAAATCAATTACAGTCTTAAAAATTGCCCAATATACACACCCTTAAACGCAACGAGTGTAAACCTAATTGGTTTGAAGGGCAGCGTTGATGCGAGAGAATTGTCCGATATAATATATGTTCACGCCAGGTCCTCATCCTACGCAGTGGATATAAGAGAGTGTACACCTAGAATATATGGAGGATGTTATTTTATATAGTATCAGTATTTTTCGCAATGCACTCTAAACTCTTTTATATACAAATATTACACTGACCCAAGATATATTAGTAAGTTTATAGGTATTTTAAATAGGTTATTTAAAACATATCTTATATCTTTACTGTTTACAACATTAATTGTATAATATATCCTATTTATGGAATTTAATAAACTCACAATGAAATCGTTCCATGCGCTTCTTATTTCAGAGTTTTCTGAATAAAAATAGAAAGTATCATTAATAAACCGCGTCCTACTTTAAACGTATTTTCAAATAATAAAATACTCATAATAGAAAAGCCACGCCACAGTTTTCCATTAACAAAAGGCGTTCAGAACGTAAAGCAAACAAATGGAATCGCGGAGCAACAGGAAAAGTGCTTATTTGCGTCTTACAAAACTGCCCTACATTGCGCCGGGCAAATACTTATTTGACTTAGATAATGAAGATGTTTAGCATCGCTGAGATGCTGTAGGTACTTTCAGTACATACTTGTATCCTATATTTAGCCAACTTCGTCAAAAGTGGAGGGACTATGATTTGCCACAGAAGCTTTCAGTTATTTACTGTAGATATAAGTTTGGGGCGGTTTTGACATTTCTGACTCAAGCATTTTTTTAACGACAAGCATCGCAGTTAGTGCATTCATGCTATCAAACCCCAAACTAAGCCTACAAATTTTGACAATAGAGGAAGATAGTGAAATATTTTTTTTTGTATACCCTAATATCTTGTATACCCTTATATTAATCCATTTCTTGAAAACTGTTGCATTTAGTTGGTAAATTATTTTTGTATGGTATTTGTACAAGGTTTGTATGAAAGAGTTTGTATGTAGAAAATTATTGATAAATCGTACGGAAAAGTGTAAACAAACTCTAAATAAAAATATGTGTTGAGAAATTACAGAATTAAGTTACTTAGTTCCATTACGTATATTATATTAAATGTTACCAACTTACAAAGTATGAATGACTTTGTTTAATGTTAGTCTAACTCACATATCTTGTGTTTAATTTAAGTTCTTTGTAGTTAGTAATCTCAAGTAACTACATTGAAGCACAAAGTGAATTGTAGTTAAAGGTCAACTAACGCCCACACAATGTCCTGCCTTCTCCAAACGTTTGTTGGTATCTGTAACATTATACCATCAGATCACCTCGCTATTTGCTACGGGGTCTACCCGGCTTCACTTGTTTTAATTAGAATAATAAGTACCGTAAATATTGACGTAACTATAAAATATAATATATATAATTGTTGACCACGGCTTTACATGAGTGAGGTTGAAATTGCCGTATATCAGGAAAACAGATTTGTTTTAAAATATTTATTTCGTGACATAGCCCTATGGATGTATGGATATCGTTACATAGCGATAAGGAGGTCTATTGTTACCTCATTTTCTGGATTGTAATGATGTATTTTTATATTTCATCACATAATAGTTCTCTGATTTTACAGTGTAGTATACATTTTAATAAGTTAAATAATTTAATTATTTAACTTATTAAAATATATACTACATATGTATTCATAGTTACATAGATAATATATATTATTATATTCAATACTAGCTGACCTGCGCAATTTCGCCTGTATCACACTTACTTGCATTAATCGTTATATTTCACCCAAATACATATATTTTTTTTAATTATAGCGTATATGTTATTCTATATATGTTTATACATGTCACATAAACTGTATTACTGTAAAGTTTCATCAAAATCATTGTTTTTGCGTGAAAGAGTAACAAATGTCCATCCATATTCAGATTAAGACAGTTACGAGTTCCTGGGCCAAACCAGGGCAGTATACACGCACAGAACGCAACAGCACGAACTAATTCTGGACGTCTTTTTTATTATCTGTGTTTATATTATTTTACGTAATTATAATTATCATAATAATACAGATTAACAATTGTTTTTGTATTATCTAATTAAAACTTAATTGATTTTTTATCTATGCAAATTATTACAGAGACTGATTAGGGGTTCATGTTTGGGTTGATGTATGATATGTAGAATGATACGTACAAAGCAACACCTATCCCCAAACAAGATAATGTGGTATGAAAGGTTAAAAAATTACAATCATACTTCTATTAAATGCTGTTAATTATTTATATATCTCATATAAAACCTTTTTACGTGGGTAATACATTCAAACACCAACATTATTATTATTATTATTATATGCAGTTGTTGGCTTAAGTTAAGTAAGGCTGCAGTTGTTGTTGTTGAATGCTTGTTTATTATTTATTATATTTGATACACATATAGATCGTACTCATAATTAACAAGTAGGTACTTTTACTAAATTTCACTATGGACAGCGCCGCGTGATATATACTAATGTAATTTTTTTATACCTTTCAACTAACTAACACATTAAAAAAATCAACTCGTTTCGTATTGAAACATAGTACATCTTTTACAGTAAGACAATGTGTAGTAGGTACTCATAATATGTTAGGATATAGTAGGAGATATGGGATACGATAGGCGAGACGTTAGGATAGAGTATATGTACTTGCTATATATACATATGTATGTATAGGATAAAAGACTCCTCAATGTAATATATCATATAATTTGATAGCATTGATAACTTTGAGAATTTTATCTAAAATATTTTCAATACCTAATATTTTTTATCATATTACGTTTATATAAATATATATGTATATATTTCGTGTTCTTTGATATATTGATACTGATATCAAAGGTTAGCCTCCCGTTCCTATGGGAAATTAAATAAAATATAATATTGATTACTTAGGGTATCCGATCCTGTTATTAAAATAAGTTCTCTAAACTTAAAAAAAATACTTACCATTAAGTGACTTGTAGGAATAGAATGTTTGTTATTCTTGAATTTGTTTATTTATAAAAACGTTTATTCTAGTTTCAGAGATTATCCCTTACATATAGTGAAATAAACATATATTATTTATTTCTTAAAGGTAACATTTTATGTTTATTGGGTACATATGTAATTCCTTGCTTTTATATTTGATCGCCATATAATGTATCACATCCTTCCAGGATGTAGGAAGTATGTGGATTATCAATTTAATAGTTAAACTGAATCTGCATTTTTTTAGTTACAGTAAGGTTGTCTGTCTGTAATTAATGTACAGAATTTAAGTGACGGCAAAAAATAATTTATTCGATGCGATTTGAGTTTTGTTTATGTACAAGTGTGTTATCATTCCATAATATGCGCGATTAAAACTTGTGTGCCTCATTACTAGCAATGTACCTTGTCAGGTCAACCTCCATTCGAAACCGACCTGTTTTTTTTTGTGATAATGGATGGTGAACTTTCCTACTGTAATGGTATACCCTGACGGGGCACTAATTGTATCATGTAATATTACCACCATCAAATTAACGTGTTTATTGTAATCAAAGATATTTTTAAATTGCTGTGGTTTAAGTTTATTTTTTTTGCTGATAGGACAGAGTAAGGTCGGACTGTCTTAACTTCACCATGGTAAGTTCACTATGATTTACCCAAGACGTACTACTCCGTCTTAGGTAAATCATAGTGGGGAAGCCATGTAGAGTGTACCTGATAGGGACATTTTGCAGATGAGTACTTCTGATTTCCATTATTATTAATCGCCGAAACTCACTCGATACAGCCGTGATTTATTTCTAGAGAATTCGACATAATTAACCTCAAAAAATTGGTCAGTTCAGTCTTGTAAGTTCCCAACCTAGCCAACAAATATCATTTGCGCAAACGGAAGCAACATTTCATTGTAATCTAGAAAAATAATAGTCACACCGTTGTATACATAACAAATTTCGAGATAATTGTATGTAGGTGCCAAAAAAGTGACAAACAAACATACATTATTTATGTTAGTAAAGATGCTTTTAACTATAATTAACTTGATAACAATTGAATACGTCGCTGATAAGAACACGTGATAACGTCCCACAGTACGTAATCCATTTGATATCTGCCTGCAAATGGTTTTACTCGTGAAAATATGATATAAAAAATATTTACTTCTAGTTGTTAGTATAAAAAAAAAT
Source organism: Achroia grisella (assembly GCF_030625045.1). Lineage (NCBI taxonomy): Eukaryota > Metazoa > Arthropoda > Insecta > Lepidoptera > Pyralidae > Achroia > Achroia grisella. Next base: position 951,537 of record NW_026712590.1, read on the forward strand.
TGGTTATATGCGTGTGGTGTCAGTGAGTTAAAGAGTTAATTACTAGATTTGGGCCTGCACAAAATAGTGTGAGTGTACATTCTTGTGCATACGAGTATTTGTGTATTATATTATACTTTAGTGTGCATTGGATTAAATTTAATCGGGTAATTATATTGTTTCTTAGTATATGATTAAAAGGTAATGAATACATATCTATTTATTGTTATTTCCATTATATCAAAGTGAGATACCTAAAAGACATGCACTTGAGAACAATACATATTCATTTTGTCCTCAACGTTTCTTTCTGTTATAGTTTTTTCTAGTTAGAAGCTCATTTCACTCTTGATTTTCACATGTGTATAATAACCGATATATGCTTGCAAAAGTGTAATTCTTTTTCTCTGGCTGGACAGGACTTTGGTCCGGCGAAGCTATAAACTGCTCAGCTGTAGATAGCTTAGACAGTTCGAACAACAAACCATCATAATTTATATTAACACTTTATTACATTCGTAATCAAAATAGGATCATAATATTTCCTTGTTCATTATATATGTATTATTATTTTTGTAATCGTATACAAACTAATTTGAAAAGAATAAGATCTTAGTTACTTGTCAGTTCTTCTTAAATCTTCGCATTGTTCTCGAAAATATTCCGGACTGACAGCAGATTTGAGATATTATAAGAGAAATAAAGATATTTTGATGTGACGTCTATATGTTACTCTTATTTTTCAAATGACTAATAGCGATAAGACATGCAATGATTGGTTTTTAAATTGTAATAAACACTGCCATATATTTATTACAAGGACGTTATAGAAGACATCTGTCTTATCGCAATTAGTCATTTGCGTATAAAATGATGTTACTAATGCTGTTCCAAATCACACTCATTGTAACAGCTACTTAAAATCCATAATGCAATGCGTTGTTTCTATAAGGTTAGTCGTAAGGGGTACATCAAGCAAAGGTACAGTTTGTTTATTATGAGTACTTTAAACATGAGTGGAATTTCTTAAAATTTCTCGGTGTGGGCGTGTCCAAACTCCTTCGTGTGGCAAAGAGAGAAACCCCAAACATTTCCCGGAACTTTTGACCCGGGTGTAGTTTTAAGGGCTATTTTGCACATGTACGTCTAGACTCAACTTCATCGCTCGTGTTTTTCTCCCTGCCCAGCCGAATCTGATAGTAGTAGCTTAGAGTCAGTCAGTTATATGTGTACATAAATGAAGAAAGATTTGGAATTTTACATTAAAAATTATTACCAAGAAGAATTATTCCCAAGTATCACTTGAGGAACATGTTTCAAATGATTTATGGGGTTTTATTTTGTTGTTTCAGCTTCTCACAGAAAGTGGACGAGGAAGAGAGTGGAGGCGGGGGTGCGTTACATCCACCAGACGGGTTCTACTCCCACAGCCACTCGATCCACAGCGGTCACCATGGTCACCACGCCGAACCTGACAGAGGTTACATGGAGGGCAATAGATACGTCACTGCTGTCCATCGGCCATTGCCTGGTGAGTTACAAATAGCAGATCTTACAGCTAATCGCAATGTCGATTTCAATTCAATCCAATTTTGTACTTAGTCTTTTTGAACCCCATCAGGAGTAAACAAAATTAACTGGTCATAATATTAATTAGTTAAGTTAATAGACACCGAATATTCATTAAACTATTACGATGCTAGTATACTAGTACTTTCAAAAAGGTACGAAACGGCTGATTTTAGGTAATATATGTATGTAGGAAACAGACCTTAATAATTCTGGAAACCAATTCTGGTGGATCTGTATAGGTATATAGATCGATCATTTTGGTTTTATTTATAAACTAGCTTTTTGAATTGAATTGAATAAACTTTTTTTTATTAAAATATATGAAGTTTTTAAAATAAAACTATTATATATAAAAATTTACTAAATTAATGTTTTCATGTAAGTACCGCATTTTATGACTTACATGAAAACATTAATTTTAAATTACAATCAGTCACTTCAATTTTATTTAATTGTATTGAACTATAGATAATTCCAAGTTAGATTTGATCATATATAACATCACCGTAGAGTCATTTAAATATAAAAATTTAAAAGATTTTTATTTATTTTGTGGGCTACATTTAAACTGAGCTTTGTATTCTTACGGGTAGGTAACCACTAGACACAACTCAAAATAAACACAGTATTTTAAAGTTATTACTTATTTTAAAATAATAATCTTCCATAAATATTTTGATCAGGCTTGTTTACCAGAGCTTATAATTTGAATATTATACTCAGTCCGAAAGTCGATCAAACAAAACGTCTTAAATTAAAGCCTCTCTAAGCATTTCACTCTGCTGAATTACAAATTATGTGTATAGTAATTTTTATAGTCTGTTTTCCAAGTCTGTACGGCGAAAGGTATGAATAAAGAAGGATTTCCTGTAGTGAAAGTGGATTATAGATTATGTATTATTGTACCTATAGTGTTCATAGTATTGAATACTAAGTAGCGTCTTCGGTTAGACTTCCATTAAATCGAATAAATCAAAGTACATTTAACTTATGAACGTGAAGTTTTTTGAATTAACATTTTTCCTATCGTTTAGTTTAGTATTCAGATTCAATTCAGAGGAGCTGGCAGTAAACTTACCAGAGTTTCTTTTTTTTAAAGTTAGTTTGTTTTGATTGACCTTTTATGTAAGTGTCTACGTCTAACATTAAATGAAAATACACATTTGTCATTTAAGTAATCGTTTAGCGAGTCGAATTAGCAAGTGAATCGCTTTGCTCAATATATATGATTTAATTATTGAATCAATATAGCTTATATTGATTAAATTTAAGTATTTATGAATGAGGGGTGAAATATGGCAGTAAATGGTGTACATAAAAAATGTACCAGACCATCACATTAATTTTATATCAGTGAGGTTGTTCACTTCATTACCACTTACCATCTTCTATCAGCAGGGTCATCAGCCTGTGTCATTCTAGTTACATACAAAAATTGTTTTCAGCATTAAATCATTCAAACTCGTCATGTTCGTCAGCGTCGAACGCGTCTACTGGCGCGGGGCTCTGCCCGGGCGCGACGGAACCCGCCCCGCCGTTGTACATTGCTGCGCCGCCCGAGGGATTCGGTTTAGCTGTACATACCAACAGGTCAGTGGATTACATTCATTCATCGATGTTTTTATTGTCGAAGTTTTAACAGAGCGTAAGTTATTTATGGTAACAGTCATTGTTGAGGAATAACTTGTTGTTTATTTTCAACAAGAAACGAGTGCGGAGAGTCATTTTGGTGTATGGGGACCAGTGATTCCGTCGCTAGCAATGTACCATGTCAAATTGACCACGTTTCTTCATGCAAAGCCATCGTTATAAATTCCTGCTGAATTTGCCACATTACTAACTGAATTGATGGACTAGAGGAGGGCGCATGAACATTTCCAAAAAAAATGAATATCTTAAATAGGTTTTATTACCTTAATCTTACTGTTTTACTTTTGTCGTAAGTGTTATATGGAATTTATACAGTTCCTTTACACTTCTGAGAGTAATGTTTTGAACTTACACACTGTTAGAACTTCATTAACGTTATTTACTTAGTAAACTAACCCATCGTACAATCAAGTGCAAAAATGTTTATGAATTGCAGTATAAAAATTCATAATTTCATACTTTTGTGCGTTGTTGTTTGTTATCACTTGCTTGTACTATTATTTATTTAATGTTAAATGTCGTGTAAATAAATATTTATACATATATGCCATATATATGTAAGTATACTTTGTATTCTTAAACATTATTTGTTATAATTGCTAAGAATACTTTGTTAACAATAATAAAATTTATCTGTTCTTTATATCCTCGATCGAGTATATGGTCGAATAAAATGGATAATAAGTATATCTTTAATTTATTGTTATTTTATTACGAATCGTATATTTATAGTAACAATATGTTATGTTTATTCATATACAATATGTATATGCTATATATAATTTTTTACGCAATAAGTATATATTATAAATAATGTAACATTCGTGACTAATATTTATTGTGATTACTATTAAATGTTTTAATAATTATTATTAATTACTTTCCTTGTATATAATATTTAATATATTTGTTATATGTTAACATAAGGACGTGTATAATGAATGTTTTGTTTATGTTTTATCATACATTGCTTCCATAGGCGTGGCACAGACGTGTCCATCATTGGGACAACAGGAATTACACAAAAAGATCCAAGTTTACCCCAAAAAAGGGGTAAATTGATGAGAGGGTACGTCCCCGAACCTAAGATCTGCCTGTCTTGTGTTCCTCTTCATAACACCTAACTGTCCTAACGAGTGATACTATCCTATGATATTTGAAGCGAAAATTGAAGTATATTAAGACAACAGTAACATAGCATGAGTTTTCAGAGCATACATAAGTTATTCATTCATTTCCCAGCATAAACGGAATGTAAATTAAGGCCGACAGTGTATTGATTTTAATTCCACTTGTTTATTCTTCCTTATCTCAGAGTACCTAACCTCTGAGTTGAATGTTAACGTGTTTATTCAGTACATAATTATACATTATTGTTCTTTCGTATGTAAACTCGACTGGCACCGACATCTCCTTATTTTTTTGTTGGGAAGTGAATCGGTTAACTTTGATAATAAATGTTTGTATTCACACCTACCGATGCTTGATTTAACGCATTTGCAATCGTATATTGTTACAAACGGATTGAAATTTAAGTTTGCAATTATGTATCAGTCATTATAAAGTTGTTATTGCGAAACGTTTAAAGGAAACAGCGGACAGTGTTTCCATCTACCTAAATGTATTCTTCTGTTTTCTACCTGGATAATAATACTAGACTAAATAATATTTTGTCTAAAATGTACAATTATTATTAACAAGTACGAAATATATATATTTTTAATAATTAAAATATATATTAAATACCTATAAAAATATATAAAATTGAAAATCAGAAATATAAAATAACTATTTCCGCTATTTCTCAATCTATTTTATATGATAAACAATTGCAAACGCGTTTTGAAATCAAACTGGTATAATAAATAGAAGATAACAGAATTGTTATAATGCGCTTACTTATGAATGAAGTTTATCACAGCATGATTCTAACTACAAGATATGAGTATTTGTTGTAGGATCAAGTAACATAGTTAACTATCGTAGAAGACACCTACTATTTATACTAAATTACTCTTGTGTCACCTATTAAACTGGGCTCACATTATCGAGTTCTGACCCAACGATCCGTGTTGATGATGCCGTTCGATTGGCCCATTATTTGTTAGCCCCGCCCTTTTCGTAAATGCGCCAATCGAAATGCGTTCGCCCATCGAGTTAGAACTTGATAATGTGACCCCACTCTTAGATATATGACAACTTCCTAAATTTCAGTAGTTAGTGTATTCTATAAAACAATGTAGGTATATAACTACTCATTATACCTGTTATCAGCGAATCATCTGTATCGTCGACAAAGTAATTTGCTCATATCATGCCTAAAAACTAGCTATAATATTTATAATAAGCTACTTTTAAATAATGCATTAAATTGTTTTATAATGATTTTAACATTTAATTAAGAGTTTAAATTATAATTAACTTGATGGCATTCCACTGTTACGAACCTAATCATTCAGTTGCTTGATCCATACATCTATAAACATCCAAACAATCCCGTAAATCATCATACAATTGCGTCATGAATGGAGTTAGAGCATTTGCACATATATTATATGAAAATCAATTAGATACAATCTATTTCTACAATCTAACTAAAATAGTGCTTAATAATTTGGGATACCAAGAAGTAGATAAAAAATAACTTTTTTTAATGTCCTACGCAATAGAGAAGTTATAAATTTGATGTGTCTATATACATATATATTTGTATGGTACAAACCTCCTAAATAAATGGACCTATTACAATGGAGATTTTTTGTTTGAATGCTAACGTCATCGTCAGGGTATTTGTTACAATTTTTTTTTATATTCGGCGTTAAAATTATAAACTCTATACTTAATTATTGTTATATCTTGATTATTTATTGCTTCATACACATTCTTTAATTGACTTATGGATCAATTCCAATAGTACATTATTGTAAATTAAATTTCCGATATAAATTTGCTGTCAGGTGTTTCTTATACATTGATAACAAAGAAAAAGGTCAATAACACATTTGTCGATTTCTTTTATGCATAGTGGGAGGTCATTGTATATAAAAATAATCATAGAATTACAGTATTAAACATTATTTTTTACAATAATTGTACAATTAAAATGCTAATAAAGAGATATGGACCCTCTGCTATCTGGGGGATAGAAGAATTTATAATGAATTATATATTATTTTAATAACACCCATCTCTTTTTTAACAAGTGTTCATAATGAAAATATTAGAAATATTTAGTTAAAAAAAATCGTATATTATTAAAAAAGTACTAATCAGAATGTGTCGCATCATAATGCTCTAAACTCCATTCTACAAAATCTCTTACTGAATTTATAATGTCCAAAAACCTTTCCAGTCGTTATGAGATGTCCCAAGATCTACTCGATAAGCAAGTGGAGATATTGGAAAGAAGATACGGAGGCCTAAGGGCCAGAAGAGCGGCCGTGACGATTCAGAGAGCGTTCAGGAGGCGACAGTTGTTGAAGAAGTTTAGCGCCATCACGGCGATGGCTAAAGCGGCAGACTCCAACACCAGGAGGCTGCAAGACGGCCCTGATCACGGGCAACTAGTCAATGGTGAGCAATGACAGAAATTTGCTTTTTCGCAGTCTTTTTAAGCCACAACAATATTTAGATATTTTTTTTTCTAAATACAGACATAAAGTATTTTACTAATATTTGTATATATGTAATTTATATAATCAATGTGTTAACCCACCATCGAGTATTTCTGCACTTCCTGAAGGTTGATTGGTAGAGAATGCCTATAGCATTACGTCCGCCTTTTGTACAATAATTTATTGGTCAATAAAGTTTTTAATAAATAAATAAAGATAGACAACACCAAATCCAATGCAAACAATCATACATATGAATATAAATGTTTGTACCATGCGAGGATACAACCGGTGATCATCAGAAGTAAAGCTGTCTGCTAAACCGCTAGACAAGTACATTTAGGTACTTATTTTACACTTCCAAGCACCTTTTCTTCAACAGATTTGAAAATGTGAAGTTTTTGTATAAAGACATATTCACGCGTAATGCAATAAGCATTACGAGTGTGATTAAAATTTGTTAATTTTATTGAATATATTAAATTTGTCTATACATATATGAATAAATAGTCTGTATGTACAAAATAAAATACGTTTGCGTTAGACAAATACGTTCCCTATTTTTCTATACTGTTTTAATATATTTTGATTGTATTTAATTTTTTATTGAGAATTGCTTAGGTGCTTATGTGAGTTTGAAATTTTAATGGACTTTTGAACTTGCGGTATTAACTTACAATATTGCGTAACTTGTCATTCTGGAATTCTAAATATTTACCTGAAACCTGAGGGTTTAAATATTTCAGCCTAATATATTAAATTAAGTACTCTTATAACAAGTACCTGCCTGGGTCTAGAGGTTGTGTTTTTGATACTTGCACAATATAATATGTGTATTCATAAGTATTAATACACATATTATAATAAACTAAAATTAGTCTACATGAGTTATGATTGAAAAATACCCCATTATTTTATGTCTCATTAGGAATGTAACTTTTTTTTCTTATTTACAATAGTATAGAATCTGCTGAATTTCGAATGTAATAACTCTATTGTTCAGTGTTATTTAAAGAATCATTACTTCGCATTTCAGGTACAGATATCTACGCAAACACATTACTACAGAAAAGTCCCGCTGGTCAGGAGAAAATGCTAGCAATGACCAGGCCAATGCGGTCCATGTCGCTGCGAGAGCGACACGACATAGACCTCAGGTAATAAATATTCTCATACTAGCTGTGCCCGCGGTTTTACACGCGTGAAATTTATAGCCTTTATGTTATTCTGATGTGTAAGCAATATTACTGTGAAGTTTAATTAAAATCCGTTCAGTAGTTTTTGCCTGAAAGATTAACAAACATCCGTTTACATACAAACTTTCGCATTTATAATATTATTAAAATAAGATTATCAATGAAATGAACTGTTTTTTTTAAATAAATGTAACTGTTTACTTCAAATAAATATAAAGTACTTGTAATATTTTGTACATTCGGAGATATTGGCGATTGTTTGTTGTATTTTAAAATTGAACTAGGGTTGATGGCGCACTTGTGGAGGAGATATTTGTATAAACTACAGTACCTCAAGATGCCAATTTTGCATATTTGTAATACCAGTAGTATTCTAAAACCTGACATCCCTGACTTGTAATTAATACTCAATGATACTATACACTAGTAGTTCTTCTTCAGTGGGTGTCCTCTCTCCTACTGAAGGTTGGCCATCATATTGGTGATCTTAATCTTGTCTGCCGCCATTCTGAACAGGGAACTGGTGCTAATCCCAACTTTATTTTAAACTACAGTAACCATTTACAATGTGAGGCTCAAAACGAAGTGGAAGCAATGGTCGCCAGGGTGCAGCACTCGGCCCATCAAATCCACATGATCGCTGCTGAAATGCCTCATCATCACCGCAGCGACACCGACAGCGGGGTATGTATTAAAAATAAACACGTACACTCAAACATACATGTTATAACAAAGATATTAAGGCTGAATTTAAAACATCGATGAGGTAATCGATATTTTTAATTAGAATGACATAAGCTGACGTCCTCCTCAGCACTACACTCGCGCTACATCGCGTTATCCCCCGTGATCCCCGTGGCCATTCCAGAAGACTAATGAGCCAGAGTTACCAAATAAACTTACTAATATACAATAAATAGTACGATTATTTCACCTGTATACTCACTACCTACATATAACGACAAACAAACAAATTGTGTAGCGACACCTCATCACATCACATATAACGCACAGTGGTGAAGAATAACCACCGCGCTACAGCACCAACATCCGATATATTTATTTCATAGTCTGGGGTATTTCTACATCCTCTATTGTACCACATACTTGATAATTTTGTGAATTGCATTTTTTTCACTCATAGGCGGAATATAGAGAAACTGCCAGTTGCCACCTGTATACCTATATTGAGCAAAATAAAGTGATTGATTGATTTAAAAAAGTAACTTTGCAAAAGGATAATATCCAAAACGGAGTCTATCATCATCGCAGCCCGGAAGACGTCCACTGCTGGACATAGGCCTCCCCCAAAGATCTCCACGACGATCGGTCCTGCGCTGCTCGCATCCAATGCCTTCCCGCGATCTTGACCAGATCGTCGGTCCACCTTGCTGGAGGCCTTCCCACGCTGCGTCTTCCGGTCCGTGGTCGCCACTCGAGGACTTTACTGCCCCAACGGCCATCTGTCCTACGAGCTATGTGCCCTGCCCATTGCCACTTCAACGTCGCAATTCTTCGGGCTATGTCGGTCACTCTGGTTCTTCTGCGGATCTCCTCATTTCTGATTCGATCACGCAGAGAAACTCCGAGCATAGCCCTCTCCATTGCCCTCTGAGTGACTCTGAGCTTATTGATGGGGCCCATAGTTAGCGACCACGTCTCTGTTCCGTAAGTCATCACTGGCAACACACATTGGTCGTAAACCTTCGTCTTGAGACACTGCGGAAATTTGGACGAAAAGATATATCGGAGCTTCCTGAACGCTGCCCATCCGAGTTGGATTCGACGATTGACCTCTTTCTCGAAATTGGATCTACCTAGCTGGATAGTTTGCCCTAAGTATACGTAGTGATCGACAATTTCGAGTGTAGAATCTCCGATTTTTACGGGAGCAGGTACGACATGGACGTTTGACATAATTTTCGTCTTGTCCATGTTCATTTTAAGACCTACTCCTTGTGAGACTCTACTGAGGTCTTCGAGCATTTTGCTAAGGTCTTCCAGGGTCTCAGCCATGACCACGATATCGTCGGCAAATCGAAGGTGATTGATGTACGGAGTCTATACATTTTTACAATTATTTTTTTTGTTGTTTTCCGCAGATGTGCAGTTGTTCCGTAAGCGGATCAGTCACCAATATATCGACATCGTCCTCACACAATGATTCACTGCACAACCATCAGCTGATGAACAATTCAGGTTGGGAATTCATATTTCATATATAAATTTCTGTTGACTCATTTGTGTTTACAAATCTTTTTAAGTTTATACATTGTAGAAATATACTAGATTCTAGTGTTTGGAAGAAAAACAAATTGCTCCTTTTCGGTATCAAAGTATTAACTTTGAGCCTTCTTCATTGGTAGTTTCAGAGTTCTCGTGAGACAGTTACTTTAGAGTCATTTACTATGTATGTGATAAGCGCCAAGCTTAACAGAACTTGTGTTATGGGCACTAGAAAACTTCAAATATAGCAAGTGTTTGAGAGCATATATATATATATTTATTAGTAGGATAGATTCTGCTCTACGTTTGTTCGTAATATAATATACTAGCTGACCCGCGCAACTTCGTCTCCATCACAAGTGATATTTATCAGTATATATCGCTCAATTTACATAATATTCTTAATCTGATGTATAAGCTATATTACTGTAAAGTTTCATCAAAATCCGTTTAGTAGTTTTTGCGTGAATGTATGCTTGTTACTCATTCACAGATCATGGATGGACCATAATCACAAACTTTCGCGTTTATAATATTAATAAGATATTTCTTAAATTTTGTTTTCTATTCCAGGTCCTATATACGGCAATCTGTTGTCATCAGGAGGTAAACCACTGTCATCGCCGACAGCTCGACAACAGCAGCAACTGGCTGCTATACAAGCTGCCAACGCTCGACGGCTGCCTCCCGAAGTTCCGAAGAGAACTAGCAGCATAACGCTGAAGTAAGTCAATCAATCATATTGCATAAAAACCTCAAGTAGATATCTGTGTCAAGATAAACCGAGGCATGTTTTTTTACTGGCTCTAAAGTTATTAGTGCAAGAATGGCTTGAAGTTAAAGGGTCAAGTACAGTAAGGGACTACCCATAAATTAAATTACACTCTAAGGAGGTGAGGGAGGGTATCGAGGAAATGTGACATTGTGTGACAAGCTTTGGAATCCTAAAGTCCTAAGTTTATGATTTCACATCTCAAAATTTAACATATGTAAGCATGAAAACGTGAAATTAGCCCTATATACGGTGACAATACATGGATTTGACTAATTATTATATATCCATTTGGTGGGACGTCGCCTTGTTTACCGTTCCAACTACATAAAATTAACGGCGGGAAAGTAGATTGTTAGCAATGTGAACTGATGACCTCATTGCTAGCAATGTACCATGTTAAGTTAACCTCCATGCGGTTCCCTCAGAAACTATTGTGACATATTCCTGGTGATTTTTTTACCTTAGGATAACTCACCGGACTTCATGTTCATCTTATCATCATTAATTGGTGCCCATCCAGTAAACCGTTAGCGCAGGCAGGTGCACCATTCTAGTATCATCAATTAAAAAATAAAATTAACATCATTTTTTATGTTATTCCAGTGCGGAGAGTCCAGTGTCGCTTCGTCGAGCTGAATGTGGTGGTGCCGTGGTCCGTGGTGGCTCAATGTCCTCGGTGCAGTCGAGTTCCTCGTCATCCTCACAAGAGCACCGTCATCATTACCACCAACCATACCAGCCAAGAGCTCCGGTTAGTACCATATTTGATCACCAGCAAGTTATGTTATGTTATCAGTCCAGTGCTTTATATCGCTTTACTTTCGATAGTCGCGGGTTCGATTCCTCGCACGGTACAAACATACTTAAAATGTATTCTTAAGGCAACGCCAATTGCTCTTCATTAAGCAACAATTTTTGTAGATAGGTTGAAGTATCTGTTGTCAAAACATTGAACGAAAAGACTTAAATCCGTAACACATACAGGGCTTCTGTTTGTTTTTATTATACGGTAGCTCCGTATACTAGCTTCTCTTGAAGAAACAGTATACTGGCGAGGTACCATTCCAGGATAAGAGAAAGTGCTTCCGATAACATAGCCTATATAAACAGATTGGCTTGGAAGTGAAAGCACAATGGTTCTCATGATCGTCGATATGGAACGAATGGGATGACTTCTCTTTTATTAATAACTAACTCAATGAAGAGTTACAGAAACCGAAATAGCATGTATTGTGTCAATTCTTGTTTGAACATGTTTATGTCACCGGAAATGGACTGTCGTGTAATGAGGCATGATACCTAAATTTTCTTCTCCTATTATCCAATTAATACGTCTGTGTTTCTTATTGTGTTAGTCAAAAAATATGTTGCATTCATTCAATTAAAAATTTAAGACCTAACAAATCATTGAACATTGACGTATTGATACCAGCATGATATCCTGCATTAACCCTTACCCTTCCACCTAGGAGCCACACGTGCACATCCAAGAGCAGCACTTCCAACACCAGCGTACAGCATCCGGGACGGTGTATGAAGGACCCGAGCGGTACGCAGTGTGGAAACGGCAAGAAGCGCCCCCATACTACGAAGCGCCTCCTCCACCAGCGGCGTGCTGTCGACCCCAACATGAACATCATCAGATACGTCATCAGCCGCTAAAGGTAGAGTTGAAACAGATAGGATGCTGTGTCAGATTAATTAGAAGAGCTTAGGTTTTACTGAGATCATCGTTGCTGAGATGGACATTCTAAATTTCAGGAATCATATCATATAGGTCTAGGTTATCATATTGAGTTGGTATTTGATATACCGTAACAAACAAACATAATTAACTTGATGTCAATGTAACTATTGAATTAATAACTTGACGGCCCCGGTGTTTGTCAGTTTAGCATACCACTTTACTTTCGATTGTCGCGGGTTCGATTCCTGACACGGTACAAACATTGTATCAATGAGTATGATTGATTGTATCGTTCTGGATGTTTTCTATATATATATTTTTTCTTGTATAACTTGTTTAGTATCCATAACACAAGCTCTGTTTAGTTTTGGGCTAGATAGCGCTGCGTGAATTGTTCAGGATTTATTATTATTATAACTATTGTCTGTTTGCTACGGTATATATGTGTAAATACCCAGTGTACAAAAACTAAAAAAGGTAAAATTCCATCGACTATTTATATGTATGTATGTCCCTTATCACACAATGTTTGTGGAAAGTGATTTATTATTACACAATGGCCTAATTTTTATATATTGTTCTCTCACATATCTGTAAATGCGACCAGACAATTGCTAAGATATTTGAATGAATAATTATAATCGCATGTAAAAAATACCCCAGTCTATTGTTCTTGCATAATCATATTGTTTATTGTCAGTGCGGTTTTATTGTGTGGTATCTTTCCTTTTGTACATAATACTTCAAAGGTTATAAAAGAAGTAATGACCTATTTTAACATGGATTAATGTGACATGGTCCGCTCGCCGTACTCTGGTACCAATGGATGATAAATATATATGAAATATATATGAAGTCAGGTCATTAGAACAGCTTAGGGAATTCACCAGCAATATATCATATCAATATATGTATATATCAATATATAATATCTCAATATATCATCATCATTATTTTCTCATGATGACAGCAGGTTTCCAGGGCAGTGAGGCGCCAGTGATACAGGGGGGCCTCGTGGAGGTCGACCAATTACAGTACATTGCTAGCGATGTATATTATATGAGTAGAATAGTATATGAGGACTACGTAGGAAAGGATTGTAAAGAATTATGGACATTACTAACAATGCTTTTCACTCTTAATAACAATTAATTATATGAAATATTTGCACAGGTGTCGGAAACTGTCCGTAAGCGACAATACCGCGTGGGATTGAACCTCTTCAATAAGAAACCAGAACGGGGCATCGCGTATCTGATCTCGAGGGGTTTCCTGGAGAACTCCCCGCTGGGTGTCGCGCGGTTCCTCATCACCAGGAAGGGGCTCAGCAAGCAGATGATTGGAGAGTACCTGGGGAATCTGCAGAGTCAATTCAACATGGCTGTCTTGGAGTGAGTGGTCTCGCGTTTTTTTAATAATATATAATTTTAACTGTAAACTAAGATGTAAACGGAGTCATTGCCAACTGTCAACGTTGTGGTATATAAAATACTTGACTTGTCCACGCTTTCTTGTTGTTCTTTGAATTCTGTGTGGCAGAGTGAATTACTGTAGTTACACTAAGTAACCAACCACTGTTCTCTAAAACATAAAACATTAGAAAGAGATATAATTAAAAGCTCTTTTTTCTCACAGATGTTTCGTGAACGAGCTGGACCTATCAGGCATGGCCGTGGACGTAGCATTACGGCGATATCAGGCCCACTTCAGGCTGCCTGGTGAGGCGCAAAAGATAGAACGCCTGGTAGAAGCGTTCGCTCGTAGATACTGCATTTGCAATCCTGACTTCGTACAGCGTTTGCGTACTCAAGACACGGTTGGTATTAGGTTTTATATTTTAACCAACTTCAAAAAAGAAAAACTTTCATTTACTAATTTATTTGCTTATATTGTATGATATTGATTCTACACTAGACGACCTCGGTAATTACCCGTTTAGACTTTACACTGCCTTTATTTCTAGGTTGTGATTGCAAAAGATTTTTGCTCGATTTTTTATGCTGACATGAGACAGCTTTCCGAATGAGCGGTACATTTAAAAAAGAAGTATGTGCGTAGGGCAAGGAAAAAACTAAGCTATATATTCATATAAGTGGTAGCGTAGTGGTAGCTCGATGATAAAAATGAATACGTAAATAACGAAATATATTAAAATTTAATTGGCTATAAGTGAATTTACTAATAATATGAATTAAAATTAGGTAGTGATGTTTTATTGAACTACACTGTGCAACGACCCGCCAAAGATAAAAATAAAAAGATATTTTCTTTTAAAAAAAGAAAAATCCTTTTTTCCAGATATTCGTGTTGGCTTTCGCCATAATAATGCTAAACACGGATCTGCACACGCCCAACTTGAAACCTGAGGCGCGGATGTCTCTCGACGACTTTGTGCGCAATCTGCGCGGCATCGACGACTGTGGTGACATCGACCGAGATATGCTGGCCGGCATATACGACAGAGTGAAATCCAGTGAATTCAGACCCGGCAGCGACCACGTTACACAGGTATGGATCGGCATATATGAATGATGATTTAGGAATCAATTCATCATCTTACAATACTAAACTGTTAAGGAAACTCATACATTTCCTTCATTGTATTTATTCATAATAATTGACATTGTGTTGAATTATTTCTCACAGACTTATAGTAACAATTTCGACGAAACGTGATGACTGCGAAATGATTATATTCATCGTTATATTCTTATGTTAATGCTATAAATAATTATCAGCCTCGGTAGTCTAGCGGTTGAGCACACCGCTCTACTTCCAATGGTCGCGGGTTCGATTCCTGGCATAGTACAAATATTTGTATTCATAAGTAAGATTGCTTCCTATTGCTGCAGCAGTAGCTTGCTTTATAACAATATAAAAAATGTTAATTTATGCTAAACACTTACAAAATCTGAAAAGGTCTGTTGTTATTAAAAATATAACAATAAATATAATTTTATCTATGTATTTATTACATTGATACATTTACCTATATCATGTCGATGTAAAGTTAACTATAACATTGTGTGATAATTAATGATAAAATGATGAAATCAGGTGATGAAAGTGCAAGCAACAATAGTAGGCAAGAAGCCGCACTTGGCTCTTCCCCACCGTCGTCTCGTGTGCTACTGCCGACTCTACGAGATACCAGATATACATAAGAAGGAACGGCCCGGGGTACATCAGAGAGAGGTAAGTTTCACGAATGTTTTTTATTAATTTAAGACTATTTTCCCAATTCTTCTTATGTATTAGCTGTCTTTACACATGCGCTCTTTCACGTGGGAAAGATTGTGCATGTACATGTAAACATGCACAATCTTTCCTGTGTTAAAAAACAAAGAAAACTACAAAGATCTCGCCCGCGCCGTTTGTACTCGCGTTCTGCAGTTGTGCGTGCTGTAGCGCCTTTTTGTAATAATTATTTAAAATTGCAAAATGACTGACATTTAACTATAACAGTAGTAGCAAAGATTATTTATAGAGTTAAATACTAAAGCGTATTTTTAGGAAATAAAATCTGTGGAATATAAAATAAAATATAAAACAAAGTGAAACGATATGTGAAAGACCATGAATGACATAAAAACAATCACTCACGTTTGCGCGCGCATGCTTTCCCGCGCTAAATATACACAAGTCTATATATTTGCGATTAGCGGTAATGTGTGTACAGTTACTCTGTCATAAAGCTGACCACTTCTGTATTCCAGGTGTTCCTGTTCAATGATCTGCTGGTGATTACGAAGATCTTCAGCAAGAAGAAGTCATCTGTTACGTATACGTTCCGGCAGTCGTTCCCTCTGTGTGGAATGTCTGTAAACTTATTCGCTGTGCCACGTAAGTTTTCAGAATTAAGTTACTAAATAGCTTACTTGAAGGGTGAGAGAAGGTGGTATCACAGGATAAGAAGGCATAACAGTAACAATTTAGTTCTCAGGAATGGCAACGCATAATGTTATAAAGTCTATAACTCTATATTTTGTCTATTTAGGTGTTATATTGCGGAGGTCCATTTCATTATTGAATGGATTTGTATTATTTTGTTTAAGTCCACAACGATTAGCATGTGTGAAATCAGAATACGATTGTAATATGGACTAGACTACAACCAAACCATAGTAGACTAACAGTCCAAATTTGATTACCAAAAGAGAAGATCGTAACACTCCCAGTAGTGATGGTCAGTACGGAAACCTGACCATCGCTACTTTCTGTTTCGGTGAGAGGGCCTCTAGCTGTTTAGTATACCGCTTTACTTCCGTTGATCATGAGTTTGATTCCTCTCACGGTACGGTAGATATTTTTTGTAAATACAACAAAAAATATCTATGTATTTCTATCAGTTGTATAGTACCCATAACACCAGCTCTTCTTACGCTTATGTGAATTGTCCAAGGTTATTATTATTATTTATATATCTTTATTTACCCACGCTGATGACTTATTACAAAGACAATCTTGGTAAAAATTATAATGTAATTTATTATTTCAGATTATCCATTCGGTATTCGACTCTCTCGACGAGTGGACGGACGTCGACTGGCGACGTTCAACGCACGCAATGAACACGACCGCTGCAAATTCGCAGAAGACCTACGCGAGAGTATCGCGGAGATGGACGAAATGGAAGCGATGAGGATCGAGGGCGAACTGAACAGAGGGAAGGGCAGAACTGGAGGCAATAATAGACAAGGTGAGAAGAATATTGAAAA
This sequence comes from Achroia grisella, assembly GCF_030625045.1. Classification (NCBI taxonomy): domain Eukaryota; kingdom Metazoa; phylum Arthropoda; class Insecta; order Lepidoptera; family Pyralidae; genus Achroia; species Achroia grisella. Next base: position 968,954 of record NW_026712590.1, read on the forward strand.
CCATTTATATTTTGTATTGATGTTTATTTTTGTAGCGAATCAAGTTAAAAACAAAATGGGAGTAGTGTCGTATCACCATTTAAAGAGCATGATGAAATTATGAATGAATCTTTTGCATTATAATGACAGTATTTTAGTAAATACAGTAGAATCTTTTGAAAAGTATAAGTCGTAAGAAAAACACGACCAGTCTTTCAGACCTTTCAGCAACGGTATTTCTGAATGGATACGATATTGAAACCTTCAAGAGAAGAGCTTATTCCGTCCTAAAAGGCCGGCAACGCAGTTGCAATTCCCTTGCTGTTGGTGTGGCGGTAATCACTTACCATTAGGTGTGCTGCAAGTTCGATTGTTCTCTACGCTATATAAAAAATGAAACTGCAAATCCCTGCAATTTCATCTGCGTCACATTAATCTCATTATTGCTTCGGTCCTATTGGGTGTAGTGTTATTTTTATTATTCAGATTAATGGTTTATCTAGTATTAAAATAACATTTCAATTCAAACCAATAGTTCCTGAGATTAGCGCGTTCAATCAAACAAAGAAATAAACTCTAAAACGTAATAATATTAGTATAGATTTTAATGTTTGTGATTGTTATGGTAAATCAATGTCTATCTAGAAGCAATAGAACAAGTTTTATATATTGTTGAGATATATATTTTGGATTATATTATACTTTCACTTACCCGCATTTCGACTGCTTTTTTTACATAAGAATTTATAGATTTCTATCAATGTTTTCTTAAAATCTATCTTTACATCAAATTTCAACTCTTTTTTCCGTTCTCTTGTTATTGTTCATTAGTATGTGTTACATTATATATTCCACTAGAGTCGCTCATATGTATATCTCATCATACATTTTTAATTTATTCCCTACTTACTTGTTTGCAGTAATGGAGAACAGAGACAGCGGTGTAGCGGACGTCGAATTAGACCACCAACAGTGTATGGATCACGTGCATATGCATGGGTGAGTCATTAAAACATCATACATGTCCAACTTAAACTTCAAAAAAAGGAAATAGCTCGAAACATTATACTTTTTAATTAGTTTTCGAATTAATAAAATTTCTTAAAAGGAAAGGATAAAATGGGTAAAATCGGTTTACTACACGTTTAACGTTTTGTTAACAAGAAAATATATGAATGGGATAATGGTTTATAATTAATATATTGTAGTTAATATGGTTTAAACACAAATAAGAATAATGTAATAAATCAATAAAGGTTAATCTTTAAGTTAAATACATTTCGTGTTAAAATCCGATTAACCGTATTATTAAGTGTTGTAGTAATAAAAAAAAAGACTTGGTAAAAACAGAGAAAATATATTAATAATAGACTGACATATTAGGAACAGAAAGAATGAATTGAATTATCAAAAACAAGAATGTAATATAAAAGAACTATAAATTTAAATACAAATTTAGAATATAAAATACATATCTGATTAGCCAGTTACAACACTCCCTCTTAATCAGAAATGGTCAAAAAGCAATAAAAAAAGGAATTACAAAAAAATATATATTTGCCAGCCCTATACCTACTATGTGTTTGATAAAACATCAGCAGGCAGCTTTTGAAAATATTCTAAAAATGAAATTTTATTATATATCTTTTCTCTATAAATTAAAAGATATATTTCGTTCTATTATAATACAAGTCACATGACCAAAAATAAAGCCAAAAAATATCAAAGAAAAGATAATGAAAAATAACAATATAAGTATGAAAATATATGTACAAAAATATAGTATCTCAGCACTATTACTATATAATTTAATTGTACAATCATATTATTTCCTTTATCGTTCTAATAAACATATATGGCTGTAAGAGAAGATCAATAAAATCTATATCTAGGGCATTAGAGTTTACAGTATATTATAGGCATCACTAATATTAAACTCACTGATACAAAATCTATAATGTATATTACAAGTTCTATCAATTCCATACCTCTTGATGAATTATAACAGGGACATGGATACCACCAGCACAACCATATATTGCTCTGGATACCACCAGCACAACCATATATTGCTCTATCAGGTACAACCACAATTAATACCCACAGGGACGTAGACAATACCAGCACAGATTTTAATCATATATTGCGCCATCAGGAACACCCACAATTAGTTCCCAAAAATCCTCAAGCACTAGTCACAACTCTTCATATATTACCGTCAAAGGTCGGGACGATATATATCAATTAATTATTTTAATAATAAAATAACTTATCCATAAGACAGATTCCAAAAGTGAGACTTCGTAGAAGTATATATTATGACAGCAACGTATTAATCTTGTATAACATTGTCAATATGAGCTAAGTTTTCAAAAGTCGCCATAACTGCATATTTATATTTCCCTATATGTTCAATATCTGATAGACTTCATCTATATAATCTTCTCTATGTCAATCTATGTCCCATCCCTCTATCTTTAAAAGCATCTAGTTGCGATGTCCATGCTTCGGGCTTTATTGAGCACATTTTACGTGGACTACTGCTCCACCGACTACCGTGAGGCATTACTTCGCAATTGCCTTTATTCCTTGCTTTCTGATCTGCACCGTAAGCGCATATTAGTGATCACAGATCCTAGAATTGGGCATTTTAAATATCCACGAAGGATCCCTTATTTACTAGTAAAAGACAACGACGGAATTGATGAGGAATTCGACTTACTATGTAAATTTTTCTCCGTTTGTTTTCATGTGACATTTTTGAAGAAAATATTTTTTCTTATTAACACAAAAATATTCACAATAAACCGTCTTCTTCAACGAATTTAATTTAAAATCTATAATGTGTTAAGCTCGTGCTGATAACGTGTTAACAAGTAGTAATAAGAAAAAAAGACTTGGTAAAAACAGAGAAAATATATTAATAATAGACTGACATATTAGGAACAGAAAGAAATGAATTGAAATTATCAAAAACAAGAATGTAATATAAAAGAACTATAAATTCAAATACAAATTTAGTATATAAAATACATATCTGATTAGCCAGTTACAACATTAAGTAACTATAATGGTATATTGTTACCAGCGTGGTGGTGCCCCCACCGCCCACGTGTCCGGCGCCGGCGGCCCCCTCGCGTATGTCCAATCCACCGCCGACGACTATCATCAAGCGCAACGTACTCTCCAACTCGCTGGTTGATATCAATGATCCAGGTCAGTATGATCAAACGTTTTTTTTTATTTGTTAGGTCATCAACAAAGGTTTACTAACCAACCAACACAATTACATTATATATAACACATGTAGTTGATATTTGTATGAAAAATTTGTATGTTAATGATATAGGCCCGTAACTCGTTGAAAAAATCGTAACCTGTTAGTTAGTGTGAATGGTTTAATGTTAATACGAAGGCAATGTACGATGTAATGTAAATAATTAAGATTTGCATGGCTTTAGACGCCAATATTCTTAAATTTGCAATCAAGCGAATAGATAACATACGTATCAACATTTTTTTATATTGATATCTGCAATCGTAAAAGTGAATCTATATGACTCTATGTAGATTTTCTTACCACTTAACTGCTAACTCTTGTAACAGATTACAAGACTTACAAGTAAAGTACATAACCAATCCACGATATGTTAAAACATTGACTTGTAAATTCTGTAAAATTTGTATTCACACTGTAGTTTGTATTCACACGTTTCGACTTGTAAATTTAAACTTAATTTAAAAGAGCAACACACAAGTTTCTTGCACGTTCTTCTTGTGATGAGACAGCTTTCCGATTGAGCGGTAGATTATAAAAACAATTGTTATGACTATTTCAAAAGTGCTTAAATTAAGTTTATTTGAATAAATGATTTTCTATTCTATTCTATTCTGTAATTTACTAATCTGTAAAAATCAGTAGCTTGAGGAAATTAGCATTTTTACCAATTGGTTCACGTTACAGTGGCGCTAGCAGCAGAACGCTTACAACGTCGCGGGTCAGTGGGATCTCTGGACAGCGGCATGTCTGTATCATTCCAACAAGGCAGCCGCAACGCACTCCACGCCACCTCACCGAGACATCCAACCGACCAACGATCACCAGGTGCGTCCTTATATCTTATTTTCATAGGAAGACCTTATTTAAAGACTACTTGAGTGCTTTGGCACACCTATTCCTGACGTCAAGCAAGTACTTTTCTAGTAAATGAAATAAGTATATTGAATGTCGTTAGGGACTAACGATGCAATCTGCCACGGTAGCTGATACATCTCACCCTTCGGCCAGTAGTAGCCTCCTTCATGAAAGTGGTCAGCATGTTGGTGGAAACCTAGTGCAATTAATACCATTTATGTTAAATTAGTTTTAAATTCTATTACAGGTCGCCTCTTCAGTGGCATGTTCCCTGGTCGACAACGGAAACTAAGCGCATCAGGTGTACCTGACACTAAACATGCCCAGGTCGGAAAAAGTACTGAGGTTTAAAACGGTCGACATGTCGAAACACGCTGCGGACGCATAGAGACGCCATTTTGCAAACAAAACAATTAATTTATTGTCTATACTTTTCAAATGCATCATAGACTAAATGCGTTCAGTTATAGCATTCGATAGTTCAGACTTTTCTGAAGTTGATCTGATTTATAATCTCTTAAGTATCTTATAAATAATAGTGAATTTTGTGATTTTGTCCTTGGAATTAAAGTATATATTTAAAGTTATAGATATAAACATAAATTTGAAGTTATATTACCCAGAGAGACTGGGCACAAAGGAGTTTACGAGGATACCTCTGTCTCCACCTAATTTTGATACAGAGGTATTTAGGCCTGTGGGGTACCGTGAGGGTCACACTCAATTTTGTGATGTTCGAGACGATGTTTAGACATTTTCCACCCGGAAGGTTATTAGCTTATTTGCTATTCAGCAGTTAGATAAAAAATTGGAGTTATATAAAAACAATCTGGAATTGTTAATCAACTTCAAAGTCTGAAATATCATGGTTCGATTTAATTCTAATGTATATTAAAATTGGTTTTATAGTGCCATCCTTCTTGTATCTTTTTGTAAGAGATTGTGTATATGAATTTGACTTTATTTATAATATTAACAATTATTACCGGCTCTTTATATTAATTTGATAGAATTTGCGTACGTAATAATCAAGATTTGAATTCGCATGCCGCTAAATATGATACCGAAACCTTAAGACACCTAATCCATAAATACATCATATATCTAATAAATCTTTTATAACAATTGAAATATTTTGTCCTTCTCAATCTGGATATTTTCTTGATTAAAAAAAAACGATACGATTAAGGGGTAAAGGAGTTAAACTTACTTTGTTGTAAGTTGGTATTTATACGAATAAATTTAGTACAAGGATTTGCAATAAAAAAATTAATACAATGCATGAATTCTATTAGGTAAAATGTATTGAAATTTGACCAGCCGGTCTACTCTGGAAGCAATTCCGATCCAATGACATTTGATTGTCCGTTTCGCACCTGTTAAACTCTAGTATTGTTAATTCAATGTTTTGTGGTCAAAGAACTAACCGGCATTGTTACCGATTTCGTCATAATTACGACTCAAATAATATCTACGAGGTAAAAATTCAATAATATTGATAATTAGTCTTCAGAGTAGACCCGCGCATGAGATATGAAATAGTAGAATAATATTTTTATTATTACAAATATTGTCGTCTTAGTGTATTCCTGCCTAAAATAATAATAAACATATGACAATTGTTGGTGTCAGGCTCTTAACGGTCAGGGTAAAGGTTTTATAAAGGTATATTGGTTATATAAAGATGGTTACTTCCTAATATTAGTGCCAATACGGTGACGCGATCTTTCCATATGTTTAAAATATAGTCATGACTCCATTTGACAATATCGTGTTTTAGGAACGAAATTCATACGTGTTAATAAAAAGTTTGAGAATTTTTGAAGACTATAAAAATCATTATTATTAATTGATTAACATGAAATAAACTTCCTTTTTATCGAAATAAGTACATTCTTTATGCATTTATTTGAAAAGATAAATATAATGTTTTGAAACTCAAGTTTTAATGTATTCAAATACATTATAAAATTAAGAATATTTTGAATCAAATATATAATTGTAATTAGATATAATATGAGTCTTTAATGTCACCTTACGAACTCTACAAAACAAGCCAAGTTATAAGAAAACTCCTTCAAAACTTTTAAAATGTAATATAATTGTTTAAATAAAATAAAGTCTATAAATTAAAAATAATATCTGTTAAATAAATTTCAAATTGACATTTATTATTATTATTATACAATTTAATAATTAATTCATTATGTAATATAACTAAATGGGGCATTACATTATCAATAATACAAATGGAATGATTAGTCGTACGATCACAAATATTGGGTCCAGGTTTTTGAAGGTAGATGTTGTAGGGTACGGTTCCAATTAAAGGCCATCACTGATTTTCGATTTAAAACTTATATCATTTTAAACACTTCATAACTTAGGTATTATATAAAGGACTTAAAAGATAACTATGAAGTTCAGTAATATAGTTTAAAGGATTTCAAACCCATAATGGTCATTTAAAAATGCATTTATCATCGTTCCGGGTTACATGTTACCATAAACAAAGTATTAAATATTTCTTTATCATAGAGGAAAAGCATAGATTTTATCTTAGCATTTGTTCATGGTGTTTCTTTAGAATAATTGTATATACGTTCGGAATAGTGGGTACAATAATAAGCAGTAGGATCACATAATATTTTTTGGCACACAACAATATAGTAATGATACTTATATCACGGTAAATTAAATTAAATATAATTATAGTAAAAAAAATACGAATTTATTCACTATTGTTGATGAATTTTATTAGCTATATAGGTCGTTTGGAGATTTGAATAGGATAATAAACTGCTGTATCCTCATCCTTAATTCCGAGGTGTGAATCTCGTTTAAATGACATCTAACTGTCAACTATATTTCTATCAAAATGTCCATTCATATAGAAATATATTGAATAAGTGTATAATCTTCCAGAAACTTCCTAATAATTTGTTAGACTGTACCTATAGTCTAATTATAGCGTTCCAAGTATGATGCCTGAGTGAATGTTACCGTTTGATTTCCATGAACATTTACCATGAAGTATACCTAAATAGTGATAAGTAATAATTATAACTCGTGGCCGGTCTGCAAGCAGATTTTCTAGTGCATATATAAATATATATGAACAAATCTAATAATATGTAAAGTGATTTAAAAGCTGTGAATCGTATCAGAATTTTTCTATTAAAGTAGGCATAGATAGAGACAAAACTAATACGAATGTGGAAGCCAAATAGATTTAATTCTATCTAACGGGGTTATTACACTATCATATACATGAGTTCATATCTAGATCAAGTTATGCATCTAGTAGGTAGCAGCACTTACAATATCATGAAATAGATAAGAGACTTAGGTTAGGTCTAACCTGTCATAATTTTTTTTACCCTGTACTTATAACCTTAGTACACACATATGATCTTAGATATATGATAATGTAATAACCCTAAAAGACCGGCCAGTAATAAAAAAAATGTTGATTAATATAAAGTAGCTACTGTTGACTTTGTACCGGTTATAGGCTTGTTGTTTCTACTGTTTGATACGTGGGTAGATAGAAAATAACTGTTGAAATATATTCTTAAAAAAAAAAAAGAATTTTTCAATCTATGACAATCTCTTTTCTACTTTCATTGATAGAATATGTACTCATTATTTCTGATTCTTTAATGGATTAATTCTAAAGTTTTTACAGATTGTTGAAAGAGTAATTCGAAAAGTAAATAATCCATTAACTCCACGTAGATATTATATTTATATTTCTACTTCATTTGAATAAGTTTAATTATCTATTTTTGTAACTTTTATGAATAAAAAGATTTCTTTTTTTACACATTTAAAATAGATTTAGACACATTTGTAAAGCAGAATATTGAGGAGTAATACAACAAATACTACCTGTAAAATATTACATTCAAGAAAGTTTTTTTTTATATAATACATATTTGAAATATGTTTATCTTGTTCAGTTTTAAGCGTGAAGCTATTCTAGTATAGTCTAGTCTATACTAGTTTGATCCAGTTCGGTTGAATCTCCTTTTATATATGTACTTCGTATTGTCTAAGATTTGATTGTCATACTTTAAGATTTACAGTCAGCCACACTTATACCTATTATCATTGTTTATTTATTTTTCGTTTTACTACATATATTGAATTAGTTATGGCGTTTCAGTATATTTTTTGTTGATTATGTATTTGTGAGGCCGACTGTACATAATTTACGTCTGTTCTAGTACTAAAAATAATGTAATGCATGACAAAAGGAAAGGAATTGATTAAATGTTTCTTGGTTGGATTTAAACTTTTAAATATATTGTAATAAAGTCGAATTATATTCTAATCCTATTAAGGGCTGATATTTCAAAATGTGACCAAGGATAATGCATTAAGACTTTTCGTTTGATATTGTCTGAAATATAAAATATTTGATTATTGTGTATTCATTATATTTGATTAATGTGTTGTTTTTTTACATTTTCATACATTGGTACATTTACCCCAATTATCAAGAGTATTTTAAAATGATTTTCATAAAAATAAGATATCAGCCCCAATAGTCTGCACCAGTGGCAAACTAATGTATATAGCAAATTGACTTCTACCACACGCATGGAAAAGAAAGGGATGCGGAATGTCGCTATCTCGCTTCATCTCATACGTGATTGATTTACTATTGATACATTTATTTGCTACTCGTCTAGACCTTGTTTTTGCGAAGTAATTTTGACGTTATTTCAAGCGGAATACGTCAGTCATTTAGATATATGATTTGTGATAATTATAGTGCGTTTCGATTTACAAATAAAACTGCGGTATATCTTACAATTACTCTACTTTGAATATTACCTACTTATAGTGAATAAAAAGTATATGATATAATGATTTATATATTCTCAAAGTGTTTGCTTACATCGGAACGTACCGTAATGTAACTGGTGTGAAATAAATTTGATTTGCTTTTGTAAATTTCGCTTGAAACCAAAGATGTAATATTTCTTGTGTTCAATGAAAACTTTGAGTTTAAAACTGCTTGTAAAAAATTAACCAGTCATACGCGCTATTAAAGGCGTGTGTTAAATGAGCTCGTATTTTTGTATCCGTATATCAAAGTTTAGCCTCCATTTTGTCGTGTGTACCGTCTCTTTCTCCAGGTGCATTCATGTATATTTTAGTTATAATTTTAATACTGCGGTGTTTAGTTATCTGTAATATTTTTCCTGTAACATACTAACTTATCCCTTAACATGTATGTATATTAAAGAGTACATTCTAATATATATCCCTTAGTTATATAATTGTTATATAAATTAGTATAAGCAATAAACGCTGATGCGTCAACTTATATGTTGTATGATAATATTGTTGAGAGATGCTACCGCTAAGTCACTTACAATAGTTTTATTTAAAAATACAAAATGATAATGTATTTATTTATTAAATATGAATTAACATTCATGAAGATGTGGTTGTTTTATTTGTCTCTTTTGTTTTTGACTTTCTACAAAGTCGTCTGTGAGATCCCTATCTTATTTATTTTAAGCAGTTTGCTTTATAAGTTGTATTTCGGTGGTGGTGGCCAGAGAAATTACAAGGTGTTCTGCCTCCGTGCAGAATTTTCGTCCTCCGGAAAGGCGGCACATCAGGAGTACCATGAGCATCACGTAACGACGTGATATAGGCGATGGTTGCCACTTATCACCAGGTAGACCATTAGCTTGCTTGCCATTGCAGTTATAAAAATTATGTATTAATTAAAAAAAAAAATGTTTTAAATGATGAAGAAATAGTTCTCTCGCATACGATGTACCAGTAAATGATACAGATTTACAGAATATAATAAAATATATTAATATGAAAAAATTGACACAGCTCCCACTAGTCCCAAGCGAAGCAGAGCTTGTGTTATGAGTAGGTACTGACTAGACAGCTCGATATACTTAGAGATTTTTTTAAATGCTTACGTTATTCATAGAAAATACTCAGCTGTATGCAAACAATCAAACTCCTAATATAAATGTTTGAATCGAACCGGCAACCATTTGGAAGTAAAGCGCTGTACTAATCCGCTACGCCATCGAGGCCATCAACGTGTAACTAAATTTTCTTTTTTTTATACAGCTAAATAGAGTTTGGTCTCTGTATTATTGATGAAAAGCCGCAGCGTGGACAATGATATGTTGCATTTCATAGGCTTCGCTTCGCTCTAAGCACAGCTTAGAGGTATACGTATCTATATTATATGTATGTATGTATGATAAACGTCATGACTTTTCTAGGCGGACAGACAGAAATGTAGTGGAGTGGTGTTGATTGTTTTTTTATTAACTGCCTTTGAAAGTGAACAAGGCAGATGATCCATTAAAAAGTTAGTGATGTGTTCACTACAATGTTAAAAATTACTTATACCTCTATCTGCGATTACAGTGTGGGTATGTATGTAAAAAAATGAACATTATATAATATATGTATTGACAGCGCAGGTTAAAGTTCTGTTATTTTTCACTCAGTGACCAAAATTGCATTCTAAACCTACTATTAATGATTATTGCTTGCAGTATATATTATTTGCAATCTTCTCACTTCAATACTGATTTCGACAAGAATCACAATCGAACTAAATTTTAATGCCGAACTTTTTTTTAAGAATGACCGTTACGATGCTTTTTTTGTTTGTTTTGATTTTTATAAAAATGTATTAATGTTGAATATCTATAGTAAAAACTATACTAAGTTTTGGACTAGATTCCGCTGTAGGACTTGTGTAGAGTTACCTATTTATCATATAAATTCTTTTCAGTAAATAATTAAAATATTAGTTGCGTGAAGAATTTGAGAGCCGCTCTATGCATTCCTATGTTCCGTACTGCGCGCTGTATCGGTAGGTATTCACTTCAGTATTAGTAACCACGTGACAATAGTTACCGTTCCTGTTAAAGATAGAAATTGTATTAAATAAACAAAATTGGGCATAAAAGTGAATTGTGAGGGTATGTATCTAATTTTTATTATATATAAAATTAGATTTTTTCTTTTATCGAAACTAGATTAAATTACATCTAAAGTAAAACTTGTTCTATAATTGACGAAGTTAACACCAAACATGAACACGGTGAAAAATACAGTCAATTTGATTTTCTTTCTTTTATAGTCGGTTGAAAATCAAACGCACAGACTACTACTGAAGGCCTTTATATGGTGAGCCTTTTGCCATTCCATGAGATAGGAAAAACCGCACAAAAACAACATAGATTATTTAGATGATTTCAGTATTCCATTAGTGTACAAAACTCTTTAATTAATAAATACCCATGTGTTTAATAGAATATTTATTAGTATTCTCCATGAAGGATTTTCTCCAAGTAAAAAAAAATACAGATTTTAATTTATTTTACTATTTAAGTATTTATGCAACAGCGATTTCACATCATCGAACTTATTATCACAATTTATAGAACACCAACACTGAAATATTTGCTACAGAACCTGCAACTATAAACCATTTAAAATAGATTTTTTGTTTGGTTTATGTGTTTGAAATGTCATCGCATAAACCAAACAAAAAATCTATTTTACATTAATTAAGTAATAATTTTACAACAGGAACTTCACTTTCATAGTTTTTGTCACCAAAACAGTATTAATAAATAACTAATAAAAGTGCTCCTTTATGTCACTTGGATTGACAAGATGGCGCCAAAACTGAGTGCCGCAACAAACGCGTGTCATGTACAAAACTGTTCTGGTAAACTAGCAAAAGGAAAAAACGACACAAATTATCCTCATTTAGTGGTAATTTAATAAAGTTAACTAAATTATAGGTATTTAATTCAATTTAAGTTTACGTTGACGGCGCGAGTCGTAAGTTATACGCGGTCAATCACCCCTATTTACAAACGATGCGATGTTGCTAAAGATTACGTATGAAAAATGAGTTTAGATTTATATTTCAAGATATTTTTATGAAGCAAAAGTTTCAAAATACATTTAGAATTAAACAATGATGTATACATCAATAAACACCATTAATCTATCACTCATATGTACCTATAATAATAAATAATGGACCTACCGTTATATTTTTGACCATTTTTTCTCGATACCTCTCAGTTTTATTATAAGCAGCAATTGTTAACAGTTTATTAAGTGAGACAATAAAGACGATTTTATTATTGTAGGTACAGATAAGTGATAGATTAATGGTGTTTATTGATCTATAATACTAAAAAGACATACGAAAAAACTTCTTACCAGATTTTATCAACATAATAGAACCAAAACCATATTGGGATATAGAATATAAATAGATGAGACAGACCTAAGAAGTCTATTCCGAATACCTACATAGACAACTTTGTACAAAGTCTCGGTAAACTTGTATTATTTATTGTTTAGAGCTATCATAATTATATATAGTCGAATATATAACATTCGAATACGCTACCACCACACCCGGGATGCTATTAGTGTCTCCCAATAGCAATCAGAGTGAGCACTGGTTATAAAGCTTACACTCTGCAAGTACATGGCTCTGTGGTCATATTGCCGATGGGCAGTGTTTTTTTTCACATTTCCTCAGAATTCTAGATGCGTTCATGACGTTTACCTTTACCTCACCGTTTGCGATAAATATTTTAGCAAGTTCTGAAAAACTTCGCCTCACTTACAAGTTCCAATCGAAGCTTCTGGAATGTTTGATTGGTTCCTCGCTTTTTTCAGTTTGGACAACAATATAGAAACAGTAGGATGTATTATTTATTCACTTCAAGTTTTTGTTGGGATTTACCTTACTTCCATTTTGTGGAGACGTATCTACTTTGAAAATTTTATATAAAAGAATTGCATACAAGTGGTAAGTGACTTATTCGGAATTTAATTCACTTCTAGCGACCCGTCCTAGATTCGCACGGATGCATTACAAATCTTTAAAATTCTTGACTTGTTCCATACTATAACACACATGTATTAAGAATCAACTTTCCTCTTGAATCACTGTATCTATTGCTAAAACCTACGTTAAAATTCGCTGCGTAGTTTATAAGATCTAAGCGAACAGACAGCGGAAGCGACTTCATTTTATACTATGTAAAGATATTATTGTATATTAAAATGCCTAGGTGGCTTTATAAGTACTGTCTACTCTAATACTACAAAATATTATATACTCGTAGAACGTTAAGACATAAGTTGTTGTTGTTCTGACGCTAACTGACCTGACCTCATCCTCATCTTATCATCCTCCACTGGTACCTGGCCAGCTTAAATGCAGGCGAGTGAACCATTATCACCCATTAAAAAAACTGTTTTATTCTCTACGCCGTTGACAGCTGAAAAAGCCTTTGACTTTTCCACCTGGGATAACAGCCGTGAAGGTTAAATTTGAAGAAGGACAATTAATACAGACGTCGGTGGATATATAAGAACACTCTTGAAATAACATTTCAGGATGGAGGAATCTTTGGACGGGAGGGAAGTTGGAGCTACTACGTCTGGCTTCGATTCGGCGACCATACTGAATGATGACGTATCACCAACCACTAGTTTCTGTTACAACATACCAAATCTTTTTAATGGGTAATACGATACTTTGATTTTGTTTAGTTGCGACCTCTATTTCTGAAGCCTTATATATAGTAACACAAACTGAATTCAGCCGCTCCATAAGTCCGTCCGCGGGTTTGGAGTGTCTTTAGTTCAGTGAAGTTATAAAGGTCAGCTGCGGCCAACAGCATTAGAATAGTTCGAAATAAAAATTAAGTTTATGCGTACAGTGAATTTATACAAACCGAATTATCTTGTCAGCCTAGAATTTAATAAACGAAAAAAATACATATATTTAGATATACAATGCAAAAAAGTCGTCTTTATAGGTCTATTAGTCTCAACTATTTCAACTGCCAAACTGATAGCTCTGTAAGCTGCATTTCAATTGTAGCCTGCAGATAGGCAGTGAAATTACGGGATAAGAGGCCCATGCCTCTCTCTCATTTCACTACCTACAATTTAGTCTCCAGAATAGCAACGCATTAGTCATCACGGATGTCAAATGATAACGTGATATCCATAGCAGTAGTGCTATGAATATCACAGCATAGCAGCATACCCGCTTATCAGGTGGCCTGTCAGGTTGTTTGTCATTACGATTACATATAGCAAAAAAAGTTCTTTTATATATGAGGAAAACTTTTTTATAATGTATGTTTGTTTATTGTACGAATTCATTAGAACCTATCTACTTACTAAATATTTTAACATACCTAAATCTTTTTATTCGTATACAGTTTAGGACCAGCTTCAGTTTTATGTGAACGGACAGACACCGACGAGAGTTATATAACCACTGAACCCTCGGAAGAAGCAGAACACCAACAGTTTGAGGATGATGAAGAATATTCACCGAAATCAAGTTAGTCATTGTTTTCATATTTAATTAAGAAGCAACTTTGGAAAATCCACTGTAAAGATTTTACTTTAAAATCTAATTTCAAAAATATGTTATTTTTCGTATTGTACTAAGTGTGCGATCTGTAAATACTTAATAAAAAATATCTACATATTAATATAAAACTAACAATAACATAAAACACAATACATCTCTAAACTTAGCTAAAGTATTAAAGTAGGTACCTAATATACTATAGCTTATATTATTATTCCAGACCTACCGTAAAAAGAGTGCATTAGCTAACATTAGGATTAAAATCGGTTGATAAGATATTTCTTATATATATCCAATAGCATGTACCTTCACAGTAAACTCGGGGAACACCTTATCACAATAACAGTATTGCTTACTAGATACTTGTGTCTATGTCTTTTTCTACGGTACATATAATGTTAATGTCTGTATAACCAACTAATCTTTGTATTTTTAAAGCAATATTTATCGAGCTATGTCTATAAGATTGTTGATGATTACAAAAAAACTTATCAAATGTCTACCAATATTTTAGGTACTAAAAGCGACTTACCGAAGAGGAAACAAAGAAGGTATAGGTAAGTAATTGTTACATGAATTCATAGATTTCTTTAGAAGCAGTGATGTAAGAGGCATGATACCTTAAGCATTAGGTTTTTTTACAATATAGAATGATGCATGTGTCCACGATAACGGTAATCAATGAATTGATACTAGTAGTATAGGCAATAGTAGACAAACCATTGATTTTGGTTTACAATAATAGCTCTCAGTAACGACCGAAATGAAATAAGTAGGTAAAGTAAGATAATAATTATTATTTTGTTTATTGAAATTGACCTTATATGTACATTCCAAAACGGATACTAAGGATTAAAGCATGATCCTCTTGGAAACAGAATGGTATCCTTCTATTTTTTAGCTTATCTGTTTGTACGTTTCCAATATACAAGTTAGTGTAATTTAATATAATTACATTGTTTTAGGACAACATTTTCAAATGTACAGTTGGAGCAACTGGAGGCTGCCTTCCACAAGACCCATTATCCTGATGTCTTCTTCAGAGAAGAACTTGCCATGAGAATTGATCTGACTGAGGCCAGAGTTCAGGTAATAATAAAAATACAATAAATGTATTATTCTTTACAATATCGTGGAAGTCTCTCGGACATGTAGACTTGGTGAAGAATTACAATCTTCAATTATCTACCGGCATTTTGACATAAGATTTGATTTCTAATGTCACATCCCATTCTCTTTCCGTAAGAGAAAGATATTGATTTACTATTGCATAGATAGCCAGACGGTTATCAATGCAATATATAGCTGTAGAATTTGAATTCCACTTTTCTTTTTCTTACACTTGGACGTACTTTGTTTTTCACTCAATTTTACTTAAGAATTCTAATAACATATTTACTCCATTATCACACTTCTCATATGAGTATAGTAAATTCCGTTTTGGTTAGAATTCGATTTTCGTATCTTGGAGTTTTACTATCTGGGCTATACTTGCTTTCATTTCAATTTCAGGTATGGTTCCAAAACCGGAGGGCTAAATGGCGTAAACAACAGAAATTAGGATCTGATACCTATCCCCCGCGGGGTCGGTCTCCTGACGAAAGATCTCCATCTGCATTGGCGCTTGAGATGAGAGATTTCATCACTATACCTGGTTGGTTTGTGCATTGTATATCTAAAGAAGAATAAAGGCTAATTATTCTAATTGTCGTAAATTGAGGACAATGTTTTACACACTATTGGCATTACCTTGTATCTATTGAGAATTATAACTTATAACTAAAAAGTTGTAATTGTTCTAGGTCGCGTCATAATTCATATCTTTTAGTATGTTTATGCTTTCCATTTCACTGTAATAAAATCTAAAGTGACTAAGTAAGTATTGATAAGATTTATTAAAATCTTTATCATTATTATTCTTGATATATTTATTATTTACAGTATCGTCTACACAAATGATAAATATATCTGAGACCACACAAAACAGTTATGCGAAGAAACAAGCTGCACCGGCCATCCATATACAAGCGCTACCAACTAAACAAAACCCACAAGGTGACTTCCCCTCATTTTCCATACCCCTTCAATACAATTTTGGCACATTCAAGAAAATTGGAGAAGAAGTTCAACTTGATTTAGAGACTACTGAGGCCGTGCAGCAACCACCATGGGATTCAAGAATGATACCAAACTTTAATCTATTGAACTTAAAGCCTTTAATAGAACCAAGAGATAATATTGAAATAACTGAACTGAAATATGATGTAAAGAATGAAAGCCGTGTAAATTTTAATGAAATAGCAAACTCAAGTTTACAAGCAGCTACTATAGAAACTGTAGATATTTTATGTAAGGAAACGGTAAATGAGGGTCAAACTATATCACCAGATTTTGGTATAGAAAGATATCAGAGTTATCACAATGAAAATGAGAAAAGGTTTAGGGATTCTAGTTTTGATGAAGCTATAATGGAAGACGGTAGAAACGAGTTTGTATGTGAAACTGATTTTTTGTGTAAAAACAATTTTGGAAAGGGTGAGGAGAAACGGAATGAGTTTGAAGATTGTCATCTACTAGATACTGACAGTGGTGTTGGAATTAGTAATTTTGAGAGTAATTTATAAAGACCAGAAATTCTATACAACTGTGCAAAATAATAAAGAAAAAAACTTGTTGTTTTATATTATCTATTAATAAAATAAATCATTTAAAGATAACGTCCTTAGATGGAAGGACTGTCTAAGCCATCTGCACATCATGGCTGTTGGGATGGACAGTCGACGAATAAAAAAGAAACGAATATAAGCGTATAATAAATAATTTAGTTTCTAGAAATTAAAATAAAATAAAATGTGCAGCTCACTAAAAATTATAATGAGTAAAAATTTAGAAAAGTTTTGGAATGGTTTATATTTCATTATAAATATAATTAGTGAATAAAATTATGTAGTTTAATTATTAATGATAGATGCTACCCGCAACTTTGATCTCTTTTTTGGACAAAAAGGAGTCTATGTCCGTTATCCTGAAGTCATCTATTTATCTAAATGTCATATTTAATTAAAATCCGTTCAGCCGTTTAAACGGTAAAGAGACCGATAGACAGACACTTTCACATTTATAACATTAGCTGTAGGTACTTACATTTACTAATGTGGAGAACATTAGTCATTGTTATAATCTTTCCAAAAATACTGTTATATTTTTAATAATCTTTATCATTCTTATTTAATGTCAATGCAGATATAAACGCTTTTATCATATCTACTTATTATTCTGTATGTATTGTATTTTTTTAACCTGTGATATTTGATTAGTTACAGTTGGGAAACCTACCGAAGCATTGACCTACTCCCAATCAGCATAATGCTATATTATAGGAACTCCAAACCGTAATTTTAAATTACATTAAAAAAGGACGAGGTTCTCAATTTATGTTTATTTTTAGATATAATTAGAATTTGTTCCTACAGGAAGGATTTGACAATTCTTTTTATTTGAGATCTGGTGCCATTCATATGATCCCATATAAGTTTGATCAATATCTGAGCAGTTCTTTTTGAATTATCTTTGAAATAATCTATGTTTGAAACCTACCTATAAATAATTTGTATGGGAAAATGGAACTCTTGTCTTTTAGTTCTTTCCTTGGAATTTTTTAATATTTTTTCACCTTTTGAAGTTTTATTGAGATTAACAAATGTCAATTTAGTTTTAAATAGAGTTATTAATCATCATCATTATCAACGAACTGCTGGATATAGGTCTCTCCCAAGGCGCCCCACTTTGCGAAAAGGGCTGGAGATCGTCTTCAACCAGTAGCCCTACCTATATCGTCGCTCCACCTTGCTACGGGGCGTCCTACGCTACGTTTGCCAATAGATGTATTAATACCTCCACGATAAAAGCTGTATGTTATAGATTCAAACAACTCACATCTTATAATGTGTTGCATAATATAGAATAAACAAATACTACTTTTCCACTAGATTTACTTTGAAAAGAAATAATATTGCTATTGTGTTGGAATGTTGAATAACGCTTGTACAAAGAAAACAGATGAATATGTAAAATTAACTGCGTCGGGTTGCCCGTTGTTTGCACTGAGTACATTCAAGTATATTAAGCAAGTATTGTTATGAAAGTAGTTGTCTAGTATCCGACTAAAACTAGATTTCGCAACTGAATTTTTTTCCACGCACAAGCATAATCTGGAATCACCTTCCAGCAATGATGTTTCCGTAACGATACGATATTGAAAAGAGCTTATACCTTCTTAAAATGAAGACAACGCACGACTGGTGAAGATGAACTAAAAACTTGTTTCTCCCCAAAGTTAAAAAAAAACTGAAGTCGAAGAAGAATGGATTTTTTTTAATTTAGAAAACCAACAGTAAAGGTTTCAATCTAGTATAATGGCGTAACATAAATGTATGTCATGTTAATCAATGCCATATAGTAAATTCCTTCAGAGAACAAGAAAACAAATGTCTACTCGGCATATGGAATGGTGCATCTGCCAACAACAGTATACGCTGGTGAGTTCTTCAAAGATAATGATTCGTGCACCTGTCTACGCCAACGATATACCTTGGCTGGGCACTAGTATACGCACGAAACCAGGTCAGTTAGTTGTTAAAGATATCCAAGAAGGATCGCGTGGTGTTTTCTTCTTATCTTGGTAGTTTCAGGCCGGACATTAGTTAACATTTGAGTGACAATATTAACAAATTCTTTCACAAATATCAGTATCCCGTCACTATCAAATAGTGAGGACGAGACACCTAAATATCTGTACCAGGTAGTTATTTGCCATAAAATTATTCATGTTAATACCCGTTAATAGTATAAATAATGTACTACAAGTAGTTAAAATTATCCATCGAATTGTATCAACTAGGAAAAAAATTAATCTAATTAATTAATTGATAACCTGTGGGAAGACAACACATATTTTCACGGAACAAGCAAAGCAAGAAATAAACGAATGGACTGAATAAACAAAATGCAAAAAAAAGGCATGGACCTTCAGTTTATAGACAATAAAGGCGTAACTTATAAAAAAAACAAGGTAAAAACACGAAGGCTTCCATAGGAGACCGCGTGGAGCTAGACCTGATAGGGAACGTTGCTAGACAACTAATATACGTTATTAAGAATCCCTTCGCCCCATATGAGAACTGCTAGTCTTATAGCTTCATTTTCATACGATTTCTATTGGAAATCAAATCCGGGGAGGTTAACAGTAATGCGGTGTAAAATGTTACAGGTTACGCTACCGTCCGACGGTATAGTAGAATGGTGTCGCGTATTTATAGATTCCTAAAATAAACATCGTATTGTGTAAATCAATACGGCTCATAACGTAGTGGTGTATTTGGTAATCGGTTATTACTGTAGTTTAGAATAGAATAGAAAATCATTTATTCAAATAAACTTACATTGAAGCACTTTTGAATTGTCATAACATTTTTTTTTAATCTACCGCTCATTCAGAATGCTGTCTCATCACAAGAAGAACAAGCAAGAAACTTGTGTGTTGCTCTTTTGAATAATTTATTCTTACTTACAATTTAAGTTTGTGTGAATACAAACTACCGATTAGCACTAATTCAATAAAATAATAAAATAGAAAAAACATTCAATACACATTTAGATTGTATGGTATTTAATAATAATGATAACCCTGGACAATACACGCAGAGCCATCTTGTTCCAAGCTAAGCTAAAATAAGCTTGTGTTATATACTAGGTAACTTTTGGAAATACTTACTTAACTTAAACACTTGTAAATACACACAATATTAGATATATCTGACGGCCTCGGTGGTCTAGCGGTTTAGCACACCGCCCTACTACCGATGGTCGCGGGTTCGATTCCTCGCATGGCACAAACATTTGTATTCATGAGTATGATTGTTTGTATCGGTCTGGGTGTTTTCTATGTATGATATATGTATATGTATTTACAAAAAAAATATCTATGTACAAATTTGTATCAGTTGTCTAGTACCCAAAACACAAGCTTTAGCTAGCTTAAGTTGGGTCTAGATGGCGATGTGTGAATTGTCCTGAGATTATATTATCATAATTATTAGATATACCTACGTCTAATTATTTCTTGGTATTACACAGGTATTATTAAATAATAGAAAAGTATTAGTAGGTACTAGTCTAGTAATTACTATTTTTACTTTATCACCCTCAAGCATCGATAATAACCCTAACGAAGGTCTTTTTATAGTTTTTCTGAAAACTGATGAGTTACAGCGAGGGTTGTGTTGATAGCGATCTATTGCATGCGTCATGTAATGATTTAGTTGCAGTTCTTACTTTCATGCCTTCTAAATGATAAATTGGTTAGAAATAACTATTTTTAGTGTATAAAAAGAAAAAAACTATATTATTGCAGGGAATTAGCAATTACGATTTTATAAACTCGTTTTTTATAAACGAGTAACGTAAAGTACTAAACTAATGTTAAAAAAATTAAGTACTGTACAATAATTGCAGGCTTGCGAAATCGGGGCACGTCGTTAGTATTAATATTAGAAAAAAACTGAAATAAAAGTAGATAGTAACAACAATAATTTCTTTATTGATTATTTATTATTTGAATGGTTTTAAAAAATAGATATCATTATTTATAAAAACGAAACGGTTGTTATAGTAGATACCTAGAAAGTATTACGATACATCCTCAACGGCGATCGGATCGGACCACCAAGCATGACGCAAGAAGGTGCGCTACCGAGAAAGACACCTGCGATGAGTCAGTATTTCAATTCCCGCATTTTAGAATTAAATTTAGTTTTTCTCTATTTTTTTTTATTCTTCCGCCAGCGACTTCATCGGTCTGGGTGTTGGTGTTTGGGTTTCTATGTATGATATATATGTATTTACAAAAAAAATATCTATGTACAAATTTGTATCAGTTGTCTATAACTTAAGTTGGGTCTAGATATATTACGAAATTACAAACTCGTTAAACATTACCAATATAAAACATATAACACATCGTCAGTAGGGGACCAGTACCCAAAGTAGAGGGGCATGGGATTCTAAGTAAGAAGCCACAGGGTCCATTGCTATCAATGAAAGAGATTTCGATTGATGATGATTCGCCATGATGGCTAACTGACCGTATATTATGGTCATCTCATCACCATCCCCTTGTTTCACCCGCGTATACCGTTCTTACAAGCGGGTGGTTTTATATTCCTCCAGAAAGAGCAGAGTACCAACAGGTGAATTAAGAGAGGAATCTCCTCATAACGCGATCGGTACCAAGAGCCAACGCCTTTGATACTGTCTAGTTGGAGCCCCTTGAGATATTGATTAGGACTCTCGCTATAAGATTATCAATTATCTTGACAATTATCGTTGCTAGTTAGTAAACGTATTACATAATAATTCTAAGAAATAGAAATAATATTACAAAATACTATACGGCTGTTAGATAATATGGGGTGGGCAGTAGCGTTGTCAATTTGGATATTAAGAATTGTTGTTTGTTCAAATCTGGCCGACACCTAAAAACTTTCTCAATTTACATTGTTGACTAGCTCTGTGGTGATGGCAACGCCAATAACAAACCAAATAAATCTCAGAGACGAGTGCACAGTCTCCTCGTGCCAAGTTATATTAATAATACTCAAAGTATATTTCACTCGATAGTAGACAATAAAATTATTCTACAAACAAAGCAAACGTTAATTTAATATTAAAACTTTAGAGCGAGTTAATTAATCTG
Source organism: Achroia grisella (assembly GCF_030625045.1). Taxonomy (NCBI): domain Eukaryota; kingdom Metazoa; phylum Arthropoda; class Insecta; order Lepidoptera; family Pyralidae; genus Achroia; species Achroia grisella. The sequence goes on from NW_026712590.1 coordinate 991,253, forward strand.
GAAGTTTAAAATCAAACTAATTGTTAATAGTCATTATAAACATGTCAGTTAAATAGGAGGCCTATAATTCTAAAATTTAAAAGCGAATTATCCTCAATTTAAACTCCGCGAAAGCAAATTAACTATTTAAACGGAACCTTATCTAAATCTGCGACCGAGGGTGACCGTCGGTCATTACAGTTGATGTAAACACCCTCTGTCTCGGGGCCTTTAGGGCGACCATATACGAGCCACTTTGACATATTACTCTAATTAAATAGATAAAACTAGCATTTGTCTAAACTAATATTGACGACCTCGTTGGTCTAGCGGTTTAGCATACCGCTTTACTTTCAATGGACGCGGATTCGATTTCTCGTACAGTGCAAACATTTATAGTCATGAATATGATTGTCTGTATCCGTCTGGTTGTTTTATTATATTATATTATATTATATTATATTATATTATATTATATTATATTATATTATATTATATTATATTATATTATATTATATTATATTATATTATATTATATTATATTATATTATATTATATTATATTATATTATGTATGTATTTACAAAAAATATACATCAAGTATTTGTATTACAACTAGCAGACTCAGTCAAGTGTTGCTATGGCTAAGGTTCTTGAATAAAATAATATTGCGAATATAAATTGAGATGTATGCTATCCTATTTTTCAAGTTCTACTTACCGTAGGACTAGATGATGCCATAATAATTGTCTAGTGTTATTTAAAAAAAATTATAAAGAAGAATAATTTTGTTTTTTTGTAAGTCAATATGATAAATGAATAAATTTATATGCGGTCGAAGTGGGAGCGAGAGGTATACCAGTGAAATCTCTACAATCTTCTAAAAGATTTCACATACGTTTTTGTTAGATCTAAATCCAAATTGTATAAGTTCCATGACAAACATATAAAGAACTTTCATATGTAATGTAGAATGTAGTTATGATAACGATAACTCGTCTAAATAGGTTCCAATCCCCAAAATTATGCATGTGTGATGTGTGTTTAATACAAAAATCGTTGTTGTGTTGTAACTGTGTGGTTTACATGTACAACATTCGGTACTCGGTGAAAAATAGAAGTTTTAAAACTCCGCTACTTATAATAAGGCTAGTTTCTTTTAACAATCACGCTACTAAAGTGAGGGACACACCGAGAATATTTACTTATAAATGTTATTAAACTCACGAGTGCGCTGTAGTTGTTATCCCGGATAGAGTTTTCCGACGTACTGTCAACTGTCAACGAACATGCTAAATATAACACCTGACTCTAACAACAGGGGCAAGCCTACTGTCATCTCTCCGATTACTTTAGTTCGTTATCAGTGTGTCCATATCAGAAGAGTCAGTTAGAAATATTTACTTATTTCAGTAAACAATATTGTTTTTTCGAAGAAATGAGGCAGGAAGTACAATGTTTAAGTAAAACTAATTTACTGCTTTATAACTGTTAATTAAAATTTAGAGATTAGTTGTTTTGTTGGATAATGAACTGATTTAACAGAAACGGGCAAATTTTTTTTGAGTAAATAATGAATAATGTATAATTTCTATTTTTTTTTTAAGAAAGACAAGAAATACCTGTCGTTGTTTTTTTTACCAAATGTAAAAGAGCCCTTTTCAATTACTTTATTCCTAGTTTTCACAATCTACAACACATTTAATAAATATCATCGACATCTCGGTGTGCCCACAACTTTCATACAAGTCACCCAACACCTATGCGTGTCGACTGTGCATTCAACAACGTCACGTGACTTCCATGAAAATAATAATAACAGACCTACACAATGGTACTGGTCTTTTTTTATGTTGAGGATACAGGTTGGCCTTTGTTATCGAAACGTCGGAGTAATCTCTAATAACAAACAAGGTAACGGCCCACCTGACGGTAAGCGGTATCACGATATCACATAATCGTATGATATCCGTGATACACAGAAGTTGGCATTTCAGAGTACTAAGATATTATGCATGACATCCGTGATACTAATGTTCTGTCGTTTATATAATAACTGTAGGTAATTTTTTAATTTTTAAGGTTACTAATTGAAGGTAAGAAAGAAGAAACCCCTCCTTCCTTCAGTCGTCGTATTACCTGTCAGGAATACCTCATGTAAAATATTTTTTCAAGTTAATAAAATATGTTTTGGGTAAAATATGGTAATTTGTTCGGGATAGTGGTTATTAATAACTAAGGGATCTATAGGGTTGAAATGTCTGGGAGCCGTCTGGAAATCTTATGATACTATTGCTTTCTAAACTGAAAAAGTTTTAATAACTCTTTATTACTATTTATTTTATACGTCTATCTATAGAACACACATCTAATGTTTATAGAATTAAAAAATATATAAATAAATATTAGTATTTTTAACTTCATTCTTTTATCTATAATTCAAGCTTTTATCTGTGGAGTTCTTGCCACTTCCCATAAGCTTATGTTTTATTTTCTGTTATTCTTTTTATATGTTGACATAATACGACTCCAAATTTCTCCTTATAGTGCTTGTCTTCACGTAAGTTGTAAGACTTTTTCTGTGGTTATAACTGAGTTTTGACCTTCCTCTTTCCTCCTTTCCTTACCTTCTATGCTTCCTTCAATAATACTTCATTATGAAGTTTTCATTTAATACACCTAAATACTAAAAATAGGTCTGTTCCTTAAAAAATAAATTACATGTCAACTTGGAGGTATAATTAAAAATTCAACTAAGTATACAATTTAACACAATTTAGATGGATTCTGACCGCCATATTTATCAGACTTCATGCAGTCTGTGAAAATTTTGAAAAATTTATATAGTATAAAATTAAGTCGCTTCGGCTGTCTGTTCGCTTAGATCTTTTAAAGTACGCAACGGGTTTTAATAGTTATTAGCCTTAGATAGTTCATTCAAGAGGAAAAAATTTGTGTATAATACCTGTACATAATTTCGTAGCCGAGCCTAGTAGCTAGGTTACTATAAAATAAAAGAACTTTAGTTGCCATCAAAATTTATACATATCAATGGTGAACACCATTGGCTTGGATCATATATTTTATTGTATGTATATTTCAAATGTAAACGTCATATTAGTATTTCTTTATTTTCATATAAGAGATTTACAGATTCACGCATTTACAGTTCATTAAAAAAATAACAACACTAATCTGTGTTATAACCTCGTATTCACTTAACGTTCTCTTTTTTTGTTATTAAGCTCCTAATTGACGAAACTTTTAGTCTTCAAGCTTTTAATTATACTTATAAATTAAATTATTTAGTTAATGTTTTTATTTCTGATCCGCCTGTTAATTTCGGAGATTAACGCATTCAAATAAACGAGTTCTCTAGTATTAGTTACATTGTTATATATAATGAAAAGTAATAAACCAACACCATAGAAAAAAACCTGTACTAATATTCTGCTTTGTGAAACTTCAAAACACAGGCTTAAATAAACTAACTAATATACCGCGCTTCTGCCTATCCTCATGGGACTCGGCATGAAGTTACGAACATTGTTATAACTTGCTTGTAGAATATATTTGTTGTCCAGATTATTATAACAATATCGTTTATATTATTTTCATACCTGTTGCATTGTATACCAATACTATTTCTCTTCTTTTCTTTATATCAATCATGCAAGGCCATGCTCCTTGTAAGGCCTATTACTAATAAGGCGCTTCAATAATAACTTATAGATAATGTATTAAAAGGAGCATATGGGAACTTTAAAAATGTAATATCTATTTGAATATTAATTATTGTTTTATAACTTACGAGGTGTGTGGTTACAGAGATGTTTTAGGTAACTTGAATGGTATAAAGCAGTTGACAGCCTCTGTGGTCTAGCGGTTTAGCATACCGTCTTACGTTCAATGGTCGCAAATTCGATTCGTACATTCAATCATTGTATTAATGAGTATCATTGTTTGTATTGGTCGGGGTGATATGTGTATTATGTATTTACAAAAATGTTAGTGTGTTACTACTGACCTTGGCCTAATCTCAAGTAATATATGAATTATTCTGTAAAAAAAATGAAAGCCAGACCACCTGATGGAAATGGAAGGATCAGATAACCGTAACATCTCTTATCTGTTATCATTATGAGATTTAATGGCTGCTGCAGGAGTTGTTACCATTAAGAGTTTTAACAGCGAATGAAACATTCAAGGCTATGCCAAGGTCAATTACTAAAAAAGGCATCTCTTCCATAGTGACTTATTGATAATATAATATATGGAGCAGAGATGGATCGATATTATGTTTATAAACATAATATCCATGTGAGTATTAAATGTATATTGTATTTTTATGTTCATATTCATTATTACAATTTTTAATTGTTGATGTTTCTGTGGACCAAATCTATTAGTTTATAATTACATTTCTCGTACAAAATATCTCTGCATTGTAGGAAATAAAGGACTCATTTCACACAAAAGTCAACTTTGACTCGGTATGTAAATTACGGCTTAATGAACACAAGCGATATAAAGTACGTAACAATACCCTTTTTACTGTAAATATAATTTGGGTAAGCTTTTTTATTACCCGCGGACATACGGTAATGATAATAACTTTTATAATTTCTAAATCCATACTAATATTATAAAGAGAAAGCGGGTTTTGTGTTAAGGAATATTGTTGTAGAAATGATGATAATTTGAATGAAAAGATGGCAATTTGAAAAATTCTTTCACAGTTTAAAATATATCTACTCTGGCATAATGCCAGAGTGACATAATCTGTATTATTATATTAACAAGTGTTAATACATTTCAAAATTAATACAATGACGAGCATACATAGCGAAAATATAAATCAAGTATTTTTTTTAATAGATATACAAACTATACTGTTGTACAATTATTAGTGTTTTGTTACATATATCTTTTATTAATATTTAAAAAGAATAGATCATAACGAAAAAACACGATAGTTTATAGAAAAAAAAACAAAAATTGTTGTAGATTTATGTTTTTTTTAATATGGGTAAAATATTTCTTTAATTAAATCTTCATTGAAATATAACTCGTGAGTCACTTTAAATTAAGGTCAATTTTATTGCACAGCAATTGAAAACAAGTGACCCAGACAGCGAGCATTGATATCGAGTTCAACCTCATGAACTGATTATTTAATTTAGAAGTTATTTGATAAAAGATTAATAAAAACATATCCTATAAAATTTCTTTGAAAATTTCTTAGTCGCGATTAATTTACAAACAGTATCATGTCGTTGAACTATCGTACTCTTAGTACTACTATAGTATTTTTAAAACAAACTAGTTTTGTTCATTGTTGTAATAAAAATATATAAAAGGTATTTCCTTAGAGATTTCCATTTTTACAACTGACTTGTCACCTTTGAATAGACGATACAATAAAACTATTTAACCAATCTGAAAACATTCTTTTGTTTTCTAATGCTAAATTCAAGAATATTTTCATCTTCTTGAATTTAGTATTCGCCAAAATGATTAAGTAACGTAACCCGTTATTGATTGTTAGAACTATTTAAATCTGTATTGGAAAATAACTGGCCTACTTTATTTTTAAATTCGTTTGAGAGCATTATGCAATTCACTGATACGCTTATACTGATCGTCCATACTATACTATATACTATTATAAATACGAAAGTGTATCTGTCTGTTTGACACCTATTCACTATGAATCCACTAAAAATAAAATATTAAGCGTCATCATCTAAATAAATAAATTTTATTATAGAGATAGATATACTAAATACTAAATATTTTTTTATGTAAATATATATTATACATAGAAAACACCCAGACCGATACAAACAATCGTACTCATGAATACAAATGTTTGTACCATACGAGGAAGCGAACCCGCGACCATCGGAAGTAAGACGTTGTGCTAAACTGCTAGGCTACTGAGGTCGTCAAATATAAGTATATAAAGTACAATGTTTCACCAAAGAAATAGAAAAGTCAGCGTAAATCGAAAAATATACTACTTGAATTGTTTACGTAGACGCAATCATAGGCGTATCACATATACAAATGGTAGAAGAAAATAATTTCAATACATTGAAATTCTTTTCTTTTAACATTTGCGGAAATAATTGATCTTATGAAAACAGAAATGCATTGAAATCGACCTAATTTAGATGCTACGACGGTACAGACAGACAGGCAAATGCTTCAATCTTGTAAGGCTCTTGTTTTTAGGTCGGCGGTTATATAACTTGTAACTAACTTGACCTATTTTCTCTAAATAAACGGTACTCTGCGGTGACAGCTCGGTTTCTGTAAATGCAAGTCCAGAACGATCATATTTCTGTTACAAATCATCTTTTAAACGATAATTTGTACCTTCTTCATCTATTACACATCATATGCTTAATACTGCATATAAAATATTTGAAACTAAACTTTAATGCTAAATCTTTAAAGTGTGTTTTGTAAAATTTGAGATTTTAAAGTTTATATACACAGTTAATTTATTAAGCGCGCGATATAATGAAATGGTAAAACGTTACAAAGTGAAAACTGTCAGTTTGTTTTTAAATGTTTTACTTAAAAATGGCAGCTCAGGCATGATTTAACGATTCTATTATATGTAAAGATTTATGATGTACTATACAATTCATATATATTTAAGTATATTAAATTTGCAGTTGTAGTAGTTTATAAACAATATGGTAAGTAACAAATAGTAAATAAACCTTCCGTGAATTCTAACAAGCATTAGATGAGGCCTGGGCTCAAGGACATGACCTCAGCACCAACCTTTCTTGGGCCCCATTAAAAATGAAAACCCTATTAGGAGCACGAACTCGCGGCAAACTACTGAACCAATTTTCGTGAAACTTTACATGATGACCCTTTGATATTACGGCCCAAAGACGTTTAGAAGTGGAATGAATAACTTCATGTTGTTTCAAGTATTGTTCAGATCAACAATTTTCCGAATGTCAACGTATTTTAACTTGAAAAAACTCTGACAAAGTTTCGGGGAAACTTATTTGTTATGACTCTGCCTATTTGTAATGGAACTCTTTGAAGTTGAAAAAATATAATAATTGTTTAGGGCACAGAATAAAGTATCATGAAATAGAGAAAAAGAAATATAATCAACGTCTTTGTGATAGACTCGATCCATTGGCTTGATATTGGCAAGACATTGCATCTCTGTGTATTTTCTACCGCATATATTGTGTTCTGAGGAACTGTTCGGATTACCAGCTGCTGAATTTCACCATCGCACTGCTCGCCAGAAACTAAAATCTTGATCATCTAGATGAATGACGGTCGTCCATTTTGCGTTTTTCGATAAACTTTTTGGCACGCACAACCATATATACCTTCAAGAAAAGTACATTATCCTTCTTAAAAGGCCGGTGCTCATATGCGGCAGAAATCACTAACTATCAGGTGAGCCGAAAGCTCGTTTGTTCCCTGTACTTTAAAAAAGCATAAACCAAATTCATGATGATTTTAAATTAGGTGTGCAGTATATAGAGAGTAAGAGAGACAGAAGGCGAAAGGAAATTCTTTAGTTATAGGTACTACAATATATATACACATATTAAAATTTTGCTTCAGAATGTTTGTTGGAGATAAACTCCGAAACTATATGATCAATTTTTATGATACAAAAACATTTTTATATAGCGTAACTCAAACTTAAGTGTAATTTAGGGCAAATTAAAAAAATGCATCAAATTCGTTTCATGTTAAAAAATAAAAATTAGTCGAATACAGGACCTCCTCCTTTATTGAAGTCGGTTACAAAGTAGGTTACTTTTGCTTCAAGAAGTGACGATCAATATTTTTTTTTATTTAATATAATAAAGAATGGGCAAAGTTATATGTAGTATAGTATATATATATATATTAATATGGCCTGCTATACTGTCGTTGCTACGTGATACTGGGTAGCAAATCGTAACGAGAAGTTAATAATGATTACCTATATATATATCACTGTAACTCTTAGAGTTATAATGAAACATTTATATAAAAACGAAGTAAAAATATAAATGAATTAATTAATAGTTTTATTTATTATGCAGGCAAATATGGTAAATATTTATTTACATTTTTACATGCCACAATCGTGATGCGCCTGAATCTGAGATGCAAAAACTTTACAAAATAAATTTTGTATAATTATATATAATTTATAGAAATAGTATAACGAAGTAGTGATATTTGAAAATTTTAAATATAAAAAAATGTAAAAAAAATACATCGCTACTAATAAATTTATAGTGAATTACGAGAACCACTAAGTCATAACGAAATGTAACGTACAGTAATAATAAAATATATATATATATTTTTCAGATATCCAGAATAAAACTTACATTTTTATAATACTATGAAATTATTGTAAAACAAATAAATGATTTTAATAGAGTTTTAATCGGAATGTGACAATTTCGCTGTTTTATTAGTTTACAAACTGTGGGACACTAAACATAATATTACAAATATTTGGTTTTGATATACGAATATGTCTCTTACAATTAACCATATAAGAACCATTATTAACCCGCGGTACATAACAATTACATCGTAATCGAATTCGGACATTTGTATACGCACATACACATAAACTATTTTATACACCTCAGTTTTGTATGCAGGTAGAAAAATAACTCTTGCCACACTCACATTAAGTTGAAAATAGTTTAATCTAATTTTGAGATATGTAACCTACTGGTTTGAGGGACAACTTGCATTTGCGTTTCCAAAGTACAATCTTACCGTGTGAAAATTATTCGCATCTACATTAAAAAATAGACTTTATAAACGGACAATTAGAAATGAGAAAATTGAACGTAAAAGCCAAGTCTCTTGAGATGTTCTGCTTTTGAAGTAGTGGCCACGGCCGTGGGCTCAAAGGGGTGCAAGCGGGTGTAAGGGGGAGTATTGGGGCAGCTAAAGCCTTTCCAGGTCTACTACTACGTTAGTATCATCGCGGCGGTCGAGAGACAAGCACGGATGGCGCGCAAAGGATCGCGCGTGCGCTTTTTGATTTTTTTTAAACCGTAATATCATGCATACCGTCGACAATAGTTTATTTTTTATTGCTTATTAAAATTATTTTGTGTGCCAGTGTTATGTTGTCTGTGTATGTGTGTTGGATTAAATGGAACGAAGTTTAATAGATACGAATCGAGGTACGAGTAGCTAATGCCGGGTGAATGTATGACCTACTTGCTCATGATAACCTGGTAACTTGCAATTTCTACAATTAACTATCAACAAAAAGTTTTTATTTGCTCTCGAAAAAAAGGTGCTCGAATAGAGGCTTGTTGAATTTAAAAATAAACGTGTCCTGTCGGAAAGCGCGGGAAACCACATACGGGCGGGTTAAATGGCGGGAACACTGTACAGGTATCAACAAAGTACGCGCAACATTCTCTCTTATTAAAATTTCAAGTAGAATTTAAAATGGAAATTGTACTGTAATCCTGCAAGCAACGGAATGTTGCGGGGAAATTGAGAATTAAAATATTAACCAAGTACTTGTAATAATAACTTTCACATAAGAAGAACGTCTTATTAATTTTAAACTTCCACGAACTTCGTAGCGCAATATTAAATGATATGATCAACACATTCATTGAAATATAGCTACGGATTCTACTCTTGATGACTTCCTTGTATTGTAACCATAAGAAATTATTGTTAATGTGTAAGGTAATATTGTATATAATATTAATATTGTTAATATTTTCTTATACCTTCACGACTGTTATTTCAGTTGGTGGTAGTCAGAGGTGTTAAATGTCGGCATTATGGTAACCACAACTAGTGTCATACAATTCGCAGTACAGAATATACCCCATATAGAATCAAACGGGACAGACGGAAAACCTACCGTCGCCGTCTCTCGGATTTAGATATTTAAGTTAATCATAATTACGATTTCAATCATTTACACCCCTTGTGACTAGCGAACGAAAAGGTCCCAAGTCATTTGTGTTCTTCTACTTGTAATATATTTCAGTTCATTACTCTTAGTAATTAGGGACCATATGAAATCAGGATAACTACTTTTGCCTGTTACATTATTTTGTTGTTACTATCCACCCTTTTTTCGTTAATTCTTTAAATATAACACAAACTTTAGTTTCTTTCCCATCAGCTCGCCAATTCTTTGTACTAAGAAATTTAGACAATTTAGTTTTTCAACAGTTCTTACAGCTGATTCGATTACAGAGCAAATCTACAAGTACAGCCGACTCCATAGCTAGTTTTGAGTCGACTTTCAGCTCTAATATGTAACAACCAATATCCAATTACTTTGCCAGTTACCAGTAACACGCACTGGTTAAGAACTTGTGTCTTCTGCTTAACAATTGTTTCGCCTAAAATGCTTTAGTTCTGTTATGGATCCTACAATGGTTTCAATCAAAAGGCCCTTAAACATACACCAGGCTCACAAGTCCGGGAATTGCTTGGACTTCCCTCTCTGCCATACGATGGGCCCGGGACCAATTGTAAGAAGTTTGTCTTATACCAAAACTATAAGCATGTATTCTCCATAGCCCCTTAAACGGCCTGAAGTTTCCTGTATAAAAAGTATAAATAGTAAATCAAAATAAAAGTATACCGGTCAGTTACTTTCATGTTCTAATTCTGAGGTCATTTAGATATGAAGACCTGACGCAAACCTTCAATAATTTAGATTTACTCAAGACTTTAGACTTGAGAAATTTATGAAGTTCCCATACAAACTGTCATTCCGATTGAATTTGACCAATTTATATTTTATTTTCAATATAATTGTATTACGGCTACTCGACGGTAAGTAGTAGTAAGTTGAATTGATGATTAAGTGAATTATAGTCCAAAATTCAACATAATCAATTCAGTGGTTTAGAAATAAAGCGTAGCGAAAACTAAAACTCACTTTTGCAATTATAATATTAGTATATTAGCTGAGACACTTCTGCGTATTGATAATTATAGGACAAACTTAGTGCCTGATATGTACTGTACGTTAAAGTAATACAATAGAATGTCTTATAGGACCTACAATCAGTATGTGTTTCCAGGTATTAAAAGTTTCATATTAAATATTTAGACGTTTGAAAATTTACCAAGTAAGAACAATTTCTTGTTTCTAAGTTTCTTAACTAAAAATACATTTATTTATATACATAAAAGATATGTAAGAAAATAATAATAAATTAATGGGGACTTTATCTGCTTTATAGAACCCAATACAATAATTATTAGAATATTTCTTTGTTTTTCTGTGGGTTTGGGCATTATTGAAAACAACTTAACCGATTCAGGTGCAATTTTCACAACTATATTGTGATAAAATTTACTTAAATGTTTATGTTTATTTTATTCCAATCGGTTATAAATAAAAAAAGTTATGCAGGTACAAAGGCGCGTGTTTGGCTAGCGATAATAAATTAATATTTTTTGTGACAAGCTAACATATCAATCTCAAATAAGAGATCTTGTCCCACTCCCGCAGGATCTTAAAATATATTTTCCTAATTATTTGTTACTAATTTATTTATATTTAAATTTAAAATTATTATTCCTTGTTACTAATTTCTAATCACTTTCGGTCTAAATGCAAATATTAAACGGTCTCGATGGAATACTTCCGACGATTGCGAGTTCGATTCCTTGCACAATAAATATTTGTATTCCTGAGAATGATTATTTCTATAGATCTCGGTGTTTTCTATGTATACTATGTGTATTAGTATTTACAAAAAAATGTACATAAGTAAGTCTATCAATTGTTTAATATCCATATCATATGGCGTTCTGTGAATTGTCCTGAGTAATTATTATTAACTTCTTAGCCTTCTCGGCTCTTATTTAACTCTCTTTTGTATATATTAATATACATTATCTGTTTGAAATTAGAATAACCAATATTTGACTACATGTATAGATAAAGAAAGCAAAACTTTTTCCATATCACCTACAACCCTTTCGCGCCATTTCAATTTCTTTTACACACTGTATATTTTTATTATACTCGACATTTTTACGATAAAAAGGAACGCCGAGATGTAGTAGGTGAAACATAAATGTCGCATCTAAACGTCTACGAGACTTCGTAGCTATGTGCTACGGAGCTTTGGTGCTACGGCCTACGGAGCGGTTGTCTATGCTATCTTTATTACACCACTTTTATCTGTTACAAACTGTAAAACCGTGCACAGTAGATTGTTAAGTTGTTCAAGTTTGGGTACAAAATTTGAATGTATCATAAAATCATCGTAATTAACTTTGTAAACTCGAAAAGATATTGATTAGTCTGTTACACTCTCGCGTTTTAACGGCTTAATCAATAATCATGAAGCTTTATCGCGAATCTTTTATGGTCAGCCGAAAGAAGTTACAGTTCGAAATTATTAACTGAAAATTCTACATGTACATATTTTCACTTGAATAGAATATTTAGAGCTGAAGAACAGAGTTTTAAGAGACTTTAAAAATGAATTTCTCATCAAAACTGCATTATTTATTTTATAAAACTTTACAATTTAGAAGCTATGAAATTTCTATATTTCTATTATAGCGTTCCTGTATTATTTTTTCATAGGTATTTCATTTATCGAGCAGCTATATGACTATGACTTTTTGATGAAACAAAATATAAAATTATAAAGAAATAAAGACCGCATGGTAAATAAATAAATATTTGTTTGAAAATAGATACAAAAAAAAGAATTTCGACCGTGTCCTAACTTATCGGAGATATGTTGGTGGTACAAGTTTTTTACAGTAAGTAAGTACTGCGTGATCTATCCTCCCATGGGCGAACTAAAGTCTATCTTACAGCCTTATATCACTATTAAGGGAGTTCCTTACTTTCTCACCAATTTTGTAAAGGTCTGTCCACACGTGTTTTCCTGTTAAGACAAATAATCTATAGTAATATTAAAGAAAAAGTCAAAAAGTCATGAATAAAATTCATAACCATGCTTCATCAGTTTTGAAATATTTTTAGTCCACTCTATTCAAGTATAATATAAAGACTAGTATAACATCACCAATTAGTTTCAAAAATAACAGTCAATTTAGAATTATAAAAATAAGTATTTTCAAAAACGTTAACTTAAATAATAAGTATTTATTGTAAGTATAATTAAAAGAGAGAAAGTTTCAAATTAATTCAGAAGGTCAGTAAAAAATTCATTGTAACGATTTTTATGCACTTTCCAACGTATTGTGTTTCTTGTTTTATTATTATACCTAATTCTATTTTATTACCAGTATTTTGTATATATATTTCTGTATCTGTATATATCAAATATAAAAAACGTTCCAAAATTATTTTTTAAATAAAATCTAAAATTGTAATTGTATTTTTTACACAAGTAATTATAAAAAAGAAAATTATACTTCACAATAGTGATATCACTAATATACACAGTATTAAGCCTAGGTGGTATCAGTTTAGTACCTAGACTTGCTCCGATAGTCGCGGGATCGAACCTCGCACGGTACAAACATTTGTATTCATGATTATGATTGCTTGTATCCGCCTGGATGTTATCTATGTATGTATGTATGTATTTACAAAAAAGTCTTTGTATCAGTTGTCTAGTATCTGTTAATTAGATTGAGACTAGATGGCGCTGTGTGATATCCTGAAATATTATTATCAACTCATTTATTCTCCTCAATTTTACAACCCAATATGCGATCGTAAAAATTACTCATCAATCGGATCAAACCCGATGTTACCCGAAAGTAATTAAAATAAAGGTTATATGCCGCCGAGTGGTGTGTCACGGGGTGGAAATCCAATCAAAAACTGATTAGTACACATCACCTACTGCCTCAGACATGCTGACGTTGTTTTTTCTTATAATTATCTTGCCCCTTCATGTGTTCGTGGTTTATATACACATAACGTATTAGGTCTTTTAATTACTCAATTGATTTAAAAAAAAGTTAAAAAAGTTAAGTTCCACTATAGTTATTTTTTGTTTGTATTTTACCGATTATTGTACCGAGTGTGGATTTCGATGATTACAATATTTTGTTTGTTATAGAATAAATAGACAAACATAATAATCCTAATAGGCCTAACGTTTTAATTACGAGTACCAACGCATATATAAATTTAAATTGTTGTTCATGTAGTCAGCAAGAAATTGCTTTGAACAATAAGGCCGGCTTTTTGTTACCACATTTTTGTTTTAAATATGCTATTTTTTTTATATTATATTAGTAGTATTATTATTATTAAATTGATTGTATTTACAACCAACTTTTAAAAAAGGAGGAGGTAAATCCTTGTTATTTAGAAGTTAGCACTTTATATATAGTTCCGAAATGAAATTTTCGATATATGATGAGAAATTTTTGAGTTATTCTTAATAATGAGATTGAAATCGGTTTGTTGGAGTTTAAACAGATAATAAATACATAGATACATGTTTTTTGTAAATACATACATATTATACCGTGCGATGAATCGAACCCGCGACATCGGACGTAAAGCGGTATGCTAAACCGCTAGACCACCGATCACAATGAATAATATGTAAACGACATGATATAAACAAACAAGCAAAATATAATTGTAATGTTCCCCTTTCTGAAGTCAGTTGATAAGGTACAAAGTCAACGTAATATCAACATATAGTTGAAATCCTTGACTGCACAAAATGGATAAATTGGAAAATGGCGTCTTTGTTTCTGGGAAGCCGGAAGACACACATCCACTATGTGATTGACAGGTCGCTATTGGTATTCACTGGGTTATATATTCTTGTTTATTTACGACATTAATGGAAATACTTGTTTTGTTTGTGTAACACACCCAAAATCGAATATATATTATGTATAATATGTAGATATCAATTTGTTCTTTTAGTTTTAGTTTGGTTTGCTATAATTACATAACGTATCTGATAATGTATGCGCAATAAAATGATACCATCAAATTTATTTTGACGACCGATTTTTTTAAATAATAAAATATATTTTTTATTGTATCTGTATCCACCACTCCACAATGCCCTTCAGTCACTCAAAGGTTGACTGGAAGAAATCCCTCTTTTGGGATAAGTCCGCCATTTTTTTTTAGTCATATGTGTCTGTTAATATTTTGTATAATAAAGAATTACAAATAAACAATATAATTGTATTTTGACGGCCTCGATGGTCTTTTTGTTTAGTACACCACTTTACTCGCGGTCACAGGTTTGATTCCTCGCACAATACAAACATTTATAATCATGAGTATATGATGGATTGTATTGATCTGGGTATTTTTTATTTATATTATGTATGTATTTACAAAAAAAATATCTAAGTAGTTATACATCTATCTAATACCCATAACACAAACTCTGCTTACCTTGAAACTATATTGTGCTTTGTGAACTGTTCAGGGATATTATTATTAACCGAGGCAAACTTTGCACAAAGTCGTCTGCGTGGCTCACATGATAACGTGATATCCATATGATATGACATGATATGATAACAGCAATACGCTGTTCAAGAATTATATTATTATCTTGTTATAAATATATAACTATAGTAATGATTATTTATTAAAATCCGCGACTTTATGAATCAATTCCATTCGGGAATCTCAAAATGTGGTAACATTTTTATTAAAAATATTCTGTATAAAATTTCAGGCACAGCTTTACATAAAAATTATAGTGGAATTAAGAGTATATTTTTTTGAGGTTGGTTGAAAAGTAATACAATTTCGATGTGACTATAAACCTTTTGTATTTTTAACGAAATAATTGATTGGGTACACTTACATTTTCCGCTCTGTTTAATGTTTGCGCACATGAATTTCCCACTGACTCGGGGCGCGTCATTTTCAGAATCATTTCGAAATATTTAAAGAGAGAGAAAGTGTAGGAATTATTTAACACGTTAATTTATATTATAATTGAATACGATTTTATTGTCTTTAAATCCATACTCATATTATAAATGTAAAAGTCTGTCATTCTGTCTGTTTGCCACTGTTTAACATAAATAGCTGAAAGCATTTTGTGATTACAAATAGTATCACGAGGACGGACATAGGCTGTCTTTCATCTTAAAAAGCAAACGAAGTCACGTGGATTTTTAAATTTTTTTATTGAGGGTTTTCGGCTCTTTTTCGGTGCAAAGACTTATAGCACTGCGACCTGCTTTGTGCTCGCTGTGAAATGGATATTCTTAGGAACTATGGTTTTTATCTCCTGAGGATAAAGTACAGGTTACAACCACATAGTTTATGTAGTGACGTTTGCTCTTCAGTTTGGCAAAATCTGGAATATAGTTGTTAAGTCGCGTGAAAACGCTAACGTAATCATATATCGTTACGCCTTTTGTCCCAGATGGGACAGTTATTGTCCATTCTAAATCGTTATAGAACACAACATTTTATATATCTAACCTAATTTCGCTTGGTTTATTTAAACTTAACATAGCATAAACGATTCTTCTTCTCTCTCACGGTTTCGGTTCATGGTTTATAAGGCGTGTTTCCGTCATCGGAGAGTCAGTCAAATCTCTTATAATAAATCTACTTAACATCTTAAAATAAAGGTCTAACGTTTCGAAACATGCTAGATTTAGGAACGAAAAAAGTAATTTGAACACAACTGTTTCAGGCATCGTTTTCCAATACGTAGTTGGAAAAATCCGTAGAAATAAATCGTCCCAACATAATTGTATTGTCTCGGATATAGCTCCGTATAATCGAGTACTCGACGGATCGATTCGAGACGATGCGATGCAAGGGCGATCGAACAGGGCGGCGGACGAAATCGGCCAATCATACGAATAGGTATTATAGATACTTTCAATATCATATTCAGTACAACTCTATTATAACTTTTAGTTATGGTCAATTAATAATTAAGTACCTATTTATTTATACTAAATAGTGATAGTCATTCAGCACGCGAGCTATTTAATTAGATAATCAACCAATTTGATGTAACCGACCTAGCGGAGTTTTTACTATTTCTTTTACGTCGACAATTGATAATCTACGTCTACTCCGTCTAAGATAACAATCGTAAAGGTATAGTATTTATTTTATAATTATCATTGTTTTTTATTTTGATGCAATTGTATAATTACTAACTGAACCCGCAAACGTTGTTTTGCCATATTAAAATCGCTATTAAAATAGGGGTTAATGGTAGAAGGGTGAAAATTTATGGTTGTATGCATTTCTTAATGCCACATTATAAAAAAAAATAACTTATTATCCAAAGAATAAAAAAAAATTGGGGTGGATAACTTTATCACTTAGGGGTATGAAAAGTAGATAATAGCCGATTCCCAGACCTACTCAATATATATATAAAATTTCATAAAAATCACTCAAGCCGTTTCGGAAGAGTATGGTAGCTAAAATTATGACACGAGAATTTTATATATAAGATCAGTTTTTGCACACTGAAACAAATGTAATCTTACTAACGTACACTTTTTACAACAAATAAACCGACAAACATATCTCGCTGATGTTTCTAAAATAATTATTCAATGAAAAGGGATAAGCAGGTATTTATTTGCAGAAATTGGTTTACCCTCGGGCTTGGAGAATCCTAAAAGGTCCGTGCCTTGACCGGAAGTCGGCCATATTTTATTTATAGTCAGGTGTAGCGTCACGGTGGAAACCTTTTATAGGCACGAAAAAATACCTTTTTATATTTATTGATTCAAGGTATGGGGTTGAAACGTCATTGACGTGCACGTAAACGCAACGTAAAGTCTATTAAAAATAATAAACAGCTCCTTTTATTAAAACACGACAGGGTTTTATTAATTTTAGGAGTTTAATAAAAGAAGTTATTGTGGATACTTTTTAGATCATTTTTTACCAGATATAGACAATGTACCAAGGACTATTATCAACTATTGTAGATGGTTATTTAGGAGACCATCTTGTGATGCCATTAATAAAATAAATAATCCCTCTCTCGTATGAACAATCTTCATACGAGAGAGGGATTATTTATTTTAAACATATTAGCCATATAGACTGATATGTACGATTTAAAAGATGTTGAATTAAATATTCAATTAAAAAAATGTACCAATTGAGTTCGTTATATTGTCAGTTTTTCTCAGGAAAAATTGGTTTAAAATACATATTTGTATGTCTCGATAACCTCAGTTAATTTGAAATTCTGTTCTTTTTTTACTTTTTTTTTATTATGTTTTTAAAACATGGCAATACACATATTTGTAGACTGCCTGTTACAATTTTATTTTTATATATTACTTAGTACTGACCACTTACCACCAGGTGAGCTGTCACAGTTTTCAGTTACATACAAAATGCCAAAGATATTGGACATTACGAATGTCTATTTATTAAATAATTAACTCTGGACAATTTACACAGTGCTATAAAACTGCATAGTACTTAATAAGTATGTATTAAAAATTGAACATCAAAAATATACACAATAAGCAAAATAAGTATATAACGTTACTTTATATAGACAAACAACTAAAAATCTAAACGAAATTTGAACTTGTCTGTCAGTTGAACGAACTCACAGTCAGACATGAATTTATTATTCCTGAGTATCACGCTTACAGATGTACCTACACACGAGTGGTTTTAAATTGGCTACCAGACGTTTTCTCTTTCATTCTGAATTAATATAAATACGTGACAGTTTACAGCTGTTGGGTTGTTATACATATTAAAATAATAACTCTGGATGATTTACAGCGCGAGATATCTCAAGCTAAGCAGACCTTGCGTTAAATAGATATTTAATAACCCATATATATTTTTTATAAATACATATAATATACATAGAAAACACCCAGACCAGTATAAACAATTCTACTCATGAATACAAATGATTGCATCTTGCCAGGGTTGTACCTGCCAGACCGTCTAAACTATACAAAAAATATAAACATAGTTGTAAACTATTATTCGAGTATTTGTAAAGTTTTTTGTAAATAATGGAAGTTTTAAATTTATTTGACACTATTTTATTGTATTAAATTGTTGTTGTATGTTATATACGAGTTCGGTTCCGGGCATAGTACAATTTTTTGTATAGATGAGTATGATTGTTTGTTTAGAACTGGATGTTTTTTTATATGTATGTATTTAGTTTTACCTAAGTGCCGTTTGACGAAAGTCAGTAATTCGTTTTATGGAAATTGCGTAAGGTTTTACAACAAACTCCCAGAGTCTGTAGTCAATTTGCCAGAAAAAAATTCAATGGTGTCATAAAATATTTTCTTTGTAAAAAAGCTTATTATAAAATTGAAGAATTTATAAATGATAATAATGTTTTTGTAGAAAATATCTAACTTAAAATTCATAGCGCTGACAATGTTATCTGATTTAACAGAGATTAAGTGCGTAGCTGTTTCTATGTTGAGTGTCGCATGCCTAATCCTTGTTGTTAATTAAATATAAGTAATTCTATATTTATTTAAAAGAGCAACACACAAGTTTCTTGTTTATTCTTCTTGTGATGAATCTGCATTCCGAATAAGCGGTAGAATAAAAAAACTTGACTATTAAAAAGTGCTTATATTAAGTTTATTTGAATAAAGATTATTTCTATTTCTATTTCTATAAAAATATTTATATATGTATATATCCGTTATCCAGTACCCATAACACAAGCTCTGCTTAGTTTGGAACTAGATGGCGCTGTGTGAATTGTCCAACTTTATTATTATTATTACTGCAGTTCAATAAATATATACATTATTTATTATTACGTATTATAATATGTATATATTAAATATAATGTTGTATTTTTATATAACCCATTACTTTTTCTACGAACCAAATTAACGAATCGCGTTGTCGATACGAGTTACTTGTATTTCATAGAATACATTCATGTAACCACACCATCAAATGTATTTACGTCTCATTAATCTTAATATTTTGTAGTTATTATTAATATCCATGAGGCCCGCCTGATAGTAAATGGTTATTGCAACCTTTCTTGTGTCTCAATAGGCACTTTTAACAATATAAGTTCAAAAATATTCAATCTCAGATTTGAACAAGAAAAATATGGTAAACATTTTCTTTTTGTTTTATTTTCGGTCCGCATATCAAAGGATCGTAAATTTTCAACTGACTCCCTAAAGTAGGAGGTTATCAATGTGACTACATTTTTTGTGGAATTATACCCCGTGATATCTTAACTCTGCGCCGATTTTATATATGATGATTCTTTTTTTTTGCGTAATAATCTCATTCTAAGTGATTAATTCCCATTCTAAGTTTTTAACGTTTTCTGTATTTAAATATACTATACCATATGATAGCACAATGCAGTTTCTGTTCGACCTTACTCTACGGAACGATTTTTTTTCACGACCCAATGTTTTCCAGTAAAATTCCACCTGATATAAAACTCTCAAACAGGTATAAAAAATAACAGTTAAAATTCTTTTAACGGACCTCCATAGACATAAAATATGCAGATAAAAGAGAACAAATATTGGGCGGTAGAAATTTTATAACATTATTTTTACAGTTTAATTTCAATTGTCTTATTATTATTTTGAAATGAAATCATATTAAATTTATTGCATCAAAACAATACATTATACTGTACAGTAATGTTATTATTATTAAATAGTTTAAATAGATAAATAACCCTAGACAACTCACACTGCACCATCTAGTCCCACGGTAAGCAGAACTTGTGTTGTAGATACTAGACAACTGACATTAATAAATATATATGTTTTGTAAATACATGTATATTATATACATAGAAAACACCGACCAAATCACATTCATAAATACAAATGCACCGTGCGAGGAATCGAACCCACAATCATCGGAAGTAAAGCGTTGTGCTAAACCGCTACCCCCTAGGCCTATGGATATGCCTGTTTGGAATTACATTATGACTTTTATTATGTAAAAATATTTTTCTTATCGAATAACTGTTTGACTTGGAAACCGTTACTTCTAAACACGAAAAGCAAACAGCAACACGGGCATCACGAACTAAATTCGCTTTTTTCTCTATTGTAAGTTTCCAAATAAAGTAACAAAAAACTAAACTTGTTCTACCTAAACACTAGACGCAGATGGTGTCTCAATACACCAACCTACTCTGTTCAGCTTCTTAATGCCACGCATATTCGACGGCCTTGATGGTCTAGCGGTTTAGCACACCGCGTTACTTCCGGTGGTCGCTGGTTCGATTCCCCGCATTGTGCAAACATTTGTATTGACATGACTGTTTGTATCGGTCTGTTTTTTACGTATATTATATATAAATAAAAAAAAACATGTAAGTATTAACATCAGTTGTGTAGTAGCTATAACACAAGTTCTGCTTATCGTAGTTCTAGATGGCGATGTGTTAATTGTCCAGATTATTTATTTATTTATTTATATTTTTATTTAATATATATTATTTATAAATTGCGTCTTTTCTGGTATAACATACAATAAATGTAAATCAAATCAAATTGTATATTACTTTCGGTACAGTAAACAAACGGTATACCGTTTGTCCGTTTGTTTATGTGAGTGTATACACTCAGGTGTCATTTACCTACTTATCATTTCACATCAGGCGGACTGTCAACTAGATTTTCATTGTCTAAAAAATATAAAATATACAAGTATTTAATATATATTTTCCCAACTGAAATATACATTTCACAAAACTGTCTAAAATATAATTTTGCACTGACTTTAAACTGTATGTAACATGAGAGTTTGTTTATTTCATAATATTAATTTCGCAAGTCGACGAACTGCGAATGTGAAACGAAAGTTCAGACACCGGATTAACTAGCATATTATTATATGAATATCACACGTGGATGAATACACAGACAACAAGTTGGATTTCACATTACAATTAGTGAATACGTAGTTGATTATGTTATATTAATTAAAATATTTGTACTATTTAGAGCGTCGTTTACTGCCCAGTCTTATATAAAATCATATAAAAAATTATTTACTCATGTAAGAACATTTTAGCCGCTTATATCTCATGGTTTTTAATAATATTTTTCCCTACAATCCAGTTCAGTATATAGATTCGATTGATTCTTTTGTATGTAGATACCTTAAACAGGTGTCTATGGTTAATATTAAATGAAAATTGCGTGCATGAACAACTATCGCCATAGTTATTCGTGTACAGGATACCATAATAATTATATCATATTCACCAGTGTGTTGTATCTCATTTCCGACACAGCTTTAGGTCAACTTTCTTGAACACACAGATATACTCGTTAAAAACAATCGTATTTTTTTATATTACCTATAGTATATAGTTACGGGTATGATGGTGATTTCTTCAGAGTTATATTCAGTAAACTCTTTTTAATTTTTTGTTATAACTAAGATAAAAATTGAAATAAATCTAATGTTCTTCTCGGTTTCCACAAGAAAACATTTTATTTAACAATCGTGGAAATGATATTATTTAGGTCATTGTTATATTTAATACTAGCTGTTCCCGCGACTTCGTCCGCGTGGAATTTAACTTTATTTTTCTAAAATAAAAGTAGCCTAAGTTACTCCTTATTACATCAGCTACCTGCCAAAAAAAGTCCCGTCAAAATCGGTCCAGCTATTTCAGAGATTAGCCGGAACAAACAGACAGACAAACAAAAATTATAAAAATGTTATTTTAGTACATGTACCGTATTCATTTGCATGTAGTAAAAAACGGTTATTTCAATATTACAAACAGACACTCCTATTTTATTTATATGTATAGATTTTTGTGCCGAAATTAAATAATTAATTAATATAATAATAAATATATGGTCATGTCATGTATCCTTGTATGGAAATATGACGTCGCCAAATATTGAAGATCAGCAACGATATAGATAATGTTTTGAAGAGAAATCCGTTTTAGGCCATGGTATATCTCAATTAAAATAAATTATGCGCTCGACCAAAGTTATTTCTTACGAAATATAAGTACAAAGTAATAGTCGAAAAATTTCGGCCCGTTTAATGAAATTCCCCTTAGATAGGAGAAGTTAGAACAAAAGTAATATGAGTGAGGATTTTTCGCAAAAGTTAAATAGCATATTAGGAATTCAATTTGTTTAATGCGCCCTTAACGTTAGGCGGGGAGTACATGGACCATTAATAAAAATAATATAGTATTTTTTACGACATTACCTACTACCATCCTCATCTGCTTTTTCCTTATCCCATTTATGACATTACCTACTATATGTGTATTATAAAGATTATTAATCAATTTTTTATTCAAAGCGATTATTAATCAGAATATTGTTTTTTTTTGTATAAGATTATACAGATTATACAGACAAATTACACAGTAAAATATTGTTGTATAAAATTCATAATCAAATCATAATCAGAAAAGTATGAGTAAGTAGTATTAAATGATGATCAGTTAATACTACTTACTCATACTAATTTTGTCAAACCCATATCTGTTTTACTTAAGCGGAATAAGGTTTTAAATATTCAAAGTATCCACAGATTTGTATCATAAAAGTACGTTACGTAAAAAAATAAAAAACGAAGCCTATTCTATAAACGGACTGTCTAAAACCGTTATTTCTGATACTCACAATCGGATGCCAAAACTTGAGGTATATTTAAAAAAAATAGAACTACTTGAAAACATAACGTCTTTTATATACCTTCCTAATATTCTAAAAGAATATTAATATCTTGAAAGGTATATATTATTATTTATTTATAAATAGAAAATGCCAAACAGTGTTCCCGCAATTGGCCGAAACAGATTAAAATACTTCTTTGACATTGACCGTAGGAGGTGACTTGTTCGTGTTATAAAAATATTAAGTACTCATATTTTTTATATTATTGCTTTCTTACATAAATATGAAAAAGAAACAGGCATGTTTTTTAAAGTAAGGTTTTGTTTTTATATTTAGTTATTTTAAACTAGCGGATCCAACAAATGTTCGAAAAGATAAGGTCATTAGGTTTTCTAAAGAAATTTTTTTTAATTTTTCGTTTGCAAAGTACAAAGTACTTCTACAAAGTACTAGGATACAATAAAAAAAGATAAAAGAAATCGGTTAAATGGCTTTTAAGTTATGGCGTGACCAACAGAAATACGGATTCATTTTTATCTATACAGATAGTACCTACAGATAATGTAAACATTATTTCCGAATATCTGTAGTATTTACCGTTTCAATGCAGTAGTAGTATATTTTAGTATAGCAAGACCATATCATATGCATTTGATTTTTGTTACATACTAAAAAGAATTATTAAATAATAATTATGATAATATCGGAATGTTAAAAAGCCTAAATTAATACAAATACTTGAACGTCGTTTAATTTTTAATATATACAGAGGTATAGGTTACAGGTTGTGTGTGTGTGTATATATAACATCTTATTATGTCAGAAACTTCGTAATGTAATGTTACAGAATCGAAGTTAGACGTAAAAATATTTTCACTCGCCCATAATGGACGCGAATGTAACGGAACATTTTTACGTCAGTTAAAAAGGCAAAGTCATTTGATCAAATTGGATTTATGTTGTTGAAATAAAAGTTAGGCACCTAGCCGTTGGAACGCGGGGTTTATTAAAACTTTATCGTGAAAACGAAGCGTGGTGATACATTACAAATAATTGAATGCCGAGCGTGTGTGACAGACCTTATAATTGAACATTTAATTTTGTTCCGTTTTCTTTGCATATATACTTTATTTTCAAATATCTTTGTATAATCATCTCATTTCTGTATCTTTTCAGTTATAAGTGAATAATTATTTAATATACAAATAACTTATATTTCGTGTAAATCTAAAGTCAATTATGTACGTAAGTGTTAGCATGAGATAAAAAAATACATATCATAGTTCGTAGGAAAAATATATTCAAGTATTATTATTAAAAAAAGTGTAATGTGAAATAATTAACCGATGACTGAAGAAAAGGACAGTTGCAATGACAACGAAAATAAGAAAGAGAGGAACAAAAAAAAGAAAGAAAACCGTTCACAATTGCAAACACAAGTGGGTTCTATGAATTGGTTGTTACTGTATAATTTAATGTTAGCAAAAGTGCGTGCGGTGGGTGCAATTTTTGCAAAATTCCATGCGTCCTTCGCGGGATATTTTGCAAAAGTGCATGCAGGGGGTACATTTAGGTCAATGTTGAGATTTAATTGTGGAGTATGGGTGGTGGCATGTGTGGTATTCCTGGCTTCGTGGGTGGAAGGGAGCGAGTTTCCAGAGAGGGAATGCTGCGACCCTGTGTACCCTCCAAACACGGCTACAACAGCAGCAGCGCCTGTGACCCCTCCAATCACCAAAATTGCAGGTAAGTCATTATACATTTAAATTAATGAAATACATTTTACATGAACCTGTATGTGATTGATTTTAACAGGTTAAACTTTTAATACTTCATAAAGAAATAAAACAGAATAACGTAGTCAGATACATTGTAAAATATCGATGTTGTGGTGAACTCAACGCTTGACATGACCACATTTCGCTGGGTATATTTGAATCCAACATGACAGAAGGCGGGACTACCCTCTCTCGAATTATTGTTTTGGTTTTCTATCAATATAAATATAAATTGATACACAGTTGTATATTGGTGTCGTCCAGATACTATATTATTGGTGTTGCCCAGATTCAAGATCTCCAATACTCTTGGGAGTAATTTAGGATGGTTAACCAATAGGTGATTTGGTTTAAACCAAAAAATTATTAACAATTTTAGTATAGTTATAAGTAGGAATGTATTACTTTCCTTCTCTTTTTATGTAATATATTATATTAAAAATATTTCATTTAATAGAAATACAGTAAAATAGTTAAAAAAAAGTATTTTTAAGATCATATATCTGTGTCTAAGGAATCCAGCCTTCCAAATACATTTATCTTTAGATTCTCTTCTCTAGCCCCTAAATTTTAGGTAACACTAAATCATATTTGTTCTTACATTGTCTTGAATATTATTATGTGAAACGAATATTATACTTAAGCATCTAAATAGCACTAAGGGAACTTTAAAAGCATATACTGTCGAGAACAATACGTTTGTTATGTATGTATAACAAAAAGGAATCCTTACACAGCTGTAATTGGGTCCGTTCCGTTACGCACCAACTATAATGCATCTCTCTGAATCGCACTCGGAAGACATTACATTTACTACATTTAAACGTAAAACGGAACGCATACGTTATTATGTACGTTACATTGAATTTCGAATTAAAATATCGTGTTATATCTTTTAATTCTTAATCTATGTATTATATCATATAACAGATATTCTTTTCTTTAGTTTTATTGCTATTAAAAACAATTTTATTGCATTACCCTTGGTTTTATGATTGAAAAACTGCTTTGAAAAAGTACACGATAATTTGTATAGTTTGAATGCAGTTTTTACCGACTCATAGCATGCTTGTCCTTCAACTGACAGTAGTTCAATAGAGTATAGATGAATTTGTGAGATGATTTCGAATTGCACGCAAAATGTTAATGTCAGTCAAGATTATTTTTAAAGTTGTTTGTTAACAATTCCGCTTCGATCAGCAAATGCCTTTACTATGTTTGGATGCAGATTATAATAGACGGTTTTGCGATTATTATTCCATCGCATCTTCTAATTATAATCAGGTAAAAATTAAGCTCTTGATGAAAAAAATATCGACTTTTGAGTATACTATAATAATACTGTTATATATAGTAATCCAGGATCTCGTCTATTTTTTTTTAGTTTTAACTCAAATCTGCCTATGTATATTTTCACTTCAAATTTTATTAAGATTCTTTCAGCCAAAAGGTAACAAATAAATAGGCAAACTTTCAAAGTAATAATATCAATATGGATATGGATTGTTCATTGCACACTCTATAGACAGTTAACAGACAGTTTGAGTAGGGATCATTTATTTCATGATGCATTATCTTTTTTTTAATAAGTATATAAATAGTTTTCATTATGAACAATGTACAAGATAACGTACCTACTATTTATTATTTAAATATTATGTAATAATATGTTGTCATGAAATTTGGTATTCAGATATTCATATATGTTGTAATCATCAACATTTGGTTATTACTTTTTTTAAGAAGATTAATATTATTCATTGTATTTTTAAAACTATGACCATACAATTTTGCACTAGTATTTTTATAACTATGTACAAGAATAAATTGTTTTCGTCTTTCGCGACAATTGTTTCGACTTCCGGAGATGCAAGACAATGCAAGGCGAGACGCTGTAACGGACGCGCCGTACTCTCCCTGAAGAAGACTTCCGGATAAAGTCTAAACTATTGTCACAAGAGTTGAAAATACAGTAAGTTCATTAAATTTCCGTACATACGTATTTTAATTTATATAACTTTCATACTCACAGTATGTATATAAAGAGATATACAATACGTTATATAAATAAATAATATAGGTACTTAAATACATACCAAACAGTCTTAGTCAAACCACAGAAAATAAAAAGAAAGATATAAGGAAAAAAGAAACGAGAGAAATAAAAACTTATAAATTCAGATACAAATCGACAGATTGAAAAAAATAAATTTAGTAGCCTACTATAGATATGTAGTTAAAAAATAATAATATCTTTAATCTATTTAAATCTTTAATGCACCAACACAATATAAATGTACATATAGCGAACTTAACACCAAAGGGCATTCTGTTCCAGTCAACCATAACGCAAACTGAGAAATTAATAAGTGGCGCATTATATTTTATAAACAAACCTATATATTTGGTAACTTATGGTCATAATTTATAACCGGAACAGCTACTCTATCTATCTTATCAATAATACATATTACTTGATATATATATTTACATACAATATATGTTATTAAAATCATCTAACCAATTTTACAGAATCAAAAAATTTGATGAAAATTTTCTACAATTTTGTTTATGGATACGGATAATATAAAGAATATCACAATCTCAATTCTTGCAGAAGATAAAGAGCGAATCTCTCGTTTCCATTATCTAGAATTAATTTATTCAAATTAAGTGTGTTCCTCACTGGCTTCGACTTGCCAACTCGACGGCGTCTGTGTTTGAATGGATACAATAAATTTTAACAGAAAATTCATCTAATAGAACTGAATAAATGAACGGTGAAATTTTTAACAATTCCCAGTTTTTGGAGTGCTTTATAAATATTTATTAAAATAAAACAAATTACTCCTTGTCTTATTCCGTAATAGAATATAAAATAATATTGCTTTGTTTGTAAAATATTAAAAATCTGATTTGTATAAGTGGCATGAGAATCTACTAACTCATTTGTAATATTTCAAGTTTTACGTAAGTTCAGGAAGGACATTTATCGTTAGACTTTGTTAAAAGTCGGCTGCATACCTTAGTCGGTGAGACTAAGGTATGCAAGTATATTTCAGCCATGAGGCAGTTTTTTCTCGACTACTTTAATACTGTTGGCCGCAGCTGGCCTTTATAGCTTCACCGACGATAGGGGGCGAGTGCAGATGGAACTTCAAACCCGCGGAAGGATTCTGGAGCGGCTGAAGGCTAACTCTCACCTGACTTTAGATCCCCTTTTAAATTGGATGGTGAATCGATCGGAAGGGGATTAAGCAGTTTGCTCTATAAGTTATGTTTCGGTTGAATGATGAGATAAAGCAGTTAATTGACAGGATAAAAGACATAAAACCATAGTCCTTCAGAATGGTTACACCTGAGAGGTGTCATGGGCATCATTCATCATTAAAAATCCCATTTATATAGATAAAAAACATTGCAATATTTGTCATATTTCCAAATGCTTAAATAAGAAAATGTTCACGTTATTGAAACTCAAACTTAAATCGAAAGATAAAAAAGACTGTAAAACTATCTATTTTCAGTATTAAACTACCATGAAAGCTGTACGTACAGACAACAAAAAAGAAATGTAATAGTGCCCCGTCACGAATAGGGATGTTCCGATATAAATACTACACTATAAATACTCGATACTTTTATTTCGAAATCAAGTACGTTTGGTATGTTGTGGTAAATGCGACACTTGACATGCCCACATTTCGCTGCGTATATTTGAATCTAACGTGGCAGGAGGTGAGGCTGCCGTTGTCTCTCTAATTATGTTTTTGATTTGGTATCTATGTTTCTTACACTGAAGAGTTATTAAGAAATATAAATTAACACACAAAATTTTTTATCGTGTCACGCAAAACTACTAAGCCACGACGCTCTCAAGTGATTTGAATAATTTTTATTGATAGAGATATGTAGTGGATATACAGCAGTAAATATAATTTATTCTTAATTTTATCACAGTTGCAAGCAAGACATAACAGTTATTTGGCAAAAAGGACACAAATTTTAAATGTGGTGGATTACACACTTTACTTCACAGTCAATGTGCCTAATAATATAAGTAAGTGTCGATAGGTATCGGCCCATCCCTAGTTATGAGCCGTCAGATATGACAAGTGCGAGTGTCGTGGCACACGATTAATATCTGTTGTGGCATTGTTTTTTACAGACAGACGGACAGATATCTGACATGTACGGGCAGTGGATATGACAAATGGCCGGACTGCGAGAACTAGCTATTAAATACTTAGTGACCGATTTATTTTTGCTATTTTTTCGAACTAACTTAATGCTGTTGTTCGTAACTGATATTTACAGCTTTGTAGGAAGTAAATAAGGGAGAGTGCAGAGGATGGAACATAGAATGAACCTGCTAAAGAACTTATACAGTGGCTGATAAGCCTCCAATCTATCCGATATGACTTTAGTCTGAGGTTGTAGTTGAACCTAAGTTCGGATTGTTATAATTTTTATTCCCATTGAAATGAAAATTCTATAGAGATAGAGAAATAGCCCTGGATATCTTTTTAAGCTATGTTCTAATCTGAAAGGTAAAATAGGGCGAAGAAACAATATATGTATCATGCATAACGTACTGGACACTGCAAATTAAACACGGCAAACCTAGGGCAGTGCTTATCAAAAATTTGCAGATTTTACCAAGTTAAAGAGGAAACGCCGTTATATGGCCTATGTGGTTGTACTCCATTCTTGAATAAATGGAAATATCTCTTTGGGAAAGTATGAGGAGGAGATAAAGTCAGCCTGAGAATATCCTTCAATTCTTGTCCCTGACGGGCGAACTTTAAAAAGAGCGAGCACAATAAATCTCTGCAGGTCGCAGTGCTACAGATCTTCAGCACCTGGCAAAAATAATTATGTTCACTAATTTTCGTCGTTGACTGTACATCATAAGGAAAATCAAATTTATACATTCGGCCTTACGACAAAATCTTCACAGTATTTATTTTAGGCTAAACATTCGATTCCTTGCCTCATTATTCGAAAATCCGAAATATAACAACTGTCCGTCTTCCGAGCATTTAATTTATTGTATTTTAAATAAGTATTTTCAAAGTATCCCTTCGTTACCTTATGAATATAAAGCAGCTTCGCAGTATAAACAATGTTATTTGCAAAGTTATTTTCTTTTATTTTTAACATATTATTAGATAATGACGTCCATTGTACCTGCCAATTATGTTTACAGACAGATAATACGATGAAATCTCTACATAATATAAAATCAAGTCGCTTCCGCTGTCTGTTCGCTTAGATCTTTTAAACTACGCAACGGATTTTAACGCCTTTTAAGCAATAAATGGTTCGAGGGATTTAAATTATATTTCCTTCAACTTGACTGTCATCACAGATGGTGATTCGGACAAAGTAAGGAGATACGAGAGCCCTTGGATTTTATCATGGCGACTGCTGCAGGAACTGATGAACAGATCACCACACAACACGCGCGGCTTAATTATTATATATACACTTTGATAATAGTTTTATATTAAAAAAAATAATTAAATTAATGCAATTATGTGCTTGTGGTATTTCTCAGACACAAGCGGAAACGAATAGATTTCGCTATCTTTCTTCCTAGCAGCGGCTCGGGTGTACTCGGCTCCTTTCGGCCCTAGATCGTGAAGTATGTCTCTCCCTGTCTATTATAAGAGATGTGCATTTATACAAACAGATAGAGTGATTCAAGAGAAAGATTTATAAGTATAATATACGAAGTCGGGGCAGGTAGCTTGTTTACAACAAGATACTGAAGTGTGTTCTGGATATCAATGGATTGGAATTCAATAGTTATAAAACTTTTATTAAAACATGGAGCAAAGCCATTCAATAAATGATTACTTATATGCGAAACGTGCACTGCATTATATGTTCATATATGGAATTTTCAGTGTAATGTTATACATATATTAACCCAAATATATAAACATTTCTATTCATGAGTACGATTGTTGGTACTGGTCTGGACGATTTCTACGTATATTATGTACAAGCTGCGCCCGCGGTTTCAACTGCGTGAAATTTATAGCCTGTGTGTTATTTTGATGAAAAAGCTATATTATTATAAGTTTCATTAAAATTCGATGAGTAGAATTCGCGTAAAAGATTACAAACACCCATCCATCCTCATACACAAAGTTCCTCGTTTAAAATAAAGTGTAATTCGAAATAAAATTAATGAAGTATTTTCTGTCAATTATCTAAATATTAGTTTAGTTATTAGTTGTCTTATTAAACAAGATCTACATAGCTTGTGGCTAGATCTTCTTTGTCGATTCCTTTGCCAAGTGGACCGCCAACTGCATATTTCGTTTGACGGCATCTCGAACGGAATCAGTTCGTCCGTTACTAAACTGAAATTTAACTTCAAGAATGGCATCGTTTACTATACTGAGAGATACAAATGATAATTACATCTTTCCATCAAGTATTCAAATGAAAAAAAAAATGTGTAAGTATATATTTTTTATTTTTATTAAGCTTGCACACAATATTGATCGTATGTGATAATTAACATTGTTCAGCAAAATATTGTGAAAATACACACTAGACTGTACCTCATTCAGTTCATGACTGTACTTAACTACAGCTATGAGAAAATGGCACGAACATTATAGCGTTATTTCCATGAACAAATCAGTTCGTGAACATTAAAAACTGGGGTGTCTCTAATAGCGGATTATCAAAAGTACACAATTATAAAAAAATTGCATGCAATGCACTCAGCATTCGAATATTATGTGTAGGAGTTAATAATAAATTGATGGAGTTATCTTCAAAAATAATATTTTCATATTTTTTGTAGAAAATTAAGTAACAGAGGAAGATAGTCTCATTAAAAACATTATACAGCATAAAAAAATATATGAACAGACTAAGCACTGAAAGCTGTCAGTAACTTATATATAACTTTATTAATATTAGTCAACGATCTGTAATGTAAATATGTAAACAACTGATGTAATTGTCGTTGAATTATTGAAACTGTCTCAATTTTGTTTTATATCATCGGAATTAACAATCTGACGATCATCCTGATAGTAAGTAGATGTTATCTGTGGTAACCGTCACCATACATGTCTATATGAACAACACAACGGCTATCATATTATCATGTGACAACCGTGGTACGTCTCATGCGTAGGCACTATACAGGTAGGCAGAATATTCTGTCATGCATCTGTACTCTGTAACTTCACTACTTTCTCACCATTCAATGAAATACGCAGTACAAAAAAATTTTGCTAAGCAAAAATCATAAATAGGTTAATCGGTGCTACCGTGGCCGATTGGCGTCATCAGTGCCGTGACCACAGACGATTTATATTTTATTTATATTACCGTTATCTTATGTATTTTAGACTATATAAGATGTGCCATTAGTAGGTTGAAATAAATAAAAAATACAATACAACTACACTTCTATGTTAGTCCAGGAAGGTCTGTGGGTCCCACCTGTCAGTTACCAAACAACTTTCAAAATAAAATCATTACGAGTGGTTATAATTTACTGTGATTAAAATACATAGAATTCATCATTCGCTTACATTGGGACCCCATAACATTGGCTATCGGGCCGGACCATCGGTTTACGTTTATGAATACAAATGAAGCCTGCAATTTAGGGTTGGTTAGGCGCATACTGCTCGTGCAGATTTAGCTGTGTCATTTTAAATTCATTATAATTATAAGTGGAGCCAAATTTGGAATAGTCCAAAAGTCAATGTATATGTTTAAAAAAGTCCATTTCAGCTGTTACCGTTTTCTATATGTTATCTAATCAAATCAATATTCACTTAGTCATATAGGATATTTTAGCCGCTTATGAATGGCAAGTTTTTTCTTTTAATTATTTTTTCGGGGGCATGTTGTTAACGTAAGGAGTGAAAGTAATGAAAGATTTAATATAAAATATGTTATTTTCATAAAACACGGAATA
Organism: Achroia grisella; assembly: GCF_030625045.1. Lineage (NCBI taxonomy): Eukaryota > Metazoa > Arthropoda > Insecta > Lepidoptera > Pyralidae > Achroia > Achroia grisella. The sequence goes on from NW_026712590.1 coordinate 1,024,549, forward strand.
AAAATTACGCAAAACAACTTTTGAGATCAATAATCGATAAGCGAATAATTGACATTTTGAAAATATACTTTTCAGTAAATGTTTTTGTCATATGACTATTGTGAAGGTTGGTAGCCTGCAGTTTCAACTGAGAAGGACTGGCAGGAAACTCAACTTAATTTCTTTTTTCTTTTTTTTTGTTTACTTCTATAGATGTCTGTGTGTAGGTAATAGGTAAAGAGTTAGTATGAATGAATAATGATCAGGACCATGTGAATTTTATTGCAGATCCTTTTTACGGTACGCGTTAGAGAGTAGATCTGATGTGCTTATTATCACTGTGACGTTGATGCTATAAAAATATATGGACGTAAAAGTAATTTCGAAACTGCTGTTTTAAGTTATATACATATTTATATATACTAGCAGTCCCGTGCCCACTTCGATGGGCGGTATACATTTTACTTCCAGAATTGGGGTGGTGAATTACCACTTAAAGATAATGTACATCCTATTCTCAGACCTACTGAATATACACACAAAATTTCATATGAAGCGGTTGACTTGATTTGCTCATGGCCGCTTTAGGCTGAAACGCTGAATGTTAATAGTTATATGTACTTAGTAATAACATCTCATACAGCTATGTCAACAGGGTCTGTGTACAGTGCAATGTTGTGTATCTGTGGCTCATTACGTTTTGCGCGGAAAAATAAAAAAGACATATTCTGTAGATTACTTATTTGTTGTGTTCATTAATAATTGTTTTTATGATCTTATACATAAAATTCTCGTGTCACAATGTTAGTTACCATACTACTCCAAAAATACTTGACCGATTTTTATGAAATTTTATATGCACATTTACTTTTATTAGTAGTCTGACAATTGGCTACTATACAATTTTTAGCATTGAAAAATACATATAATTTCAAATTTACACTCTACTACCATCAACTCTAATTTTTTTATAGCGATATTAGTACTTCATTTTATTAATGGCAAAACAACGTTTGCGGAGACAGCTAGTATTCTATATACTTTTTGTTAAGTCTGTTTTAAACTTTTAATACAATGTACTACCTATATATAAAACAAACTTGAGTATCAACACTGCTTGTATATAAATTTCTGCGAAAATGTAAAAAAAATATATCATTTCTAACGGTGATAAAATTCATGCAGCCAAATATAACAGCTAGTGAATTATGCAGTATATGTTAGGGTACCGTTATCTAGGATCTAAGCAGCTATCGTTTCATTCTAGTGTTTACTGTAGGACTAGACGCAGTAATTCATGCAAATAAGTTTGTATGAGTTACTACTCTGAAATCATAAGCTTAGGGTTCAAATCAAATATTACAATAAAATAATATATGTGTATATTTCATAAGAGCTAAAGGTGTGAATTGTACATATATTAATGATCTGGCCTTGCTTCTACTGACTGCAATAATTATAGGACCATTTTTTAAATAAAAACGTATCTTACTAATTGATAATGTGATTATAGAATGCTATATGGTAGTATCGTTTTCTATAAGTGATTTTTTTTTAATTCAAAATGTCTTTATTCATGTAGGTCTCTTACAGACTCGTATAATATGTCAAATCTACCGTAAGTTCTGAATGATTTCGAGAACAGACTAAACTCAGCTCGTATTATTTTCAAATAAATGTGTATGTACATGTAAACATGTACTAATAAACATGTATAATACGGATTGTTAAATTAAAATTTGGGAGAATAGAGTGACCACCAGCGTATGCTATTGCAAAAGCAAAAAGTCTAGTCAGTGTTTGTAACCTTAACAGACCAGCCTCCACAAGCAGCAACTCTCATTCCCGAGTATGAAAGATATAAAAAATATTCATTACTTCTTTAATTTTTTTTAATAATAAAATTGTCTTATTTTTATCCGAGATAACAATTGTATTATAATCAGATAATTTTGTTACTATTTTTTTCTAATTTCACTAATGATATTAAGTTTTATAAAGATATTTCGAACACTGAAATGCCCATTCTCTGCGCTTTTAATTACGTTTAAGTGCGATCCAAACATTTTCATGAAATTTAATATACAAATAAATCTCTTATTATCTCCTAAGACACTTTTGTTCTAATTACGTAAAGCTATCTAAACCTAGTTATTACGCGTAGCAAATCTTAATAATCGCAGCAAATAGCAATTATAATATTAAACTGACTTAATAAATCAGTGTTGAATATTGTAGATGTGGCTGTAATTTTATAATTGTCTGGCATTTTATAAACTAGCTACACTATATTTTTACGTTCTTTTTGCTTTGGAATAAAGTGAAGTTAAGTTATTTTTTTGGCTCCTAAAACTTATAGTTGAGACTACAAATATTCAGTACGGAAACTTGACCAGCGCTACTGGAAGCATCTACTCTATTAGTGATCAATTTCCGACCGTTATTGGAAATACACCCATATTGCGACACGTGTTTCGCCTCGGTACGAGGCATCATCAGGGAATACAATGATGGCTGGCTCTTCCGTAATACTCGTGTGTTATTTGTGGTGTACTCTGATTATTGTGACTAATTTATTTTGTTGATAAAGTAACTAAGTATATATGATTAAAGATTATCTCCTGTCATTTCATGGCTTTAAATTGGTTTCTTTTTGATTCACACAAAATTTTATGAATATAAAAGGTAAAACATTTATTAAAACAACTAGCTGTGACCGCGATTTCACTCGTTTGAAATTTATATATTCTGATATATAAGCTATATTACTGTAAAGTTTCATCAAAATCCGTTTAGTAGTTTTTGTTTGAAAGAGTAACAAACATCTATCTATACTCACAAATTATCGTCGATTTATTATAATTATAATATTATAAATTACAATTATATTATAATTTATAATATTATTAAGATAAAAGATTATTTTTTTCTCATTCTCTTTAATTAAATCAGAAATGAGATTGACAAAAAAAGAAATTGAATTTAAAAAAACCATTCAATATTATCCATGCTTATATTAAGTTTCTCTGAAGAATGATTATTTCTATTTTGAAATGAGAATCATGAGAATCAATCACCTATGTGCCATGTATAGGCCTGTGACGTGTTAACAAAGCAAGAGTTAATTCGTGCTGATTTTCATTGCAAAATATAAATAATCATTTAATTTTTATTTCTATTTTGAAATGAGAATCATGAGAATCAATCACCTATGTGCCATGTATAGGCCTGTGACGTGTTAACAAAGCAAGAGTTAATTCGTGCTGATTCTCATTGCAAAATATAAATAATCATTTTATTTCTATTTTGAAATGAGAATCAGCATGCGTACCCTATGTACCCTATATAGGTCTGTGACGTGTTGACAAAGCAAGGGTTAATTCGGATTTCCAAAGGGCAGCGGAGGCACAAATGTGTCGACACGCGATCTTTGCGTCACGGAGTCAGGGTTATATTTGCTGGATTTAAAAATACCAATGAATAATGTATCGGCCTTTATTAGTCTCTATTACGTAACTACCTATATTTCTGTAATTATGTTATAATTTATTCAATGTTAGCAAACCATTCATAGCTTCAATCCGATCTTAAAGAATTTATTTACAAAACGACTGAATTGGGTATTAAAATTCAAAATACATTAACCCCTGAAAAATAACCGAATTACAACTTCAAAATATCCAGTAGCTATTGTAATGAACTACACTGTCAAATATATTTCAGCTTTTTTCACGTATCAATGATAAAAAAACGCACAAAGAAGTGAGTAGCCAATAATGCTTTGTTTAGACTTTAGTAGCGTGAAGGAATGTGAAATGAATCACAGAACAACTAAAGTAATAAATGTATCCAATCCAATAAAAGGAAAATCAATAAGAAATAGCGTTGACTGGACATCCGGTCCTAAAAGAACCGAGAATTAATAAAAATAAATATTTATGAGTCGGAACACCAATAGTATAGGCAAAAGCAATAGGTTGATGGTGGATTTTGTTATGCTTTTCATGTGATTGTCAGATCAATAAATATCCAAACATAATAACAAACTTAAATATACAAAGAAAATAAAAATTATCAACACAAGCACCTCATTTTAAACTATCTGAGGACGCCAATTCATAGCCGTTGTACAAGAACAGTTTATGACTTTCTTCGTTGTAAACTAATTTAAATAAAGCAAACACAAAATACCACATTATATTAGTGAAACGCGCAACCGAATAGGCCGTTTCTAAACAAGAATAAAAATATAACTATCATTAGTTTAGGTTCTGTTAAGAGTACATTGATAAAATCCCGCAATAATAGTTTTCAGATACAAATATTGTCCATGTACACACTGTTTTTATTATAATAATTTATGTGATAATAAACAACCTTATAATATTTTCAATGTTTAAGACAACAAACATATTCATATGGTCTGCCTCCAGATAAAATCGTCAATAAACTTCGAAACTTGAACTCAGGAAGTTAATTTCAATACAATTTGGAAATGTTCAGAAGTTTTATCGATACGAATGTTAAAGTTGTTATCATTGAGAACTTTATTGCGTTTATTTACAAAGCTTATTTGTGGTATTATTCTTATTAGTTTTCATGGAATTTTGTCAAAATGGACACACATTTTGAAAATTTTGGCCGAATATTAGGAATCGCAAGGTACTTAATTCCAGAATACATTATAGGTTAGAATATTTGTAAGATTTATTTGATCAATAATACAATTACTTTTCCTTAAGTATTCGTAACCGAAATACTTTGAATGATCTGGATAAAAATAAATATTTTATATTATGTTGAGCAATGAATGTACCATATATGCTGTAATAAACTAATTAACGTGCACATGAATAATAAGCATCGGTACCATACGATAATGATAAGGATAAAACGCTTTTAGAAGAATTAAAAAGGTCTTATTTGTAATTATGAATGCTTTATAAAATTATAAATACAATGAATTTAACTTGGCCACTAAATAAAAGTTCTTTATTTTGTCACTCATAAAAACAAATTTCATTGTTGGTGAACATTAAAATCTACGAGGTTAAGTTGGCTCGTCACATGCAATAGGAAGCAGTAGTATAATATAATTATAGTCAACATAGCTACAACATAATTAATTACGAACAATGCTAACATGTTATGTTCTATTTATTTCACTATCCTACATATTTACAGAACAGTATCGTGTAAAATTTTGAAATTAACTATGTAAGAGAATGCGAAGTTTCACAAGGGTCGATTATATGACAAGTACCTAAATTTTGTATCAATTTTATTAGAACTTTCATGTTTAGCTCACTATTATTTCTTACCTATATTACTTTTTACTATAAAAAAAAATAACAAGTAAAATCTATACTTAACAATATTACACCTAGAATCAATATCATGAGATAATTTCACCTATAATTTTTCAAATCACAGAACAGATTTCGCTCAGCTGTCTGGTTCATAGAATGGTATACTTAACGCATTTTCATGTCGGATTTTAATATCTTCATTTCTATTCTATTCTCTTTATTCTTATTTAATTCATGCAACAATTCTCATTATTTTCAGGTATTGTGCAACAGAACTGCTTTAGTGACATTGTTTCTTTTCTTATGTAAGTATCGACATTTTATAAAATACGTTTCTACTATTAAGTTATTGACAATTTATATGTTTACTTTGTTAGTTGTAGTTTAGAACTTAACTTAATGTGCTATCGTCGTCGTCGATCTCTTATTGTTATAACTTACTGGTAAAGGCTATAACAGAATAGCAGAGAGGGCGGACTCACTGCCCCCACTGAATTATAGACCGTTTTGTCTCGTTCATTACTTTTAAATTTTATTATTGTATGGGCAACAATTGTATTAGTTTTTATTCGAGACAAATAAAGATGATTATTATTATTATTATATAAATTGTACAAATATTTTATGTTTTTAACCACAATATCAGGCTTGGTAATTATGATTAAAAAAATATTTGTTTGGATGTTTTGTTAGACGTAATTTATATTATTTATACTAAAGCTTTCTTCGCACACGTCTTACATTCGCACTAATTGATTAATTATTATAATCACTAGCAGGAAGTATTTTAAACACAATATGCGTAGATAATGAATATTGTATTTTTAAATCCTTCATTGTATGTTTACGATACTGTGTTTGTTTTTGCTGTGGTCGCGTGGAATGATTACCAACCAACATAAACAGACTATTTGGGTCATGCGTGCTATCGATTTCTACCAATCTTTTCGCTTTTAATGCTTAAAGTAGCGTTGTAAACGACAAAATGCAGGCTATGTACTTTTCGGTTGTAAGGTTATTACAAATTTCGTTTATAAGGTGATCGGACTATGGAAGCCCGTGAATGGAATCCTTATATAATTATTAAAAAGTTGTCTCTTTAATCATAATTTAAGAGGAAGGTGGACAACAACACTAAAGGCAGGTATATTTTTATATAATATTAGCATATAATAGTTTATTTTTTTAACCTCGGCGTAAAAGAAACCTGTTATGAGTTTCTGTCTGTGACATCGTACCTCCGAAACGAATAGGCAGAACATGATGCGTTTTTTTCAAAAGCCTGACGTGATCAAGACGGTTCTTAGCCTTAACTTATTAGAGAACTTAAAACTTAATTATTATAAAAACTTTGTTCTTTATTCTGTTACCTATAATATATATTTACAAGTACAATATACATACTATTTTACAATAACTGCAATCTCGAGCTGGTTGTCTTATAAAATAATATCGCAGGCCCAAGCTCCACAAATCCCGTTTGATGTTGGTACTTAATGCACGACAAGATGACATACATCTTATGAGCTATAAAAATGACGAAAGTAATAATGTAAGGTATAAATAAAAGTAATAATTCTGTTTACCTCACAAAAATGAGCGAGGCATGGTATACGATTATAGTAGTAGTTTTTAAATATTGTAGTTGAATATACTTGTACACAACACTCCTTTTTGGACGTACTATTTTTAATTTGTTCTAAAAATTGTTTTTCTTTTGTTCTATTATTATTTAGTTGGAAAATACAACTCTTTACTAAAAACGACCATAAATTTTCTTCATAAAAAATAATATACAATCCTTAAGAACGTAATCATTAAAAATACTAAGTAATATGGGAAGGGATTGTTGGTAATGCTGCTAGTGGCCCATTGCTGGAAATATATCCAATCAGTTCGATCTCCATATGGTCTCCATGGAAACTATCATGATTACTTCCAAGTTAATAGTCACAATGTGCTGATTGCTCTGAGATCTCCTCATACTAAGCATCTATTAATGGATATCTTGTGCAGACACCATAGCATTTCGTTATCTAACTGGAATGGCAGCTATGTCTAGCTGATGGTAAGTGGTAACCGTCAACGATACACATAAACAACACCACAATGTTTTCATGTGACGCCAGTAATACCACTGATTTGCCATTGCACAGGACTAAGATGTTAAACCCCCATAGCCCTGTAATTTCAAAGACTTATCTCCACCCGTCAGTCGATACATCTTACAAAGCAAGCTTGTTTGCAGCTAAAATAGGTGAGGCTAAGATGACCCATGCAGAGAACTATTTACAAAATGTAATAGATGATGTATGTAAGATTTTTTAGTGATATAAATTAGTTGTCCGTAATGTAAATTTATCAGAGTTCATTTCCGGTGAATTCACCACCATAGGCTAATTAACCTGACTGATTCCAATGTTATCTTATCATCTGTTTTTATTCAATGATGGTGACAAACAAGCTTACGGCCCATCTGTTGGTAAACAGTCACAGTAGCCTATAAACATCTGAAACAATTTCTTACATTGACGCTCCACTAGCGCTACTAATAGCGCTTCAGCATGAAAATACTATTTACTCTGAATGTTTAGTCTTCTTCGAGTAATTACTTTTGCTTCAAAAAATTTGTAACACTTTTTGGAGCAATGGACAACTCAAGTTTTTACATTTAGATTCTCGCAGTTGCAATGGCGTGCATATAGATCAATTACACATTTCTCTAACACACATTTTTTGTATAACGCAAAGTTGAGACTATCAATTCCATGCCACATTAAATCGATATATCTCATAGAGCAAAGTGACCCATCCTGTAACGTAGGTTGACAAGCTAAATCTCTAGTAGCATGTGAGTTCTCCGGGAGTGGATCTGAAAATGTCAAACGACCCTTTTCTTATTTGACTATGCGCTCCTACTTTATGGTTGTTTTATTTGGTGTGGACATCGAGGTATTTATATATATTCTATATCTTGGAGAAGTAAAGTTTCAAAAGAAAGTATTCATGTCCAATACATTGACAAAGATATAAATTTCTTGTCACACAAAAATAAAGTTAAGTTAAAGGATATGGAAGTACGATATCTTAGTTCTCTGAAACGATATCGCATGCCTGCTTATAATCAGTTGTGCAGCAAACTTGATCGCCATTCCAGTTATTAAAATAAAAGGTATTTCCTGATAATTAATTGCCTTTGCTTAGCAGTGAAACTAGGTAGACTTTAAAAAAAAATCATTTATCTTTTTCCACACGCTTCTTACAATTGTCCTATCTCAAGTAACCTCGCTTCATTCATATACTTAACACAGTCGTTAAATTACATGTCATTTCCAAATTAGTTAAAATTGTACATTATTGACTATTTTATTTCTGTTTATATACTGAAATAATATATTCATATTCATTGATTAAAATGAAATGGTTAAGATGAATAAAAATTTTCACCATCCAAGACCAATACCAAATATCGTATTAAATTGACTGTAAATATAAATCAGGCAAAATACTAAAGACATGAAGTCTTTTAAAATTTCTTATACAATTTTGAGAAAGTAAACAAAACCGAAGGAGAATTGTAGTAAAGCATAAGCACTCATCCGTCTCAGACGCGGGTAGACATAACGTTACGCGCTTGAATAATTTAGTTCGACTCGTCATTGGTCCGTAATTTGTATTTGGGGATACCCTCGTCGATGTAGCTGGATTATTATAGAAAATTATGCTGGCAACCCTATTTACTAGTTCTTTTATTATTGTTTATTTTCTTATTCATGTTTCTATATAAATAAATAGATGTATTATTATTATTCCTGACGACTTCATTTACTATGTACGTGTACCTTAAAAAGGTATTACAATAGAATAAAGCGCCACCTACCTATCATTTCTTTCATTTTTATCCCAAAGGCTGTCTGGAAGATATTGCATAGGGATGAGTACCGTCTTTTGAACTGGTTTATGTAAATTGTTTTCTCTGTTTTCGGTGCAATAAAATGTATGAATAAATATAAAGTACAGTAAAATACATAATACTAATATAAACACCTGAGTTATAAATTTCTTTAATTTTTGACCAATATCGTAGATAGACGACACACTAAGAGTATAAAGTGCGTGACTCAGATCCCTCAGAACCCTTTTGAAAATTCGATGCTGTACTCACGATAGCAAATCTATATACCATATGTAATATTATGTTATCTGTGATACTATTAACAAATTTTATTTTAAATTATGCCAAATGTAAACTATAAATGAACTATTAAACCATTGCAGCTGTCGAGCTGCTTGATTTATAAGCTGTGTTAAGTTAAAAGGGCGAGATAAGGTGTGAAATTACAAAATAAGAAACATGACTTCTTAGACCTATGGAATGGCAACGTATGAACGGTATGTGATGTCCGTAGGGCTAACCATTTATATAGGACCACTTATCATCAAATGATTATAACATATTAGAATTCCTATTACATAAAAAAACTAGTCTAAAGTTGTTATTGCAGGAGAAAATATTTTCTATCATAAAAACTGTACGCGACCACACGACAAAGAGAAACCCTATAGGCTGATAATGGCAGAGTAATTTGTCAGTCCCCTGTTCAATGTCGCCGTGTATCGACGGAGTGGCGTGCCCCAAGGCAGTTACTCGGCCCAATTCATTTGTTTGCCCGTGACTTTTGCTGGGTACTCCAAGATACGGCAAGAGTTTGATTTAGGTTGAAACCACGGTGATACTCCAAGTCAGTTTTTTCGATTTCTTCATAATGTACTTTTGATTACAGTTGTCGTTGATTGACGCTTAGTTAATGTGTGTGTTGGTTTGGGGACTATTGTCGTATTAGGAACCAAAACTTTTGCTTGTCTTTTTAAATGCGGAATTTAGCATTGTACTTATTTAACTGTTTATTCTTTTGTAATTTTATCTAATATTCTAGTGTATATAATATATTCTAGAAAGAATTTTGTTTATCTTAAGTTAGTTTAATATATTATAATAGTAATTATTATAATTTATTTACAATATTTTTATCATTGTTTTCTTATGTGTTTTGCATTGCGGTTATTATAGCTTGAAAATAAGTACTAATTTTATAATCTACTTGTTTGTTTAAATGAAAATATTTTATTTCCTATCGTCAGGGCTTAGATACTCCGTTTATCCCACAATTTAAAAAGTCATAATTAGTTGATAAAATTGTGATACGTATCTCAATTCATATTCCTACCCCGTGATTATTGTGATGAGCGTAATAAAACACGTCTTGGAAAATACTCTAAGAATTATTTAGAATTGCAAATATTATTTGAGAGTAATCGTTATTCAAACTTAACCTTTATGTTACTGCTGATAAAGGTACCGTGATAACGGTCAGGTAAGGAACCCATGACTGCGATGCCGGAAGGGTACCCAGATAAGTGGAAAGTACAGCGGACTACCGACATTGACCTATATTATCTAGGGCGTGTCTGTTTAGACCGGAGAGAGTATTTGTATTGGTAATCGCCCTTTATATATTGACTAGCCTCTGCCTGCGACTTCAGCTGCGTGACCGTGATTGATTGAGATAGAAAGCAGAATATAATATAATACCTTTTATTATTTCATATATTATAAATATGCTAAGTTTCTTCGTGATTCGTTACATTTATTTATCAAATATAATTTGCATCTGAAATATTAATTACTATTGTGATATTAGTGATTTAATGTATTTTTTTGCGTAATTCTTAAAAAAGTATTAGCATTCTGCTCTGCTTCTTTATATAAACTAAAAGTGTACGGAAATTTTAGTGAAAGGGTATAAAGTTTTTGCTTCACGTGATATAGAGACCTTAACGACTCTATTACCTAAATGGGGTGGTCCGAGGTATAGTCAACAATCATATTGAATTTACCACTTCATATGTACCTACACATTTTGTCACACGTTGAGAAACTTCTAAATCACGCAAAGATTTTGATATGTTTTTCACTATAATTTATAAATGTCTTCCAATATACCTATAATAGGACAGTTACGTGACACCTCTTATATTAACTATAGATTTGTGTGAAGCCGATGACGGTTACTAGTACTATGATGAAATATTAGTACGAGTAGAGCAGTACGAATTTTATATATGTTAACACATACATTAGTATAAAAAAATATATACATCCTAATGTCACTCTGAAAGAATGTATTTTTAAACGGTGAAAGAATATTTAACTATATACATTTCCGGAGTTTACTTTCCTCATAACAGAACCCGCTTTCTCTTTATAATATTAGTATGGATTTAGAAATTATAAAAGTTATTATCATTACCGTATGTCCGCGGGTAATAAAAAAGCTTACCCAAATTATATTTACAGTAAAAAGGGTATTGTTACGTACTTTATATCGCTTGTGTTCGTTAAACCGTAATTTACATACCGAGTCAAAGTTGACTTTTGTGTGAAATGAGTTCTTTATTTCCTACAACGCAGAGATATTTTGTACGAGAAATGTAATTATAAACCAGTATATTATACTTCAGAAATTAAAAATCTAAAGAAAAATATAATCATCACAAAAATAAATACAAATAAAATATGAGATTAACATGAACATATGTATGTAGCGCATCGATTCAAAAAATATCCTGAAAATTACCTGGTACCAATTTCCACAACATATATACCTATGTTGTGGAAATTGGTACCGGCTCAATTATGTAAATCTTTAAAAAATCTTGTATAATTTTTTTAAACTCCATATTACACCAACATTCGATTTATCGTTTTCTAATTTAAATTGTGTAATATAATGTTTATAAAGAAGTCTCTGCTGATAGAAACAAATTTAATCGAGATACAGCTATTCCCATGCCAGAATGGATTCAAATATACCAAGCAAAACATGGACTAGAGTTGCATTTACCACTATGACGATAATTGATAATGGTTCTGCCTATCTCATCTGAAAAAGGGAGAGTCGTGAATATATAATATTTTTATGGAACAAAAATATACTATAACAGTACGTAACTAAAATATCTATTATACAACACATAGATAGGCAGGTTTTGCTTTAACAAAAGACTTTTATAAACAGACAATGCTTTAAACAATATTATACCTAGTTACAAATGAGGTGGTAATAACCACTCTATACCTTCCGTAATGAGGGAATAAATCAACCGAGCACAAAAGTGGCAGGCAATCGCTTTGCCTCCCCGAGCCATGTTAGGTTCGCTGCCAACAACCAATTTCTGACGACCTCCACAAAGAAATTGTCGTGCCTCTCTATGCTCCGGTCGTTAGTGCTTTCTAGAGGAAGGGGAGGTCAATTTAAACTGGTGTTTATTTGTGGCCTATCCCTTCCAGTTGAAGCTTGAGCTGCCCAACGTTCTCCTTTATTTGGTATTCTTGGTTCAGTACTGTCATTTTTCATGGGAGCGTTAAGTTATTTTGACTTTACATCTATCCGTAGGTAAAGTGTAGCTAGCAGGTTAGTTCATTTTTTTATTTTAATATCCAATTTAATATTTTATAATTTAAAAAAAGAATTTTGAATTATTTTTTATGATTCCGAATTCGAATTATTTTACATAGAATGAATAATTTATTTAAAATAGGAATAATGCAAATTGTTCCAAATTTGAAAGAAGTTAATAAACTACATACCATATAAAACCTTATCTTTGATTTTAATTCTCAAGTCGATCTTACTTAAATTAAAGTGAGAATTAAATTATATTACTTTGCGACTATTATAGCTACTTTAGGCTAAAATAGTCACAAAAATAATTTAGTATAAAATGTTGGATAAAGGGTAATATCTACTCAGAATAATTCCATCGCTTCCATAAATCAAGTCAGTGGCATCGTTAGCAACTCTTGATAAATCCTAAAATACAGTCTTGATACTCCGTGAAATTAAACTTTAAATTGAACGTTAGTGTGAATCACTGAGAGTACAATTTCACATGTAGATGTGATTGTATCTTAACTAATACAATATGAAAGTAAGTTTGTTTGTTCGTTTACTACTAATATTATACATATCATATATACATCAGACATAATATATATATATAATATAATAGAGTTCTCTGTAAATATATTGAAATAACAGTGAGCTAGTATCAAATTATTTATTTATTTATTTTATTTCCACACATTTCGATTTGATTAAGCTTGTATTATGCCAGCAATGAACCTGTAACTATCAAAAACACAGTGTAAAACTGTATGGTAAATTGCTACACCGCCAAGACAATATTACTGCAATCATTTTGAATTATACGAATATTTAACCCTACATGCACAACCTCAAATTATCATAGGACCATTAGAGAGCACAGTTAACCCTGTATAATTCTGTTCATATAATCCCTTCTACAATATATATCACTAAGGGATTTATCAGGTAATGAAATATGCTCTCTGAAGAGTACATAAATCAAAAAGTAACCTCTATAGGTAGAGATTTTTTAAAAATATATGTTTGTAAAGGAATAATCAAAAAGTATTCATTATATTTAGGGTGAACAGTAAATAGCGATATATAGTTGACTGACGGCCTCAGTGATCTAGTTGTTTAGCACACCGCCTTACTTACGTGGTCATGGGTTCGATTCCTCGCACGCCACAAATATTTATATTCATGAGTATGATTGTTTGATGTCTGGGTGTTTATTTGTTAAAATTGTATTGTATTTGTATCAGTTATCTAATATCTATAATACAAGCTTTACTTAGCTTAACTTGGGTCTATGTGGCGCTTTGTGAATTGTCCTGAGATATTTAATAGATAAAGATTAGTATTATTATAATTAAATAGAAAAGTATTAATGTGGTAAAAAAAAATCCAAATAATATTTCACAAATGCTTTAAATTTGTTTATATAAGGAAGGAAAGTGATCTTTGCATTTAACTGAAATTTGATACCCATGAAATGATACCTGATTTTATTATTTTTTTCCTTAAACGTGAAAGAACTTGAAAGAAATAAAATCTGAAGTTTTCAGAAGTATATTTTATATGGTTTCCATTTTTTAAAATTATATTTTACGGTATTTACCTCGTAGTGGGACATTTATTATAGACCAGTGTTTCCCAACGAGGGGCCTATGCCCCACAGGGGATCATAATGCGGCAATTTGAAAATGGAATCTTTATTAAAACTATATTATGTAATGTGAATTTAATTTTTTTATTACAATTTTTGAAAATTTTCTTGGGGGGGGGGGGAGGTGTTGAGACTGGTTTCTTTGTTCGAATATATAATGGTATTGTAACTAAGAACTGATACTTTAATTTTTATAGGTGAAAAGAAGCTGATGGCCCACATAATAGAAAGAGATAATCGTTACATGTAATAAATATTACTACAGAAATTACAAAATGCTGTACATATAGCTTTCGGATTACCTTACTCGTTTTAATTTCTACAAAATAAAGTATTATGGTTCGTACTCTATAATTTATCTGCCAAATCTCACCCTTCAAAATCAAATATAGAGAGCCAAACAAACTCGATCGAAAATCGATAAGGTGTATCTTTTCCAACTAAATTATTGAGAACAATAAATTAATTATGATCCGAAGAGACACTGAAACAATCTTGTTAAGTAAAACAAATTAATTTATTTTCCTTACCCAACAAATTGTGGTGGGTCAGCCAGACTACACGAGTGGGTCATTATCCTGAAGTCCACTTATGGACACTTGTGACCGAGCCTTATTTATCCCTCTCGGATATATTGCTATTGTATTTGTCTATTTACGGGTAAACTCAGTGATTTTTCCCACTTCCCCGGATCCCCCCGTTTCTACTCGGTTCCACTACGTAAGATGTTTATTTTGTTGAACGTTTTATTGAGCTATATTGTTCAAATATTTACCCACTTACTTCTTCGTTCATTTACTAAGTTAATCACAAACTAAACAGGGAAATCATCAAAATATAAATTGTAAATGTAGACGACATTGAAACTTTCTTTCAAACTCGTGTAATGATTATCAAGGAGCTGAACACAAGTAACGGACTATGAAAAGATCATTTTACTTACATTATTAGGGATAAAAACTACTCAAGATCTTGATCAAAATATGGACAAAAAAAATATAATTTATTTAAAAAAGCAACATGCAAGTTATTCTTCATGCACGCTATTCTGTCTGCTTTGCGAATGAGCGGTAGAATAGAAAAAATATTATATGACTATTCAAAAGTGCTTATATTAAGTTAATTTGAATAAAGATTTATTTTTTCTTCAATGATTCTTTTTTATCAAGAAGAAAAAGAAGGAATCGGTTCACATATAAAAAGTGCTTTGCATTCTTCACTATCACATTATTTTATGTGTCACTTTATAACTCTACGTGTATAATAAAGAGTTGATGAGAATTGCTTTTTTTTAATCGATGGAAGATTGATATCGTCTATCAAGTCTATTTCAAGTTTTTTATGCTATGTTACAGTCATTCTTTTTTACGATTTTACAAATTACGGTTCACCTTAGTAAGGTCACCTGAGTGCTTATAAAAAGGTACTCTAATTATTTAGTTTTATGCTTGCAGGCATAATTTTCTGATTTCACAGAGCAAGATAGGCTATTTTAAGAGTTCATTTTGTTATTAACTGTTAGTAAGATTACGTTCGTATATATTTAAAATAAATATTAATGAATAGTTAAAAACTAAATAGAGTTTGTCATGTACAATAAGTATATTTAAATAAATGAAAATATAAATACCTATATAATATCGCACTATTCCTGGAAAAAGGAAGTAAGTGATTTTCGCCAACTTTTCAGGAGCTTAAAAAAACTGTCCTATATTTTTTGTATGAGTTCTAGAAATAAGTTTCAAAGAGAAAATCGTAGGTCACAGTTGCCTTCAACTACATGTGTCATTTAATTTAGGAACAGCTTCATGTACTTCCAGATAATCTAAAAAAACACGGTTACTTCTGTATTCCACGAAACACAAAGAACATTTGCAGGGGTAACTACAATTATTGCTTTTTTGTTATGTATTTTGAAATATATGAACAAATTTAACTCTACTTACGCCTTTATACTCTCCTATATTTCATTATAATCTAGAGTTGCAAGTATAATTACGTTGTTATTTAACGGAAAATCATTTTTTGTACATCGAGTTACGTATTTCTAGGGAGCCATTTATTTTAGTTTAGTTAGTGTATTTATAAAAATAGCTTTTATAATGCGGAAAGTAACTGAATATTTAATTTGTATCATTTAATACCTACTTCTTACAGTAAATAGTCCATTATGTGCGTGCATGTAAGTCAAAAGTATAAATATAGAGACAAATTAATTTAGAGAATATGAAAACAAGCAGGGTTATTATTAATTTTTTATTATTTTTAAAGAAATGTTTATTGCCTCCATAATCCACTTAATCAAAAAATGTTCAAAATAGTGATATTTTTATTATTTTTATTAACCTTCATTATCCTCAACTTCGGAATCGGACACTGTGGTAGCAGATTTAGTACTTAAGTTCTTATAAAACGTCTGATAGTGTGGTGTTATGTTTTTATCTTTATATAGATTCATCAAGTCTTTGTATATATTTTAGGTATCGGTAGCGGTGCATCATACTATGCCTGATTTCAGAAGGCTCGCTGTGTACAGCTCTTTTTTTCTCATAACTCTTCCGCTTCTATTTGTCTATTATTTGGTGTCTCATCAGCGAATGCGTATTTTATTTGGAATTTCCCCGGACATTGAGGATCTGCCGAAATCTCTTTAATTTTACTCCAACTCGTGTAGTAAATATATTAGGTCCTAACATATGAAATTTGTAAGGGAGTAACCTAATTACTCCCTTACAAAACGCCACTTTCAGTTGATTTTTCAAAATATATTTATTTAATCAAAATATGATCCATTGCTATTCATGCACTTTTGCCATTTGATAAGTAGTTTTATTGATCCCTTTACTAAAAACCATTAGGACGGGAATCGATAAATCGAACTAGAATTTTTCCCTTGCAAGAAATTATCCAAATTTTGAAAGAAAGCAGCAAGATCCGAGAAGTACGGTGGATATATTGGACATTTGAAGCTCTTCTAATTTCGTAACGTTATCCTGAAGCAGCAGTGGCCTATGGTGATTGACCAGTCTCGGTTGTTTAGCAGCTAGCTTTTCCATCATGGTTTGCAATTGCTGACAATACACATCTGCCGTAATATTCTGGCCAGATTTAAGAAAGCTGAAGTGAACAACACAAGCACTAGTCCACTAAATGCTCACAGGTAACTTTTTTTGAGTTTGAATTTTCGCTTGGGGCAGGATTTGGTTAGTTTGCTAGGATTCAGCCATTGCGATGAGTGTTACCGATTATCGTACAAGATTCACTTTTCATAACAGGTAATGATTCGATTTAAAATCCCTTCATTATTATGCCGGTTGGCTAATGTAACGCAGCAGTCTACGCACGTTTGTCGATTTGCTCCATTCAATTCATGATCCACCTTTCAAGCTTTTTTCACCTTCCCAATTTGCTTGAAGTGGATTAAAACAGTTTTGTTACTAACACTGCAGCCTGCAGTTAACTCGGACGTGGTTAGCGATGGATCCGCTTCCACATTAGCCTTTAATTCTTCATTATCAACCTTGGACTCTGGCTGCTCACGGGGCTTGTTTTGCAGATCGAAATTTCCAGAACGAAAACATTGGAACCACTGTGTTTTCACGTGTGTTTTGCGACACCATCGCCATACACATCATTAATTCTTCAAGTCGTGTCTGCACACTAGTGCCACGACGGAATTCGTACTCTTAAAAAACGCGATATTTTATGTTTTCCATTTTGTAAACTCAGTGACGTAAAGAAAAAACCAAAGATGGAAAAAACATATGCATTACGGTTTTCGAAAAACAAATGCATGAGTAAATAACTGTACAAATTTGAAATTTGAATTCCTGGCGAAAGAGGAGATATTTGAGATCAAAGTGGCCAGTACGACAAAACACCAATTTCATATGTAAGGACCTAATATTATAGTACCATCTCTGAGAGGCTGGAGTAACATTTTCATAATCTGGGTTTTTCTTAATGCACTATAAGTATAAACGATGCATTTTCGATGCAAATCGGTGTGCTTAACCGCTAGACCACCAAAGCCAAATTGGGACAGGCCTATATCCAACTGTGGATAGACACAAGTTGAAATTATGATGATTAGTACTTTAATAGTTTTCAGAAATCTTAATCTTAATATAATATTCTAAACACGAAAGTTTGTAAGTATGGATCTTTGTTGCTCTTTCACGCAAAAACTACTGAATGGATTTTTACGAAACTTTACACTAATATAGTTTATGCATCTGAATAACACAGGATATATTTTTTATTGAAATTTAACGCGGGCACAGCTAGTAATTTATAACAAAGTAACGTTTGCGGGACCAGCTAGTATTGTATGTGTACCTATTATGGGCAGTGGGAATTAATATTGAATATTATTGCTAGCAATATATTAGTTCCACGCGGTCCATCCTGGAAAACATCGTTAGTTAATTCCTGTTAGACCTACAATAAGATTCACTGGCAATTGTATATTCGTTTATACATATTTAAAATAGAAGTATTCTTTTTATCTATTGTTTTTATATACACTTCTATCAATTCGCTCTGCTATGGTAAATGTCTAAAAGCAGATCGATTTTTCTATCATTTATTATTACTATTCCTGGCAAATTCATCTGATCTCCTGCTCCTCCTATCATCCATCATTGGTGCCCGTCACCTTATACAATTAGCTAAAAATAGTTTATTTTTTACTTAATTTTAATTACATGGACATATTCTTAATTTTTTTTTCTTGTAAATACATTCTGTATTCAAAATTACCCAACATCGGGTATGAAATGTTACGTGTAATAAAGAAGTAACTACAACTACACTTTACGCATTGTGAAGTTTTGCTGGGGGAAAAGTATGTAACAATAATCACACATAAACTATCAGCTAAAAGTTTCGTAGAAGAAGTACGTAATTAGAATTACACAATAGTCCTAGATTGTAAGATATAGGAACAAGTATTTAAGTATATTTGCTTTAAACATTTTTTTGTAAATCTTCTTTTAAAATTTACGTAAATACAATTATCCCTTTATGAGCGGGATAATTGTAAAGCGAATAAATGCAAATACGCATACCTCTATTTTATGCTGGAATTTTATGTTTTCTAAAGTCGCAAAATTTTAGTATTTTTGCATTTATTCCTTCATTTTTGTCGATAGCTTCATGAGATTTTGACAGAAGGTGTAAACCATGAAGCTCGCTTTATTTATGTAATAAAACATTTTTGACGCAAGTGTAGTTGCGGCCTTTTTACACGGGATGTGCGATATATCTTCTTTTTGAAGATGGATTTAAGTAAGTTAATAAGTTAACTTATGTATACGTATTTATTCAATCCTGTTTTAAAAGATCTCTATTAAATGATTATTCTTTGTTCTAACGAGAGTATAGTTCGACGAGCAATATTTAAAACAAGGTTTTCGTGTGAGTGCACTATATTACGACCCCCCAAGGTGACTGATTTGTCATTAAATATTTGTCTCAGGACTTATTATTTGTTGTGGCAATATTTAGAATGAAAACAGTAGATTCATTCTATTTCTTTTTCTGAAATTGGTCCTGCTGTTTATAAATAACGATCTAGAGATCGTAACTTCATTTGAGTAGTAGCAGTTCATTAAGTAATTTATTAACTTTTTGATTCTGATTATTTTTATATTTATATACAGCCTATCTCAGTATCTTCAAGTTTTAATTTCATCACAAAAAGTAACCCAAAATCACCCATTGTATTTCGTCTATTTTTACTCCAAAATTCATCATTAACAAGTGTTACGCTTTCATTCCCCTGAAGTCGTCGGTTTTTGCAAGATAGCGAAACAAAGTCAGTTTCGTATTAATAATATTAGTTAGTATTTAAATGGAGTAATATGATTTTTTTCTTTTAAAATGTACAATCAACTTTTTTATTAGTAATTATAGTATTAAGAATCGGATTACTTTTGTGAAAACAACAGTTGTAAGTATCTAGTTATTTGTAACTGAAAATGGCTGAACTTTTGCTCACACCGAATTTTCGTATTGATTCAAAACTTTGCAGACTTACACGTTTTCTGCTTCAAAAATATAGCCGTCTCTTATGATTCTATAAACTTTGATATCACAATTTCAGAAGTATAACAATACTTCAAAATAAAGTGGCATTTTCTAATTTTATCTTGTTTACAGAATCAAATTTAAATTAACCGTACAGAAAATATCAAAGGAGTAATTTATAAAAAGTACACATCAATCGAGGTAGATTTTGAATAAAGTCTTTTGCGTGGGTATCTGTCTCACCTATTTCAGCCGCAGCTTATGTTGCAAGCTGTGTTTCTATTTGAAAGAGTACCTAGGCTGCCTTTTAAGTCTTGTCGTTTGCCAACCTCCCGCGTTTATTAAAAAAAAAAGCATATGGCATTTACATCTTTTTGAATTTAGAATTCGAAAACAAAAGAATGTTTTCAGATTGGTCGAATAGTTTTATTGTATCGTCTATTCAAAGGTGACAAGTCAGTTGTAAAAATGGAAATCACTAAGGAAAATTTGCGTGCGATAATTTTTTACAACTATCAAAGGGGATTATCGCGACTTCAGTGCTTTGAGGAAATCACTTCTGTGTTTGCTGATGTAGCACCATGTCGTAGGACTATAGAACGATGGTATATAGAATTTCAACGTGGGCACTCTAGCCTCAGTGACAAGCCACGTGAAGGTCGTCCAAAAACCGCCATGACGCAAGAGAATATTGAAGCCGTGCGGCAACTAATCCTCGTAGATCGTCATGTGACATACCGTGAGATAGAGGCATCCGTGGACATTTCAGGGACCACTGTCCAAAAAATCCTGCATGGAGAACTTGGCGTAAGAAAGTTGATCTCTCGTTGGATACCACATTTGCTTAGCGACGACCAAAAAATAGCCCGTGTTAGTTGGTGTCGCAAAACTCTGCAGCGATTCAACCGAGGAGAGTCAAAGCATGTTTATGATATGGTTAGTGGTGACGAGTCTTGGATATATGCTTACGATCCAAATTCTAAGCAGCAGTCAACTGTTTGGGTCTTCCAGGATGAGCCAAAACCGACCAAAATCATTCGCTCACGGAGCAATAAAAAAAAATGGTTGCCTCGTTTGTGGCAAAGGGTGGTCATGTCGCCACTATTGTACTAGAAGATTGCAAGACGGTTACCGCTGACTGGTATACCACTGTTTGTTTGCCACAAGTTATCACCGAATTTCGAAAAAACAATTCAAGACGTCGTATGATACTGCACCATGACAATGCAAGTTCGCACACCGCCCGTCAATCAAAGATGTATTTGAGCACCCAAAATGTCGAAATTTTGGATCATCCGCCTTACAGCCCTGACTTAAGCCCTAACGATTTTTTTACGTTCCCCAAAATTAAGAAAAGTCTTCGTGGTCAACGTTTCAGCTCACCCGAAGAAGCTGTTGACGCGTACAAATCGGCCATTTCGACTACCCCAACTTCGGAGTGGAATAAATGTTTTAAAAACTGGTTTGAACGTATGCAAAAGTGTATTAAATGTCGCGGAGAATATTTTGAAAAACAATAAATGATAATGATCTATTAGATTATCTATACTTATTTCAAACGACACAACTTAAAAGGCAGCCCACGTATACCTACCTTCATATAGCAGTGAAATTATAAAATTCGGAGGAATGACATCTTAATCATGCGCATAGGTGTATGTATGTATATATATATTTATGTTCATATAGTATTAAGGCATTTGCTGAGCGGAGATCACATGACTATTTGATGTCCGTAGTGCTATTGTTGTAATATTTTTTTTTACTTAACT
The DNA here is from genome assembly GCF_030625045.1 of Achroia grisella. Taxonomy (NCBI): domain Eukaryota; kingdom Metazoa; phylum Arthropoda; class Insecta; order Lepidoptera; family Pyralidae; genus Achroia; species Achroia grisella. The sequence goes on from NW_026712590.1 coordinate 1,046,738, forward strand.
CAACATATACTCATATATATCTAGATATAGTCCTAAACTAACCAAAGAATCTCTTATGAACTTGTTGTTACCTTTTTATTTGTAGATTTTGTATACAATTTTAATACTTCGACGGGCAGGCCGTTAAATTTTATTGATTCATTATTCTTGAGGACCTAACTAGTCTTGGTAGACGTGTTCATATATATATAATAAGCCTAGCTATGTCCGTCTGGCTGGCGCCTTGATATATTCAGGTCACGGACATAAGCGCTATCGAGTTTTTTTATAGAAATTCTTAGTAATCGTACCGGTATGGTACATAATACATTAGTGCAAGAGTCGATAAAGTAACGTTTAGAATATTTATTGTCATAGGTAATTCTTGTTTGTTGTATGTACACCAGATGGCGTTGTGCTAAATTGTAAAGGATGTTGTTGTTTTTTTTTTTAATGAGGCCGTAGATTATTTAAATGATAAACTGTTATTATTAATCATTATTAAAATGGTAGGTTCAATTGATATCCTCAATAGCTGCTTTTGGAAATCACGGGAGGTAGGTACAATGTTTCGAAATAATAAATAGTGAATGAATGGGCTTTTATGCAGTTTGGAGAGATTTGCAAATTTGAGCGATAGAGAAACTTGATGTGATATTTCCATTGTGTATATAAGTCCATATACATTCATGTTGCAAATTCTAGAGCTAAGAAATTTAATTACATCATCAGCATCATTGACTTCTTTCTTATACCACTTATTTGAGGTCGGCATAAAATGTTTCTCTTCAATTCGTCCCTATTCGCAGTCATCTCGTTATTTACTTTCTTGCCATATCATCTTTCACACAGTCCATCCATTTTTTTATTCAGCCTCTATAAATGAACTATCGGCCAATTGGGGTAGTCAGAGGTATTGCAAACTGTCGATGTCGTAGTGACATTAATGCTTGGCAATCATTACTTTTTGCTATTTCTGTTTTTTTCAGGTTAGGTGCACGTTATCGAACCTTAATATACCCTTCTTCGAAAACCCAATGCTGTAGTTTCGTGAGTTTTCTCACATCGGCAGGGTTTCTAAGTGTACACGGGAGGAAGCTCCTCTGAAACCGCACTGTCCCAGACCACTTGGGCTCTAGCGTGTTTGAATCCAATTGCAGAGGGTGCGGTTACCGCCTCTCTGATTAATTCTTAGTTTGATATCGGATGGAATATTCACTGCAGAGTCAATATGCAATATAAATTAATATCGTGTCTACCAGATTAAAACTCACGTAAGTGTGGTAGTAAACTACTAGACCATAAGGCTCGCAAGAAAATAGCATTATGGTATTTTATTTATTACCAAATTTAAACAGTTATTTGGTAATAAATAATATTTATTTTCATGTTGTTGCAAATAGTAGGTGGTTACATAATATTATGTCGCTTTACGCTGTATTTTCCCCACGTCCGCCATGTCCGTGGTCGAGTCGTTAAACTTATCGATCATAGCTCGTAATTACCCACGTTTCCTTAGTAGTTTTATGTTATTTGCGACAAACCCCATTACGTGGGCTGATTTCATCCATGGAAACAAAGTTGCAGTGGCCTTGGCAGGTCTAATATTAATAATAATTAGTAATTATTAATCAGATAACTGACCTAACAGACGTTGTTCTGTCAGTTAATATTAGAACTATGAAACGCGTGAGCTTAATATACTTCCGTATTAAGCTCGCGCGTTTCACAGTTCTATAATTTTCTGAAATAATCTGAGCAATTTTATTATTTTTATTATACGTTTTTAAACCCTGCACAAAGTATTGTTATATGGATATAGGTATAAAGAAAAAAAAAGAAGATTTTATTCGCGTAGACGTTATACTACTGTCTTCAGCCCTACTTGGCCATCAGATGATTCAGTTATTACTGGCCCACAAGACTAAGATATGAAACCTCCTTTCCTATAATTTGACTGCCATATCTCACCCTTCAACGGTACACAGCTCACAAAGCAATATGTTTGGTAACGCAGCTCGCTCGCTTTGGCTTCTGTCACACGCGAAAGACTTCATACAAATTCTTTCCAATTCCAATAATCAGAAAATTCAATGGGCAGTGCAAAATGACACGTAATTGAATAAAATAAAATCTACATTAGATTTGACGATTAGAAATTATAGATATGAGAGCGCAAGCACTTCTGCGGTTAGTTCTGCAAGTGTAACTGCGATCCGACGTCAGAGATCCTAACGAAGTCCCGATGCGGTTCTTACGTGACCCCATAAGCTAATAAGCCACTCTCCCGCGCTCTAATGTGACCCATAATAGCTGTAACGGTGGGTTACACTCATTTCCCTGGTTAGTATAGCTAATAAGATTACTCAAGTAAAGAAGGGTTCCTTATTTAGTGGCTTAATATATTCATATTTATATATCCACTTATCGTAATCTCAATTGCGATTGTTGAAGTACCTCGCCGTGTTAAAAAAACCTATTTCAATTTAACTAGATCGTGATTCTCAGAAAAATTACCACTACGATATCGATTGCTGACAATTCTTCAGTCTACCTGTTCTAGGATTATATTAGTCAGGGGTATATTACTTAATATTTCATTTCTTGAGTATTCTAATTCTCTATACCATATATATGTATGTATTGGGAAGTTTCAGAAATGATACGTCGATGCTGCAGTACTAGATTATTATTTCTCTTTCAAATTACACTCCAAATTTTATATTGAAGCTAACATATGACACTTAAGGAAAATATTTCATAAGTGATAATGTATAGTGGGAACCTAATAATAGTATCTGAATGAATATATAAATCAAGCCACGTGTAATAGCTGGAAAAGATAGAGTGATAGCTTATATAATAGAAGAAAATATACATTTAAGGTGTATTGCATATATTATTGTTATTCTTATTTTATAAAAGAGAATTTCTTATTAAAAATAAAATTAAAATATGATGAGTGAAATTTTGGTAAAAGGTGATAATTTCGTTCATGTATTCGTCATGATGAGCTATATTTTTTGTGCTATATGTACCATTGCCACAGTCAGAAAACTCTGAGAAAATCTATTAAAAAAAAACACAAAATCTACACTATATTACTACTATTATTATATTTCTTTAAGTAATTTAACAGCATTGAAAGCACTGCGTCTGACCTACTTCATTACAGTACCTATCTGTAACTGTCATATCTTAAGATATAATGTGCCATCTATTTGTCGCGTCTGTGTATTATTTCCTAGACGTATATATCAAGCCTTTATGCTCTATGAAGCTCTCATAACTCACTTGTATGTAATAATGATAACCTTTATTTACACATAATTTTTATAGTCGGTCAGAAACTTGTTTACGACTACATTAAACGTACCTAATGTAGAAAAATTCTTTTTTTATTCCCATCAAATTAATCAAGCTTTGCAGTTTCCCAATATGCTCGGTTAGGAAGTTTGCATACCTACATACATAATAATTAAAATAGAAAACAAGTTGTAGTTTACACTCTACCTACATATTTATTATATTTATTTATATTTAATCAGCAGCCTCAAAAATAAGTTTCAAGCTTTTACCTTCAAAAATGACGATTCTTCCATACAATCGTTCATCCCCCCTTTCAACCCCTTACAACCCTTTTTCGCTTTAAAAAATATAGTAGCCTATGTCCTTTCTCAGGGTCTAGACTATCTGTGTACCAAATTTCATTTAAATCGGTTCAGTAGATTTTAAGTGAAAGCGAGACAGACAGACAGACAAACAGAGTTAATTTCGCATTTATAATATTAGTATATATATACAAATTTCATTCATTTCACTTTACATACTCTACTGATATTTTACTAAATACAAAGCAAACCACAGGTAAATCGTTAGACATGGAAATAGACTAACGACAACGTTGAGTAGACTCAGTGCAAGAAACATGAAGCTTGCTTTACCATGTCTGTCCTGTTCCTCTCCATGTAACATCAAATAGGTATCGTTCACATGCTTGTATGTAATTACTAGGTGCTCGTTTGGATATTGAAGCGAATAAATTAAATAGTTTTATCTCCAAGATACTATTAGATAACTTGACGATTGACTACTATTAGGAGCCTTCAAAACTACCAGAATTGAATGTATTGAATGAACTTTATATTAGATAGTAGATATCTATATATGCTAATGGGTTACTAGTGAATGATGATACGATGAGCATGAAATGAGGTCACTTAGCCTATCGTGGTGGTAAAATTTTATAGGGAGGAACATTTCGAGATCAACCTGAAATGCTATGAGGCCGTTTTTACCCATAACTAACAATCCCATCCCCCCAAACTACTATGTAAGTCACTATTTACATTATGGTCTTAAAGAAGTGCACAATAAAATCGATAAGTTAATGGTACTGTTAGTAATAGATTATCCACACAAAGAACCATTAAGGCTCTTAAACCTGATACCTAGTATCGGAATCGAATCTTTAATCGGATATTAGATGCTGTTAGGGATATTAATCACTAAGCCATTAACCTTTAGTTTCTGAGGGATTGTTATAATGCGGACTAGTAGCCTCAGTTGACGGAATTCGTGATCATACCATATTATAATATTCCACTGGTAATATTTCAATTATTTGACGACCTCGGTGGTCTAGCGGTCTAGCACACCGCTTTACGTCCGATGGTCGCGGGTTCGATTCCTCGCAGGGCACAAACATTTGTATTCATGAGTATAATTGTTTGTATCGGTCTGTATTTTGTATGTATAATATGTATGTATTTACGAAAAAAAAAATTATCTATATATATTTGTATCAGTAATCTAGTATATAACACAAGCTTTAGCTAGCTTAACTTGGGTCTAGATGGCGCTGTGTGAATTGTCCTGAGATTATTATTATTATTATTACTGGTGCCCGCTAGCATATATTGTTGTAAACGGGTACATTACTCCAAATATATGCATTAAAAAACCTTTAGCTAATAAGGGATTATTAGCAATTTATCATGTTAGATCGAGCTCCACAGGGCACAGGCTGAATTCCATCGTCATTAAGTAAAATTGGCTTTGAGCCCCTTTTTATATCCTATATTATCAGAATTACCCCAAATTAATGGGGGGGGGGATTTCCGTAAAACTTTATTGTTCTACCAATTGAAAGATTGTCTGTCACACACATTGAAACCACAAATCTTTTTATTTCGTCTACATCAATTCAGATCATCTGGATGTTTTACATTTGGAATTTCTTCTCTATGTATAGAAAATATTCGTCTAAATTTAGAAAATCGAGTAGCTTCTAAATTTAGACGAATATTTTCTTCTTCAGAATCTTAGCTTTGTTTAGGCAATGGAGGAACACTGTAATCGTTTTACGAATTTCCTCAGTTAGATGATATTATAAATATATAATAAAATGTAAAAATAACGACGAATTTTGTGCTCGTACGTACTAGTTACTAAAACAATTGGTATTCGTTACTACAGTGTCGGTACGGTACGCTGAGTTAATTTTGATATGATTGATATCATGCCGCTTGTTTCCTAAGATCACATGCTATATATTCTATATCTTTATGGTCTTATTTATTCACTACATTTTTTAAAATCGTAAGTGTAATATTTATAAAACAATATTTCCAAACCATTCAACAATCGCTATGTAACTACAAAAATTATGAAGTAAGGGTAATACTTTCGTACAGAGGTCGTACCAGTTACTCAGTACTCGATACATACAGTTTGATACAGCTCTAATTCTGAGACGTGAATAAATATGTAGCTATTTGTAATACTCCTGTACCACCTACGCGTTGATCTCGAATCACCCCACGCTATATTTACGGAAATAACACACATATACATACGCCTATTATCAGAGTAAAATAGGTTACTGGTTTAAAATAATTTTCTAATACAATAAGAGCGATAATTAAAGAACAATGTACAAAATACTTACCTATGAACTTTTATTTAAATTTCATGAAAAAGAAGAAATTATTTGATAACTGATGGAGAATAAAGTTTTCGTCTATATATAGCATAATGGAACTGTAAGAGTTTTTTTTTATGGATGTTTATAGAATGTCATGCCACGTGTGCTTAACGGTATACGCTGGCGGGGCACCAGTAGAGGATGATATGATGAGCATAAATTCAGATCAATTGGCCAATCGTGACAAATTTACCAGAAAATTATAACGATGGTGTCCAGAAAGAAACGATGGAGTAAATAGTTCACATTACCACAGATAACGTAAACATTACTAACAATCCTTTTCCCCACTCTTGGTCAATATTAATACCTAATACCTACACTGACCGAGAGATCAGTTCCGAGATCGATATCCTATCACATTCTAACGGGCATCGAAACTACGGTGGTTTGAGACTGTGGTTTGGAGTCAAATCCAATACAGTATTGTCAGACTGAAGTCGTATCTTCAGTCGTTCCACAAGTTTGGAGTGCCGTCAGCATTAACCCCCACTTTTGTCCACTGAAAAGACCAACAGCATTAAAATAGTGCGAAAAATAGATTTCGTGGTCATGATCATCTGAAATAGAACAGTTTTTTATATTTAAGTATTCTACCTTTACTTGTTTTATTCTTTCATTTATTTCTTAGTCCTTGTTAGAAAAACTCATCAAAAGAAGAACGAGCAACAAACTAGCGTGTTGATTTTTTAAATAGGTGTATTTAATAATGACTGAATTGTCCTTCAGTTAAATTTTCAACTCAATCATATCTTGCTTTATCTTATTAATGTATCGATGGTAATTACAAAGGTCCAAACCATTACCACTGAAGAAGATGGTCATTAGACAAAAATAGTAACAATAAAGGGATACGATAAAAGCTGGCTTGTGTAACAGAGTTTTAAATAGGCTGTTATAAACACAAAATCCTTTTGGCATAGTGTATGAGTGAAAAACTTTAAGCATGGCACTAAACGCGCCATAAACCCGGCCACAACGCATTAAGCCCGGTTAGCGGGCCAAAGGGGCAATCTGCGGGCTAATTTGATAGGTACAGACAAACGAGCGGACATTACAATAGGGTGTATGTGACAAGTGCAAGCGAATATAATGTATCGATAAACAACAGATGAGAAAAACACAGAAAGTTAAAAAAAAACAACAAACCCAGTGTATAAATGCTACAATTAAATAAAATTTTGTAGCATCTTAGTAATATTCTAAAACTAAAAAGAATGTTCTAATAACACAAGTTACAGAATTCGTACTATCATTTTCAGTCACTTAACGTGTAGCTTAGCTTAAAAAGAAAAAAAAAAGAGAAGAAGAAAGCTTAAAAGTAACTGGAAAATATATGTACGTCAATTAGCAATGCTTAGTGGTCTCTTATTTGTATATATATTATATTTTTAATTAATGTTTTGGATTCCCAAAACATCAATTAAAAATATAATTATTTAATCCACTGCAACTATGTAATAAATAAAATAACTCATGACAATTCACACTACTATCTAGTATCAAGCTAAGCAGAGCTTGTTCTGGGTATTAAAACAGACAATTATACTCATGAATACAAACGTTTTATAGTGCTAGAAATCCAACCTAAGACTATCGAAAGTAAAACAATGTTTTAAACCGCTACACCACCGAAATCATTATACCATGACCACCGATATTCATGTGTGTGTAGATGCTCGCTAATCGCTGTCGCCTGTCATCGGGCCCACACCCGGACATTAGGCCGCGACACGCCCATCGCGTCACCTAGTCGTGTGTCACTTTGTAACATTACGTGTTTGCTCGACCTTTGTTTTGTTTTCCAACGATTTGTAGGTTATGAGACCATCCCAGTTATACTAGTAGTATAAGTCTAGATATAGTGAATAAATTTTGTAACGTATAAAACTAAACTCATAAATAAGACATGAATATTTAAAACAAATCAATACGAAATGATACGTCGATTTGTTTCAGTCTATTAACGAAAAATTACTACGTGGTTAATTAATATGCGATCAAAGTGGAAGCGAGAGGTATACCAGCGAAATCTCTATACAATCTTCTAAAACGTTTTAGTCTAGAATTACAGTAAGTTCTATACTAGAACGTGTATCAAAATCAGATTTAGCTACAGGGAGCAGGGAGAAAAATATAAGTAGTGAAGGTGAGTGTTGAAGTATGTCGGGAAAGAGGACCCTTAAAGCTACACCCGAGTCACAAGTCCTGGGAATTGCTCGGAGCTTCCTTCTCGGCCACATCCGCACGATGAATCCACAAAATTCTAAGAACTAACATAAGTTTATATTAATTAGACAATCATAAAATGGAGTAACATGAGGTTTGTACGTACCTCGTGGGTAAAAGACTCTCACCCATTTTAGCTGCCAAGTAGGCTGCTCTGTGATATATTTTTCGATTATAGGGTGTGATAAAGCAGAGATAATGTTAGGTGGACCGTTGCTTTTTTTTTACAATCGCATTGTAATTGCATAAAAGAAAAATATTTGTAACTTTAAATTTCTCCAAAAAAACTCACATAGTTTAACTTATAACTGAGCAAACATTTTACACATACACGTAATTTTTTTTTACTGAATTCAGCACCTGATACCAATACGAACAATTCAAGAATGCTCCTCAATAAATATAAATCGTAAAGAAACTCGAGTATTACAACTACGACATACATATTTGAATACCAACAAAAAAACGTTACATTACGCACATCTTCAACAGTTTCGTTCAATCAAAGTCGTTATACCGGAAAATGTTTACATTTTAGTATCAATAAAATGTACCTACGTACTCTCGGGAACACTTCCGCAGTTCCGTGTTCGTGTACAGTCAGCACAAAAAACAAATGAGGGCATTCCCTTAAACTTCAACTTTACGACTACATAATAGAGTACAAGACGGTTCGCCTGTTTTTATTGCTGACTGTACCGCTATGAAAATTTGCTATCTCGTAAATGCATGGCAATGTTGCAATGTCATTCGGTATGGCCTTTGAATATTGTACGAGTCATCTTAAGATGTACATAGATGTGGCAGAGAGTTACTGGAAACTCTGGAATTATATAAAATATTGAGACTATGAACTCGAAAGCTTTATTATATTAATGGCCTTTTATAAAATTAATATTTAACTAGACATTTTTTTTTAAATCAACTTTGAATTTAGAATTAAATCGCTCTTGTATTTTTTTTTAATAATTGCTTGAAAATGACAAGAGCCGTATTTATTTATTGACACAATATAATATAAATCTACAATATTATTATTCATTGTATAATAACACAATATTTTTTAAGCTCAAAAGTATTCATATAAGACATATTCGGCTACTTCCTTGAGCCAAAAAATCATTCTATTATATATAGCTGAATATAATAATTTATAGCTGCATCCATAATGTTGATTTAAATATATTTATTTTCTACAAAAAATTAAGTATACACAAAGAAAAAAAGGAACAATATTGGTATCTACCTCCATTAATTACCTACCTCTTAATTTGCACTAACTACAATAAGTCAAAAATTACAAATTTTGGAAAAACAACTTCATATCTTACTACCTACTTCTTAGTTAGCACTCTTAATAGTAAAAATTGCATAAACTTAAAAACTTCTAATTGTAGAAAAACAACTTTAATTTGTTACAGTTAAAGTTGCTTTCCCATAATTTGTATGTTTATATTTAATGTAGTTTAGTATCTATATTCTTCTGTACCAAATGGAGAGAACGACCAAAAAAGTATGGATGGTGTGATAGTTGATATGTATATAAAAGGAGAGTATGTTCAGATATGACGGCTGATAGCCATCAGTGAAAGAAGAGGACATACGACCCCTAATGGGATAAAGGCAAGACAATCATGAGTAACTATATTCTGTTGCTGGTAAATAACCAAATAGTCTTATTCAGTGTATAACTGTAACACAAGTGAAAGTCTGCAAAATGTACAGTCGTAAAATGTGTACGTCGTGACAAGGCAGTAAAATAGTCATTTTGACCGATGCGAGATATGTGACGTGAAATGACATGAGCAAACATGAACAGAGCATTTCTGTTCCATACAAGAATGCTGTATATATTTCATATTAAGACTAATTCTAATTTATACACAAATATTTATATCTACTGTTACTGTAGCAGAAACTGGAGCAGAAAACTACAACTATTTATAAAAAAACTAAGTAATTTTATCATCATCATTAGCCCGGAAGACGTCCACTGCTGATTAAAGGCCTCCGCACATCGGTCCACCTACTAATTATATTAATTGTATTGTGTATATAATTCTCAAGAGGGCTTACAAAAAATCTACTAACGTATAAAAAAGAGGTATCGAAATAATACAATATTTATAAAAAGAACGATATACAAGTAGCCTGGGCGAAGCCGGAAAACCCACTAGAATTTGACTATTTTTTTCTTATTTTAGGGCTCTATGGGGGTTTCGATCATTTTAGCAACGTTAAGTTTGTAAGAGACACTATTTAGTGTTATAATTTTAGTATTAAGATTTCATGCTGTTTGATATTATATTCACATAAAATCTTATTTTTTTAAATAACTGGAATGTAACATGAAGGAAATGAATTCTCCTCCTTGTTATAAACAATAGAGATTTAAAACATTTGTTCATTATTTAAATATACTTTTGAGTTATTTTCCACCGTATTTGCAAGTAACCATTTTCAATCAGACGTGCCGTCATCTTGTTGCCACTCCAAGTAGAATGCTATAAAAGAATTTGTATTTCAAAGAAATGTATATTAGATAAACGTCAGGAATGGTAATAAAAGTATTATTCTACATTCTTCTATCTGAAACAATAATTCTTAAAATGAAGAGAACAAGAATGTTTTGCAATAAAGCTCAACTGGGATTTTAGAAGCGACAATATTTACGCATATTTCTTTTCTATTTCTTTTTTAACACAAAAACAGTGTTACTATCTTGACACAATTAAATTTATACGATTCTAAACATGAATCTTTAAAGACAGGCAATTACGAGGCCATGATTCAATTATGAATATTTAAAACGATAGCTTAGCTGTCCTATGTATTGAAAGAAAGCTTTTTTATTGTAGATACTAAGTGATCTATTAGATTAAGTAAAAAAGCATAACATTACTAAATTATAAATCATATATTACATCCAAATCATTAATGCTATTTCTAATATATGTACTTGTGATATTACTATTATTTTTTGTATGTTTGTATTGGGTAAACTCTTGCAACGCGGAACTTAAACGTTTGTAATATAATATAGCTAACATAATATATATATATATATATATGTATATATATATATAATGTATTAACCATATACAAATCTCACAAAAAAAAACCGGGCGAACCTAGGATGGGAAGAAGAACATTACATGTATTATACATATTTTTATTTTAATTACCAAATTATATGTTATATAATAGTGGTATATTTAATGTATCTATATTGTAATGTAAGTAATAGGCTCGTGTGTGGAATTACACTGCTCTACTAAATAATATAAATGATATGATTACAATTTGTATCGTGTGTTATTAAAAGTACATATATATTTACAGTTTTTGTTATATTCGAGGTAGATTAAAATAATAAAATATTGTATTATATAAGAAAGTGTTAAAAATTAATATCAAACTCCGGACAATATTGGAAAGCGTCTGATTTAACTACGACGACAGCTTTGACATCGATAGTTTAATACAAAAAAAGCAGATAAATAAAATAGCGTAGAAGCCTGTCATTGACGTAGGCTGTCGTACGCGGTTGACAGCTAATTACATTGTGAAATAAAACTTCTAGAAAGATATTTATTAGTAGTTTGACAGTCGACTATTATTATGAAATATTAATAGACAGATTAACTAAAACCACAGATAACATAATATTACACAGTAGTACTGAATGTGGTCTAAAAGTGGTACCTACTAGATGTAGTGGCGTTACTTGCATGTTTTCGAATTTTTAATATCCTAGGAAGTGTGTAGAATGTGTAAATGTTTATTGAGTTCAGTCCAATAGTTGCATTGCAAAAGTAATAAAAAAAAATATCAAACGAACATCCAAAAATTCATTCAAAATATCAAACTGTCGCGTTTAAAGTATTAGATTATATTTTAATATCTTATTTTTTATCAAGGCGTCTGCTTGGCTTCCTTTGTCTCACATACTTCAGCCGTAAAGTAACTAGGGTGAGATATGGCAGTGAAGTTACAGGGTGCAGGGTCCAGATATCTTGAATGTCACGTGATCACGTGTTTCTGTTGTACATATGTACATATGTAATTAATTATGTATGTATATCGCCGATATATATCAGGTAACCATCACATCTACGTTCTATAGTTACTACAGATAATAAGTTGAGCTATGTATGTTGTTTGCTATTCCAGTCACAAAAAAAGAAATAAACGTAAATGGTAGAGTATTTTATCAGCCTTAAAATATAATACATAAATTACAAATTACAGCCAATGTTTTAATGCCAAAGTCGAAATAGAATTACGTATTACTATCGCACAGAATATCCAACAAAAATAAGTCTCTGTAGACTGTTTTCTAGTCCCTGAACGGATGATAAACTAGAAACCTGATTACGTTTATCTAACATAATATACGTGCGGGGAATTCGTAAATACAGACGTACCAACTTCTTACTTACATCATAATGGACTTTACTACAAAATGTAATAAATCAACCAAGAAAACTACTTACAAAACCTGTATCTCTTTAGACAACGATTCAAATTATAAAATGCTATTTAGTTAAACTTTGATCAAAGTCAGCACAGAAACATACGATTTTAAGTAACAAGTAAACTATAGATATCTACTTATATTCGTTTTTTTCAACAACATCGAAATAAAACAAAAAGGGACGCTTATAAAATAAATATAGACCTGATTAACAGTTAAAAATCAGAGGGAAAAAAACACTGCGACCCAAAGATAGAGCATCTTTATTAGCTGCTAGCTATTACCCGTGACTTCGTATGCTATTTTTTGGACATATGTATATCCGTATTTATGATATCTATCTTCACACGAAATTTCATAATGATCCAGTATATATTGGCACATTTAAACATACAGACAGGCAGACTTTGTTTCCTTATTATGGATATCTATGCTCGTATAACCTTATGCAGCATGTACTATACGAATATAATTAAGTGTACTTTGTACTAACATTATAAATGCGAATGTTTCTCAAGTTTTATGTTTTAATGCAAAAACTACAATACGGTAATGGATATGGATTAAATTTGGTACGTAGATCGTAAAACGTGTATTCGGATAATGCGATTTTGTGGATTACAAGATCACTTTTTTTTTCAAATACACGTGGGCAATGCCTCTCTATGGAACTAGTGTAAAATAAATGTATTATCATATATTATTTATTAATACAGTTAACCGGGTCTTAACACGAATAATTTTAAGGTAAATAAAGGTCCTTTCTGGACGTTTCAACTAGGTTTCACTAGCCGTAGTTGTCATAATGTGTATTAAACAAAAAAGTTCAGAAATAACTACAATATATTAAGTTGACAATAAATTTTTTTTTCGTCAAGTTAAATTTAATGTTGACATCAACCGTTGAGTTACAAGGTAGGCCTCAAAGGGCTACCCTCAGTTAGAGGTAATTAGACACGTTCTCGTGTTTTTCTCTAAGCCCATTAGAGATTTGCTGGGTTGTGTTGGAATTATGGAATTTTAAAAATACTTCTGCATCCACAAACTCATTTAAGGACTCTTGTTTGTTTTTAATACTTTACTGTACAGTAAATATATTTAAAATTACAGAATATAAAGATCTTAAGAAATAAGTTGTACAATCCCAAATGAGGGATTTCTTCCAGTCAACTTTGTGGAGTGATGAAATTTATATACATACATGACAATAACAATAAAGGAAAAAAGCAAACGCATTATATATGACTATAATATATAATAACTAGAATATTAAATAAATACTTAAGTATAATATATAAATATACCTACATATAAGTAGTCCCCACCAACATGCTGCCCACCCTTATGAAGGAAGACTACTGGCCGAAGGGTGTGGTGTATCGGCGCTTCCGTAGCAGATGGCCGTCGTCAATGCCGTGACCACACAGACAATTTCAATATCTTAATTTTATATTATTTCATATATATGTTAGTCTATAAGGTATTTATAATATGAGCCTAGTAGCCTGAAATAATTAAATAAAAAATATAAATAAACTAATAATAATAATGAATTAAAAAATAGATATTAAGGTAGGTTCATATATTAATATAGATGAGGTACGACTTACGGTACCATTAACTTGTGTACTAAAGGTCAGTTATGTAATAACTTAAGTATTGTTATAACTAACTTACGTATAAACTATTCAATGCCTAGCCATAATTACTTACAGCTGTCCTTGTGTGTTTCTACCTGTTCATAAAACATGGTTACTTTAAAACGAGCGTTCGTTACAGTTCGATAATTATGGGATACTAAAATAATTACATGTCATGTGGGAACGGAACGCATTAAATAATGATGTGAATGAAACCCAGTATTGTTGTTAGGTCAAATATAACTTTACGAAATAAGTACAATAAATACAAATCGGACATAACATTTAACGGAGACGGCCTCGGCGGTCTAACGGTTAAACACAACGCTTTATTTCCCATGGTCGGGTTCGATTCCTCGAACGGTGCAAATATTTGTAGTCATAAGTATGATCATTTGTATCGGTCTGGGTGTTTTCTATGTATATTATGTATGTATTTTTAAAAAATGTATCTAAATATTTTTATGAATTGTCTAGTAACAATAAAGCAAACTCTGCTTAATTTGGGAGTAGATGGCGGTGTGTATATAGGTCCAGGATTATTATTATTATGACCGATGTTTGCCATTTTCCATAAGGCGGGCCGATATCTTGTTTGACATTCTGGTCACATAATAACGTTGATGAAACTGTCAGTCAGCAAGGACCCTCTATAAATATAGATAAAGTTATAACCCTATAATAAGTATAACCGAGGAAAAGTTAGCGTGTTCGAGTCAATAAAGCAAAATTAGACAAATCCCATATCAGTGGATGAACAACCGTATGAGCAAATATAAGGGCTGGGTTTTTGTTGGCCGCTGGGTTCCAGTCGTGCCCGGGGGAAATTCGGGGTCCGCTCTAATAGAGGTTACTTTGTGGTACATGCTATAAACTTACAGCGGGATAATTTAAATATTTGATATGTAAATGATAGACCTTCAAATGCAGTTACTTTGAATGTAAATCTAACAATAAAATATACTTGATATAAGTAATTATTTTATAAAAACCTTGACATACAATATTACATTATTAGAACAGTTATTAGATTGATAGTAAAAAAAATCATTAATATAGGTACAGCACTAGCAAAGAAATCCCAAAATGTGCATATAAAAATAATACAGTGAAACCACTTCTTATTTTTATGTACAATACATGTATAAATATTTGTTGAAAGGATACACGAAAGTAAAGTGTTTTAGTGCATCAATAATATGTTTTATTCAAATTAATAAAAGCAAATTATAACATAATATTAATAATTTATTTTAACATGAAGGCTATAAAATCTTTTTTTATAATTAAAATAATTTCCGCTTAAAGTTTGTACCTTAAACGTATAATTTCGGTAGCTATTCAGCGTAAACAGATAATGGTCTACAAAGATCTTGGTGCGCCACTTCCTATATGGTACTTGACTCGCTTCCCTTATCACAATAATTGTACCATTATATTATTTTTTAGTATCCATTGTATTATAAGTACTCTGTTAGATACTGAATTATAATGTCGGCATATACTGAAATTCTGACATACTTTTGAAGATTATGAAAATCTTTTTACTTCTAGGAAAACACCTATTAAATGTTAACAGCTATAATAAGATTATAAAGAGAGAGCGGATTTTATTATGAGCAAAGTAAACTCTTGTACTGCATCACCGATTTGATCATCATTTTGTTTGAATGGGACATAAGCTATATATTATGTTTATTTATACAAAATTCTCAATATATATATGTTTTTTATTGAACTATATGTATACAATATTCTATTTATGTTTTTAGAACTCTTGCACCAGCATTACCCGATAAATACTTCCACTGACATAGCGTTATGTTATCTGGAAAAGATCTCGTTCACCCTTGCTCACATTTTACAACAATGTTATATTTTATAATATATGTAAGATATACTCTTTATTTCAATAAAGAGTATATCAAAACGCACAAAGAGATGAAACAGGTTGTGTGTATTAAGTAGAGATATTTACAGATAAAATCTATGTACATAAGAGGTATATTTACAATAGAATTCGGTCCTAAATGAATAGGCTGATATTTCTTTTCGGATTGTAGCTAGGCAACGGTTTTCCCGCTCGATGTAAGTAAATTCGCCACAAACAATTGAATTATAAACAAACAAAAATACTTTAAGAAATTTCAACAATTACAATGTTGTATTATTATAAAAATTTCGGCATCAAAAAATAACAAGCTCATACTTAATAAAAGGAATTAACAAGGAAAGAATATCTGATTCGTAATTACTTCAGAAATGCGATCGTTCCGTTTTATTTTTATTGGTACATAATAGCTAACATTGGAGAGGCGCGTTGCTTTATTGAATTGATTTTCTTAAAGGAAAAGACCAATATTTTTAAATATTTAAAATGGTTAACGATGTTAGTGAGTGGTAACTAACATGAACAGTAACATGGAATATCACGTTATCATGTCTAGCCCGTGACAATGACGTCATGCCTTTATACCTTGTAATTTCACTTCTGAATGGCTGAACTGATCATTGTTTTTATAATGCACCCGCCTGCGCTATCGGTTTACGCTGACGGGGCACCAGTGGAGACTGATAAGAGGAGCATAAGGTCAGGCCAGTAGCCCATCGTGACTAATTTACCAGGAATTTTTTCATTATGGTTTCCAGGGGGAACCGCATGGGTCAAACTAACATGGTACAATCTTAGCGTATTTAGTCCAGATTACTAACAATCCTCTTACCCACTCTTAATGATAAATGAGATGAAGACATCACGAGAACAGATATGTATAGGCTCTTGTATGTATCTTATATCTTAAAACCTACTTTGGAAGGGGGCCGAATAGAGAATAAATGTTTGTGCAGACGAAGTCGCGGGTAACGTTTGTTTACTTATAAACCCAACTTAGCTATCAGGTTACTATATAATATAACGCAATTTTCCGTTTCATCAATCAATCAATCACTCAAGTTACTCAAGTCATGTCAGGCCCTACCTTTACTATCTATTACTTGAATATAAAAATAGTGGATATCATATAATATGTACAATGCAGACTTCTCGTAAGGAGTTAGTGTGATATGAATAGACAGATAGACAGAGATCGACTTAGTTCTTACTAAAATTGATACATGATATATATAATGACTGAAGAAATCTCGTTAATAATATTAATACCCTTGGACAATTCACGTCATCTAGTCCCAATATTAACAGAGATTGTGTTATATAAATACTTAGATTTTTTGTAAATACATACATAATATACATAGAAAACACACAGATCGATACAAACAATCATACTCATGAATACAAGTGACTGTACCGTGCGAGGAATTGAACCCGCGATCATTGGAAGTAACCCTAAACACTACAGATATACATACTAAACACTTGTTTTATAAACTACCTTACTTTTATAACTCTTTAAAGTTAGTTAAAAAAGTAGTGGAAGAAGATAAAGATATAGTACAGACAGCTTTATGTTAATCTTAAAACAAGAAAAACTTGCCTACTTTGTGCTCAGAACGGTAGACTAAAAAACGATGACAATTCAAAAGTAAGTTCATTTAAATTAACTAGAGATTATTTTTATTTTATTTTAATAAGCAGAATTAGTGAAACGCTAGTGTTTATTTATAGTTTAGCTGTGCTCGCGGTTTCACCCGCGTTAAATTTCAATTAAAAATATAGCCTATACCTATGTTATTCTGATGCATAAGCTATATTAATGTAAAGTTTTATCAAAATCCGTTTAGTAGTTTTTGCGTGAAAGAGTAACAAACTTCCATACTCACAAATTTTCGCGTTTATAACATTACTAGCTGTACCCGCGTTTTCACCCTCGTTAAATTTCAATAAAAAATATAACCTATATATTATTCTGATGCATAAGCTATATTAATGTACAGTTGTATAAAAATCCGTTCAGTAGTTTTATAGTGAAAGAGTAACAAACATCCATACTCACAAACTTTCGCGTTTATAATATTATTAAGATGTGAACCACAGTCAAAGGTAGAACAATTCTTACCCGCTGTTTTCTTCCACAGCCTCAATTCAAAAATAGAATTACAGCCATGTTAGATGTACTGGTGTGTCGTATTGTGTTGGAATAAGTGCATTTGTGTAGATGTATGCAATTGTGTATTCATTGTAGGGATGCAATGGCACCTGGAAATTTTGTTATATTATTTATTATTCGTACAGAAATAGAGATGTAATACAAAATTTAGACTAAGTTTTTTTTGGCGATACTGACATGTTATAACAATGTGTGATATTTAAAATTAATGAATATCTTTTTTTATTCCGAAAAATGTGTGTAATTTATGTATTTATATTACATATATATATATATTATTGTGTATATTTTAAATATATATTATACTAGCTATTCGCCACGGCTTCGCACGGGTGTACATGTATTATATATATAAACCTTCCTCTTGAATCAGTCTATCTATAAAAAAACCTTTTCAAAATCAGTTGCGTAGTTTTAAAGATTTAAGCATACATATGGACGGACAGACAGCGACAGCGACTTTGTTTTATACTATATAATGATTTATATAACCTAATTATATATGCACATAGATATTATTTAGTTATTTGTGTAATATATTATTATTCCACCACAACTGCCCTAACACAACAACGCTTTCTATTTCTATCTAAAGGTTAGGGGATAGAGAATGTCATATGGCATTCAATTCGCCTTTTTTAAACATTTTACATAATAAAGAATAAAAAAGGTATGCATTAATCTTAAATATCTTTTCCGGTCTTTTTAAAACAAAATTAAGCCAATAAATACATGGTATGAGGATAGTGCCTAAAATATAACATGCTACTGCTGTTTTATTGACTAACGCTACAATTGACTAAGAAAGAAGAAAGAAATAATCTTTATTCAAATAAACCCATTACAAGCACTTTTGAATAGTCATATTTTGATTCTACCACTCATTCGGAATGCAGATTCATCACAAGAAGAACGAGCAAGAAACTTGTGTGTTGCTCTTTTTAATAGATGTTTTTTTTTATATAAGTAATAGATTGCCTAAAATAAAAATTAAAGTCTCATCACTACATATAATTGTATTAATTAACTTATCGTTACCATTACATAGAATATACTGATACACCATGGGAAAGTAAAATGCAGGTAGTTATGCAACCAATGCAGTCTCAATAGTTAATTTCAAGTCAAGAATACGCGGACTCAACTTTATGAAGTTTGATGTGGTAAGAGTTTTTGTCATTCAGTTCTCTCTACCTACTTTGAAAAAGACCTAGCGTATTGATTATAGTTTTACTTACACAAAATATAAACACAATATCTATGACCACTATCAATAAATACATTTTTTATTACAGGTAAAAATTATTGATGCATTACAATAATACCTACTATGTAAGAAGCAATTTGGTAAGTACGCTATTTGCATTATTATTTATAATACCTTAATAAAATCTAAAGGATTTGATTATGATCACATTCATTTGTTATTACTGGGTATTATGTTTTCATATATAACAAAATTATTAAAAATCTAAGATATGACAGTCAGTTCTCGTTCATGTTCAAGTGTTCATTAAACTCAAATTGTACAATTACAATACATATATATATATATATGTATATACTACTGAGACTCTAGATAAATAACTAAATCACAAGAAATCACACATATATTATATTATGTTAACATATAAAGTATTGACTAATCTTACGGTTTAACAATTATTCATCGACATTTTGCGGACGTTCTTATCGACATATATCCCATCACTATAACTTGGAGAGCGCTCAGGCGCCTCCGCGGCCTATGTATGTACGTTTCATTTGTCTCCGCCGTGCCTGGATTGTCGGCACCTAGGTTACATCTAAGTCTAGTATATCTATCTACATTCTATCTACATATTATTATTGCAGGATTATTTTTTATGGTAATTTATGTTAGCTGTTTTTGTATCCCGCAATTTCGTTTGCTTTGTTTATAATAAGGTATGTCCTCGTGATACATTTAATCATCATTATGATCCATTCATCTATTTATGAAACTGTAACATATATATTTGCATTTGTGATATTAATATGATGGTGTCTGGATACTAATTCAATACCAAATTAAGAATATTATTAATACCAAAAATATATATAAAATAAGAATTGCATTAGGTACCCAATAGGCGACATTATCACAAAATTATTGCAGTCTTATAAAAGATAATGGATAGTTTGGTACCTATTTGTGCTATTTGTTAAAAACTTTAATGAATAACTAGCTTTGTCGCGGTTACACTCTCATAAAATGTATAGCCTATGTGTTATTCTGGTATATAAGCCATATTATTGTAACGTTTCATTAAAATCCATTCAGGAGTTTTTGCGTGAAAGAGTAACAAACCATCCATCCACACTCACAAACTTCCGCGTTTATAATATAAGTAAAATGCTAGTACTATATACAAAATATCATAAAAAATCTTTATAATAATATAAATATGAAACTACAAAACTGTGCTACAGGAATTTCAGCAAGAAGGTTTATATAGATTCTAATCAATCCAGATAATTTCCAATTCTCTCTTTCTGCCGGCTTATTACTTAGGATCATGGCCGATGGGTACCGCTGATTGGTTAATTTGTCTCCATTTATTGTAGTCACTACGCCACGCTACATCCGCTAAAGCCAATACTACAGTATTCTAATACACTTTAAGATTTTCTGACTCATTATAAAAAAAAACTAACATTATGACAAAGTTACTACAGGACTTTGGTAAATAATGAGTGTACGTAATAAAAATATACATGATGCATGAATTGTACTTTCTCAACCCCCTCCCCTTTAATATCGTTAGCATTTTAAAATTACTCTACACCTTACATCATCATCATCATTATCTGCTACTTCCTTATCCCATTTACTTGGGGTCGGCGTAATATGTTTTTCTCTGTCACATCCCTGCTCATCTCGTTTTCATATCATCTTTCACACAGTCCATCCACCTCTTTTTCGGCCTTCCTCTGCCCTTATAGCCATCCACATTCATATGTTACACCTTCCTTAAAATATTATCTTTATTCCTAATCAACACCTTGCGTAAATTAACATAACATTTTTAACTTTGGAAAAATCACTCAGACGACCGGAACTGCATAATTAGATATTTCTTTTTTTTTAATTTTCATTACCCGCAATGTTTATATACACACTTTCATCCCCTATTGTGCACCCAGAATATTTTTATGATAAAAAATAACCTATATCTATCATCGTAGTACAGTCTTTCTTTCTATTTTTCTTATTTCTTTGATATTTAGATACTTTCGTACAAACTAAAAGCAAATGCCAGTCCTATTGTACCCTAAAACTAATAGCTACATCACATCACCAGTGAACAAATTGTCTTAGCCGTACTATCCTAAGGATGCGCTAAAACACTTTATATAACACCAACAGTCCAACATCCAGTAATTTCCATTAATGTCCATTTAGCTATTAAAAAATAACAAACGGACAGACAGACAGACATATTAATATAATGTTTGTATGGTTGCAGGTGACTGTATCCAACAAACGTTAATATTCCAGTTAAGCATAGACTAAATCACTTAGCGTACAATACAAATAACCAAAGTTTGTCCAGGCAGGTCGCAACGCAAAGTATTCTCGCAAACAACAAATATGGGCTGGTCTGATGACTGTTTGAACAATACTTATTTTTGTTAAGGATTTAAGCCCGACTTGAATTTTCATTAGTGTTTTTAGTACAGTACTGTAAATTTATGAAAGTTCTGAAAGTTATCGCAGGTAACGATAGGACTCCCCATTTAACACAAATTAAACTTATGGTTGTGTTTTTTTATTAGATAAATAAGTTAATGATATTAAATATTATTCATCAGTCAACATATCAGATTTATTCAATGTTTTATTTAAAAACTGATGTGACTTATTCTATTTCAGTACCACTCATTGGATTGTGCTATGAATAGCCTAAGCATAATGTCGCTTAATTTCAATAATTTCGTTTTTTACGTTTATTGGTATATATCTTCTTCTTTTTGAAGCTGTGAGTATATTATTTGCATTATAGACAATTGCAAAACTTCGTTCACAATTGTAAAGTATCTTGTGTCATAACAACAAAAAATATAGTGGAATTTACCTCTATGAAAGTTGGTTAAGAATAAACTTCAGTCGATAAATGAAATGGATAACTCCCAACCATGCAAATAACTACATTATCATTCCGTATCGCTGGCTTAATTAAGAAAATCTCGCTATCTTCCCCTAATGCCACTATGATGAAACCGATTCGATTTAGACCCAAGGGAGATGGGGGGAAATAATCTCCTGGAGGACAAATCCCTAGTAAAATCGACGTCTTATGCCCGCGTGTACGTGTTGAGAATTAAGATTAACTCGCATCTACAGCATTTTATCTAAGGGCCATGTCAGACACACTTGCGGCAGAAGCCATCGACGATTAGTTGTTTTCGCTAGGTCGCTTATCCGAATGCTGAGTCCATCCGCTGAAATGCTGGATACAGCAATTGTAATCTTCATTAGTCTTATTAATGTCACTAGCAGGTTGACTGTACAATGTCATCTTCATGGTTACCTCTGTGCCATAAATTTATACTACCAATTTCTATTTATTTACTTTGTAAGTTGTATTCTGATTTGAATTTAAGATTTAGCAGTGAAATTACAGGGTATAGAGATAAGATACTTTAATACTCAGGAATAGTAATGCATGAGGAATTACCACGACAGAGTCACGCAACATCTATATATACGTGGTATTGGTATTGTTCAGGTCTATAGACATTGGTAGCTTCCTTACATTAGGCGATCTGTTAGCTATTCCAATTACATAAAAAGTAGCAGTTACAGCAACAGTAGCAATCGCTAACAAGCACGCTTTTCAATTCAATTCACACATCGCCACCTATTCCCAAGCTAACTAGTAGAAGTACTTAAAATATTTTTATAAATACAGAAGTAACATATATAGAAAACATCCAGATTATTACCAACACACAGACTCATAAATAAAATAGTTTAAGTTATCGAACGCGTGACCATCAGTAGTAAAGCTGTGTGCTAAACCACAAGACCACTGACGCGCCGTCAGTTCCTGAATATGTGATACAAGAGTCGCTCACTAATTCCAAATACGTCGCGTCTGCTCAGGGCCTAACCAGGGTCACTGTAGGTATGTTTAGTGGGACAAAAATGTACATTTTGATGATATAGGATTTAGGTAAGCCTTCTAGTAATGTTTTCGCTTTTAGCTCAATGAAACACAAGTAGTATTTTGTTCGTCACGTCAGCTGTTTTTGTGTGATGTGATTGTGTAATTGTGGAGGCACTTGAATTCAAAGGATTTCTTTTAATATTACCAATTTGAATATTTTTTTACGTAATAATGGAAATGGTGCACCCGCCTGCTAACCGTTTACTCTGGCGGGGCAGTGGAGGATGATAAGACGAGCATGAGATCAGATCAGTTAGCCTGTCGCGACAAATTCAACAAGAATTTATCACGATGGTTTCCAGGGGGAACCGCAAGGAGGTCAACCAAACTTGGTACATTACTAGCAATAAGATCATCAGTACACATTACTAACAGTATCCTTTCCCCCTAAATTTGAGTATTAACTTAAGAGCATTACTGGCCGAAGGGATTTGTGTACCGCCTCTATCGTGGCAGTTGCCATACACATAATGTCTATCTATATATATATTAATATTTTATTTTATGTATTATTATTTTATATATACGTTAGTCCTTAGGATATATATAATATGGAGCAATATTGTTATATAATAATATTAAGTAGCCTGAAATAAAAGATATAAAATAAAAAAAATACTCAATAAAATATGTTGACTTCATGCATTTTGTATATATAAATACCCAATCTAACAGCTTGCCAATGGAATGGTTGTAACATACATACAATATTGTTGATGCCGTGTTATTCATCATCACGAATAAATAAAATTGAAGCGTACGTTTGCTTATCACTAATGGAAGAATATACGGCACTCAAAAATGTATCTGCCTGTTTGTTTTTAATTATAAAGACAATAATAAAGTAATATATCTTACATAAGTAATGATTTAAATTAATATATAGGTACATAATTGTATTGTTTTCCCAGTAGCAACCAATGTTGGGGTGCCACGAGCGTCTTATTCTTGTTTCTACTGGCAACTATTGCCATTTACTGTCAAGTCATTGCATATTCCATTGCTATTGTTGTTTTAAAAAAAATGAAATTGTACTAAGAATGTAAAAGTGTTAAGTACCAACAACGTACGTAGACACAAGTGTTCTTAAAGGGATTGCGTTCCCTTATTAAGATAGAGGACCCTAAAACATAGAATTATATTTCCTTTCCCTTCTAACAACCTTAGCCCACTTGTACCTCCATAAACCCTTCTCTCACACTAGTAAACAGTCAGTAAAAAGTGAGTATAACACAATATAGCGGCTCTAATAAGGCCGAGACACAACTCGACATGAGTGGCATAAGAACGAAATGCTGGGAATACTCGTATATTCTCACTGTACTCGCGACCCTATATATACATACTTATTCTATACGTACTAATATGAATTCTATGCCTACTAATATTATATACGTGAATACTCGTAGCTAATGTTTGGTGACCTCAATAGTCTAGTGGTTTGAGTATAGCTTTACCTTTTGATAGTTGCGGGTTCTATCCCTGTACAATATAAAGATTTATATTTTTGAGTTTTAGTGATTATCTGTGTGTTTTATAGATATACTATATTTACAAAATAACAATAGTAGACAAAAAAGCACCTTAAATGTTAAGGTGCTTTTATGTCTACTCAAAATTCAGTATCAATTCTGTTTTTTCAATTTTGGACTAGATGGAGCTGTCTAAGTAGTTTAGATTGAAAGTACAACCCTATGACTTTACTTAAATAAAGTGGTTTAAAGAGAGTTCTGTATATCAATTTAGTATAAGATCAATTAATTACTATAAATCTATTTTCCCTTGAATGGACATTTAACGGACATTTTAAAACCTTTACGAATATTCACATTAAAAATGTACTATGATAAGAAATCATAGTAAAATTTTCTAAAAGTTTAATTCTGTTACTTAGTCCCGAAAGTGAGCTCGATGAATAAAATGTAGCCAGAATTTTATATATATATGTAATGTACAAACTTAAATAAATAAATTCTATTGTAGACTCTTCACGAATTTTTATTTAACTCTTAACGAATTTTTATTTAACTAAACTAAATCTTAAGTTAACGGTATAAGGTTTTAATTATAAGTTTCATACTAATTCTTACACGTGTACCAAATGGGAGGATTATATAAAATAATGGCCCATGCATAAAGTGGTAAGAACAATAATAAAACTGTAAAGTTCTTGTGCTCTTAATGAAATATTTTGAGTTTCCTCACCAAGTTACTGAAGTCTGTAAGAGGCTTATTAAATAATGTAAGTAGTAAGTTACTCTGCAAATGTACTTTTGTTATATTCAATTAGCTTTTTCTTCCTCGGCTTCTCCTTGATTGACCACAATGAAAATGCCCTATATTCTTCTCCATGTCAAATAATTAGTGTATAATGCTATCAACAAAAATATTAACTATAATAAATGTAGACTTAAACTCAGCAAAACTTGAACTATCCATACTAAACAAATGATAGAAATAACAATATAAATGATTGTATCGTGCGAGAATCGATCCCCCGACCATGGAAAAACATGGTGCGATAAACCACCATCGAAACTATAGGTTCTAGTTGTTATTTATCTATTTAATGTCAATATATGTATGTTTATATATATATTAGTAGCAGTATATGCCTAACAGCAGTATTATTTACTTGACACATTTAGTACTGCTGACGTTGTTATAAATGCAGCACTAGAAATGCCAACGTAGCAGTGGGAGAGCCATTACTGTTTGGGTTTATTTTTATGATCTGACATCTGTTTCTTTCAGCAGAAGGTCAGTTAGAAATACAAAGAGTTAAAAGAGAGAGAAAACACTTCTTGGTTGTAAGTTACAGTAATATACAATTCACCCAAAAAAGGTTTAATAAATAAATTGTTAATACAAATAGCATACGCACGAAGTCACGGGCACAGCTGGTATAAAGCACAAATTGTGCTCTCACATACTGCAAAGTGGTTAAGCTCCAATAAACTCCAGACAAAATGCTCTCGTGTTAGGATTAGCGAACCAACATTTCATATAACAGTGTACGGTCAATTTTATACGGGCGGCGCAACTTTGTTGCCGAACAACAACAAATCTTGCTGGTTTTGTTCTAGTTGACAACAGTTTCCTAGTTTGTCTCATACATGACAAATATCTCATACTACTATTACAGAGATATATATATAGTAGAAAGGCATACTGTGCTTTATGACTGATGGCTACTTTTCTTATGAGTTCTAATAGGTTGTTTTGTAACCCGTATATATCAGATGGGTTCTAATGAGTTGGTTTCTGATTCCTTCGCGATATAAATTAATCGCTTAGTTACATGAGGAATGGAACACCATAGACGTCGCTAGATGTTCTAAACAACGATATAAATAAATTTTTGTTTGTAAATACATACAAAGTATACATAGCAAAACACACGGACCGATACAAACAATCATATCAAATACAATACAAATGTTTGTATCGTGCGAGGAATCGAACCGTGATCATGGGAAGTAACCACCGAGAACAAGTCAAGTCAGGAAGGAACAGTAAATCACTGACAACGTGATTATGACTCTCGACGTTTAAATATTTTTACAAATTCCTCTATATTATTGTATAATATTATATCACATATCTTATTGATAGTATAAACGCGAAAGTTTGTGAGTATGGATGGACGTTTGTTACTCTTTCAAGCAAAAACTATTGAACGGATTTTGATGAAACTTTATAGTAATGTTATTAGTAGTATAGATTATACCTCAGCATAAAATATAGGCTATACATTTCATGCGGGTGAAACCGCGAGAACAGCTAGTAGTTATATAAATGACTTCTATAAAACAAAGGAAACAACAACAGCTATGCTTTATCAGTGGCATTATAAGTTCCGTCACCAAGTTGCAAATTTAATATAACTGTTAACACGTTTATCGCGGCTTTCGTTTAATTTAGAAGTTTGCCGATACTCCTAGTTACCGGTTGTTGTTAATTAACAAAACAGTTTACACAATCTGATGATGTAGGCGACGGATACAAGTACCTATTCAAATTGAAAGGGGAAAGGGAACGGCATAGTTCAATATGGAGACTAGTGGTCCTATGGCTAGAGGTATTACAGTAGTTCGACATCGTGGTGAATTCCTGAGGAATTCGCCAAGTAATCAAAGACATAACATACCTTCATGACTTATATCCCGGATAAAACATCCCAAAGGTTGACTGGGAGAGAATACCGTAGCATTAAGTCCATCTTTTATACCAATTTTAGTGGTCAATAAAACAAATAAAGAAATAAAACCTTATACTTCCGGGCTAAAATTCATGAAGGAAACGGAGTCTTTGTTAACTGCGAATATTGTGACAACACTTGACATACCGGGGGAAAGGGAAGTGTTAGTAATGTGGACTGTGATTCCATTGCTTGTAATATACCATGTCACTATGCGGTTTCCCCTAGAAACTATCATGATAAATTCCTGGTAAATTAATCACCATGGACTAACTGACCCGGCCTCATGTTCATGTCATCATTATAAAATTGTACCCCGCCAGTGTAAACCGGCGGATGCACCATTATATTATCATCTAATAAAAAAAAACACTTGACACGCGCACTTAACCCAATCTTATTTGAATCTGATAGCAGTTGACGACCCACAACCATTGTCTAGTTGATTTTATTTGTTATCAGTGTTTTGAGAGCCTATTAGAAATATATAAATACATTTTTTACTTTGAACACAAAACTCGAACTCACGATTTTTGGTTCTAAGTCGGGCTAGTAAGTAGGCCAAGCTCTGGCAAATTATAGGTACTTCTTTCTGTTCTATTTCTGTAAACCATTTACAAGCTCTTGAATATAATTACCTATAGTTGAACAAGTTCGGTGCGAAATTTCATTTCTTTTTGAACACGACAAAGCAATTTGACCATTAACACGCGACCGAAGTTAGTGGATCAAAACCTAAGCGTCACCGGTGACCCAAATGTGTCATAACGGTCACCCTTTCTTGTCAAAACACTGTAATTTTATTGAATGACCAGGATTTGTTTGGATTAAGTTCAAGTGATAGACATCGAAGTGTACATAACCTAATTGTGTATATATTTTAGGAAAATCCTTTTCTATTGTAGTAACGGTATCAACTTTATATAACTGGTATTACAAAATAGCTAATGGTAACACTACGAACATTTCATACAACCTGTACAACAAAGAATCAACTGAAACATTTAAAATTTCAGATATTAGACTTTAAAGCTTAATTTAGTGTTAATTTTAGAATGTTTGAAATTTTTTAGTTACTTCACTATTGTACGCCGTGGTACCCTGGTGTCACTATTGTAGAGTCACTGTAGTCATGCTTCAGTACTCTGTAATTACCTTGCCATATCTCATACTAGGAACTGAAACATAGCCATTCCACTAACCGAATAGCAACGTTGTACGTTGCTATTTGGTTAGTGGAATGGCTTAGACCACAGAAAAGACAAGTCCTCTGTTAGTTAGACTTTGCAACAATTTCATCTTTCAGTGCTACGTCATTAGCATTAGCAATCACCATTTCATCATCATCTGTAAAAAAATGCTTCTTTCAAGCGCCAATTTAGCAGAATCATCCCCATATTTGATCTTGATGACTCTTCGAGTACTGCTAGTGGGCCTGCCATCACTGCCCAGTGATATACTTTTATCAATCTTGCTATCTGGCAGTTTGTATTCTACCATCTTATATATGTAAACAAAATTTATCGTATTTAAAAGAGCAACACACAAGGTTTAAATTCATTCTTGTGATGCGTCTACTTCCTAATGAAGGGTAGAATAAAAAAATATTGAACGATTATTCGAAAGTTCTTATATTAAGTTTTAATAAAGAATATATCTGCTCCATCCGACAATCCAAACAAACTGATTGCGTATTAAATGGTGTTCTACATGGACGCTATAAGAAGTGACGATTATGATTATTTTTCCAATCCAAATAATACGTTTGTATTGAACTAGTCGAATTCAGTAATATCCATTATTCTTATACTACACTATATAATTTATCGAATGCCCTTGTCTGTCAATATCAATTGTTCTAATGACGGTCTACGTACGTACACGTGACTTTCAGATATCATTGTGATAGGTTTTTTTCTGATAATAAGATTGCTATATTGTAAAAACTATGTAATAACTAATAATACTAGGAGTTACCTGCGACTTTATAGAATGAAACTTTCAATCCTTAATTCTCCATCGTTTAGTTATGAAAAAGTAACAAACATAAACAGGCAGATAGACATTTCACATTTATAATTATTGTATAGGTAGAGTCATAATTACATGCTATAACAAAGCCTGTTATAGCATGTACTTATGACTCTTTTTGACTCTTCTTAGGTACCTGTAAAGTTTAAAAATTAAATATATATTATAAATATATTGATATAACTTTAAGTATCTATATATTGATCTAATTAATAAAAGAATTGTTCTATGGTGTCACATATTTGCCTTCCGTTAATATAGTATTAAGTAATAATAATAACAACATTAATACTTATAACTCAAATAAGTGTTAATGTCCATTATTGCAAATAATTAAACCGTACTCGATAGTCCACCGGTTTAAGACATTATAATTTCTGATGGTCGCGCCTTCGATGCCCGTACAATAAAAAAATCATTTATGGCATGGGTCTGAATGTTTTCTTTACTTAAAAAACTATTTATCAAATAATTTAAATAAAGAAACTAAATAAAGGAACTCTCAATTCCACTGTACTCTTTTTTAGTGACTTGTTTCTTCATAAATCGATTTTTATTAACCTTTTTTATTTGAAAACTTGTGCTTATCATGTGGATGGCCATATTGACTTCTATATTGACATATACAAGACCGATCAGAAGTTTTTGAGTTATCCGGTTTATTCGATATTAAATATTTCACAGTATTATTAAATATTAGTTGTGCCCGTGGCTTCACTCACGTGAAATTTATAGCCTACATTCTGATGTATAAACTATATTGATGTAAAGTTTCATCAAAATCCGTTCAGTAGTTTTTTCGTGAAAGAGTACAAACAAGTATACTCACAAACTTTCGCGTCTATAATATTAATAAGATATCTACCAGTTATCTAAATAGAATAGTACACCATTTTAGGATTAGATGGTACTGTGCAAGTTTTTCAGGACTATTATTTATTACAATAAAGTGAATGCGAAGCGGCATACGAGTATAATGTGTAAACGGTTGCTTATAAACTTGTTACCTACATAATTAGGGATTGCGAGAGCTTCGCGTGTACTAAACGATTTATTAAATTGACGAACCGTTATTAACTTGAAGTAAGGCCGTCCGAACCCAACGGGCTTGTTGTGAGCGTACACACTTATTAAAAAATATAATGTATACTTAGCTACCTGAAATAATAATGTATCTAGTTCAGCGATGTAGCTTGCTGTGTAAGCTCATTCGGTTGAAGAGACATGGTCCTCAGGAATTATCATTATCAAGCACCATAGTTCGACATTTGTGTAGACAATGTATATCTATGTATAGTATATTATATAATATCCCTGTAATTCACACAGCTTCATCTAGTCCCAAGCTAAGCAGAGCTTGTGTTGTGAGTACTAGACAACTGATATAAATACATATATACTTTTACGTACATAATATACATACATATAAAACATCCAGACTGATTAAACATAACTGACAAAACATTATTACACTTACCTCACATGGTCCGTCATGTTTGCCATTTTAATGAAAAAAAAATTACTTTTATTTACAAGTAACAATATATTGTTATCAAATCAAATATCTTTATGCATCTAGCTCTATAACAGACTCTTATGATATGTCAAATGTACCGTCAGTTCGGAATGCATTCGAGATTAGAAGAACTAACAAGAAACTCAGCTCGTATTCTTTTCAAATATGTTTACAAGAACACAAATTCATTATTAAATTCAAATTTGGGAGAACAGAGTGACCACCAGCATATACTATAGCAATTTTGTCAAAGGCAAATAGTCTAATCAGTGTTCGTAACCCGAACATTTGTTTAAAGATAAATTGTATTTAACCAAAATCTGTGCTAATTTTGAGCATGTTTATTTTCGAAATTTGAAGCATATTTACCTTATAATGGTTCGTTGTGTGTCCATCGTAAATCCATTGTTTAATGGTTAATTGTGAATTTGCGTGACTCTTGTAACAGTCACTTCCTTTCTCAAAAATAAATATAATACATAGACCTTTATTTTATTTCTACAAAAGTGGGTTTTAGGTATTTTCTTAGGTCAAGGATTTAGTGTAAAACCTAACCTACCTATTACCTGTACGGACAGTATTAGCACAGTTTAACTAAACTCCAAACGCGTTAGTGTACCTAAGTAAATATATACTGACTACTACATAATTACGTTATATGTATACTTTTTTTTAAATTTGACGCGGTCATTACATAGGTAACCCGTAATTTTCTTAATTTAGCGTATAAACGCTAAATTAAGAAAATTACGGGTTCTTAACATATAGTATTTATTTTGATTAAGTTCCCAACCTTTTGATAGTGTTACAACCTCCATGATGATGAGTAAACTGATAAAAATAAATAAAACGTGGTCACATCTTGTGATTTTATATTGTTTAAATTATTAACCGGGTCTTAACACGAATTTAGATATAGATACATAATTAACAGTTTTTGTTAATTATGTATCTATATCGAATATTATAAGAAATAAAATCCCGTGCATTATCAACTATTGCCATGCACATTTGTCATTTAAGTAATCCAAAAAGGCGAAAGTTATCACGTAACATATATTCATAAAAGTTTCATTCGAATTGGGTATTGTTTTAAAGTCGGTTAAACTCTACCACTGTCAGCTTATACCCAGACAATGTTATGCAAATGTGTACAAGTTAAATTAAAACCGTTGAATTAATATTATCTGATTTTGGGCATAATTCGAATTTGGTTGACCAAATTCCCACTCTGAATGGGATTAACCCTAGTAGCCATTGCAATATATTCAAATTGCTTTCCATAGTTAATTTATTTCTTTAATTCCATTATAAATAGTATGTATATATATGTAAATTCGATTTGAGTGAACATAAGTTATATTTTATATAAAAAAACCAGACGAAGTACTTTCTAATATATTTATAAAAGGGATGTAATAAATTACCATATTTAGAGACCTCGTCGTAAATAATAATACTAATTACCCAAGATAATTCACAACAGCGTCATGTTCCAAGCTAAACAGTGCTTGTCTTATGGGAACTAAATAACTAATAGAAATACTTAATCATTTTTTTATAAATTTATACATAATATTAATAGAAACTACGCAGAACCGTACAACGATATATTATATTAATTAACTACATCGACTACAGACAGTAAAACGATCTGGTAAAGCTCCGAGGCATGGCATATAAATAAAATTACCGTTAAAAAGACTAAAAGATCCAAAATATTTTAATGTGTAAACACTTTTATACTTTTATACATGCCATAATAAATGATATTACAATAAGTAGATAAGTGATAAAAACTCTCAATAATGTTCCTGTCAACTAGTATTAATTTTTAACCCTTCATATTCAGATTAAGGTGAAAATATTTCGTGAAGAAAATAGGATGAAATGCAATTCAAATTTTTCAAAATTACATTTTGCTGGAGTGTTTCAAATTCTACAGCCCCAGGACAGTACGTCCCGGGTCGTGTAAGGGTTGACTTCACAAATTAATTAATCAGAGGATCCTACTTAGGATAGGTGCGTGTTAACGTAATATCTTATGTATTATTCAAGATCAGGTGTGACTCCGCCTGCGTAGTGATGTGGACTGCTTTGTAATTTGATATTAGAGCTGTAGCTGGTCATACAATAAATACTGAGTAACTAGTACGTCACCGGTAACGAAGTACCGTTTCATTGCTTCCTAAGTTACGAAGATACTGAGTTACCGAAGATTACTCGTGTTAGAAGGCGGTAAATACACGAGTATGTTGTCAAAAGTTTGCTGCGCATACCAGTTGTTCATTTATTGTCTAAATCATATTTTATTTTATTTATTTATTACAACATGAATGCTCTAATACACAAATAATGCGCATATCAGTCTTAACTTATTGCAACACTTTCTCAACAATGAAAGGTGAGGTGTGTAGAGGAGGTTGTATAGGGAAATTATGGAATTAGTTGGTGTTGTGAAAGATATTTTATATAAACGTAATTTTTATTTAAATGTAAGTTTGGTAGTGCTAGATTTTATATCAAGGGGTAACTCATTCTAGTCTTTAATGGCATGTAATGATACAAATTTGGAAATAAAGTATGATGAGTAGGAACGTGCAGAACTAAATTCCTAGACGGAAAAAGGTTACGGTAAGAGTTAAAATATTCAGGTGAGATTTAAATTTATTTATTATTTTTACGTTTTGTTTCCATTAATATTAATTACAGAAATTATTAACAGATATTAAAGATTCGATTAACTACTACTGTGTAGACAAGTTTTTAATAATTATTTATATAATTTAAAAAATAATTAGAACTTTATATATTCATTGATATGGTTATCCCGAGTTACAAGTTCCGCAGTATCAGTTATATTAAAAGTAACTAGTAACAATTTCTTTAGTAACTAGTACCAGTTGTAGTTACTTTTACAGCTCTTTTTATATGCGTATTTAGTATGTAAAAAGGGGTTTGTTGAAAAATGTCTACCTATATACAGGCTGCTATAAAAATAAAATGAAGTTAATCCACGAAATTATGAATACATTAACATTTTTATGCGCCTATTTCCGGAACGAATCTGATAAATGTACGAGTACTTACGCAGAATCTAAATTTAAAGCTCTCGAAAATTTATGTACCTATAGTATATACGTTATGTTGTATATAAAAGTAATATAGCTGTATTAAATTAAGTAAAATTTAACGACATATACAGATTAATGTACCTACTAATATTAGAGTACATATATGTGAATGTGACTTTGTTTATTATCTCTTGCTACATTAACGACTTAACTAATTTTCTAGAAACATAGTATAACTGTATACTGATATGGAAGTATATGTATTGGTTTTTTTTTTCTTGGTGAACCAATATCTTCTTATCCCCCGGTTAAAATTATGATAGTCAAGTTAGTACCTAACAGATATTTTAAGGGCATTTTTAATAATATTATAAAAATGTCAACATAAATGCAAACGAGTAGCTCATTTATCATTATCATATATGATGAGAGTAATCACAGGAGTTTATAATAATAACAATACGGTGTTGTTATTGTTAAACCTATATCTAGACAAGAATCTAAATAGTATTATCATATATAAGAACTGATTCTTTGAAAATTTCCAATTGGGAAAGTCCGAAGCACCCTTGAGTTTCATTATGCCGTACAATCCGTGACACGACGTATCGTCATCTGCCATTTTCAGAATTTCGATTTGTTTTCACCACTATATTCTAGAATTCACTAAATTATATTCACTTTAGTGCTAGCCCATAACCTGATGGAGATATTGAGTGGATTACATATATAGCAGTAAATATAATTTACTTTCGTTCCGATCGCAGTTCCACGTTACATACAAATTGTTACTTAGCAATAATACTTATTTTAAATGTGATGGATTATACTTTTTCTTCATCAATGTGCCTAATAAACCTTCACACCAGACTAAACTAGGATTAGAACTGATGATAAAGTCATGAAGCCGCTAACCTACGTAATTAACAAACAACATTTATGTACTATTCAAGTACACTTCATTCCACTTAAATGGTGCGAATTCGTATAAACAATATGTAATAGAAATAACCTCCTTTGAAAAATCCGCTATCTAGACGATGCTTGTAACCACGAATACAATTTGGTTGTTAATTTTATATTAAACGTTTAAGCTTTTTTTCAGTTCTTTGTGCGTACTATTTAAAGTATTAATTACATATGAATGTGGATAGTTATAAGAGCAGAGGAAAGCCGAAAAAGAGATGGAATGTGTAAAAGGTGATATGGCAAGAAAGGGAGTAAATACTATATCACTGCGAACAGGGATAAATGATGAATGGGATAAAGAAGAAGCAGTTGATGATGATGTTTATAATTGTTTATAACTTTTCTTTATATATGAGTATTTTCTAACTTTTTTCTTTTCAAAAGTAAATACATCCTAAATACTAATATACTTTTTTATCTTGGGAATAAACAAAAAAAGAGCGAAGAATTCCCTGAAAGTCTATATAATTTAAATTTGATTGCCAATTTTACATACAAATGAGCTTTACTCAAATATCAATACAAATTCTATTGACTGTACAAAGTGCTGATTACAAGGGCACAATTGTAGTATGCGGGCGAATGTCTTGATTAGTAAACATGGCAGTGCTCGCCTGTGACGATTTGCTGTAAATGTGTACAGCCAGGGTTGTCAACTATTAAATATTCACGCCTCGTACATAGATATAAACATATCGTAGTTTTTTTTCAAATTGGCTGTTTAAGTACATCATTGTATTTTGACCGACAGATCAGGCACTTATTCATTCATTCATAATTTAAGAGCCACGTTCATTTAGGTGATGCTGCTACCACTACTCACGATGTTTTCCACCATTCGCTTTCAATGTTGAAACTTGGACAAGGATAAAATTGTTCATGTACCGAGTACTAAAAATTTCGAATCTGAACGAGGATTCTTGTACGGCTGCCACCACTACCCACAGTGTTACATTATGCTCTTTAAATGTTGAGACTTGGACGAGAATGAAAATGTCTATGAACTGAGGACTAAAAATTTCGTATCTAATATGTATGAGGATTCTTCTACGGTTGACATCCCTGTGTACAGCCTACCCCCCGATTGTCTTCCCTTAAACAGACACGACGCAAATACTAAATCAGACGCGTGCTTATCTCTAATGGTGTACGTCTGTACTTGCCTTTATTTTGAGCAAATATTTTTGGCTGGAGCAGAAACATTACGCGTTGCGTTCCCTTTAAAGTTAAGATAGTATTTGTGTTCAGTGATACTTAGTGAAACTGTGTTGTATAATACTTTGAGTTAGAAAATTTACAATGGCAGTTATATCATGTAACAAAGGTACATATACATCATCATCACGCCTGTATCTCATGGAGGTAGGCAGAGATTACAAATGCTCCGATCCAAAGTGGTTTTTTACTTTAGCTGCTTGCTTTGTAAGTTGTGTTTCGCTTGTTGGGTTAAGATCAGGTAGTGAAAGGGGCATCTTCATCATCACATCTTAGTCCTCTCGATTGGCAACGCAAGAGTAGTATTACATAATACCGTGATAACCGTAGTGCTGTTCATTTATATAGGCGACTATTACCGCTTACCAGCAGGTGAGCTGCTTATATTAAGCACATAAAATTTAAAATTAGTATTCTTGTTGCTAAGTAATCGTTATGTCTTACATACAACTGCGATGAAATCAAGATTTAATTATATTTACGGCTGTATATCCACTGAATATCTCCATCAGCTTACCGTCATTTTGTTTAACATTTCAATTACATAAAAAAATAGATGGTAGCTACCACGCAGACAACACACAAAACTACCATTACTTTGTTCGTTATCACAACTTCCTTGTTTATTTTATGGTAATGGGTGTATTGAAGATCCGTTTTAGATCCTCGTTAAAGGTAAACCTCTATTGACATATTTCAAATTGAAATTCTAACGACAATATATACCAGAAATATACAAATCTACATATGCCATTATGTATGTGACAGAGTTATTAATATCTCCCTTTCTGTTTAAGATAGAAAGCAAGCCGAAGCAATTTAGCCCCTCGTCACTCACATATTGTATTTGTCACTTATTCCACTAACTACGGAACCTCCAATCTATTAAAACAGCAAATAACAGAAACTAGGACAGCCTTGTACTGAAAATAATCAGTATTATAGCACTATCGATATGTACACTATAGCTTGCGGTTATTGTACTTACTCTTCACTGATATGTCGAGCATTGCTAGCAATGTACATCGGAATTAGAATTGTACGGCTTAAGACGACATATTTGCATGAAATCTTGAGTGAGAACAGTTGGTAAGTTGATCGCGTGATTTGACCCACAAAGCTCGTTAAGTAGCTAGTAGGAATAGGCGTTATCCAATCAAATTAACGATTCCATTTTTAAATATTCAATCGTTTAAAATTGGAATTTACTTGAAATATGCATCACATATCGCCACGACTGTTATCCAAGATAGGGTAGTCAGAGATTTTTTTTTAATTAAAAAAAATGTCTCTGATTGCTATTCACTATTGGTAGATAACGTAACGCAAGCTGCTTGATGGCAGCAATATACCTTTGCGGAGTGGAAGAGAATTGTTCGTAATGCGGATTAGTAGCTACATTGCTTTTAATGTCAGATCGACTCCCACACGCTCCCCCTTGGCAACCATTGTGGGTTATGCCTGGTAAATTGGTCACAATGAGCTAACTAACCTGTCTTCATCTTCATTTTATCATCCTCCACTGGTGGCCCGACAGCGTAATCAGTTAACGCAGGCGACAGTACACCATTCCATCATCATCCATAAAAAAAATACAATGCATAAACAAACAAACCTATTTTTGCATTTATAATACTAGGATTAAAATGAATAAGTATATAACATAAGTCAAAGGTTTACGACTCTCACAGTCCCCACTACAAAGTAAGCTAGTCGAGTAGACGCGTAATTTTATTATCGTAACTTCAGGGAACCTTACTACTAGACCTTATATTAAGGACGGGTCTTTTAATCTAAAGGAAGTTTTAGTACGGACGACATTTTGTCCTTTTCACCTACTTAACTGTTGAATGGTAATGGTTTTAACCGACTGCTAAAGGAGAAATTGAAAAATGGAAGACACTGCAGTTTTGTATATATTTAGCCGCTTGTGGGAATATGTAGCTATATTACTCATTAAAGTCCAAAGTAAAAACGTCATTATGTACAATTAAATAAGTGAGTATTTTATAGTTATTTGTATAACGATGACGTTCGAAATTTAAAAACTAAAAAGAAGAGAAGAATTATTAATTATTTAAATTTCGAATAAGTATTTAGTAATTTATTAATTTTAAATTAGTTTTTGCATAAAACATCTGAGATATGAATTACTTATTTTTATTATACTACTTTTATATGTTATATTATTAATATTCACCCGCGACTTCGTCCGCGTGGTTTTAACATGGTATTATTAAAAATAAATAAATTCTCTAAAGTCAAAGTAGCCTATGTTTCTCAGTAGCAACTTAAGAGTGAAAATCCCGCCAAAATCAATCCCGCCATTTCTAAGAATAGATGGATACTTTATTTTAATTAAAATTGTGATGTAAGAATCGTTTATATTTTCATATGCATTTCATGAAAACCTGTTAATTTGAAATTACAAACAGACAGTTTAGTTTTAATAATTAATTTTATTTATATGTTTATTAATAATATACTGCATTACCTGCAAGCTGCATTATTAAATACCACTATCTAAGACTATCTAGACTAAAATCGATATTCCAAAACTTCCAACTTTCAGATAATAAAGTTTAGTATTAAACGTGGGAAATGTTTCTATGAAAAAATACTTAATTATTTATTTACTATCCGATTGACATAACCACAGACAAGATAATATGTACATAATCCTGACATATTTTTCACTATAGGTATTCTGAAGACAAATTTAATTTTTCTTTAAAAATCAAAAGAATATAAATTATTCTTTTATTCTATGTTAGTAGTAATATAACACGTGCAGGATACCTCGGGGTGCGACTCCATAACTTTTCAAGTTTATTGTCTCTACATACATCATAAGGTAACTTATCTTGAAACCAACAAGCAAGTTTCAACTTTAATATTCCAAGGTAATAAGGTCGTTTTCAATATGTATTAAGGAGACCTAACATACGGAAATAACTTAGTACAAGAATGGAAGTACTTTTATATGCTGCATAAATTGTCCAGTTTACAAAAGTTATGGTATATTATTATGTAAATGTGTAAGTTTATGGATCATATTTTTCAAATAGATATAAAATATTTATTAATTTATATAATTTAAATAAGATGCTTAACAATTTACAATAACTTAATTTATAATAATAAATATGCTACTGCTGTCATTTGCAAATAATATATTGGAATTACATTATACAATATACAATTACAATATACAAGCTTCTGACCCCGGCATCGCGTGCAAAAATTCGCACAAAAATTCGACTTAACTAGGTAACATAAATATTACTGTATGTAAATGCATATTCATATAAATACTATTGAATGAAATTAATATATTTATAAACAAATCATATTATATTTTCCGTAATTTAATTTAATAAGAAATCATTATTATTATATATTATTAATACAATAAATAATCTTAACATTTGGTACGAGAGAACTTTTGATTTCATACTATAGCAATAAACTATAATATAATAGTAGGTACTGTAGTATACTTAGTCTTAATATCTCGCTTTTCGTATTCCATTACACTAATTAGATCTTGAATAAATGATACGAGGATATTGTATTTTCTTAACCAATATGCCGACTTAAGTTTTGTCTAAGTAGTTATTCTTAGATTTTTTCAGTTAAGAATTTTCCTGTTTTCTTATATTTCTGTATATAATTTAGTTTTTTATACTCAATTACTATAATTTGTGAGTAGTTGACGAGTGGATCAGGGTGATGAATATTACTTTATATAGGTACAAGGATATAAAAAATGCTTTATTGAAGCTACTTTTTACTTCAAATATTTTTAAATTAAGGTATTCGTGCTCTTTATTCTTCTCTTAATAATATAAGTCTTCATTATTATAATACATATCTCATAAAAACATATTTTTTTTACTTTAATCATTAGTTATTTTTATAAAGTTGTTTTTGTTTATCAAATTGTACTTTTACTATAACCTTATAAAATGATATAATACTATATATTGCCACTATTATAAAATGAAAAGAAATCATCTGATATTTCCGTGGCTTTATCTACGACCATTATCAACTGTCACGTGTATGTATATCTATAGATATATGTATACGTCAGGTATCCGTCAGCCGCGGATAAATATCTTAAGAGTACCGTGCCCTGCGCGGTACGTGCCTACCTAGTCTGCTGCAGATGTAGGGATACGTTCACAAGGATATTTTCAAAAATAGAATTATGTTATTTATAAAAAAAACATTTTTACTATGCTCAATTGTATCTATTTTTTGTTGTCAAATAGTATCTGTACCTACAATATATGATTCGTATCGAAACACCCTGTTGAATTGACATTATTTGAAAATGGAATTCGATAATTTATTATTTCAATTTAAAAATGGAACTTGATAAAAATAACTTTGCTCCTGTTTATAAAATATTTCTCTTTATTAATTGTAACTTGGTTTATAAAGAGAAATATTTTATTTTTTTATTGCGTGAAAATAATATTTTAAAACATCTACCGACTTGCTGCCCACCTTCATGAAAGAGGACTACTGGCCGAAAGGTGTGGTGTATCGGCGCTACCGTGGCAGATTGCCGTCTTCAGTGCCGTGATCACACAGACAATATAGTTGTATTGGTTTTTATTATATTATATGTATGTTAGTCTATAAGGTATTTATAATATGGGCCTAGTTGCCTGAAATAAATGAATAAATAAATAAATAAATAAATATTTTATATCAATGTACCTACCTACTATACAATGTTACAATACAATGTACATACCCACATACTTTTATAGAATTGTACTTGTATACCTACATTTATTAAGCTGTATTAATTTAAAAATTTAATATGTTTTATAATTTTAACACATTATGTTTTATATTGACAAAATTACAAAAAACAAGAAATCTAATTACAAATATTGCCTTGCTCTCTAATTTTAATATAAATAAATATTTTTTTTTATATTGTATTATAATTATTATATATAATAAATTGCAATTTTGCGAGTTCAGTAACCGCGTCTTAACAATGTACGCATACGGCAGTGCCTATCGCGCATGCCCAAGTCTCACTCATTCCGGACTATTTGTTTTGTCGTTACACTATCAAAAAGCTTCGGATTGCTAGCAAAGTAGCATCATTCTCGCTAATTGTTGAGAATCTGATCCCTTCCTACCTCAGTGAACATTCTGAAAGCATAATCAGTGTTGTATTTCCATACGTCTGGAATCAATCAGCCATCTGTCAAGTGTTCGCGCCAATAGTTGACGTTTGACCGCGTGCATTCAAAATTAAACAGTCTCTAGTTCCTATTGTGGTAATAGTGTACCGTGTAACTGTGAATTCTGAATGTGAGCTAGTGTAAATATTTGGTTACTGGGCGTAGAATTTCTGCATACGGCCGTACACGGCCGCGAGTCATCCGCCCGGAAAACAACTGAATAATCATCTGTGTTCCCACCCATAAACTTGTTTGGATCATACACATAAACTTTGTAACTTCGCCTTTGAACTACACTTCTGTTTGAATTCAAATTTCGAACTGTGGAATAATTAATTTTAGTGAAGTTATTTAAGTGTATTCTAATTTCAAAAAGTTCTTTTGCCCATCAAGATGAATATAACGTCGACAACGGACGGTAAGTACATAATTTGAGTGTAACAAAATATCTGCAATGAAAAAATATCTAATTGCTTGCACTCCCCAGATGCGCACTACTGCGGAATTCGAAACACCAACCAAATTGGACTTTAGGCCTAGGGGCATTGGATTCATATTTCATTAACAGAGCCATTTATCTGTATCCAGTGAACGTTTGAACTCTACGAATTGACGATAGAGTCGAATTTTGCAGATACAATTTTCCGCACAGTGTAGTGACATCTTTTCTTTTCGTAGTTCCTTAGCTTAAATGTTTGATAGCGTGTGTGAGAACCTATTTTATTTATGTTGTACAGAAATTATGTGAGTTTCTTCATTCGACTTTGGAATTACTTCAGTCAGGCAATATGAATATCTACTAATCTTAGCTCAGAAGTTTTCACAGTATTATCCTTGACTGTCCATGAC
The DNA here is from genome assembly GCF_030625045.1 of Achroia grisella. Taxonomy (NCBI): domain Eukaryota; kingdom Metazoa; phylum Arthropoda; class Insecta; order Lepidoptera; family Pyralidae; genus Achroia; species Achroia grisella. The sequence goes on from NW_026712590.1 coordinate 1,089,376, forward strand.
CTCGGTCCTTTTCAAACATTTTTTTTATGCATAATTATAATATAAATGCATTATGTACACGAGTTCACGGAACAACGCATAATATTATTAATTGTAAATTGTATGCATGTATAAGTATAGATGTATAGTTATTATATTATTGTATGCACACTTAATACGAAACTGCATAAACTCAAAATTTGCATATTTTGGAATATCAACATTACATTTGTTATTATTAGAGTTAATTTTCCCAAAGTCGTCATTTTTGTATAAATGCAGTTTAGTATTAAGCGTATAATATTAAGTTTTGTATTCCACATTTTGTTTAATAAATTACTACAGGATCTTATTAAACAACTAGGTACATTTAGTCATCATCATCATCATCATCAGCCCAGCGCTATCCATTGCTGGACAGTATATTTTGCAATTGTTGTTTATTATCTTGATTTATTGGTTTTTAAGAGATATTTTTTTTATTTCCATTACTATATACCTATATGTATCAGTTATGTAATGCTCGTTGGATAAGCTCTGCTTAGCCTAGTTAGATGGCTGTGGCCTGTGAAATATATATATGATAAAAAAAAATGTTAATAGAATTTTTACTGCCCTCCGTCGAAGTTCCGAAGTAATTTATCGGTAATTAGTATGAAAATAATGATGAAGTTTCGCATCATATTCACAAGGGATGAAAGTAGTATTCACGAACACCTCGCCGCAGTAACTTTGGCGAATTAGTTGTAATCAACCAAACTAATTAGGCTCCATTAATTTGTCTATATACCAAGATATATCTTGGTATATAGATAAATCAATGGATGTTCCTATATATTTTCTTTGCTCTATAGAGCAAAGAAAATATATAGGAACATATCCTTATATGTTTCTACATATTTTATTCCGATATACATACTTATTTTTATTATTATACCAGACCCAGGGGTATACAAAATAATTTACCCAAAACCTTAAAGAATTATATGTATATATTGTATGTATATATAATTATACGTCTCAAGCTTCCTCTTAAATCATGTATGAAAACCAAAATGGTAGCTTAACGTAATAATAATAATAATAATAATCGTCAGGCTCTACTGGGACCGATCCATCATCACGGACAGGACCGTTCTTGCGAACAAACCTGATATCGTGGTGATGGATCGGGCACTCTCGAGGGTGTTTTTGGTGGACATCACCATACCGCATGACGAGAACCTCGTGAAAGCCGAAACTGAAAAAAAGAGAAAATATCTCGACCTGGCTCACGAGGTGACCGAAATGTGGGGGGTGATGTCCACCGAAATCATTCCAATCGTTATATCGGTGAACGGTCTTATCCCAACCAGTCTGGAGCAACATCTCAGACGGTTGGGATTCCGAGGCGGCTCACTCCCGGGAAAGATGCAGAAAGCGGTGCTCTTAGATTCTGCCCGCAAAGTACGCCGGTTTCTCTCCCTGGGGCCCTGAACCCCGGCCGACTGTGCTTCTGCCGGGGGTATGTTGCCATCTCCTCTCCTTAAGAGGGGAGATGAGAATATTTGGAAAAAAAAATAATAATAATAATATATCTCAGGACAATTTACACAGCGCCATCTAGTCCCACGGTAAGCAGAGCTTGTGTTAACCCATAACTAGGCAACTGATATAAATACTTAGTTTTTTTTTGTAAATACATACATATTATACGTAGAAAACAAATAAATCGATAGAAACACACCTATGAATACAAATGTTTGTACCGTGCAAGGAATCGGACCCACGACCATCGGAAGTTAGGCGGTATGCTAAACCACTAGACCACCGAGGCCGTCAAACATTAAACATATAAATTTAGTAACCATATGTTATCTGTGGTATAACTGAACATTCCGAAGGTTGACTGGTGGAGAATGCCTTTAACTTTAAGTCCGAGTTTTGTACCATAATTCATTAATATATAATATATGTAGTATATATATAAAACCGCATCGGTTTGTCATACATCAACAGAATGAATAACATTTAATGAATATGATTTTGAAAATCCTTTCAGTTGTTTTTGAGATTATTGTGAAGATACAGACATACTTCACTCAAAGTCCCCTCACTCTGTTTTATAATATATACGAGGTTATAAATCATGCTAGCTTTTCAGGAATGAAACTAAACTAAATGAGCAATTACACTATCAAACGCAGCGTTGTATGAACTCGACAATATTTAGAGTCGCCACGAAACCGCAACAAGAACTTTGAAAACGATTTTGCAAAATTACTATATATTTTAGAATATCTATAAAAATAATAACTTAATATTTGTAGAAGGAAAATATCATAATTATTATAGAGCATAATTAAACCACTCTGTAAAAAGGGAAATAGGGAAGTATATAATAATATTCGTCCAATCACATAGATACCTGTTATATCAAAAGTCGCTGAAAGGACTATGCAGAGAAGATAATACAATATCTCAGGACAATTCACACAGCGACATCTAGTCCCAAGCTAAATAGAGCTTCTGTTGGCGGTACTAGACTACTGGTATAAATACATAGTTTTTTGTAAATACATACACAATATAACACCCAAAGGAGGGGGGGGGGGGGAAGGCTATTGTTAGTAATGTGGATTGATAACCCCATTGCTAGCAATGTACCTTGTCGGGTCGACCTCCACGCGGTTCCCCCTGGAAACCATCATGTTAAATTCCTGGTGAATTTGTCACGATGGGCTAACTAACCTGACCTCATGCTCATCTTATCATCCTTCACTGGTGCCCCGCCGGTGGAAACCGTTAGCGCCGGCGGGTGATTCCTCATGCTCACCAGCCGTCAAATATAATATATTGTCGCGATCGGAAAATGATAAAAAGAAGTATTTTCTTTCTAATCCAATATAATAAAATCTAATCGCTTTAGATTGAGTAAAAAACATATTTATTTACATTTATAATATTAATAGTATTATTATAGATTTGTATCTTTTTCCTTGTCCTCCTTGATAGTAGATCCGTTTGTTGTATTCTTAGAAATAATCATTTTTAGGCTTTGTTTTACAAAGTAAACCGTTAATTATAATTTATTTATGAAAACCAAAGGGAACTTAAACTCTTCTAGTCATGATGTTACATATATATATATTTCAACTGATGTGACGTATGAAGAGTATAACATTTATATTCCTTTATTAAACTTGTGTCTTGGTGAAAACGGTGGTGAAAGTTTCATATATAGATATTGTAGATACAAGGCTTTCGGTTTGGTATGCTCAATACTACTATAAAGATTGAGTGCTTCACGGTTTCTATGTTGATTATCGCATGCCTAATCCTTGATAACGTTTATACTTAGAACAACATTTATTTAAAAGAGCAACATGCAAGTTTCCATTCGGTTTACTCGTTCCTTCTTGTGAGGAGTCTGCTTTCCGAATGAGTGAGAATTAGAGGATCAAGTGTCCGGATCTGCGCCCCCGAGACGTCTAACCGTGTGTCAGGTATCAGTTGGGATACCGATATGTGATTCAAAAATGCTTATTAAGTTTATTTTTATTTCTACTAATCATGTGTAACGAGAAAATATAACTGATTTAAGGAAAATATCACGTGTCATATATACATATCCATACAATAATATACAATCGAGAACATTCTCTTTTTTTAAATTCAGTTGAAACTCTCCAAACGATCACATTTGTTGGGGATGTTAAAAATAAAGAAAAAATACAGCCCGGATAAAATTTTATTAGCATCGTCGCACATACCCAATTTTTATTCTTATTATCTTATACTCCTTATCTTCATACCGCCTATACAGTATATATATTATGGTAATATTCAAGCGAATCGGATTAAACTGTACTGTCTGTTCAAGCCTCGCCTTATACTTTGTTTTTATGTAATTGGATGGCGTACAAGTTTGCCCACCTGATGACAAATGGTAACCGTCATAGAAGTTTCAGTATAGGATATATATACACATGTATATTATATCGTAATATAAATAAAACTATTCGTAACTAAAAATGTATAAATCCAAATATATAAAAAAGAACTGCGAATAAATAATATATAAAAAAAAACACGATAACCAGCTCCTATACATGACATCATCATCATCGCTAGAATGGCAACGCATGAGTGATATTGCGGGCGTCACATTATAACGTTGTATCTGTAGTATGTTCATGTATATAGGTGACGGTTGCCGATATTCAACGGCTGCCTAATAGCTAATTTGCCATTTCATTTAACAGCCTGTGTTGTCTAGAGTTTTAGTGCAGCGCTTTACCTCCGATCGTAGCAAGTTACAGAAGTATACATAAGTATATGACCAGTCTGGATGTTTTCTATATACATAGTCTGGCCATATAAGTACCGTTAAACTTTAAAAATAAACAATATATTACGTTTGAATTTGGAATTAGTATTTTTTCTATGAATATTAATATTCAAATATAAGCTCATTTTCGCGCCAATCGGTTGTCAAATATTTTTGTAATATTATAATGTAATGTAATAATAAAGAGAACCAAATCGCTGTGATTGCATTACACAAAGTAGGTATGGAGCCAAATACAATTTTTGAAACATTCCATCCCCTTGGTATATTATGTATGCATACATATTTATCACGTATAACATAAGCTGTGCTCAGCTTAGGACTATGTGGCGCTGTGTGAATTTTCCAGGGCAAAAATTAAAAAAAAATACATGTTGAGATACTGTATCGAAGGAATAATCGCTTCCGACTGATATAACTTTGTACAGCGTTCACATCAATAATTTTAAGCGCGCACCTCAATAAACATCGGCTAAAATATTTGTTATATTAAATTTCGACCCGTGTCAGTCTGACAGTGTTTTAACGGCGTTCGTACGTGTACAACTGGAAGGTGTAACTGCATACTTTATCGACTGTGACGTAATGGGAACGAGTGTCGGTATATATATAATATATATATATATATATATATATATATACTCTTATCTATATATAAAATTCTTCGTTTATATATAAAAGGTTTCGTGTTCATACTCCTCCGAAACGGCTTGACCGATTTGATGAAATTTTATATGTATATTCAGTAGGTTTGAGTATATAGGTTTATAACTAATTTTTGTACCCCTAGGTGTTAAGAGTGGCTCTCCCTAAAATTTATAATTTTTATTTTTTTATTATGTGGCAATAAAAATACATACACTACTAAATGTTCACCCTTCTATCACCAACCCCTATTTTTAATAACGATATTAATTTATATAATAAAACAACGTTTGCCGGGTCAGCTAGTACTTATAAATTATAGATATAAGCTTCATGACCAAGGCACAGTTACATCAAGCAAATTAAGATAAAATTTGAGTCGTATCAACATTTAAAGAGCATGATGGAAGATCGTGAAATGTGGACGCTCCACCGACAAGGTCGTAGGTCTTAAATTATGAATGAATGAATAAAATTTCATGAACAAATTGTGACGAGTACTGCTAACCTCTCAGTATATGTACAATTAATCTGTACGATTATAATTCAGCACATATTAATAAGTGGTCTCTAACAGCGCGGTTTCAGAGAAATTTCTTCGTACACTTTAATTGTGGAATGAACTACCTGCCGAGGTTTAGAGACTACGGCATCATGTTTTGAAGAAGGAGTAGAAGGGTATTTTGAGTCATACTGAATAGACTATACATACTAAAACTACTTCAGTTCTATAAAACTCACAAGAAGCTCAATCATAACATGTTTTTAAATCAAATCCAATATATTTTTATTCTCGAAATTTCCGACGTCGTAGTGAAAGTCAAACATAGATTTATTTACTCGAGCGTAGCGTACAATTTCTACGCGTCGTAGCTCGTAGCGCTACGCACGGTACTACGAGGTGTAATACGCGTGCGCGGTCACCCGGCCGCCAAGTCGAATCTGATCTACGCGTAGGACAGGTAGCTACAATGGACTTCATAAATATATTATGTGGTAAGGCCAATAATACGGTGGCAGGCAAATTTGAATAATATCCTAGTTTCTGTAAGCTTCTTAGATCCTTGAGAGTGGTTGTGACTGGAGCAGGATCATTACACAACCATTAGAGATGAACTTCTTAGCATTCCATGGATTCACTGTGTAGGTGAATCAGAAGATTCCAGGTTAAAATCCTGGTAGAGTCGCCATATAAGGGTGGTACTTGTTAGGCAAATGATAGGCACGATATTTGAGTGTATACTGACTATTTATTATTATAATCAATTGTCATATACTACTTACTAACTACGTACATGCATCCTTACACCGGGTACATCGTGTGGCAGAGAGGGAAATTCCGAGCAGTTCCCAGGACTAGTGACCCTGGTGTAGGTTTAAGATGCCCCTTTTTTTCTTATGGATGATAATGAAATGGTGTACCCCGCCTACGCTAATGGTTTATGTTGGTGGGACACCAGTGGAGGATAATAAGATGAGCATGAGGTTAGATCACTTAGTCTATCCTGCTAAATTCAATATGAATTTATCATGATTATTTCCAGGGGGAACCACGTGGAGGACAACTTGACATGGTACATAGTTATCAATGGGGTTATTAGTCTACATTACTAACAATTTCCTTCCATCCCTAAGGGACCCCGTTGTCGACGTATGTGAACACTCACCTTCACCACTCGTGTTTCTCTCCCTGTATCATCCAATCTGGTAGGAGCCTGCTAATGCAGCTTTAGATACACGTTCTAGTAACCAGTTTTAATTCTAGTAACCAGGAGTAAGTTTGAATAATTCCATAGCATAGATTAGTGAGAAGACCTCAGCAGGTAGTTCTTCCTACAATATAATTGAACGCGGGAGGAAGCACCATTGAAACCACGCTTATTAATAGATTTGTTAAGAAGTATGATTAGTTAAAGCGATTACACGTTACTTGGAAAGTAATATTGTTCAAAACTCGATAATTAATTTTGTATAAGTTTGATATCCGAATATCTAACACGTTAAGTTGATGAAGGTGGAGTCCAATAAAACCATGACATTTATTGTAAACTAACTTGTATCTCATGGAGCTAACCGCAGCCATTATAATAATAACTCACGACAATTTACACAGTGCCATCTAATTACAATCTAAGCAGAGCTTGTGTTGTAAGTCTATAAAGTGACAGAAATTATTATATATATATATATATATATTTTTAATATATATATATAGAAAAAACCTAGATCAATAAAAACAATCGTACATATGAATACAAATTATTGCATCATGCGAGGAATCATACCTGCGACTATCGGAAATAAAGCGCTGTGTTAAATGCTTGACCACCGAATCCGTAAATACTATTTAGCTTTGAAAAGTATATATATGTATATAAGGTATAACTCGCATATTCATTTGTTTTTTATTTTATATAAAGATAGATGTTTTTTATATTATATATGTCCACCCTCGTGATACCATATATCTTCGTGTTAAATTTTAATTGAAAGCCATTTTGGTCACAATAGTATAACAAACTATTTAGTATTATGTTATATCTATTTAGTTGTTTCACAGTTTTTTTTATATGTATATAAGAATTTATAAATCCAGATACAGCGGAAGTTTTTAATAGAAGTTTTCACTGTAGGATATATATATTATACTTATTTTCATAATTACATAAGTAGGTATCTGTTAGTAGGAATTCTTCCTTCTACTATTGATATAGACTAGCGTAATTCTGCGACTTTTTCCATCTGGCCATGATTGATCAGGATAGAAAGTTTGTTCTTCCCGAAGTCCTAATTTCTTCGGCAGTCTTGTAATAGGCCTCAAGACTAATGTGATTACAAGTAAAAAATGTATGTATCACAGTCAATGGCACTTAGAAAGTATTATTTCCTTATGTTTTCCTCAAAGGTCTTATGTACTATAAAAGTTACGGTAGCAGGGTTGCCAACCTTCAAACTTTTGCGGCGTATTAAGCAGCTTAGAAATTTGTAACAAGTTAATATTTTTGACGCTTGTTGCGGCCTTTTGCTAGGACTGCTTGCTGGCCGCTTACAAGACATTAACTAGGACAGATAGAATAATTGACTACAGACTGACACGATAAATGCGATGGTGAATATTAGACAATAACCTCGTTTTAATCTAAATCGACAACAATCTTAACAGTCCCGTTAATCACCAGACTGTATACACTGAAATTAATGAACTGAAAATAAAACCGTGTTACACTTCTAAAATTTAGCTGCATTAAACAATTTACTGAAATATATAATTTCCGCATATGATGAAATAAATTACATGACACCTCTCAAATGACATTGCTTGAGGGGTATCTGTTAAAAGATGAATATGGAATAGTGCCATTGCTTCCATGAATATTACACTTATATATAATAATACGCGGTTTCCAGGTGTAACCACATGGAAGTCAGGTTAACCCCACTGCCCTATACGATTTATCCTCATTACTAGCAAATCCACATGCATGAGGGTACAACAGCAGTTACAAGACGATGCAATGACTATATTACTGTTTCTGCAAGTGTAACGACGGTTCTTACTGCTTACTCTTACTGTCATGCAAGCAAGTAATAAAAAGAAAAAAAACATAAATATTGAACCCATATGAGGATTCTCATACAGTTGACAGCCCTATATAGTAGCTACATAGCAGTTAAGGGAAACTTATTGATACGGCCGTACGTCGATCGAAGTCCCTTTGTAGGGAGGCACCCGGTGACCTGTCATCGATCAAAGCTACTTGCTAGCTATGTAATTAACTGGTATTCATTGTAAGACTAGAATGTAATTGAGTGTTGCTAGCTTCACTCTTCATGTACTTTTATCGGTAGAATTTGTACAAAATATAAAATAGTCATACGATTGCTAAATGCGTCGGTATGAAATTAGTCTGTCCTAATATTATTAAGTGGATAATAATAAGTATGTAGTCTCGGACAGTGCGGTTTCAGAGGAGCTTCCTCCCGCATACACTTAGATTGTGGAATGAACTACCTGCCGAGGTTTTCTCGAGAGACTACAGCGTGGGATTTTTCAAAAAGATATTTAATATTTCTTAAGTTGGCAGCGCGTACGTGATACCACTGTTGTTTCAGGCGTCTATAGGCTACGGTAACCGTTTACCATCAGTTGAGCCATATGCTTGTTTGCCACAACGCAGTAAAAAAAAAAGTACCTCTCAGCTATTTCAGCTGCAGAAAAACATCTGAAATAGGCGGTGCAAGTATATCGTCTGCGCAGTCCGAAGTCTGCTGCTGTTGTGTTATTGTCCATAGGTGATCTACCAAATCCCGCTATTAGTTCATATTTCAGTAAAATAAACCGTAATAATAATAATATTTCAGGACACACAGCGCAATCTATTCCCAAGCTAAGCAGAGCTTGTATTATGGGTACTAGACAACTGATACAAATACATTGATACTTTTTTTTGTAAATTCATACTAAATATACGTACCTATGTATGTGCGAGGAATTGAACCCGCAATCTTCGAAAGTAAAGTTTTTGTTTTTTTATTATTTCTTCATAGTGTTTATGAAATTACAGGTTCCCTTCAACTGTATCTTTACTCCAAGTCCTTTAGATCTATTTTCTAAGTAACAATTGGTAGAAGAGAGGGAGAAAGAGAGAGGAGAACCAACAAACCTGTTACTCTATGTGTATTTAAGTAACATCTAAACCGTAGAAGAAACATCTGAATCTAAGATCTGAACGGTCATAAAAACGATTAAATCCTAACGCAAAAATGTTAACTTCCACTGCCATAACGTTTTGGTGTATTAAACTTAAAATGCTTTCAAAATGGGTTTAGAACCGCTATAAACAATTTATGGACTACACCGTAAACAAAGGATCTTAAACGTCCGTGACGTAATGAACGGACGTACAAACCTATCACATTAAATATTTATATATAATCACTCTTTAAGTTCATATGAGTTGTTGATCATCTGTCTATAAGGTCATGACTGTCAGTGACATTGAAAAAAAATTTATTGTAGAAACAAAAATTACTGTTTGGTTAGCTCATTTTTAAGAAAATTCTTTCATTATAAAATAAATAAACCCACCATTTAGTCCTACGATAAGCAGACAACTAACTGATATAAATACTTATTTTTTTTTAACACATGTATAATATATATAGAAAACACCCAGACCTATACAAACAACTCATGAATACAAATATTTGCACCGTGCAAGGATTCGAACTCGCGACCATCGAAAATAGAGCGGTGTGCCGCTAGACCGCTAGACCAACGATGCCATCAAAAAGTCGTCTGCATGAATTATTAGCTGTCGTTTGGATGTAAAGATAAGATAGTAAAATTAGAGGATATAGGGAGGAGGGGATTGTTAGTAATGTGCACTAATGATCCCATTGCTAGCAATATACCATGTCAGATCGATCTCCACGCGGTTCCCCCTGGAAACGATCGTGATAAATTCCCGGTGAATTTGTCACGTTGGGCTAACTGATCTGACTTCATGTTCATCTTATCATCCTCCACTGGTGCCCCGCCAGCGTAAACCGTTAGCGCAAGCGTGTACACCATTCGTTTATCATCCACTAAAAAAAAATTTGAGGATATAGCAGCATCATCTTTGTCTTCCAGAACAGCATCGCATAGAGAATCTTATAAAGCAATTGTTCGCGCGAACACTACTAGCGGGGGCGAGATAAGATAAATAAGATTTGTAACAGTTAAATATACCAGTTTATACAGTCCATATAAGTTTAAATTATCTCCGGCGAGTACGATCCCCAACACAATACATTGATCCAAATGATTAGAGGTGTCATGAAGGAAAGAAAAATTTGTCTGTAATTGTATTAACAATTAATATATCTAATAATAATTGAAAGGTTCTACAAGAATGTACATCAGTTTCTAAATGTCAAATAGCCCAATTACCATGATATACAGCCTACATTACACCCACACTCTCGTTACAAATATTATTTAATATTCATTGTAATTATATCAACTTCCTACTCAGAATTGTAAATAAGAAAGAAACGACGCATGTTAGCACGAGCACGCCCATTTTCTTCTGTTCCCGGGGGAATTACCTGAGGGTATCCCATTTTGGGTAGCCAAGTCAGATGAAGAACCTCTTTGGGAAATTTAAAGTGTACTTAGTGTATCTGCTGCTTTATACATGCTGTACAAAGCAAAAATACAACTTTATTTTATGAGTTTTTTTTTTTCCACAAATATTAATTACATCAATATTATCATCAAATATTAAATAAGACTCAACAAAATCTTAAGAAATTTTCATTTACAGTAGACTGATGAAAACTGTCTAACACAGGACCTACGCTTAATTTGTCACTATAACAATTTATTGGTAATAAATAAAATTATTTGAATTTTTTTTTATTATTGAAATATTTAGTATATATATGGTATACTTAAGTACATGATTTGCGGTGACTACTCTCGATCGAACAATGTGTATACCCCTTTATCATCATTGAGAAAAAAAAGAAACTACTGGAAAAAAGAGCACGTATGAATGTGTGTAACCCGCCTTAATATATTCCACTCACTTCCACCACGTTGCTTCTAAAATATTCAGTTTGCGGAAGATTGTCAACTTTGCAATTAGGTGGAATATTTTTTTTTATTATTGAAATATTAAAACAGATAGGTATATATATTTACGGGGTAGATTTTTACGTCTTTATGACAGACTCGACCCATTGGCTCTGCGGCGACATATTGTATCTCTGTGCATTTCCTATCACAGTGAGTGTTCTGAGGAATTGTTTGGATTAATACCAGCTGCTGAGTTCACCACCGTACCACCCGCCCGAAGCTAAAATAGCATCCTAAACATTTGTATGAATGGCGGTCCTCCACAGTACGGTCTTCCAGGAACTTTTTCCACATACAACCACATTGTGGAATTGCTTTCGAGCAATGGTATTTCCGAACCGATCCGATATTGAAACCTTCAAGAAAAGAGCTTATTCCTTCTTAAAAGGCTGGCAACTTCTTTCAATTCCCCTGATGTTGCCATCAAATGGCCGCAAGCTCGTTGGTCCACTGTATTAAAAAAATGGTTAGAGAGGTAAAGTAATCCAATACTCAGGTTGTCCACTACTCTCGCTATAAGCAATGAGCAATAAGGCCTTTTATTTAGCACGTTTATATTAAGATCTTTTTTGTAAATATTTTCTGTGCATAATAAAAAGTTAACAAATAATTATTATTACTACTACTACTATTAATTTTTTCTGTAACTGGAATGGAAAATGCTACTTATAAGTAAACGGTACCATCACGTCATCATTGGAACCCGCGATACCATACATTCATTATCATTCCAGAGGACTAAGATATGAGATGTTATTTCCTTCAACAAAACACATTTTACAATATTAGGTAGAGATACCCACTGATTTCTATATTCAAAGAAATGCGGGCATATCAAGTGTTTTATTTACCATGACATCGACAGTTAACAAAAACTCTATTAGTCAGAATCAGCATCTTCAGAATCAGAATGTGTTTAAACCTGAATCGAGGATTTGAGGGATGGTTGATAGATATTTAATTGTTATGAAATAAAAATACAATGTTGCGTTAATGTCTCTGATAATTTTGAATTATATTCTTTTTTTTTATCTTTCTTTTTTTATTATGTTTTTTACGAATATGGCAACGCACATTTTTGTAGGCTGCCAGTTACATTTATATAGAAATTATACATTTCCGCCCACCAAGGACATATTTGACATAAAATTGTCCTTTAATATCTAAAACCGCCCACCGTGGCAATATTAAATACATAAAAAAATTATGATTTATACAGAAATACAATAATTGACCTTATAAATTGCTGAATTTTACTATGACTACTCGCATAACATTGTCCAAAGTTGCATATATATTTTTATAATTTTATTTTGCCCAGAAACAAATAATTTATTAATAACAGTTTAACATTATATTGTTGGATTTAGTATTCATCTAATAATATACTTCTGGTGGTAAGTAATCAATATATTTTATGTTATGTACATTAATTATATCTGATATTCTGTAATTTAATGTTTGTTTCAGTTTTCTACAACATCGTGATGTTCATCGATCACTACTATATTTATTTATACATACAATTTTTGTCCCTGGAATCGTTTTTTTATAAAGTTCATCTTTTTATTTTCACCGATATCACAGCCAAGAGAAGTTTCCTTATATGCAATGTCTTTATATTTTGAAATTATTACGCCGTTTGGTGAGTGAAAATTACTTTCATTTAACATCTGTTGTTTTGTTAAATTTAGATTATATTGTTCTTCACAATATATTTTTGATGTTTTATTCTCATCTTCTCTACAGAGAAAGGTTTTTGTTTCTGAATACCGTTGATTCTTGATTGATGCCTTTAACTCACCAGTGATAATCCAACCCAATGATGTGCATTGAACTACCGATGTTTCATGTGGTGCCTTTATTACATCTTTTAGAATTATTTTGCTATAAACCTCAGCTCCTAATAAGATGTCAATTTTATTAGGAGTGTGATAATTCGGATCTGCTAATTGAATGTTTAGTGATTCAAGCCATTCCAGTGAATCTAGTTTCTTATCTGGAAGAAAACTAGTGATTGATTTCAACACATAAGCCTTCACTGACATCTTGTAGCTCGGATCGACCATTGAACGAAGATTAATAGTAACTATAGCTTCAGATGATATATTCATATCTCCACCTAAAACTGACACATATTCCTTTATTGATGTTTTCTTGAGACCTAAATATTGAACGGTCGCCTCAGATATGAAAGAAGTTTGCGACCCCTGATCTAACAATGCTCTGATAACAAATTGCTTTCCGGTCTCTGATACAGCTTTGACTAACGCAGTAGGTAGCAATACGTGATTACATTTTACAGAACCTGATGAAAAGAACGCTGATAATCTTTTTGAGTTACTCTCTGCATCATTGGTAGTAGAATTCGTTTTACCACTAGAATCGGAAGTGTCTACATTATTAGGGTGCAGTAATGAGTGGTGTTGCTTTTTACATATACGACATCTATTAATACTTTTACAGGATACAGCAGAATGATTATTCCCCAGACAGTTAAAACATATGTTATTGTTTTGGACAAAGTTGCGACGAGAGTTTACATTTTGATTTGCAAAGTTTTTACATAAAGATATTTTATGATTTCCAGAACAGAAAGTACACTGATTGTTATGTAACACATGCATAGTTTTAAGTTTATTATCTGTTACAGTTGTTGATTTAGAATCCAGGAACTCGAGAGCTCGATAACGTTTGGTGATAAATTCATTAAACTGACTGAAGGTAGGTAACTCCTCCGAAGAATTAATATTAGTTATATTAATTTCCCATTGTTTCCTAGACTCTGTATCAAGCTTTAAAGTAAGTATATGGATAACAATAGCATCCCAAGTACTGACATCTATACCAAGAGTAGTTAATGAAATTAAGCAATCGTTTGTAGTATCCATTAGATTTTTTAAACCACTGGATGATTCATAAGCAATATTCTTTTGACTTAATAATCGTTTTAATATAGTATGTGACAAATATTTTTTATTATTGTATCTATTATTAAGTAACATCCAACATCGTTCATAATTTACATCTGCAATTGGTATATGTCTGAGAAGCTGTTCCGCTTCACCAGTTAGATAAGCTTTCAAATAATGCATTTTTTGTACATTGTCAAGTTGATCGTTTGTATGCACAAGGGAAATATACAAATCTCTAAATGTAACCCATTCCGTATATAGGCCTGAAAAATATGGAATTACAATACGCGGCATCTGAATGTTACTTGTTGATGCCGGACTATGAGTACAATTATTTGATACCACTCGATTTGTACTCTGCAAGGAGGCGAGTGAATATTTCAGTTCGGTTTTGTAATCTATATATAATTCCTCTACAGCTTCAATTATGTCATCCGCAAAATATGAACATTCTTCACCCTGCCATAACTTCACAATGTCACGGTGAGTCTCATTAAATTGAGACCATAATTGTTCTAATGATTCCAATCTAATTTCAACATATTGTTCAGTTACTCTGTCCTTAGGAGACTTTTTGTAATTTTGCCTCGCCCTAGACATTCTATTTTGAATATCTAATTGTACATTTACTAAAGAATCCATTTTATAAGTAGTTAATTAATATTTATAATATCTACCTAAAGTTATAATGGTTTACTAAATATACAATACTCTTATTATTACCAATTTGAAATAGTCACTTGAACAAAATTTCAATGTTACAATGAACTATATTATTTCTGCATTCATAAGTTGATTATTACTTCTGCACATAAATTTTCTAATATAGTAAGCATATATTAATTAAAATAAGTGGATAATATTATATATTAATATAATATTATAGCGAATTTAATGTTGCAACTTCGTGAAGTGCGTAAAACACATCAGTTTACTTGTAAACCAATCACCTCAATGAATTAGTATTTGTAGCTTGTGGCGTATTCCATTCCACAGCACACCTTCCTCGTTCCTGGTTTCCTGATGATGACGACTCCCGGCACCGTCTGCAGAAGCACCTTGAATTCACTGCTCCTGCTGCTAATTTTGTTCTTTGTTTGCTAGCGGACCACTTCGGCTTGCGCGGCGGTTCAATTTGTTAATATATAAGTAAAACTTAATATTCAATATCCGGCGTACTGAAGGACCATGTTTAAACCTGAATCGAGGATTTGAGGGATGGTTGATAGATATTTAATTGTTATGAAATAAAAATACAATGTTGCGTTAATGTCTCTGATAATTTTGAATTATATTCTTTTTTTTTATCTTTCTTTTTTTATTATGTTTTTACAAATATGGCAACGCACATTTTTGTATGCCAGTTACATTTATATAGAAATTATACAGAATGTCTTTTTTGTTAAACTTTAACGTCTTAATGTAAACTTACACATATATATATAATATGTATACGTTTATATTAAGATAAATTATCAATTTGTTTGCGTTAAAAAACACTATTTGAACATTTATATCTATAAATACTTTTGCAATCTTATGAAATATATCTATACATTAATTTTGTTATACGAGTATATATATATTCTCGGCGCATACA
This sequence comes from Achroia grisella, assembly GCF_030625045.1. Taxonomy (NCBI): domain Eukaryota; kingdom Metazoa; phylum Arthropoda; class Insecta; order Lepidoptera; family Pyralidae; genus Achroia; species Achroia grisella. The sequence continues at coordinate 1,105,470 of NW_026712590.1, forward strand.
TATTTGTTTCTTTTATCTGCATAGAAAGCAGTAGTTTTTAATTGCAAGCAGTAGTTTCTACATATTTTTATTTCTATTTATATGTTTATTCTAATGTCATAATATATTTACATACATTTTCTATTTTGTATTCTATATTTCGATTGAATAATTGTTTATCAACGAGAACTTTTAAAAATAATATTTGTATATTTACATTACTGTTATCATACGTATTAAATATACGATCAATGTAGATCTCGTTTATTATTATATTATGATCTCACAAGTACTAGTTTATCTTTCCCATATATCAGCTCAAGACTTAAAGGAGTTCCATAGGAACCGTATAGAGATGTACGGTCCATTAAATCTGTTTCATTTTGCGTAATTCCGCTCATAGATTGAACCGTCAGAACATATGTACTTATTCGTGACCATTATAGATATACATTGTACTTTGGATTTCTTTTTTGTTTATATCAGTATTTTTTTAAATGAACTAACATTATTTACTATCTTAAATACGGTATTGTAAGGATGTAGAGGACCCTAACTTAGAGGATTTAATAAGAGGGAACACTACAAATATGAAGGCATTAAAAATTCTTAAAAAATTAAAATTAATTTCAAATTATGATTGTTTTTATTTTTCTTCTATTCTACTATATTGGCTAAAACTGAAGCAGCTCGGCAAGCCGGGTTTAGAAATTCGTATATATATCTAGTGCCAGATAGGTCACTAGAATAGTTCACCCCTGACCTACCACGCTGTATTAGAATATATATTTAGCGATATATGGTCATGTCAAGTGTACAGTTCTCTACTTTGGTGACATTTGATAATGTACCTTATTTAGGTTTAAACATATATTTTAAAATATAAACAAAAATAAACCTTATTCAAATTAATTTAATATAGTCGCTTTAAAATAGTCCTTTTTTTATCTTACCACTCATTCGGAATACAAATTCAACCAAGGAGAATGAAAACACTTCCCTGTTGCTTTTTTTAATTATTGTTTTACTTTACATTTTTAAGATTCCGTATAATATAATGTTAAAGCCTTTTGGAACTAACAAACCGTATTATGAGGATTATTTTTTTGTAAACAAACACGTTCAGGTTGTATTCGTAGCGCAAATAATTCTGTTCAAAGCAAACGTTTGTGTTTACACGTGCGGTCAAGTTAATTCCCATGCTCCCTGGCCGGTTAGTTTACGCTTCATGAGTAATTATCAAACCTTCATTTATATGTTTGTTTAATTAGCTTTTGTCATGACAAATTATAGGACATTTATATAACGGTATGTAGTTTTTATTTGATTGAAAGCCAAACAAGTATATATAATGTACCTATATTGTCCATACACAGTAGTATGGACATCACGTTATCATTTGATATACGTGATATCACATGCGTCATTTCAAAGAAATATAATGTCATACCTCCGTATAACCTGTAATTTCGTTTCCTGTCACCCTTCAATCGAAAAAGATATTATAAATTGAGCTTCTTTGTGACAAAAATATCTAACTTAGACAAGGTTAAAATTAGCCGTCAAAGAGAAGTTGAGCTGTTGAGAATTGGTGGCCTACCCCGGGTTTGCTAGGCTGTTTTAAAGTTCTATATATTCTACATATTAACATAAGATATTTTAGGCTTAGTAACTGTGGAATAACATATCTTACAAATAGTGTAAGAATTTAAAAAAATCTCGTCCGAGTTTTATGATTCCGGTCTTTATGTCCCGCTAACAAAAACCGTTCTCTCTCTTTATAATATTAGTATGTAATATTATCTTATTTGTGACATTATATATTTTATTATTTTAAATGGACTTTCTCAATTACTAAATGGGCAGTAATGTGTCATGTTTAAATGTTAGCAATTTCAATTTTCTTAAAAAAATCTATGTAGGAATTATTTTAATCTGAAGCAATTTACATATAAATCAGGTTATCCATTTGCAGTTATTTAATTCTAACGATTTTGTGTACTTTGAAGTCGTAGTGTTAGTAATTAAATCTTAATTTAATTTAAATTATTAGCGGTACGTTTACAAACACCTGATATATCAAATGAAATCCTTCACTTTACTAAATTATAATAGTTAATTAAATAGAGCTGGGCCGATCATCCTTATTGAGTTTGCTAAAGACGATAAAGCGGGCCATTTACGGTACGATAAAGCGACTATTGAATAGTAATTAATGTATTGCTACGTTGAAAATATCCACAATTATGTTACCATCGTCTGTCGGCCTATGTCTTTTGATAGACCTCGATAAAAATAGTCTATATTTTTCTCTATCTACCCTACACAGGATCATATAATACCTAAATTTTATTATAAGCTGAATAATTTGAAATGTAAAATAAATAAAAATTACAAAAATTGGGAAAAAAAAACTTGAGGCTTTGCCTCAAAATCGATATTTCATCTTCATTGATAATTTTCAGTAATTGAATTACATGCAACTAAATAAGAATACAATTCGTTACACCACTTTTTTATTCCATTATCATTAGTGGCCTCTATTACCACTGAGGAAACAACACAAACGTAAGAATGTCAGAGATAGAAAACTCGAAATGAATCTCGTTCTAATAGTAATCTAAACCCATTATTATGATATCTCTTTAATGCTGGTTCAAATATACGGAATGTTCTTTTAATTTCATAAAGCTATCGTAGCGATTAATCGTAACGTATATGATTAGCTCAAACGTGAACTTTCACACTATACACATATAGTTGAATATACACAGTTGTAGTGTTGATCGATTACCAAGCCGAGTACGAGATAATTCGGTTTTCGTAACCTCTTCCTAATTATTTAATGCGGTAATTCGAGTATCATAATTAATATCAATATACATAGTTCAATATTATTAGAAATTTTACGATTTTCAGAACATTTCAATATAAGGTTATGTTTTTTTTTAATAACTGGAATAGTAAATATGCTGATTCCCCACCTATAGGAGTAGCAATAGTCGCCCGTATATATGAACTTGACAAAATATAAATAAAAAGATTAGATCAAGGCAATCCTAGTGATATAGGCTTTCTTTTATGTAAAAAAAGCTGGAGAAGTCGTAAGTAACACTACAGTACAGTCGTTTACACTAATATTATAAAGAAGAAAGATTTGTACTTGAACATGTTTGTTGTTAATAAACTCAAAAATTACTGGATTTATTTAAAAAAATCTATAACCATTACATTGCTGCACGATCCCTGAGTAACATGCGTTCTATTTATAACTAGAAAAAAATAGGGATTCATTATAAAACTTTAATAAAGTAACCCAAAATGTCCACCCAAACGAAGTTGGTGCTGGTCGCTAGTCTGATATATTTTACATTGAAAACACAAGTCAAAGTCTTAATTGAATACGACTGTAATTGACATGTAGTGTATTTGATAAACATGATGTAGGTATATGAATTAATTTAACATTTTCAGTTAGCACAAATTCTCATTAACTAGTGAAATAGTCGTAAGGATTCACTTGCCTTTTGATTTAAAAGCATATTATAATATTGAAGATTTCATTAACGATAATAATATTTTTATAGAAAAACTTAAAATTATAGCGCGAATGAGTACGTTGCAGTTTCTATGTTGATTATCGCATGCCTCTTACTTGTTATTGTGTAATTATTTATATAAAAAAAACATCTATTCAAAAGAGCAACACACAAGTTTCTTGCTCGTTTCGAATTTTTTTCGAGTAGTAGAATAAAAAATATGACTATTCGAAAGTGCTATTATTATATTTCAAATAAATGTTGGCTACCCCATCTACGGACCTACCTCATGGCAATACATCCCCTCGCAGTTACTACTTTTTCGTTTGACCTTTTTTCTGAGTTATATTTATTACTAAGCTCCTTAACTGTACCGTGATGTTTAATAGACTATAACCTTTTTTAAGAACTGACCTATCACAAGCAAAAATAATTTTAATCCCCAATTATAGGACTAAGTATTATATCGTTAAAAAAAAATCTTCAGTTATTATATATTAATACAAATGAATTATAAAACTAAACTAACTAATGGTGATACATTAAATAAATGGTTCACTGAATAGTGTTTAATCAAAACTAAGTACATTATTTATAATGAATGGCCGTCCTTTAATAGTTCAGACTCCAGACACCTTTATTTCTTTAGACAGTAAAGAAAGCTAGTAACTCGTGAAAGTAAAAAGAGAACAATAGATATTTTCTTTTTTTTTTCTTTGAAGACCGCATCATGGCTGTCTCTGGAGAACACTTATACCTTTCTAAGGTTTAGCGAAAAAATAAAACTTTCGTAGAGTTTTGAATTTGAATAGCGTTCAAATTTAAAAGTCTGTTTTCTTAACATGTAACCTCCCGTTGCATTTATATTTCTGCCTGACTCTCAGGTGATGGAAATGCCGATTATGAAACAAATTAATCTAAGAGACTGGTACTCGTACAGAACCACGGATAGTGCTCGTCATGTGACGACCTAATGGTCTCATGCCGATGAACTAAGGTTATGAAATCTTTAATTATGTAATCTTAGTAATAGCCTCATGCTGTAAAGTCACGTAATCTGCCACAGTATAACCGCAATACCAAGAACCTTCATAATTAAAACCCAGATGATTGAACGAAATCCATTCCGCTAATTTAACCCTTGTAGACCATATCAAGATACTGGGACCCAACCGTATTGTCCGTTTTTGTTTTATTACAGACCCTTGCCCTTTCAAGGGATCAGTCATCTATCGCGCTATCAAATCTAGGAGCTGGTCTGGAATAGAGGAAGCCCTTTTGATTGCGTGAGCGATCCATCTACAAGGGTTGTTTATGACACGTACGTTCAAGCAATAACATGTATTGAAAATCCTTGAGCTAGTCTGCAGAATATTTTATCCAATTATGCACGTTTCTGTTATATAGCTTTGAACTTCTCGTACCTTACCACCTACCATTAACATTCATTGTAGTTATGAAATACTCAGAAATTAGTAGCAATATGTCATACATTTTGAAAAAAAATAGACATAAAAAAAACAAGTTTACCTTGTTACCTAAATTAATTATAACTTCTCAGTAAGTCAGTAAAATATGATGTTGTGTTTTAGTAATTTCGCATATAAACATAAGTAATTATACCTATGGTAAGTAATAAAGTGTTTATTGTTCATTCGCATCAGCTATTTTCTAAAATAACTGGTATTTTTTACTTGAATTAAACGTAGATATTAAATAAAGCACTATTATATTGTCTCTAACAATACAATGGAACAAAGCTATTAAAGAACGTTTTCTATTCACGTCTTATTCATCTCTTTTTAAATATTTAATCTAAAATGAATGCGAAAACTCTATTCGTATATTTAATTAAGTATAAAATAAATAACAAATGAGTTTTTAAATTCTATATGTATTCTATTTTTACGCCTCGGTGGTCTAACGGTTTAGCACACTGCCTTACTTCTGATGGTCGCAAGTTCTTCGAATAGTACAATTGTTTCTGTTTGTGTCAGTCCAGGTGTTTTCTAGGTATATTATGTAAATATTTACAAAAAATCTATACATTTATATCACATTTATTTAGTAAGTATCAACAATAGCACAAACTCTATTTAGTTTTTAGTTTAGGACTTGACGATGCTATGAGAATTGTCCTGGGAAATATATATACACTATAAAGCATAGACAAATAATTATATAATTAGTGCCTCAACTACTTATGTTAGCTCGTACTGATAATATAAAAGAGTAGTGTAATATAATATAAGTAACTTGTTATCTATGATAAATTATGAAGATAAAATTGCAAGTCAATAATAATATATTTTCTATTTCTTTTCAGGTAAGTAAAAAGCGTCTAGAAAATTCTCGCGTATAGTAAGTATAGTAAGTTTTTAACGTCTTTCTAAGTTTTTAATGTTGCCGCCTGCTGGATATTTTACGAGTTTTTGTGTAGATAGTGATAGTTGGTTAATAGAACCCACCACTTATTTTTCTTCACTGAAACATGAAAAAAAATGGTAAAATAATAAGAAAAAATGTATCAGTGAAGTCAAGATACAGTATCAAACTGCTTGGTAATTGACAATTGTTAAATAGTACGTTGGTTAATAAACTGAATAATTTTATGAATAATATTATATTATATGGTCAGGTGCTGATTGGAGATCAGTGATGTTAATAACGGTAGATGTCTGCAATTTGTTCAACAACAGTAACTGATATGGAGATCACACATGATGTACATTTATTAACTGACTTGACTAGATAAATCAGCTGTAACTATGTTTCAACAATTTCTTAATTTCATCCACTTATAATTTAAACTCTTTTCTTTGAAAGTCCAAATAAATTTATTGCGATTTGATTAAATGCGAATTCTTATTACCACGTCACTTTCTGCTTTTGCTTCTCAATATATTTATGAAAACATCATGTATGCCAGGAAGAATATAGACAGTTTCAAAAGAGTTAGTGATTGCACTAATAAAACGAATTACTAACTTTAGCCAAACGACATTTAGGTAAAATCAGTTTGTTATTGTTATTACAATAAAATCAGAGTCTGTTATAAATCTGCCAGAAAAAAGATTTAATTTCATCCAAAAAACTTATAAAATTGAAAATTCGTTAACGATAATAATGTTTTTGTGAAAAATTTTAAATACAAGTGACAATATTATCTGATTACACTAATAATGAGTGCGTAGCGATTTCTATGTTGATTGTCGCATGCCTCTTACTTGTTACACTGTAATTATTTATATAAAAAAAACATCTATCAAAAAGAGCAACACACAAGTTTCTTGCTCATTCTTCTTGTGATGAATCTGCATTCCGAATGATGGTAGAATCAAAATATGACTATTCAAAAGTGCTTGTAATGAGTTTATTTGAATAAAGATTATTTCTATTTCTATTTCTATTTCTTTCTAAGCTACATTAATGTGGATTCTAAAACGACTGGTTTTTTCTGTCTCTACATACAAATCGATAACACCTGTACATTTCGAAATGAATAGTTTCCAACAATTAATCAAAATGAAACATCACTCGTGGGTAATAACAATGATACGGTACCTATTTACGACGATAAGCTACCGTGAAAAAATGAGCGTTCTTTTTTTTGTACAAATGGAATTACAATTTTATGGAAAATTTTGCCTATGTACATGTTTGTACGTGTATGACGGACATCACGCTGTTACATTAAGCCCATGAACTTCTCGTGCATTGCCATTTCTGAGTACTAATGCCTCATGCCTTTGTAATTGGTAATTTCACTGACATGTCTTATCTTTTAAACTGTAAAACTATAGCTTTGAGATAGAAATGATTGAGAGGAGAACACATACGCAAACAATTTTATACAAAATTGACATCGGTTCATTTATACTAATGTTATAAAGATACAAAGCGGATTTTGTTATGAGAAAATTAAAGTGGTCTCGGACAGTATAGTTTCAGAGGAGCTTCCTCCCGCATATACTTCGATTATGGAAAGAACTACCGGCCGATATTCTCTAGAGACTACAGCATGGGGTTTTCCAAGAAGGGTATATTCATGTTTCTTAAGGATCGGCAACGCGCACTTGAAGCTGGTGTTTAGGTAGTGTAACTGGTTAGCTACGATAATCATTTACCATCAGATGGGCCGTATGCTTGATTGTTGCCTTTGTGGTATGAAAAAATAGTTCATAACCATTCGAAAAGTTCCTACACTATTTAAAACATACCATAACATTTAGAACATACAATATGTTCTGGAGGAATATAAATTTATATATTATGTTAATAGACAAAACTCACACAGATATGAGTACCTGTGCGAAGCCGGGACGGACCACTAGTTTTAGCATTTTATGGTATAAATATTTTTCATGTAATAAGAGTAACCAAGCATATCAGTTATCAAAATAGCATAGCATAAAAACCTACACGTTTTGTGTATAATGCAATATTTTACCCGAAATACCGCAGAATTCAAATCTGAATTTCGTGGTTATTCGAATATTGAATATATTTTTCCTAATAATATATGAGAATATGTCACGAACAAAATCATATAAGCAACAATCACATTTATTTTATGTTTTTCACTAGATGAAAATATCACGACACCCGGTACGGGGATCCATTATCTCCCTTTCCCGTGGGAGATTCGAAAACCCTTTCTTAATGGATGCCTACGTCATATAGGGAACCTGTCTGCATTTAGTTTAGGAGCTATATATTGACATGTCGAGGCACCATCTATTTTTACTTATTAACTATTTGCCAATGCGTAACCTACAATTGCAAAAAACTAAAGTTACATTAAATTCGGTTAGGTCCTCTTAGCGTTAATTTTAAATCGAACATGGTAGCTGGCAAATTTACAGCGGTTTAATTAGTGTCCATCATCAGAGAGTCAGAAATTATAAATTATCTCATAAAGATTTTTGGTGTCTTCCAGATTCGAACTCACGACCTTAGCTAAAAGATAAACTAAATCAACAATTTATTGCTTATTTGAATCTGATTCGAATCTTATGTATTTATTAAATTGAATTTAATATAAAATAGTAGGCATATTATAAAAATATATGTACTGTACAAATAAATACATACATTTAATCGAATTAAAGATAAACAGTGAAAACCAGTAAATCTCATCATCCAAACAAATTCCCACCCCAGCTCCTGAAAGAAACATAAACAAACAAACAATAAAACAGAAAAAGGAAAGTAAAAAGTACAAGTCGAGTCTGCTTTGTATTCATGACTTTCAATAAATAACCATATCTACCCATTGTGAGAGAAATACAACCCCTACCATCGGTCCGACCGCACACCTGTGTTTTAAATCGTATTTCACTGCATTATCGGATCGCAGTTTTTGTTATTTTGTAATGAAATACCTCTTTACAATCGACTTGTATAGGGAATGTTTTTCTTTTTTTTATTTTTTTATAATATTATACATTTTTATGTGTTGGCAATGCCAAACAAGCTGACGGCCTTGACGGTCTACCTTATCGTAAGTGGTAATAGGCACTTATATTTTTTTAATACTACGGTGGTGACAAAGAAGCATACGGCCCATCTAATGATAAACGGTTAGTGAACATGAATAACACTGCAAACACTAACATGTTATGTCCGGAGGATAGAGATGCGTCTGTACCCTATAATTTCACTGCTGCACCCAGAAGACTAATAAAGAAACTGTCTACATACATCCACTATAATCTACATCTCACCAAATGACATTTAACGAATTTTGTTATTTTTATTTGTAATATCTGGTAAATTTTTCTGTCTGTTATAAATTTCAGATAGATCCTTATAGATAATTATATTCAATTTAATTTTTTATTAAATTATCAATTTAATAATTTATTAAATTATCAATACAGAGTTTATAAATATATAAATATTTATTAAACATTAAATTCGGATCAGATTTGTTTTAAAGAAAATCTGTATCTTATAAATTACATGTCTGTAGTCTAGTCGTCTATTATCGATGGTTACTATTTACCATCAGGTGACCCATCAGCTCATTGGACACTACAATTATTTAAAATAATAATATTAATTTCTCTTGAAATATGATTCTTTGTTCTACAAATAACGTAAATTGTCTCTCCGACCCATAAAAGTAGATAATAAAATAATTTATCAACTGCGATGGTCATGATTAAATGAAATTATGAGAACTTTATACTGTTTGGATCATTTAAATAGATAGTGATATTTTGGATGAGAATTTAATGAGAAACAGTAGTAACAACGTCGTTAAAGTGGAAAATAAAAAATTATTCAAGCTTTTCCTTTCGATTACACAGAAAATTATTACATTTAAAGTAAGCTACAATATTTTTGGTTGGATATAGTAGCAAATAAAAGCTGTGGTTATGCATACTAATATTAAAAATCGAAAGTATCTGTTACTGTCTATATGAATTTATTACGTATTCACACCTAAACCAAGAAAAGAATATAGGCAAAATTTTGAAGAGAAAATAAAATTTAGATGTAGTAAAATAACGGATGAAAGTTTTGTTTTTATAGGGATTTAATTATTTCTCAAGTAAAGGATATTAAACTCCTTGTAACAAAGACCACTATGGTACTCTTATCTTTAAGAAAAGAACGTATTCCTTCCTAAAGCTCTTTAACTTCGCAAAATTTCAATTGACAATCCAGGTATCGTAAGTGCTCTTGGGCGACTATTATCACTTATCATCAGGTGTGCCGCAAAGTCGTTAGCTCTCCTATACTACAAAAATAAATCGAATAATCGACTACTTGAAGATATTGCAACCCAGACCAAATCGCAGGAATTGCCTAGTATATAAATAATTTCGCCGACTCCCCAGCTTCCATTATACCCACGTTATATCTCGTGGTATCATTGTAGGCAGCTTACCACTTAATACCACTCAAAATGGCAGACACTCAATTTTTCTCCATTAGCGGAGGTGTTAGAAGACGATGCAATCCGGAACCGATAAATCAGGCTATCGACGAAATATCGACTGCTGTCGGGCGGTACGTGGCGCGATGCTACTCCGAGGAGCATGCTAATGAGACTTGGAATAGGGCAACCGTGCTCTTGCTACTTTTTCACGATTATACGTGATGGCGACCGACCGCTACGACTCTCTAATTCTTAAACCGTTTGTGGGGGTTTAAGCCCACAGGTCCGTGATAATGATAGCGATTGATTGATTGATAAGGGGTTTTTGTTAAATAAAACCGCCATGGTTGAATGCCACTCGAACACTGATTTTGTTGCTAAAAGAAATGTAATGAAGTGAAATTATATGTGTCGGTAATTGTGTATTACACAGTAAGCAGGCATGTGCGGTTGCCCGTATACCACATACTTTTTATCAAAATACATTTCTTACTTATTGTCTTATAATAGTTCACAAGTGAATTTTAATATACTATACCATTATAATCTACGTGTTCTTATTATTTAGATACTAATACAGTACACCGATCTGTTACAATACGTCTTAACAATTAAATATATTATTTATTCAATAAAACAATTACATTTTATTAAACAAAAAGCACATATAGTCCAACGCACTATGATGGTACAGCGAGAGAGTATTATGTTATTATGTATAACCAAGATATTATATTGCAACGTCATGCTTCATCTTGGGCAAAGCCGATTAAAATGAATGAATATTAACAAATAAAGGTATGACGCACTCCCTGCCTTCCAGACATCATTCGAGTCACTAGTAACCTCGATGAGTCGAACACTTAAAAATAAATTCTTAATTGTTTTATTCCAATCGGTTTACAAATCAAAAAGTTAAGGGTCCGAAGACGCGGGTTCAGTTAGTGTTAAAATTGATGCAATGCGACAATCGTTAATGTGTCAAAGCCCTAACGGACCATATTATATCGATCACCGTTTGCCATCGAGGGGTAATAAATCGACTCGAAAGCGAATTCGTTATAATAAAGTTAAAACTAAGTCGAATAAAAATGAAAAACTCGAGAACGGACTCCAGGGCTGTATTAAGTTTGAGTAATCGATTTTTGTATCGAGATAACATCGTCTGAATGTTCGGTTTACGTGACTTTCCGATTCGATTAGCGCTGTAATTATTGTGTAGTCATTGTGAAGTGTTTTATGAATTGTAAGTGTGTATATAATAATTATACTGTAATACTTTTTATTCAAATTGGTGTATTTTGTAATGGATTAACATAATAATTGCTTTAAATATGCTGTTAACGATAAGGATGTATTTATTTATTTGTGTTTGTTATTTGACACCGTCAATTGTTAATACTAAAGAATATAAAATTGAGAGTATTATGTTCTAATAGTAACAATACGACCACCATAGGTCGGGAGTTCTAATCTGGTGCTGAATACAAAGCATTGGTCACGATCATAATGACTTTAAACGGTTAGCATTTATCGAAGGGAAGGGAATGTTAGTAACAGGAATTATTGCCATTGCTAGAAATATGCCTTCCACCTCTGAAACCATCGTGGTCAATTTCTAGTGAATTCTTCACTATGAACTAACTGTCCTTAACCTTTTAAAAATTCTTATACATACAGTTAGGAAAATCTTGGCTCGAATTGAAACTTAAATAAAGAATTCGTATTTGAATGCAGATGTATGACTTAGCTGTCTACATTAACGGCCTCGGTGGTCTAGCGGTTTATCACACCGTTCACATCCGATGGTCGCGGGCTCGAATCCTCGCACGATGCAAAGTTTGTGGATTTGGATATTCCAGATAATCTCCGGTATTAAAATAATTTTGAAGATTCTTTTGGTGTTGGATAGCCTATTTATTGTGGAAGGTTATACGATTATCTGTGATCAATAGCAGCGGATGTACAACGAAAAATATTGCAAAAACTAAGAAAACGTGACACAGGCGATGTTGCGCGGATCAACTAGTATTAAATATAGAACAATGATGGTAGACTATTTTCGAAAACGATTTATAGCAAGTCTATTTCATTTTTAAAATGGAGTAGTTTCGAATCTAAAAAAGCAGTCAGTCTTTTATAAAAGCGTAACAGTAGTGTATTATAGCGAAAACGTTTATGAAAGTATAATAACAACTGGCAATTTGGAGCAAATCCAAAGTGGATACGTAGATGTTCTACTTGGAGTTTAACCTGCCACACAGGTCAGGTTTACTGGGGCCGAGCCAACCGTCATACGAATATTGTACCTACATTTATAAAGTTTGACTCTGGATGAAAAATCACGCTTATTATAATAGTGGTGGTATAATCCAGTGGTCGAAATTTGAACATAATTAATTTAAATTATAAGTTCTATTGCTATCTGATTTAAATTATAACTTTTATGTGTGTGTCAAATATACGGTGGCGTGTGTAATTTATTGTTGTGCATAATTAAAAAAATATTAGCTGTCTGCACTCACACGCTTATGGAGGGCATTATAGATAAGCGTGAGAAATTTCATACTACTCTGTCCGCGCAATGTTCGTAAAAAGAGGAACAAAGTTTTTGATTTAATTATTAATAAGATTGAGTTATTCCTAAACATTTCACACAGCTATTGCTCCATATAGTGTAAATAAATCAGTTAAATATTTTTTTTTATTAATGCCGAATACAAACAATCATACTCATAACATAGTAATACAATTGGTTCCACCGTTCTAGGAATCGAACCTTCGTGCTTTGGAAGTAAGGAGATGTGTTAAAACGTTAGACCCATAAACGTAAACTAGTCAACAATCTAATGGCCCACCTCTATCTTATCTGTTTCAGCCGCCAAACAGCTTACTTTATATGTTTCAGTTGAAGAATAAGGCAATAAATTTACAGGATACTGAGCCATGACATCCTAGTCCTCTAGAATGGCTACACATGAGTAGTATTACCGGTGTCATGATAATGTGATGCTGTTCATGTACACATATAAGCAATAGTTACCACTTACCATCAAGTAAGTCGTCATCTTGTATGTCATTCAAATTAAATAAAAGAAAGTTACACATCTATTGCAATTGACTACCTGCTAGGTAGGGTTGATATATACCCAAAGAAAAGTGGACTCGTCAAATACTGCGTTCACCACTACATCAACAGTTGATACTGTCTCTTCCTATACTATCTTTGGTTACAAACGTAAATATATATTTTATATATACAATGTATTATAAAAGCAAAATCTTCGTATGGAGTGGGGTGACGTCACCGCGACCTAGGTCGACTCTCGCTCACAATCAAGCAAGCATCAAATATTCATAAACTTTTTTTATCTGCCCCTCCAAGAAAGAGGTGTGTGGTTGTAGGCATTATTTATTTTCGCTATGTATATTATAAGCGTTCGCCGAGATGTATTGTGATTGGATTCCTTTGTTGTTGTGTTTTATCTCAGTATTATAATGTATTGTAAGATTGGTAGATTTTTATTTGTTTGAACATTCCAATTATTATGTTCGTTTTACATGAGGATTGGGTTTGTACGAATTTATAGAAGCCTTCAGGCATTATTGTTAATAGATAGACGTCAATACAATATAAAGTGGAAATGTTCAATTTATTTCCAATGAGGTAATTGCTCTTTGCATGTTAGACAATTTATTATGCTATTACAATAACGATTACCTTAGATTGAATAATACTATAATATATTTTCACATACTTTCACGACTACTATCGCAAATGGGTTTGTCACAGGCATTTTTAACTTTCGACGTCTTGGTGCATAGAACTCTTCACATCCCCAGACATCTCCAGATATATTTACGTAAATATAAAGTTACAACAATTGTTTAAAACAGCAATGCGCAAGTTTCTTGCTTATTCTTTTTGTGATAAGTAAACTTTCTAAATGAACGCTAGAATAAAAAAATACGACTGTTCAAAAGTACTTTAATTTAAGTTTATATCGATAAAAATTTTCGTATTCTATTCTATTTTATTCTGTTCCAACATAGGTAAGTCAGCCAGTTATAATGTTAAATAATATTTACATAGATACTTTTATCACTGAAACTCTCTTATAATGTCTGCTTAACCGTATTAATTCGGATAGCTTTATTGGCAAAATATGGCATTGTGATCGATAGACACAAATGCGAAGTTCCGCTGTAGAATTTCCTTAACTACAAATTCTAAACGAAAGTCACATCTGGTAAGACATAAAAGTTTTTGCTTTGGGTTCATATACAAGTATTATTCCCTCTAGAACCTTTCATTTGGTGCCTAAGTATTATTTTAACTTTTTGTGTAACATCTTTATATGTATATTTTTTGCTACGTTCACTTCAAAAGCAGTTATTCCATATACACGGTTATAAACCCATTCGAAAGGGAAAAATACGTTTTTTTCAGTAAGAAAATAAACAAAATTCATTTTAAATTAACGACATTACATGAGTATTATTTACACCCTATAACATTAATCATATTCACACCCTACATTAGAAGTTACTATTAAATATATATATAGTACCAACCCTCACAACTTCATCTGCGTCATATTTTTCTTGTTTTTCCAAATTTTTATACGATGTTATATAACCTCCTCGACAAAAGAGATAACCAAGAATAAAATAATTTTCAAAGTCAGATCAATAGTACCGAAGATTACCTCATACATCCAAACTCACAAACTTTACCTCTTTATAATATTTGGACAGATTATGAAGTTAACACACAAAGCTATAAAAGGGTCAAAAGGTAAAGAGATAAAGCCTCATATTTTCCAAGACAATCCTTTGTCGGCTTTGGAATGCATAACTGGACAAAGAGCAATAACAAATGTCAAGTAGTTGTTAGTCGAATTGAGAACTACTCGCATTACCGCCATCTCTTCATCCCGGACACGCGGCCAGAGACAAAACTGTAAGTTCTGGACTGTGTTGTGCCTCGTTCAGACGCCAAACCTTAAGTTATCTACATATGCGAAAGAGCATTAAGTATTACAGGCGGCTATGCATGCTTTAAGTTGAAATTTTCATAACTACTTTCTTAGCAAATATGAATTTTAGAATGCTGGTTTCATACTAAAATTCATCATTTTATAGACTTAGACTTATATAAAAAGAGTATTCAATTATTATTCTTGTTTTTTATAAATTGAAATATATTTTTTTAGAAATAGTTCTTGGTGCGAATTGAGAACTCGCATCAGCGGCATATCCCAGTAATGCAGCCAGAGAGAAAATTCTAAGATATGTTCTGAGTTGTGCCTAATGGCAAAGCTCTGGTTATTTGTTAATGTATTAAAGACTAGCTATAACCCGCGGCTTAATACGTTTTCAAATTTTTAATTGAAATTTTCAGCTTTTTTTTTATAATATTTCAAACATATCGTCCAATACAACCTTCACAAGTATAGTAGTCATTTCATAACTACATAGTTAGTTCTCTTTTCGACCATATTTATTACGTCGATTGTGCATATGTTTAGTAATGAAAGATGAGAATACATATCGCAATATAACCACGAACCAGACTTTGTTGAGCTTTTCAATTTCTTGTCTCGAGAATGGTTAATTTCTTGGGTCTTCTCGGGTTGTCGAGAAATTTACATTTACGTACGTTTGGTTTCTTTTTGATAACGTCAAAAAACTCTGATTGACATAAATTTTTTGTTAAATATTGTTTATCATAAAATGAATTATAAAACTTTTATTGAGTGTGTATATTTAAAAACATTATACATATTATGAATTAAATATAATATATACTTAAATATGAAATACGCAATTACGATTTGATCTTAAAATCTCCTCTTTGGTTAATTTCGTTCATTATAATCATGCATTTGTTTTTCGAAAAGTAATACATGACGAATTAGCTTATAAAATGGAAAATTAAAATAAACACTCAGACATTCAAAACGAAGGATTAATGATGTGTATGGTGGTGGTGTCGCAAAAGAAAACACAATGCATTGTTGGTTCATATTTATGCAAAATATTAGTAGAATTCATGAGGATCCATCACAAACCACGTAGAGTTATCAGATGACAAAACTGTATTAATCCACTTGTACAAATTGGGAGGGTGAAAAACTTAAAAGATGGGTCCCTTGGCAGAGCGAGTTTCGATCGACAAACGCGCGTAAGCCGGTCCAGGATAAAGAGGTTTATCGCTGTGATGATGTGGATCGTATAATTGAAAAACGAATAGCTGAATGGCAAACCAACCTTTGCCCCAAGCGAAAATTGACCCAAAAAAAGGCGAGCGTTTAGTGGAATGCATTAGTCACATGAACAGATGTGTTTGCAAATGAATAATGGAAAAGTTTGCTGGTCAATCGCCGTAGGCCACTGCAGCTTCAGGACAACGCTAGACCACACACTGCACAATAGACAGTTACCAAATTAGAAGAACTTCAATGGGAATGTCTAAGCAATTGCCCGGATCTTGCTCCAACAGATTACCATTTTTTTCTGGATCTGATTAATTATGCAAGTAGTAGAAATGTTAATGGCGTTTTAAGTTGGTGATTATGGCAAAAGTGCATTAAGAGATGGTACATAGTTTTTAGTTATATTTTGAAAAAAAAATACTTCTCTTTCGACTTACAATATATTTCATATACGATAATATTATTTAGACTTATATTTATAATGTGCATTTTTGTTGGTTATTTAGAAAAAATCTACCTTAAACTTGTAAACAAAAATAGTTTCGAACCATCTTAATATCTTGTAATATTGGGTAACTGAATACAACAAACGGAAATTTAATTTCTATATATACTTGATTTTAGTTCTCGACTTTTCTCGAGCTTGATTTCCCGGGAACAGAATCACAATTTACATTCGGGAATGAACCCTAATCGTGACGTGAAGGGTAACTGAATCTGAAAAGAAAAATACTTGTTTTATAAAAAATTTAAATCACAATTTACATTCATAACTTATAACGTAAATAATAGTGCTGTAAAATATATAATCGACTGTTAATCACATTCTATAGAGTTGAACCATTAATAATCTATACCTAATCACACTACTAATTATGCAATATTGAAACTTAAATTGAATTGAATTGAAAACGTCGTGAAACTGTAGATATTTTTTAATGTTACCTAACAAAAGCAATCGGAATACATCAACATGAGAAACAAAATGGAATTACCCAACCTCGATTAAAAACTCGTACTGCCCTTTTTTCA
This sequence comes from Achroia grisella, assembly GCF_030625045.1. Lineage (NCBI taxonomy): Eukaryota > Metazoa > Arthropoda > Insecta > Lepidoptera > Pyralidae > Achroia > Achroia grisella. The sequence goes on from NW_026712590.1 coordinate 1,123,127, forward strand.
AACTATTCAAATACACATACACATTGATGTCGTCTGATGAAGCTGTAAATGGCCAGGTGCGGTCAGCTTACACGTAACTGTTACAGGTTTATCAGCCGAAAATAGGAGAAAATACAGCGGGCACTCTAAACCTGACGACGGAGTTTCGGAGCGGTTGAAGATCATTTTATACTTGACGGATACGACTTTAGTCTGAGGACACTGTTAGAGACTTCAGCTCAGACCGTCGTAGTCATTAGAATGGAAAAGGCGATATTCCGATTCCTCTTAACTTATTTTATAACTCGCGCCATTTAATCATCATCGGCAAGTAACCCACTTTACTTCCTTAAGTACCAATTTGCCAGATCAGCGCGACTAATCAGGTATCAATTATATGTCCTAAACTATGATCTCATAAGTAGATGCTATTATATGTCCTAAACAACTTTAAATGGACATAAATACTGATTTATTTATTATTGCTATACAATATTAATGCCATATGTAAAACGAAATTAGGATTAAAATAGCTTGACGTAACAAAAACCTAAAAATATACATAGCGGATTTTGAAAGCACAGCGATATTATGACTTGAATCTCATTTAGTTGGGAATCTATCTCGATTCTTGTTTTAATAAATTCTCTTTGGCATAATTTCGTTCCGGTCGGCGGGCCCGGAGAAATCATTTAATTACGGTACAAAATAAAATGGACCAAATTTACTCGAGATTACTTTGGTTACATTGGTGAAATTGTTATTATTGATTTACTAAACAACTGGTTGCTCCTTACAAGTATTAACTACATTCAACACATTTTCTGTTCACAATAGACATTGAATGATGGGACTCCATCACGGAGTTAAAATGCAGTATGTATTCCATTATCAGTCTGATGGCCGATGTCAGATATACCGCCATTCCAGTCCTGTATAAAAAATCTATACGAATTATACCATATCAATATATATATTTATTCATGTAAGTCTATTATAGACACATCTACCATCTAAGTCAAATCTACCGTTAGTTCGGAATGTAGTTTGAGCCAAAAAAAACAGACATAAAATTGTGCCTTTCTTTTCAGAAGCATAGAAAAATGATTGTTATTAAAATTTCTATGTATCTCAAATGGATAACAAGACGACGAAGGAAAGTGATACACAGAAGTAATTGTTCTGATCATAACCGCGGAACTAACTGCGCATTATATATGTATATAGGTATAATAATAAAACTATATCTTCACGACTATTCTCCGAATTGGAGTAGCCAACGTTATGTTGAATGAAATTCTTGATATACTTATATTTCACGAACTAGGTATATCGAATCCAACACGGCATATGATACGTTTACTAACGTCATTTAGATTCATTTGGTTTGTTATAGGCGTTTCATCATCGGAGAGTTAGATAAGTACATATTTGAACTCAAGACCCATAGGGTCGAAGTCGATTAGTAAACATTGAGCTACGATACTTTAAGTTCTCCATTTCTAAGATATTCACACCGTCGTTTTGCAGTTATATACCAGTAATATACTTTTAAAATTAGAGCGAACGAGAGGGAAGGAAACAAGAGGAAAAAATGACATTCTGGCTGTAATTAGATTAATTGTAACTACGAAGAATTTCGGAGTGCCGAGACTGGAGTGATGTTATTTGCATATTTTAATAGCTCTTTGACTTGACAGCGAAAGTTATTATTTGTGCTAAAATTCCGCGTTTGCCGTCGTTTGAGACAAATTGGAGTTGGTTCACGCTGCACGAAGTTTTGTTACGAACTCGACGAGGAAATGGCTATTTTACAGTCAGAGGAAAATTGTTAGGGGAGAAGTGATTGGTTCAGGATAAGTTTGTGATGGATATCATTGACTATTCCAGGTAAAGTGCTTTAGCTAACTTTTACGTAACAGTTTTCTATATTGTAGTTTGGCAGTTAAGATTGAAATGTTAGTAATGTAATATATTGATGGTTGGAAACTCCAACAAATTTATATAATACTAGCTGATCGCGCAACTTCCTTTGCATCACACTTACTCGATTGACATTATATCTTTTTAAATTATTGCCTATATTTTATTCTGATGTATAAGCTATATTACTATACAGTTTTATCAAAATCCATTCAGTAGTTTTTGCGTGAAAGAGTAACAAACATGCATCCATACTCACAAATTTTCACGTTCATAATATGTATTATTAAGATTAAGATTAAGATATAACCTTTTTACTATTTTCTTCGTATATGTGTACCAGGATGTATGATCTAAGCAATCAGGAGTAGAAACGCATGCGTGAAATCACGGGTGTTGGTTACTAACGTACTATTTGTGATAGTGATTATAAGACGATATATTAATTGGGGACAGTCACCATTGTCCATCGTGTGGGAAATCAGCTTGTTTGCCATTTCATTAACGAAAACAGACAAGGTTGGTCATGTAAATGGAAAATAGGGCATCAATGACATATATTATTATTAGACTTATTGTTAATATGGTTATAGATAGTTATTCGAAAGCAAATCTACTTTTAGCATATCAGTCTAAGTATATACCAAATCAATAACGATAAAGGCAGACGATAGCTACCCGTGGTCGATGTTTTAAATACATCTTAAGTTGAGAGCTGAGAGTCGTCATCACCTAATGATACTGCTTCCATTTAACCTAGGCAGGTTCGATTATCACGCTATAAAAACTGTCTGTGTACAAAAACTGTGTTATTATAATTTCTATGTATGTATTTACAAATAAAAAAAATGTATATCTCAGTAGTTTAATAATATACCTTATTACACTTGTTACATTAATAAATAAAGATGATTATAATAATACTAATAATTCATACTTAACCATAGTGCAGGCACTGCTTACTTGTGAGTCTAGATGGCGCTGAGTAAATTATTCTTATTTATTATTGAATCAATTACCTACATAAAGCCGGGTCAAAATTGTAATTATTTAAAACTACTAATGTTTTATTATATTATATTGTTGGATAACGAGTGAAGTCATATTCACAAATTAACTTTCGCGCTCCACATTTTACATTAAAGAGATAAAAACTCGGTATTAAAAAGTTGAAAACTGGAAAAGAAAATTATCTTTCTCACAAGACACTCGCCACTGAATCTCAGTTGTTTGAGAGAAAAAAAAGAATAAACGCTTCTCTTAGCGTAAGGCTTAGAGCCAGTTATTTTATCCGGTTATTGTATAATCTATACTAATATTATAGAGATAGAGTGGATTTTGTTATGAGAACAATAAACTCCGAAACCACTGCACCGATTTGAGAAATAATTTCACTGTTTGTAAAGAACATAAATAGAAGGTGACAGTTAATATATCCAAAACTCACAGTATTATCAGTACTCAGGAGAATACGGGGCGGACAACTAATCAATACAGTAATATAATATGGTCTGTATATATATATATATTTGTTTGTTACATTTAATCGATTAATCAACTAACGGGTCATAATTAAATTTGATCTGAAGATACGATTAATAACATGGACAAATCTTTTATCTCTTTAAAGAGCAGACTAAGTCAGGGGTAACAGCTAATATACGTTTTTTTTTTAAACTACTCTGATGCTGTTGTCCGCAGGTCCCCTTTACAGCTTCACTAATGTATAAATGAGGAAGCATACAAGATAACAGTAAGGGAATTAATGTATCTGTAACAAAAATGGAATTAATTCAAATATAAAAATAACAATATTTAAAAAAAATCCTTTTTAAATCGAACCTTGCTGTTTCAGGCGTCTATAGACTACTATAACCGTTTACCATCGGATGGGTCGTATTTACTTGTTTGCAATCATGGTAGTATAAAAATAAAGTTAAGAAGATATTATAATATATAAAATATATATAGATAAATAAAACAAAATATATACAGATAAATTTTAATATATAAAAAAAACAAATAACTCAGCTATTGCTCATTTCAAAGCCTGTTCAATACTTATTCAATATATTGAGAATCCCATGTACGATTATCTAATACCAGCCGAAATGTACATACGTTAAGATTTAGTTTAGAGTAACAATATTTGTAAATAAAATTCGCCTTTGATAAATACGGGCAAAGATGCGAGCAAGTAAAGCGAGCTCCTGAATAATGTTACATTGACTTAATTTGATAAAGACTTTTTTACTGTTCAGTTCACGATGTTCTGGCAAAAAAAACAGTATATGCTCATTTTATATATATACATAAATTAACATAAAACATAAGATAAATAATAATGAAAAGACAATCGAAATGGTTTATTTTAGAAAATTATCCAAGAAATTCAGTTAAAAAGACATCTGTACTTCACAAATTTAATAAAAAAAAACATTTACATATATAATCCAGCTCCGTTCCAATTTATAGAAAAAAAAATTCAGTGTCTTAGTCCTGAAAAAGAAAACAGATGTCAACTAACACTATCTTTTCAAATGAACTACTTTTCTGTTCTTTCCTCAACTAAAAATGATGTACATACTGTCACAACCCTAGTAAGAATGCAGGCGAATATTGGTATTTCCAAATTGCTATAATCCACAATGGATAAATCTACAGCACCTAAATCCATACCATCCAAAATTCAGGTAGTCATTATTTGGCTAGCCAAAATATTGATCAGCAACAAATCTGCTTTCTGCTCAAGAGTCTGCCCAGTACACTTAATTAGTTAGACCAACCAACCAACTAAATAAGATAATCTTGCGCTCTTGTGCAATTAAGGTACATAATACTCAAAACTGTAAAATATTGAATAGTAAGTAATTGTCTTTAATTAAAAAAGTGTTTTTTTTTTTAACTTTACTAAGTGGCTACCACTAACAGTATGTTACAAAAAACCCGTATTAAAAGTTCAAAACGGAAAGGTACATTTTACACGTTTGCGGGGTACGTAACGATTTTCCAATTTAAACTTCTCGTCAAATACATTGTCAGTTACCGTGTTCTGCGGCACGGCATTGTAACTCTCTGGAGGTAACATTGTAATCGCATTCGGCCGTTTCGTTCTGCTATGATGAATTTAAGAGAAAAGTCCTATTTTTCCTTCTGAAAATTAACTCCAGTCGACTATAAAATAGGTAGGATAAGACTTATAAAAATACGTAACATATAATATAATCCTTAAGCTTAGCTCAGAGAGAATGCCATTTGATATTAAGTTTGGTTTTTATACACGTTTTATTGTACAATCTTATTAATATTAAACGCGACAGTTTGTGAGTATGGATGGATTTACTTACTGTTCTATGTTTATGTATACGCAATAAAGAGTTATTATTATTATTATTATTATGGATGTTTGTCACACTTTCACGAGAAAACCACTGAACGGATTTTGATGAAGCTTTACAGTAATAAAGCTTATACATTAGAATAATACATCGGCTATAAATATTATGCGGATGAAACGGCGGGCACAGCTAGTATAGAATAAATAATATGGATAAAAAATATTGTAATTTACTAACACTATAGCTTTGTATAAAAGCTAGAAATGAAAAGGCTTCTTTTTTTTTTCTCTTTATTTTGGCAACAAACAGTCGTTATAAAAACATATAAATATACAAATAAAAGTAATTTTTACGATAGACATTGAGTGCCGAAAATTTTTTACTTAATTTTATTTTTAGTGAGCCTAGTGGACTAAAATAAAAACAAAACAATACAAATACGAAGAAAATGAATAAGAAAAATGAGTATGAATAAGAAATAAGAGTATTACAATACAAACATTATAATAATTATAATAACAAAAATTTTAGTATTTCGAAAAGTTTCTTTCTGTATGTAACTAAGGTGCAACAAAACGGATCCAATTCAACAAACTTTTTGTTATACATATTGACGGAACGGGGTATATAGCAATTACTGGTGTAGTTCTTTTTAAACCGTGGTGGTACCAACATGTTACTGGAGCGTCGAGAGAGGCGTGCAGGTCTACGAATTTGTGCGTTAAAATTTATGGATGACAGGAGAAGGGGAGAATCAATTTGACCATTCAACAATTTATATAAGAAAACTATATCAAACTGTTTACGACGATTTTCTAGACTCATAATCTTACAATCTAATAAAGACGACTCATAGTTTTTACCAACGTGACTCAAGCGATAATTTAGTTGTTTAATGAAATTCTTCTGCACACTTTCTATTCGATTGATGTGCACCTTGTAAAGCGGATTCCAGATGACGGAACTAAAATCCAAAATAGAACGAACTAATGAAAAATATAATATTTTATAGGGTAATACGTCTAGAAATGGCTTGGTGACCCTATTAATGAACCCGAGACTTCTGAATGCTCTTTGGACAATTGAGTCTATATGTAAATTAAATGTTAGTTTTTCGTCCATGATAATACCGAGATCTCGAATACTTTTCGTACGTCTTAGTCGCGTGTTTTCTATGGTATAGTGGAACAGAAGAGGTTTAGATTTACGAGTGTATGTTATAATGTAGCATTTATCCACATTGAGAAATAGTTGATTGGTAGAACAATAAGATAATAATGAATTTATGTCAGCTTGAAGTTTAGAACAATCATTCTCGGTCTTTATCATTTTGTATAATTTGGTGTCATCTGCGTATAACAAGTAGTTTGAGTTGTTGATTACGTCTCCAATATTATTGATGTACAATATGAACAAGATAGGCCCGATATGGGATCCTTGAGGGATGCCAGAAGGAATATTTTTGAATCTAGATTGATATCCTTTGAGGCAAACTGCCTGACTTCGGTTACTTATGTAAGAATCCACCCATCTAAGGAGACTGCCGTGTATACCAAGTCCCAAAAGCTTTTCTAGTAAAAGAAAATGATTAATTTTATCGAAAGCCTTCGAAAAATCTGTATACACGACATCTACTTGGCAATTACTTTCCATAGCAGAAGCTAAAAAGTGTGTAAATGAAACCATATTAGTTTCGACGCTACGGGATTTTATAAAACCGTGTTGATGTTCGGAAATATGATTATGTACCTTATTGACGAGTTGTGTAGTGACGATCTTTTCTAGTAATTTACCTAATACGCATAATTTAGAAATTGGTCTGTACTGCGAAATATGATCTTTCATATTATTTTTTGGTATGGGGGTGATTAAATTATTTTTCCATACGTTGGGAAAAACACCGGTCGATATTGAGGTTTTAAAAATATATAAAATTGGTTTTAAAAGTTCCTTGGCACATTTATATATAAAAACAGGATGAATACCGTCTGAACCTGCTCCTTTATTAATGTTTACATTAAATAATTCTTTATAAACTAAACGTTCATCTAAATATACTGAGGACATACAAATTGGAGGGTCCGAGTTTTGTAATTGGGAGACATTTAAGATATCATTGTTTGTGTTATGAGGGATAAAAATGGAATGAAAATAATCATTGAAAGCCTCACAAACTTCTGTACCGTCTGATATTATATTACCATTATATATCATTTTATTGGGAACGTCACCGGACATTTGTTTCGATTTAACAAATCGCCAAAAGTGCTTAGGGTTGTCTTTAATGCTTTTTTCAGAAAACTTTATAAAATTAATACGACATACCTCTTCCATTTTTCGAAAACGTTTTCTCAGCAACGAAAACGTGCTGTAGTCTTGTTGATTGCCGTATCGTTTCCATTTAGAGTGATATTTACGTTTCTCTTTCGATAATTTGATAAGAGGTACCGTATACCATGGGGGATAATTATTATTACAAGAAACCATTCGAGTTGGGACATACTTATCGATGAGTAGGTATATTTTTTCATATAAGTACTGAACCATAAATAGAACGTCAACTGAATGAGATAATGCATCATCCCAATTAACAGCGTTCAGTTCCCGCTTAATAGAGTCATAGTCGGCTTTAAAAAACATCTTTTTCTGGAAATTAGTACTTTTAAGAGATTTAGGTAAAATTAAGCTAACATCAATAATTAGTGATTTGTGGTGACTATCTTCTGGGACTAAAGGATTAGAGCAATGTGATACTTCACAAATATTACTGCAAAAAACTAAATCTAACAACCTATTGTTTACGTTAAATTCAGAATTATACTGAGAAAGCAAGGATAAATTCATAAATTCCGCGACATGTGCGGCGAGATTGTCGTTATTTGTGTGAATGTTCATGCAGTGGTATTCGTCATCGTAATACCATTCCGCATGGGAAATATTAAAATCGCCTAAGATTATAAAAACATCATAAGGATGTGACTGCGTCAGATTACATATTCTATCGCTAAATGCTGATAATGTTGATTCGTGATTAGTACCGTGAGGAATGTATGTGCAAGCGATGTGCAAATTACTGGCGTGTGCGTCGCCATGCCGCGTTTGGGTTGCTCCTGCCTCGGACGGAGACAAGTACGCAGTACTGTTAGTACGCAGCGGCACAGTGAGCCAAATCACCTCGGCGGGTGCAGGTTCGCGCCACTCCGGGCGAGCCCTTGCACTTAGGTCACGCCGCACGGCGATCGCTACCCCACCACCTCGAGCACTCCCACTAGATACCAAGTCACGATCGCACCTAAAGCAGTCGTACCTATCATCGAAAAATTCCGAATTATAAAATGAGTCATTGAGCCATGTTTCGGTGATACATACTATGTCATAATCATTAATTAATACCCCGTTCAAAAAATCATGTGTTTTAGTACGCAAGCCTCTAACGTTTTGATAATAAATTGAAATATTACTATTATAAACCGCCATTTTTATTAAGTTCCAACAGTATATATAGGTAATTATACTTCGTATCTCTCCCGAAGATGATTACTGATTACATGCAGCACGCCAGATGATGCTGTCCTTATCACACTATTTTTAGATCATTTTAAATGCATTGATCGATAAAAATTAAATACAATCGATTAAAAAGTATCTATTCGATGACTCAACTCCCCACTCTTGGCCTCCCTACCTTATTAGTCTACAAGCGCCCGAACCTCATTACGCGATTTTGTGTTGTCCGAGTCACACGTCTCTTCCAACAAAAATAAGTTAAAATGGGAAAAAGGAAGCGGTCAGATAGAGGTGACAGTCATGAAGTAGAACGGTTGTTAAAAAAAGTTAAAAAGTTAGTGAGAACAAGAAGAAGAATTTGGTCATCATCGGATTCGGAAAATATCACTATAGAAAATAGTTCATCAACTCCTGTGCAAATAAATTCAAATATCGAAAACGAAGCCAGTGATCCAATAATTCAAGGTAAGAACAATTCTCTAAAATGAATATCAAACAAAGAATATTATTATCTGTTTTATTTGACGGTACATTTATATAAATCTACCCGACGTAATCGTGTGTGGTAGTTATTCATATCCCGACTTTTAGTGTGTGGATATTGTATAAATAAATCCCGACTTTTAGTGTGTGGATGTTGTATAAATAAATCCCGACATATGTGTGTGGATTTTATAATATTTATATATTATTTTGTTATAATATTTTTATTATAACAATAACATATCGAGTCTTGACGCAAAGCGTGTATAGACAAAAACCGTTGCATCTCAAATTTCATTTTTACCTATTATGTTATTTTTACGTCATTACTGACGAGATCCTAATTGAAAATGATCAAATGATAGAGGAAAATGATGAATTAGACCCAGACATATTACAGTTACTAGGGTCAGATCCAACACAAGATAAAACCTTTGGTGAAAATTTACATAAAGATCTAGCTATGAGATGGAAACATATTTTAACCAACGGGATACCTAAAGAAGAAAAAGCGAATCTTTTAAAAGAATATTTACCCGCAGAAAATTGTATCCCCATGAAAGCACCGGTACTAAACCCGGAGTTGAAGTCGGCATTGTCCGATACCAGCTTAAAAAAGGACTCGTACAGTGAGCAAAAACAAAATCAAATGTCTAGCTGCATCTCGGCTATTGGCAAAGCATTAAACTTAGCTTTGACACAAGTGGAAAATACCCCACAAGAAATTATTAAAACTCTGAGCGATGCAGGGCGCTTACTGTGTGACACTCACTACAGAGAATCCCTTTCGAGAAGGTTTACTATTGTTAATTCCATAAGTAAACAAAAACGTGAAATAATAAAAAATACAAAAATAGATGAATATTTATTTGGGTCAAATTTATCTGAACACTTAAAAACATCTAAGGTCATATCAACGTCAGCATCGGAATTAAGATTCTCCACACAAATTAGCAACAGATCTAGCCAATATCGCTCGCAGCCAAGAACAACTCGCCAGGGGGCTTTAAACGGACGGGGGGCACCGCGGACAACGTATGCCGAGCCGCGAGTGTACCCCGGCCAGTCTCGGCACTCGGTACCGCTCCAGCCGGCGCCGCCGCTACAGCCCCCTCCGCCGCCAGCTCGGGGGCCACGCGACCGGCGCACTGCTCTGCCGCCGCCGACGCAGCGTTCGAGATCTTACCCACAACAGACTCGACGACGTTGAATACATTATCACAGGTACATATTACAAAAACAATTGTACCGACTGCTGGCAGACTTCAGTACTTTTTTGATGAATGGCTTAAAATAACACGTGATAAAAATATTTTGTCCTGGGTTAAAGGTTATAAAATACCATTCTTTTGTGACCCACATCAGATAGTTAAAACTAAATCATATACGGTAACTGAAATCAACATAATTGATGAGTGTATTACGGAATTATTACAGTCAGGTTATATCTCGACTTGTTCCCCATGTAAAAATCAATTTATTTCACCTATTTTTACAGTCCCGAAACCTAATGGCAAACACAGATTTATTTTAAATTTAAAGGAATTAAATAAATTTATATCTGTTAAGCACTTCAAAATGGAGGATTATCGCACCGCATTAAAATTAATAGACCAAGACTGTTTTATGGCCACGCTTGATTTGAAAGATGCCTATTTTTTAGTCCCCATTGCCAAAAGCGATAAAATCTACCTTCGTTTTACTTGGAATTCTGAAATATATAAAAATCAACTGTTTGAATTCAATGTACTGCCATTTGGACTATGTACTGCACCTTATGTATTTACTAAACTTTTAAAACCCGTGTTACATTATTTACGTTCATTAGGTTTTATATCCGTAAATTTTCTTGATGATTTTTTATGCATTGGAGGCTCATTTAATAACTGTCTTGATAATTTAAAAACTACTAAATATATACTTTCTAAATTGGGATTTTTAATTAATGAAGATAAAAGTAAAACTGTACCCAAGCAAAAATGTTTATTTTTAGGCTTCATCTTCATTCAATTAATATGAGTCTAACATTACCCGATGAAAAGAAAAAACGCATAAAAATATTTACAAATAAATTAATACAAACAAAAAAATGTAAAATAAGAGAATTCGCTAGTTACGTAGGTTTATTGACCTCCGCATGTCCAGCAGTGACTTATGGATGGGTTTATACAAAATTATTTGAACGGGATAAATTCCTAGCACTTAATTACTCTAATAATTACAATAAATATATCACTCTATCAAAACATCTAAAAGAGGATTTTGTATGGTGGAGAGATCACATAGACTCCTCATTTTCTTTATTTCAAAGTTGCGACTATTCTGTTGTAATATTTAGCGACTCTTCAAATACGGGTTGGGGCGTAGCGTGCAATAACGAAACAGCCCACGGACTCTGGAATAGTTCTCAGCTATTATTACATATAAATACTTACTTACTTATTAGCGGCATTCTATGGCCTTAAAATATTCGCATCGCGATATAGTAATTGTAATATATTATTGAGAGTGGATAATACTACTGCCATTGCCTATATAAATAAAATGGGCGGCATACAATTTCCACATTTGAATGAAATTGCTCGCGGTATGTGGCAATGGTGTGAAAAACGTAATTTGCATATTTTTGCTTCTTACATCAAATCAAAGGAAAATATAGTTGCTGATTTAGAATCTCGTAAATCATTCAATAATGATACTGAGTGGGAACTAGCTCATTATGCCTTCGAACAGATACAGCTTTCCCTCGGTTACCCTGAATTTGATCTATTTGCTAGTATTCAAAATAAAAAATGTAAGAGATACGCTTCGTGGAAATTGGATCCGAACTCAGAAATAATAGATGCGTTCACGTTTAATTGGAATAACCTAAATTTCTATGCTTTTCCACCCTTTAGTCTAATTTCCAAAGTTTTACGTAAGATTAAATGTGATATAGCAAGTGGGATAGTTGTGGCACCATATTGGCCGACTCAACCCTGGTACCCGATATGGAACCAATTACTAAAATCTGAAGTCTTATATTTTCAACCTAACGACAATTTATTGCTATCTCCTTCCAGGGAGCTGCATCCCCTATGTGCGGACCTGATCCTAATGGCAGGGATATTATCAGGCAGTCGCTGGTGAGACGCGGAATCCCGAACGCATCTCTCGACATAATGATGGGCTCTTTCTCTAATAACACGCTCGTTCAATATAACACAGCACTAAAATCATGGTGGCTATATTGTAAGGATAAAAATTTAGATTATTCTCATGCTGATATAATACAATTGATTGAATTTTTAACGCAAAAATATTACGACGGTGCCAGTTATAGCACACTTAATAGTTATCGTTCAGCATTGTCCATACTGTCAGGTCAAGATATCACTTGCAACCATCTAATCAAGCGGCTTTTAAAAGGTGTATACCGTATGAAACCTCCTGCACCAAAATATGATACTACTTGGGATTCTAATTTAGTACTAAATTACTTAGCTGTTCATTTCCCTAATGAATTAATTTCATTAAAAGATTTAACACAAAAAACTATAACGCTCCTTGCTTTAGCATCGGCGCAAAGAATACAGACTTTAAGCTTGATTAAAATTCAGAATATATTAATTGACTCAGAACAAATAAAAATAAAAATTGATGAATTAATAAAAACTTCAAGACCTGGAACTTATCAACCCTTTATAGTATTACCATACATCAAAGAAAACCCTAAAGTATGTCCAGCCCTTTGTTTAAAAACTTACATAGACAGAACATCCCCATTACGACATCAAGAGGAATATTTATTCATAAGTTTTCAAAAACCGCACAAGAAGGTAGTTACACAAACTTTATCTCATTGGGTTAAGGCAATATTAGAAAAAAGTGGAATAGATATTAAATTGTACGGCGCTCATAGCACGCGCCATGCATCCACTTCTGCTGCGTACAATAAAGGCGTTAGTCTTGATGCAATCCGGAAAGCAGCAGGCTGGTCTGAATCATCAAACGTTTTCCTTAAATATTATAACAGAAACGTATTAAAATCAGTTCCTAACGAATTATTTGATTCTGTATTTAGGACATAATTTTTGTTAAATGTAACTTTTGTTTTTTCTTTTATATTGTTATATATATATATATATATATTCTAATAAATACCCAGAAGAAATAAATCATTTGCTTAATTAGGTGGTTTATTTTTTCGATGCTCTAAACATCTACATGTAATCAGTAATCATCTTCGGGAGAGATACGAAGTATAATTTAGAATCAAACGAACTTACCTAGTGATGTTTGATATCTAATTATACGAGTGTCTTGACCGAAGATGATTACACTCCCACCCTCCCTTAATTTCTTCCCTGTGTATATCGAAAAAATTGGGCTCTGAAGGAATGAGGTTCGGGCGCTTGTAGACTAATAAGGTAGGGAGGCCAAGAGTGGGGAGTTGAGTCATCGAATAGATACTTTTTAATCGACTGTATTTAATTTTTATCGATCAATGCATTTAAAATGATCTAAAAATAGTGTGATAAGGACAGCATCATCTGGCGTGCTGCATGTAATCAGTAATCATCTTCGGTCAAGACACTCGTATAATTAGATATCAAACATCACTAGGTAAGTTCGTTTGATTCTAAATTATTCTTCATGTGGGTACCACCAATATTTATTTTTATTTTTATTTTATTATAGAAAATAAATAATATATATTTTCCCTACTTACTAATATGGTGTTTGGTGTTACTTATGGAACTTGTACGGTTGCCAGTAATGAGAATACAATTGTTACTAAAATACCAAATGTGTAACATATTGTTATTATTTATTTGTTAATTGTTGGTGTCTAAATTTCTTAATTGATTGTCCTAAATTTGAAAAATTGGTAGTTTTTAGACTGAAAGAAAGGAGATGAAATATATATTCTTCATTATAACTAGTTGGGATGGAGAGGATGATAATAATGAGAGCAGAGTGAGCACAATCCCATAAACAATTCTACATAGGAATATACATATATGTGATATATTAAATCATTAAGGTATGAAACAGTCACTTTCGCATTTTTAATATTATTTAGTAATGCAACAACAATGAAAAAGGTTTAATGTATTCCATAAAATAAATCATTTCTCTCAAGAACACAAATTTACAAGTGAAGCAACGCATATGTAGTGTAGTTTAATATTTAAAGACTGAACACAAAGCTACTGCGTGTATCAACATAACATTTCTTTTTTACAGCCATAGCCTCTGTGAATCGAAATTTATTAGTTCTTACACGCGCTTCCTACCATGTACGAAGGGTCAATGCTGTAATAAACAAATTAGTTGGAAAATCTTACCATTTTTCTCACTTACTTCATGCTTTAAAGCTGATTTATTATTGTTTTGTTAGTAAATGAGGTAGATTTTGTCAGTCACGCCTATTACAATTACCAAGCAATTATTGTCTTCTAAGCTTCAAATTGTCATAGAATATCAGAATTATATGTAATTGTAGGTATACCTTCTACAGCCTCGGTGATCTACCGGTTTAGCGCACAGCCTTACCACCAATGGTCGTGAGTTCTATTCTCGCACGATATAAATAATATCATTATTTGTCTGTGCTTTCTCTATATTATGCGTTTTTTTATGAAATAAATGTTTTTAAGTATTACCTACAGTACAAACACTGATTAATTTGGGACTAGATGAAGATGTATGAATTGTTCTAGGCTGTTTAACTTTATTTGATAATATTTTAAATACTATATGTAATATAAACAAACAGATTGATAATCAGTTTATATACAAAAGAATATATATAAATGCGGCTTTGTTACAATTTTATTGTGTTCTCTCTGTAGTAACATATATATCTATATATTAAACTGTTCTCGCCAGTTTCCGGGATCCAAGACAGAGCCCGATAAAACTAAGGCCAATCGCCTTTTACGTGAGCCAATGTGAGAGGCAGCAAAATAAATCAGCCGGCAATAGGTTCAGGTGGAGCGAGATAGTTACGTTGTCTATGGCCTTTACTTTTTTCTTTTTTATGCAACCAGTACTCGCCGTAGATTAACTATGTACTTACCCATCCTTAGATTTTTATTTAAAGTTTCTTATATGCATAATATATTATTTTTATACATAATATATAACTTTAATGCACACAGTATATTTGGCGAACTTAACACCATGCAGTATTTTCTACTAGTCAACCATAGGTAGTACCTACTGAAAATAATTTGTTTCCAAATATAATAATAAAAAATCTAGACATATACTGTGATAAATTTATACTGATACATTTATATTATACATATAATATAATATAATATAATATAATATAATATAATATAATATAATATAATATAATATAATATAATATAATATAATATAATATAATATAATATTTTTATACCTAAATTGTTAACCTGTATTAAAGATGTCATATGTCCTCATGGTACAATCTAACTAGGTCAAATCTTTACATAGTATAAGTTGTAATCACTTCCGCTGTCTGTTCGTTTAGATCTTTTATACTACGCAACGGATTTTAATGCAGTTTATAACTATATATAGAGTGATTCAATAGAAACGATTATATGTATAATATATGTGTATACATATATTATACATATAATCGTTTCTATCCGTGCGAAGCCAAGGCGGGTAGCTAGTATACCATAATTAAAATTTGTAAACTTCGTGAAATGTAACAACAACAGACGCACAGACTAAGACTTGTGCATAGATAATATTAAGTATGAATATTGAAAAAGAACTATACACATATAGTAATATATTTTTTTAAGATCGTAAGATCAATAATCAGAAGCATACCTGCACATTTTTAGTTAAGTTTAATTATTGTATTAAAGTTAAACGTATATAAATATTTCGAAAGCATATAAAACAGTTGATTCCAAATTCATTCAATTAACAGATATGAATATTGATATAGCATATTTTAAATTTTAAATTACTAAACTGACTATATTAATTATGTTATTATGGTCTATGGATTTAAATTATAAAACTACATACACTGTTAGTATTATACTGAGACGAAAATAACAATAAAATTTTGTCTATGAGGAATAGCACGCGAGAGTGTATTTAGTAAATCATATATCATTGAAAAGTTCAATGCACGACAAACACAACCCTTTGTTCGATACAAAGCTTCACCTCAACTTGAGAAAATCTCGTGAGGGATGAAATCAAATTCAATTTAAAACGTCTGGATTGGTCAGATCACATCTCGTGCAGTCAAAGGAAAAATAGTAAAAAATATTACTAATTTTACACAAGTATTTCACGCCACATAGCGCTTCTAATACGGTTCGATTCTCGCGCTATACAAATATTGGATTCATGAGTATAATTATTTATATTCATCTACACTTTTTCTATACATGTAGATACAAAAAAAATGCATTTGCATAATTTTAACAATTGTATTATATTGTACTCATAGTACAAGCTCTGCTTAGTTTGAGACTAGATGGCGCTGTGTGAATTATCCTGGATTATTATTTATTTAGAATTGCACATGCATATGTAATTTACAATATAAATTAACAATACACACATATTTAAAGTGTATACATTTGTTAGATGACTCATTCTATACTAATATCACAAAAGCAAACAGCGTCCGTATGTCTGTCAGTTTGTTACGACTAAATTAATCTTAATGAAATTTGAAATATAGTCAGCTATAGAGTCCATTTAGTTCTTCAAAAAATTCTTTTACTGTACACAGTAAGTAAGTAATAAATCTTCGCAATTAATAATATCTCAAGGCTTTACTTAAACGTTTAATATTTTTCTTCTTCTTTTATAGTTTTGGTGTTTTTTTATATATATATTAAAACCTTTCCATTTTAGGTTAATTAATACGTGAAGAAAATATTTTTGTATTATATTTTTTTATGTAAATTCCAGGCACGGATCTGTATGACATTTAACGTAATTAAAATTCATATGAAAAAGGAAGGCATAAATATTAACATTCATATACAGTATGTGTACAAATATAATAAAATGTACAATTTGTGAATACAAAATGATAATCTGCGGTCAAACAGTCGCAAAGAATTAAGTTTGTCTTTAAAATATACATCAATATGTAAATTAACTTAAATTCAAAGAATATATATGCAATAATTCAGATATCACTAGCTGTTGCCTGCCACTTTATTTAGGTTTTTTCGAAGAAAGACTACTTATTATTATTATATTCATTCCCATGATGCATTTTATTTTACGTCAAATTTCAGTAATATTCGTTCAGTCGTCAAATTGGTAATAAAAAGACCGACAGAAACTTTCAAATTTGTATTCATATAGATACGCTCATATAAAAAATTAAATACTTATATAAATTAACCACAACGATTTAAAAATTAATTTTATTCATGGTTGAATTGTTACGAGTGTTGTCTGCATATGAATTAATAGATGCATATTCTGAAGTGATACTATATGTATATATTAAATCTACCAATGATAGTGTTAAAAATACTATGCATTTATGCCTACTTTCATACAATTATTGGTAAAGTTTAGAATAAGAAAAGGACATTAAAGAAGCTAACTTTGTAGATCTACAAACTTTAAGCTATAAAAGACGAACAGATACTGTTGTACACTATTATAAAGATTGTTCCAATACTTCATCAGAATATGTTTTTAAGATTCATATTGCGAAATGCAGGATAGTTTTTTAATCTTCAGTAATGAAATTGCTTTAGTGAGTGGTACTCTTCAAAGATATATTTTTCTTTCTTTCTTTCTTTCTATATATATGTATATAAATTTATATACAATTAGTTAGTGAAGCCATTTTCTAATTAGTTTCTTAAAAAACTGACGCTCCTTTCATTGCATTCCGCTGACAAATAACGTCAGCCTACGATCATCTGCTTCTTTCTTTTTCCATTTATTTGGGATCTGCGTAATATACTTTTGAAAATTATAAACGCCACTTGAATGTGTAGCATATTTCACTATTTTCAATATATGCAGTTTTTTTAAATAGTTGTAATTACAAACTAATGACCTAAACGGTAACCGTCATATCACCTGTATACATGAACAGATCTATGTAATCAACCCTTTTGTTCTACCATTTCACTGTCTAATCTCTACAATTGAAACACAGCTTACAAAACTTGGCGGCTCTAATATGTTATATTGAAGTACCCAAGTTGACTTTAACAGTCTACCTAGAGCACTACGTCATTACCACTTACCACTCAGCTACACATAAATTTCTATATAGATGAAGTAACTACACATCTTTAATGTACAAACTCGATGTAACTAACAAACAATGCACGATCTCAAATCCTTCAGTCTTACTACTACACAGTCGACATAAGCCGGCGACCGCTCGAACCGCGAATTAGAGCATTAGGGGCGCTACGTGCTGGAGTGGCAGCGATTGAGTCTCAGTTGCGGTACCACCCCTACGAGACAGTAGTATATATCAAAACTACATCACTATACATCCTTGTCTCACTTGACGTTTAATTTACTCAAATCAATTCAACTCAAATCAAATCAAGTCAAAACTCATGTAGGACATTTTAGCCGCTTATAAACGTCAAGTTTTTTTTTAATATTTTTTCCCTATCATCCAGTTCAGTATACAGCTTCAGTTGAGAAGAACCGAAGTACACGGTTCTTCATATCATTAAAAAATAAAGGTTACCTAATAAAAATATGAGCAAGGGTGTGCTTATCTCTGAAAGATCTCTTCCTAGCCAACCTAATGTTGTGACTGAGGTGGTAGTTAGCGGGCAACGATAGTGCTCGGAGTTTTACTAATTACAATATACTAATGTATACTTTAAAGTAATAAAAACATACAACTTACTAAAATATATTAACAATAAGAAAACGTTAATATATATTCAATATATTTAGTAAATATTAACATTTTGTACTTATATAGTATTCTATATCTTATATTAAATGAAAATTCCTTACATGAACAACTCACGGTCTCGGTGGTCGGTCTCACAACTCGGTCACCGCTCAAGTTAAAACTCTGCGTTAAGTAGTGGTTTTTCAATAAACTTTTTGCTCCACACATTGTGGAATCAAGTAGTATTTTAGAACCATATTGAAACGTACAAGAAAAAGCATATTCCTCGTTAAAAGGCCGGCAACTTATCTGCAATTCTGTGGTTGTGGATGCTACGGTGTGTCGCAAGTTCATTTTCCCGTGTACTAGGAACAAGATCGTATACCTTGAAATATAATGTTAGATAAGTGTAATGCAGACGAAATTGCGTACGTACAGAAAGTAGATGACTATAATTCATGTAACTCAAAGGTGACATGTCAGTCACCAGTGATCTAGCAACGCACAGCCCAAACCACTGGACGGATCGGGCTGAAATTTGGTATGCAGGTAGATGTTATGACGTAGACATCCGCTAATAGAGAATTTTGATTAATTAAATCCCCAAGAGGATAAAATTGGGGATATTTTTTTTAAACCGATCGGGCTGAGACTGCATGCATAAACCTACTATGACGTAGGCATCCCCTAATAATTGTTTTTGATAAATTCCACCCCTAAGGGGATAAATTAATGCGAGCGAAGCTGAGGGCAAATGCTAGTATTAGTATAAATTCGATTAACTTTGTAAATATTCTGTTACGAATAATTTGAAAATCAAGAACAAAGTCACAAGATTGTAAAATGAAGCATAATCATTATATTTTATGTTACAATGCGGTCGGCCAGTCTACAGAGGCTGCCGAGCGATATCATACACGTGGCCCGATTGTGGAAATACGCAAGAATGGTGGCCGCATTAATAATCATTGTGCAAAGTTTCCAACCGTATCCGTATAGAGTTAATGTTCAGGTTCTTATAACTTTTACGTGCATTCTCGGGGGGTTTTAATTAGTCCATTGTTTCATTACATTAAATTTTTCTTCAACAAATATTACAACTACAGTTTTCCAACTGTATCTTACTTCTTACTAATAATATAAACGCGAAAGTTTGTATGCAAGCATGATAAATGTTTCTTACTCTTTCACGCAAAAACTACTGAACCAATTTTGATGAAACTTTGCAGTGCTTATACATAAGAATAACGCATAGATTATAAATTTTATGCGGTTGAAATGAAGGGCACATTTAGATATATAACTATTTAATCATACTAACGTGAAAGTATGTTTGATCAATTATAATTATCGTCTGTTTGTTATCTGTTAATGTTTAAATGGTGAAATGTATATTAATGAAACCTTACATAAAGATGAAAATAGGTTATCACGAGAATGGACATACTTGAACTTTTATATAAAAAAATTTAAACAGTTATATTTAGTACTAATATATAGAGCCGGGAGTTTGTTTATTTGAACGTGTTAGTTTCTGAAAGTGCTTGTTGAGTATTTTTTATTTTATACAAGTCAAAGTCATATTCTCATAGTGCTCAGATTGTTAGCGTATTAACAATAACAATAATAATCTACTAAAACTCACTACAGAAATATCCATGTTTTCAATACTAGCCTGAAATTAGATTTAGATATGGTACAGACAGGGGTTTAGATTAAACATCAGTAATGTTAACTGAAACCGGTTCTGCCTTTCGGCTACGGAACCCTGAAAATATACAGTTACAGGGAATATTATTAAACACACACTAAATAATTATGGTTGTACCTTCTAGCTTTGAATTATTTGCCTTAGGGTTAGTGCTTAAACAAATGTTACCTAACACTAGTCCAAAATTTAACAGAATTACATATTAAGTTTGTATTTATGTGTGGAAATATGTATTGTATTCATTATAATATAACTTTCTAGTAACTTCAAACTAATTTTATAGGTTTAAAAATTGTATGTATTAATAAAAAAATATGATTGCAAAAATAAATAAATAAATATGTTTGTTATAAATCACACCTAGTAATAGATACTTTGAATTGACGTAAAACTTTCATAGAGTGCCATTTTCTATTAAAAAATGTGCAACATTCAATTTTATTCTTTCAGTTATTTTTTGTATAAATATTGTTGTTATTTTAATATATCGACGAAAATATTACAATAAATATATATAATATTATTTGTAGCAGGCAGTTTTGTATATTCATATTTAAAATATGAGTTTTCTTTTTCTACGTTCTTTTGTTATACACTTCTGCTTTAGTAAAAGCATATCTCTCTTATTATTTATTATTATTAAAGCTTAAAGAATTATTGAAGTTCGAAACCATCCATCACAATGCTGTTCTTTTGTTTATCCATTATTAAGTAATGAATTGATTAATAAAGTAATTGAATATCATTTAAATGTAACATGAGATTGCAAACATAAATGGTTTAGTTTCAGTCAATCAATAGACCCTTGACCTCAGATGGTACTCGCGATTAATATCAATAAATAATTCCTTAGTCATTACAAAGCGTCTATTAAAAATAACATTATAAATGATTTATGACCTTTCAGTGTGTCTATGACCGCGTCTATTGAAACGATTTTGATTATTTACACCCTCCTTTCATGTCTGCGTTATAATTTATATCCATTTTTATAAATATGCTCAGGCTATGGTCACGCATGGAATATTTAATTAACTCCTAATTGTATGTTTCGGAAATAAAACCATAAATAAACTTTGGAGGTTTTTTTATGCAACTTAAATGGATTTTTTTTATACCACGATGGTGGCAAAACGTAGTACTTATCTGATGGAAAGTAATAGGCTTGAAGAATACTATAGGCATCACGGTATCATATAACGGTCTCGACTTTAATTTTGTTTGTTTTATTTTTGTTTGTAATTCTTTATTGTACAAAATATTAATAGATACATATATTGTTATATATCTTAAAAAATAAATAGATGGTACAATGGCGGACTTATCCTGAAAGGAATTGTGGAGTGGTGGATACAAGTACTTCCGATACGGATACGATTCCTCACACGGTACAAATAAAAGTATGGGATTTCTTCCAGTCAACCTTTGAGTGCAAGTTAACCTGACATAGTGCATTACTAGCAATGGGGTCAACAATCCACATTACTTACTCAATCCTTTGGAATGAGTCATAATTTCATCATTTTAAGTAATGTGTACTATTAAAGAAATGTCAGGCCTCCACATCCTGTAATTTCACTCCTTTATCTCATCGTTCAGCTGAAATCCATCTTACTAAGATAGCTGCTTGTCAGTTGATATGGGTAATAAAGACGTACCAGACGCAGTATGCAGACCATATATTATACCGAAATTAATTATAAGTTTGTCATTCTTGAAGATTAAGATGATATATCTCCATATCATCTGTACTAGATCCTCCTGTGATTTTACTATCATAATGCAGTTTTAAAACCACAACAAAACGCTGCTGATGGCAGATTTATATAAACCAGCTTTAGGCCAACCCTAATACCGAAACAGTGCTGCAATTACACTGCGACCCGGAAAAGGTCAACTAAGGTCCCCTGTCAGAGTTGACATGCACCAACATATTATATATTTTTAATAAAATACTTAAAGTGGCCAATAAATATCAACCAGCAAGTGTGCCGGTCTGAACTACGTCACGAAATCGTGCGTGACCCGAGCTTTTTTGTTTTCTAAGGAGTTTGAACAAAGGAAACATAAGAATTCGTATTTCGAACGGACCCGCGTGTGCCCGCTTTTATGTTGGCGAAGGAATTTAAACAAAGCATTCTAAAAATTTATTTTTTGTACAGGCTCGTTTTCTAAATACTTTGAACAATATAAACATAGAAATTCATTGTAATGAAAATCATATCAAACACCATATTTCTACTCCTTAAGACATGATTTTCTGAAAGTGCTTAAAAAGCCTGTTATAGTTATCCTGTTTAAAATTAATATAGTTTCATAAAACACATTTATACCAAATTAAAATAAATTTGGTAGCCTCGGCAAGCCAATGTATCATAGTATCTATAGGAGGTAGGTAATATTATTATAAAGAAAGCTGTATAAAGATGGTGATATTATACCCAAATAAATAGAACAAACCATATTAAATACCTATATAATTACCAAACTAATTGCCTTTTTATTCAAGTGACAAAAACTACGATAGAAACGTCTAATTTATGTGCCTGTATGTTTTTGTTTCTTTCATAGAGAAAAATGTGACATTATTATTTTATATACAAGGACCGTATTAACAAAGACTTAAGGACTGTTTTTATTATGGTCTCTACTCACACCGCAATGCGGTTATATTAGGTATGATAGAAATGTTTATGTGCTAAAAACCTGAAATCTGAACACTGTAGGCCATTTGTATGGTAATTCTTATCGTTCGAATTAATTAAAATATCCGTTTATGATTAGATATTGTCATCATCTATAGATATTTAGTACATTTTTTTATGTATCTTTAAATAGACATATGTAAACATGTATGATTCACATAAGAGAAAGAGAGAGACAGGGCTGAAAGTGCAGCGATCTTAAAAGGAATATTTTCTTAACGGAATGTTGATGCTTCACTCCTATTAGTCACAGCATAATCTTATGCTTATAGCCTACCTAGGTAAATGTAAAAATTAGGTAATATTTGATTCAAGGCTTTTTTATTATTATTAATATATATTTCTTTATGCCATTATGTATTGTAAATACAAAAATTGTATGTACATATTTTTTCTGTAGAGGAGTATATATAGGGCAAATAGTTTTATTGCACCATATATACATATAATATATATATATTATGTTGAATAAGTTATAATGTTAGTAAATTACAATTTTTTTTATCTATATTAATTATTCTATACTAGCTGTGCTAGAGGTTTCACCCGCATGAAAATTATAATCTATATATTATTCTGATGTATAAGCTATATTAAAGTTTTTGCGTGAAAGACTAACAAACATCCAACCACACTCATGAACTTTCACGTTTATAATATTAATAAAATATATACCGATCGCATATATTATAAAAATTATAATTAACAACGTAATAAGGTATAAAAGACTACTTTTGGGTAGAGCAGAAAAGACAGAAGGTAGTGGTAATACACTCGAATATAGTACAAAGTCATTAAACAATATTCATTAGTACAATTTCATTAAATCAAGCATTCGTTTTTATTTCATCAATATTACACTAATGTCTGACAAACAGAATTATTTAATTTATATGCTTCAGATTGTGACCAAATTCACAATTTGTTACCTCCACTTTGATTGACAAAAATATATGAAACAATTTTTATATACACACTACAAATTGTTCTATTAAATTACTATCATAATAGAAAACTAAATAAATACTAAATAAGCTAATAAATGACTTTTTAGATACTTCATTATTACGATGTGAGGCATTAATTTTTCTAGATTTTACTTTTATACCTACTAACATAACAATTTTTGAAAAATTTTACGCCTCATAGGGTAAGATTTATGTTAAAATTTAGATACAATTTTAGAATATAAAAATGACACATTGAATTAAATATTATACAATTTTTTTAGTAATATACAATTTCAAATTATTAATAATTACTATTTTTATTATTATTATTATATATTATATAAAAAAATAGCTCGTCCTCCTCTCTTCTCTTCCGCTTGCTGTACAGGGTCCATAATTAACCTACTTTGAAATGTACCTGTCTATCTATTTACTGTAAATTATGGAATGGAAAGCTTAAATAAATAAATACATAAATAGAAATTAACATGATTATACAGATCTAGCAGAGAGCGATCTAAATTAAACCAATTAACTGTGGCGTTCTCTGGCGTAGAGATGATAGCCAGATATGCATTTTTTATTTCAAAATTATTTTACTAATATATTTTTATAGCGGCGTTTTCAATAAGCTATTAGTGAGCACACCGCCGACTTAGATCAAAAGGACGTGAATTCAAATTTAGAAGACAAAAATGTATGTCAATTTGTATTTCCAATTGTCTCTCCGGTGATGGAAACATGATGACAAACCAAATTAAACTGTAAATCAGTAGTTGCGTACTTAGTCAAATGTAGGTATTTCTAAATGGAATCAGGTGGTTTTTATTGAAGTAGATATAGTCTTAGACATTTGGGTGGGCACCTCTATCTCACGTATGCTACCAAATAGCTCGCTTTGTAAGCTAAGAAAATAAACTACAGAAACTAGAAAATACAGGTAACTGCCATTCAAGAGGACTAAGTTATTGTAACGATACATGTGTCCTTTGTTATATAGTTTGTGCTTCTTCTGTACTGTATTTTGCAAATAAAGTATATTCTATATATCTATCCAAGAATTAATAGAGACTTCTTAGTTCTCGGTAAACACATGAAATAGGCAAGATACAACGGAGAGCGTTTACTATTTTATTAAATGTGTGTAGTAGCTGAGCCCGCGAATTCATACCCATCATATTCTGTACAACAGTAACTTATAAAGTCTGTGTTTTAAACCAAATGGAATAAAAAATTCAAGGTTTTAAAGTTTACCACAATACACCAATGAAATTCACATCCAAATTATTTAGGCCATGTTTGAGATTAGTGCACACAAACCTACAAACAAAAATGTATTACATCCTAATGTCTTCCAATTTTTTTCCATATACAGACAGCAATCAGTTACAGAGATTATGTTAAAGGGATATTTTAATCAGTAAAATAGCATACTTGAAACGATTAAAATAGACATATCAAATATTTGTAAAAGCGAAAATCCATTATAAAATCATATAATCTAATTAATATGGAAATAGAAATGGAAAATCAAAGACGGATATTTCATAAAGTTTTTAACAACGCCAGTCAATCGCGACCAATTTGTGATTCTATGCATTTTTAAATAGTCGGCAATTAAATTTGGCCTGCAGTGTAACACACAATGAATTTGAATTTAGAATTGAATTATTCAGTCGGCTGCCACTTCGAAAGGAAATGTCAATTATGTATTAAATAATAATATAAAAGGTTAAGTTCAATTGTAAATTATGCTGGGCCCATAGTCTTTTACATTTGTTAATAAAGCAAATGATTGGAAATATCTGAGAGCGCAGTATATTGAAGATTTTTATTGATACAATAACCAAATGCAAGGTGTGTTTGTTTCATATATCAATAAAAATCTTTATAAAAACAAAGTTTATTTGAACAAATATTATATCTCTTTGTACAGAATATGTATATTACCAAGTATACTTACAAAGCTCTAGGCTTATAATATTTTATGCAACACCCGACTGCATAAAGTCACAGCTGCCAGCAACAAACCGCGGTAGCGATGCACTGGAAATAGATTTACACAGAATAGCCTTACTAACAATTTCAACGTAATTTACTCTGCTAGTACTTTAGCGAAATAATATTATTCGATAATTTAGGTCCTTTTTGTAATAATATAATCCTTTTTTTAGTTTTTGTATATCTTTCTTCCTGCCACAATGACACCAGAACAAACCTAACCTTGTGTAACAATTAAAATTAAAATTCTTTATAGAATAAGATAAGCGAGTAATCATTAAATAATAAATGAAAATATCCCTTAGATACTGACATGTTGGTTATACAGAAAATCACTGGAGCATTTAAAAGATACTGGACTGATATTAAGCTCACGCTTCCACGTTGAAAAAATGAATAGGTATTTATATATATTCCCTTATAAACAAAAGGTATTTAGCAGTTAATTTAACGTACTCCTATTTATTTTCCAGTTACCATCACTCTTGTTATACCAAACGTCTTATCTTATTACAGCACATCGAATGCTAAATGGTGACCGTTGCCTACATACATGAACAAGGACAAACAATGCGTTATCATACGCCGCCTGTATTACCATTAGAGGACTTAGACTTCCGGAGTAATAAGATCTTATGCCCCATATTACTGGTAATTTCACTGACATATCTCCCACCAGCCCAACATAATGTTAACTTCAATACATAAAGAACACTCAGTTGATTAATTTGTTACTCGTACTTACATTTCAAATTTAGAACCAAAATCAGTCACGTGATGTTGGTGGCGGCATAATAGACATAACTTCCTGTTCCTTATCTTTGAAACAAGAAGAGAATGTTTGAAAGCTTCTTTCTGTTCGAGGCAATCGAGACGACCAGACGTTGAATAATGCGACGCAATTTATGTGGAATGTAATTTGAAAAAGAAATATGAATCAACTATCGACGTATCGCTGTAAACCTCCCAATAACAACTTACAAGGGGAAGAGGATTGTGGAAAGTTGACCATATTGCTAGCAATGTTCCATGTTGACTTGACCTTCACGGCCATTCCTCTTGGAAACCATCGTGATAAATTCCTGGTGAATATGTCGTGCCCATCAGGACATAACGGACCTGATCTCATTCTCATCTTATCATCCTCCACTAGTCCCCGCCATCGTAAACTGTTAGCGCAGCCGGTGGCACCATTCCATTATAATCCATAAAAAAACACTAATTACACTGGAAACTGCTTGGCGACAGAAACAAGTAAAAACGAGGTATCATCGCAGACTATCTTGGACAAAGTCTTCCCCTGGATTCTCGTGGGAGTAGACATTTTACTGCTGGCCATGCTGCTTGATATAAGATTTTACTTTAAGAAAATAACCTTGTTATTTCAATTTACCGTGATTTTCATTTATTATCTTGAAACAATAACGAGTGGGTGTTAAAATATAAGAAATATTTTTTATCTATTTAGCTGTGATCCCTTAAAACAAGAATTCCAATTTGTGTAAAGTGAATTTTAACTTTTCAATCAATATTACCATGTCTCTGTACAATAACAGACCATTGACCTTTCCTTGAACCTACTTCAGCCTTCTGGTTAGGAAAACGTTAAAAATTAATTACAAATGGTCATTATCACCCCTCTAGAGGGTTTCTGTTGCGAAATTGCCTATAAAAATTCTTAGAGCCCTTTGGAAAATGGACTTCAAAATTTATTGACCAATTCTGTTACAGTCTGTTAGATCGAGAAAATGTTCTAGAAATAGCGTTTACCTAATACAATGTGTATAATATGATACATATAACAATAGGGTAGATTTTTATGCAACTGAATAGCATCTGCAACGAATTAGAACATTTACCCTTCAACAGAATAACTTACAAAGCAAGCTGCTTGGCGGCTGAAATAGGTAACACTGAACATGTCTGCGGTACCCATGCTGACCACTTTTTACAAAATCTCTTGCACATTAGCTAAAGAAAAATGGAGGATCAATTTAATTCCATTCTAGTCTTAGATGACTGAAATACAAATCTATATAAAAAAAATAAATTGACGTTTGTTAGTCTTCGATATGCCTGTTTCGATTTGGCTAATTTTGGAAGTTTGTGAATGTGAAATTAGTTTATACTAGATACATTGTCTGTAAAAAAGCGCAAAGTTTATGGAATCAGCTAATTAGTAATATATACTTTATTAAAAAAAATCTAAATAGCTCACTCATACAAAACTTGTTAATTTATCCTGCTACGCAAGCAATTTAATTGCAAAAAGACTTTAGTATGGTAGAAATAGAGTTAAATATCAAAAAGCATGAAAAGCAGCAATGATATGTAATTGAGAGTAAAAACTATTAATTTATACCGACGGAAGCTCGTTTCATTCGTTCCACTCTTCGTGTCTTAAGGAGAAGCTCTTTCAGTAAGTTAATTGAACATTATACAAAGCTATAAGGAGTTACAACTAAATAAAAATGTATTCAAAGAAATGAAATCCAAGGATATTAAACATTTCCTGTGTTAGATACTAGCTAGGCTAATTGCTGAGAAAAACCTGTTCTTGTTTGCTTTGAATTTTTACTATCTCTGAATAAATGTTATATTTTATCTATTTGCGTTTTGATATCTACATATATCAAAACGCAAATAGATTACAGATTATATATATAGAAATAGATTACGCAGAGATTACATTTTACCAAAGAAAAAGGCAGATGAATGCGAGGGTAGCAGGTACAATTTATTATAAACTAGTTTAGCTACTGAACTGGACGGTAGAAAAAATTATGTTATAAAAAATTTCCTACATGAATAAATGCTTTTTTTATTTTATATAACCCCCCCACCCCCCTGGTGTGCATTATTATAGATATAAACCTTTCTCTTGAATCACTCTATCTATTGCTAAAAACTACAGTAAAATCCGTTGCGTTAGTTTAAAAGATCTATGCGTACAGACAGCGGAAGGAACTTAATTTTATACTACCTTAAGATGTGAATGTGTATCTGTCTGTTTACTATACCTATTCAAGATTAAACAGCTTAATAGACCTTAATGAGATTTGCTGTGAAAATAGTTGTTGTATTATAGTT
Organism: Achroia grisella; assembly: GCF_030625045.1. Classification (NCBI taxonomy): domain Eukaryota; kingdom Metazoa; phylum Arthropoda; class Insecta; order Lepidoptera; family Pyralidae; genus Achroia; species Achroia grisella. Next base: position 1,152,664 of record NW_026712590.1, read on the forward strand.
TGGTGAGAAAATTACGAGGTTATAATTTATATTAAATAAAATTAAGGTAGACGATTTCCCATTTGTTATTTCATTATACTAGTAGGATTAATTATACGATACGTCGCCTTAACAAAGCTGTTTACATATGCATGAGTGTGGAATTGGAAACCAATCGAGTCGCACATTCTCACCCGCCAAGTCTATGTTTGCTTAATACAATCTACTTACTGAAACAAACTCTAACTATATTCATACAACAAAAATGCAAGCATTTGTTTAAAAAGTTAAATGAGCTATTTTATTTAGTTTGCTGTGAACACAATATATTTTCAATGGACTGATGCACCCGTAGGCGCTAACAGTATATGCTGGATGAACACCGGTGGAGGATGATAGGATGAGCATAGTTTTTTTTATGGATGATAATGGAATGCTGCACCCGTCTGCGCTAACGGTTTATGCTGGCGGGTCACCAGTGGAGGATGAAAAAATAAGCATGAGGTCAAGTCAGATAGCCTATCGTGACAAATTCACCAAGAATTTATCACGATTATTTTCAGGGGGAAACGCGTCGAGGTCGACCTGACATGGTACATTGCTATCAATAAGATCAACAGTCCATATTACTAACATTAACCACAATGGTTTCCAGGATCCCTCCTGTATCCCCCGTAGAGGATTACCTGACATAAATATATATTTTTTATTTATACTATGTTGGTAACAAACAAGCATATGGCCCATCTGATGGTTACCATAGCCTATGGATGGTTGAAACATCAGGAGTGTTAAAAAACCCCATGCTGTAGTATCTCGAGAAAGCCTCGGCAGGAAGTTCATTCCACAATCTAAGGATGCGGGAGGAAGCTCCTATGAAACCGCACTGTATGTACAAGACCACTTAGATTCTAGTGTGATGATGGCAAGTGGTGGGATAGTAAAAGGTAGTATATAAAGTATAAATGACCCCGTTGAAGTAAAATGCTAGCAATGGAGATCAATATTCCCCGTTATAACCCTAAATACCCTCTCATTCATTAACTCGTTTAAATGTAACAAATAGTCAGACTAATATACTTTTTTTATAGTATTACTATGAATATCCTATAATAATAGTCCAGTTTTATGGTAAATTATAAAAGTAGCTGTATCGTAATTTCTGCCACAAACTAAAACCTTAAACTGGTACAAAGTTTACAATAATGATAATAACAAACCTGAGTTTACGATTTTTGTAAGAACATAGATATTCAGCTGCCATACCATCGGTCTTGTAATACCTAACTTTACTAAGAGCTGCCAACTTCAGCTAGCCCAAGTTGACTGCACTTAACTGCAGCAACATTCTGATCCGGTGGAATACTAAATAACTGTAAAGTTAGCATAAAAAACCGACACTAATTAACAAACTTCTGACTGCAATCGTGACAAAATTAGCAAGTAATAAAAATGCGCTTTAAATTTAATAACGTTAAATATAATTTTGGAGTGTCTATTTGTAATATTGAAATAACCATTTTTTACTACATGCATATGAATATAAATACACCAAAATAATATTTTTTACAATTTTTGTCTGTCTGTCTGTTTGTTTGTTCCGGCTAATCTCTGAAATGACTGGACCAATCTTGATGGGACATTTTTTGTCAGAGCTGAAGTAATAAGGAGTAACTTAGGCCACGTTTATTTTAGAAAAAATATTTAATAAAAGTTAAATTCATTCAAAGGAAAGTAAAGTTAAATTCCATGCCGACAAAATCGCGGGAACAGCTAGTATATAATTTGGTCTCTACTATAATATCAGGTATATTAAGGCGACGCATTGCAAATATTGACCTCAGATACCTTAACTTTTCTCAGCAATTACAAATCATTCGGGGCTGATATTTAGGTATTTCATTTTTCAGATCTTTGACATCATATTGACAGTTCTCGTTACATGATTGATTAACTTTTGTTGCAGAGAAAAAAATCTCAAAGATTGGTCTTATAAAATATATGTTTGATTCGTATAAGAAAACGGGACTGATTTAAGACTCGAATTTTCCAATATACACTATACTAAATACCCACATAAATAGTACAATTCAGATGTATATAATAACCAATAGTTTTTATTTTAAACAAGATAAACTGTTTTTTCCCATAAAAATCTCTTGCTCACAAGTTGTTTTGTATGAGAGTTAGAGCAAGTCAGTCAGTCCCCGGCCCCTGCCAACGTCGGACCTGTGCTTAGCGCGGATAGCTCGCCTGAGTACGCGCGCTATCAAATCGTAAATTATTTCGTCATACACCCGCACCATATTATAGCGTACGCTATAATATGGTGTACTTTAGGTGACATATTACTTATTTTACATTTAACAATTACTGTATTTAAGTTAATACAGTTAGTAATGATTTATCGTACATATTACGAATGTAATACTAAGTCATAATTTGTAAAGTAGTGACAATAAATTGTTAAAAATGATAAAAAACTTTTAGTATTAATGTATAGAAATGGTTAAGAAAATATGTATATATAAATTTTACATTATTTTGATTTCGTAGTTATTTATAAATAAAAATGGGGCACTCCCATTATCTATACATATAAATAAAATTGGAGTGTTTGTTGGTAATATTGAAATAACAGTTATTTACTACATGCATACAAATATAAATACGTTACATACACCAAAATAACATTTTTTACCAATTTCGTCTGTCTGTTTGTTCCGGCTAATCTCTGAAATGGTTGCACTGATTTTGACGGGACTTTTTTTGGCATCTGGCTAAAATAAATAGTCTTGTACGCCGTTTGGTAGGCTTTTACATTATTTTATTGTAAAACTAATTTTATTTTTTATTTCTTAACTCAAGAAGTTTTGTTTTGCTTAGATGTTTTTTTATTTCGTTAGTTGCTGAAGTAACAGGTACAGGTAAATAATACTTATTTATGCAATTACCTTTCATTAGACGTTAAGAAGAATTTTAAAATGTTGATAACTGTTTATCTAGAACAGGGGTGAGCAACCTTTTTTATCAACGGGCCAATTTAAATTTTAAATATTTTGACAGATCGCACCTAAAGTAACACTTATTAATAATAATTAACAAAATTATTTGTAATGTAATGTAATTTATCTGTAATAAATATTTACATGATATTGAGACACAAAACCCTCAATAATGTAGGGTATCCGGCCTTTTTACCAATATGTCCCGCCAAACTGGATGGTCTGTCCGGCTATTAGAATTGGCGAAGTGACAACCCTACACCCAAAGAAAAAATCGACTGACTCATTATAACAAAGTAAAATCGTGGAGTCGTCTATGAATTTATACAAAAATTAAATATTGCTGTAACTTAATTCTTTTACTATTTCAAGTAATGTAATCATTTAGTTACCCTTTTTACATTTTTTACACTATTTTATTTACTTATACGAATAAATGTTATACGTACTAATACTAATAATATATAATATTGAATCCAAAATAAAGTATTTTTTTTTCTCAATGTTACTACATATTTAGTGTAATCAAAAAACTTATTGATTGTCAATAATTTCACAAAAATATTATTTAATTAATCATTGTTGTCTGTCCGACTATATGTTGGAGTATCACATAAAAAATTGTAACATATTTTCAACTTTATTTTCTCCGATAAGTACTTTTTATCTGTAGTAAGTCTAGGTAAGCACTTGTCTTTGTAGCCATGGAAAGCAAAACAAAGTAATGGTGAAATATTTGGCTTCGATTATACTATACAGGCTGTCCCAGAACTCAATTTCAAGCAGTGAGAGAATTGATTGTAACCATCATGAGAAAAATCAGAAAAAAATCTATCCCATGCAGTTTGAAAATTAGGCATTAAAGAAAAACTTAGAAATTTGGTCAAACTATAACCATTATTCGGTCATTGTGCTTAATTTTTATTATTTTTATTCATTTAAACTTTGGAACCATAAAGCCAAATAACATTTCTAGAATCACAGTAAAAAATAATGACACAATTGCCCCAAGTTTTCTAGAATTAAGACTATTTGTTAAACTACATTTAAAATTTTCATAAATTGTAGAGTTTGAATGGCCCTCTTTTAAAAAAATGTACTAAAGTGCCTTGGCAAGTGCCATTAAAAGTGACATTTAATCAGGATTGTAAATGTACAATACTTGTTAGTTTCATACTAAAAAAAAGGAGAAAAAAACCTCAAGTAACCCGATTTTTGCTAACCTATTTTACTCCGTTCAAATGTTTCTTATTCACACAAGCTTATAGTAGTAGGTTCTTAATTTTACGGCAAAATGATAAGAGAAATGGGTAGTGGACATGTTGTCGTGAGCGAGCGAGGCAGATGTGCCACCCAGTGAGACGGAGATGCGTCGTTTAAACGCGCGCGAATGAAACAGATACAGTCGCCATACCAAGCAAATGGCTACGCTACCAGTCTGACACCAGTTAGTACATTTTGCTCATTCTGTTTCAGCTTCAGCTCAGCCTACTGCGCGTCTTTCCGTATTCGCTGTTGTTGGCTTCTCTTTTTGGACTTGGATTTTTGTGAATTGAACTTGTTGATTCCATACCGACAACTTTGGGTTGTCTCTTTTGGAATTGGACTTTTGTGTTGGTATCCTTGTTATTTACTTCACAAAAAATTGCGAACAAGCACCTCATTTATGAGGAATGCAGATGCAATGCAATTGCTGCCGCTAGGCTTTATCGTGAAAGATATCCAAATTTAGAGCGCTATCCAGATCACTGCTTATATGTACCGGCCGCACTCACGGAGGGCGGCCATTTCCCGAATCAAATACGGGCTGGAGGTAGAACTCGCTTTCCTTATTAGGAAGAAGTGTTGCAAAAGGTCGCGAGATGACCAAAATATTTTCGTTTGTACACAAACGAAAATACTTTTCTTCTTTTTTCTTCTTTTTTTTTTCTTTTTCCCGTTCTTTCTTATTGTAATAGCACAGCACATCGTATTTTACAAAGACCCGAAATGCATCCGTTTCACGTACAACGAGTTCAAACTTTTCTTCCTCAATATTATCCTTATTTAAATAAACCTAAACTAGGTTAAGATTTTTCTTTATTTTAATTATTTTACTTACTTTTGTTGACTTTGATAAAAGTAGCGTCATATCTGTCTCGCTCACTCATGGCAAACATGTCCACTATCCATCTCCCTTATTGTTTTGCCGTAAAATTAAGATTCCTTGGTAGGTCCAAGGAAATAAATAAATAAAAAAGTTAAATAATGAAAAGTATTATATAAATTTATTAAAACGTATGTATTAATACGTGAAGTAATAACTTTGTATCCGGTTTACGAAAAACAGCGCGGACGGATGAATATGAAATTTCGCGTACTTATAGTTTATATAGAGAAGGTTTGCAGAATGGTCATATTTTTTTATTTAAATTATGCATAAAAATATAAATAATCATGTTCAAACCTATAATTATTCAATAATTTCATTTGTATGAAGTTAATAGATCTTTTATGATTAGGTTGTAATTGTTCACGTCCTTTTTACATATAATTAAAACTTAATATTTATTATAATAATTTATAAATTACTGTAAAAGTTTTACTATTTTGTTTACGCACTTTACTTACATATAATGTTAAATTACTTACGCATTTTTAAAAGTATACTTTCTAAAACATAAAGAAATAATGTCCACTACGCGTATCAAATAAATAAAATTAAAGTCACATACATTATTACTAAATTTAGGTTTATTGTATCAAATATATAATATATATAGATTTTTTAATTGATATACCTATCATTCACAGAAACGCAGACTTACTGTCTCTTTTATAAAGTAACTAACCTTCGTATATTTTCACATTTCATTTAACGTAAGTACGTTAATGTAGTATACATTAAAATATCTAGCTGTTTCAAAAAAATGTCGTTGGCAATTAAATAAACGTCGTAATTACCAATTACAATATATACGAAAAACACAAAGATTATTTTTTTGGTGTTTCTTTCAAAGATAGTAATAAAAGCACTAGTTTACGTTAATTATAATCACGGGAATATGTAACTCTACCTCAATATTTCTATTTAATTCTTTACTTTAAGAATCTTTATAATTAATTCGTATCGTAGTTAGTTCCACTGTATTGTAAATTCTAAAATATCAATGTGCCTTCATAAATATAAATTATATAAACAAACAGGAAGACTCCGTAATAGTTTTGTTCAATTGGGGACCGAAGCTTCGTCTACTTGATCACGCGTTACATTGCGACACGGACGCGTGTTCGTGATATCGTGGTACGGGGAGAGCGAGCGAGCGCTGGCGGTCGATCGGCGATACGTAAAACTATCGGGGTGCATGAGGTGCGCAGACCGCGGGGCTCGATTTTGAAGTAATAGTTTATCACGGCGTCGCCTTAAACAGTAAAATCATTACATTGTTATTATTCGTTATATTAACGAATTATATAACATATGAATACTGGTATACTGTAAAAAGTCGCCGGTGATACTGAGATATCGCTCAGTATCACCTATTTCAGCCACCAACCAGCTTGCTTTGTAAGCTATGTTTCAGTTGTAGGGTCAAATTAGTAAGTATTCTTATTAACGTTAACATCACATCTCAAGTCTTCTGGAATGGCAACTTAGTGGTCATCCTATGGTAACGTAACATCCGTAGTGCTGTTCATGTACATAGGCGATAGTTACCAATTACCTTCACCTTGGTCGACGGTTTCTTTAACATTCCTGTGAGAAATATATGGTATAATACACATGGAATAACCAAATGGAATATATATAGCGTTATAGTATCAGTATAACGAAATGTCTATTACTAATTTAATGAAAATCACGGGCAGGGTGTTACTCAAACATCGGACCCAAACATGGCTCCGAAATTATTGGTCCCAACGTTTGACTATGTAAATAAATCGACACCTATGTCACTAATGATGAGGACTATGCAGAATTTCAAACTGTCACCCACGACTGAGATATGGATAGACAGATACTGTTTTAAACCTTTTTCACAATTGTATTTGTAAACATTGTATTCATTCATTCATTCATCCAAAATTTAAGAGCTACGCTCTTGTCATAGGAGTACTTGCCATTTTCCACGATCTTCCATCATCCTCTTTAAATGTTCATACGACACGACTCCCATTTGTCTTTATTTTGCTCGATATGCTGAGCTGTATCTTGGACTTCCCCTCCTCTCTTTCCTTCTATTTTTACCTAAATGCTAATTTTTAACGGGACATTTACCATGATAAAATTATCAAAAACTCGTAAATAATATTATTTTATTTATTCATTTATAATACTTTATTACACCAATAAAAAGGAGATGACCATAATTAAAACATTAAAAATAAAATTAAGCACAAAAGGCGTGCTGATCGCTGATCTCAATCTCTTCCAGACAACCTTTAGAAAGTAAGTATTTACAAAAAAAATTAGTAGGTGGCGCATGAATGGAAATAATAGTTAATTTAAATAAAATAAAAATAGTCGTACATACACTTATGTAAATAAAACATTTATCAGCGAACGTACACAGAAATGGGTTGTAAGAAATTAAGTACTAACATATAATACGTAAATTTATATATATACACACATATGTATTCATATGTGTGTACATAATATTAACATGGTGAACATAACGTTTTTATAATGTGTACAGACAGACATAAATAATGTTAGTATGTACATCCATACTAAATTTCAATTTGGCTTTTTTTATTGTCCAGTCAAGCAAGCATTAATTCCAAATCTTTTGAACTAACTCCTTTTTAACTTAACTGTTATTATTTTTAAAGTAAATCTTTACGCATTATTTACTTATTTATTTGCACCTATATCTATATCTAGCATTATTTCTAACTTTAATTAACAAATTGATAAATATTTCTACTGCTAAACAGATATACTTAGCAGTCTGGGATGATTAGTTTATTTACAAAATGACTATTGTGTAGAAAATACAATAGTTATTTTATAATTAAAATAATGAATCAGGTTCTTCTTATGTGATCAAGATGAGATTAAAGTGGAATAAAAGGTGTAATATTAATAAGAATCGAACGCGATCATTAGCAGTAAGGTGATGTGCTAAATCGCTAGACTACTGAGGCCACCGAAGATATTGATTAATATACATAATTTTTTTTATGATATTAAGATAAGGTATAATAAAAATACATAGATGTATTATTAAAAATACATATACACGAAATTCCAAAAATTTGTATACATATAGTCGACTCCTTGTCCAAATCATTAAAGATAAGCAACACACTTTTTTCAATAGATGAGTCTACATAAAAAAAGAATTTGCAAATCTACTCCGCCTTTCATCGTAGGTCTAAAAAATTTATTCTCGCACGTGAGCCAGGAGCGAATACATTCCGACCCGTAGAAGGTGATCAGAACAATATCTACTGAACCCTGAACTCTGCAAACAGTCCACAATCATCCGGCAATGTAAATGCCGATTCTCTATGTAAATAATGAATAACTTCGCGATTGAAGGGACTGAATTATTTACGGTTTCCTGGCGGTCTCTGGTTCCATTTTTACAAGTATATTTTTGTACCAGTTGTGCCTGCGTCTTTGTACGCTGCTATTTACAATAATCAAACGACAAAGAAGAAGAAAGAATGAGAAGAAACAAGAAATAATAAAGCATTCAAACAACACATTTATTATTTTATTAAAAAATTTTTTTTATTTATAAATGGTGTATTTATTTTTTTTTTATTATCCAATTAACTGCTTTGGGAGCATATTTCTAACATTTATTAAACTTAAACATTGACCCACACTTCACAACGTATTCTGTGTTTCATCGTAATTCGTCTAGAGTTTTTACGTTGAACATTAACACACAAACAGACAAAATGTGACAATTGTACTATAAATTCTTTTAAATTTTCTTATACGTAAATAAGGATTACGTAATCTCCTAAACTATTCATAAATATTAGGAAGCCCTATAGTATAGACATGCCCACATTTCGTTGGTATATAACAAAGTGGGGCCAGTCACTTTATTTTCTATTTTTATGACCCGAGATTTATTTTTTTGTTATCAGCTAGACTAGAACTCACGACCATTGATGTCTAAGTTAAGGTAAGAAACTACTGGGCAATAAAGCTTTCATTGAGCGTTTCACATGGTTTTAAGTTGTTTGTTAATTTTTTTTTTTGATATTTTAGTATAAGTACGATGGGATTGTCATAATAACGTTTTAGTGTATAAAAATAAAAAAGTTGATGATGTTCTAAGAATTTTGGTCCAATATTGACTTTCATTCTGAATTGATCTTCTTTAAATACTAACATATTACTACTACGTCACGTTTATTGGTGACGCAGTACTGTTACCACTACTTTTCACCCATTTAAACGCGAATGGTACTTTATATCAAAGTAATTCAGTTTAGCAAGTCTAGCAAGCTGGTTGTAATAAAGGTTCTATTGCTAATACAATAAGTCTCAATTTACAAGCCATGAACGTGGGTCCGTATATCACTTTACCAATACGTTCAATATATATCTAGGGTATCCGAACAACCCGAACATCGCAAGTTAGTCGATTTAATACTACTAGGTATAGACACTGCAATTTAGACCAGAACCCGCCCAGGAAGCTGAAGTCTGGACAGATAGATAAATGGTACAAACGAAGCGCTATAGCGGAAATTATTATAAAAACATTACTTCAAAAATTACATACATGACAGTTTCACAAAGTATTGCAATCATAACAGACAATAATAAATACAAAAGAAATTGTAAATTACAAACAATATACTGAAATTGTTTCATCATTCATCAATCAAATCTTTACAGAATATATAACAAAGTCGGCGCCGCTGTCTGTTACCTTACATATTTCAAATTATGCACCGGATTTAAATACAATTTTCAGCAATAGATAGAGTGATTCAAGAGGAAGGTTCATATATATAATACAAGCATGTTATTGATTAGAACAAGCCGAAAACTTCAAAAATTTGTAATGAATTCGTGCGAAGTCTGGACCGGTTGCTAGTAAATATGTCTCAGTTTCGAATTACTTAGATCCCAATATTATTGGGGCATTTGAGGAATTCTTTATATGTCAGTTCGTATTTCTGTGTTGGCAATTTCGAGCATGGCTATTAAATGATGAGTGAATGAATTAATAAATCAATCACATTGACTCGACCTAATCATATCCGTCCGTCATACTCGTGAACGAGTGCTGCTTGTAGGGACTGGTCTGCTCTTATCTCTACGACTGATTTAATCTTATTGTGTTTTTATATTTGAGCCTAAATAAATTAGTGCTGGTTGGTAGTTTGTATTCACACGTTTCGACTTGTAAATGTGAACTTACAAGGATTGTTTAAAAGAGCAACACACAAGTTTCTTGCATATTCTTCTTGTGATGAGACAGCTTTCCGAATAAACGGTAGATTTAAAAAAAATGTTGACTATTCAAAAGTGCTTAAATTAAGTTTATTTGAATAATTGATTTTCTATACTATTCTATTCATAAAAGTTTTCGTTCTTAGGAAAAGCAGACAATATCCAACCAACTAATGCAGACATCAAATACACAGTGATTTTTTTTAATAATTTCACTCGTGACTTGTACCACAACGGACTTAAGTTGAAATTGTAATCTAGATATCCAGACCGTACTTTACAACTAGAGACTAACGTTTCATCTAATTTAGTATTGTATTACTTTTATACAGATTACCAATCTTTGAAGTAGTTATTAACCTGTTAAATTTAAAAAAATGTTAAGTTTCACAAAATTTATTTAAAAGAAAAATTACCAAGTTTCTGGTTCATTGTTTTCGACGGAATAATCTAACGCAAAGAAATCTACGGAAGAGTAAAAAAATATTATTTTTTATAGATTTTATTTTAATAAGATCTAGCTGATATTTTAGAAAAAATAGCCTCTATTCATCTTCCTGTTACATATATGTTCACATGAAGTTATAAAAAAATCCATTCAGCCGTTTAGTCTTCAAAAGGCAGACAGTCAACAAGCAGATAGCCAGACAGACACATTTATTTATTTATACATATACTCTTTATTGCATCAGATAAATTACTGGTATCGAAATTAACATAGTAATATAAAAGACGGCCTTATCGCTTTTGCAATCTCTTCCAGACAACCTTTGGATAGAGGAGAAAAGACAAGAGGTGGTAGCAAGCTAGAAGTAGTTGAACAGAATAGTAAAAAAATCATAATAATAATAATGTAAATTTTACAAACATATAAACAATATATACCTATAGAAATACATATTCTCTAATTTCTCGTTTATACTATTAGTATAAATGAATTCTATTTCTTTATATAATATAAATATTTACTACGATGGTGTATATAGTAATTGATATCTAAATAAACAACAAATTCCTTAAAAAGCAACCCGACAAAATCTTGATTGCCATGTCATAGCGATATCGGGGTCTAAATCGAAGGCTGTTTATTTTCCGCAAACCCAATCTTTGAAAGGCTTCACGATACTTCCCAAAGGATTTGGGGGTTATGTATCGAGTTTTTTAAACCTTCATTTTCAGTTGTATTATATTTTGAGTATTTGATAATCAAGAGACAGCTATATTAGTATATATATAATAATAGATATTTTAATCTATTATTATATTTATAAGTATCTGATTCCGTATGAATAGAATAGAAAATCATTTATTCAAATAAATTTAATTTAAGCACTTTTGAATACTCATAGTAATCATCATCACAAGAAGAATGAGCAAGAAAGAGCAATAACTCTTTTAAATAATCATTTTAAATTTAGTTTTAATTCGAAACGTGTGAATACAAATTACCAACTAACACTAATTTGTATGGTCCATTTTATTCTATTAATATCTACTCTATTATTTGTCATTCTTGCATATATCTACTCCAATAAAGAAAAAAGTACCAAAGTATTTGACAATCATTATTAACAGTATAAAATTATTGACTTACTTAAGCCTTATGTAGGTCATGTATAATCGCAAAGCTTGCAAATTCACAGTTTCAAATGAGACCTGATTACCACTACGTAACGTGTCCTGAGGCTTGATTATTTAATGTAATTGTGAGAACATGTAATATGATCTCTAACAAATATACACCAGTATAATTCGAGAATGGAACGTTTGGAGAACGGAGGGTTGTATGAAAAGTATAGTCTTATTATTAGGATTTTAGATTTTTATTCGACTGATAATGGAATGATGCAACCGATTGCACTAACGATTTACGCCAGCGGGGCACTAGTGAAGGATGATAAAATGAGCATAGAATCATGTCAGTTAGTTAATGGCAATTCACCACGATGGTTTTCAGGTGGAACCGCCTACCACCAGCTCGCCTATATTGCTTTCCAATACAGAAAAAAAATTGTTACTGTTTACGAGGTACTCATAAAAATATTCCAGTAATAATCTTGAAATCAATACAAAGTTGACACATAGCAAATTATAGCTTACGTATCTATTCATTAGTAATAAAGTAGTATCTAATTATAGTTTATTATCGGTAATAACACTGTATTAGAATAGTTTAGCTGTCAAGCAGGAAATTTTGTATGATTACATAGAAGAATAACGACAAAAATGAATAGACTGACAGTTCTGTAGTACTATCAAATGCGTAAGTTGACATTTCCGAAGCATATCCACTCACAAATTATTTTTAATTACTGACATATTTAAATATAGACATGCTCTATAATTATTTCTTGGTTAATGAATAAGTAACTAATTAAACAACTATTTTTAATAATTTAGTATCAGGTGATGTTAGGAAAACTTATGGTAAATGAATTGACACTAGAATTACTGCTACGTTATACTTACATATATAATGAAATTTTAGTCATTTTCTGCTGTAAATAAATTTAAGTTAAACATTATAAATATAAATAAATAAAATTATATATATATATATATATATAACATTCTCAAATCCTATGGAAATATCAATATTAATATAGGAATATATATACATATTTTTGGAGCAGAGATGTGGCAAGAAACTCGGCTCTAACTATTTTGAAATGATTGTACATTATAATAAATGTAGTAGTAAACATATTCAAGCTATTAATTATTATCATTTATTAATTTAAACTACATTCCGTATATTATTTAACTTATGAGTGCCTGTGTAAAAATATAATTTTGATTTGAGTTGATTGATTGATACATTGTGAACTTTATGTCATCCTCTTTCTTGTAATATTGCTTTTAAAATAAAAACTTATTGCACTGACTATTTAAATTATTTGTAATACTATGTTGGTAACATAAAACAGTATCTCATTCAAAAACATAAGCACAATTTATCTGTTTTTCCGTCACGAAATACAAAAGAAAACCGACTTCACAGTTTTTTCTTCCCGTAATATTTTCGCTGGCTTCAGTAATATTACGGGGAAAATATTATATGAATTCGCCAACCACCTTCGCTTGAATGTTAACAAAACTGTTAGTAATCGATCAAAAACAAATAAATAATGAGGATACCGGAAAAATAATAATGTTTCGGTACTTCTATGGTAAATTGGTCGCCGGGGAGCGGTACGTTATATGCATTAGGACAACATCTACTATACACATAGGGTTTTATGTTTTTTTATATATACGAGTAATAATAAACAAATATTGGACCATGGACGACCTCGGTGGTATAGCGGTTTATCACAGGACCATACTTTCGATGGTCGCGGGTTCTACTCCTTGCGCGACAAACATTTATATTTATAAATATGATTGTTTGTATTGGTCTAGGTGTTTTCTATATTTTGTTTAATAATTGCCTTACCAGGAACATAACATGGCATGGTCCACCCTATATTATATAATACAGTAATTTCAGAGTATGGTAATAGGAAGTAGGTTTACTCGTTCAGATTGGTGATGGAAGATCCGTTGATGGAAACACCAATAACAAATAAAATTAACCTGAGAGATTGCAATATTGTAAATAGGGTTGGACTTAGATACTATTTTTAATAATAAAATATGAATGTATTTTCAAAATATGATGTGATAAGTTGAAACTAACAAGGGTAACAAGGTATAATGCTTGGCTTTCTACATTATTCAAACGTAGAGCTTTTAAAATTAATGTACCCTAAAATGAACGTATCCAACTTTTATTTTATACTCGTAAACCTCTTATATTTATAGTGAACCATTCACAATAAAATATTTTCTATTTTTCTTTATGATGTTTTTACTTGAGCTAATATTTTTGCAAACTATTTATAGAAAAAATAAAGAATTTAATAATATATTGCAAAAAGTTTTGTTCACTGAAATCTCAGGGTTGTCACATTTATAATGCGCTTTAATATAATTTTACCGAGTTACAATGTAGGTCTTATATTATGTTAAGCATTGGATCCACCACGACGTATACATTAATCCTTGCATCTGATCACCCCATCTGGGTTGACAGCTGTAAATATATTTGTATTTTTTATAGAAGACTAGCTGTGCCTTCGCTTTTACCCGCACAAAATATGTACCCTATGTGTTATTCTAATATGTAAGTTACTAGCTACTCGCCCCGGCTTCGCCCGGATGTACATGTATTATATTATAAACCTTCCTCTTGAATTACTCTATCTATTAAAAAGACTTTGTTTTATACTATGTAATGATGATATGACTGTAAAGTTTCCTCAAAATCCGTTCAGTAGTTTTAGCATGAAAGAATAACAAACAGCTAACAAGCATCTATGTGTAATAACAAATTTTCACGTTTATAATATTAATAAGATAATTTACCAACACAAGTCTCTGAGTGAGGTAGTAAAACTGACACTTAGTATCGTTCGTTTTGTTTAAAAAATAAAAACAATCTGCAGAACCAGCTGCAGCCCTACACATTGCTATTAGTCGTTGGTTAAAAAAATAAAAAAGACAGCACTGACTAAAGTCTTAAGACTAAGACTACCACTTAGTATTGTTCGTTTTATTTAAAAAATCAACTACAGCACTCACAATTGAGCACTACAGATTGCTATCGGCTGCTTAGTTAAAAAAATAAAAGTAAGCACTTACTCTGGCCCTACTGTTTGGCATCTTTTGCTTTGTTGAAAAAAATAACAAAGTTCTCCAGTGACTATTCGGCGCAACTGTTTAGTATTATTTGCGTAGTAAAAAAAAATAGTAAGGACTGACTGTAGACCTAATATGGAGTATCGTTTGCTTTCTTAAAAAAATAATAAATTGCTACACTGACTATTCGGCTCCACAGTTGTTTGTTTCGTTAAAAAAATAACAAAAGACAGCACTGACTGCAGCCCTATCGTTTGGTATCGTTCGCTTTGTTAACTATATGACTGTTATCGATCACATATATAATTCAGTGGAGAGTCGCTCTACGTTGATTGGCCGAACGGTCGACGCGATATCGCGGGTTTTTTGTTAGGGCTATTGCACACTTCATAGTATTACACAATGTCTATTGATACTGGAAAGAAAAAAAGAAAAATAAAGCTGGCTGTGAATTCACTTATGTATACTGTACTTACTTATATCTTATAAGTACAATTACATGTAATGTTTCATTTTTAAATAAAATGTTATTTATTTATTATTGTCTAAATTAAACAAGATAATACATAGTTATTTATAAAGAAGAAACATCGAGAGAGGTGAACCTTTTACCATAAAATTTTCAAAATATTTTTTTTTTTAATGTTCAAACCCATTTATCTATATTAAAAAGAAAGATATATTTATACAGAGTAATTCGAGCTTAAACTTACTTATAAAACTTATCAGAGAAATGAAAAGCGAGCGACGTTCGGTTTGTATTTGGCGAATAAATTTTACTCATTCAGATAATGCAATATCATTAATCTTACATCAATCTTAGTTCAAGATATTACCCATTCCAATAAAGCTGATAGCAAATTCAAGTAATGTCACCATTTAATTGATGCTTCGAAGATATATCGAGACTGGGTAGGTAGGTACGTACAGATGTATTCCATTATCTAATCAATAGATACCTATAATGTTTCTCCGCTTGAAATGCACTCTGATTTTCCACTTGACAGATTGAGTTTAGATCTAAGTAATTATATTTATACACTATAGGTGTATAAATATAACTGAAGTGTCTGTTTGTAATTTCAAATTAACAGGTATTTACTAAATACATATGAAAGTACATACTAAATTATTTTTTCTTTTTTGGCTGTCTATGCTTGCTAATATATATATATAATTAATACATATTTAATTTTTCTTAAATATGTAATTATATATATTTCTTAAATATATATACTCATATATATAGGCCTACCCTAACTTACCTTAGGACGAATTAATAATTCTTATTTGACATTTCAAATATATTAATAGCTACATCAAAATATGACACAATGAAACTACACACATGAAGTTGACTAACGCAATACTTTTATCGTTTATTTTACGTAGCAAGTGTGCATAATCCTTTATGGCCAAGAAGATTTATGAGCGCTTTCCGAACTGAAAATGACTACCTACTTTAGTACAATTTCACCTAGTCTGTATTTCTGTATTGTACAATTCCTTATTCTATTTTTACAACTTACTCCATTACAACTTACTGGTTTGACTTAGCACCGGCACAGAATATAAAATAGGATTATATTTTTATACATCTACAAGCAATTCTTTTGGAATTTAATAAACTCTCAGTTTATGTATTCGAATAGCGATATGAAATTCTATATCTATACTTATGATTACCTCGGTGGTCTAGCAATTTAGTACATCACATCGTACCTTATATCGGGGTTTCTATAGTGCAAGCTATAGAAATTTGAATTTAAATTTCTATAGCTTGCAATATAAATGTATTTGTTTATAAGAATTTGGAGTCTTTACGGCTCTAACGTCTCAGACGACTTTTTACAAATGTCATACCTCGAGCTTACCGGAAATAATCGGGCTTGTTTTGTAAGCTGTGTTTCAGTTGTAGAGTGCAGATTATTTTCTATAATTCTAGGATATGGACGCATACATTTTAGTCCTTCAGAATGACAAAGTATCATGGGCGTCACATGATAACGCGATTGCTGCGATGTTGTTCATGTATATTAGGTTAGTAAATAACAAAATTGAGCTACCATTTAATATTAATTTAAATAGAATCTATAAAAATATAATAACGGAAAATATGAAATTAACTATACCTACGCTAAAACAAATCTAAAATTCAATGCGCAATAAAAAGAAATCACAGCGCTATTCAAGTTTTATTTAATAAAATGTACAACCTACACAGAGGGTTAAATAATTAAAAAATAATACGCGTTAATGAAAACGAAACTTGCCATTTGAAAATGGCAAGTTTGATGAAAGAGTTTAATTTATAATATTCAACTAATAACTAGTGGTCGTCCCGGCTTCGCCTCGTAACCTCATAACATTGTGAGTTTTGTATAATTTGCCATAATATATATAGCCTATGTCACTCTGGAATAATGTTTTTTGACAGGCATTAAACAGTGACAGAACTCCTTATATCGATGCAGCGATTTTGAAGTTTTCTTTCCTAATAACAGAATCCACTTTTCCTCTTCGAAAAATTAAAACAGAATCTTAGAGCAGTCGCAAATTAAATTTCCAATATTACATCTGTTTCTTAAATGTAACACACCTTCAAAACTGTTATTCTAAATGGGGTAGTATGAGACATTTATTTATTTCGTATAACTTTATGGCCATTATAATTTTATTTATTTATACTATTTATTGCACCAATTACAGAAGAAGAAAAAAACAATTAAAATAGAAAATATACATTGATACAAAAGGCGGTCTTATCGCTAAGCAATCTCTTCCAGACTACCTTTAGGTGCATAGAGAATATATATTTACCTTACAGACTAACATACACATAATATAACAATAGAAACAAAAATAATTGTTTCTGTAGTTACGACAGTGTCGGCGGCAGTCCTTCACTATGGCGTCGATACACCACTCCCTAGGGCCAGTATGACCTTCATGATGGTGAACAGCATATTAATAAAGAATCAAGCCACAAAAGCCAAAAACTTGCTTTGTGACTCGACTTCAGCTGCATTACCTTCAATGTCTTATTGCTTTTGGTTCTTATGTAGTCGACAATGTCATTTAAGGAACAGAACATTGGAAGCGTAGTGTAGGCGGGACAGATACATTGTCGTCGTCGACATTGCAAAATGTTGATTCCAAAACCAATTAAAAATATGAGACAATACATTTTCTTGTGTCGGCAGGAAACAGAAACATCGCGCCATCTAGTGCCAATTTAAGCAGAGCTTGTGTTATGGGAACTGTAAACAACTGATACTTAGACTATTTATTTTTTATAGACATACATAATATACTTAGAAAACACCCAAACCATTACAAACAATCTCAGGAATACAAATGTTTACACCGTGCGAGGAACTGAACCCGCGACCATCGGAAGTAAAGCGAGGTGCTAAACCCCTAGACCACCGAGGCCGATTTTTGGCATTCACACATATTCTTTGATCCCTTCTCGATTGGATGAGATGACCACAGTAAACTGTGATGAAATGAAACTATTTTTTAATCCGACTCGCTGGTTGAAACTTGAGGCATATTACTAGCAATATAAAAGGGCAAGCGTGAATGTACTGCAACACGCTATGGTCACATTAAGTATGTCTTATCGCTTACACCCATCAGATTTAACCTATAAACAATAATTATTATTATCAATCATAGTGCAACTTGCTTTTGACTGATCGGTTTTGTAAATATCTGATTATAAAGAGTGCTTCAATTCTACCTAATACCTGGAGAGTCTACAGTAATTGAGACGAGGTGTCCGTTTCTCCACAATTGTGAGGGGTAGGGAGTAGTGCTAAATCTTACATCTCCATCTTGTTGTTGTTACATCTCCAAAGCCACAGTCTTATTAGCTGGGGTAAACTATTGGTCAATTCACGCTGATATTATTGCGGTTCAGATGCTGTGTCGTCATTGTCAGGCTTAAGTACCATATGGCAGACCGACGAGAGGTTTTTACGAGTTTCAGAGTAGGTGAGACAGCGTGAACAGTGGATTCCCGTGGTAGCCTGATTTGACCGTGAAGATCATGAATCTAATTAAAAAAGTGCATGGCAATAGTTATTTATGCAAGGGATTTTCATATAATGTTAGATATAGACACCTAAGTATATAATGTAAATAAACTGGCTTTAAAAAAACATTTAAATGAGACTATTCAAAATTGCTTAAACTTAAGTTTATTTGAATAAAATATTTTCTATTCTTTCTATCATCCTCCATTCATCATCATCGCAGCCCGGAAGACGTCCACTGCTGGACATAGGCCTCCCCCAAAGATCATCCTCCATTGGTGTCACTAAAATGTACACCGTTATCCATGCTATGGTACTAAAATAGAAACAACGTTAATTTAATGGACATACTAAAATTTCAGTCAAGCTTATCACCATTCAAAAGTCCGACTGATTATATGTGATGCCTTATCTTTTTAATCAGAGTGAGTGCAGAACCGGACAGTTTCATATGCCGTGGATTTTGGTAGCCATATCTACCGTTTTACACAGCTGTTTTTGTGACCTTGTTTGTGTCTATTTTTGTCTATACCTATAACTGCTACACGGGAATACAACTGTTTTTATTTAAATTAAAGCCGTTTTCGTTTACTAAATGGATTTTAATAAAACTTTACAATACTATAGCTTATACACCACATTAACACATAGGCTATAACAGGCACTGCTAGTTTATAATATTAGTACGAATTGCTCACATTTATATCTAGACGAGAGTATATTTAGTTGTCAGCCCAATTGCTAATATTACTAGTAGTGTATATACATAGTTCGAAGAAATCTTATATAATAATTAAATGCTGTTCATATTAAATAAATTTCCTTCACTTATAACTGTCAGGGATTGTCAACTGTCAATGTTATGGTGAACAACTGACATGGCTATATTTCGTTCGCTATTACTGATTCCAAGGCGGCAGGCGGCCTATTAAAATTAATGTTAAATCTCCCTCTCAATTTCAAAATTAATTTAGAAATTAGAAACATAACCGAACTTAACCCTCAAGTTCGATTAAACATTAATACAGTCAACCAAACAAGATCAAAGTGCAGTTTATATAAGAAAATAATTGCTCAATTTAGAACTTAATCTACGACACTAGAACAAATTGAAGAACATTTAAAACGCCAAAAAGTTACTGTGAATAACGCCGGTAACTTTAAAATTATTAAGGCCTACCGCACATGATGCGATGCTTAATAATAAATCTTATAATTAATAGAGATAATGATGTAGGCCTGAATGAAAATACGGCCCGTCTAGTAGAACATTAAATAATATGTCGTAATATGTTGACCGTACCAAAAACACGAATAAATGTATAAAATAAAATAAAAATCTATTTGAGGAACGCTTAAAATTTCTAATTCATTCAGATGTAGATATAGATATTCACACCTACGACCACACATCACGATCACGATCACGTTTCACATCACGACCTAGATATTTTCACAGAACATCGTCTATTTACAAACTATACAAGTAATCGACAGGCTTAATTATTTTTAATCCACACATTTAATACACAGAAAACATTCATCTCGTACATACAATATTTCTCATTAATACAAATGTTTATAAAATTAATGAAGATCAATCCTTTAACGATCGATAGATGGTAAGATATGTGTATCAAATCGGAACAGTACCAAGATCTATATATATATATATATTGTATTATGCCTATCTATAATATATAGTATATTATAGATAGACATAATAAAAGGAAGTCGATTATTTGCCCTTGATTTCTCTCAGTACCAGTATGACTGACACTGCTCGTATAGAAAAAAAAGACTAATTTAACTCCTTAAGAGATATAGATGATGATCAAATATAAAGTTAAGTAGCTGAGAACAAGGCCTGGATATACAATATTTTAAAAATAATTCTAAAAAATCGTCCCTTCTACATATTCCGTAATAATTCTCCACAGTCTTCACAATAACATAAACATTCATTATAATTTCCCAAACATACAAATACAGCAAAACTTTCATAATCAAACTAAACCTCGGAATTTAATTAAATGCACACAAACTAAGTTCGTAACTTTTGCAATTCGTTTATGTTTATTGAAATTGTCGAATTTCAAATGTACGTAAATTAATTCGTAATTAATTCATTGTACGAATATACTGAAATAAGAATACAGGACCAGCAATTAACCTCATCAACAATATCTTTTAGCTTTACCACGCTACCTCTCTCCAATCATTGTCGCTCAAGGAACCTATTCTGTACTTTGATTTTTACTTTTTAATGGAATGAGACATTCATTCCATTAAAGCATCTATTTTTGCATAAGGTAAAGTAAGATTTGTACAATGTTATCACGATACCTCTGTCTCGCCTACTTAAAGCTTAAGCAAAGCAGCTAGACTTTGTAAACTGTATTTAAGTTGGGGGATGAGATAGCAGGGAAATTACAGGGTAAATATAGTGTTTTTTTATTTAGTTACAATAAGTTATTACCCTCACAGCAAATTGATTACAATAATAAATTTAAGTATTTTACTATAAAAAATACTACATGTATTGTTGCCATCATGTTTGTGAGGAGAAATAAATAAATCATATTATTAGTATTATATATAAGAAAGAACAATTTCTGCTACAATAACTGCTGGACAATTTGGTTGAATGATATTTGTTACACAGATATATAAATTCCTAAATTAAAACAAAGGATTTTCATCCGAATTAACACAGATAGTACTACGGGACAGGTACTAAAAATATACGAGTTTTTCTATATTATTTTGCTTAGAAAACATTATTTTCTGTCAGCATGATAGTATTTTTTTTTAATAGAAAAAATAACCAAACTTCTTAGTGGCTTAAAAATGTTCCTTAACTAGGAAATGTGCGCGATGCGAAATAAAATACTCTCAGTTAGCAAGCAGATCATTAAATTGTTGAATGTGCGAATGGCCTTACGGCCTTACAAAACTAGGGTTTGAGTTTCCTAATTCATTATAAAGCGACCCTAGTCAAAAGGTCGCGTGGTTAACCTTAGAAAGAGCTAGATATATACGAGTAGATGTAAGTATAAAAGAGACAAGCAGTTGCCACATCATTTACACATCAGATGACTGGCTTTCGCGCGAACCCCGCTGACTTTGAGCTTACTAAAATTGCCCACTCGAGTAATTGACAAACTATATAGAGCAGTCATTTATTTAAATGTCACTGCTCTTTTTTTTTAAGTTTATTTTTGTCTAATTTCTTGTTTTCATATTAGAATATGCTGATGGTGCTCAATCAACAAAATCAATAGACAATAAATTATGAAGATAATTCTTGGAATTTTTGTCTATTTGTTTGTGTCTGATCTCACAAACATTGTCTATGTTGTATGTATGTAAGATTGTTTGTTTTAACTCAATCTATTTAGGTACAAACAAAAACATTGAAAACTACATATTATTTCGAATATCAGGAACGAAATCGCGGGCTCAGCTGCTAGTGATATTAATGTAGTTTAGTATATTGAGATAGTCAGACAACAACGACAAAATAAACTCTGAAATAGGAGTTTATTTCTAGTGACAAGCAGACTTTTAAAGAATATAAGAAATTGGACAGTTAATTGTCATACTATTAAATGCTAAATATTCTAAAGGTGCTTTTTATAAGTTATTCGGTTCTTATTTGTTTAAGGTGAATCTTATATTTTGTATTCTTTTAAAAACAAGTACTTACCGAAACAGTAAGATCTTCATTATCAGAATTAGGTTTAGTATTTGATATATTGAAGTTTGAAATCTCATTCCTTTATTATATTTCATTTTAGCTTTAGTTATATGAACATTTTCAACTATTGTATATTCATTCATTCATAATTTAAGAGATGTGCTCTTGTCGGTGGAGCTTCCGCCACCTTCCACGATCTTGTATCAGTCCTTTTAGCTGTTGATACGATACGACTCCAACTTTTTCTTTAAATTTCTTGATATATATGTCTTGGTCTTCCCCTTCCTTTCACTTCTTTGTGTACACACGAGAAAAATTTATTTCCTTACCTAATATACTATCTTATTAAAACGTGTATAAATCAAAATAAAATATGAGAAAAAACCACCACATTTTGAATTCGAATACTTAGAAGTAAAACTCCAAATTAAGATTACCAAACAGTTGCAAATACATGATTACATGATACAAAAAAGTAGGCAAAAACATGCAGGAGATATTTAAAAAAATGGGAATTAATCTATGATTTTTTCTCTTTATTATTCAAATAACGGAACTAATTCACTGGGTGTGTTATCAGCTCATGACAGTTCCTCATGACGTAAAGTTGACGATTCACATCTTGCCTACGTACGGACACTCATGCACTATTCAAAGCATCCAGTACACTCAAACGACTAATTTACAGAAATCCCTTTAAAATGATAATATGGACTTCCCCGTAATGAGGGTATCGATTTTATGCAACTGCTAAGGAAAGGTAACTTGTTTATGTATTTTTATTACTACGATGGTGACAAACGAGTTATGTCTTATCTTACTTATAGTAATATTAATTTAAAATAAATATAATTAATAAAAGTAATGGCAACCCCTCTATCTGCGTAAGAGATCTAGAGTGAATATAAATAGATAGATAATTATTAAATATATATTTAGGATTATTGTAAACTGACTGTTACGTCTATTTTTAATTTTGATGAATTAAACTCATTTAAATATGTGTTAAATAATCTAAATAGCCGTTTAATTGAGTGTTCGACACACGCAATGAATTACGCTTTAGGTTACGCTAAGAAATATTTTACCAATTAGTTTTTTTGTATGTTAGTTTTTATTAATAACTGAACTTTATTAGGGACTGATTATAGGCATAGCAAATGGACGGGTGGAATTATGATAATTAGCTATTAATACTCTACTGGTGGATATTTTTTATATGCAATTAGTAATTTTATGTATTTTTCTATTCAACATCAAACTAAATATTTCCGCTTTTTAATGTTTTATTAAAGATGACGCATCATAATTTGGATAATTACAATTAACCTGTTTAATCAAAACCAGTTCATTCTTACTTTATCTTTTCTATATAACACGGTTAAAATGAAACAACCATATTTTATAAGATATTGCTTGTTTTTACGGCCCACTTAAATTTAAAAGGGTTTTTCGTTAACCCCAAAAACTTGAGGAAATAAAAGCTTTATCAATATTTAAATCGTAACAGTTTTATTAAACTTTTTATACTACAGTTACTACTATTTTATTATAGAATTAAGCTTTTATACTGTAATTAATGAAATTTCAATGTAGGTTATTAAGGAATACTAATAATAACAAACAATTGGATAAATCACACAGCGTCCTTTAGTAAACTAAATAAATAAATGAAATACTTTACAGTTATTTTTGTAAAAAATTGATTTATTTAATTCTGTTTTTACATATTATTGAATACATTTTGTTTTAGTATATATCCCGAGAAAAATAAAATATTTTGTATTATTATATCACAATATTCGTAATAACATAATTAACGTGCACTGTATTTTTATATAAAAAAAACAAACATATTTTTTTTATTTTACAAAATGGAAACCATTATTTCAACTACCTACAAATAAATTGTAAACGACTGTACTCTTAACTAATTATCGAATTTAAATGAAAAAGGTCATACATTATAAAAATCAAATAAATTGGCCACATCACAATTTATTTTCTTTTTAAATTTGAATATAGAACCATCTTTATGATGGTATGTAAATGGTCTGATGATATCAATTGTTTTAAGCCAACGCATCTATTCGGTCGTGCGTTTCTCATAGAACATATTGAGTTTATTGTTGTAATATTGCAATGAGGGAAATAGTGCATATTCAAGCCGGGCAGTGTGGTAACCAAATTGGAGCAAAGGTTTGTTATAAACTTTCTTATACATACACAAAATATCCACAAAATACGTCAAAACAATATTTCAGCGTGGTCAGCTTTGTGAGTACAGCTGTCTTCCTTTGCGGCAGCCAAGCAGCTTGCTTTGTAAGCTATTTTGGTTGAAGAGCCAGGCAGAAAAAAGATAGTCAGTGAAATTAGTTAACTTATTGTCAGGTCAGCCATTTTGCCATTCCAAGTACATAAAAAAGCAATCCTTGTAATAATTCCATGTGTTAGTTTCTTTTCATGTTTTAATAGCGTCTTAGACATTATGTCAAAATAGACTTTGTACGCAGTCATCTCTATAGATTCTTTTGTTGCACTTATTTCTACCGCTAGGTAACTTTGTAGATATACAGGGTGAATAAAGCAGAAAATTTATAGAATATAGTTGCTTAACTTTATTTACAAGGTAGCGGCTTATTTTTTTTTTAGATGTAAGAATAATAGCAACAACATTATCATGTGACGCCCATTGTATCTGTTATATAAAAATACTCAAATCGAACAGTAGCTTGTTTTGATTGATTCTGTCTACTACTGTATGTGTCTACTGAAATGTATTGAAATATATATTCAAGCCAAATCCCTTAGACAGAATACTGTAGAAACGCTCACTTATTGTTAGTACTTCCCGTGTCTTGTCCGCGCAGAATGCATCTCTCGCTCTCATGGGGTTTTAGAAAGTGCATTCATGCCGCTTACGTGCGCCTTTCAAGTAATTCCACATAAATTTGTTTCTAAGATGTTTTGGATAGGTGTAAGGATAATAAATATTTTTCCCATAGGTCAAGTCTCTACATTGTCTGGGTAGTTCTTATATTTTTTTTGCGTGTGCACGCTTATCAAGAAATGTCTTGATCTATTTAAATAAATAAATTATGTGGAGCGTAAAAAAGCAGTAAATGCTGTGAAAATAAAGCATACAAATAATAATAAGTTTTTATTCATAAATAAAACAAAGTAATAATAATACCTTAGACAATTTCACACAATCCAAAGTTCCAAGTATTTGTATTGTGTAATATAGATAACTAAAATACATTATTCTTGTACATACATACATTGAAAACATCCACACAATACAAGTATTCATACTCATGAATATAAATATTTGAAGAAGTTGATCCCGCGAGTATTGGAACTAAGGCGGTAAACCTAAAACTAAGCTAACCGCTACACCAGCGTAACCATCGAAATGTGTAGGTATAATAGATACAAAAAATCCGTTGACGATGAAACGCGAGTTCATTTTTGTATAATAAATTGAAGTGGCTTGTTGGTATTGCCAGCTCAGTCAATACCGCCTGCAAGCCGAACATGAATTTAACATGATAGCACAGATCTGCATGCTATTGAACTCGTGTTATTCATAAAATACTGATGTATCAGTGAAATCCGCTGGTCTTTATACCGGATAATTGATGTTTGGTCGACCGGCTGGTCATTTTCGTCTGGATATTTATTCTTTTCTATCGTAATACGAATTTGATATTCGTTGTCAAATAATACAAAATACACACTAAATTTTTTTAACATCCATAACACCCAAACAAATAATAGATGAAATATACATGGAGTATAATTAAATATAAATGATGTAAAAGAAAAACTATTACTGTATTATTATACATAATAAAACGTATGAGTGCTTGTTAGAATTTATATCTGTCTGTCTCTACACCCAAAATAACAATTTATGTCCTATCAGTCGGTGGCAATGTACACTGTACTGGGTTCTTCATTTTGAATACTAGCCAAAGACAAATATTGACATAATCTAGGTTACACTGAAATGTTTATTCTAAATTTCAGTTCTGGGAAGTTATATCGGACGAGCACGGTATTGACCCCACGGGAACCTATCACGGTGACTCCGACCTGCAGCTGGAGAGAATTAACGTCTACTATAATGAGGCAACCGGAGGCAAGTACGTCCCACGAGCCATCCTGGTCGATCTGGAACCGGGCACTATGGACTCTGTGCGATCAGGACCATTTGGACAAATCTTTCGCCCAGACAACTTCGTATTTGGTCAGTCTGGAGCTGGTAATAATTGGGCAAAGGGACATTATACCGAAGGCGCCGAACTCGTAGATTCTGTTTTAGATGTAGTAAGGAAGGAGGCGGAAGGTTGCGACTGTTTACAGGGATTCCAGCTGACGCATTCCCTGGGAGGTGGTACTGGCGCAGGATTGGGGACATTATTGATCTCGAAAATTCGAGAAGAATACCCTGATCGTATTATGAACACTTTTAGTGTTGTGCCGTCCCCTAAAGTATCCGATACTGTAGTTGAACCATACAATGCTACTCTCTCCGTGCACCAGCTAGTGGAAAATACAGATGAATCGTACTGCATAGATAATGAAGCTCTATATGACATTTGCTTCCGGACATTGAAATTGACTACTCCCACATATGGAGATCTGAACCATCTTGTATCTGCCACTATGTCTGGAGTTACCACTTGTCTCCGATTCCCAGGCCAACTTAACGCCGACTTGAGGAAGTTAGCAGTAAACATGGTGCCATTTCCTCGTCTGCATTTCTTCATACCTGGCTTCGCTCCGTTGACATCTCGCGGAAGTCAACAGTACCGCGCATTAACTGTGCCTGAGTTGACACAGCAGATGTTTGATGCGAAAAATATGATGGCAGCCTGTGATCCTCGACATGGTAGATACTTGACAGTAGCAGCTGTCTTCAGAGGTAGAATGTCGATGAAGGAAGTAGACGAACAAATGATGAATATTCAAAATAAGAATTCTTCATACTTCGTGGAGTGGATTCCTAATAATGTGAAGACTGCTGTCTGTGACATACCTCCACGTGGTCTTAAAATGTCTGCAACTTTCATTGGGAATTCAACTGCTATACAGGAGCTGTTTAAACGTATCTCCGAACAATTTACAGCAATGTTCAGACGTAAGGCTTTCTTACACTGGTATACTGGTGAAGGAATGGATGAGATGGAGTTTACCGAAGCGGAGAGTAATATGAACGACTTGGTATCGGAATATCAGCAGTACCAAGATGCCACAGCTGAAGAGGAAGGCGAATTTGACGAGGAAGAAGAAGGTGGCGATGAAGGAGATTAGACATATCGTTTTTAAGGTTTTCGTTATTATATTATGTATTTTGTAATTGTCGTTTTATTATATATTTTTATTTATGGACTCTTATATACTTTTTATAAGGATACAAATCCCTAAAAGCATTTCTCATGTTACATTTTGCACAACTAATTAGATTCATGTTATCATGTATCTCAATAGAGGCATGGAAACTCGTGGGGATACTACTAATCATCTATGACGAAATAGGACCAACATGGAAATTGTTATTGGCAGACATCACTTAACTAATTTTCTACTTTTGAATGTCATTATAATCGATCTAAATTGAAAGTATTGCTCTGCTACCACCACATTCCGTACAAACGAATAAATAGTCGTTTTTGTTTACATAGTTTAAAACTTCAATATCTTTATTACATTGGTTGCAAATGTAACTACAAAATGATTGGAACATCATCTATTCACAGTGCGTCTCTCAATCGATGCCAATCTCTGCTCTAACTCGTTTATATGCACGAATGTATTTCGAGACATATTTGGTTATGCAATCTTCCGAAGCAGGACAGACGTGTAATAACTATATTAGTACTTGGTCTGATCTATGAATAGAATAGCAATAAATATTTCTTTCTGGAATGGCAAACAAGCTGTGGGCACACCTGATAGTAAAATAGGCCATTTACATTAACAGCACTCACAGCAGTCCTGACATCACGTAACCTAAAACATGATCACATGATAACGTGATGCATTGCCATTCGTGTGGACTAAGATATACATCTATGTACTATAATTTAATTGTCCAAAACCCTACAAACTAAACAGCCTAGGAAGAATGAAAAAAGTCGGAAGTTATTTTCATTGTACTCTTGAAAATTTGCACTAAATGTGTAATATGTGTACAAAGGTAATAAGTGTGTGTTGAATATTCCAAACTGTTGAATGCAGTGCACAGCCCGATCAATACGAATCTCGGCGAACTGCTGCTATTTTAAGGCGCGAATATATTTCGAACCACTTCAATTATACTTCTTCCACTAGTTTTCAAATAAGGGCGACGGATAAATGAGAATTCTGGTGAATTTGGCGGTGCAGATAAAACGTAATGCTGGTAATGTTAGGCTTTATTTTTTAATACTTGTGCGAAACGACTTTAAACTTAAAAACCTTTTATATTTATAGTCTCTTTTTGTATGTCTATTTTGATTTTAGAAGTAAAACGTAACTAGATTCGATATGCCTTCTAATTGACATATCAAGAAACAAATTGGTAATTGGATTCATGTTGAGAGATAGGAAAATAGATTGGCCCTGCCAATCACGAACCAAAAGGTGTAGTTTCTGAATACTAATATTTATTGTGATAGGTGTAGTTATTTTAGTTACAGACACTTTTCTATGAAGACCTATTCTAGTAGCTCGTAACTTCTCCCAGAATCGATTTATCCGATAAATAACATCATAACTTTGTGAGTTTTGTACATAATAGCAACCAGTTGTGCCCGCGGCTACGCCCGCGTGAAAATAGCCTACCTGTGATGTGTAAGCTATGTTATTGTAAAGTTTCATTCAAACCCATTCTTGTTGGTTTTACGTGAAAGAGTAACAAACATCCATTCATCCATTCACACTAACAAACATAATTTTAGTAAGATATCTATACTTAGTAGTTCCGAAATAATATGTTTTTTTAAACAGTGAAAGAATTTTCAGTGAAACTATTGCAGTGGTGGAACCACTACAATGGTTTGAAAATTCTTTTGAGTTTACTGTTGTCATAACAAATAATAAATATCAGAAATTTTAGTTTCCATATTATATATGCTGCATAGTCTTATATCTCACGCTGAATATTAAATGGCATTAACTCAATGATATGTTTTTAGAGTATCGACCTTAAACCTATGTAAATTAAAGTCTATTTTCAATGTTTTAATTACACCAGTTCAGTATTAAACCTGCGATGTATGTAACATGGCAACTTTGTCTTGTTAAACTTGTTTTGAGAAATCCAGTGAATGAGTAGTGACGAAAACTTGGCACTATTTTTCATACAAAGTTTAAATTAGATAGACTATTTACAGAGTATAAAATATCCGCTATGAAAGAATTCCTTAAAAATTCCAAAAGGAACTAGGTATAGTTGATTCCCAAAGTGACGCCATAGAAACACCGTAATCACGACATAACATGTACCTTAACCACCACAGTCTAATATCCAGAGCATTATTAATATCTATAGGCAATGATTACGGCATCCGTGCTCTAGTGGTTTAGCACATCACCTTTCTATGAATGTTCGCTGGTTTGATTATCGCCAAATTTTTGTTAAATATTTCTATGCTCTTCGCAGCTAGATTATAAAGTTCTAGCACAAACATTTATGAGTATGATTGTATTTTTTTATGGATGACAAAGAAATTATGCACCCGCCTGCGCTAATGGTATACGCTGGCGGGGTATCAGTGGAGTTTGATAAAATAATCATAAAGTCAGGGCAGCTAGCCTATCTTGGCAAATGATTATTTACCACGATGGTTTCCAGGGGGAACCGCGTAGAGGTCAACCTAACATGGTACATTGTTAGCAAAGGGGTTTTTAGACCATCTGAGTGGTTTATATGTTGGTATATAATGTATGTACTTAAGTATTTATATCAGCTGTTTTCCCATCGTATCTTAACAATTAATACAGAGCCATTCACGGTAAGGAGAGCTTGTGTAATGGATACTAGACGACTGATATAAATACTTAGATATTTTATTTATAAATACATACATAATACACATAGAAAACACTCAGATCGAGACAAACAATCATATTCATGAATACAAATGTTTATTTTGCGAGGAATCGAACCCGCGACCATCGGAAGTAAAGCGCTGTGCTAAACCGGTATACCACCGAGGCCGTCGAGGGTTATTAATACCAGTTACCACCACTTCCCTGTGGTCCGTCGCAAGCGTGTTTAGCATACCAAGTTCTATAAAAGCCAACTACTATAAGTATATTATGTACATATTTATAGAAGCCATATAACAATCTATTGTTACAAAGTATCAGCTACGTAAAGTTATAAGGCTGTAATAGGAATGGGTATTATATTATCAGATCGTATATATGAGCTTTAGTTACAAGTAGACGTTGAAAACGCGTCATACCGTAGTGTTGTAACTAGCTAATCAGAAATATCTTTATATTCTAAATTTGTATTCTTTTATATTTATATATAAATTTTTATATATCTATATATAAACTTAATACAAATTTAGATAAACAAGAACAGAACTATTTCTGTTCTTGTACAATTTTATTTTTACCTTTTTGTTTTTACTTGACAAGCCTTTAAATAATCTCCGTAGTCCGAGTATTTTTCTTAAACTGCTATTTATTTATATAGAAATAAAACTACAATAATCAGTTATTTACAACTCAACTTAAGATTATAAAGATCGTGCATTCAAATCTGACGGAAATAAAAAAATGTATCAATTTGTATTTCTGACTGTGACAATACTGATTATAAACTATATTAATTCGACCGTAGGCGGTAGGCTCTCTATGACTATGTTTGATTCAAAGTATACACCATCTCTAGAATCAATTAGATTTGTTAACGGTGTTCCATAAGAAAAGAGTTAGTTATAATTTTTAATGTGTTGTATTGCGCGCTTTGTTTTTCTTGTATAACAATATATTAATCAAAATTAATTAAAAAAAATAACATTTCATTTTACTTTTTTTCAGGGCCTGGTATAAAGGGCACCATGGCCATCCTGAACTGTCTCCTCGCCCGACAACTGTGCTTCGAAGATGCCTCCTGCTCCGCCATCTTGGAAATTATACCCCGCGTCTGTGGATCTGAACTTGGTAAGTAACAGTTCTGATAAATTCTTAAGGAATATCCTTACAAAATTGAGAACATCAACAGGAGATAATACATAACTTAATAAAAAATTTCGATTAATGTGTTTTGATTAAAAATTAGAATAAATTACTTTAAATTATACGAGAAATGTCTTTTTAGATGGTGAGATATAGATGACGTAAATAGTTACTTGAACAATTCAGTAAACAAATTTGAGAATATGTATGATAAAATTGATTAAGAATTATCTAACTATAAATAAAGACTATAAATAAGAATGATTCTGAAAATTACTGAATAATAAAGACATATATATTTAATTACCTCATATCATGATAGATGATGATAGATAACTATATACTGTGTTAATATAAATATAATTAAATATTATATTTATATTATATTTAATTATATTTATATTAACACCGTAAAAAAGCTTACGTAACAATAACAAACTGATTTTACCTAAATGTCGTTTGGCTAAAGTTAGTAATTCGTTTTATGGCAATTGCGTAAGCTTTTACATTAAAATACCAGAGTCTGTTATAAATCTGCCAGAAAAAAGATTTAAATGTCAAATAAAACAGTTCCTTTGCAAAAAAGCTTACTATAAAATTGAAGAATTCGTTTACGATAATAATGTTTTTATAGAAAAACTTTAAATCCATAGCACTGACAATATTATCTGATTACACTAATGAAGAGTGCGTAGCGATTTATATGTTGATTATCGCATGCCTCTTACTTGTTATACTGTAATTATTTATATAAAAAAACATCTATTAAAAAGAGCAACACACAAGTTTCTTGCTCAGTGGTTGCTCTTGCTTGAGTGGTAGAATCAAAATTTTACTATTCAAAAGTGCTTGTAATGAGTTTATTTAAATAAAGATTATTTCTACTTCTATTTCAAATATATAAAATTCAAAAGAAGGCCATTGTTGCATTTATAATATTAGTATTAATAATATAATTATTTATGGTTTGGAATTTACCCAAAAAGATTCATCCATATTTCAACTTTCTTAATATTATAAATCAGCCCTAAATAAATATTAATATCAAAAAAAATATATAAACCACATGCCACGTTAGAAAAAACATGAACTACAAAATAAAGGTCGCTGAAATTAAACACTGTTTGCTTTCTAAACAAATCGTTTTGAGAAGAAAATACGAAGGTACAGTCGTTTCTTTTGTCAAAACGCCAACATTATGCATGAAAGTACTTGCAAGGACCAACCGTGGCCTCCTCCCACGTGATGTCTGCCCGGCACACGGTCACACCGACGTGTAAGTTCTACTATACTATGCAATATTTAGTTATTAAAACTTCAATACACTAATAACGGTGCACATGGAGAACCTAACGCACCTAACACATTTTCTCCCTGTCAACTTCGAGCAAACAGAAATTCATATGAGCGGTGCATTATCGAAATGAACAATCTGTACATAGTATAAAACAAAGTCGCCACCACCATCTATTTGCTTATCTTTTAAGTTACGCAACGGATTTTAATGCAGTTTTCAGAAATAGATATAGTTATTTAAGAGGAAGGTAATGTATAATACATGTTATGATATAAATCGGGCCGAGATATTCAAAGATTTGTAATGTTAAATAAAAGATACTTTAAATCTGATTAAATATATATACATCTGTGGCCATGCTTTTTTTTTATTTATTTAAATAACTTTAATATATGTTATACACAAGTAAAAAGTACATATAGCGGACTTAACACTTATCTACATATGACAATAAAATAAATTTATATTTATTTATTAGCATTTTTGTATGTAATTGGAACGGCAATCAATCAGTTAATCCACATGATAGGAAACGGTAACTGTCGCCTATATACATGAACATCACTACGGACAGAATGTTATTATATGAAGTCCGTGATGCCACTCATACGTTCCGAAGGACTAAGACTGTCAATCTCTTATCCTATAATTTTACTGCCTAATCGCACCCTACCACAGAAAGACAGCTTACAGCTTAGCTTAGCTTATATCTTAGTAACGAGAGGATAGAACTATTACCGTGGAATTTTCAATTGATTTAGAACTATTGCAAAGCTATGGGCTACTCAGTATTTATGGGAGCGAGTACCAAAATCACTCTAAACGGGTAGAAGGCACCTTAAGAAACGCCTGGCGGTCAATTCCACCCTGACGATTACCGTCTTAGGCCACCACTAGAAGGTTTTGACCTTCTAGTGGTGGCCTAAGCTGAGACTGTCATAATCTCGATCCTAACTTTTACTTTATACCTATGATAATTTGCTAAATAATTTGATAAGTTTTAAAATCAGTGTTTAGACTAGAACATAAATCATGTATAATTATTATTAAGGAAATTACATTTTGATGTTAACAAGTGAGTTTTTTTATACACAATTTAAAGTTGATATTAATAAAGTAAAATGTTCTATAAGATTTGTCTTCTCAAATAAACGAAAACATTAAATGCATGATAACTCCGAAAAGAACTTTCTCGAAACTTTTCCATTATTTGGTAGGTAGGTTGTTACAGAGCTTTGTAGTAGGATTAGCTTTTCTCGTATTATCATAGCGTCATTTATTATTTATAATACTTAAGTATACCAAAGTTTTAGATACCTATTATTAGTACGATAGGATCGCCTCGTATATAATATTATATATGAATATATTTTATATAAATGATGATGAAATCGTGCTTCTGTCTAAGCTAACAGAGCCGCTACATTAAATACACTAGCTAAGTTAGGTTACAGCTATAGTTCTAACACCAGACCACTAGCAACGGAACACCAGTGAAAAATGATACGATAAGGATGAAGTCAGTCAGATTACTAATTCATATAATGAATTCACTTAGATTAAATTCATTTACCATGAAGGTTTCTCAAATTAAACGAGTAGAGGACGAACTTGCTTGGTATTGCTCTATTGTATCAATGGACCTTGTAGTTCTCCAGTAATATTTCACTCCTGCTGATCTTATACACACTCGCCAGTTTCTGTTATTGTTGGCTTCTCCATCAGAAAGACACGATAAATATAGTCATAATAAGTCATTAAATGATAAACTTACATAGAAGTTTATCTGAACTCAGAATTGAGGATTTTTATTAAATTTTAAGCGTACTTCTCTCCTGTGCCCCATGTTAGGTATTTTCGATTATCAAAAAACCACATTGTACAAATCCAAGTTCAAATTCAAAACCAATTAATAATGGGACATTTTTTGGCACTTACGCATGTGATTTTTTTATTATTCCTACTATTTTTCAATACATGATTAATATTGGACTTTTGCCACTTATGCATGTATATTTATATTATAATCTTATATACTTATATAATCACTCAGTATTTAAGCCTGTATCGACCTATTGTTCGATTCAGATGAACCTCGATTCTCAAATAGAAACAGTGGTCATAAAATAAAAATGTGTTTGCTTCTTAAAACATAAACCGAATGACAATAAAACTTAATCGGTGTAACCGTGTTCTTAAATTTTTAACATAATCTGATCGCATCGGTCTAAGAATCCGCCGAGTATTTTGACCTTTTGCCACAGTCACTCGAGGGAAGGTAAGGGAATAAAACATCAGAAGCTAGCTTTGGCTGAGTGAAACGTCATCAAATAATCACCCACAGTGAAGTATAGGCAGGGCGCGACCCGACTATACGAGTCCTTATTAGGGATTTTGTGGATCTGTCACAATCAAGTGAATATAATTTTTAACGGAGTTTTGTAAAAAGTTGTCTGCTTGGGTAGCACGATATCATCTATTTCAATCGCCAAGAAACTTGCTTTGTAATTAGTGTTTCTATTGAAGGGTTTGGTAAAACAAGTTGAAATTGCAGAATATAAAGGCAAAACATGTTAGTCATGGCATGAGTGGTACATGTGTCACGTGATAACGTGATGTCACAACACTTATCATCAAATGGCTCGTCAACTTGTTTGCCATTTACATAATATATAATATATATTTATTTAATAACGCTATTTGCTATATTCTTCTTATATATATGTTCTTACTAATTGTGAAACGAATTTGATGATTATTTTTTTAAACAATTAAGTTTATTCATGTGTCAACTTAAAAAACAGTACCAAAAGATTTAGTGCAACTAATAGTCTACCTAAATTAGACTATTAAATTTTATTATGTATTCTTATTTGTCTTTTGACCAGTATTTTTTTTCTATTCTATTCTATTATTGAAGTATTTTCATAAAGTATGTTACAATAAACAGTCTATTAAAGTAGACAAAACATACTTATATCGACTTTTTACTAAGCAATATATCATAATATTAATAACGTGACAAGAGTAACAAAGGCCGATAACAATAGGCGAGCGATACACTGAAAGGTCCATCGTCTACTTGTGTGGAACACCTACAATGGAAAGAGGTCAGTGTAGTGAATCTGTCATCCATTTTATGCGTTTATTGAGGCACAGTTAGTTATCTATATGAGCTGGTGACCTATAAAAGTTGATAACAAAAAATATCATTAGAGGATTGTGTTGGAGAAAGTTTTTTTTTTATTAGTTCAACGAGAGACGCAGTATGTGTGGTATTGGGAGTGTCAAATTAATACTATTTTGTTTATAAATCGAGTGAAATGAAATTGTTAGAATGAGGTTTGTTAGAACGATATACAAACTGTCTGATATGGCATGCATATTTGAATATATGAAGAGTGTGGCTTCTCTTATTACTGGCTTCGTGTTGAGTTTACTCTCTTACTTTTGTGCTGTTTATTTGATTGAATTTATCAATTAATGGGTTTATATATAATAATAATAATAATAATCTGAGACAATTCACACAACGCCATCTAGACCCAAGTTAAGCTAGCTAAATTTTGTTTTATGGGTACTATACAATTGACCTACATGGATGCATTTTTTTGTAAATAAATAGATATACACATAGAAAATACCCAGACCGATACAAACAATCATACTCATCAATACAAATGTTTGTACCGTGCGAGCAACGGTAATAATCATCATAATAACAATGGTAATCGAACCCGCGACCATCGGATAATAAAGCGGTATGCTAAACCACTAGACCACCGAGGCTGTCCATATTATTTATTATAATCAATAATTATAGTTATTTTCTGTTATTTACTTGTATACCACTATTACTTTACTAACGTATGAAATTCTGAGGTAACTTTCCTCACATAAAAAATCAAATGTTGATTAGAATATATTAAGCATTTTTCTGACATACACCCACCAGGAAAAAAATACAGACACTGCAAATACATGGACTTTACCTCGACTTGGCAGTGTATGCGACGCAGGTTGTATAATTGTATGTATGTATTATACATATAAACACGAACACAAATCCTAAGACACCAAGGTCTTCTGGGCTTCTGGACGGAGCTGGCTACTTTAGTAGTCTCGGCTCGACATGCACAACGGCCCGGATGAGAAGCTAAATGCGGAGAATAGAGTCTATATAACATTACATTTATACATATAAACCTTCCGGATGAAATTCTCGAACTGTTAATGAAAACCGTATCAAAATCCGGTATGTGATTTACAAGACAAAAGGAAAGACAGACGGAAATAGCAACTTTGCTAGATACTATTTAGAGACAATATATATGTTTTCTATATATAGCACATAATAACTTATATGCTATCGTTGTCGCCAATATTTATAGTAAAAGTTTATAGCCATGACGGGTTAATAGAAATGTTGGGTAAATCCGATCCTAAAATTTGTAGCTGGACCGATTACCATAAGACTTAATTGCAGTTCAAGAGGAATGATAAAATAAAAGTACTTACAGTAATGATATGATAAAAAGATACCATTATACTATGTTAATAATCGTTTTCGTCAGATCTTCAAATTTCATGGATAAATTTGAAGAGGTACTAGACGCTGTGAGGGCTCTCCAAACTTTTTCTTCAAGCCTCTTGAAATATTAATTTAAGCACAGATTGTGGTAAGATGCCGGATAAAAAAATTAAGCTTCATTCAAGTTATATATAGACTTTATACGAAGTCGGCAGAGTGAATATCTCATCTCACGTGTTTATATCTTATTTTTATATTATTCAGTTATTATAGTTACGTATTTTACAAAATGTCTATCTTACAAAGATAAGTCCAACGAAAAAACAATTATAATAAATTTGTACAAAAATCTATACTTGTGTTTGATATAGGCTACTAGATATGTTTGTATAACTAGTCAAAATAAAATTAAGTAATATCGCTACCCTATTATTAGAACTCTAAGCAAATTATTTGAGCTTCGACCATAACTGTCACATTCTTCAATTTATAAGCCAACAAAATCCATACAAGCAAAGTACCTTCCGTACTAGAATCCAGGCGGTGGCGTACAATAAACCCTGTGACAAGGGACCAAGCCGTGACATAGCGTTTTGTCACCACTAATGCCTTCAAAATTCCTCGAACGCAACGTCTTTCAACCTTAAAAAAGGTCCCTTTTTACGTTGATCTGGGAAACAATGCTTGACTTCGCCCGGAAGAGGCATTTATCTTAATTATATATTTGAGTCGCCAGGCGACTTATCATTGTCAAGTCTAAATTGTGCGGATTGAATCTGGTAATCTATTGGTGTAATTTGGGTGGATATCATATTGAAATGGGAATACATTTATCTTCATAAACGAATTTGCACTCGAAACAAAAATATTGAGCTTAAACTTTACCTTAAAACGGTTCCTCTATTCAATTTCACATCATTATAACGCTATTAGCTTTCATAGCATGCTGAGATTGTTAGATTTGAATATGAGCTTTGCTACTACAATACCTACTACAATACATTACAGAAAACCTATTTGCTAAGTATATTCTGGCAAATACTACAATCTTGTACCACTTTTGATCACCTGGGCCGTCAACTTATCTGCTTCAATATAACATTATATTAATTCTGGACATGATTAATAAACTGTTTAACTTCTACTTCCGCTATTTTACTTCTAAGAAGTTGGCCACTTCTGAAAACTGGCCTTGTACATTAATTTAATAGAAATAATGTAATACCGTGTTCATATCACGACAACGATGAATAATGATAACTCCAAACATACTCAGATTAACGTCAGATTTTTATCTACATGGGAACTCCATCCATTTTCAAATTAAAGAATTTTTTTCAAAATCGTTTGACGGAGAGAAAGTTCTTAGATAATACATATAAAAACAATACAGTCGAATTGATAATATCCTCCTATTTAAAGACTGTTGAAAACATGCGTGTCAAAAATATTTTCTTTTATTCGATATAACTAAGTTGCTTGTAGACACATGTAGGACAAATGGTGCCTACGCAGATGACTTTGTAAAAGTCTACGTAATATGACTGATAAATATTACAACTGAAAGCTAGAACTTGAGAAGATTATAATACCCAATGTTGAACTTCATTAAGTCTAGAACAAATGATGAATAGACAAACAGCTATATAAATGAACAATATCTTGCATACAGAGATTCAACACAAAACGCACTCTTCCAAACAAGGTACATTAATATATCCCGAGCCATTGTCGTGTAAATGTACACACCAGCTTTTCACATGAAGTAATTAATTTAATGAAAGCTACATACAAACTTGCATTGCCCCAGGGAAGGGAGTGACGGTATAAATAAATATACCTAGTGACACAATAAATACTCGTAACCATTTTGCATTGTTACGTCCTTTTCACAATGAAAACGGGTATAGAGTATAGTCATAATCTAGGTCAATTCATACAGCATCATCAAGTTCTAAAATAAACAAATGATAAACGTACCTGAATACATATTTACATACAATTTATGTAAATAGATGTATATATACGTATTTACATAACATCTGTTGTGTCTAAGTACATAGAAATTACCCAGACATGAGCCCGCGACCATTAGAAATAAGACAGTATGCTAAGCAAGTAGACCATTTGAGAGAATCAAGGTTGTCAAATAAGTTTTTTGTATCTAATTGTATTGTTTACAAGCGACGACCCACCTGATGGTTATTGATAATCTATAAACAAGAACAGCACTAGAGTATCCCGTTATCGTGTAACGCCCGTAATAGCTCTCATGCGGTGCCATTCCGCAGAACTAAAATGTCATGCTTACGTGATCTACAATTTCACTGCCTTATATCAGACTTCAATTGAAACACGTCTTACAAAGCAAGTGTTTGGCAGCTGAAGACGGAGTTTCTCACGCAGACGGGGTTGTGCAAAGTCAATATCAGTAGCAATCAATCAACTGTACCAGTATCTAAATTAATTTATTAGATCTTATGCAGTTTTACACTGGACCACTAACTCAAAGTCGCTCAACGAGTTATGAAAAAAAACTATGCTTGGTGTTTTTCAGAGGGATCAAATCTGAAACGAAGTAATTCGCCATAAAACTAATGTCACTGATATAGCTCTTCGTATTTCTAAGTGTAATTGGCAGTAGGCTGGTCATATATGTCGCAGAACCGATGCTCGCTGGAGTAGGCGTGTTCTAGAGTGGTGACCACGAATTGGTAAATTGGTTAGTGTAGGACGCTCCTCAACTAGGTGGAGTGACGACATACATACATAGAGTTGCGGATAATAACTGGAAGTGAAGGGCTGAAGATTGTGTCCAGTGGCATGTCTTGAAAGAGGCCTATATCCAGCAGTAGACTGCAGTGGCCTAATGATGATGACGATGATGATGATGCAGTTTTTATAAATGAGTTAGTTAATGAGTAATAGTTTAAATATAAACTGACAACACATCAATCCCAGTAATAATGATATCAAAATGAGTTTATATTTTCGTTGCAGAATTTCACAGCGGATTAATTAACAATTTAACTTCTTAAACGAAATCTCAGGATAAAGCCTCAGTCACGATAGAATAATGTCTATTGTTTTCTAATCTCCTCGGCGTCTACTCTTACAATATAGCGCAAAGAGAGACATGATGACGCGGAAATGATTTATTGAATGATTAATGATTTTTAAAAGCATGATTTATCATCAATCTAGTATCTGGTGAGACCTATTTATTTACATCCTTACTTATTTCTATACCCACTTACTATCCATAAATATTATAAAGCAAAGTCGCTGTTTCCGACTGTTTGTTTCCCCACTTACTTCTTAACCAAGCAAAGGATTTTGATACAAAAATAGCTCGAATAGCAAACATACTGACGGTCCACCTGATGGTAAATTGTAACTGTTACCACTCCGAAAGTCAAAGATTTTATGCTTTCATACCCTGTAATTTCACAGACATATTTCGATGCTAAAATCAGAGTCAGAGTTCAGATGTAGATGTCTTTTTAGGAAGTCTAACTAATAATACACAATTATATAATGTAGACGTATTTTTTTTAATGCCTTGCGCCCCATCGATTATTATATTAACAATAAGATTTATTCAAAGTAAATTTCGATTAATTTAAATTAACTCAAAAAGAAAGATTATCAACTATTAATATCCATTATCCATTATACCTACTTTAATTTATATTTTCCAAGAACCACAAAATAATTATAATCACAATTAAATTGCTTAAATACCTCAACTAGGTTGTTTTAAACGAGATGAAATTTTCAAATAAATCGCTCAAATAATAAAATCTTCGAGCAACGTAAAGTGATCCATTCCAAACAGTAATGACGTAACAAAATTATAAGAATAATATCGGAAAATGAAAAACGACGTCGATATCTCACGGACTCAAAGAGCAAGAAAATTAGAGGGGAGGATATTTTTAAGCATTAGCCCGATAAAGTGGTGGGTGGAGAGACGACGGAGGATTTAGCCTGTGATATAATCTAGCAACTAAGTAATAAATGAATAACGAGAGTGCCGCATTTTAGTTACGAACTCGTAAGTAGTCGGCACTTTTGATGCTGAGTGTACGACGGATATTATCAATATGAAGTCAAAATATGTAGGTCTACTACACATATAAACTTAAATCAACTACCTACTTGTGGTAGGTAACAATCATAGTGTAATAATGTCTAAAATATTATTGATGAAAACTAAAATCTCCTAGAAATCCATTTTACCTCTGAAAGTGTGTATTTTGTGTTATTATTTTTTTACAAACAAATTATTTTATTTGATGAATGAGATCAAGGTACTACTATGGCAAGGCACCTTCGTACTCTGAATAACATTCAAGGCATTGCATCTTAGGCCTCCCGAATGGCAACGCACATTACATGCTGAAACGAGGTCCGTGGTACTTCAGTTATCAGCACCATAAACATCACGTACATAAAATAAAATAAAAACCTTGTAATGTATAATTCCTAGTTTGAAATTACTCCTGTATTCTGTAGTAAATAGAAAGTGTAGTGTATAAGTAAATCAAGATAACGCCTAGAATTTAATATTAGGGGCTATTATTATTAAAAAAACATCATGTTCAGTCGTCCAGTGGACGGTTACCACTTACCATGAGGTAAGCTGTCAGAATATTTTCCATTCCAGGTAAATCTATACATATAAATAAAGTTGGAGTGTCCGTAATACTGAAATAACCGTTTTTACTACATGCGTATGAATATAAATACGGTACATACACCAAAATATATTTTTTTTACTATTTTTGTCTGTCTGTTTATTCCTGCTAATCTCTGAAATTGCTGGACCGATTTTGAAGGTACCTTTATGAACAGGTAGCTGATATAATAAGGAGTAACTTAAGCTATTTTTATTTTAGAAAAATAAAGTTGAATTCCACGCAAATAAAAAGGAAAGATAATTTCCATTATAATTAAAGCAATTTTAATATAACATGGATCGCTCTAACTTTTGTTTTTTCGCTCTGAGTCTATTTGTCTCATGCAAATACGGCCACTGAATTCGCAACTTAAAATCTCTATTTAGTAGGAATCCCCTTTTAAGAGATTATGTGTGATGAAAGCCAACCTTAAGCATTAAATTAAATCCGCAACTAAATCCGATTGGAAACAAAACAAAGCGAGGAGTCCAAGGTTACGGTCAAAGGCTCTGAAGCTCGTGAAAGGGCTTAAAAGTTACGTGAATGCCTTATGTGTATGCAATAAAATTGACTGTCAAGGTTAAAGTTATATATACACTGTCTTAAAAAATACACGGCGATTATCCCAGAGACGGTAGTCAGAGTTGTCAACTGTCGATGTAAGGGCGGCATTATTAAATGCAAAGATTAAAATTAATTCTTAGATATATGTCGTATATCTTTACGACTGACATTCCACATGAGGTCATCAGAGGCGTTGTTGACTGACTATATATCGGCGAGATTGTGAACTATTGAAAGAATTTTTATTAAATCTTTATTAATTTGTTTGTTGTTCTTTATTTTTTTTTTGGTACGGCAGCCTCATTTAGCCCTATTTAAAGATTGGAGTTCAAAGTTTATTGTGTAATAATATTGAAAATTGTGTGTAACTAAAAAAAATACGTACTAATATTATAAATACGAGTGTGTATGTCTACGTGTTCGTTACCTCATCGAGGTTAAATGACAGAACGTATTTCATTGAAAAGGAAAAATATAGACAATAATTTTACAAACTTTTAATGTCATATTTATTTATATTTAATCAACAGCCTAAGTAATAAGTTTCTAACTTCTACCTTTATAAATGACGATACTTCCACACAACCTTTCATCTCCCCTTTCAAAAGTAGCATATGTCCTTTCTCTAGACTACTTATGTACCAAATTTTATTCAAATCGGTTCAGTACTTTTGGTGTGAAAGCACGACATACAGACAGACAGTTACAGTTACTTTCGCATTTATAATAGTAGTAAGAATAAGTAATAAACAAAGTAGGCGAAGTCACGAGTACCATCTTGTAGTCTCATATTAATCAATTGCCTCTACCACCTT
Organism: Achroia grisella; assembly: GCF_030625045.1. Classification (NCBI taxonomy): domain Eukaryota; kingdom Metazoa; phylum Arthropoda; class Insecta; order Lepidoptera; family Pyralidae; genus Achroia; species Achroia grisella. The sequence goes on from NW_026712590.1 coordinate 1,196,551, forward strand.
TTGTGTTTGAAAGGATTCCTAAAGGGAAAAAATCTTATACAGTCATTCGGTCACTCCCTAATGGCGTTTGGACAAAAAAATTACTTCTAATTCTTCACATAATCACACATACGACTTTTTCGCTACGGATCGGTTTTTGCTATTTGGAGGGGTTGCCGTGGGTCGACCCGCCCCAACATGCGGATTGCTGTGACCTTTACTACAGAGGAATGTATTGTGGTGTTCATGGAAGGATGTGTGAGCTGTTTTGATGGCGTTAGTGGTATAACAGCTTAGCACCCCGCTTTACTTCCAATGGCCGCGGGTTCAATTCTTGCGTGATAGATTGTTTGGGTATTTTCTATGTAATAAAATATACATCTGTATGCACATATTCTCATTTAGAACAAAATAATTAATAAATATTAAAATAATAAATGTTACATATTTCATTCAGGTATTTAATACGTACAGTATACAAGCTCTGTTTAGTATGGATTATATGGCACTATGTGAATAGTCTTGGATTAATATTATTAAATTTCTGCCATTCTGTAGGCAATGGAAGAATTAATAAAGCAGGTTGTTTTGTCTTAAAGATTTTTTGTTAGGATCCATCATCAGAACAAATGTTACCTTTATTTTTATGATTTTCTATGAGACCGTTGGAGCCTTATGATATATTACCGCTACTAAAACCATAAAGGTTGATTTCGGATCTACTAACAAAAAAAACTTGTGTCAATGTCTACCTCTAACTGAATCTACTGTGATAGAAGAACTAACGTACCAAATTAATCCGAATTGCATCTGCCAATGTGGTACACCCTTATTCAAATAGTTTAGTAATGATGACTAGTAATAGTAACTTTTTACTATGAATATACCGTGTATATATATAGGCGATCTGCCTTCACGCGGCCACCCTAACCTATCGTGGTAGATTCCTAAAGAATCCACCACGGTTGGCTAATAGACCTAACTTTATGCTCATCCTAATATAAAACAATAGAATCCCGTTAGGCGGATGCTCCATGCTATATTCATTTTTATAAATTTCTGAGTGTCGTGAAGGTATATTTTATTAGTACTTTAATTTTTCACATCACCTAGATACATTTATGCAATGAAATCTACATACTATTTAGAAACTACTTCAATTCCTTCCGAGTGAGAGGACTTGAGTATTTTAACTATGTAGTATGAAATATAGCAATACTTTGTAATAAGTAAATTGCTTTCATCAACTCCACGTCATGAATTTTGGTTTAAAATTTTTAAATTGCTTGGCTTTTGTTATTAAATATTTCTTTCTGTTCATAATGATGAAATGATGTTAGGAGTGTTCGTGTCACATGAATTTCATTATTTTTTATTCCTCCCCGTCCTTGTTACTGTTAGTAACATTTATAATATTTAGTATGATAATTTCTCAGCCGTTTTTACCATCTAAACACATAAAAAAAAACTAAAAGATAATCAGACAATTTTCGCCTTGCCAAGATTTTATTATTATCTTATATGATGACTATATGAGCCGCGTGATTGCTTCGCATTATCTTTCATTGCAGCTCTGTTCCTATTGGTCGTAGTGTGATGTATTACAGTTTTTATCCTTTATCGATAAAGGGGGCTATCCAACTGTAAAAGAATTTTCAAAACCTGTTCAGAACATCCAGGGATACCTACAACCTAGCAAACATTACCTCTATATAATATTAATATACATAAAGATATATGTTATTGATATTTTTAGTGGCCTGCTCGACGGTGACTGTGACCAAATGTCAAGCTGCCCTGAAGACCCTGCAAGCGTTCCCGTTCTTCAAGCCGACCTGCCTCTGTCGTGAGCCAAACGTCGATCCAGAATGCAACTCCTTCCGCGACTTCCTCTTTGATCATCCCTGCGTATTTGTCATGAAGAAAGGTACGTGTTATAGTCATGTCTATAAAAGGTTGGTTCACTGAAGATACAAACTGGAGTTTATATTAGTATTTGCAATGAACTTGTACCTTTATGTTGGAATATATATATATTAGGAAGCCTATTTCTACTGGTTTGGATATTTTATAAGTATGGATATACCTGTAAAAATAAATAAACATGTCCAACTATGTTTGCTAACTGTGTATGAGAAGTTACAAAATGTTCTGCATTTGTGTCTATCCAAAAACATAAGAAATAGATAACTAACCTAATTCTGTTTCACTCTCAATCTCCGAAACTTTTAAGATTTTTTATGTGTATAAACCATTTGGGAAACTACTGAAATGAGTTTCTGGATAGTTTGAAAACTATATTACAGGCGTAAACCTGTAATATAGTTTTGTAGAATCTGTTGATGACGCTGCTTTTCCGGACATGACAATATCTACCGGGTTTTTATAATTATACTAGCCTATAATTATAAATCCTTATTAAAATATCAAATTAATGTTAATGTTGTATTATTAATTTAATATTTATAGAGAAGGATCCATACCCAGTGGAAACCCTGCCGACCTGCAACTATGCGCTCAGTGTATGCCACAATGAAAAGGCGTGTTCCGTGCTGTTCGATCGATTCAAGAACGCTTGCAAGACCCGAGATGGTGAATGTCGTATGGATGACAGGTACATTGAACAGCGTTACTGTTACCCTATAAATAATTAATTGGGAATAATTAACTGGAATGTGACAGCGCAACTGGTAGTAAATATATATATATAGTTGTTAAATTGTCCTTGCAAACATCCTTTTGATTTGTAATTTACAAGATTTGAAATTCGGTACTGAAAATAGAGATTGATAGTAGTTATAAAATGCCAGGTTGAATGTATTATTAATGCCGAATCGGTAGAGTTTTATTACAAACACTGTGACACGAGTATTTTATATATCATGTCACCATCTATATATATACATGTATATATTTTTTTTTTCGGACTACTCTAATGCTGTTGGCCGCAGCTAGCCTTTACAGCTTCACCGGACGTTACCTATATATATAATAATATACTACATGATATATATAATAATAATACTACACAAGCGTTGCCATTCAGGAGATCTGTAAGGCCATGCCTCCGTACTCTTGTAATTTCACTGCCAAATCTTATACGTTATCTGACATGCCTTACTAATATTAAAAATGCGAAAGTTTGTGAGTACGGATGATGATGATGATGATGATGAGATTGATGTATAAAATTTACAATAATTAGCTTACTAGCTTTTGCCCGCGGCTTCGCTCGCGTTAATTTATCACCTTAAGGGTGGAATTTATCAAAATCCTTTCTTTGGGGATGCCTACGTCATAGTAGCTTTATGCATGCAAAATCTCAGCCCGATCGGTTTAAAATTGACAAAGTTTCATACAAACTTTCATCCCCTATTTTGTCCACTTAGGGGTAGAATTAATCAAAATCCTTTCTTAGCGGACGCCTACGTCATAACATCTACCTGCATGCAGACGAGTTGTTGCAAAGACTAACTTCGGTAACCTCTGTTGCTCTCATTTAGCCTTTCTATTAAGAGAATATATATTTTAACAACGAAGGTAGCCAAATGTCTTTTCTATTCTATATACCCCTAAACCATTAACGTTTATTTTAGGTTTTTATCGCCCCATTAAATGCTTACATATTCAAAAATAGCGACCCGTCATCCCCTGTACAAAATAAACTCGGACGAGCACGATCAATGGCTCAAAATAAACCGCTTTAGCGTGGACATTTTGAAGAATAAATTATTTCATTCACAGTACTATAATACCCTTGTTTTAATACAGACATTATCAAGTATTTCTATTGTGAGAGCTAATTTTACATGTAAAACTCCTGTCATACATTTCATTGAAAACATTTTATAAATTGAACGTATTGTTTACATTAATATGTATTTTAGTATATCTATCACTTGTAAGTACCTATAACACAAGCTCTCCTTAGCTTAACACTAGATTAAATAGAGCTATGTGAATCCAATGTGATTATTGTATTATTATTGTTTATTATTAACAACCGTCAAAGATAGCAACGCATGAGAAGTATGACATCACATGATAACGTCATTTATGTGATGCAGCTTATATAAGCGACTGTTGATAATGGAATGGTGTTAGCGCTTGTAAGCGCTGACTATACTACTCATGCTTATCCTATCATTCACTGTTGCCTCCTGCCTTCGTAGCCAGGTCAGTTAGCCCCCTCCCCTGGGGAAGTCAATAGAAATTTACTATGGTTTCCTAGAACCGTTCGGAACACAGATCGTGTTACTTGGTAAATTGCGGGCAATTTTTGACATAATTGGCAGTAATTAACAATATGCTAACTGACCTACCTGTGAACTTAATGTCCATTACTAACAATCCCCTTCTCCTATATATACGGTTGCAGCTCAACTTTTTCAACACGTAGACCGTTAACTAATTGCCATTCTATTTTCGTTTAAGAAGCACCACTTTTTTATTTGAGCCGGAAGTTAAAAATAAAAATCTCTCCTTTAATTATCTCAGGTGTAAAAACGTTAAAAGAACTTGAAACTCTTAAAAACAGGCGACTTCATTTTATACAAAAAAAACTTAAACGGAAACAAGTTGTGTACACCAACGAATAAACACTGAACTAGTTGTTGCAGTTCATTAATTAATCAACAAATATGGAGTGGTTTTTGTTTGGTTTCGTGCAGAAAACTGGCTTCAAAGTTTCTCGTCCGGGGTTGCGGTCTTCACTTAACTTCAGGAAAACTGACCGCTAATATACTTGCAAAATTAAAAGCTGTCGCCACTTTTAGTTCTCTTTTATGTCGTTAGCTGTAAAAGAGAATATTTTTATTTTCAATGATTGACTTCACAAGTCTATTAAAAACTGAAATTAAATGGAGAAATAGACACATGGAGAGTGTGATATGCTTACCAAATTTAGACCACCAAGATAAGCAGTTTAGATCTGCTAACAATAAAAAACTATTTATTTATAATAAATTTATTCGCTTATTATATTGGTTAGTGACTTCTTTACAACTTCTGATACATTAACATGACTATATATGAGTTAGAGTGCTTTACTTAATTAAATATAAATTGTATTTACCTACAATTTTTATTAACCTAAAAATTTATATTTGCACACCTCTTATGACGTATTGTACATATTTCTATTTCATACCTCAACTACATATTGTTAGCACCTTATTAGTTACCTATATTTGCATTTATTTATTTTCAATGGTCAGTTAACCCGATATTGTCCAACAGAGAGGCCTGTCGTGAGGCCTGGTCTGGCTTACGCTTGTCTCCGCTCTTCGGCTGCATCTGCCCAAACACTCACATGAAGAAACGCTGCGACCGGATCTTCGCTATTGTGAACCACAACCCGTGCGTTGGTGAGTAAAACATTTTGTATTATGCTATCTGCTCACTGTTACTATGCGTTCTGAGTGAGAAAATTTATTAAAAGAAAATGTGTTTTGTAAATTTCATCAAATCAATTAGTTTTAGGATTTAATTTATTTCATCGCCTCGCCATCCCTCTGGCAACGAAATTGTCTGTATGAAAAATTTTCTACGTGTTAAAAAATGGGTGAAAAATATAATTTTATTGTATTTATAATGCGCATATGTGAATTGGAATACACAAAAAATTATTGGGAATATTCTAAACCTTTGTATGATTATATATACTAATATTAGGAAGTAAAGTTTGAGGGTTTGTGTTGTTGTAAGGGTAATCTCTAGATGTACTGAACCGATTTAGATATTTTTTTATTGGATAGCTCATTTATACATACAACAAATAGGAGCGCAGCCGCATTGAAAAAGGTAGCAAAACTAGAGAAATGTGATGTAGATGAAGTTCACGTGGTTGGTGAAGTTAGTAGTACAAGCTAATAAGTACCATATTTTAATTTACACAAATGATTATATTTAATTACTAACATATAAATTCCGTACAAAATGTTGTTTTGTGACATAATATAGTTTATACCCCCTATTTTGTAAGGTTTATCATATAAACTGCATTAAATCAAAATATACACATCTTCGAAATTCAACTTTAATGTTTTGCTTTGAGATTGGATTTTCTAACTCAATTGTATGTTTGAATGTTTTAGTTTATGCAGCTTATGAAGTGTGCAATGTATGAAATATGTTTAACAGTTCTCTATTTACAAAATCACTAAAAACACTATTCTGCAATTTTTATACGTAATCGTAAAATATTATAATATATTATATCTATAATATAATATTTTTATATAAATTCCTTTATATTATATTATAATATATAACTCTATGGACAAAACTCCAAATCTTCAATAGGCAACTAAGGATACTCTTTCTGAACTAATTTCATAAGAAATAATATAATGAGAATCTATCGAACATCATTCTGTACGTACTCTAATAATAATGGCTCCATATAAAAGAATATTATGTTGTCCACGTATCCACAGGGCTACCACCATTTCATAATAATAATATAGTAATAAAAATATTACACACTAATCGATTACTTGAATGACAAATGAACTCATGGCAACATGAACTATTAGTTCATGCCCAGTATTTTCACTTAATGTTAGACATAGACACCTATATACTTATGTATGTATTATTTTATTTACATATTGTACTTACAATATGTAAATAAAAGGTTTTAAAAAGGAGGAAAGGATAAAATAGGGAAAAAATATTAATACTAAAAATTTAACGTTCATAAGCGGCTAATATGTCCTACATGATAAATGATTTTTGATTTGATTTGAAATATTTATTTATTTATTTATTCTTCTGCACACAATATTGTATGCATGGCGGACTTAATGCCTGATAGCTAAGGCAACGAGACTCAATCATTTGTTTACATTATATATAATTTTATGTTATCTGATAGAATGAAAAAGGAAAATAACTATAATCCATTTGTTAGTAAGTTAAGACAAACGCTGATAAATAAAGCATAATACAGAATTAACGAATATTTGCAAGATGCATATGAATATCCAGGAGGCGAGCTTACCGCCGTCCCTCGGATTAATTTTTGAGATAGATGTTTTCTTTATCGGCGAATTAGTCAATCATATAAATTAATACACAAAGGTTTTTTTACGATTCCTCGCACGGTTTTGTAATCATGAGTTCAGTTCTAATTGTATTCATGGGTATGATAGTTTGTATAGGTATAGGTGAAAAATGTATGTATTTATATCAGTTGTCTAGTATCCATAACACAAGCTCTGTTTAGCTTGGGTCTAGATGGCGTTGTGTGTATTATCCAGAAATATTGTTATTATTATTATATATTTTTTTAGTAAATAATACTTGCTAGGTTAGTAATATACAAATTAATTGAATATGAACTCTCTACTTTAGTTAATATCATACTATTACTGTAGTACTAGTTGAATATAGTCTAACGTCTATATCGGTCTACCAATATATCTATAGTGTTAATCCACCACTTCCACTAGAAACTAGGTCTATACTATTAATATGGCACATGTAAGTATATACACTCAGAGGCACTTCTAAACTGGGTCGAAACTTGAAGGCTTAGTGCAGTATTCAACCACAACTTTGTATATAAATAGATAACCCAAATGCATTCCACATGGCATCTCTATTTTTTCTGTAAATAAATGTATAATTGCATATTTTATTTATAGCGGTTCGGCATACATTCCAATCCAGTATATTCTATATACTGAATGAATATAGAATATTGATGGCAAAACATGTTTAAATAGCTATCAAAAACAGCACTTATGTGGTCTTTTTGGATTTTCGAATCATAAAGTTCATTTTACGATAAGTACTAATTTTAATTTGATCGAAATATCGATTTGATTTGATAAAAAGTCATTACTTTTTAATATTACGACAATTACAATAGAAAAATAGAGCTTGCCACATTTGCTTATTGATTAATGTAATGATTTTATATGAGATCCGTTCAATTGTTTAGACATGGAAATGTAACAAATATCTGTAATTTACTTTTTTAATTTTTGGAAATTCTAATATAGAGGAAAACGTTTACCCCAATTTCTTTACAGTTTTTTTTTTCTATTCTGCGCCACCTCAAACCAACCTTTTTTAAATAGAAACTAATAATATTTATCTTTGTTCAGCTGTTCATTCACAGAGCATTTAACACGAGTTTTTGTAAGAATTAGTACCTTATGAGAAATAAAGTAATAATGAATCTATGTAACAAACAAACGTGTGATGCTTCTAAATAAGAGAAGTATACACAGTTTCATACAAAAAATGTTTTTCAATTGCATATGCGGAGAAAGCCTACAAAATTATGCAAACAATGGTTTGCCTTTTGCCGCCCCAAAAAGTTACACAGCATCATAATGTACCTTTTTTTCTTCTTTTGGCTTCGGTGATTTGTGAAAAAAAAAATATTTTGAACGTAAGCACAAGTCTACAATCGAACATTCTAAATTCAAAATACAATATATGGCATTAATTATATAAAAAAGACTAAAGAGATTTCGCTACAGTAGGTTTTTCGCTCTGTAACCTAAATTTATTCTTTATGGCAATAACACCGGAGACGGGTAGTATCCGCGCAGGAAATTCCGGAAAAGAAAAACTTCGCCTAATTTCATGTGAATTGAATTAAATATTTACCCGGATTCAGCTAACCTTGTACTAAACCAACAATAACTGAGAATGTTGTTGAATAGTTTGTTGTTGATTAACTATTATGTAGAACCAAAATTTAGCTAAAACAATATATGTAATGTATTTAATATATTAATATTTAATCATATAAATACTAGAATTTTCGACATTGTAGAATAAAAATAGTTTTGAATAAACAAATATTGAAAAGTGTTGTAAATTTAATGCAGTATGTGTATTTTTTGTAATACGCATTTACACTTATAAATACTAATATTATAAATGTAAAAGGATAGCTTGTGCCTCTAAAATTCAGAAAAAGCGGCGGGTAACAACTAGTATGTTATATTTTTCTAAATGGTGTGTACAGATGTACATTGTGTCAAATTAAATTAACATAATTTTAATGAGAGTGACAACCCTATACATAACTCACTCAGATTCAATATACGTGAACGTTTGATTCATTTCTTATAATCTCAGTGGAGTTCTTACCGGGAGGGCCCAGGATCCCCGCGGGCAGGGATCCTAATCCCGCGGTAATCCCGGGATGATCCGGCGCGAGGCGCGTCAACTTTCAATCTTGCGTAAGCCCTTTTAATTCTATAAATTGATCACGACTTTTTGCTTTATGTTAGTTTTTCGTTTTACGGAAAGTAATGTTCTGTTGTTTGATATTTTTATGGGACGGAATGACAAACAAGCTGATTGATAGTCGATATAATAGTGTCAACAGTCGCCTATATACTGGAATAACAAATATGTATTAATACATAGTATTTAGTCCACCTAATGTACTAACCAGATCACATCTTGCAAAGCAAACTTTAGCCAGCAGAATAACGGGGACTATTCAGGTGCTTAGTCCTGTACCTCGCATTATGCTCGCCCTTTTTCTAAATTCGCTGCCTAGACCCGTCAGAGACAAGAATTAAAGGATATTCTTAGGAGCGATGGTTTCTATCTCTCTATATCTTCTCCTATACCTACTAGCTATTTATTCTACTCCGTAAGTGAGTAACTTTTATTGTTTCTATTTTCTATTGTGTGTGCTGAAGATGTAAATAAAACATTTATCTATATATCTACCTTTGACTTTTTTAACAGCCTCGGTGGTGTATGTAGCGGTTGCATAGTACAAACATTTGCATCCATGAGAGTTATTGTTTGTATTGGCATGGGTGTTTCCCAAAACATTTGTTTTGTAAATACATGTATGTATTTACAAAACAAATCTATATATATCCGATGTTTATTACACATGTAGCGCTACATGAATTCTCATGGTCTTATGTTATTGTTATTATTTACTAACCTATAGTTATGCAGATGGATTTATACAAAGTTTCCCTCAGGTAAAACTGAAACTGATTACATTTTTTTACATTCCCTTTTGTCATTTTAGGCTTCTAGAGAATAAAACATAACTGATTTAAAATTTGGACAAGAATTATGATATTATATATTATAATATAACTCATAAATAGTCTAACTCCACAAATAGGTTATATTAAGAACTTTATTTCCGTGTTTGGTCAAACTCGATATCAGAGTTTGTACACCACTCAAAAACTGCCGACACAGTTTAATTAACTTGTTATAATAATAAGCGTTTATATACTAATTACATATAGTTAGAGTCATACAACCGTAAAATATATAAGAAGCTGAAGAGTGTCGTTTATTTAGTTGAACGTGATTATCTCAGGAACTACTTAAATTAAAAAAATATTTTAGTATCAGTAAGCCAGTTTATCAAGGAAAGCTATTGACTATGTAATATCACGGTACTGTCAATAGAAACCAAGCATGAATTAAAAGTATTACAAAGGCGAGGTTGCGCGAATCTACTAGTTCCATATATATGTTCTAGCAATAATTAGACTACTTAAGAAAACCTATAATATAATGTCAACTTCTTTTAAAAAAAGTTATAATCTGATTACAGGTTTTAAAAAACATAAATTCAAGTTAAAAATTACAATTAAAAATTATTTTTTAAATAATTATTCTTTTAAAATCCCGTTCTAATTTCGTTGCGCAATTATTTTAAACATTTTTAATTTTAATTAATATTTTTTTATTACTCACAACTTTCTATACATTTTTTTAATAAGGCCTTTGATAGATATTAGAATATTTAATTTTATAAGAAATTTTAAAATAGTACCCATTTTAATTGGTGATAAATTTTAAGTAGTTTTCTATTTATGATTCTTCTATTTAAGAGACTTTTTAAGAATTTTATTTCTTAAATCAGTAATTTTTCTAGGTTAGCTATTTATCATAAATAAAAATATTCGTAATGTCCGTCCTCGTATTAAATTTCTCGTCAAATTTCATTGACTAAGTTTCACCGTTTAGTCGTGACGAAAATAACAGATAAATAAAGCTTATAAGTGAAAGAACTTTTGAGATAGGTTGAGTATTTTTTAGTTCATCTTGCAAACACAAAAACAAATCTTTCCTGTTTCTCTTGTCAATTGTAACATTACAGAGATTGGAGTAACATTATTCTAACATGATAAATATCCTAAACAACACCAAATTCTTAGTTTACCAAAACTAGAGTGACAAGTCTTTTGTTAAATGAATACTGCGACTATTAGATCTAACCGCAAAACTGGGTAAACCAAACACGAACATTACCTCATCAGTCTTGGAAATCCAAGACCAAGATTCCCAAGAAAAACCTAATGTTTGAATTCGCTTAAATACGTAAGTTGAAAGCTTATTGCGATCCGAGTTAAAATTACTCGGATATCAACTCCGGCTTATTCAAAATCAGTAAGTTAATAAAAAATAACCTTTATATAGATATTAAAAGATTTCTGTAGTGAACTCCGTGTGAACTCAGTTTACTCCGTACATAAATATTTCAATGTATTTCTTAAATGTGAATTCTTCACATGTTGTCACACAAGAATATTAAAAGCAAGTAAATATTTATACATACTTTAAAAGTAAAAATAAAATATTCACTCGAATAAAAACCCTATCATAAAGTTCTTAATACCTATAAATCATTGGCGTAACAATGCTGAGGTAAAAATTGGTAGCCATCGTCATCTCATTATTAATTGAAAAAGACTGTTTAGTGCTAAACCGCCTTTTGTATCACTTACGTAAATTGTTTATCTCTTACTACATTATAATAATTAAAGTAATTGAATGCTTATAATGTCTGTAATTATATAATGGTAATGGTAAATGGTAATAGATGGAACTGGTAGAATTTATTTCTTTTGGCTCATTAATGAAAATATAAATATTTCTAATTGTATTCTAATTCTTTTTTTAAATTAGATTTAGGCACTTATTTAGGCTTCTTGTCCTCGTTATTTGCTACAGAGTATAATATACTGATATATGTGGAAGAATTTGTGAATATTGTCATTAAAATATCAATAAATGAAAAGAGGTAAAGAAAATGTTTTTTTTTTACTTCATGTCAAAAACATATACTACGTGTATAAAAAATGGAGACAATTAAATACAATTTTTAATCCGGTTAATCCTTGTATAAAGTAACACATACAAGAGGAACGAACCCTCTTAGTATTCCATGGATGCACCGTATGCGAGGGTCCATCGTATGGCAGAGAGAGAAATTCCGAAGAGTTCCCGGAACTTGTGACCCGGGTGTAAGTTTAAAGGGGCCCCTTGCCGACGTAAGTCAACACTCAGCTTCACCGCTTGTGTTTCTATCCCTGCCCAGCCAAATCTTGTAAAAGCCTGCTAATGCTTTACATGCATAGTCTGATATAGATCTTACTGCAGTTCTAGACAGACTAAAACCTTTTAGCAGATTGTAGAGAGATTTATATTCAATAAATATATATCTAATACGTAAATCCGCTACCGCCTATCAGATTGTACGGAAACTCGAGTTCGGATTGAAACGAGAAGCGACGGATTAAGGATTAGCGAGATTTAACAAACAAATATAAATAGAAAACGTAATTCAAATCTCCCATCATTTGTAGAGGATTCCCCGGAGAATTTGAGATCAGATAATCCAAGTTTCGCAACCTCATTTTTTATGAATTGTCATTTCTTGATTAGTATATTTAAGTCTGTATAATATAGATTATCTGAGACTAAAAACTAATTTTGATTGAACTCTTTGTTATCATTAATTATAATCATAAAACATGTTATGTTATTTAATATGTGTATTGATTTTGATTTACATACAAACATGTTAAATTAATTTCCATTGAAATTAATTAAAACCTATTCATACGCACTATAATAAATTAGCATAAAATGGGATTTAATTGCATTGGAAAATAATATATATCGTAATTATAAAGTCGGTTTATTCACAATTTGTTTTCCTAAGTACGAGATATAAATAGTAAGTACATTATGTGTTTAAATCCCTACTAACATTCCTTACTACTAACATACCTTTTTAAGAATAAACAGATACCAGCTGAACGAATTCTGATGATATTTGATATAAACACAGATTGTCTGACGAGGACGATCAAAGATATTTTATATGAATATAAAATATATGCTTGTAAAAGTTATTCGGTTTTCACCTTTCCAAATAAGTGGTTGAAATATAATATAACAGCATTAAGGAGTGTTACATTTTAAACGTTTGATACTTAAAATCACTTGAGCCCCTAGTAGTCCCTATTAGGCCTCAGAATTTCTAAATTTAGAAATTATTAAATTTCTAAATATAACGTCTACTCTACGGTTGCGATCAAGGCATCAGGTAATTCAAGTTTCTTCAGATAAGTTTCAGTACCAATATTATATATAAGTATAAAATAGTGTCTGTCTGTCTATCTATTAACTTTGCACGAATAAACGGCTGAATGGATTTTAATAAGAAATTACGTGAAGGTAGATTGTATTACGGGGAAGAACGTACCTTTTATATCTTATATATTATTATTCTATCTATCTATTAAATATTATATACCCGGCCTCAAGGCCCATGACTTAGGTACTTAAAAAATAATTTTATCTAAGAAATTTCAGTGTTTTATTAATATGACTGAAATATGAGCGATATCAGTGTTGTTTACAATTAATGACTTTATAACCTTATTTTAATTGAGTTCACAATCATTACTCTTTCATTATTAAAATCAAAATTAATTATTACAATATAGATTAAGGTTTCATAAAATTATATAATACTATTTGTAATTCTATAAGTTGTTTAGATCATAACACAAGCTGTCGATGTGGGAATTCTTGGGTTATTATAATTATTGTATTAGATTTCTCCAATATTAAGAACTATTATTAATGGAGAAATTAGAAGGTGTCTGTAAATCGATTATAAAAATCTTACTTCACATAAAAGAGGACCTGTATTTGATTTTCAGTCAGGCTTACAAACTGACTTTCCGTTGTTTATGCATCGCGGCTATTGTGAATTGTAGAGCACATGGAAGCACTGGTTGGTGAATTACAAAGCGATATAGTACGTTCAAATTCCATACCCATACTAATATTATATATGCGAAATAATTAATTAATAAGCATTATAAAGTCTAAAGTAATATAACAAAATAATCAATTCAATCACACAATAAATAATTACAACAGTTATGACAATCCGCCCCGTCTCGTATCCGGCCCAAACGCTCCCATTACGCTTGTAGCGTTTCCACGCTGAAAATGCAAAATAGTTGTTTTTTTTATGTAATTAAAATGGCAAACAAACAGCCCATCTGATAATAAGTGCCAACTGTCACTATTTCGAAGATCTACAATGTTACCCTGTACCATGTAATTTCACTACCATATTACCCTTCCCCAAACCCAATCAAACCTGGTTGCGATATACACGCGACTTTATACAAAGTCTAATTCGATAACAAACAAAACATTTTTTATTCAACATAAGGTCAGTAAAACCAATAACATCCATATAATATTAATTTAAAAAGCAAGTACCAATACAATAGCGAAACAAAAGGAGGGAAATCTATTCAATTCGGAGCCTTTGTGCCGAAGGCACTTTGACGGCCACAAAAGTAAACCTTTTTGAAGATTTCTCTTTCTTTCTTTGACACGGCGGAGGTTTTCTGCTTTTTTCCCCCTATTCGTGATTATGTTAATAAATTTCTAAGTTATAAAGGATAATAAAACTTTTAACGAAATTAATATATAAATAAAGTAAATATAGTTTCATGAAATAGAAATAAAAGTAGTCTTTATTAAAAAAAAATGTGCAATAATAGTGTTAACTAAAGAGCAATCCATTTTTGAGATCTTGTGTTATAAATACTCTACCTTGAATAATTAGCGAAACCATCCATCATCCAAAGACGTATTTGGGATTACTTTGCTTTGTTATCGATGTTACCTTCACCGGAGAGGCAGTCAAATTTTCACATCCGTTGATCACTCAAACTTATGACCTTCGAGTGTAGTGATAGTAAAACAAATATGTACAAGTATGTTATTTTTCTTCAAATATTCATGTATCAACAAATTAATAACAAAAATAATATAACATTAGTACTGTTTTTGAAGAAATTAAAAATTTACATAAATTTATTTAAATACTTCCTTAATTACTATTTCATTCTTTTAATGTCAGACATCTAATACTAGAATTTACAATTAATAATTCGAAAATGTGTCTGTCGGTCTGTTTGTTAGGTTTTCATGACTAAACAGCTGAACGAAACTTAATAAGATTTGACAAGAAGATAGATCACGAGGACGGACATAGATGGTCTGAAAGTTTTTGAAAGTATAAGACGCAGGCAATTATCAATATTGAATAAATTAGTTTATTTTGAAAATAAATAGTGACACTGTATTTTAAATATGACCTTAATTAATTGAATACAATGTATTTTGGGCTAAATCTATACATATAAATAAAATTGGGAGTGTCTGTTTGTAATATACAAATAACCGTTTTTTACTACATGCATGTGAATATAAATACGGTACATACACCAAAATAACATTTTTACAATTCTTGTCTGTCTGTCTATCTGTCTGTTGTCGATTTTGACGGGACTTTTATTGGCAGGTAGGTGATGTAATAAGGAGTAACTTAGGCTACTTTTATTTTAGAAAAATAAAGTTAATTCCACGCGGACGAAGTCACGGATACGGCTAGTATATTAATAATACGTAGCTACATTCACCAATATTACGGTATAATGTTTTTGTTACAACATAACTAATTTTCGGTACGCTACAGTTTCCGACGGGAGTAATCAAAGCGATGATGTTGATTGAATTACACTGAATTAACTTTGATCCGCCTAATGTCATGAACACAATCTCCCATGCATACGGATCTGGCTCTTTTTACTTTCACTTGATATCACAAATATCAAAACATAATCTTAATTAGTAGGGGAAGTATATGTTTTAAAACCTGTCGTGTCACCTGACGATATTGTCAATAGTTCCCATTAGTTATTTCATCCCTTTAGTCAGTTTGACCTCCACGAAGTCCCCGCGGGATACCATCGTGGACTGGTCAATTCGCTACGATGACGGACATTTCTTCATCGTCATATGCCCGGCAGTTTAGACCGTTAGGGTAGACGAGTGCATAATTTCAAATTTATCCTTATATTTATACGAAATATACTTTTCCTTTATACGAAAAATACATATTTGTGTAATAAACTGTTTTATTTTTAAATTAACGAGGACGGATGTACATTCCTTGACTGAAGAATAACAAGTAATTTGCTAGTGTTGTAAATCAACTCCATTATTCACATATAGATTTAGGATTAGGCACACAGTACTTGAATCTATTTAGTAGTTTATATAGTAAAAATATTCTTCTAAACATACACAGAAATGTACACAGAATTTTACAAAAACTGTTTTGTTTTAATTAACTTTTGCCTCCGTACAAGTATCAGAATAGAATCTACAAAATACGTATGCTCTCGCAATTTAACTCATTCTCTTTATTTTCTGCTTTCTTTTGGATATCTATTAAACCAGATTTGTAGGCACATGTGGTATCTTGCACGTTACAGTTGGATGTTTAAACTTTTGTGTCAAACAAAAGATTTGCCCTCTCTATTGCACCATTTTGTATTTAGATCATTTATAGTAATATTATAAATGCGAAAGCGTGTCTTTCTGGCTCTCCGTCTGTCTATATGTTTGTTACTTTATTATGGCTAAACAACTGAACGAATCTTAATGAAATTTTCAAAAGTATTTTTTGTATAGTCCAGGGTAACGGTAGTATATTAATTTGTTTCTCAGGTATTAGATAAACAAAAATTCTACTCATACCAAATACTTCTGTAATAACATTTTATATTTATCTTATATATTCCCAATACACCTGGAGTAAATTGTAAAAGTCGTCTGCGTGCGTACCTAAGTCTCATCTATATCAGCCGCTAAGCAGATTGCTTTGTAAGCTGTTTCTGTTGTAGACTGATTAGGCAGTCAAATTACACGATAAGATGCCTGACATCTTAGTCCTCTAGAATGGCAACGCATGAGTGGTATTACATAGTGGTGGTTGTCACATGCAAGCGAAATGTTCGTAATGATGTTAATATATATATAGCGAGTGTTACCGCTGACCATCATCATGTTTCAGTTTCATGTTTGCCATTCTAAATACTGTCGTCTTTCTAGAATTACATTCAGTACTTTAACATTGATATACAAACAAACAAATCCATTTCTACATTGAATAGTGAAAATCGTTGTACATAAATTCAATATGACTGAGTATTGTTACTTCCAGTTTTAATTACTTCTGAAATCTACGCTTCTGACGTTATGAAGCAGGCACTGTAAATACTTGGGATTAATAGAGAAACATCAAAACGTAATTAAATTTAAATTAATGTGTTATTGATTCGTTTAACAGTTCATATTGGTAGATACGAGCTCGAGATATCGAAATTGTAATGAGTTGTACTAAATGATACGTTTAATAATTTAATAGTGACCTTTTACCATTCAGATATGTATTCATTATAATAATGAGTTTATTTGATTACTAACTGTGCCTGTGGTATCACCTACATGAAAATAGCCTATATTTTGTAAGCTTCGTTAAAATCCATTCAGTAGTTTGTAAGTGAAAGAGTTACTCTTTCACTTAAAAATGGATTAATGAATGAAACATCCATCCATCCATTCATCCACACCCACAAACTTCCGCGTTTATAATATTGATGAATAATTGATGAAGTTTATACGTACAATATTGCGTATACAACCACATCGATAATTGACAATGAATCTGACTATTCCATCTACAATAACCAAAAATAAAAATCTATGAAGGTATATTATTATTATTAATACTCAAACATTAAAAACTCACAGAATAATTACTATAGAAAACTTAAACAAACCTTACAAACAAGTTAAATCCACAAACAACCATATTATTAAACCAGGACCACATGAATAAAACTGTACTTTTCTTACAAGGGAAACAGTTTCTATAATAACTACTTACAAGCAAACTCATGGGTATTGTCGCACCTTTACTGGCAACATTACTTTTTTACAAAGCTATAGAAAATTTCGCTCGAACAATGATCCTGAATCTACGACGCTTGTAACACGGCGCCCACAGGGCTGCCGTTTACGAAACCATTTTATTACTTGGCGAATGCGTATTATCTTACTAAGTTTATTAGAAAAAGTATAGATTAATAGATGGATGTTGGTTACTCTTTTAGGCAAAAACTACTGAGTAGATTTTGATGAAACTTTACAGTAATATAGCTTATATATCAAAAGAACACATTGTTTATAAATAAAAAAAATGTTATGTTAAATTGGCGAAATGTAATGATAAATGTCAAGTAAGAGAAATGCAGACGAAATTGTGCGGATTAGCTAGTTTGTGTGTAATGTGCCTTACATTCATAGTATTCAGAAGACGAAATAGAAAATCTATTTCATATAAACAAATACTCTTTTAGACTTAAAGCAATACAAATATTTTCAGATACTATACATATTCTATAACTATGTACGGCAACTTACTGTTTCGTCTTATTCGACCATTGTTTCAAATTCATGCTTTTTCAAGACTCCAAGACTTCTTTAGTGCGAGGCGAGACGGTATAATGGACGCGTTGCGAAGAAGCCATCCGAACGAAGTCGTAAAAATAGCCGCGATAGGCATAAACATATTATAATATATTCATTACATTCCAGTTCATAGCTATAAAATAAGTATTACTGCAAAATTAACATAAGTTTTAGATATATACATGTCTTTTATCTTATTTATTTATTTTATAGTAACTACAACATTTCTATTTATAACATCTGTATTAACGAGAAAATCATTAATGTTAATCAAATTTCTAATAACTTGTTTGTTAAACACAATGACAGGTAAAACAAAACTCCTAATAATATCACAATTCATCTTGTTTTATTGATCATTTGAGTTCTAAGTAGCGACAACCCTGTCTGCTTTCACTGCGTGGGAACACACACAACTGTTTCAATTACTTTCTGTAAGTTCCCAAGCCCGGGAAAAATATCTGAAGTGTTGGTTTAAAAAACCTTCTACTATTTTCCACTTTCTAGGCTATAACTCTAGGTCTAATATTAAGTTTATAACAAGTATTTCCAATATGTCCTTGATATTTACAGCTGAATACATTAATTACTTGTTTGAAGGAACATCTAAACGTCTAATTTGAAAGTTAAAATATTATAAATTGTGTTTTTGTGTTATCTAGATAGTGTAGTAATTTTCTCACTCAGAATCTCATAAGATATGCTAAATAATATTATTTAATAATATTAGAATAGCTTTAAGTGTTTAAAATAGCAACGCATAGGTACACGTGTAACTGTAACACTATCAATATAACTAAAACGTTTATATATATGTTATATGTATGTATGAAGAAAAGACTGTACCCAATATTGTGCCTTGAGAAACAACTTTAGAAACGTGATTTAAGTATTCTATTAATTTAATAAATATATGTTAAACTTAAGATGGATACATAACAAAATTACATAGTCACAATACAAGTAAAACAGCCAAAATAAAACAGGAATAAGCGTCAATACAGTAACACTACACTATAAAACGCTTTAAGGAGTACTAGACTCACTTTCAAATAGTCGTCAAAGTGTTAAATTAGTTGTTTTTTTGTATTTATTTTGTTTTTCTATTTCTTTCTTATACGTGCCTTTTTGTTTTTCACACTGATTAGATGCCTAGGCCTTAGGATTGACTTAGATCACTACTTTACCACACAAGGCTGTTTACCTTTATGTTTCACCGGACACTGAGCTTCTTTTTAGTGTACTCCTGACCTCACACACCGTACAAATGCCCGCAGTTACCTCAACTCTTGGCTTCCAACACCTTCGGCCTTCGGTGATGGTCTCTGGACTGCTGACGATAGAGCATTGTCGTTGGGGCGGCGAACACTACTCTAGATCTCGATTCTACCTCGTCTTTTGTAAATGGAATACTCTCAAGGGACTCCAAGTATATTTTTTTCTAAAAAGTCCCTCAAGGGTAGTCCATTTGTGCGGCTCGCGAGCACGGCTGGTGGGCAGTGGTGGTTGTTGGTAACGTGGTTGTGGGGCAGCGGCGGCGTGGGGTGAATGCCCGCTGGAGGTCCGCGCGCTGTTCGAGGCCCCCAGGCGGCCAACCGCGCGCGCTCCACCTCTCACCCGCTACGCTGCGCCCGACGGTACCATCCTGCTCCTCACCGAGAATGGCACCAGGCTGATGACGCGCGCCGCCGCCGCCAGCCTCCTGCGCGCTGCCCTCCTCTCCCCGCGCCCCCCTCGGCCCCGCCACGGTGAGCCGCCGCCGCACCCTCTCTTCATCTTCTCTCTCTCTATCTCTCTCTGTCTATGTGTCTCTGTCGGATTCCGTCGCCTCTAGCACTGCACGCTTCGCACTACGCTTCGTAAGGTAGGAGCGTGGCTTGACTACGCCATCAATGACGTCCACCGATATAATGAACTAGATTAGATTAAATAAGACCTACCGCGATTTTTTTTTTCAGATATAATTAGCAGTGATTTAATCACGATATAAGCAACGATTAATATTTTATCTCTTAAAACACGGCTTGAACTTCTTAGCTTAAATTTATTCGAACTTTTACTTTTGAAACTTAAATAATCATTAATTCATAGGGATAAGCAATTTTAAACTTCAGCATAAAACTGAATTATATGAACAGCCCTCTTCAATATTTAAGTTTAGCATTTACAAATTTCGCTTTATGAATATTCGCTCCTACTTTATGCTTGCATGCATTTAGACTATTCTGCTGTCTCCTTTTCCCTTAAATTTTAATATGCCACTATAGACTTTAATCGAGCACGATTTTTTTTAATAATATAAAAAGTCTACAATGGCAGTCATTCTCAAAATGAGCATGTTTGCATGTTTTCTCTCTGCATCTTCCATTTTTCTACGATCTCTATGGTTACTGCGCGGCATAAACTTGGCTTTGTTTAATAGTTCGAACGGGACTACCATCATTAAATGGCTTTGCTATATTTTGCGTCGGGGACAAAATTTTTCTGAATCCTTAAAATCATAAAGGATTTAGTATTGCCCGATATTATAAGTGTCGTAACGTATGCCGATATCGTTGTTGTTTGGATTGATGTTTTTGTTATTCCGTTTGTAGGGTCTCTCTTTTTTTTAATCGATGTATTTGAACGATCGACCGACGCGATCGCCTCTGATCTTTATTTTCGGAGTCCCGTCGCGCTATGGCTCGGTCGTCGAGCCTTCCAGAGCTAAGCGATTCGATGGATGAAATTCCAGTAAAGCTGATGTCGGACGGACGGACCGCGAATCGTACGGGATCTGGTGTGACGTCATGGATCGGCGGTATGTCCATAACACATGACGGAAACCTGATCGCACCGGACAAATTATTGACGCACGTGCATCGTTACGCAAGCCCTCACTACAAGCCCCACGGGCATCATTATCATCGCTGGAACCATGAGCCCGGGGGGAGCGAAGACCCTCTCTACGCCACCAAGACAGTCTTCGGAGATGGATACATTGATGAAACCCGTACGTATTGTTAGAATTATTTTGACGTTAACTAATACCTCCCAATTTTGAACATAAACCAAAATGACAGTATAGTACAGTAACCACAAAAAATAATTTAAATAAAATTGCACCTGTATATGCATAAAATTCGTAATTGTATCATATTGTTTGTATTTTGAATTTTTATATACGCTAAAAATGTTAATAACTTTATGGATAGTATTAATTTTTACTAAGATTAAATGGAGATATTAGTCAACGTTGTGTAAAGGTGGTACTTAAGTATTAACACTTATTAACAGACAGTACAACCATAGATATCGTAAGTTACACTCACTTTGAGCTTAAACTTAAACTGTACAGCTCTAGACAAACCTGTATAGATCAAGTCACAGGTGGTTTTATTCATAACTTTAGCACCTATCAAATTATTTCTAAGTGCTCATTTGTTATCCTGTCCCCAATGTTTATTTCATTCCCGTATTGGAGCACTCTAGATTAGCGTTTCCACGTTTAAAATTAGAACAAAATTAGGTTAACGAAGAATAAATAATGAAACATAAAAACAAAGTAAAGCTTTATGTAGACAAAGGACTTAGAAGGGACCCTCCTAGCAAATGCTTTAGAGCCCTTGAATTGCTTCCTTTTCCTTGTGGTCCACAGTAAAAATGTAGAATATTTAGTTGTAAAGAGACGATTTAGTAAAGACGCTTAGATACTGGATATCCGGGTAGCTTCGCAATTTTCGCTAAAGACTAAATGATTCATCCTCTATGGATTTAAGTCGGTCTTGAGATGTGGAGAACAAAAGGAAATTGTTTAATGGATCATAAGAATTGTTGGCGTTTTGCTGAAATAATTCCCTACGATTCTCTCATATTTCGTTATTGTCTGTTAAACAATTTCGTAGATAGTATATAATATTTCGACATTTTTCTCTTTAGTATGTTTCATTGATAATAAATCATTAAATTTTATATAAGCATGATAAATTATCGAATTGCTTGTATCTAAAAAAACGTAATAATTCATAAGTTGACCATTGGCAATTCATCGTGTATCTCACTCAGCGCAATTGATTCTACAAAGTTTTATCACTCGTATCGTATATTTTTTACCACAATTTGTAAATTATATTGTCTTGGCATGAGCATATTGTAATTAATTGTATCTATATTAACACTTTCATATATTATACCTAACATTTTTGTTTTTAATTTCAGTAATATTTAGGTTTCGATTATTTATTTTCATCTATCTATTTATTTTACCGAATTTGTATTTTATTATGGGTATAGTTATTAAATCTGTGTATAAATTATTTATTGCTTTATATAATACATCAAAGATATCAAATCGGTTGCAATTTTCGTGTGAAATGATTAACAAACAGGTTATTTTTTGGATTATAATTGTGTATGTGAAAATAACAAACAATTTTGAACGTTCGTCACATATGATAGGGCTTAATAATGATTGATAGTATTAACTAAGCGTTTGTGAAGCAAGTATTATTATTACACACTCATCAAACAAATATCACACAAAAACTAACATTAAAAAACAACCAACAGAGAGGATTGGAAAAGAGAACGGTAAAGCAGGTGATGAGAAGGTGGCGCTCCAGTCCACCTGTCACGTGGCTCTGGACTCTTGCATCAAGGACGCTGAATGCATGACGTCATTGACTCCCGTGCTGCAGAAGTGTCATGCTGTGGAGTGCGATAGGGAAGGTTGTATGGCTGCTTTGAGGGGCTTCTATAGAAAACCTGGAGTGGAGTGGAACACCGAAATCGCTTTTTGTCTATGCAAGTAAGTGTTTAAAAAAATATTTCTACATATTTTACTCGTTATATCTAAAAACTATAATAATTGAGGATCTGGGTGACAAGTATAACCATTTTGCAAATTGTCTTACATTTCTACATAGTGCAAACCTTTATAATGATTAATTTAATTGTTTTTATTGGTCTAAGTGTTTTTACGTTTATTTATATATCTATAGAATTGAATTCATTGAATCTAAAAAAATTAAAAAATAAAACTAAAATATCAAACAAATTCGAAGAGCTAATGTGGAACACAATACTGTTTTATGCTGAAAATATGGATTCCAATGCTAATTTTCATTGTTTTAGGCCCTCAGTTGTTATGAACACCGACTACTATAATTTAAACTCATTTAATTCTAAAATTTATAATAATTTTATATGGAATGTTCCACCCGTCTTCATTAGCAGTATATGCTAATGGGGTACCGGTGGAGGACGATAGGATGAGCAGTGAGTCAGGTCAATCAGCCAATTGAGGCGAATTCGCCAAGAATTAAACACAACTGTGTGGAGGTAAACCATGTAGCCTTATTGTTAGCAATTGACCAACATAGCTGGCAATAGGATCATATTGTTAGAATTGCTGGCAATAGTCCCCATAATTGAGAATAGCTACCTGTTTTCAAAATTTTTAAATCGGTTTTTGAGAATGTAATATTTATTTTGTGCTTTAGGAAAACCGATAACCGAGAAGATTCATGCATGAACGCCCAAGAACGTCTTCATCCTATGTGCGCTCAGAGACCGGAAGTGGGCACCCCGCTACCAGCCTGCCACACCCTCGCACATGCATGCCGCGAAGAACCAGAATGCAGGTAAACTGTCCCTACAGTCAACTTTTTATGTAACCGTAATAGCAAAATAAGTTCATGACCCACATAATGGTAACATCAAGAACACCATGGACATCGCGTCGTCATGTGGCCATCATATTTATGCTCTTCATAGTTTCAGTACCATATCTCACCCTTCAACCAAGAAACAATCGATAACAATGTTAGTTGTTTAATAGAACCCGATATATGGTAATAATAATAATAATTATTATTATTATTTCTTATAAATAATTTATGAAGTCCCTGACTTCTGAGGTAGGTATAGAAATTAGCTGTGTTTCAAAAGTCAGTGTCCTCTTCTATATTGAGGTGTACTTTAAGTGAGTTTGTTATACATTGGTAATACCTTACCAATGTATAAATAAAAAAACATATTTAAAATACCTGTGTAGCTATTACTAATCAAATATTCAATCAAATGATCTGAAACAAAGCACAACATGTCTTGTTCATGCATAGCCAGATTTGGACATCCATCAGTGCGTAATGTTGTTAAACAAATACAATTGCACAAGCAAAGCATTTAGTTATTTATCTGCTCAAATCTCTAATACGATACAATGCTGTAGGTACTTAAGTTATGTCGTATATGTTTTAAAGCACTGAATAAATATTTTTTTCTTTCTTTCTTTCTTTCTTTCTTTCTTTCTTTCTTTCTTTCTTTCTTTCTTTCTTTCTTTCTTTCTTTCTTTTAAACAAATTTTAAGTTCAAGTGATACTACATACCTATAAGATGTAAATGTTGGATTTATACCGATGTAGGACCAAAATGTGGGCGATAGAATGAGTGGACTGTATGTGTGATATAAATCAAACAATGTATAGAAAATGGTAAATACTTATAATGAAGTTACGTGTACAAACGGTTGTAAGACAAAAAGTGACAATAAAAATATATTATAATTCTATAAAGAAAATACATTCAAATTTGATAGAAAAAAACATATAAAAATGTGCAATTCCAGTTCGTAAGCGTTATGTGTATATGAGTAGAAACTATGGATATGTAAATACACATATATGGGTCTGTACGTATATATGTGTTTTAATGTTTAGTTGTTGTTATAGGAATATGTGAATGTAATGGTTGTCAATAAATGTTTCCTTTTTTTTACCATTTAATTTAACTTAAAAGTGGTATTAAATAGTAATCCATTATGGTGCTCTACAAAACGATATGTAGGTAATAAAATATAACTCTTGAACAATTGGGTGCTCTGAAAATTTTACTGATGATCGCTATCCGTACTACATATATCTGTCATGTACATTATATAAAACTACCATCATGTACATTAAGTATGAAACAAAACTAGACACATTGCTGTAGAATACCAAAACAATGATAGTTTAGATGTCAGTTTGTAGCTTGCCAATTTGTGTGTGGGATTCACTAATGTATTGTGGGGACTATTACATAAAATTTAGAGTCTTTTTTTCCGATCGGTTTACAAACTAAAGTTATTCCGATTATCACAACGAAGGGGGACGAAGTCGCGGTCTCAGTTTAAATATTTTTATGAGACATCTAACAATTCAGATATTGTAACTATCAGTCTATAGTTCTCGACGGACGACCTAGGTGGTCTAGAGGTTTAGCACATAGTCTTGCTTCCGAGGGTTGCGGGTTCTATTCCTCCCACGGTACAAACATTTGTATTCCTGAATATGAGTTTTGTACGGGTTTTGTTGTTTACAATATATAAGATGTATGTGTTTTCAAAAAAAAATGTTTTTTTGCATTTATAACAGTCGTTCAGTACCCACTAGCTTAGCTTGGGATAGCTGTATGAATCGTTCTGAGATATAATATTGTTATATATAATATATAAATTTATTTTATTTACTTACTAATACTTTATTGCACCAATATTAAAATCAGATACATTAAAAAATATAACAATACATTAAAGAAAGAAGAACAACAACAACAATCTTACAGACAACCTCAGGAGAGAGAGTTTAATAAAAAAATATATTATCTGTACTGTCAGAACAGACATCAAACTAATGTTCGATATTGCTATTCTGTCTGTATTACAACTGATATCTACTGACATCCCAGCATCTGGTTCGCTAGAATTAGCCTGCTATCGCCGGCTTTATTCCTATCCGTTGCTATTATTTCTATCCGTATTTACTGTACCGAAAACATTGTTCTGATTGCAGCTTCAATCCTGTTTCAGTTCGAGCGATCGATTGTGCTAGAACTTTATACTGATTACCAGTTACAGACTAGCTCCTACGGTCTGTTAGATAACTTAAACTTTAGTTAGCATTTAAACTAACTAAACTAATCTATTTAATACATAAATAGACATGATTTATGAGATGAGAGATGTATAGGACTATATATATGTATAGGATATTGGGCATGAAAACTCTAAATTAATTGTTTTTAGATAGACATATAGAATATGCTTTATTTATAACATACAGAACACTAATAGCTAACCACTAATAGATTTTCTCATAATTATATCTTTTATGTACAGACGTACATTTTTATTATATATGTATAAATTAATGAGTATGAGATTTGATACAGTTTTATAGGGAGTGCAGAAAGCTAATATTTTATTATTAAAATGCATGAGAGTAAAACTACATTACACACACTACGCCTTTGACGCCGTCACACAAACATTTATTTATTACATTTATTCTGAAGTAGTATATTAATAATGTTCAAAACTGTGATTTAAAAAAAATATTATTCGTAATGGAATCAGTTGGTGACTACTATAAATATTGGGTGATTTTCTACGAGAAACAACATAAAACTGTGGTTCAGAAAGTTCAGATAAATGGGTATCTATAAAAATAAATAAAATTCAAGATTTTGTTTGTAATTTAAAATTAACTTTTCATTAAATTTTGAAAGTATATACGGCACCGATTTGGCCGGGATTTTCGCTCGCAAATAGATAATGTTATAATGAGTAATTTTGGTTACATATATTAAAAAAAAATATGATGTAATAAAAAAATATTAAATTCCACGCCAATGAAGGCGCGGGTAACGGCTAGTGTATAATAATTTTCGGAAACAGTCCCTAAGTTCGTTAGCAATTTTATTGCGTCAGAAAGAAATCCATTAGCCCCATTATATCGTTTGGTCCTTAGAGCATTTTAATGGAGACCATTATAATGTTATATCGGATGTTAATACGTCAAAATACTAGCACTTATAAAATATATTGATCGTATTTTATATACAAAATTCTCGTGTTACAATGTTAGTTACCATACTCCTCCGAAATGGCATGACCACTTTTTATGAAATTTTATATGCATATTTTGTAGGTCCGGGACTCGGCTACTATCTATTTTTCATACCCCTAAGTAATAATGGTGCTCTTATTTGTCCGACTATTTAAAAAAAATATATAATGTGGCATGACAAATTCATACAACCCTAAATTATCACCTATCTATCACCGAACCCTAATTGTTAATAGAGATATTAATACTTAAATTTATATGGCAAAACTACAAACTATAGAATGGGATTCTTTTTTATGTAATTCCAAAGCCAAATAAGCTGATGGTCCACTGTAATCAATAATCAGCGCCTATATACATATATGACGCTATCACTACGGACATCACGTTGTCATGTGACGCCTGTGACATTACTCATGCATTTCCATTTCAGAAGACTAAGATGTCATGCCTATTATACTGTAATTTCATTTCACAATTGCACCCTACTGTCGAAACATAGCTTATAAAGCAAACGCTTGCCGGCTGAAGAAGGTGAGACTAAGGCTCTCACGCAGACGACTTATTATCTCTGATCTTTATTTATAGTTCTTATTACACCAAATGTAGAAAAAAAAACTAGGTAATAAATTTATATTATCTGATACAAAAGACGAGTTTATCTCCAAACAATCTCTTCCAGACTTTCTTTGAACAGAGCTCTGGATAGAGAAAGTAAAGATAAGAAAAGAGTAGGTATGGTAATGTTTAGTTAATCGGAAATAATTTTATGGTACAATAATGTATTTCTCCAGACGTAGCGACCAGGTTGCACTAGTCACGAAATAACAAAATAAAAGCCTATTTTTTAATTGATGGGTTCTAATTAGGAGAGTAAGAATGTATTTTTTTATTTCAATTTCCAAAGAAACATTTAAATGTTATATCATTCCATTGGAATGACAAACCACCTGACAATCTGATCGTAAGTAAATATCCCATCAAAAACATAAATGTGAAATGATAGCCGAGTTTAATATTATGCTATATACCTTGATTGTTGACTTCTACGACAAAAGAGAAGAGATCTAAATCAATGGTCTGTCCTGAAATGTATTTATAACAATATATAATATCATCTTCTTATGTAATATATTAGATAAAATATATCCAAACATTTTATACCAATTATTACTTTCATTTATAATACTAATATTAAAATAAAAGTAACATGTTTAGAACTTGGGAGGCTACAGTATATTTTATATGAAAACTCCGGCCAAGTTAGACCTTAGAAAATGCTATCAGTATATTATCCTAACAAGTTATAAGAAGAAATGATATTTTATATTGTTATAAATACATTAAAACGAAACTTTTGCAATTACCTTTGTTTCATCTCTTTTGAAAAAAATATAAACATTTTTGCTAAATATTCACATTTATAATATTATGAATATAAGTAACATGCTGTGGGGGACCCCCTATATGTTATACTTCATCATCATTACATAGTATAAAATAAAGTTGCTTCCGATGTCTAACATTATGTATGCTTAAATCTTTAAAACTAAGCAACGGATTTTGAAAAGATTTTTTTGATAGATAGAGTGATTCTAGAGGAAGGTTTATATATATGTATAATACATGTACATCCGTGCGAAGCCGGGTTGAGAAGCTAGTCATTACATAGTATAAAACAAAGTCGTTGTCGCTGTGTCTTCATGTATGCTTAAATCTTTAAAACTACGCAACGGATTTTGAAGATTTTTTTTTAATAAATAGAGTGATTCAAGAGGAAGGTTTATATATATATAATACATATACACCCGTGCGAAGCCAGGACGAGAAGCTAGTACGTTATATATAAAACAACAGAGGAGCGCTATAAATCGCGTAGTCATTTTCCGGTGAAGAAGTAAGGTAGCCTTACTTCTTCACCGAAAAATGATTACATTATTTAAATAATTTAAAAAAAATGTCGCTTTACAAAATCACGAATATATTTATCTGATTTGAAAATCGTAATAATCCACATATTATGTTAAAAATCATCGAACAAAATATTGCATCTCAATGGACTATGTATCCTACAGAATATAAACGATCAGCAGACACCGATATGGAGAACCGAAGTTTTTATAAATATTCTGTACTTTGTATTCCCTGGACGCAAACACGTATACCTAATTTACGGCGATATAAAAGTTGTATGTTGTTAACTTTCTGTGTTAGAATTTTAATATTGGGTATTATAGAGTACTTATCTGTTTGACTTTATCCGCTTATTATTATTTTCATCATAATTGTTCTAATAGAATATTCTATCTTCAAACTAACTTAAGGTTTTTTAAGCACTTTTGAATAATCATATAAGTACTTATTTTTTTACTTTACCGTTCATTTGGATAGCTGTCTCTATACAAAAAGAAGGAACTATAACTTGCGTGTTGCAACTTTAAATAATTGTTGTAAGTTTACATTTTTAAGTTTAAATATATGAATACAAACTAGCAAATATCTGTGGTAGAAAGTACTGTTACTAATGTGGTTCCAATCCAAGATCCAAGAATCCTCTCGGATCCTCCTGGAAACCAGCGTAACAAATTCTTGTTGAATTTGTCATTATTGGATAACTGATCTGACGTCCACTGGTGCCCTGTCAGCGTAAACCGTTACAGTAGACGGGTGCACCATTCCTTTATCATCGATTAAGATATTTACCTATATCTGTATGATATAAAACAAACTCGTTAGTTTCCTTGTCATTATTGGCTAACAGATCTGACCTTATGTTTATTTTATAATCCTCCACTGGTACCCTGCCAGTGTAAACAGATAACGCAGGGACAAGCACCATTCTTTTATCATCCATTAAAAAATATCTAAATAGTAGAAGCAAACGGTTCAGTTTCTTCTGTTTCTATGACCTCAGTCCAAAGCCGGGGCCACTCGCTAGTTATTTCATATATATTAGCTGATACGACAAACTTTGTACCACCTCTAACTCAAGAAATGTTATGTAAAATTTATGTGATAGAGCTATAACTTTTTTTATTGTTCTAATGCGCGAAGAAACTTTTCGAGGTCAAAACGAACAAAAAAGTTATAGAATTTAGTAAATCCATTCTTCAGATATCATTCAGAGTACTTAATGTATGACACCTAGTTTATCATTAATAAAAAATACTTTCTTCATAATCTTTCTTGAGAAGATCTATGTAGACAAATTTTGAAAATTAATAGAGTGATTTCCTATATAATGTGTGAAGTTTTGATAAAAATTTCGAAAGGAACAACTGACGTAAACACACATTACGTTATTTTTTTAACTTTTATTAACATTCATTTTAAAAAAATTTATTAATACTACAGATTAGTAATTATTACATTGAATTACTAACAAAATAGGCAACATTATTTTAGACCACAGTAAAATGAAATATAGTTAAAACTAATCTATTGTGATCAAATAGTCAAAATCTGTCAATAACATGTCTTTCCATTACATTTGATGAGAGGAGTGGCTTACAGGAACTCAAGTTACAGAATCAATAAACTAATTGTACCCAGTATTATTGTCTGAATCCATATCAGAAATCCAGTTGCGGCCAGTTACTCGGGGGTCTACTACGATCGCTCATTTCTATTGTACAAAACGTATACGATATTTTGTCGAATACCTAGTACAGGATTAGCAATACACGAGTATAGCAAAGAATAATAAAGTAAGTGTACTTTTGATTGACTACTTCAGTGAAATTATAAGTACTATATATTTTTTTAATCAGCTTTTTAAGGTAATAATTGTGAGTAATGTAATATTCAAAAATAAAAATTGCGTGTCTGGACAACTAACGTCATATACCACCCTAATCGTTTACAGTGAAAAAGCTTTACCTAAAAAGTACTTCAATATGAAAATAATAAATTTATTGAAAGGACCAAATTATACCTGTGTTTTTTTTACCCATTCCTGTAAATTAATTTTGTCTAAACAATACCTTAGAATAGCAAGTAATATATATCATAACATAAATGGAATATTTGCTTTAATGTTATTATTAATGAGATCCCGTAATTTCGACGCGTATAATTGTTAACAAACCGTGAAAAACAGTGTTTAACAAATGTTTTTAAATAAGCCCTAGGAAACTAAATCTAAATAAACATAGTTCAGAATAGTACCCTAGTTCCAATCAGTTTACAGTTGACCGCAGACGGCAGGCCACTCAGAGGGCACTAATTTCGCTCATTCCTTCATTATGGTAACCGATCCAAAATGGTTGAGTCACTTAAACATGTCTATGGAGTTAATTCCTGTATAGCAAGATTTCCAATTCTTTTTATCGTAGTAACAGGTTTGAAAAAAGGATCTTTGTATATAATACGTTAATAAAAATAAATAAGTTAATATGTGATACAAATAATACATAGAAAAAAATCCTCACCCGATACCTTCATATTTTTTAATAAAAATGTTTGCACAATACGAGGAATCGAACTTTCGACCATCGGATGAAAAGCGGTGTACGCATCACATACAGAAACAGCACCACGGACATCATGAGACTACCAATTGTTGCTTGAGAACTACGAGTATGATGTCATAGCTCCTTACCCCGTAAATACATTTACATGTGTCACTGAGACACAACATTCAATGCAAATTGTTTGGCGGTTGAAATATCTGAGACGCAGACGACTTTAAACAAAGTCCAAGGAATGGAACATGAAAAATAAACAAAGGTGTGATCTTTGAAACACGCACGTGAGTGTGTGATTACGATTAAATATTATATTAATGTCCAGTGAGATAAGGCAGTGAAATTACAGGATAAAAAACAGTTGTCTTTTTATTAAATGTGGAATAAGATTATTTGATATACTCTTTGTTTTTTTCATTCAGGATTCGACTAGAGAACTACGAGCAGTGGTGCGCAGTGGATGCCGTAACACAAGGGTGCGCGGGATCGCCAGCAGCTTGCAGGGCAGCGGTGGTAGCCGTGCTCGGCACTCAGCTCCGAGCAGCTTGTGCCTGCCGCGGCACTGACTTCGCTCAGCTATACGACTGTCTCGGCTGGCAGCGACTGTTGTGGCTTAATCCTTGTGTTGGTGAGTATCAATTTTTTATACTATTAGTATACCGGCAGAGAACATCGCGGCCCATCATGGCTCGATAACTATTAATGGCAACATGGTGGTTTACAGAGTTAGAATAAGTGTAAGTCAACACAAATCTTTTTTATGTGTGAATTCATCAGATTTTTTGGTGATGGAAACCCCGATTATAAATTCGTAGAAGAACAGACCATAATATCGATAGTTAGAAACTCTTTTAGTTCGATATTATTAATATAATAAAGTGATAAAACCATCCGATCTTTTTACCCCACAGCTATATTTTCAATTTGCAGCAATTTAAATTAAAGCTATGAGTTTCTATGCATGTGATGTATCTGATGTATTTTCAGATTTCCATCGATATTTCCACACTATTGTTCTAAATATGAAAATATATATCTGTCTGTTTACTTCTTTTCACTACAAAATGTCCTATATATTCCGGAGCAATATTTATGTATAAAACGTTAACCCTTTTTATGTTAATCAGAATTATATTAATCATATCTATTTAACAATTTCACAGTGGAATCTCAAAGCGATTACCACGTCAAAACCTATGGATCCTTGCTCACTACCACACAAATCGACAATGGCATCAGCTACATGACCGTTCCACCGGAGCCCTCGATATACCATCAGACTACCATCCATCAGCACCGTCACACCACGCACCATGGTACACCCCGTGCTGATAATATGCAGGTGAGTTGTTTATCATCATCATTTTATTTGCTAATATTGCTTCAACATCAAAAAATTTGAGGAATACCGAAAGGCCAAATGTACCACATACGTAGGTACCTCGTTTCTTGTAGTTGTAAAATAGCAGTGTATAGCTTTCTAGACTGTAATTATTAAATGAAGGAGGATCGTATCCTTGTATTTTGCTACTGCTATTCTAATGCATCGCTACAGGCACAATCTGCTGAAATCGTGTATCCTCGGAGGTTTGCGACTGCGGGACTCCATCCTAAATCATGTCTCATCTCCACTGAACAAGACGTCCTTGTACCATTGAAATTATTAAATTCTGGTCTAAAAGTATTTAGGTTAACCATTGACATGAAAAACTACTGCGACTTAAGCTCTAACGTTATCTAACGTACGGGTTCAAATCGGTTGAATCGGTAAATGTGCCGATAAAACCTAAACCGCTCTACAGCTCGCCGTCATATATAAAAATTTAGATGTAATTAAATATAATTTTAATTTATTAAACATTCCAGGTGAACCGAGAGCCACTGGGTCCAAAAACAACTATGTCCGAACAAACAGTCGGCCCGAGTGAGGTAGAACAAATCTCCGAGCCGGTGCTAGAGACCACGCCGGACACGACCACGTCGACTACCACCACCACTACTACCACCACCACGACCACCACAACGACCACGACCACGACTACAACGACCCCCCGACCCACGACCACATTAGAACCCACTAAGTACTGCGTGGTGAAGAAACCGGAAAGCGATGATCAGGCGCAGTATATTAAAATGGGAGAGACTAGACGGGTGGGTAAAATTGAGAATTTGACGTTTACAATGCTATCATTACTTCTTTCCGGCTTCAGGATCTTTAGTTACGTCTTTACTATCCTCCTCCTCTAATCCTTTTCCTCATTCCTGAGGATCATGACATACTCGCTCTTGCTGATTACATCCTTCCATCTGTGTCGGACTTTTGAATGATAGAGGACGTCATGGGACGTGGTCCAGCGATGAGCGAATTTGGTCAGACCATCTTATGGGACTACACCGTCTAGTAATTTTGCTTTCTATCTACTGCTCTAGGTTATGATCTACTTTCCGAGCGATGTAATCAAAGAACTCTAATATTCTACGGAGACATTGGTGGAGAGATTGGTTTTTATGTTAAGTTACCGTAGAATAGATATGTTTATGCGGAAAGCAATCCATGGTATTTTCAGCATTTCGCTCCAATACCACATCTCAAATACATCAATGTGATATCTTTATTAAGCTAAATTAAAGTGATAACTGTCAATATAAATCTTTATAACTATCTAGTTAAAGATATTCTTTTACGTATTTGTAATGACAAAGAAGCTAGAAGACAGTTCCGCTGCCCCCTATAAACATACTAAAAGCCACAGATGTCACGATATTATTTGACGGCCGTTACCGTCATGTTTTTTTTCATTATGTCACAAGTTCAAGGGGAGGTGGGAGGTCGAAAAACTGTGATATTATGTAATAAGAGATTGAAAGAGTCACAAAGTTCGTAAGTAAAATACTATGAACTCTACGACCTCTCCCACGCGCCTTAGAGGAGTCGTAAGAATAACACATTAAGGGTAGATAAAAATTATTAGCATTAATGTGACGTAATGTATCGATGGCCATTTAATAAATATATTAAATTATATCACAATCAATCTATTACTGGTTGCAGTTGTACCGTTCAGCAGAACTGGCCGAGTGCACAGATCTTTGTGTGTGCGAATCGTCCCTGCAGGTGTCCTGCAAGGTAGCATGTGTACCACGCGCCCCGTGCTCGTCCCGCCTCGCTCACTACTCACACGCCGCACCCGCCTATCAGGCGTACAGAGGGCGCTGCTATTGTTATTCTGGATCTTTCATCTGTATGAGACCAAATCCAGGTAAGTTACATATATGTAAGTTACACCTAAAATATTTATACGCAAGTTTCTGGCTCGTTCTTCTTGTGACGAGACAACTCTCCGTAACTGAACCGTCCAGTACAGCTAGTTACTTCAGTTTCGAAGACTGGCAAAGAAACCCATCTGGTTCAATTTTATCCCTCGTACAAAATCAAAATTAATCTTAGATCTAAGTTCCGACACTTATCTTACTAATATTATAGACGCGAAAGTTTGTGCGTATGGATGGATGTTTGTTACCCTTTCACACAAAAACTACTAAACGGATTTTGATGAAACATTACTGTAATATAGATATACATCAGAATAACACATAGGCTATAAATTTCACGCGGCTGTAACCACTGGTACAGCTGGTGATAAATAAAATCTATTGTCTGTCCAAAACACATATTGTTTATCATTATTATTTAGCTACATATTGATAACCTCGATGATCTAGCAATATAGCACATCGCTTTGTTTCCCATAGTCCCGATGTCGATTCCTCGCACTGTACACAACATGTGTATTGATGAGTATCATTGTTTATAGGTCTGGGTGTTTTCTATTATGTATGTATTTACTCAAAAATATATCTAAGTATTTATATCAGTTGTCTAGTATGCATAACAAAAGCTATGCTTACCTTGGGACTAGATAGCATTGTGTGAATTGTCCAGGGATATTGTAATTATTATATATTTTTGAAATTCCAGGAGAATACAAGCTTCCTGAAGGCGTCTACCTCTTGCTCGGGTTTAGCGCGGTCGACGAAGCCCTACTCCGGCCCCACACTGGCCTCGGTGCCGAAGATGCCGTCCGTCTCTTGCAGCAGTATCTTAATGGGGTACATAGTGAAGGAGTGAGTTGTAATCTTAATCTTAATCAATATTTAGAGAAATACTTTATAGGGTATAAATTATTACCCTTCATTATATTACTAATTAGCAGTTATACATTTTCATGAAAAGTTATATAATTTATGTGAATACAACAAGCAGATTTTATTATAAGGAAAGTAAGCGGAACCATTTTACTCATTTAACTATTTTACCGTTTTAAGAACTATATATATATATATATATATCTCACAAATAACTCACAAAGTTTTGAACACCCGAGCGAAGCTAGGTCGGGCCACTAATATACTCTTAAGAGAAAATGAAGTATTTTCAAATGAGCCCATTGTTTTTATACGTGTGCACTAATATAATTTATGGATCTAAATATTTCTATCAGATGTCTAGTACCCATAACTTAGGACTAGAAGGTACTGTTGTTCAGGATTGGCCAGGTTTGAAAATAATTGTAATAACCTCAACAATACCTTTGACTTTTTTGATGATACGACGAGTATTTCATTGGCTTATTGTAGACAGAAGAAAGCTTTCTTCTGTCTATTTTATCGTCATTAAATAGTCATTAGTAACTTTATAGTCTTTAAATAAAGGGTCTATAAGAGAGACGAATATAAAATATAATAATTAAATAATTTATTATTATATTTCACTTATATAAACTCATATGTTTACTAAAATCTTTTTACAGACAAATTGTACATTGACGTTATTCAACATCAGCAACGAGAATGTCATCATATCTGCCAGCGTGCCGCCTCGCGAGCAGGAGTTGCTTAGAGATGCTGGAGAAGCACTCCTCGACAGAGAAAAGGTACCGTTTGTACGTCACAAACGCACCCAAGCATATCACATCTTCGTCAGAGGAAGTTCAAATGTTACCATCAGACAGTATTTGCTATAAAGTGACACAAACACACTTACGAAAGACGACAAACGTCACCTATATACATGAACTACTGACAACTGTCCTGTGATACCCATGACACATATTTTGCGTTGCCATTTCAAAAGACTAAGTTGACAACTAAATAACAATAATACATTCCTGACATTTCACTTTACAAAGAAAATAGCTGTTACCATAAAGCAGCATACGGTTTACCAATAAAATGTTAATTGTTTCTTTTAAATTTATGTAAAGAATATCACATTTACAGGAGGAGTGCATCGATGTTCTTAAAGTGATCAAAACTCGCATCAACTCGCAAAATGAAGACATATCCTCGCATCTACTATTATCTATATTCAAGATCGCCGAGGTAGACGTTATTTACCCTACCCCTCCCAGTTCCGCTTTCACCCCTCACCATCCCATACCAATGTTTTACATTATCATCATTCTTGTCACACTCGTGTACAACTACGAACATTTCTCTTTCCTCAATCTTATCAATATCGTCAATTCTATTTCGAATTTATTCAGCAACACCGCCGAATCTATTTCCTTACACATTGTTGCTTTTGTTACTCAGAGATATATTTTGAAGAACATCAATTTTGTATCTATTTACGATGAATTTATAAATAGTGTAGTGAATATTGTTAATACGGACACTAGGCACTATGCACTTGCTTTAGGTGATGCACAAATACCTACCACAAATGATATTGAAGTAGTTGTAAGTAAAATAGGTGTAAATAATCATAAGGAAATGATACATATCGTAAAAGCTGTGAGTACTACAATATTTACTAATTTTAATGAACTTGTTGCCGGTGCAATTATACTTAAATATTTTTCTAGACATGTGTATTACGAAATTGGATGTACTATAATTAATACGATGCTTTTTGATGATTTCCGTTTTGAAAATATCGCGTCCTCTTCTTATGGGATTATGGAATCCACTAGCTTAGGACTGACTCTAGCAGTAGTATAAAGACTGAGACGTTAACTGAACATATCATAGTTAATTGTATTCCGTTTTGTTCTTGACTAGTAGGTACTGGTGCTTGTAGTGGATCTTAAAGGCTGGGTTTTGTAAATAAGTGTATTACGCCTTTTACACTGTTAGGTTTTCCGTTTATAACTAACTATTGATACATTTCCTGGGGTGTTTCCTAGCACACACACAGATCATTGGTTAAGATAACATAAGTTGTTTATAGAAATCCGTGGCTAGCCCTAAAAATTAAATTAATAAAACAGATACAGATATGTCTCTAGTGCTAAGTAATCGCTTTATTCGTAGCCATACAACTGTATGACTACGCTTTTGCCTTTTCGTTAAAGTTGTGAAGAGTACTAAATAAAAAAAATATTTTTCTTTTTCTTTTTATGTATAAGTTCTCCTATATGTATAAGGTATATTTATTTTCATGCCAGTCAAGACAAATTTTTGTTATGTTAAAATAAATTCACTATAATTTTACCTTATCTCATCCCATCATATTGAATTCAATTATTTATACTTGTTACGATAATTTGTTAATTTAATATTATATTAACATAAAATTCTAGTAACATATAGGTACTTCTAATGAAATAAAGGGGTATTTAATAATAGTAATAATAATTTATATAAATATACATAACTATTCGACAGAACAATATATTAAATATACAGGTCAATTAATTTTAAATAACTCATGTCCATTTGTTTTTCCGAACCTGTGATCTGTGTTTGTGGCAAAATATATGTTACATTTACAGTAGTCATTCTCAATAATCTATTATCACGTCAATCTTCATCATTCATACGTCGCCGGATGTCAGTCACATGATTAACACTTCAATTGTTACAATAATTACCAGAAGACCATTGTTGATTGGATATGAGTAGATACGGCGCGGTGGTTTATTTTTTTAACTATTTACGGCACTTTGATATTTTAATAGAATTAAAACATTTTAACCATAACACATTTCCTCGTCGTCTTTTCAATCTTCATTACAACCGTCTCTCTCACACTCCTATCTTCTATGTCTCTCATTCGTTTATCTTTGGTTACACTCGCGTCTCTCATGCCACCTCGCTACAGTAGGTCTTGTTCACCTGTTACCTATCTCACTCCCACAGAGATTATTGAGAATGACTGTTACAATCCGATATTGTAGGACCTTGCCTTTCTGTTAGTTAGACAAACTGTACGTAGCAGTTTAACGGTCAATGTGAATGCACCATTAGGCGATGCAATGGCGGACAAAATAATAAAATACTTAAATAAGTCTCCTTTACGTATTTTTTTTATATATTTTGGTTTTTAAATCTATGTTTGTTGAAATTGTTTTATGTTAAATTTTTATTACAAAACATTAACTAAATCATAAAATTTATAGTCAATATTTAGTAATACTTCGTTATTAGAAGCATTTATAATACAGGGTTAGTCGTAAATGGTATACCAAGTGAAAAACCATAAAATTGAAAAACTTTACCCTAGAAATACGATGGAAAATTTAAAATTATTTTAATACTTTCCACACACACACCGCGCGGTTACGTGATCAATTCAGTATTAAATTTATTTAGTTCAAAATGTATTATCAGATTTCTACTCTATTCCTTGATGACAATGGTTCATTTTGCTGAGTTTCTACCTTTATATTTGGCCCTTTACGACTATTCCTGTATGCTTACCTATACGTACTAGATGAGAGAATACTATACATTCTAGTGCAATAACTACACTTAGTATATATTATTTATAACGTGTATTAAGTAACACTAGATATAAGAAATATCCAAAGAGCTTCGTCATTAAAAAATATTTCATAACAAATTGATGACATTCTAGAATGAAAATCATTAAAATATGTAAATTATAATATAGACCTACTTTAATTATCCTTATTGCAATCACATAGGGTTTATTTTCGTATAATTATTGTTTCTGGTAGATCGAATAGTTTTTTTGTCCGCCAGTGTATTATAGTTACGTTAAGTAGACGACACTTAGAATATATGTATTTCTGGGACATCACGTCATAGGGTACGTAATGTGTTAAATTGGTAAAATGAGAAGCTTTAATTTGGAGTAGTTATAGATTCTTGTGTTCTGTGAGAGTTTTAACGTTTACGAGTAGAGACAGGCGCTGTTAATTGTATAGATGACTATGTAAAAAGATCTGACTGTACTTCGCTGGTAGCTTGTAAACGATTCAAAAGAAGGCAACAGATTTTATTTTTAGTTAATAATTTAAATTTTTTATTCCTTGTTATTTGTTATTTCAGTAATATTTTACATTGTTAAATATTCGTTAATACGTTGTATTAAAAAAACTGTTTTTTGTTTAAAATTGTAAGATTTAATCAAATATTTGTAAATACAACAGCGTGTAGTATATACAAATATAAATATTAAGGAGATTTCCTTTCGGGTTTAGTTGTAAAATTATTATTTTATTTTATGTCTATTCATATATCATCCACAATAGTAACCATTTACTATTAGAAGGGCCATATGCCATATGAGCTTTCTCAATGATATTTTTTTATAATTATAAAATACTTCGTAGTATTTCGTAATGGTATGAAATATATTTGTCTAATCTCATATCAATATCAAATAACAATATGTCATTAAATTTAAAAAAATATAATACAATGACATAATTGGAAATCTCCCTATATCAAAAGCATAAAACAAATTATATTGTTTTATTATAATTATCAAATAATTATGAAGAGTCCCGAGCGTAAAAATAATCACATGTGCACTGAAAAGCTTTCATGCTTAGTATATTATTATCATTTATGATTTTCTATCAACTTTGATATATATATTTTAATAATTGTACTACTTTAAAGAGATTGTCAATTCGACTTTACACTGCTGTAAATTTTAATTTAAAACTAATAATGTCGAGCATAATACGAGTGTGACAATGTAGCTAATTAATTTTTATACTCTACACTACTACTACATTACTTTTCGATATAAAGTTAAAATTTTCTACAAAATATACCCTTATTAAATTATTATTATATAATAAAGTAAATATATTTAAAGGCTATAAATATATCTACAGATATTTGAGATGCGTAAAAAGTAAGTATTTTGTTTTTTTGTTAAACCTTTATATTATTGTTATTGTTAAAGACTTCTTGGAAGGGTATTGTTTTTACATTACAAGTTTATTACTCATATCAAACAGAAGATATTTAGAGGTGCAGATATATTCCCATAGCCTCTATCCAGTATAAGGATGAGTGCATAATCAAATCAGCTACCGGATTAATCCAGGGGTCTTTCTACAAGATTAGAAACCCTAATATTAACCCATATACTCGAAACTCAACGATATCAATCTATCTAAATTGTTTCGAGTAGATACTACTTTAAGTACTATAAACTATAGTGCATAAAGTAGTATCAAACGCAAACGTAAATAAAAAATCGTATCTGTATACGGTCACTGTTGACCGGATTAATTACATTATGAATAACAAAACCGATCTATTTGGCTATTTTATGACGAGTTTTCGTATATATATATATTTCATATACGTAATAATAGAATATATAACCAAGGTAATATATAGAATCGCGCTCGAATTTCCAATTAAGATCTATACTGTAAAATGATAATGACAATCGAGATACTAATTTTCTTTATTTCTGATACATTTTGCTTATAAAATATTGATATTAATACAATTT
Source organism: Achroia grisella (assembly GCF_030625045.1). Lineage (NCBI taxonomy): Eukaryota > Metazoa > Arthropoda > Insecta > Lepidoptera > Pyralidae > Achroia > Achroia grisella. The sequence continues at coordinate 1,238,247 of NW_026712590.1, forward strand.
AAACGAGAAATCCATATATATTTTCGGCACAATTGTAGTTAAATTGACGATCTATTTAAAGTGGCCGATACTACTTAAGCTATCGAGTTTATATTGAGGAAATGGTAATATTTTCTCAAATTTCCTTCTAAAGATACATATCAACAAAGCTCAATTTTGTACCTATTGTATTCTAGCATTAGATGTTGCAAAGCAAACGTGGCATACATTTTATGTAGCTTAGATTATAGAAAAAAAGTAGATATAATATCTAATAAATTTACAAAGAAAATAGGACGAAATATTTCTAATTTGAATGTTGATATTCTGTTGTAGTTGTGAATAAACAATGTCGTCGTATATCTTTTTGTATTTGCTAAAGTTTTATATATTTAAATGAAATGTATAAAGAATTTACAGGTACTCAGTTCTTCTTTTAAGACGATGTTGAAGTTTGGAATTATAGATTATAAAATATGTAACAGACGGTGTAATGTCATACGTCCCTTTTATTATGAATATTATTTGTACAAATGCACGCCTTACGCCTTTCATGTAAATAATTTATATATAATAGTTACCTAACAGTTATACAGACATAGATTATATATATATAATTTGTAGGTATAATTGATTTATTGTATGCACTAATAAATAAATATTTTGTTAATTATACATTATTAACACTGAATATATATAATTGGACAGCAATTAGCGATTGCGTATATAATTCTTTCCGAAAGAATTAAATTTCTTTTGTAAATATTATAAATAATTTAATTTGTTTTAAGTATCGTTATATTCTTTAAACTGTAAGTTGGCACGTATCGCTAATAGCCTTCCACTTGTATGAAGGATATAAAGAGCAAATTATTGTTATTTAATTTATAAATTAATCAATATACATATCAATAAAATAGGTAAATACTCTACTTATAAACACTTACAATTTTTATATCTATTTTTATTATCTGTATATTGGCCATCTTCATCAGAGGCAGACAAAATATAATCAGATACTAGCTATGCAGTGTTTTTCACACTTAAAATACAATAACAATTTGTAAGCTAAATAATTAAACCTAGTGTTTTAAAAAAAACACGACCTGTGTATGGGTTTAGCCATGCCAGCTCTGATCTCTAAGGTAACCTAACTGAACCTAAGAAAAAAATATCTAAATACCAACTAAGATATTTAATAGGGTAGGGTAGGTAAGGGTACTATAGGGTGTAACCGTTTTGTAGGAAAAAAATAATCGGGGTAATACTACGGGTATAGTTTGCTAGTTACATATTTTGGACTGCTGCCCCATCCTGAGCCCATGGCTGGTACACCCATAGACTTGTGTCACTGCTTTTAAAGACATATTACATTGAATTGTATTTATTTATTGTAAAGCAGTACCAACAGAAATGTGACTATTTCTTATACCTAGAGTTTCCCTCTTAAAGGTCGCAACACACAGTTTGAGAAACACTGTTTTACTCATAATATAGTCTCTATCATTGCTACGTCTATTTCATACTACATTAATGGTGTAGTCAGAATAATGTACGAAACACATAAAATATTTAAGTCCAAAGAAATTAGTGTGAATCCGGGCTTAGATAAATGCTGAAATTATATCAACGATGATTAATGTCATCAATCTATCAATTTGGGTAATACATTTTGGGAAGAACAAAATTCAAGCCCCTGCTTATGAATAACTTATATTCGTAGGTCCCTTCTAATTTATCTCTTTGTTTATATTTACGTCAGGTATCTTTCTGATAAATAAAACAAATTATATATTACAATTCACATACAACACAATGTTATTTTCACATATTTTTAACATTATTAAAAATATGTCACTTTTCCTAAAGTATAAAACTTCTGTAAAAAAATTATGTTAAAATACTACAGAAGAAATACTTAATGTTATATTTTTAAGATTTTCTTTAGCCTTCTGCCCATCATGCGACTGTGTAACTATAAACAATACATATAAAGACGAATAATTTCGTAGCCAGATATAAAAATAAAATACCTTTGCTTACAAAAATATCCCAGAATTGTACGTAAAAATTCAGTTAACAAACAAATTGTAATATACTAAAAATTACGATTGCTTTGTTTAATTAGAAATGGATTGCAATATTTCATGTTTAAAGGTTTTTATATTTAATGTTATAAAACTTATACACAACTTTTTATGCATAACATAAAATGAAGATTTACTAATAAAAACAGATGTAATGTCTAAAAAACCTTTCATCTTCATCATCATTATATGCTTTAATCAGATTTAATTATTATGGATTAATCTGCAAAATATAATTGTCACAATTATATTTTGTAACAGTTCAAAACTGTTTTAACATCTTTAATAATTATAATACAAATATTATTATTGAAACGGCTGTTTAATTAATTAAAAGTAAAAATTAATTTGATTAATTCGTAATGCTAATAAATTCATTCATACCACTGATTATATAATATTACATATTAATACTAAATTAAAATGTCGCATAATGTGCAGAAGGGCGTAACTAAAAGTTACTGATTTGTTGTCGCTTAATAAACTATGTTTGGTGTTAGTCGAGTATCTGTGACCGCGACATAGTAGAATATATAGCAATATGTTCATAGTAGAAACGTTTAATACCGGTTTGGAAATGTGTTAAATACAGCAACACTAAAGTGTTACAAGTACTAACTAAAGTTGGTACCCAAATTTGTATACTTGCGTACTACAGATAGGATCTGTTCAATTAATTAGTATTATCATAGAAAAAGTAATTAAGTAGTAGTAATATAGTACATGGTATTATATAAATATGAAGATTTAACTTTTGTATATAAATTTTCAATTGCAAATTTCCCATTACTATTTTTTTTAGTTCTGATAGAAGACTACTTTAATTCTAGGCTATGTAATAACTAATACTACTAATATTTGTAGTAATATTACATATTATTTGCTTTTGGTCCATATGTGTTTCATAAAAAAACATAACAAACTCACTGCGCCCGTTAATATGACGGACGTTTAAGTAAAAAATAAAATATAAAGTAAAGAATATTTGTTTCTTTAATTAATTAAAGAAACAAATATTCTCCTCTTCATATTTATACTAATATTATAAGGGCTTCTGTCTTTTATCTTTTCACGACTAAATGGCTGAGCTTATCATAATGAAATTCGACTAGAACATAACGACTTTCGACTACAATAAATCACGGAGATGGACACTATCATTAATCCAAAGGAGCAGATCTGCTCTACTCCTTTGGATTATCTGTTATAGTGAAAAACGAACGAAAAACAATCTATTTCCTATAAATCTTATTCTTAATTACCTTACTCTCCTAGTTCGGTACTGAAAGAAAGAACGAAAGTAATAAATGATGTAATACGTCTATACTAATATTATAAAGTTAACGATTATGTTTGGTGAACGCTTTACGCTGAATTCGAATTGAAAAATGTCTACCTAATTACATTACAGTTATCCAGTACAGCGTCATCTAACGTAAAAAAAGGTGAAATAATCCCGTCAAACAATAATTAATGTACGATAGCCGACTTATTAAGGAAGGCTATAATCTATTACTATATAACGTCATCGCCGGCAATAGTCGCCAACTGGAGCGCAGCTTCTAAAAAAACAAAAATGTTCCAAAAACGGGATCGTTTATGTGACGCAGACGAAGTCACGCAGTACAGCTAGTATGCTAATAATTATTAAGTCAATTCAAGACATGTGTTCATTTCATATGTAAATTGAACATTGTTTCTAATAACTTTGACTATAACCATTTTCCAAACCGATATTGAAATTAAACAAATTGTATTCGTAAATACAGCACAGTAGTGATATGCGTAACTGAGCTTCAGAAAGAATATATCATTGTTTTATACACACTATTATAATAATTATAATAATATATTGTATTAATTTATCCCACTGTCCTTTGCGATGTGGTATATTACTTCATTTTGTTGTAGCTAAATAAAGTGATTCATAAAAAAATTGCATTAGTCATTTAATTAAAGAGTTTTTCATGGATTTCGATGGAATGGTTCTCCCGCGTTGACGATATACGCTGGCGAGTCAATAGTAGGTGATAAGCTAATGGATAAATATTATCATTGTGAATTCACCAGCATTAATGCGTATCAACCAAGAAAACCTACCTCCAAAAAGGTATGAAAACAAACTACTACTAAACCATTATTTAAATTCTGTGAAGAACGGAACAAAATACTGCTTAAAGCATTATTTAAATTCTGTAAAGACCGGGAATGATGTCGATAAAGCAGTTTAGTTAGAGAGTAGTGTACTAAATACCGCCATCTAGTGTGGTTATTGACAACATGTTTGTTCTAAATAAGTCCAATGAGAAGTAAAATGGAACAAAAATAACATAATCTATGTTTATGGTATAAAGAAGAAACACTAATGTAAAACAAGCATAAATATTTATTGTTTTCTCAAACAGAAATGCAATTATTTAACAAAATTATTTAAAAATCAGTCTCCGAATGGCACTAGCAAACTATCATAATCTTTGGAAGGTTTCATACAAATATATATATATATATATATAATTATATAAATACATTTATCTGTATTATTAGGATTATTAGGATATTTATTTATCTTTCGCCTTATCATTGGTATTCTCGCTTTGGTCCTTAATTTCTTTCCTGACGGGACCGGTCTGCGTAATTGGCACATTCCTCTCTCCCTTGACGCCTTCTGGAATCTTCCTCGGCGCTGTGATGGTAAGCACACCGTCAGAAGACAGCTGGGATTGTAGGGTCTCTGGCTCTGTACCCTTCGGCAACGCATACCTTCTCACGAACTGTCTGGAGATGTAACCATGGTCGTCCTTCTTTTCTTCGTGCTTCCCTTCCACCACTACATACCCGTCCACCGTCTTCACAGAGATCTCCTCTGGTGCGAAATGCTGTACATCCAAGTTGATCTGCAGTTTGTCCGGGTCGGCCTTAATACTGGATCCTATGTCTCGCTGCGCAGCTGCCAAGTGTCGCCAGGGTCTGTAGTACTCTTGAGTCAAAAGAGGACCAGCGGCCACGGTTAACAAGTCTTGTGGCGTTAGACCTAGACCGAAATGCTGGTCAGCAAGCCGGCGTGGACGCCCGAAGCCCCAATCGTCGAAGAAGTACGGTAATAGAGACATTTTAACAAATTGAAACCCGAAATTTACTCAAAGACTAAGAACTGAGAAATTTCACTGTACTGTTTTACTCTACCGTCTATATCGTATCGCTTGATTATTTTCAATGTTCGATTCGAATCCTGCCGCTGCTTATATACGTTGCACGCCATCTAGTGTCGCGTAGAAAATACGCGAAACAAATACTTTAGCACGTTCAGAAGTGCTCAAATTCCTGGGTCGTAAAATAAATCTAACATATCTCAATTATATTAATACTCGGTAATATTATTTTTTCGAAATGTTTTATAAAGACAAAAAGTAAGTAATTACTAAAAAAGTGTTTACCAAGTGTTTGCATTTTTTCTTTATTCTAAAGATATTTTTATCATTTTTGTAATATGTACCTATTTTCCAAGTCAATTTCAAATCATCAAATCACTGAAATACAAAAAATATATATTATTACTACCCAGCGATACTACACTGCCTTTTCCTACCTGTACAGACGTCGTGATTATAATGGGGCATGAGGTAGTGATGCCTAGAGAAGATAAAAACTAAGTAGTTGAAGATATTATTTCTTTGATTGTATTCAACATTTGTTTTATTTAATGTCCTAATGAACACCATTTCGAACTCATTTTTGAAACAAAAATCTTCAACCGTTTGAGCTGAAATTTTGTGTATACGTTTAGTTTGGACAATAATGTCAGCTGTGTTAAGTTACTATAAATCCAATATACCAGAATAATGAAGATGGAGAACGAGTTATTTTTAATAGTTTCAACAATATGCGTAACCAAAATACTTGCTGAGATTTATGAGTGGGATTTAATAAAAAAATAAAAATGAGATTAAAAGTAATGTAAATCTATTTTTAAACCAAACTTTTAATTAAGGACGCTAAAAAGAATAGAATATAGAATACTATTTCTATTCTTTCTACATATCAGTATTATTAGACTTGTGATTGCTCAGAAAACATAGAATATATATTATTAATGACAACTAACATTAAAACCATATCACACCGTCACATAAACCAATGCGGTCCGCGAGTTGAGTGACTCTGCCTTTACTAGAACCAACGAGATTGCCACCGAACCCCGCTGCGTCTCTTCCCCTAGTCTGGAATAGTCGACAATGCATTCGTTGATACTGTATGCATTTTCTAGAATATTTTAGGCGTGGTGCAAGGTCGTTACTTTGACTTTGGATTTTAATTACTTTTAATTAGTACTTAGGGATATATATTTTCTATTTCTACAAAAGACATTCTAGGTTCAGTATTCCTTTATTTGCAAATTACATACCTAGGGAGGTATTTATAATATTGTTTTTTAAATATACGATGATCATTATTTTTTTGTTTTAATTTTACGGTTAAGGGGTTTAATAAATAAATGAGTATCAAAATTATTTATTGCTTATTTAATACCTATATACATTCCTATAACTATTTACTTATATAGGTATTGAAATAATTAGAGTTATTTAAAAAAATATCAAATAAAATATTTGTTATAATGATAAATACTGTTATTATATTTTAATACTTTTATTGTAGCAGAAGACATGACATTGTACAAGCAAGACATTTTCTATTAATCTCTGTTCAGTGTTTACTAATCTATATAATTCTAACACTTGTTACATCCCCCTTCCTTCACAATAATGAACTTAATAAACATGATCTTTTAAATAACTTGGAGGTTTTACTATTCTACCTGACCTAGTGGTAAAGTAATGATTTTCATTATTGTGACTTTCAGTTTGAACTTGTAACTCAATATTATTATCTTTAATTACAGTTTGCTCTTTATCATCACAATCTTTACTTTGACCACTATCACAATCTACATCTATTTTCCTTTCTTTTTTAATAATAAGCTTAGACTGATCTTTACAATTATGCAAATACTTTCTATTTCTATCTAGCATTTGTCCATTTTCACACATTACTTTATATGAATTAGGTCTATAATCTTTTCTAATTATTTCAGCATATGTAAAAGGCTTTTTATCACATTCTAATATAACTTTTTGCCCAATGCTCAATTCTGGTAACTTTTTAGTGTTTTTATCAAAATATTTTTTCTGTCTAAAACTGTTTTTGTACAATTTAGTCTGTATTCTTATATTATCATTACTTGGACATAAATATTGTGGTAATAAACCTTGAACATTTCTATTCATTAACAATTCAGAAGGAGTTTTATTCTCCATTTCTACTTTAGGAGTATTTCTGTACTCTAATAATGCTAAATACTTGTCTTTCTTTTCATAATCAGCTTTTTTAAACAAATTTTTAACCGTTTATATCTCTCAGCAAGACCATTTGACTGAGGAAATGTAGGACTACTAGTTCTGTGAGTAAAATTCCAATTTTTTGTAAATTCTCTAAACTTTTGATTACAAAAATTTGTACCATTATCCGAATATAAAATATCAGGAATACCAAATCTAGCAAATACTGATTTAAATGCAGCAATTGTTACTTCTGCAGATAAATTACTTAAACTTATAATTTCAAAGTATTTACTGTAATGATCTACAATAATTAGAAATGGCTTTTCCTTATAATAAAAAACATCACTTCCTAAAACTGACCATGGCTTATGAGGCATGTCTCTTATGGTCATAGGTTCTTTACTATTACGTTTTTTAAATCTACAACATGTATTACAATTCTGTACCTTATTTTCTATCTCTTTATTCATATGAGGCCAAAATATACATGATCTAGCTCTAGCCTTGCATTTTTCAATACCTAAATGATTGTAGTGTAACTGTTCAAGCATATTTTGTCTCATTGACATTGGTATTACTACACAGTTATTTTTAAATATTAAATCATCATATACAATAAGTTCTTCTTTGAATGTACAATAATCTCTCAAACTGTCTGGTACTTTCTCTATATTATCTGGCCATCCTTCTATAATATATTTTGTTAATAAATTAAATTCCTTGTCATTTTCTGTTTCTTTCTTAATTTCTTCTAATCTACAAGATTTAACTGGAATATTTTCTATAATCATACCTACCTGTGCCTCTATTTCTTTTTCCTTAATATCATCATTACTTTTAATATAATTCCTAGATAATGCATCTGCAATTAATAACTCTTTTCCAGGCCTATACTTAACATCTATATCATACTTTTGTAAATGCAATCTCATTCTCTGTAACCTAAGTGGAACATCACATAACGATTTTTTAAAAATAGTCTCTAAGGGTCTATGATCACTCTCTACTTGTACTCTTTTCCCATAGATATACTGATGGAAACGTGTGCATCCAAAGACAATTGCTAACATTTCTTTTTCTATTTGTGCATATACTTTTTGTGTCTCGGTCATTGCCTTTGAAGCATAAGCAACAGGAAGATTATTTTGCAACAATACTGCACCTAATGCATCTTTAGACGCATCAACTGATATCTTACAGGACTTCTCCGGATCAAAATATTGTAAAACTGGTGCTGATATTAATATTTCCTTTAAAGTTTTAAATGCTAATTCCTGTTCCTTACCCCATCTCCACTCTAAATCTTTTTTAATGAGTTTTCTTAAAGGTTCACATGTTTGTGACAAGTTAGGTATAAACTTTGCTACATATGTTATCATTCCTAATACAGTTTGTACCTCTTTTACATTTTTAGGTTTATCTAAACAGATTATAGCATTAATTTTCTGAGGATCAGGTTTAATCCCATCCTTTGACAATATATGACCAAGATAATATATTTCTTTTACTCCAAATTGACATTTATTTAAATTTAATATAACACCATTTTCTTTCGCAGTATACAGTACCTTATTTAAGATAAAATCATGTTCCTCTTTATTCTTAGCATATATAACTATATCATCTATAAATACTTCACAACCTTGAATATTTTCAAACAATTCTTTGAAGTGCCTATGAAAAATTTCTGGAGCAGAACTTATGCCATATGGAAGTCTCTTAAAATAATATCTTCCAAAAGGAGTATTAAATACACACAACTTAGAACTAGCTTCTGATAGCTTAATCTGAAAAAATGCTGCTGTTGCATCTATTTTGCTGAATATAGACGCTCCCGTCATTTTAGAGGACACCTCTTCAAATGTGGGTAACTTAAAATGTTCCCTTTTTATACAATTATTTAAATTGCCTGGGTCCATACATATTCTTAACTTACCATCTGGCTTTTTAACAATAACTACATTACTGACATAATCTGTGGGTTCTGTAACTTTATCTATGATACCCATCTGTACCATTCTATCTAATTCAATCTTTAATGGCTTATGTAATGCAATTGGTACCCCTCTACAGGGTTCAATGCGCACCTTCTTTTAGCTTAATATATATATATATATTTTATTTGTATCAAATATCTGTATATACTTATTTATTATATCATGACACTGCATATTTTTATTACATATTACTTGCCTCAGATATTTACGTTCAAACAGTTTTAAATGTTCCATAGTATTCCAACCTAATATTGGTGTACAATTTGCTTTTACTACTTGAAATTTCAAATTAACTTGCCTATTATTGATCAGTTTACATCTCAAGTCTATAAAACCTAAACTATTAATTTGTGACCCGTCATAATTATGTAACTTAATATTATTACTTTTAATCATTGTATTACAACCTAACTGCTTAATAATTTTCAATGGTATCACATTACAATCAGATCCTGTATCTAACTTAAAGTCAATAATTTTGCTTCCTACTTGAAGAGACTCAAATAAATCACTTTTATTTAACCTCTATAGAACTAATCACAATGTCAGATGATACGGATTCATTTATCACTTGCACTTTATTTCTATTTTTACACACTCGCGCGAAATGACCACGACGTCCACACTTTCTACACTGTAGATTGTATGCTGGACATTTATACCCATGACTATAACCACACTTATAACACAAACTATTTTTCTTACTTGCATTATGTATTGATACCTCAGCTTGTCTACCTTGTGCTGTTTGACTTTTTCCCTTTGTCTGGCTCTTGTTGTACTCATACTTACTGCTTTTCTTTATTTCTGCTACCTCTATTTTCTCTTTTTCAAATTTCTGCATCTGTATACAAGTTATTTCGAACGTTTTACATATTTGTATACATTTATTTAGATCAAGACCATGCTCTTTTAATAATCTTTCACGTAGGCTCTTTTCTCTTATTCCTCGAATAATCTGGTCCCTTATTAAACTGTCTCGCAGTGACTCAAAATTACAATCATTGCTCAATATACGTAATTCTGTTACGTAATCGTCGATACATTCGTCTTCCTTCATAACTCTACTGAAGAAAATATGTCTATTCATAGACTCATTTTTCTGTGGTATGAAATAATTATCAAATTTCTTTATTAGGTCATCGAACTTTGTAGAAGAGGTTAAATCAAAAGTATTATATATTTGTATTACCTCGTCACCTATTGTGTGAAGAAATAATGCTATTTGTCCCTCATCATTCAATTTTACATCAGCTCCTGACGCTTTCACATATAACTGATATCTTTGCTTAAATCTTTTGTAATTTTCGGCAATGTCGCCGGTAAACGACAATGATGGCGGCGGCTTCAACATATCCATATTTTTTGGTTTACTTACTCAATATCACTTATTTATTATCACTCTCTATCACTTTTTTCAGTCTAAATTATCGACTGCGCCATGTTATAATGATAAATACTGTTATTATATTTTAATACTTTTATTGTAGCAGAAGACATGACATTGTACAAGCAAGACATTTTCTATTAATCTCTGTTCAGTGTTGCCATACTAATCTATATAATTCTAACACTTGTTACAATATTGGATTCACCCGTATTTCATGAATTGATTTTATTTTACAGCTTTTGTATGTTATATATTACGTGCTAGCTCCAAAATCGTAAATAAATAGGTACTTACATTATGTTAACAATATGAATGGATATTGATGTTTATTTTTCAATCAAAGACTAATATTTCATTAAATAATATTATATTTGCAAATACATTTAATTATTACCCATGTACAGGTGATTAAAAATTGCTTCAGTTTAGACATATAGATTTACTATATTTTACTATTTTACTATATTTATATATATATATATATATATCTTATAAATTGTAAGGGTTAAAAGTGGTAAACAGGGTTGTAAGGGGTTAAAATTGGGAATGAACAATTGTATGAATGAATCATCATTTTTGAAGCTAGAAGCTTAAAACTTATTTTTGAGGCTGCTAATGAATAATAAATTATTTATTTATTTTTCATTCAAAGTTGACATTCAAAGTTTTTAAAAATTTTACCCTTAGGGGGGGTAAAATAAAATAGGGGATGAAAGTTTTTAACTATTATTTATATATGTATAAATTCAAATTATGCTGCTAATGATCTTTATAAATGAAGTTATGCGCCCTTTTCATTTGGTAGATATATTTCATGTTTTCCACAGAATATTTATTATCATCTAAAACTGCATAGGACGTTAAAAACGTAGATAATATTCGTATAATATTATCAAAAAATATACGTATCTGAAATTATTTCTCAGTATAGTCTACAACATTCGCGAAATATCGATTAAAACGTCACGAAAATATACACGTCACATGCGCGCCAATTGCATTTTCGAGAAGTTTCTACTCTACGCTAGATGGCGTTTACCGCCGGGCGTCGAGTTCATATAAATATGCCTGATAGCGGTGGCTGGCATTGCATTCAATAACAAGCAAGTGTTGGTAAACATTGCAAGCGCTGAACTATTACGCTAACAAGTTCTCGTGATTATCACAACGTACCTAAAACGTGAAAACATACAATATGTCACTACTACCTTTCGTGTTCGGTTACGAATCACCTCGCAGTCACCGTTATTGGCCTAGACGTCTCCTCGACCAAGACTTTGGTCTATCATTAACACCGGAGGATCTGCTCACCACCGTTCAATGTCCTTTGATATCTCAAGACTACTACAGACCATGGAAACAAATAGCTGCCGCCGCTCGTGACATCGGTTCTAGTATTAAGGCCGACAAGGATAAGTTCCAGGTGAATCTTGATGTGCAACATTTCGCGCCTGAGGAGATCTCTGTGAAGACCGTGGATGGGCACATCGTGGTGGAGGGGAAACATGAGGAAAAGAAAGACGAGCATGGATACATTTCCAGACAGTTCGTGCGGCGGTATGCGTTACCCGAAGGTACCGAATCAGAAACTGTGGAGTCACGACTTTCATCTGATGGCGTGCTTACAATTACTGCACCAAGAAAGACACCAGATGCTATTAAAGGAGAGAGGAAGGTACCCATCGCGCAGACTGGTCCTGTCAGGAAGGAAATAAAGGATCAAAACGAGCCGGCACTCGTCGAGAAAAAGTAAACTTTGCGTTATTTTACAATATTCGTATATTTTTGAGACTGATTATTGAGTAATTAGTGGTCATAAAGTGTTTTATTTTCTTCAATAAAGTATGTTTAAGCTATAATTGGTGTTTTTTATTTCTTACAGACTTTACAGGTATATTTCTTATTTACAAATGTTAGGTATGAAAAGTATTAGTAAGAATGAGCATATATTTGTAAATGTAGATAAGTAGCTATTACTCTATGGATTTTAACTTAATTAACAAAAATGCAATTTACCTATATATCTAGTTTAAGAAAGGGTAAATTTTTATTTACGTAACACAATATAATTGAAGCACATAAAACCCATTTAATATATTGGGAGATTTTTAATCGTTAATGTTGCTCAAATAAAATATTGATTTAGGATGCTTACACACTTTTTCTTATAATTAAATAACCTATTCTTGCACGAAAATAATAACAATCTAAACAAAACAAACTTATTACTAACCGACCTCAAACGGCAAGATCTCGTAGTTTATTTTATTGTAAAATTTTTATATTTATTTGTCAGTTGCCTGTCATATTCATGCTGGTTGCGAGATGTTAGATAAATTCTAAATACGTATTATTTACTTTCCAGCTAAATAATTTTAAAATATAAATTGTGATGAGTATAATATGATAACTTCATATTTGTTAGAGTTTAGTTTAAAAATATGATACTGAATTCAATCTTAGCCACCCGTTTGCGACCCGTATTATGTAATTATCCAAAACAAATCCGAAATATTAGATCCTCAATAAAAATAGGGAAAGAAAAATTCCAATTGTCCATTGATGTACGGCAATTCAATAAAGAGGAGATAAGAGTAAAAGCACGCCCTGAATACGTTATTATAGAGGGTAAGCAGGAAAGGAAAACCAAGACAGGGTTCGTTTTGAGACAGTTCGTGAGAAAATTCAAGTTGCCACAAGGATGTGATCCACTTACGATGCAATCGAAGTTATCTGCGGATGGTATCCTCACTATTACTGCCCCAAGGAAGTTCTGTTCAACCTCTAATCTGCCTTGTGAAACACTAATACCCATTTCGTATTCAGAACCGAAGAAGGAAAAAGAAGAATCCGTATTAACGGAACAGAAAACTGACCCATGCGGCCTTAAGAGTAATAAACCATTTTGAATCAAAAACTATATATTTATTTACATTTTATAGGACAAGTATTTAAGGTATCTCAAAGAAACATTAGCTATTTATGTCTGTACATGTCATATATTACAAGGAGGCAGAGGATTGTTAGTTAAAGGGCTATAAATGTATCCTATCAGGTCTACCTCCACGCGAAAACTGACTCATTTAATTAATATCGTTTAACATTACTGAAATATTTATGCAAAATGGAATTAAGATAGTGGTAGCACAGATAACATAGGTATCAGTAGTAGGCGACATATACCAGCTCACTTTAAACTTGCTTTCACATTTGTAATGACTAGAATAATTCTTAAATAACATTAATAATTATTATTCTTAAAAAATAATAAAACAGTTAATATACCTGAATAATCATATATCGAATAATATTCACACTCTTTATTTTTTTACACAGACTCCAAAGTCTATTTGAGAGCCTAAGCAAAGAGACATTCCTAATGTCACTGCGGAACAGACACCCTGAAAACGTGAGTGTTTCACACAAAGTGGAATGAATGGTTACATTAGTCTTGCATGCTGTTGAGATATAAAGGCAGTCTCGTATAATGGAACAACGAATCTTCGCATTTGCAATAAAATGTATAGTTGCGAAAGTTCAGTCCTACGTTAAATCTAGTTTACGAAGTTAAGAAGTTTAGGTCTTGATGCACCGCCTTACTTCCGATTGTAGCGGGTTCGTGTCAAGCAGAAACAATTTTGATAGCAAGCTGCTTGAGGCAGAAATAGGTCTTTGAGAAAGTATCGACAATCTCGATAAACTACCTACAGCGTGGGGTTTTTCTAGAGGGAAATATTAAGGGTTCTTAAGGGTCAGCAATGTGACAACTCCAGTATTTCAAAGGGTGGAGGGGGATGGTTAGTAATGTGGACTAATAATCCCATTACTAACAATGTACCATGTCAGCTTAACCTCCATGCGGTTCCTCCTTGAAAACCATCGTGATTAATTCCTTGTGAATATTACTATACTATGTCATGAGCTAACTGACACCAGTGGAGGATCATAAGATGAGCATGAGGTCAGGCCTCATGCTCATCTTATGATCTTCCACTGGTGCTCCACTGGTAGCCGTATGCTTGGCCATCATCGTAGTATAAAAAAACGACGATGTACGAAGTTTACCTCGGTAATAGTACTAGAACAAAAATAATACATGACCGTAACACTGAAGCTTCCGTGAGTCAATAACAACAATATGAGTCGACTCATTAAAACTATTTTTGTACTCGCTCGCCCACTAGTGCTGTACTAATATTATATGGAAGGAAAATTTTAATTTTTTGTTGTAATTTATTAACTCAAAAAATACTTAAGCGATTTGAAATAAACTTGCAAAAAGCTATGTTGTCAGTAAGTAACATAGCTGTATTACAAGTTTGTATCGGGATACCGTTTAGAACAAAGTAAAAGGAAACTCCATTGTACTGTATATACTTTTCTTTTTTAACTTATTTCCACTCATGACATATAATTTAACGAATAGTGGAAATAAGTTTTAGCGGCTAAGTCGGAGCTGCTATAGTCAGTCAACAAACTTATTTTATTTATTACTTTATTTTTACTTCATTCTTTCCTAAAATTGTGTAGAAAAGACTAAGTTGCCAATAAGACTGCCTGTACCTACTTATTTCTTCAACATATTGTTTTATTTTTTCAATGTATCTACTTATAATGTTGGTGTAATAAAACATAAATAAAATAAATAAATTCATTCACTGGAGCAACTACCGAATCTATAGTTTTATGGCCTGCCATCCGCGGATCATTTTCTATGTCAGATTCTTCTGGAAAATTTATTTATAATTATCAGTAGTTACTTAGTAAAATTTGGAATTGTCATATAGGTACATTCTAGAAGTACTTTTTATATCATGTCTCACTTAACACGCTGATAAAAGTATGTGTAAACATTATATGTATGTACTATCTAGAATGTCATAGAAATAAAAATATTTATTAGTATTAAAACTATAATATGTATTCGCACAGATTTGTCAAGACTTTCTTAGTATTTTAGTTATAGATAGTAATAGTATTAGTTATAATATAAAACTCTCCACTTATACTCTTAGTTATTATACGGCCTCATTTATAGGTATTTGGTCTTAATCAATAAAATCCTATTTATTTATTTGACTCTAATGCACAAAGACATGGCATAAAAATATAGAATAGGCAAAATATATGTATATATAATAAATTGTTATAAAATAATACATATATGTATAAATATACTATTATATGTATATAAATTAATACCTAATAAAGTGATGATCTGATAATGAATCTGTTGTATTGTGTGTTGTACAATACAACTAATTCATTGTAAGTAATCCTAATTACATTCACGTCTATTGTCAATTTCTTGTAGATAGAATACTTAAATAATCAATACATTGCTTGTTCGGAACCCTAGGTGTAAATGTAAATTGCAATTTCCCGCTTTTATTTTTTAACTTTTTAGATATAGCTAAACGCATATAAATAAAATATTTATGGTGTATTACGTGTTTGTGATGCCACAACAACCGCAGTCCAATGTTAATCAACGCTATCAATGAATATTTACGTTTATTATAAGACGGGATGCATCGAGAAGCGTCGAGACGTCCTAAATATATCCGATGCGTGTTAGTATGACGCTCTCGTATCTATATAAACGAATCGCATGAATCCAGAAACAGTAGTGTACTGAAACAACTAGCGATCAGAAACATGTCTCTTCTACCATATTTTTTCAACTATGATATACCACATTGGCCGAAGCGCCTTATTGACCAGAATTTCGGGCTGGCTTTAACTCCAGAAGATGTAACTGATGCTCCAACAGCTACAAGTCCTTTAATATCAAGATTAAGACCGTGGTGGCCGGATACAGCATCATCCATAAAAGCGGATAAGGATAAATGGCAAATCAACGTAGACGTACAACACTTCGCACCTGATGAAATCACTGTTAAAATAGCTGGAGGAAATATCGTGATTGAAGGCAAACATGAAGAAAAGAAAGATGAACACGGTTTCGTCTCGAGGCACTTCGTTAGACGGTACAAGTTGCCTAATGATATCAATGGTGATGCTGTACAATCCAGACTTTCTTCAGACGGAGTGCTAACAGTGGTTGCTCCAAAAAATATTGAAATTGCAAAAGGTGAAAGAATTGTGCCTATCACACCAAGTGGACCCATACGCCAAGGAACATCAGACCCGAAACCAATTCCAGAAAGCTAATTTCAAGTAGGTAACATGGTACTCTTTGCGAGATGTGATATTTGTTGTATTATTGAAGCACTCTTTGTTATATTTTGCTGCATTTTAATTATATAGTGACTTAAATGAGTTCAGAAAGTTTCATTTAAAACTATTATTCATGTAATGTTGATTTAAGAGCTTATCCTATTCGTTCCAAATAGATTTTTATTATGTATTTGCAATGTTCTACCTAAGTAACTGTCGCCCATGTACATAACATAACAAGGATATGACGTTATTGTATGCTGCCCTCATGCGTTGCCATCCAAAGGACTAAAGATATCATGCGTCTTATCCTGTAATTTACCTACCTAATCTCACCCTACTACTGAATTACTAATTCGGTTAAATTAGATAGATAAATCGCTTAATTTTTTATTTTCCTTTTTTTTACATTCTCTTTAAAACTTCTATTAGCAGTTTCAGGACTCTTCACGTAGAGTTCCATATTATATTATTATAAGACACATAAAAATCTTCACATTTACAATAATTCTATATTATTAAATTACTATTTCTTACTCGATTGCTACAACAAATACACATTGAGTCTACAAAATACCAGCTGAACATAATAATTCTACAGCATTATATTCTACTATCTAGTATTATTTATACAAACGTCTTCCTCTACACAAACTTATTACCTATTTCATAACTTTCATCCCCTATTTCTCTTCTTACTGAGCCTACGTACCTTATATCGGTTCTTGTAAAATCAATCTCGATTTGTTGAGTTGAGAGCATAGATAATATACCATACTTGAAAGTAGAGAGAGCAGTTGTGAAACGGTAATGTACAATGAGAAATACCTTTGCATTTATATTATATTATATATATAAATGCAGAAGTATACTTTTGTATCTATATAACATAACATAATAATATCTTTTTATTATATTATGAATTGAAACAGGACATGCGAACAGCCGCAGTTCACATGTTCCTTGTCATATCATCTTATATGAGAGTTATATGTACCTATTCGTAACTTAAGGAGATAACATACATACAGTGAAATAAAACACAGAAATAAAATAATAAATAATTTATTAACTTAAAATCAGTCTTACAACAGACAATGTAACGAACATTCTAGTAGGTGGGAAT
The DNA here is from genome assembly GCF_030625045.1 of Achroia grisella. Taxonomy (NCBI): domain Eukaryota; kingdom Metazoa; phylum Arthropoda; class Insecta; order Lepidoptera; family Pyralidae; genus Achroia; species Achroia grisella. The sequence goes on from NW_026712590.1 coordinate 1,256,345, forward strand.
TAAATAAACCGAGGGTAGCTCTATAATGCTTTATGCGTGAATAATAATTAATTTTCTGCCTTATCACCGTTTGCTTGATCCGAGGATTCTTTGCGGACCGGCCCAGTATGTGTGATGGGGATCTTCCTCTCACCTTCCACCGCTGGGGGCACCTTCCTTGGAGCCACCACTGTTAGTACTCCATCAGACGACAGACGAGATTCTACGTTTTCCGGCGTACATCCTTCAGGTAAGGCGTAGCGGCGCGTAAATTGGCGGGAAACGTAGCCATGTTGATCTTTTTTCTCCTCATGTTTACCCTCAACTACTATGTAACCATCAACAGTCTTCACGGAGATTTCATCAGGAGCAAAATGCTGAACGTCCAGGTTGACTTGAAATTTGTCCTTATCCGCCTTGATGTTGGAGCCGAAGTCCCTTGCAGCTGCAGCTATGTGTCGCCAAGGTCGGTAGTACTCCCTGCTGATCATCGGCCCGCCGACAGCAGTCAGCAAATCCTCAGGTGTAATCCCCAGGCCGAAATGTTGGTCCAGCAGACGGCGTGGTCGCTCAATTTCATAATCCAACAAGAATGGTAGTAGCGACATTTTATTTTGTTTTTCTTCGCAATAACGTTTGAGAAACAATTTTTTTTTTTAATTTAATCGATGTCACGACCAAATAGAAATTACTCTCAAATCGCAATTGCTTTCCGTGTTAGCACTTGACTTGCAGTAGCTAAAGTGACAAAAAGCAACGCGCGCATCTAGTATTTATTGTAGCGACACCTATCTAGAGAAGTATAGAATTTTCCAGATGTCCATATACTACCAAGCTAAGGGGCCGCAAAGATAAACTTGCGTACAGTAATTTAAAATAAACTATGACTTGATGATTGATGTATTTTTAAATTAATATGCTGATCGTAGAATATCAATAAGCTTATTAAAATAGAAATTGCCTAATTAATTGTAATAATTATTTTATGTTTTGGTGTAATCCCATTCCAAAGAAAATTATTTTCTATTAATATTTAATAATTATTCATTATTATTATTACGCGTTAAATTAATTTATATAATATTTATTAATAACAACTGTGAATGTGGATGAATGGAAGAAAAAACACATTAAGTCGAATTGTTGGATAGACAGCTTATTTATTCTGATTAAAAAAAATATTACTATTTATATGTATAATTCTTCACTAATCCATTCATTATGTGGCATCTTGGAATAGAAATATATATTACCTATAGTCTAGATATTTGCTAATTGTGTTATAATGTTACATTATATTACATATTATTTAGTGACCACTTTGCTGGACATTCAATTAATAAATAGTGTTTGGAACCTAAACTAGCACGCCAAGGACTAGTATCGCCAAGGAAAAGTTATAAAAATTTCAGTTGTAAAGAATTAATATAACAATATTATAATAGTATAATAATTTAACCATTATAATACTATAATAATATACGAAATAATACAGTAATTAACAATTCCGATAAAATAATTTAGTTTTCATTCAACATTATAAATGAAAAACGATGACTTCATTGGCGTAAATCGTATAATTAAGAAAAATAATTACAGTAATCTCTTTAGAATTGACTAAGGAATACCATACCCATTTTTTAAGTGTAATAGAAATAAAAGCGCACTATACTTGAACAATCCTGAAAATTGTAGAATATTGTAGTCAACATTTAACGGCACTGCAGCCATCTAGTGTCGAATAGCAGAAATATAAAGTAATATTATCTCAAGTAAATTTATAAAAAAAAGTCTGCCTCAGGCGATTTGTGTTGCCATTAGCCATAAAATAAAATTTGTTACTATGTTAAAAAATTTTCTAACATTTATTTCTCCTTCCTTTCCCGTTTCAAACAGACATGTAGATATGCATACAACATTATATTATATTATGTTTAGAAATTATTAAATCTTTTTTATTAATTTCGGACTTACTTATGCAATGTCTTAAAAGACTTGGCAACACAGACTAAATTTTCATCGCCCAAGCTTGTTGAAATAAAATGATTGATTTTTAAAAGTTGTTTATCGGTTGATTTGTATTTAGAAAAATTATTTTATATTTAAAAGAAAATATTGTTTGTTTTCAAAATATGTTGCCATCATTTCTTTCAAATTGTTATTATTTATAAATTTTAAAAGCATTATTGTCTTAGTCTCAAAAGTAATTTGAGTTAAAATAACACTAAAATTATTATTTTGTGTGTTAATTTTGTCTGTTACAGATTGAAATTTAGTTTAATTAATTTAGCACTATAATTTTTACCCTATCTATTTCTTAATATTGCTTGGTCGGAAATGCTGAATAGCTTGGCAATACCGTCAGCGGTGTTTTAAAAAGTAATAAGTTGAATTACTCTCATTTACTCGTTTGTCGATTCGGTACTACTTGTTTATGTCTTCAAAAAGCGGCTCTAATTTTAATGTCTTATTTTTATTAAAGTAGTATTGTGCTGTGATTTATTATATCTTTTATAAGACATTTAATATTAGTATTAGTGTTGTAAGTGTATAGTGAAATTGTAACCTACGTCTGAACTTAAATCGACATTTTTTCCATTGTCAATGTTGTGATCCTTGTTTTTTGTGCTATTTACAAGTGTTGACGATGGCAGATAATTCTAAATTAACCGACGAGGAGAGGAACGAAATCAGGGAACAATTTGCACAGGTATTTATTATTTTTTATACCCTTCGAATCTGCATTGCGTACCGGTATCAGTAAGATTACAAATTGTAATTGATAATATTGAATAGATACTTATTTATCTAATAACATAGGTACACTTGTATAAATGTCCCTGTTTCGTAATATTATGACTTCATTTAGAAAATAATATTTGTGACGCAAATGTTTTAACATTTAATCCGCGTGTGGTCCCTTGGTGGGGTACACAAGCGGCAAGTAGACTGCGTAGTAAATAATTCAGTTATGTTGTCTTCTAAGGAACCTTGAATCTTATAAGGAACTTCTTAAATATAATGTAAGAAACTATGCATATCAAAAACAAGTTATTATATGTACATTAGTTTCTTTCATAAATTGATACATTTTTGAACATCTATTCCTTCATTACTAATTATACAAATTACAATATAAAAAATCAAACTTACATTAATACATGACAAATAGTCATGCTGTTTGTCAACATAATACAAGTTAAAATTTTACATCAAATGCCCCTTAGTTTGTTTCTCATTCAAGTTATGTATGAAACAGAGAAATAGTAAATTATATGTATATTAAATATACATAAAACCATATCTATAGCTACAGTTCACTGTTGTTGACATCACTTGCCTCATATTTGCTTAGGTGATATGTGGCTGACATCATAGCTGCAAATGAAAACTATAATACTCAATACAAGTATTGTAAGGATTTTTGAAATGTGAAAGAAAGAAAGAGTATGGACTTATTCACCCAAAAACTACTGAACGAATTAATGAATCTTCACAGTAGCTTACACATCTGAATAACATGTAGGTAGGTTGGACTTCATTTTCCACAATTGGCCTCTCATTTGGGCCGTTGTGCATGTAATCTGAATAACATATAACATTAAATATATAATTAAAAAAGATATTATATCAATTGGGATAAATATAATGAAAAATGTCAAGTAAATTTTATACGGACTGAGTTGCACAGGTCATAACATTCTATATGTAAATAATAGATTTTGTAAACTTAAAATTTACTGAGAAATGAACTGTGGATTCATCATGTGGGTACCGGGTCCAGCATGTGGCAGAGACGGAAGCTCCAAGCAGTTCTCATTACTTGTGACGGGTGTAGGTTTAAAAAGAGGTTTTTAAAGGGTCCTTCACCAATATGTCTAAAGGGCCCTTTAAACCTGCATTTGTGTATTTCTCTCCCACCCCAGCCACAGTAGTGCAGCTTTAGTAAAGAACTCACTATAGATCTAAACAGGCCAAGATATTTTAAATTGAAAATTAAGTTCAACTGAAGCCAACTTGACTCACTAATTATTTAAAACAAGCAGTTCAGGGATTATAGAAAATGCTGTAGTTAATTCCTGGTGAATTTGCCATTTGCCAAACCATACCATGGTTTGGCAAATGGCAAAATGAAAATTCACGGTATATTCATGGTATGGTTTGATGCAAGCTAGGATTGCTCCTAGCTTGCATCATTTAGGCATAATCAGAAAACTGTAGGTTTTAGTTTCAAATGAGAATTGTTAATAACTGTGTTACATAATGAAATCATAGATGGGGAGAAAATTTACCTAACTTCATCTATTAACATTATCCTATCATACCACACTAGTATAAATGTCCTGTTTGTTAGCGAAGATGGATGTACAATTATGTATTTGTCTATCAAAAAATAAAAGACTATCCTGTTATTTATCAATAGCTTCCTTTTATGACATGTTTTTCTCTTTATAATATGAAGAAAATATGGTATTGCCTACTTGTCTGATGCCTGTAATAAATTTGTACAATCAATTATATATTTAATATATAAATATTATACTAATTGAAATATAATTATAATAATTATTATTTTAATTAGTATTATTTTCGGCACCAATTGACAATCAATCTAATTATGATTAAAGGTGATTGTTTTCTTGTTGTTATCACTTCTTACTTAATAACTTTATCATAATTTATTTCTGCATAAAATTATCATACTTTAGCTTTGATTATTATACTATTATCATTAATGACTATAAATGGGATTGAGTTATGTATTTATTCATTTATTTATTCTGTAACTCAACTTCTACATGATTGTAATTCATTAAAATAAAATTCTATTATTTCTATAAGTTATACTTAATATTATGTTTATGAAATTTCTGAATAACAGTCCAACTTGAAAAGTAATCAACAGGGGTTCATTATTTCGAATAATTAGTAACCCATCTCAGCTTTACAGGGGTTTAGGGGTGGCATGTGACAGAGTTCATATTATTATTTATAAAAATATGTGTTACACAAAACTTTCAAAAGAATTTCTTGACATTACACTAAAAATCATATCAATATCACTTGTGTGATTTATACTAATTGTAGATCACTTTAAAACTGTTTATGAATATATGACAAAATTATATATTTTACAAAATTCTCTAGATCACATAACTTTGTTATTATAATTTTGACTTTACATACAATATTTTTAGGTCTCTGACTAGACTAGACCAGTGTCTCCCAACCATTATACAGCTATTTCCCACCTTAGCCTACCTAAAATTGCACCCACACCCCTTCCTAAGAAATAGTAAGTAAATTCATTCCATATCATTTTAATAAAATATCCATTTTGAAATTGCCCCCCTTAACAATCAAGGTAGGTTGGGTTGGGAAGGTTTGGTTGGGAAACATGGACTAAACTGTTCTAGTAGTTTATAGTAATTGATTATAATGAATAATTTCTCAGAAACAGATACTACTTCTCCATATTCTAAGGTAAACTCAGGTGCCTCTATGTAGCAGGTAGAGACAATCGTGCATCAAAGGCCTAACCTATTTTAATTTCAGACTTCCTTTGATGAGTAGTTTTTGTGATTCAGTTGAGTCAGTGAAACTAACCGTCACAGTTTTCTAAGAATAACATTTTTATTAACAACTTTGCAATCGATTTGTGAAGACACACAAATAATTGAAATGGCCCAACTGCCACGCATTACTCAATAGGCGTGTTTCAAACTCATTTAATATTCCTGTCATGTCTAGATATTCATCTTGCCTTGAAATATTTGCCTTGTAGTGAAACGAAGTAATAAAGTACCTACTAGCCAATGTGTGTCCTTGTAAATTGCTATTTCACATCGTCACCTCTTCATGTAGTCATAAGGACAGAGTACATAATAGCATATTTGTTACTATCTAAAGCCTACCAATAAACCACAAACTGTTTAAGTTTTTTGGTAGATTTTCATTATCATTTTACTGTAAAGATACGGTTTCATATAAATTAAATCAGTATCTGCAAGTAAAAAGTCAATTATTCCCTTTACAAAATAACTCGATTTTGATTTGTCCTGAGTTTATCTGACCCTATGTAAGTCTGGCTTTATTTATAATGAATAATTCGATGATCCAAATTATGTCAAATCTTACTAAGTATCTTATCTTACTTCCTACTAATATTCTAAACGCGAAAGTTAGTCAATATGGATGTTTATGGATGGTATGTTTGTATATGTACTTATAATATGGATGTATAATATTGTATATGTATAATATACAAACATACCATATGTTTGTTACCTTTTCACGCAAAAACTACTGGATGGATTTTAATGAAACTTTACAAAAATATAGCGTATATTACATATATATATAGAGATTACACAGGCTATAAATTTCTCGCGGCTGAAACCGAGGACACAGCTAGTTTTATATACATGACATTTATTAGACACATGCAATTTTCCGTTACTCATTTTTAACCTTATTGAGTTGATGGAAGAAAGTACTCTACAAAGACCTATAAATAAAAAAATGACACTATAAGGCTCACAATTAATAGATTTACGAATGTAACTTAATAATTATCTTTGATGTTCCTAAATTAATAAAAGGTACATATTCGACCTGTGTCGAATAATTGGTAGTTTATTTATTTTTTCGAAAGGTATTGCATTAATTATTTGTTATATGATTCGGCGAATCAATACTTGTTTGTGTTTTATTGTTTTAAGACTGAACCTGTGTTTTAACTTATTTTTACTATAATCATACTAACGTAAGTAACACAATACCTCATGCATGCATACTATCCATATCAAATGCATTTGGCAAACACCAGGCTCCGGTACGGTAAGGTTACGTTTAGGACGTGACGAAATGCAGGCTGTTTGGATAAACAATTGGGGTACACGTTCTCTCTCTATAATTCTGTCAGCGCAACTGCTGTTTACCTTATCGTGTTGTACCTACGCTTAAAGGTAATTGGAGTTTTATACTTTACTGTCCACCTTGTTAAGTATTTTATTTAAAGATTGAGGATGGAATGGTCCGTGTGCTTGCTGCTACGCCTTAGGATGAGAATGAAATTAGTCAAGGCAGTTCAACTTATGAATTAAGCAGTAATTAACAACAAATGTTTTAAGGAAAGATCGCGCGAATATTGACCCGATATGGTATATTGCTAGCAAGCTAAATTTATATTGTTACAAAATAAATGAAATGTGAAACTGGAATTGCGAGTTTAGTTCTTTTGTTTTCAATACGGTTGCATAACGTTGTTATAAACTTAATAGGCTGAAGAGGAGGCTATCTTTAGTTATGCAAATAGACTATAACTCCAAGTATTTTAAAATGCCGATGACCAAGAGTCTAACTAGGTAGAATGGCAATGAATGCCATTATAGTCTCATTATGGAAGCGCATACAACACGTGACAGTGGCAAGTACATGTACAGCTTGCAATTAAAGGCAGTTTTCATTGTATATGAAGTGTTCTATAGAATTATTTTTAATCAATCGACATTTTTACCCAATAAAAATATATTATTTGCCATAAATATTGTATAAGAAGTATATGGACATAACTATTTTATAAACCTGGAAGTTCTGGGTTTCAAAAATACGTTTTCATGTTTTTTTTTTGCACCAATATTCTGTTTGCAATTCTACTTAGTAATATCCCTCATACGTTACAGTCATTAGGGTACAATAATAATAATTAGTATCAGAGGACAGGATCAACTATAAAAACCGGATTTGACACAAGTTAATTTTATGCGTACGATGAATTATCAGTAGCGCGTCTTTAATTAAAAACTTTCACGGTGAGCTGGTATTTCTTCTGAGTGGGGAATACAGTCACATAGAGGTACCGTGTGACCTTCGTGCTTCACGGGCGTGGTCTTCCGCTCTGACTCACAGCCTTGAGGGTTCTTAAATGCATAAACACGATTTTGACGTCAGGGTCTTGACATACTTATTATGGAATGAAATATATTTTTTCACTGTAAAATAAAAGGACTAGTTATATGCTTTGTTGTAGGTATTATGTATTTGTTAACTTACTAATACAAAGGTTTATAGGTGATTCATCAAACTAACTGCGAGTCCAGTTTCTACAAAGCGTAGTACAAGTTTTATATAATATGCTTATTGAATGTCTTTTTATTGGGACTGTAATTTTATTAGTCGTGTTATTCTGCGTGGGTAGCGTATCTATCAATTGTGCTGCATACAGCCTGCAACGTTCTGTTTTGAACTCTGAGCTGTGGTAGTGAAATTACTACCTGTTCTATATGACACAGAACATATATGTAGGTCTTCTGTGGTACAGTGACTCAAAACTTCAATTATCACAAGCGTCGGAAAGGTTTGAATAAAGCTTCTAGTGACGCAGGATTTTGTAGACAATGTGGATCGTAATATCTATCGACATCGTGACCCTAGGTTTAAAGTCAGCACGCAAACAAAGAACATATAACAGACATTAAAAATCAACTGGCTTTACTTTTCTTTGTTTAGCTTAATTAGATTTAACGACGTATAAGAATACTTATTAAAGCTTCTGATATAATTACGATGGATCTCTTGAGATAAAGACACTTAATACTCTATTCTCGAGTTCCTTAACAATTAATTTAATTTGTCTACTAATCAAATGCATTCCCGCCGTTGTCCAACGCATCGACCTTCGGATAAACTTGTTTACTGTGAATCACTTTCAACTTTATGTGATTTGTACAAAGTTCATTTAAAGTTTATACGATACAACTAAGTGTAGTCGTTGTCGTAATGCTAACCAAGGGTGGCTTTTGATCCGTGTATTACTTTTACCATTGATGGTGTCTTTTAAAACAAAAGGAATAGACTATAAGGAATGCCCTGTGTTAATTGCAAGAAGTTAATAATTTTGGCCAGTTCTAAAAACACTTGAGGTTTTATCGGAATAGTAACACGCGTACTTTTGTTCGGTTATCGGACATTTCTATAATCTGCGCCATTACATAAAACTGAACCATTTCGATGATCCATCCTTTTGTTCATTTATACTAACTTGATTCTTTAAGTAGTAATATTACAGTACCTAAACTGTAAGGCTATAAGTGATTGATATAAGTGTCAGAATATGTCCTGAATGCATAAATGATTTTGATTTGACTAAGAAATTAGACTATGATCATAAAAAAGTCAGAAGCTCTGAATTCGTATAATTTATTTGCTAAACATATTGTAAATAACCTCAAAAACATCAACTATTTGAATTAAAAAGAAATATATATTTATTCATTTACGTATGTATATAACTGTAATATATATGTATTTATTTCGATAATTTAACATCCCCTCCAGAGGAACACATTATACAATTAAAACTTTAGCCGTATCAAATCGCGGCTGAAGTACTACATAATATATTTATAAAACAAAAAAAAATGGGATAATAAAAACAGTAGAGAAACAAATAAATTTAATAAAAAAAAAAAAAAAGATTGAAGGTATTGTTCAGTGTTAAGAATGTTGGAGCATGAAGCACAGGCAGTTCTGTTTTATCACCAAAAAAAATCTTGAAAATTATATTTTTTATACGCTTTGCATTCCAGAGTAACATTTATTTTATAAAACATCAATTTTGTAATGTAGCAGTTTCGAATATTGGCAGACTTGTCTGGTAAAACGAGAACCGCATTCGCAAGCATGGTATTAGTGTCGATATTCGTCATTTACCGTTACAAGTTACCGGTTTTGGTGTAATTAATGCAATTCTTTTACGTCATTACAGATCAACATATAACTCTTTTCTATACAACCGGTTGTCACGGGATCTATGATATAATTATTCCACAATGGCTTTAGTACTCCTTGGGACTTCTATTGATATTTTGATAATACTTGATTAGTCATTTCCCCTGCGGTAATGATACTAACGGGTAGGACACTAGTAGAGAATGGAAATCAAGTCACCTATTCCGTCGTAAGTTGATGACGATGATTTTTAGGGATTTGCGTGGAGTCAACATGAAGATCGACCTGATAGACACTGACAATGACAACAATAATCTTTTTTGATTAATGTTTAATTAAAAAAAAAAATAATCAATCTCTTAATATAATACGATTACTTACTAGATGAACTCTCATCAAAGACGTTTTAACATTTCGTTTCGGGATCCTAAAATGATTAGAGTTATAAATCAAGTCAGTATCTAGGTGTAAAATTATAATAACAATAATACAAACTTCTATGCAGCTTCCGTTCACAACTCTCTCGTGACTGAAGGATTATCTGAGGATAACATAGCCTACATCCCAAATGCTAGTTTATGCCACAATTAATTATGATTGGTAAAACGTTAAATCGTAACAAACAAACAAACTCACTTTCAACAATATAATATTCGTTAGTATTCTTGTTTATTTATACATCCCATTCTTTCCTTATGTGATCTTAGAAAATATTCTGTCAAATATACTTAGACCCATTTTTAGACTAACAATTAACCTTTTGTGGTGTAATATATTTACCTCCATAGTTCTACTTCCGTTGGTCGTCTAGGTATAGTTTGAATGGCAATGACCGCACCGGTTCAGTGGTAAAAAATGCCGCATAACGTTACATTCGTGTCATGCCGTTTGTTTTGTTAGCTCATTATTATAGATACAATATTTAATCATCTTGATGTGTAAAATTGGGTGGGTAGCGGTTTAACAGCTTGTGGTGGTTGAAGGTACAGTCGCGCACAATTTGTGCATGTTTGTATGTATTGGTCTGGAATATTTTCTTTTTTTTTAATGCATGAGTGTATACTGTTCTCGAACACTAAACACATTCGCTGGCGGATTGTAAGATGTGCATGAGTCAGGCCAGGCTTATCGTAACAAATTCACTTAGAGTTAACCACGGTTGGATTTAGCGGGTATCTTTTATCTCGAAATAGCAGACAAGTCACAGGAAACAGCTAGTATTATTATTTGATGTATCGAATCCCAACGGAAAAACACCTGATTTACTCGTTTATATTACGTTGACTTTACATAACTCAATATTCTAATTAGAATAATTAGAAACAGATAAACTGATTAATGATGTTATAAATCATTCTTATAGAGATATTCATTAATATAAGTCTGTATTTATAACAAATTTGTGCAGGGAAATTAAGATTACATAAATGTGAAAATCTCGCGTGAACATTATATGAATCGGAATCGGTATTTAGAGAGGAGATTAATGCCTTGGCAGAGAGAGAGAGAAAGATATGCCTTGAGAGAGGTATGCTTTATCTACTCGTGATAATATTATCAGTCATGCAAGCAAGAGCTATAGCAAATAGTGAAGGTGTGTGCAGGCATTGTCACTGGACAAACATAATGTTACTAATAATATTAAGAGATTTTTTGTAAAGGAGAAACTCAAAAAAGAAAAGTGTGAGAAGCAGTGGTGGGTTGTAAATCTTCAAAATTGCATATCTGTTTTTTTTAGACAATCTGAGAAATGCTAAAGTATGTATTACTGTACTCGTCTATAGGCAAAACAAATAAGTTTCGCTAACAATTGACTAATTGACTTTGCTATTGGAAGGCCTCGATGCTTCCTTACGTTCAGTAGTCACGGGCTAAATTTTAGGTATATAAAAATAAAACAGCATGTTCCATTGTCATAATTTTCTTTATTACTACTGCTACTGTTTACATATCGCACACCTATGACAATATGGATTAAATACATATTTAAAAATATTTGAAATTAGACTTATAGGTTAATTTAGAGTGCATTTTCCAGTGTTTGTAGTTTTTGAGTTAATCCAGTATTGAACTAAGTGAAAAAAAAACAAGATGTGTGATATTGGAATACCTACTTTCGTTGTCTATATCTAAGTATGACAGTAGCTTTGTCATAGCAGTCAACAACCTAAGTGACAATGGTTATTCGCGTAACATAAATAAATATATTTTATCTAACTCAAACTGACGCATTTGTTCTACATATATAACAGTACTACAGGTTAAGTACTTATGCAACAATTTTTAAATGCTTTTAACTTGCAATGTAAGTATGAAACTATGTTTGCTCTGGTGGAATCTTGTAATTTAATATCGAAGCCGATGTCTTCACTTTGGCTTGGATGACAATGCATGATCATCAGTTGATACAACAATTTCAGATAAAAACAACTAAAAAGAAACAACTGTTGTTGTTTTTTAAACCAAGCCTGTTAATATTATTTACATTACTTTTATTTCTTTGTAAAACCTGTTATTTCCTTTACTAATTTTATTGAATAATGTATCATTTATTCTAAATATAAATGGGATAAACCCAGTTCATTGTTGTATTATTTGGATGACGATAGAAATTGAAAACAATTATACATATTGACGTAAATACTTGACCACCCATTATGTTACGGACTACATATATTTTCTTTTAACAAAAATGAAAAAGAAGTTTCAATATTTAGTAATGACAAGCTTCTTACTGCAACTTCGTCTGTCTATAGTAAATTCGAACTATTTACTCGAAAAATTATAAGAAATGTTTTTACGAAGATATCGCGTAATATTCATTCGAATTAGAAAAACAATAGGATCGTTACCAAAGGTAAACAGTCGTCACTTTTATAGGCGATGATTATTGCTTACCGTTACATGACCCGTCAGTTTGTTTATCATTTCAATTACATAAAAAATCTCTTTTTCGCTATTAGCTGACAGGCCAATTTCAATCCTGATTATTATGAAAGTAGCATGGCAAGTAAAACAGTTAAAAATATGCATCAACAACTTTTCACACTTGAAAAAGATAGTATAGTCATATTTGAAGTCTCTTTCTTGATGTTGGTAAACAGAATTATAAGACATCAGGTACAGTCGACGTATCTACTCGTACTATGAATGTAGGTACTAAATTAGTACTATCGATCTAAACGCGCTATGAACCGGCATATTAATGTGTCCTCGTAAAACTAGGACACATAATGTTTGTTCACATTAGAATCTGACGTATTCAGTTTTGTACAGACTTACTGTATATCTTGCTACAATATCTAACAATTTTGACAATAAAACAGACTATATTATTAGCAGATAATGCAGCTTTCTTAGGCAAAATAATTATTAAAATCGGTTAAGTATTTGTTAAAATTTCCACCACAAGCAAAAAATGTACCTACTAACTCAGTGTCACCTATTTAAGCCGCTAAGCAGTTTGCTTTGTAAGCTGTTTCGGTTGACTGCTGAGATATGGTAGTGTAATGTAAATATGAAAATACACAGCATAGTACTTTTTATGAAACAAGAAAAAATATATGTGATTAAGCAAATATTAACAGTGTACTAATTAAACATATAATTTTTATTGCCTTGTTTTGATCATAAATCAGCGCATTAGTAATAGGCGACAGTAAATATATTAACATGAAATATAATGTATAGTGTTTTATAGAAATCGAGCATGTTTGGAATTTTAATAACAACAAGTTTTTATAGCTATATATAGTAGCATGAATCATATATTATGCAGTTTTATGACAAAGAATGCAGAATAGTTAACACTTTGTTATATTACATTACTGAATTCTAACAAAGAAATTCATGTATTATTGAATCATATAAAAATTTATATTATAATTTACAACTATACAAGTTTTTTTTTAAATCGATGATAATGGAATTATTTACCCGTTTGCACTAACGATTTTCGCTAACGGGTTTACCAGTGGAGGATGATGAGTCCCCCTGGAAAGCATCGTGACAAATTCACCAGGAATTTAATACGATGCTTTCCAGGAGGAACCACGTCGACGTCAACATTGCTAGTAATAGGTTCCCATTCCCATCTCTTTACAAATTTAGACTTTGTGTGAATACCAAAATTACCAAACAGCACAGAGTCGTGGCATTAAATGTATCAATTTTCAGCAGTTCAAAATTAAACTTAATGTTTATAGCGATAAGGTTTATAAATGTTAACATAATTATAATACATACGAGTATACCCGAGTTGTTATATATAAATACGTAATAGTATGTATGTATATGACGGACACTGGGGCCTGGGGTCTTTTCTCGGTGCATTCATAGGGACTTTAGAAGGGTTCATACGATCAATAGTGTTAGCCGTTTTTGCATAGACAAATCCGTTTATTGTGCGCACCGGTCAAATATTTTAAAATGTTACGTTACTTTTTATTAGAGAATGGATAGAAATAATCCTTAGTTACACATAAATCGAAAATGCGGTTACGAAATGATCTAGGACACTCTAGAATAATGGACGCTTTAGATAACCACGTCTTATCTGGCCTCATTATAAAAGCAGAGGCAAGAAGCTTTAAAAGAAATATGTTTACATAGTAATAAGTATAATAACTAGTGGTTCGCCCCGACTTCGCTGTAGTGCTATAATAGTTTTAATATATTTTTGATGTTCATCATTTAAGTACATACAAACAATAAAATTCGTACTTCTGTACTGAAAGAATTTTAATAATATATAAATTACAATATAGTATTGTATGAGTATATCCACTGTAAACATAAAAAACAAAGCCTTTCAGTTTATAATATTAGTTTACATATAAATTTACGAATTCCATGATGTACCTTAATTTAGGTGTATTTAGATATTTATCAAATGCACATAATATAAAACTTAACACCTTGTAGCATGTTCTACCAGGCCACCATGGGTGATACAGAGACAAGTTTATTCATTCATAAATGACTATAATAATATAAATAAAAATAACGGTCTATAACGATATTTACTTGTTGAATCATTTATTAATACTATTACCTCGATGGTCACGCGGTTTGTCATAGTGCTTTATTTGCAGTTTTCCTTTTTGTGCTGTACTTTGTTCTATAGGCATTGAAATCTTGATGATGAAAAGCCATTTTATGTTAAATCGTCGCCCAATAAGTAGTAACAGGTATAATATTTGTAGTATTTTTACGAGTAAGAGTACATAAAAACATCAATTTAATTTCAATGCATGACCTCATGCGTATTCTATTATCCTCAACTGGTGCCAGCGTATACCGTTAGCAGGCGACTGCATTAAATCCATTTTCTTGCATAAAAAAGAATATTTCTATTTCTGTGCACATACGTTTATTTTTATTACATTAAGTTGTCTTCCAGCCATCATCTGCATTAAATTACCAGGCACGCATAAATCTAAAGAAGGTTAACTTAGTACACTCACACAAAGAACGGCCTGTTCTTACTGCATCCCACACACAAAGCCGCATACCGCTGTTTTGTTCGCTTTGGCCAGGTCAACAGACGGTGAGTCATCAGAGGTGGAACCGATGAGAGCTTTACGTAGGTACATTATGAGTTAACAGGTAATGTGCTAACGTAAAAGTTAAACATGTTTTATTTCGGTCAATCTAGACGGAAACAGCTTGTTTCCGTACTATATAGTTATGTAATTGTGACTAAACCTCGACTGTGTCACTAAGATTCGGACATATTGATAGATGTGTCAAATATATGTATGACCATATCAGCAGGCAAAGTCGCAGGTAGTAACTAAGTAAGAAAAAGTGACCAATGTCTTCCAAAGGGTAAAAAAGAACAATGTTGCTTTCACGTTAATAATATTAAATAGGTTTGTTTCTGTTACACGGTATACGGTTTGTCGCAGCAATATTAACAAATATATTGTAAAACTGCATACTAGGGTGTTGGCAACAATATTTTTACTATGACGTTGCAAACAAAATTACAAGATAACCAGTTTCAAGCGTCGTTGGATATATTTACTACTTATTTAATACAACGCACAATGTATTGTAATTTCAATGTCGTCCAGTACAAACATACTTAAATTTGTTAGCAACTTATATTAGCAAATAAAGTTGAAACAATTTCTACTTACCATCAAAGGGCATAGAATCGATAAAATTTCTCCAAATATGGACCATATGGCTTTGAACCACAGTCCAATCAATAAGCAGTAGTCTAAACTCGTTAATTGCTTGAATTAACATAAATAGGTTAAACTAATTGCCTTATAATAATTAAGACGTGTATTAATTTGCGACTGCGCTATTTAATTATACACACTTGTAAGGTAAACTTTGTACAAAGTCGTCTTCGTAGGCCTGATGTTTCGAATATACAGCAGTGAAGCAGTGTATGCTGTTTCGATTTGGAGGGTGAGAAATGGCAGTGAAAGTGCAAGGTAGATCCGAAATAGCGTGAAGGTTACCATGGTACGTCACAACGTAATATCCATGGTGCACTTCCTGTATTTAGGCAAAGGTTATCATTTACCATCAAATGAGCCATCAGCTTCTATATCATTCTAATTACATAAAAAAATTAACATGTCATCTACGGAACTTTTATACACATAAAAAAGAAATCTTTTGTGTAACTACCACACACAACTATTAGATTAACAATTACGTGTATATGATTTTTTTAAACACCGAATTTGTGCCGTATATTTTATCTATTTTTTATGTATATTTATATTATATTAAATAATTTCATAATAATAGTTCGTATTTGCACTACTGCATTTATCTAAGCTGTGTACATCTGCAATACGGTCACGGCGGAAACCACTGCGCGTGCGCCTCTTATGTTTGGACCACAAATAGCTAATCGCACGATGGCTGATTTAGCAGTTCGCCGTGTTAATTTATTGCGTTTGCGGTTTGGTAAGTTGGTTTGGTAACGGTGCTTTTACCTAGGACAGAAGTGCATTAAAGGTAAACTTATGAGTCGGATAATGTTTAGACAGGTCGTGAAGAAGCAGTCACGAAAGACTCGGTACACTGAGGTCGTCCATTAAGCTGTGGTTAGCAGTGATAAGTGTGTTTGTTCCAAGAATTGCTGCATGTATGCGTGTCAAAGAAAATACCTTAATAATAACCTCATGAATCAGTTAACTATTCCTATGCTTAGATTACGGTCTGTAATGTGTATATTCGATATTGACCCGAATTTTTATATATGTTTTTCTCTTCTAAACTACAGAGTTAAATTTAATATGAAGATAAAAGATATTTTTTTTATTAGTATCCCTACCGTCCAGATCACCTAGTTACTTTCATTTGAGAAGAACTGGCAAAAATCTTAGTTCTTAGTATTTTTTGTTAGTCTCCGCCTTTACGAGGTCGCCACTCGTGAACCTTCTTCCCAATTAAACTTTCGACATCGAATCAGTCCTTTTAATTTCACCTATTTGATTCATATATTGCCCTTAAACATCCAATAATATACGCATCAATTGCTAAGGGTGTTTTCAGTACGTGGCAATGCATGTGCACTCTCCCCACATGAATGTAAATGTCGTAAATAACTTTCTTATCTCCATATGTCTGTCCGTTCGTCCATATCGCTCGCAACACTCTTTACACGTATATATTCATTGTTGTAAAATAAAAGTTATGCTGTTGATGATAGATTTTAGCATACGTATAGCAAAGTTTGTGTTCAATATCCATATAGTACAAATATTTGTATTCATGAGTATAACTGTTTGGATTTGTTTCTGTTTTTTATGTATATTTATATTATAATAAAGTGTAGCCTGTTTTTTTAATTTATAATCTATATTACTGTAAAGTTGCATCAAAATTCGTTCAGTAGTTTTTGCGTGAAAGAGTAACAAACATCCATCCATCTATCCATTCAAACTCACAATCTTTGCCGTTTATAATATTAATAAGAAGTAATATGTTTAGTAAAAAATACTATATATGTATTTTTATCAGTTGTCTATTGCTCATAGTATAGCTTTGCTTAATTTGGGACTAGGTGGTATTAAGTCATGTGTACATTTAAAGCCACTTAAAGTTGTTGACCTACATTGTTATCTTAAGAGATTGTGTATCCTGTTAAACATTCGGTTACTACCTACAAATCCGAAAAAAAAAATTATGCAATAATCATATAGACCGATATTATATAGAAGTATTTTTATGCCGGAATACTGCGGTATCACTGCAACTATTAAAAAAATATTTTACCACTTACAATTTACATTGTTTTGTACACATCAATACAATTTTTAACCATTAAAAATATTTAGCTCAATAATTACTTCTTCCTTCACATATCTGTTTGGTTTGATATTGGCCAAAACAAACAGCAAATAAAGTTCTTAACTCTGGCAGAATATGCTACGTATATATTATATAAACTTACCGACCAGTATAAATTCATATGCATTTTCCCTATTTGTTTTACAACATTCTTCATTACGTCTCCGGTCCTTTTGATCGTAGCGTAATGTTATAGATATGTGCCAAATCAAACGAGTAGTGAGTAGTACTTGAGATTAGCGTGTTCAAACAAACATAAACACATCAGCTTTATATATTAGTACCTATAAATCATCACTAATTGAGTAGTTAAATCTTCAAGTGATAATGAAGTTCATTTTACATTTGTATTTACAAATTTACAAGCAATTTCAGTAACATTATTGTAGACACAATGTTAGTTATTGTATTCTATTATTATCAAGGAACTGCATCCCTTTCCGTCGGTTGATATTTATGGTACAGATAAAGCATTTTGGCGGTGAATGTAATTATGTACTATTTTACGAGTACGCAGCATCTTTGTAATCAATTAGAACCACATCAAATTTGATATCTCCTACTTTATATATATAACCGTCTACCATCAGATGGACCATTTGCTTGTTTGTCGCCATAGTAGTATAAAAAATCATTTTTAAATTAAAGGTCGTGTATTAAATTACTTATTAAATATATTAGATGTTTAATTTACTTCTGTGTCTAGACCCAAATCAGTATGTTTATCCTGTCACTAGTCATACAATTATTGTACAGTCCTAAGTCATTAATGTTTATTTAATGATATTTAACGTGTAAAGTAACGGAATCTATGTATACTTTAAATTTTGTTTTTAGACCCAAAACAGTAAATTTGTCTTGTGGGGAAATCCTGTTATTATTTAATAATTAGTCATCCAACTATTGTATAGTCATTAACCTTTGTTTAATGATATTTAATGTGTATATTAATGGAATCTACTTAAAACAGAGAATAATACTGTACATTAAAGCCATTTGAACTATATTCATCCTAGGAATTTAGGTTTTGGGTATTCTTCTCCTAGATTTTAAACAATCTGCTGACAGTAAATAGTGTCATTACATCGTTGTATGATCTTTAACATTTATTTACCAACCAAACTTCTCCCTAGATGTTAAAATGCGTTCCTTAACGTATATATTATAATTTTAAAATTATTAGTTGTATAATCAATAATTTACCAAATAGCATGGATATCATTAAAGAAATTGAGCCTGTCATGTTTCAATTAAATAGTTTTTATGGATGCTTAAACATAATGCACAATGGAGTAGTGGCCCTGTGCATTGGTCCGTAATAGTACCGGCTAACAAACGAAATGTTACGGAATTTACAGTAAAAATGTTATCATTGAAAGTTCTATTCAAGCGTGTAGGTGATTTTCCGCCTTATTTTGATTTTTGTGTGGTTGGACAAAGGGTTAAGAAAGATAGTTTTGATCAATTGTGATTTTTACTTCCCTTTGCTGGACATAAAAATAAAGGACGTTATAGATGCACAACGTGAATATTTATGTCAGACATATTGTTGGGAAACACTAATTTTAGTACTTTATATGTCCCCAAAATTATATTAAGTATATGTATTAAGTATATTAAGTAATTTAACTTTCTTTTTGTAGCCTTCTAAAAAGTCTTTTGGAGAAAACAATCGTTACTTCTGTTTTTAGTCTAGTCTTTTATTAATATTAAAATTATACATATACAATTAATGTACTTGTTATAATGGCATATGTCTGTATCTATAGTACAAGATCTGTTTTACAAGGTACGGTGTTTACAAGGACTACCTTGTAAAACAGAGCTTGTATATGCTTGCAGAGGGTGTCATACTGATCAGGATTACTTATTTTATATATATACTGTTGATGTAAATATAGGTACACACATTTGTTCATTCAATATGCCATTAATGCTATTTATAGAATAATAAAATATGTAAAATACAATTAGTAGCTATGCCTGATGTATTTGTTATGTATGATTTAGGTTTACTTTTAATTACGGACTAACACTGAAGTATGTATTTATTTTGCTAATTATATATTTAAAATTATTACTATCGTATATTTGCTCATTCTAGAAATGATAATTGTAAATATTTGTACAGAGAGCCGTTATGATATGACTGAGTGCCCAATACATTACCCGGACAAATTCTAGCGTGTTTGTGAATGTGGACTAATGGAACATTAATTCTGCCCCCAGCGAGCATTACGTAAAGTCGAAACGCGAACAATCGACCGATTTGACTCGACACCAAATCGATGTAAATTTGTGCACACGACAATGTTGTGAATTCAAGTTGTTGTATAGAATCCACAAAGAGGGAAAGGCACTGTTGCACAATTGTAATTGCATTTTAATCTAGATCTTGGCCGGTTACCTGTTTTGCAATCAGTACAACCGGTGCCTCTATTGTTTGCTCATAACTTGACTTTTAGATTTTCATGCACGCCTGTTTTTGTGAAGGCCGATATAGAAATTGAATTCTAGGCGTTGTTTATGTGTGGTCACTCATGTGGTAGTTGTAACGTGGTCACCACGGTGGTTCGGTTCAATCGAACGATGATTCTACCCCTTTATGATAGGGGCATTTCCATAGAGGCGTTACAAGGGGCGTTGCAATTAAATGCGTCAATTGAACGGGGTCGCATAGGACATTCATCGGGCTGAACCAATTATGTGTAGGTACCTACAATAACTATAGGTGAAAGTATTAAAACAATTAATCAAATTTTTATTTGTTTATTCATTACAAACAAACATACAAAGAATGAAATATTTCCATTTTATAATATTTAGTAGGGGAAATTGATTTGATACTGAAGAAACTTAAAATTTCGTTTGAACTCGCATATCAGATACCTAGTACAATCTTATCAGAATATGGTTTAATGTTAAAATATCATAATTTCTATTACCTTATATCTACCTTATTTAATACTGACATTTATAATAT
Source organism: Achroia grisella (assembly GCF_030625045.1). Lineage (NCBI taxonomy): Eukaryota > Metazoa > Arthropoda > Insecta > Lepidoptera > Pyralidae > Achroia > Achroia grisella. The sequence continues at coordinate 1,277,361 of NW_026712590.1, forward strand.
AGATCACTTATTTTTATAACAGGTACTGTGCCCTTTGTTACTTAGTGTAAATACTATATAATGGAATGAAGAATGAATGGAAATGCCGCTAGTCAATCGGATATTACAAAAGGGCCCAGTCAATAGTACCTACACGTAACTCGCGACCTTGTATGAATAGGTTGATGAATGTAGAGGTAGCAACAGAAGAATGTATCGGATAATTTTGGATAAGTATTTAAGAAAGTAGTAGTAGACCAATAAACTTATTTAGATCTCTTTCGTTCCTACTTAATTTCACTTAGGTAAAGTGGGCAAGTCATGAGTTCTCATAAAGACAAAATCCCATTTCACTATTAACAGCTGGTCTAACAGCTCCGTGCGAACGTTCTTGCGCGGGCGCAGCACAATCATGCATCATGTGTACCGCTAACTTCCCATGGTCTCGTTCCCAAAGGTGCTGTTATTATTTGTTTAATCAACCTGACCTGACCTTTGACGTGTGACAGATGTATGCAGAATCCAGAAGTAATGTATTTGGACAGTAGTTTTCTCAACTACTTGAAAAAACTACTGACCTAACTTAAAATAAGTTCTTAATGAATTCATATCTACATGGCGATCATGTAGATTACATGAAAGAAAATAATTGAATACCTCAAAGAGGTTACTTCGGCATATAACATTTATCTCTATAAGTATTATAAAGAAAAATCTTCTGCATTAAAATTGCAATTGTTTCTTTTTCTTTCTTTCCTTTTTTCTAAATGTACACATAATTTATTTTTTATTTTCAATAAAAACGTACTAATATTTGAACACAATTGTATTATGAATAAATGATATGAATACGCTCTGAACTTAATAAAGATAAAATGTATTATTTTGGATCGCGACGTTTACGACTACATTTATTGGCTAAATTGTTAGCTATAAAGAGGTAATAGGCACGGAGATGGACAGTTCCTGTGGCCATGATATCTAATCTGTTGTCATATACAGTGTATACTTACTAAGTTAGTTTTAAAAACTATATTAAATATTACTATATGAGAAGTGGAAATATTGTTTTAAATGTCTAATAATGAATAATATACCCATAAATGGAGAATAATCCGAAGAATAGACCAAAGTAGACTTTATAATAAGTCGTCTACATGGGTACCTCAGTCTCAGCTACTCTTGCCGCTTGCTTTGTAAGATGTTTCGGTTGAAGGGTTGAGATAAGGCAGTGAAATTATAGTGAGTGGAAGTTACTTTCAGCGTTACCAGTATGTTTTAACTTTTAAGTTATATATATAATATAGTTATATATATAGTAAACATTATTGTAAATACGAATACTGATATGTAATGCTGAATATTAATAATAATCTTTGTATATATATTTTATATATCTCCCTTTGATGGGGTGATAGAATGGTCCTTGCGGGTGAAAATCTCAAATAAAGACAACTTTAAAATGATAACAGACACGTAGAGCAGTCATTACTAGCAGCGCCCATTCATGTGTCAGACGTATAAGTTATTAGTTTGCAAAATTACTAGTACAAATTGGCCAGTTTGAGAAACTTAATTTGCCTTATATCCCCATATGTATATATATAATATGTGGTTAAACTGTTACAATGTTTGCAATATTCCACTCAGCCTACGATATCTAAATATATTTATCAATACTTGGTAGCTAATCTCGCATCGATACGACATCGTTATGAAGTTTGATATTAGGAAGTGGCTATCTTTGACTATTGCTCATTGTACCTAGTAAATATGGTAAATATTATAATTCAATTATTTACCCAAGCATGACCACTATTCTAAGTCATACAAATTTAGCGGGACTGGACGGTACGGGTTTGTTGGTAAAGGAGTCCATTGGCCCAAGTGGGGACCAGTCAGTCAGTGTCAGTTTGACCACCAAAATATTAATACTAGTAGACTGGTTTTCTTTTCGAACTATTCTAATGTTGTTGGTCGTAGCTGTAATACGACATGGGGTAGATCGATAGGGCGACCTGTGGTACCAGTACACTGATAAAAATATACTTATTTTTTATACTGTGTTTATTGAACTTACTTAAATAAAGCTGTATAAGATTAATGACTATTTTTAGAATGTAGGTTTCATATGCACATTATTTTCATTGTGTAATTCTTATCAAGTTATCTCTTAATAATCATAATGTAGATATTTCATTATTGCGCTGTGGAATGCTGTTATATGCCACTCGTCTGCCAAGGGCGTTCATGCTAATATTATAAATACAAAAATATGTCTGTCTGTTTTTTACATTTTTACGAGAAAACGGCTGAAATATTATTGAAATTTATCATTAATTGTATCTTGAAATGATTGTATCGTGAGCATTGGCTCAGCATATGTTGTATCCCAAAAAGAGTAGACGAAGTCACGGGTAACTGATAGTGATCGTATAATTATTTCATTATTGCGCTGTGGAATGCTATTATGCGCCACGCGTCTGCCAAGGGTATTAGGTATATGTCTGTCTATGACATCATAACGCATAAACCGTACTAAGTTATTAGCTCGAGCTGTGTGCCAGTTGAGGGGTTTCGGTCCCTCCTCAAGGGATCCATATAGTGAGTCATGTTAAAAGGTTACCAACTTGTACACCTGGCGTTGCAGGGTGAAATTCAACTATATTATCTACAATAATAACAAAATTTGGTAGCTAATGCCATTAGCTGTTAATTCTGCACTTTTTACTTATGTATAACATGTAAAATATGCAAAGTTATTTAAATAAAAATAAATAAAATTTGTACTTTGTTAGTATTCTTTGACAAATACTTAATACGATTATCCAAGTCACAAGACATTGAAAAATTTATCGAATTGCTCTTGAGATATCGAAACAAAAAAATTGTTAACTTCTATTTTCATCATCATCATCAGCCCACAACAGTCCACTGCTGGACATAGGCCTCCCAAGGCACGCCACTGGGCACGATCTTCAGCCCTTCTCTTCCACCTAGCTGCGGGGCGTCCTACACTACGTTTGCTAATTCGCGGTCTCCACTCTAGAACACGCCTACTCCAGCGAACATCGGTTCTACGACAGATATGACCAGCTCACTGCCACTTCAACTTGCAAATACGAACTTCTATTTTAATGTTTATATTCACGAAACTGAGCGAAATGTCATATTTTAGATACTAGTTTGTCTGTCACCATTTTTCTTGAAGATCAGGATCTTTTTCACCCATATCAAACAGTAAGACGCTAAAATAACTACCAATGACTAAATAAAATTAATATAATATTACAAACAAAAAACATAAACGCTTTATATTACTATAGATTAATAAGTGGGAGTAAATCCAGTTTTATTTATAGAACTGATAAAGTCTTCCTGATCAGTATGAACAAATAATAGCTTGGTGACAAATATGTATTAGTAATTGTCATAAATTCGTTTGTGTATTAATATTGAAATTATAAACTTAATAATAAACCTACATTTTTTCTTTCATAAGAATCTTCTCCTAACAATAACAAACATAAAAAGAAGATTTAGCTTAATCGGCCTAGCCGTTTACGCGTGACAAAGGGAAATAGTGAATAATTTTTATATACATATATAGATCAAAATGTTAGCTTAGGGCTCATGTCGTAGAACTGTACTATGGTAGAATCGGTACAATTTTTTCACGTAATTGGAATAACAATCAATCTCACGGCCCACCTGATGGTAAGTGGTAACCTTCGCCTATATGTATACATTCCAAGTACTACGGACGGCATGTTTAGACATAACGATCTTGATAACCACTCATGCATTCTGGAGGACTAAAACGTCTTGCCTCTCACTGAAATTTCACTGGGCTTCAGCTGACACAACCCTATACAGAAAGCAGAAGTAACACTCTTCTGCTTATTCTGCTACCTCAAAATTTCATTACCTATGTTTTTAAGATATATTTATTATATGACGAGGATGAATATAATATTTTATCTCAAAGAAATCAGGCGTAGTCGCAACTAAGTAAGAATTTGTACTTTTTCATTTAATTGAACAAATTGAAACATTGAATCACCATGAATTAACTACTATTAACAATATACGAGTAAGTCAAGTAGCCGAAACTTAACACGAATGAACTATATTCATAAAACAATGAAATATAAAGTTTACAATACAGCTGACTGAGCTTTATTTTAAAGATTTATATTACGCGATTAATGGGTAAGGATTGAGTACAAGTGACAGTCAATGGTGCTAGTCGTGGCGGGTCAGTGGACCCCTAATCGCATAAGTATCGGCCAAGGTCGTTGACCCGCCGTGTACCGAGACTGTATAAAGAGATCCCATATTCGGCCGGTACAGTGCTGGCAATAAAAACTGACACGACCATTGAGAATCCAATCATATCCTATATAATTAATAATGACGTGTCACAGATCTGGTCAGATGTTTAATGGTTATAGATCTAATCACAGACAAGATGAGAACACAAATATTTGACACTAATGGATCTCGGCTTCGCATGATTTAGATACGTAGAGAGACAAAACTAGGAAATAGCATCTGTTATATGATTACAATAGTATGGAAATACGTAGTATGAATTTATTGGTACTTTTGGGATTATAATAAAGAAACACTGTCTGAACTTGTTAACACTGTCGGTCGGCTATTCATCATTGATTGAGTTTTTACCGTAAATAACAATATTCAGATGTACATTTCTATATATACGATACTTATCACTATTACGTAACAAATAGTATTCTACAGGTGAAAGAGTTTTGTACAAAGTCATCTTTGTGGGTACCTCTGTGTCACCTATTATAGCTTGCAAGTAACTTTGTAAGATGTGTTTCGGTTGAATGGTGAGATAAGGCACGTGGACATGAAATTACAGGACGGGCGTACGAAAAGTGTATATGATGTTAGTTCATGTAAATAGCTAATCTATAATCAAATATAATATATGATGGATGTTTATGCTCGCTTATCAAGAAAAGGGTGATATAATACAAATACATCTCTAAGGAAATTCTTAGAAAGATGATTACTATATTATGTAAATGTTTATTAATGTTTCATTATTACAATTTGCATACTTTGTACCTATTTGATAATCCAGTCGCATTAGATTTAAATGGCAGTGTCGTAAGATAAAGAAATGAGTAAATAAATCATTCATACCTTTCTGATACTATAAAAATGAAAGTTTGTATGTCGGATTTTTATCCTTTCACTGTTAAAGGTCTGATCGGATATTAATGTTTCACATTTAACTAGATTTTATCACGAGACATTGACTATTTTTTTATCTCATAAAAGAATCTAGAAACCAACCAGACGATGTCACGGTTTATATTAGATATGGTGGACTGAATAAATAATAAGACGTAGGTAAATAAATAATCTGATTTAGATTTAGTTAAAGGATTACTTTTTCAATTGCAATAGTTTAGTTACAAACACATTTTAATGTAGTTTCATGTGTAAGCGTTTCGTTTATAGACAAACTTTCAATAATTGTACTGTACAGAATGACTGACAGACTGACTAACTTTGTTATGTGCAAGATACAATACAGTATATCACATGGCGTAACCAGTTTTCATTGCGCGTTCTATAGTAATCTTTATTATCGAAGTATAGGCGAAGTGTTAGATATCTGTGGTTATTATATGAACGCCTTATATGTTTTTGTATATATAGGTACGGCGAGGAATGATAATACGACTTCCGCGTTTCGTAGCTAGCCATAATAATAATGCCATCTAATATATAGACTGTCTTTATAAAGTATTAGCTGTCACTAGTGGATTTCGTTTGTTGCTTCTTAAATTATTATATACACCATTACCACGGTCATCTGCCTATGTTGGCATTTTCTACAGATGATTGGCAGTGCAAGGTCTCTCAGAACGATCAACGATCCAGGACAGGCTAAAGTGGCGTAGAAAAACAACTTATGATGATCCCACCACCATGTGGGATACATAGTAAGAGAAAGATTTCACCAAATTCCACATTCGTCCGTATAACCAACAAAATCTAAGTTTATGTCAAATTTATACACAGACATACGCGAGTTCACATTTATAATGTTAAAACGGATTTTTTAATTATAAAAAGTACTTGGTAGTAAAAGTGCCGTGACCTAATCGTTTACTACCTAACTTTGAAATTAAAGGCCAGAAGTTTTAGTCTGATATACACTAAAAATCTTCATATGTCAATTTATATTTGTGAATGACACACCGATGAAAGAAAACACCAATAATAAACAATCATACAGACGGTACCTAGTAGGTTACCACTGTGGATTGAAATATTGTTGTGTTGTGTTGCGTTTACAACGTCATAGACAGTTGATAATACAGATCTACCCTATATGAAACAAGTCGTGAACTTATTTCAAATCAAATCAAAATATCTCTATTGATGTAAGTCTATTACAGACTCTTCTACAGTTAGTTCGGAGTGCTTACGAGCCGAGAAGAACTGACAAGAAACTCATATTAATATCATAATATCTAAACGGTAATGAACTCTCATAAACAGCCATTTTATTTGTGTAACAACTAAGTGAACATTTTATACTATAAAACTGTGTTGTGAAAATGGAAATAGCAAACCATACGCATTCCGTAATACGAAGAATGACCCCCTCCGTTCTTGGTCATTGCTCTTGACCTTTCAACAATTACACATGTAATTTCATTCAACATGTATTCAACGTTTTAACTGTGTATTCTATGCTATTTTTTTTATAACAGAAGAAGCATATGTATAATATTGGATAGATATACATATATAATACTTTATTTGTAATATACAATGTAGAATATATTAAAGAACACATATATAATTACAATAAGACAGCCTTATTGCTGAAAGCAATCTTGAAGGCAACTTCATGGAAATTAGTGACTTAAATATCGAATAGGTAGGTAATATGCAAATAGGAGAAAAGAAAATTATAAACAACATATAATTAGGAAGGAAAATGATATATATTAAATATATCTCCTCTTACATATAATAATTATGTGATTATTTTTATCAAAAATATAATGATTGTTATTTACGCATCGTTATTTCATGTATTTAATTATATTTATAATAAAATGCATATAAAAATGGTAATAATGATTTTATTATCAATGAATCACTGCTATACATTCTACTGATAGTGCTGCTATTCTGCAGTGATTCATCGTTGCAATGTACTGTTCTGATATATTAAGCTGGAGTTTAACAAAACCAGCGTATTGTCCCTTCTTAAATTTTTATTTCTCCATGGTTCTTTTGTTCTTCATATTAATCTTATATGTTAATAAAAATAAAAACTACAAGTCTACATATATTATTGGAATGAAGATAATTTCTATTCTAAAATACAATGGTTGTGAGGGTGTTCTGGGCAAAAAACAATCACTCGTGACTTCGCCTGCTTTGTTTTAGATAAAGGATCGCTTATGTCTTTCTTCATGTTTCCTATCTACATAGGAAAATGTGATAAACAAACATACGGGCATAGTTTAACGTTTTCAATATTAGCATAAATAAATAAATAAAATACTATAATATAATATATCAAAAAATAAAATTAGGTAAATAGATATAAAAAAAGGCAAATATAGCAAAGAATTCGCTAAACATTATCACAAATTATTATGATTATATTTAAATTAAAGGATTTAATCAATTTTGAATATAATTAAAGTATGATTAAAATCTATTTTCATGAAGGACAATAATTAAGCTATCGTTAATTAGTGTATAATTAACAAATTCCCATTTTGCCGCCAACTTAAGGATATACAATATTTTTTATTATCAGTGACGTCATTCTTCTAAGAATAACACAAACAAACTTACTTTAACTGTTTAAATACGTTGTATTTTTCAAAGAAATTAATTAGTAGCGATGTAGAAATGGACAAAACAATTCTATAACTAAATTAGTAATCTTAGTAATCCATCTGCATTGCCATTTATTCATTCATTCCCGAGAAGTAAGGTGTTATTCTTCTATACCCTGTAATTTTATGTCATATTACTTCAAAACAGCTTACTAGGTGCTTACCACTGGCGTGAGAGAGAGGTGTATCTCTGTCTCACCTATTTCTACCGCCGAACAATGACTGTACAATGTTTACCTCAAACTATTCGAAGTTTGTATTCTTAAGGGGGATAGTGTATAATTTTATTTTATTTACATTACTGTATGTTTGTAATATAAAGTAAATCCATTGGGTAAGTTTGCTGTAATAACGCACACTTGTAACATTATCCTTACAGGGACGTCCTAATCAGGGATTGCAGTCTATAAAAAAACAGTTATATGTAAACACAATATTGAACATAAGTTGGATTAGTCATATAGGAAGTCGGCAACATGCTAAATTAGACTTTTTATTATTATACCCCTCCTTGAAATGCAATCTATCTCTGCCTCAAATTTCATTAAAATCCATTCAGCAGTTTAGTTTATAGTTTTTTTTATTTCATATTTATTTAGAATTTTAGTATAAATAGCTATTTAGTTTCATGAGAATAGTTTGATGGGTTTCGTCCGATTTATAATTTGAAATAAAACCAATAAATATTTTTCCTTCTCTCGTTTACAAAGCTATAAATAAATTGATAATGTGCGTTTGTAATACTCGATACAAATTTGTAATAAATTAAATGAGCACATAACGAGGATGTTATGTAAACATTTACAGAGTGATTCATTAATGAATCATCAAGTTATGCGTATGACAAGTACGACTAAATTATGTTATGGCTATTCGCTAGGCGTTTGTCAAGGTATACATTATGTATGTGTACATCTAAACTTAGATCTAATCCGATTATTTACATATATATGAATATGTTAATCCTTAGTAAATCGTGATGTATATAAGTGAAAGATACTTGCATGTAAAACTGTAAAATATAGTTGGCATTCTTTTATTGAGGGTTTTGGGCTATTGTGAGGTGCTTGGGCCTGTAGCACTGCGACCTACATAGATCTATTGTGCTCGCCATTTTTCAGTGTTCCCTACCGAGACCCGTCAGGGATAAGAATTGAAAGATATTCTTAGGAGGGATGGTTTTTATCACCTCAGGATAGAGTGTAAACTATTTAGTTTATACATGAGTGGGCTACAACCACATAGGATGTGTAGTGGCGTTTCCTTAAATTATGTATGTATACACCTAAATCATTTGTATACACCTAATTCGATTAAGTATATATGAATATGTTAGTCTTTAGTAAATCGTACGTAAACATTCAATAAATAAACTTTATAGATCACGAGCCAGGGCCTAATTCGGCATACAATTCCTCTTGGTCAGTCAAAAAATCAGTTAGCGATAGAGGCTCCGGTCTCTGGTGGCGGGTCACTTTGAAGGGAGTGCTGCTCCTCAACATACCCTCGGAACCGCAGCTGACTTTCATTAGACTTCTGAATACAAATTTCTTAATCTTAGAAGTTTTCTAGAAAATTGGTCATTGTGACCTGTTCCTAGCTTGTAAACAAATCTAATAATGAAGAAAATAGCAGTATCTGCTTGTGGTTGTGGCCTTTCGACCATTCTATTTCGTTATTAGTTGATAGATGATGTAGAATTTGTAGATATTCGTTATCGGATTATTACATTGAACTGAATTGATTACGCGTTTTTGATATCAGTTGTGGCTACGAAGAATGATTGATAATGATGTATTCAATTTCAAGTTAAATAACATTTTTATTAAGAAAAACACTTATTTTCAGTTCCTATAGGAAGTTCTGTACATTAATTTATTATTAATTGCTTTAAGTAAAAACAATACATTTTCAGTTGAAACCTTTTGTGGAAAGGACTTCGATTGTGATAAAAATTAGTAACATTGACCATTCTATAGTTACAAGTCTCCCTGTGCAAAAAAATCTATTTTATTAAGTACCTTCTATTCTAAAACCCCTATGGAAACCCTCATCTCTCACTCAATGGTATCAAATACGTGAAGTTCTTATTTGTGGTCCTACATGATGATTTTTTTAAAAATTCTCTGATCTTTTGCAAAATGACAAGGAAAGAGTAAAGGACGTTTACATGTTAACAATGGTTTCATTTAACTACATATAAAGCATTACGGGTTTTGTGTTAACTATGATGTTGACAATGGTAACTAATTATATACTTAATTGTTTAAACGAATGAGTTTGTCTGTTTGATGTAACGTATAGCTGATACAATGGCTATGGGAAAAATATTTACATATATATCTATTTAACTTGATTATCTTCATTGGACCATTTCATGTAAAGTTTCCCTGTCTTGCCATAAGCATATAGATTGTAAGATTTTGTTACTTATGTTACGTCAGAACGTGGGCTTAATTTTTTACATCAATTATCTCATGTTAGACAATAAAATATTTACGTAGGCGATAATTATTTTACGTAAAGTGAGAATGATATAAAATTTTATATTCGCCTATATTAAATTAATTTTATGGGTATAATTTTTAAAGATAGCAGTAATTTATTCCTTCTTCTACCACAGGTCAAATTAACTCAGCTACACAGCTGAGTTAATATACATAATGAATTCCTTTTGATATCCAGATATATTGATCTGTACCTATACTAATCTGAAAGTAACCTAAAGTTTATACTTTGATATGATTACAAAGTATACAGTTCTTGCCAGAAAATGTAAAGTATCATACGACGTACTACGACGTCAGCATATGAATAGTAGCATACAATTCTTATATGTATTTCTTATGATATCAAGATAATTTACTAGAAATAATTTACTAAGTGCGTGACTATTAGACAGTTGTTAGAATTATGACGCATACTGTGCTGACGACTAGGTAGTAAATTTTCCATAAAAATATATTACTACTATGTGTACTATACTAATTATATAATATTAATGATTCATTAGTTTTATCTTAATTTATCTGGTATATCCTTTTTCGCGGTAGTTTTTACATCAAGTTATATGTCGTCGCCAGCGTCTAGTCGTCAATAAAAAAAAAATTAGAAGTAGCTTTAAGAAAATTGTAATTAAAAATAATGTTCAATATATTTTATTAATTAGGTATAATATATTATCTTAATAAAATTAGTATAGGTATCCTTAAGATACCATATAATTGTGGAAGATAACGTAGTTGCAAAGTAAATAGTCCATTTGAAAACTATTTAAATTCGGTTGAAAATAATAGATGAAATATATGAAGGAGCACTAACCGGCCTTGACTCGATATGTTTGTCGGAAACAGAGCGTGTCTGAATTAACATTTTGCATTTTAATGGTAATAGCATTAAAATATTTTGTAATATGTGAACTTCACCTAGTTCGCCTCGGTCTATAAGAAATGTACATGTTTGTTTTAGAATTTAAAAAATCTGCATTAATTATTACCTACATATTTGCCATCTTGTTGAATGGACAGTACATCAGTGTTACATTTTTTAAATATAGCAAACAAACGTGTGCGTTAATGTGTAAAAAAAAACCTTTTTATAATATTTTTTATATTCATTCCTAGTAGGATTGAGTCATAAACAATTACCCGTAATGTGTGATCGTGCATGTGGTGTGTTCAGAAAGTCTATATTTGACAAAGTCTCTTATTACCACATTTGAGATGACAGTCGTGATGATATGACATGTTTCCTAACAATAAGACCAACTTTACAATTGTAAAGGTGGTTTTGCAACTACATATCCTTTCGTTTGTAAAAATTAATGGATCAGTTGTATATCGATGACATTGTAGACTGAGATAGGCGGTGACCTTGTCGTAATTATTCTTATTGTGATACATTTGGCGCGGCTCTGAATACCACGTGGTTGCGCCCATGTCTTGGCCACGTGCTAAACCATATATGTAACCATAATATAATGTATGTATATTCAAAACCATTTTTATATTGAAAGTAGTTGATCAATACGAATGAGATAAAAAATTACCTTCTCTTCTCACAAATCTAATACATTATAAAACTAACACTAATCTATCTGTACATAAAAGAGCAATATAGACAATATAAGACAAAACTACTTTATTTATTGGGGAAAATAATTAACATAATAGAATCTAAGAAATTAATAATTAAAATGTCTATTTGTTTGGGTGTTTGTGCGCGCTTATATCAGACTCGCATAAACCGATTGGAGTGCGGTTTTCACTAATGTATTGTGATAAACTTCGTTTAATATTTAGTGTTTATTGTATTACAATGGGTTTATACACAAAAATGTTATAAGAGTACAAAATCAAGAGGTTAGGTAGGTAGTTCACAATATTACTATTAAAATTACGCATGTCTTTGCAGCAGTCGATAAATAGGAACCTGTCTTCATACCAAGCACTTTAGAAAGTAGGCTGAAACAGCCAAGTCCTATTAGCTTTTTATTGTTACACACAACTCTCGATTTATACATCCTCCGATCTTTTTCTTTCCGATTTTGACAAATGTCAATGGACAGGAAACCGTTAGGGGTTGACCTCTGGTTCAACCCCTAACGGTTTCCTCAAGGAAAAGTCGTATGCATCAGGTTGCAGTTGACCTTCAACAGCTCTATGAATTCTTCTGCGAGTTTTGAGGGGTTTCTGCTCTAAACTCCGTTCAGTGAAGCTGGAAAGACCAGACTACGACCAACAACAATAGAAGCACAGCAATTTATAATTTTTTTTTAATATTGCTCTCGTTAGGCGAGTCCAGTTCGTACTTGACCGCTTTATTTAATTATTATATATTTGGTTATCAGTTGCAATTATTATTATCAATCGTTAAATAATTATAATAAAATCGGATAGCATGTTTATCTTTATTACATTAATTGAATGGAGAATTCGAAATGTTATATCATTAACCCTTGACTGCTGTAAGTGATACAAAATAGACCAACCGCAGACATATAGTATAAATATGATATACTAAAAACATATAAGTATATAAAGTAACTCGTAGATAGATATTTTGTTTCTCTGTATTTTTTTCTGCAAATGCAAGAATCCAAAATATTAATAAAAAAATAATCTGTTACTATCTGTAAAGGACGATATGAATTGACTGGAAAAGTAGTCTATGAACTTCTCCCATTGAAACTACTTCGTGTGTTCTTAATTTCGTGATAAATGATTTAGCTGTCCAAACACAGTACACAACACTAAAACAAATAAATTCATTATTACGTATAACATTAGAAAGCAAATTGTATTTAAAAATATTGATGTCCGATCAATATATTTTATATAATATAGACTAATGCCTTTTATTTTATTCAAAACTATTTTCCTCTAAACAAATATTTTAATATACTGTTTGAAAATTTGGACCCCTTCTATTAGGAGCTTTATTTTAAGTAGCAACACCAACAAACGGTTAAATTCGAACACAATCGAAATAATAACTTCACATCTTCTCAAATATATCATATCGCATTATATCATCAATGAGGTAATGGTGTTATGTCGTTTTTAATTAAACAAACACACTCGAGCTTGTTTGGTGTCCGGATCGTTTCAATTCTCAGTTGTTAATTGCCATGTACTCTATTTGTTTTAATGTGTGGCAATAAATTTGTACCATTCAATCACTTGGTTGAAAGTGTTAATATTTGGCTAGTTTACATTTGTTACTGAAATTAAAACCTGCTTGGGTTTTTATTTCATTGACATAAATGTAAACTAGCCTAATATATTGCATATATCTTTAAGCCAATGGACAATGGATTCTCAGAGGAGTTTCCTCCTGCGCACAATTGAGGTTTTCTCTAAAGACTACTGCATGGGCTTTTTCAAAATTTTCCATATCCATCACAGTGTGTAAAACTTATTTTCGGCAATTGATATACCGACAGCTAGAGAGCAAACGTTTTCTATAAGCGTGATGTACCGAAGTTTATTTAGCATCGCATTAAAATATCATCAGTCATTTCTACTTTTTGGGATATATGTTTTTTGGTGCAGTTGCGTAATTACAAATGTGAAGCCTGAAGCTAATATTAATTTAACTCCACAAGATCTCGGATTAGTAAAAAAATAAAATCTTTAAGTGCAGATAAATCGTTTTGTTATACTATTTATATATAGTAAATAATATTTCTACTTCCAAATACGAGTCTGCCCACTAGTTTTCATCTCGATAAATTTTAGCGAATCTTCCACTGCCATAAAAGTAGGTAGGTGGTACATGCTAAAGAGATCTTGAGCGAGTTACCACATAAAGGAGGATCAAGGTCGATAATTCTTGCATACTACATGTATGCGTTTATTTTCTGACCGCCCGGCACGAACGCAGCCATGTGTGTACATATAATTTTTAGTTTATACATTTTTATGACAAGCCAGTGGAAAGATCAAAAGTTGTTTTTTCATTTCACTTTCAGTATAATCCAATTAAAATTTAGTATCCACTTCAAAGCAGTTACGTCATTTCTATCCAACTCCATTAATATTAAAAATGCAAAAGTGTGTCAGTCTGTTTATTAGATTATCACGACTAAACGGCTGAAGGGATCTTTCGGAAATTTGATATGCAGACTCGTAAATAGTAAAAGTATTGTAAATGCGAAAGAACGTCTGTCTCTCTGTGACTAAACGGCTCAACGGATCTTAATGAAATTTGACATTAAAGTAAAAGTAGATTGAGACATAGTCTCATGAAAACTGATATAAGCTAACTTTTATTTCAAAAAGCCAACGAAGTCACGAATAACAATTAGTAATTAATGAGTGAAAGCAAGTTTTGAAGCTAAATTTCGAGAAGCTCTGATTAATTACTGTTACGTAAATCTGTTTTTAAAGCCGAGCGGAAGTTTTGATCCATGTCCAATATTTTATAGCTGTCATTTAAAATAGTTGACAATATAATAATGTTATGTAAATTTATTTTAATATTGTATAACTTATTTGAAAATAACTGTCGCTGTTGATATGTTAACATGCAATGGACTGATGTGAATTTTATTTCTTTTATACCAAAATAGGTTTTGTTATAACAACGAAGAAATCTATTTTTATTGCCTATCAATGAGACTTGGTATTAAAGTATTAAAGAATAAGAAAAGTAATTACAAATATTTACGACTTTTATTATTATTATTATTATTATAGCCTTTATTAAGATCAACTTAGCCTATTGATTATTTTTCCTAACATAGACCGGTCGGCTTTGGGAATAGTATTGTGATTTACTAGTATCGAAGGTAATTATAACAAATTCGAAACACGGTGTACTACACTACCGAAGCCATCTTAAATATGGTACCTACAGAACCCTACGTTAGCAATAGTCAGTGGATGTCATTCCTGTCAATTGCAGTAGTAATACGTGACCTGCATTTATTATATTTATCTGTACAGAATCGACCAAATCTAATCTAATCATTTTGAACCGGTGATCAGTGACGTCAGGTCATATGCTTAGGTGTATGAAAACAATAAAAAAAAGTTAATACCAGGGACGAATGAAAAATGTTGATAATATTCACGAATAAAATCACTGTGGTAAATACTTGTCACTTAGTACTATATATTAAGGTTTCTTAAGGGTCGGCAGCGCAACCCTTGGCGTTTCAGACGACCATAGACTATGGTAACCGTTTACCGTCAGATGGGCCGTAGGTTGTTGTTTACCACCATCGTAGTATTCAAAATAACCATCAACCCGTCCCAACTTCGCATAAGTTCAACGGGCTTAGTGTGTCCTTATTTATCATTTACAATTTTCTGATTATATCTTGAAAGTTCAAAGTTCAGTATATTAAATTTTTAATCTGCTTGTTTCAGTTGGACACATCCGGCAATGGGTATATCGACCTGAAGGAACTGAAAGACGCTCTGGACAGTGTAGGATACAAAATACCACAATGGAAGGTAAGTCGGAACGTACATTTTTTTATGTCATTAGAATGGCTAACAAGCTGTCGTTCAACTTATGGATATGTGGTAATCTTCGCCTATAGATATATGAACAGCACTAAGGACATCACGTTATCATGTGACGCCCGTAATACCTCTCAGACTTTGCCATTCGAAAGCACTATAGCTGTCATGCCTCTTCTCTTATAATTTCATTGCCTTATGTCACTCTTCAAGCGAAACAGCTTATAAAGCAAGCTGTTTGGCGGTTGAAATAAGGAGACTATAGTACCCATACGAATATCTTTTTACAAAAGTCTCTTGGGTACTTATCAACCTGTTCATACAGCATGCCACCTGATTAATCGATGTATAGATCTAGATCGTTTTATCCTGTATTTTATGAACTGCAATGGCAATCAAGTTGACGATCCATCTGATGGTAAGTGGTAACTGTCGTCTTGGACAGCAATACGGATATCATGTTGTCATAATCTGTAACGCTATCTGGTGAGACCGTCAGCTTGCCTGGTAGTAGATAAAATTGTATTGTTGTATTAAATTAGAATAAAACATTTATTATCGAAAAAAATATATGTTTCGTTAAATTATTATTTTATAGAACAGAAACATTCTCCTTAAACATGTGGTACATTGAGTGAATCCCCACACTGAGTTAAAAGCCATGTTGTATTGCTGCGGCACATAGATGCGGGTTTACCCATATTGAATCGTATTGTTCTAAATCTTTTGTAAAAATAATAATAGTCTTTATTTTCCACTCTCAAGGGTCCTTACTATAAAATTTAAAATTGTCCATTCAAGAAAGTAAAAGAATAGGTATTGCTTGTGAGAGTCTAGAGTCTGAAGTAGATCGAAATGCTGCTTGTAAATTAACCTTTATGTGTTTCCAAAATACAATTTTAATTATTACCTATTTATAACATTTCACCATCGATTTTCAGGTACGATGCATGATCGAGGAATACTACGACAACGGGCCAAAACACGGCCGAAATGTAAACGGCAGCGTGAATGGGGACGCGCGCAAGAACGGCATTACACTTGGGGAGTTTGAGGAGCTATGTGCCAATCTAAAGACACAACAGGTGAGCTGGTGATTACAAGAATCTTAGTATTAAGAGTTCTGAATAAATTGTTAATCTATGCAACTTTATTCTATACACAATGACAAATTTTCGAAAAATAGTCTTCAGATGTTTAACGTAAGATGGGTCTTGACAATTATAGGACAGTTTTTATTTAATTTCTAGTGTATTGTAGTTTTCTGCTCTCCTGACTAGGAAGAAAGTGTGGTAAAAGAGATATGTTTTTACTTCGCCGCCACACGACCGTTTAAATATACATATAAAACATTAGACAAAATTCAAAATCTGCATAGTTAAGATATTTACATTTTTCTTGCAAAATTAGGTATGCAAGTTGCATATTTTCGTGGTCAAACGATTAAGCACATCACCTTACTTTCGATGATCGCGGGTTCGATTCCTCGCACGGTTCAAGCATTTGTATTCTGGAGTATAATTGTTTGTGTTGATGTGGGTGTTTTCTATGTATATGATGTATGTATCTAAAAAAATGTATTTCAATCAGTTGTCTAGTATAATAAGTAATAACACAAGCTCTGCTTAGCTTGGAACTAGGGTGTGTGAATTGTCTAGGAATATTATTATTATTACCTATAACCTAGTACTTAATTTTTCACTTTTTGCATAACGCAAGAATGGAAAAAGTGACGTAAATTTTTATCACAGTTTCGCTAGTTTAAAAAAAAGTTGGAATTTTTTCACGGTAAGCAATTGAAAAGTCAACCAGTCTGAACCCATTGACTCGTTCACGCCTTAACACTTATCATTTGATTGATTAAGCCCGAGTTGCGTCAATAAAGCAATAAGACAATAAATTGATTTCATAAAAAGAAATTAGGCACAATTGTGAGTAATGTGATTAATAGGCAATGTACGTTGTTATAAACATATTTATCGAATACTACGAAATGGTATAAGATAAAATGTAATACTATAATATTGTCTTGACAGTGTCAATTGATTGACTTTGTCAAGATTAAAGTCGGCTGTGTAATAAAAAAACCGACTTTTGTCTTGACAGAATTATTATAACACCGACATAAAAAACCTTTTAGATTAACAAAAGAGTGGTTAATTTCTTGTGCATCTTCAAAATAACGTAGTGTAACATCAATGCGGATGAAAAATTTTAATAGCAATTTGTCAACAGATAAACAATAGACTCTAAAAAACATAAAAAACTATGTAATCTAATTTGCGTTAATAATCTAGCCTATATAGACTTTGTACAAAACCGTCTCACTGGTTACCTCTCTTGACTGTCTCCTTGCAGCTTGATTGTAAGCTGTGTTTCGGTTTGATATGTGAGATTTGGCAGTGATTTACTGGATACTGAGGCATGACTTAGGTGAGCTGTTAGCTTATTTATCATTTATAATTTTGTATTTGACAGGGTTCATTCACTTATCCATAGGTTAAAACTTAGGACATTTTACTTTATTATTTCCCCGTGGTAGATAGTGTTATTGTTTTAATGCTGTACACACTCTAACAAATTAGCTATTAACGCCTGCGAATATATTCACAAACAGGTCAATGTACTGCAAACAGCTACTTTTTATAGACACACAAACAAAACACTTAATTCGTTGCTGTGTCTGTGATTACTGTACATATAGACATTTTATTGAGAGACATTTGTTGAGAGTAAAAGTAAAGTATAGATAAAATATATTATTATTTACTTTACCAAACTCGTTTACTGTTTATTCTAGATTAGTGTATTTGCGTAAAGAAAATAAATAATAAAATTATATCTGTTGCTACTATAAGATAAGTGTATTCAGATAAGAATTTCTTTCACGTACGTTCATCTGCAATCTTGACAAAATTTACACGGGGCTAGCACAAAAAGTGAAAACAGTTTTTTTTTAATATTGTTAAAATATAAAAAAAACTGTTAAGAATTTGCGTAAGAAATTTAGATTATTGGATTATGGACGGACTCGTCGCCAATAAAGATATAATACATTTATTATTATATATTAATAACTAGTATCTACGTTCCCTAGGTATCATAATATATGTAACATAGTATACGTCAATCTGGAATAATATATTATTCTAATAGATATTTCAAATACAGATAGTTTCTGTGATATTTATTGATTTAACTTCAATGCACACAATACAAAAGGTTTGGCGGACTTTACACCATGCGGTATTTTCTACCAGTCAACCATAGGTGGTGAAGAGATTAAAAAAAAAGAAGATTCTCTATAAATAAATGTATTTAACATATTCACTGCCTGTTTATAATATCAGTGTTCGTTATTAGTCGGAAAACGATTACACAGCTTTCTAAATTTGTTATCACTGTTCTGATAAATATAATTAATTAATAGATATTTAAAACTTGTAATTTATCTAACGATTATGATATTTATGTTATGTCGTTATCAGTGATAAAATTCTTGCTTTTAACATTATAATATTTAAATTATATAAAATAGCTTACCGTTTTTTTTTTTTATTAATGATAATGGAATGTCTCTCCACATTCCATTATCATTAATAATTGTTGGTGCGCTAAGGATTTTTGTGTAGCAAGATATAAGATAGAGGATGATAATCTGATGGTGAACATGAAATCAAGTCAGTTAGCTCATCGTGGTAATTTCATCAGGAATTTATTTCCAATTTCCACAATGTAGACAGTCAGCTGCTGCATTCTTGTATGAAAAAGGTACATTGCTAGCAATAGTGACAAGCCTTCCCCTGATCCACAAAAACTTAATAGATATCCTATTTGTTTTAATTACAGGTGGCCAGTACTTTCAAACAAGCCGTTAGTAAAAAAGAAAACTTGGAACACTTAGGCGGCATGAGCGAAGCATCGAGCGATGGTATTCATTTCATTCTTGCGAACATTTTACTACTATTATTATTGAGGAGGTTATGTCTGTAAATATGACTAATGCAAAGTCTTCCAACTCCTCCTAAGCGAAAGTGAAACCAATAAAGACTGGTTCAAAAGTTCAAAATTTCACTAAAACAACTGTTAATTTTATGGTAGTTTTTTTTATACTACATTATAGAGCATGTTTTTATAGTAGCTCAGAACTTAGACCCCAAAATATGTATAAAACATATACATTATAATTCAAATGTTAAAGATTATGTATTTTTACATGTCTCCTTATTAGTAACATGATCTGTTTCAGGCACAACCCATTCTGTACGTCTGGAAGAACAAATCGCGTTCTCCGGGTGGATTAACAGCAATCTGGAGCATGATCCAGATCTCAAACACCTTCTACCCATAGACCCTGAAGGCAAACAGCTTTATGAGAGACTGAAAGATGGTCTCATACTTTGGTATGTGGTATTCCTATTTTCTAATAGTTTCTTTTACATCAATTCAATGAATACTTATTCTACAGATAGATTGAAGCTATTAATTATAGTCTAATTTAAGACATTTCCTTCCCCCGATATATACCTACATAAGAATTCATAAGAACAATTTAACATTGAACAAAATACTTTATTTCATTCACAGCAAGGTTATTAATCACTCGTGTCCGGACACTATTGACGAGCGCGCCATCAACAAGAAGAACTTGACTCTGTACACGAAGCATGAGAACTTGACGCTGGCCCTGGTCTCCTCGCAAGCCATCGGCTGCAACATCGTCAATATTGACGCACACGACCTCGCTAAAGGTAAGGCCATCCATACTATGCTAGGTATTATCATGTTTATCATATTTTTACTTCTTCTGAAGTGGTCCATCTATCCATAATAACGAACTTTCGCCTTTATAATATTGGTAACATAATTTGTTTCTTGATGGATAACATGTATTGTGTTTACAGGCAAACCCCACTTGGTACTCGGTCTGCTGTGGCAGATCATCCGCATAGGTCTCTTCAATCAGATCACATTGGAACACTGTCCTGGACTCACTGAATTGCTCAATGAACAGGTATCTATGTATGACGTCTTAATTGTTGGTCAGTGTGTGGTAAAAGAGTTCGTGACATTGAGGTCAGGTTTACTACTTCTGGCTTTCTTTTAATGGGACACCCGCCTGCTCTAACAGTATACGCTTACGGGGCACCAGTGGAGGTTAATAAGATGGGGATAGTATGAAGTTTGTTATCCAATCGTGACGAATTCACTTGTTAATTCAACAAAGGTAGTTTTTAGGGGAAAGTATATTAAAGAGAGGGGGAGATGGGTGGTATTTTTATTGTATTTATATTTTTATTTTTATTGCTAGCAATAGGTACACTTGTACCTATTGCTAGCAATAAAAATACCCTCCAACTAACCCAGACTTGGGCTCCAAAAATCGTGAGTTTGAAACCAGCAGACACGAAAAGATTCAGTGCTAATTAATATTTCTGTGATTCCCTCAGTAATATCAAATCAAATTAGTTCGTAAAACGGCCACAAGCTTCGACAGTATTTATTTGTATTTACTGTCTAAATTGTATTTGTAGAATATTACGCGAAAATTTTAAGCAAAATGAATTAATGAAATTATAGAAAAACTGTATTTGTCAATAGTCGCATAGAGATATACGAAAAATATCTATTGTGTGTTCAATACAATCTTAATAATCTAATTGATAATCGCAATATATTCAATAGAAATAACTATAATAGTTAACAATGTCAAATAATACAGATATTAGAATAATGATGTATTTATTATTCGAAAAATGATTTGATTATTACTGAATAAGTTATATTATAAATTCTTAATTTGGTATATATAATTTAATATTTACATCACATGTCAAACTTACAAGTCGTACTAATGTATTTGAAATGATGCATAATTAATTTGGTGAAACAAATTGAAACAGATTAATCGATATATTTAATGCAGTTATTGATTTTTGGCAGGAAAAGAGGTAACTTAATCGTCTATAGTTGGATTAATGAGTTCTTTGTTTACCTTTTTAGTAAGCTCTATTGGAACGGAGTGTAGTAGGGCTTTATGCTCTTCTCTCCCATGGTGAAATTATTGTGTATGCACCAAAGAGTTTTGACTCTTACTGAGGCTGAGACATACATATAATATATGTTATTGGTGGTGATGGTAGCTATGGTGGTGGTCTATTAATTCATTTATGTAGTATAGTTAATACAGTCTTAACACAAAAAAATATGGTATTTACCTCTTTCGATGTTTCGAATAAGATGCCATAATCGTGGTCACTAGCTAACTGGAGTACAGTGATGTCAGCAGTTTGTTAAAAATGTCCAACGACAGATGCGAGCCATAACACTTAATGTGTTATGCTACCGAACCTCGTTTAAACTTATTTATCTTTGTATTACCCGGATGACTTTTAGCCGTCTCTCTTGTTGAAAGAGTATTTTTTACTTTATATCATCTTTATCCCATTTATGTGACTATTATCCAATGGAGAAGTTCTTTGGCGCTGTAATTCTATCTGGTGATTTGTCCCATTCCAGAGGCTACCCCAGGATTCAATTTTGTAGATATCTGGCGTTTAGTATGGCTAACGTATCCTTCGGAGATCGGTATTGTTAATTACTTTTAAAGGCAGGCATTACTTCGAAAGAATGATTTTCACCAGAAACTCATATTCATTGACATCTTGTGATCTGTTTGTGAGTGTGGTAACTACTGATTCTAGTGTGAGGAGGTAGGGCTTGTTGGTGTCTATCAGTGTGACTCGGTTTCCAATATGTGTGTGTAACAGAGATATCAAACCTCCCCTTAACATATGAGTAACATATGACATATGAGTCCCCTTAACTATTGCCTTTCTTCCTCCACTTACATTGTAATGTTGGTTTTTACTTGTATGGAATTTAGGTATTTCAAATATTTTTAAGCAACTACATATTTGAAGTTAGTATTCTTCCTGATAAAGAATATCGACTATAGATTTGAGGAGAATGTTGTTTCTTTAATAGCGTATAGTTGACTACCTTTGTCCACTTATTATAAAGGTAAATAAAGATTTTAAAGTACCTGATTTAAAATTATTACTCATACTTATCTCGTTAAGTTCCTGTTTAGTCCAGTCCTTGAAATGGTGATTTCTTTAACAGAAAATGATTTATATTGGTCGAATATGTTTTACTATTGTTCAATAGTAAGACCAATAAATTATATTATTTATTCTTTACTTAGGTAATGGATATCCATTACCTATGATATCTTCGGTAAGCCATAAAATTATGAAGGCTGATATTTGAGTTGTTCTTCAGTAATTCTTAAATATACTTGCTTTGTATTCACTAATGTCTGATAATGACATGTTCTCATTCCCAGAAATACATCTCAGTCATCGTTCGTAAAATATTTGTTCGACCTACCTCATTACACAAATATTTACACAACTTCCCATCTGAAAGAAACAAATAACCATATTATTACCTAGTATAACACTAGATTTAATTAATATATACTTTAAAATATTGTCTTAATATATTGTTTCTACCATTACGATGTATACTCTTCTCTCAATTATATCTTGAATGTTTTTCTAATTGTCAGTGTGTGAGACCCTGGTGATCTGTAATACAAAGTTTACCTAGCTCAGACACCAGACTCTCGCAAATAAAATTATTTATAACTATGCAGTGTATTTACTTGCATGCATTTACATTTCTGTTTTGTAAGAGTGTTAAGAAATACATATTATATCATAATTTTAATGGGATATGGTGCATTTTCACATCAAAACTAAACTGCCTGCCTTATTATGGTGTGCGTCCCTGTTATGGAGAAATCTGATGACGACTACACACAGTATATCGGAAACACACAGTTATATACCTACATGCCTTCTTACACCATCACCCGACATCTACAATCAGGCATTACCACGACCACGGCCACAAGAACCTCTAGGTCCCTGTGTTTGTGGAAGGTAAACTTCGGTAGATTTTTGGAGATACAGATACATATACACAGTGAGTTGGTTCTAAAGATAAGAAATTGGAGTTGAATAGACAATTACATTACATACCCGACTCTCTTAAGAATAACAAACACAATTGAAACAGCATCGAATAAATACACATTAAGACTATTGTTCATCTTCCAAACTAAGGAATAATTTATGTTCACCGAAGTCTAAGCTACTCCCAGTATCTACAAAATTGACTGCAGTTGTGGTAGCTCTCATATTCGCCAAACAAAAGTCTCTATAGCTCAAAGAATCAAAGAGCGCATTGCAGCTGTTAAAAATAGATAATCACATAAGTCTGCGGTTGCCGATCATCTGCTGAATGATGGGACAAATCACTGGATAGAGTTACATACGTCAAAAGTCGTCCATTGATCGTCATAACCCAAGTTATCACCTTATGGATATACAGTGATAAATAAGTTTGAAAGTTGGTTAGGCATAAGTGTACGCATACTGTGAGTGCTGTGTTGTCTTTCGTTAGACAATCTAGTGACGGTAATTGAACTAACTGCTAACACTTCACATTGACATTGCTGTACACCAGTCAGTGATGATCACGGCTAGTGCAACCTTGTCGAAACGTCGAGAGAGGTAAACGCCGTATTTAAAATAGAATATTCGTGTTAACTATATAAATAAATGTGTACTAACCCCATTCATATATTTATATTTATTATATCATATATTTATTTATTACTAACGTGTGCTAAAGGAATGTTTAAAACTAATTCTTTACATTTATAATAGAGGTAGACTTCGTACAAAGTCGCCAATGTATTGCATATTTCTCCCGCTAAGTAGCTTTGTTTGTACGCTGTGTTTAAGTCTAATGGGTGAGAAATATCGTAGAAATTACAGGGTCTCAGAGCAATGAAACTTCGTTGTGCCATGTCCATCGCAAATTGTGATCATCGTGTCTATCAGCGACGTTTATCATATTTTAACTAGTGGGACGTCAACTTGTTTGTAATTACACTAACAAAACATCTTTACAATTATTCTCACCACTCCTTATGACCAATGTACTGAGTCTTCTGCTCCTTATATGTTCAGTTCTAATTGTCATTCCAACAGTACTTTCTTGTTTGTTGAAGCCTTGTGCTTTACTACCCAGAGATAGATATTAAATTTAGCTAGAAAAAAAAACATTATGTCTGTCAAATTATATCTACTACGATAATAAATCAAAATTAATACAATAGACGGCAGTAGACCACTTTGGACCTTGGACTGTTCTACAACATTGAATTCAAATATACTGAGAGAAATGTGGGCAATGTCAAGTTTTGCGTTCGCTATGATGACCGTCAAAACCCGTGCTTGACAATTTATAATAAAATTGTAAG
Source organism: Achroia grisella (assembly GCF_030625045.1). NCBI lineage: Eukaryota > Metazoa > Arthropoda > Insecta > Lepidoptera > Pyralidae > Achroia > Achroia grisella. The sequence goes on from NW_026712590.1 coordinate 1,302,560, forward strand.
ACTTTATGCTCGGATTTTCGAAGGAAAAAGAAGGTATGTTGTGTTTCCAAATTGTATTTTTGCCAATAAATATACTTCTGTTTTCAGGAACGTATCGAGGACCTTTTGGCTCTGTCTCCCGAGGCTATTCTGCTGCGCTGGGTGAACCACCAGCTGCAGTCGGCCGGCGTGACTCGCCGCTGCACCAACTTCCAGCAGGACGTGTCAGACTCGGAGATCTACTCGTACCTGCTCAAGCAGATCGCACCAGACGATGCTGGCGTCACTCTAGATGCCCTCAGGGTATGTACGATATTCCGTTATACTCCGTACTCAATATTTTCTGTCTATTCGTTCCCATGGAAAGTTATTATAAAAAACTGACACAAATGAAACGCAAATTGATGAAATTGTACAAAATATTTATTATTTTGAATATGTTGACTGAAGTCAATAATTTAAAAAATCATTTACGAAATTTTGCTCAGAAATATAACATAATTAGATTTGTCTACTTCTTATACATACTTATAAAATCATTTGTTTGACTAAATAGCAAAGCTAAATGAACTGAAATTTATATAGGAAAGAATTTTGAATAACTGAACTGAAAACACCATACATGCAAAGTCGCGGGTGACAGCTAGTTCTTTATGTATCTCTGAAACTTTTTAAAGGGACACTTAGTTAATAGTATACAATTTTTTTTATAAATGCAGTATAAAAAATATGTAAATGTAAATTCTTATAATGACAGATTATTATTTGAATTAATTTAATCTATTATAGTAATTCATTTCAATCCACTGATATCATCATAAAAGCCACGACCATTCTTTCAAGTGTGCGACAAAAGAAGAAAAGTAATTAATTGCCCCATATTTTAATTATTACAATGCAGCGTATCTCCTTATTAAATCAAATAACGTGAAGATACAACAGTTTCGTGTTATCGCTTCTACTAATAAAGATATGCCTTCGTCCTTCTTTCAGGAAACCGACGCAATGCGTCGAGCGGAGGTGATGCTGCAGCAGGCGGCCAAGCTTCGTTGTCGCGCGTTCGTGACCCCATCCGACGTAGTCGGTGGCGTGTACAAGCTGAACTTGGCGTTTGTAGCCAATCTGTTCAACCAACACCCTGGGCTGCAGCGGCAGGATGACCACGAGGAGTATCATCAGCTCGACGAAACCAGGGAGGAGAAGAGTAAGCTTATTTACCGTATTTGTTCAGATCTATAAGTTATGGTTTCAATTTCGATCTAATTAGAGCGCAGTATAAGGAAATCAGTTTAATCACGGTTTCGCGTTTCAAAAAAAAAACTGGAATAAACCAGTTTGTTCCCGTGTAATGTAATCCCGCGTCAGTAGCGCTAGAAGGGTCATGAACAAAAACGCTATAATATTTTCATGGCTGTTTTTAAGAAAAATTAGGTCAGTTTCATTAATTATTATGTTTCATCTTAGTATTATAAAATTTTCTTTAGTTTATTCCATTATATAATGTTATGTTATTAATTTTATATCTTTTTTAAATGATTGATTAATATGAAATTAGATGCTAAGAGAAACTTTAATATATGTTTAATTTTTCGCATTCAAATAATCACATTACGCATTACAGCGTACCGCAACTGGATGAACTCGATGGGCGTGGCGCCCCACGTGAACTGGTTGTACTCGGACCTTACTGATGGCCTCGTGATCTTCCAACTGTACGACATCATCAAGCCAGGCATCGTCGACTGGAAGAAGGTAGGCTCACACCATCGTTATATATAGATATTCGATCGATCGGGGTGGAAGAAATATTTATTCCTTATTTTGTGCACCTAGGTACACCGGCAGTTCTCGAAACTTCGCAAGTTCATGGAGCGGCTGGAGAACTGCAACTATGCTGTAGAGCTCGGCCGCCGGATCGGATTCTCGCTGGTAGGGATTGCTGGCGCTGATATCAACGAAGGGAACGCTACACTCACGCTCGGTACGTATTCACAACTCACGTTAACGATGACGTGGATCTTCAAAACGTCTTGTAAGTGCACCTTACAATTAATATAATGAGAGTAATAATTTATAATACATAATATACCTAATATTTTAACTATGCTTGAGACTACATTTTTGTAATATCTACTATTATTTCCACTACGATTAGTTAAGCTTTAAAGGCGCTAAGAAATAAAACAAACAAATAAAATAAAACAACCTTATGTAATATACATACATTAACATTTATAATAATTCTATTGTTATTATATACTTAGCTCTAATCTGGCAACTGATGCGTGCGTACACACTGTCGGTGCTGACGCGACTCGCCAACACTGGCAACCCCATCATCGAGAAGGAGATCGTACAGTGGGTGAACAACAAACTGCAGGCTGCCGGAAAGTCGTCCTCAATCAGGAGTTTCCAGGTGAATGTCATCAATATCTAATCCACTGTACTCATGCATTTGAAGAAATTTTGTATAATAACCAAATTTATTTTTATAATTTTTACAACGATATCTAATAAGTATATTATATAAAAACTATATTATATTTGGCGAGTCAAATTTTGTTAAAATTTGGTTGAATGGTTTCGTAGTTTATGCCGTACAAACATCGTTACGCAAGATCTTTGAATATAAGTACCTATTGTAATTAATAAATGAATACTGTAGTATTTATTTATTATTAATATAGTATTTATTAATAGTTTAGACATCATTTATAGCATAAATAAAAAATTGGTTATTATATTTTGTAAGAGCACATATTTTATGAACGGAACGGACACGATTCACATAGTCATAACTAGTTTTAACAAATGGGTTAACAGGCACTAAAACTAGTTTGCGTTCGTCTTCATACTAATCTTTACGTCAATGCCAAACCTTTCTGTTACGTATTAAGGCATACGATTCACTTTTTTAATAGTATGGAGGATATGATAAAGATGAGCATTTCTCACTTCAAAACCTTGAGTTAAAACATAGTATTTCTATATCAGTTTCTGTATTTTGTGACAGGATGAAGTATTGGCGGACGGCAAGGTGGTGATCGATTTGATCGACGCTATCAAGCCGGGATCCATCAACTACGACCTGGTATTGCACGGCGGCACCGAAGAGGTATCTATCTAAAATAGTGACCACACTGATTACAAAAACATTTTATCACTCATTTATTTCTTACATTTTTAATAATCCTTTATAGACACCCTATTTATTATATGAAAAAAAAAGTGTTTTCAATACACTTGCTCACTAAAGTAAATCTAATTTCACCGGTTTTCTATATATCACACTATTTGCTATTTTTTTTTTTTTCAAATTTCAAACTTACTACCACGCGGCGCCATCCAGTAGGCAGCGCGCTGATTAAAAAAAGTAAAACAACAGTGTGCACCATAATTAAAAATGAACAAAATAGAATATCGTTTATTGTTCTGTTTCCTCGTATATGTGTTGGAAAACGTACATATATATGTATATCCAATATTTTTATACACTACATATAAAAATAATGAAATGTCAAAAGAAATTACCTTGGTCGCCAATACATTAAGTATTAATGTACAGCACTACAAGAAACATTCCATTTAGTATTAACTTTTCATTTTCGCTTATCTACAGGAGAACCTAGCGAACGCCAAATACGCGATATCGATGGCACGTCGCTGCGGCGCGCGAGTGTATGCACTGCCGGAGGACATCACTGAACGGAAGCATAAGATGATCATGACGGTGTTCGCGTGTCTCATGGCACTCGACTACATTCCAACCATGGACGCGCCTGTCGCCAAGGAGTAAGTCTGCGAAACCCTAAGTAATAGCCCACAGCGACGAAATCTAACAATACAAATATCAATTAAAAAGAATGTTAAGATGTTAGTGTCGCTATGGACTTATCTTAAGATATATTCCCGATTTACATTACAAAATCTCAGAGTGCATCAGAAACTTGTAAACGCTCTTGGTTGCACTCTTTTTAAATGATTGATACTTGTTTGTTTTAGTTGGATTATCCACTTTAAATATCTTGCAATAAAGTTGTAATTGTGTCACGTGAAATCGGTAGTTTTGTAATGTAATTCAGGCTCATGTGTGCAACGTTACCGAGAAAACTGTACATTGATATTTTAGAATATTTTTCGTTACATTTACAACGATGGTGATAAGTTATAAATTGTCTTTGGTTAGCGTATGAGGTTACGGTTGTAAGCATAATTATTTTTTAAATTTAACTTGAAATTCATTACTAAACTGAATCATGAACACGTGGTTTTTTGCCTCATTTGTTTAATAAAATATTTAAATTCAATATATATAATAAAGACTGAGCTGATGATTAAGTAATTCAATATATTAATCAGAAAAGGTATTAATTTATTTTTAAATTAAATTCTATAATATTATCTATAAATTTATATAAATCCGTGACAACAGATGTCTAACGTAGTAAAATGTTAGAATGCTTACGCATAATAATGGATTATATGACTTATTTTATCTTATTATAGTCTAAATTGGTTTCCAACTGATGGGATATGCAATTGCAAACTTTACTTTTTAAATCAGAAGAGTTACAATGTGCAGTTTTTTCGTTATTCTGATAAAAACAATCTACTTGTTTTGATATAAAATATTACCCACCTTCTGGTACAAGCAATATTATAAGGAATTCAAATTAAACATTTGATAATGTAATGGTCGCGCAATAATGAGTGCTTATTACATGTAATGATACATTTGGCGAGAAAAATAATTTGGCATTCTTAAAATGCTATGAACGAATAGTGTTTGATTCAGTAAATTGATTTTTTGCCATAGAAATAGATTGAAATCGTATTGTGATTTCAATCTTGCAATCGAAAGTTTCTTTCCCTATTAATTTTTATAAATTTTGAGTATGAATCGATTGAGTTTAAGAAAATAATTTAATTTTAAATTTAATTATGTGATTTTAGTTTAATTGATTCAAAAACTGCCTAATGTTCGTTTTATTCGAAATCATACGAAATAATACATTCCAATGAAACATCTCATCCTTTCTGATATGAACGATTTAATTTATTACTTTTTACCAAGGTTTATACAAGTTAAAGTATATTTTGTTTTGTCTGGATTGACTCCTAATTCCCTTCTATTAGTGTAAACATAATGTTTAAAATGGTTTAATTATTATTCTCGCCATAATGTACTTTGACTGAAATGGAACATTCCATACTGTGGTTAGGTTGCACTGGTGAAGGATAACATGTGTCGTCCACGGGACAGCTGGATAGGTGGGATTGTGTAACTGTATGTAACATTTGTATGTAATATTGTAACTTATTAATACATAGAGTAGGTGGCCTACGCAGGTCTAGAGTGTTCATTATTGCAGCATATATTTGAGTTGGACGTCAATATTCATATAATATTTTACAATATTGTTTAATAAAAATTACTTTGATTCGTATTTATATGAGAATAGAATAGTATTAGTATTATCAATATTACGCCTAAAATATCTAATATATAACAATCCTTTAATTAATTTAATCCTTCCTTCGGATTGGTTTATCTCCTAAGATAGACAAGAACGTAACACTTTCAGTTGAAAAACATAACTGACGAAATATTATATTTTATTTTTTATACTGTATAATACATATTTCTTTTTACATATTGGAATATAAGTTATTAGATATCGTCAGTTTCATAATAAATACATATATCTATTGATATATTATGATGATAAAAATAGTCAAATAGTATGCTGTAGTAACGAAACTAATTTAGTTAAGTAATATTAACGGTCGGCTTAATTAGTACTTATGATCATTAGTATTACACATGTGTCAATGTTTTTATACATTTTTACAACGAAATGAGTTTTTAGACGAGTAACTAAGTGAAATTTGGTAAGAGGTTCGTACTAGCGGAGCGCTCGGCTTTTATATCATGACATATAAATCATGGTTTTATATATTTATTAGATATATCTGTAAGCATATGTGACAGTATAATATAAGAAATATTAGTCATTTTCACATTTTTTCTGTGAACAATATAATTAAGGATTTTATATGTCATAATATTGTGTATGTGCCACGAATACGGCTTATTATTTTTGGCTTCCAATCACCTAAAATTAAGTTGGCATTCTTAAGAGTGTATCTTGTAAAGTTTTATTATTTTCCAGGCCTTTACTTTTATTGGGCTCTAATTTGGAATATAAATTATATATTTTGACAAATCATGTCATACTTTGTGTTACATGTTGACTGTTTGTTTTTTTAAAGTGTGGTTTTATGTAGTTTTTTTTTGAGCACACAGTGCTTTGTCCAAACACATTTGAATGTCCAATAATATTTGTATACAATCTTCTAATAATTTCAATGAGTATGGACAGAATACGAAATGTAAAATAACTCAAAAAGAAAAATAATTAGTAATCGTTGCGATATTTATTTATTTTGACCATTGACACCATTCTTTTTAAGTAAAGTGTAAACATGTATTTTATATTCGAATAAATAATTGCCATAGCTTTATGTGGGAATTGGAAGTGATTTGATCGTGGAATTGTTGTATGTTGTGACGTCATTAATTAACCATGACTGGGTATTGCTGTATACCGTGGGAACATGCTACATACAATTGTAATGAGTAAGTAATAAATAATTTATTCCATTATATAGTCACGCCCAAAGTCACTATAATTACATGTAACTATTATATATACAATATATTATATTTATTATTTTATATATTATATTTACTATTTACAAATAGAACATTCCCCTGTATTTGGCATTCCTTGATTGCATTTCTCTACTTTATACAACTCTATTCCTCCTTGTTAGTTAAACAATGTATATTTTTTATGTTCTAAGTTTTAAATATTGTGAAATATTTTTTATAATATGATTATACAATTTATTAAATCGGGGCATTCCTCGTGAACACAACGATTTATTTTACATATTTTTTTTTTATGAATGTAAATTTCTATTTTGTTACACATTTTATGATATTTTTATTTGAATAATTAATTTTTATCTAAAATAACGGTCTTAATCGGATATTAATTTTAAATATAGTGTCATACTACATTACGTAGACATCGATTTCGCAGGCTTAATAATATACTGTATTAACTCAAAAATAAAAAATATTGGAAAATCGACTCCAAAGTTTTAAATTTAACGTCCATTCTTCAAATTGTAATTTTTGAGTAAATTCAGTATTATGTGGTATTGTAGCGATATATAGGATGTAACTATAATATATACGCCCACGTACACATTAAGTGATTTACTATTTACGCTAGCTGACATTAATGTTTAATGACAAAATATGTAAGCCTATGAATAAAATAAAACGGAATTTGTAAAACTATTCTCATGTTTTTCTCTGTCCTGTGCACTCTGAGAATTATAATTTAGAAAATATATATATTTAGCTTTCATATTTATATATATTATTCAGATTATATTGTAAAACGCTTAGCGATCAAATTAGAGAAAAAATATCGCTAGTTAAATCGTATTACCAATGTATAGTATCTTTCAGGCCCAGTGGGCTGAAACATTTACTATACAGAGTAGAATCAATACAATACTTTTTGTAAATATGTTTAAAGATTTCAAAATGTGTAGTGTTTTATTTTTGGTTGCCATATCAAGTAGTGGCGATATAAAATTGTTAATATTTTGAAATATATCAACATATCAAAATAGCGCGCAGTTTTTTTGAAATATTGAAATATATTATTACATACGTAAATATATTACAACAATAATATTATATATAATATTGTTGTATAGAGTTCTGTAGAAATACAGCATTATACCAATGTCTATTAATGTTTGACTTACATTAACTAGTTTTTTTTAAGTGCTTTATAGCGCCAGGTAAAAAAAAACAGAAACAAACATTTTCATATATACAGATCTATCACCAGGTTTCGGCTTCATATACCTTACCATTATAACCAAGTCCATTCCATCCATAGTGGTCATATCACAGAATTGCTTATTATAAAGAAAGCTTATCATGCGTTTACACACCAAGTCATGAACTGTCGTCGTCCAGATTTTAACCCATATTATAGGCTTAAAATCTGGCCACATGATATATTCATTGGGCACTATAATTTTATGGGCAGGTGTTGCAAGAGGTGATGGTAGGGTTCTGCTATATAAGGGAACAACGTTTTGGACTTATGTGTAAGTAATACTTGTTTATTATTATTTGCACTATATCTATGGGCATAAATATATATGTTATATTGTGAATAATGATATATTTCATAATTAATCACATAAAATATATATCCGCTTTCTGTGTTGTGATACCTCTGGCGGGGCACTAAACTAGAGTGATTGAAGTAAGGTAGCTTAATGGACGAATGCTGCGACAGTGGTCGTGCTAACTGGGTATATTTAGAGCAAGGGGGCCAATAATCCCCGTCACTCACAACCACACCGCTTCCTTCCGGTATAAAAGAATATCTTGAATGTATTTTCATTTCCTCTCAATCTTGAAGTCCATGTGTATGTTTCTAACAATAATACTTATTGTGTATATTTAAATGTCACTTATGTACGGGGACCAACAACATAACATTTCATTCCAGACTATTGGATGCTGATATATTTTATGGGTTTTGTTCTAAATAATATATGGCTTTGTTACTATAATACTCTATGTCCTGTTTTTTAAGATTCGAGTTATTCTGTTTTTATTTATTGACATAAAATATCGTTCCAATCTTTTTTCTCTAAAAATTATGAAGTAGAGACTAAACAACTTATTAATTAAAATAACAAATTTGGAACAACCATCAATATTCAAACAGACAATTAAATTGCAAGGTATTGCTTAGCATTCACATAAAGTTATTCTGTATTTTTTAAACTGTTGAAGTCCGCTGATTAACTGCTTTACTTATTTTTATTTTTCAGTACACAATCTTATGTCTACTTACCCATCAACTTCATGTCATTATAGGGAGCAAGCAAATCCAGTTAACTTCCTAGATGACTCTGTGGAACCTGTGGACATCATAGACCAACCAGAAGACAATGGTGACTTGGACTACACTGCATTAGACGGTCAACTGGACGGCTCAGGGAAACCCCCAGTGCCACAAAAACCTAGCAATTTGAAGATTCAAGAGTAAATAAAGATAACGATTAATGTGTTATTTATATAACTATAATTTTATAATCTACGAGCTTTACCCACGACTTTATACCCGGGTATACCCCGGTAAATTTGTAATATAATAGGTTTTACGGGGTATAATTAGGTTTTACATTTTTGTTAGTCTATTAAAACGAAACAAATACTAAATGTTAGGTAATGGAAGCTTGTTAGAATAAATCGATTACCGCTTCTAAGAGTAAGTACGCTACGGTAATTGCTTACCATCAGATGGGCCGTACCCTTCTCAACAATGTAGTATAAAAATATTACCATGTGCAAAAAAAAAACATTCAACCAAAAATTCTAAAATATAAATCAAACGTCTACTAAATTTACTTATATTATAGTAAGTTTAGTAGACGTTTGACATTTTGTAAATAAGGGCGGAGTGAAGTCCCACTGTTTATTATATACACCAAGAAGTTCAGTATTTATAACACATTGCAAATGGTGCTGTAAGAATTAATATATAATGTATTATTTTAGTTTGGAAAAAATATGACAATCACCGTTGTAATTTGGTTCAGTGTAAAATAGCTTCAGTTTTAGCAGTAACTGATCACAACTGTACCGTGAATAGTATTTACTTTTGGTGATTTGTGGTGTTTATTGCCAATTTTAATTATTATTTATTTTATTTCTAGGGAAAATTGTTTCGAGTAATAAAGCTTAATATATATTATAATAATATACAATTTAACTACTTATATATAATATCAACAGAAACATTAGACTATTAATAAAAAATAAAGTTGCGCTTTCAATAGTGAAATTAGGTCTCTAAAAATTATCGGAGGGCACTACTTAATAGTCAAATTACGTACTTAGGTTAAGATACCTGGTTACCTGAAAGTCAATGATAATATTCATGATACAAAGTAGAAAGTTGAAAATAACCTTTAAACCTTTGTATAAACTGCGCGGTCACGTGACTAATATGAAAGTTCATAATATATATTCAAATTTCTACTTTGTTCCTTGGTGTAAGTGGTTTAGTTTCATGTGTATTTTACCTGGCTTTTGACTTAGCATATCTTTTTAACTAACCTGTATGTAGTTTTAATGTCTCTATTGGAAACAATATAATTTATATATATTTGGTGTACAAATACTAAATAGCTGTTATAAAATAAATGCACGCTTTTACGGATAGTGCAATATTATGTACGTAAAAAAACCATCGAAATGATGCTCTCATTTCGATGGTTTCTGATGGCACGCATTTCTTATTTTATTTTTTGATAAAACTATATTTAGTGACATAATTTTTATTTGTAATCAATCTATTTAAGATTGTATTTTTATATATAATTTTTAATACATTGTTTTTAATATATGATCGTTTTATTATAATAGATAATATCTTTTAAAGAATCAACATTGGGGAATATTATGACAAAAAATAAAAGTTATAAAATTGTGATGATTTATTTCAATCCATAGCCGGCAACGAAAAAATACGTTCACAAAACATTTGATAGGAGAGCTGAACGCAGTAAAACATCAGGTATGTAATACAACAAACCCAACTAGTGTTGCCAGTACACTCGTTGGAAATATTACAGTTACTGTTCATGGGACTATTGTTCACTGTACATTATTACTTTATTAACACAATATTACTCACATATTGTCTCACAAAGTTATTGAATGAAATTATGTAATAATAAAATCCCAAAACAACACCCATAGGTAATAAATATATCTTAATCCCATCAGACCTATTTATCGATAAATTGTCTAAAATAAATAAAATGTCATCAATTTTTACAAAACAATAATCTCTTACAAATTGTTTTCACGTAGGCAACAATTACATTACCCAACCTAGCCCCCTATCTTCGCACTAATATTGCTTTTCAAACGATTAAATTTACTAATATTACTTTACTCCAACATAAATTAGTCCAATGAACATCAACATTGTAAGGCATACAACAATTCGATAAAAACGCCAAAAAAACTTTTATTATACATAAAAATAACATTTCTATATAGCGTTGTGTAAAAAATATTTACATAATGTACACGCAACACGAAATGTTCCGAGAAAAAGCTCTATGTTAGGGCCCTAGATTCGTTAATCGAAATCGTTTAGGAATATTAATTATTTTATTTACAATGGGAAATTATAACAAGTGTATAATTATAATATAAGTAATATAAAAAAATCATATGTTTTCACTATAAAAAGAATATTTATACATGGCAACTATTATTCTTAAACAATTTCGAATTAAAAAGAAAGGGCAATAATTTGTACATAGTAATACGTAGAGGACGCTTTCTAACTAGTTACTGGTGGCGACTATGTTCTACGGGCCGTAAGAAATTTGGAATGTATCTTTAAAAATGTCAGTATCATGTACAAGTGTTAGGTAAATATTTAAGTGATGCAACGAGAGAATTTTGATCACACATGTAAAACACATGTGTTCGCTACATACATACATCGCACGATCAATAATAAACTGCGTTAACTAAAAAAATACATATTTTCGAAAATCGAATTTAACCTTTTTTTTTTTAATTTAATAGTAAATATACAAAACAAGTGGCCCGCTGGGTGGAGCGACGACGACGATGGACTTTTATTAATTTAACACGTTGAATTAAACGGCCACTCCTACCGCCGTCTCTAGGATTATTTTTACATTTTGTCCTTGGTGTACAACTCACGACCTTTTGAGTGTAAGTCGAGATAGTTATACCACAGGCCACAACGCCTAGAGTTAATGCAGTGTATTATTAAATCAGTAAAAAAAAATGGTGCGATATCTGTAATCACCTCGTAGGGAACCCAACTGTTAATATTAACAATAGATTAGAAACGACTCGTATTACATATAAATTGACATAGGTCACGAGCCATCGCATTAATTACAATAATAAATAAAGATACTAGTAGTAAAAAATAATCTTAACACTTCTGTTAAAATCCCTAGTCCAATAAAACTATTTTGCATAAGAAAATAAATTTATTTGGACTTTTATTACTCAGTTGGCCACACCATTTATAAATTTAATTGATAAATAATGTCAATTTAATTATAATTGTTACAAACCAACGTTATCGTAGTTTTGGTGGTACTGAATCAGTCCAAGAAGTTTGTGAGAGGAAACGTACAAAGTCTATTTTCTGGATAGTTTTATTATTTACTTAGTGTATTCATATTTTATGAAGGAAGGACTAATTGCATTGAAGTTTTAAAACAATATTTGCCAGAAATTGTCCATTTGTATCCACTTGCATTGTTGTTATGATAATTATATATAACGTTCCGAATTCTAATTTATAATGAATGTGTCCTTTAGATAGAATGGTCACAACAGTAATTTTTGACTTCAGCATTCGCTTCGATTACATGTTCAAATTCAAAAAATATAATAAAAAGCAACATATATCCATCACCAGCACATTTTATAAATAATAATCATTGAATTTCACCATTATCATTCGAGACTTCAAATTTCAGACGTTACATTTTCAACTAATTCAGACTTCAAATCGAGGTACATTTATAAATTATTTCATAATTACATAGCCGTGAGAAACGTTCATACAGGATTCTCGCAATGTCCTTTAAAAACAATAGATTTTATCAATATTTTAGAATCATTGAAGTGCTATGCGGCGAACTTAATCATTACTAAAGAATATAGATATACTACTAAAAATACAACAATATATCTTGTATAATATCGCACGCTGGAAATACGAATTAAAACTTGTTCGATGTTAAGTGCATTATATTGGTTTTGAAGCTTTAAAATATTTCAATACATTATTTAAAATTCAATATAACTGTAATCGTGGAAATGACTGTTCAATAATTTACTTCAAAAGACCTTTTCAAATAATATGATAAATGATTTAGTTTCAGAAATATTGAAAAAATTGACAACACTGACTAATAACGCACACTTTGGTAAGAACGTTCTTAAAACATCATTAGATATCTACATATGTATAATAATGTAACTTTTGAACAGTTTACCAAAATTTGATCTGAATTGTAAATATACAACTGTATTGAAAATATAGACAATGCACTCCATTGGTGCCATTATTAAAACAAAATTTGACTATGTAATTTGTACCTCGTACGTAATACAAAAATATGGTATTAAATCAAATCAAGGGCCCAGCCCATCATAAATATTCAATTGTTTCTTATAAATAATACAAAATTATTTCATTCCATTTAATTTAATTATCGAAATCCTGTTGAGTACAGTCAGCAATAAAATTGCATTGCATATTATTTTAAAAAAAAATACAAAATGTCATTCGTTGGACATAACGTATCTTATGGACGTGGACGGTTATTATTTAGAGTAAAAACCATTTTTATGAAATTGTTAATATACATGATATTAACAATCAAATTAAAATGGGTTTTATATCAAAATCATTTAGTATTGTTATAAATAAGAATATTATACGTTTATGGTATTTGTTAATACAACAGTTTAAAATATTAAATCTATGGTAGAACTCACTGGTACCATGAGATAAATTAAATAGCTAACAATGTTATGTGACTGTACTCAATCTAGGATTTAATTACAATATATGTATATTAAAATGAATATTTAATTCTAGCCTAAACATTTTACCTACGCATTACGTAGGAATACAAATTGTTTGAGTGAAGCAAACAGTCCTGTTTGGCTGCCACTTTCCAACATATTATTAATAATATGCATTTATTTACCAATGCTAACGGATCAGTAAGGTCTCAGACCACATTGCTAGACAAACAACATTTTTCGAAAAGTTTTAATGCTGTTGACCACAGCACTAAAACCGCGGGAGGACTTATATAACGGCTGAAGGCCAAGTATTGCCTGATGAATACGACTTTATCTGAGGGCACCTTACTATATGTTCGAATCTCGGTTCAGGCCTTTGTAATTTTGATTCCCGTTGGAATTGGACAGATCATTCAGAGGGAACATTTTGTGAACTGACTGTGCTTATAATTATTTATTAAATTTTCACAATTAACAAAGAATATTCTCCGAAACTACTATATTAACTTGACCATTTTAAAGGGTTTTCCACAATATGAGTTCCGTTGTTTCTCAACTATGAAACATATTCTGAAGATTTAGATAGATAATACAAAACATTTAAGGTTCTATAATATATATATATCATCACTGTATATCCCTATATATTATAATGTGGTCTAATTCACACAAGTTCCATCCGTTAGCATGGTTATAAAATTTCAAATATATATATCCAGAATTTCAAATTATTATAACTAATTTATATTGAGTAGTTATCACATGTATACAATTTTATCAAATAGGAACGTATAACTTACTGCTCACGGTCCCCGTGTGTACCGGACTGTGATTGAACGTGTTATACATATTTTTACAACTGTCATCACCACATTATGAGTTACCGTTTGGAGAATCCAAGGACAGAATTGCAATATCACGATATTTCCTTCTAGAAACGACGCTATCTATCAACCACATAATGACTTGCATTCATACCTGAAGTGGAAAAAAAATAAAAAGAAAATTATAAATAAAATTAGAAAAAGAAACATAAATGAAAATAAAATATTAGTAAATAAATAAAAATAAAATGTGAGTATTTATTGCAATTGCGTCCAGAGTATAGCGTACATATAGTATTATGAATGTTGTATTGGCGATCGCATTTATATAAAATTAGTTTTCGTTATACATACTATACATATTTGTGATATGATTTATCTACTATACATACATATACAATATTATACATGACCAAGCGACTATTGTAATATTTAACATAAAAATAATTTAATTAGTACGAACAAATTCATTTATTTATTAACTAATTTAAAACACTCGATCTGTGCTCAAAAGTTGATGGGACTCTGTCGGCATAAAATAATGAGATTATAAAATTTTATCACTTAGGCAAATTAGATATTATTTTTTAATTAAATGTACAATGTTCATTATCTTTGCCTCATTATAATATATTATTCGATTGACCAAATAACATAGATATCAGAGAGACTTTCACAAAAAGTAATATAAACATATTACAACATTTATCCTAGATGAGATAGTCATAGACATTGTCAAAACATTCAAATCTTTATTCATGTTGGTCTTTTACAAACTCTTATGATATATCAAATCTACCGTCAGTTCGGAACGATAATACTCAACTTGGTGACCGCAACACTTGACATGTCCACATTTCGTTTTCTTAAATTTAATGTGATAGTGAAAATATTAGAAGTAAATTAACTATTGAAAGTAAATAACAAATATCCACATGTAGAGTAAAAAGATCTGTACGACCACCTTAGTTATTATTACCCAACAGTTAATAGAAAAACTTTCTGTAGCGATTGTACAAATTTTTAAGTTACATTTAATTTTGGTAATCAATTTTTATTCATATAATCTTAAAAAGCGTAGGTTTAATAGCCCATTTGCTTCTGAGCACAATATCAAGTATTTTAAACATTCAATTGTTTCAAACTATGAGGTCTATACTTATACTGTTATTCGAACCTTATACCCCTATTCTGGACCAATACTTATACGAATTCCGCCCACCACACCACAACGAAACTGTCCTTACCTATATAATATTAATTAAACTAGTCATATAGAAGGATCATAGTCATGTTACAAGTGGGGGCAAGTAACCCCATCGCTAGCAATATTCCATATCAAGTCGTCTCCGGCCCCAGTCGTAGTTCAATCCTGGTGAATTCACCACGATGGGCAATCTAACCTTGGTGCTCCGCCAGCATATACCATTAGCGTAGGCGAGTGCACCATTCCATATTCATTCATAAAAAGAAAACTAATAAATATAATAATAAAAGTCATAAAGTTAATTTTTCCTACTTACTCTTTAAGAAAATTTAATTTCTGATAAATTAAATTTTCTTAAAGAGTGAGTAGTAAAAACTAATATTTTTTGCATTATACCAACTTTTGCATATTTTTAGGTATTTCTTATACACAGTTGTATAAGAAACAGGATGGTTCATTTAGTAGAATAGGAACCATCAGTATATGTTCTATAATTGCTGAGATTCTAATATGAGATTTAAGAGTAATGTACTGACATACAACTTGAATAGGTACAGTAGACTTATATAATCCGACCGTGAAAAATCAATATAAGATGTTTTCGTCCATTTTTTTAAGAGCAATGCCCTGATGGGTGGTGCTCTTGGCACTTTCCAATTTTGACTTTAATTTGCTTTATGTAATTGCTTGGTCTACCCCTTCCCCCTTTCAATTAATCATGCCGTATCTACTATCCTAACATTTTCCCTCTTCTATTTTTAGTAATATTTAATATTAATATAAATATAAAAATTATATATACATAAAACTGAATTATTAAACAGAATATCTTATGAGCAAGGACAGTATCGTATGGGTACAGTGGTAGTGAGGAGTGCGCGGTCCACATTACCTGTCGTGGTGTTTATCCAGAAGGTACTCCTTGAGCCTCCGCACCAGGTGTTCAGATAACTGCGTCACCTCCGGCCACTGCTTTAGCACCATCACGCCGACCATTACTGCCAGGCTCGTTGTTAATACTCGTACCCTGGTTTATTTGAAGTCAAAGATTATCCATATTATAAATTTTGATAATAACAGTAAAATTACTGGCAATTGATCCTGTAGGTGACAATTTAAAAATACTCAGTACTGCATTATTGCTCGTGGATTCGATTCCTCGCGGTAAAAAAAATTAAATTGATGATTATATCAGTATTTGTCTGAATGTTTTCTATGTGTGCATATTAACTTTTCAAGTAAAAATAAATCATATTCAAATTGGAAGAAATCCTTCCTTCCTAAGGTATAAGTCAGTGACTTCTATTCTATGTTTTTACTACTATACAAAAACATGCCAACAGTACGTAACACTGGGTGCGTACATTCACATCGTGCACGTGGTGTCACGTACCTGGTTCGCAGGAAGGGCATGGCGACGCCCGCGACGGTGGCCACCAGCAGCAGCGCGAGCTGCAGCAGCGTGAGCGCCACGTTGATGAGCTTCACGAGCAGCAGCCGCGGCGGCAGCGTGGCCGCGCCCCCCGCGTCCCCCGCGCCGCCCCCCACGCCCCCACCGCCGCCGCCGCCCGCCATCCACTGCTCCAGTTTACTAATCTGTGTAACAATATTATTGGTTAAGGCAGTCTTTCTTTTAAGTCGCACATGAGCAATCTGTCGACGTACGCTGAACCGGTTCCTTTTTCCGCCTTTAATTAAGTATCCTTTAAAAGTATTTCTCTTATGTAATTTGATTGGCAGTAATAAATTAAAATTTGAATAGTTTATTTAAGAAATTTAAATGGTTGGTTTTAAGAAGAAATCACTAGGATTTTTTTAACTATACAAAGTAAATAAATTGTTCAAACGTATAATAAAAAACTGAAATCCAAATTACAAATAATTTTCATAAAGATTTTTGTATACAAATTAATTCTTTTAATGTAGTGAGATCCTTGTGTTTGATGTTTGTTGCACAGATATTTTATATTAGGTTCCAATTTGTTTAGTTCAGTCATGATAAGGTTATATATATACTTGTATACTTCTGCTCGATACAAATAATACTCTATTAATTGTATTAATAATACTCACTTTTGTTTGACAGAGATCTAAAGCCTCGTGTATGTCTCGTATTCGTTCTTCACTCTGATATTGTACTTTTTCCTCCACATCTGTGAGCGCTTGTTTAAGGTTTTCCACCTGTAAACAAATAGTATTTAATACGTAATTAATATAATAAAGACTTGTACCAAACGTTTATGGTGTTACTCGTACGGGATTGTTAGCCTACAATGAACTCATGAAAGGAAAATATGATAATAATCCACTCCAAGATATTAAATGTAAATGTCTCCGTCTGTACGTCTGTGTGTTATTTTTTCATAAATAAACTAATTCTAAGGAACTCTTTTATCCGAAATTTGGCAGAAGATGATCAAAGTTTGTGACGATGTCATGACTAGTAGGTATAAAATAAAAATGAATATATAGGCGTTTCCAAACTATTTAAAACCAGAAACCCACCTCATTCTGGTGGAGTTCCGTGAGATCATTAATTTGTTCTTCGAGTCGCTCTGTTTTGAAACGTTCCTCTTGCAGCGCACTGGACAAGAAGGATACCTCCTGAGACAAGTTCTAAAACAAAACAATGCGAACATATGATTACATTGATAAATGTATTGCATAGTAGCAGCGCTCGCAACATTCTTTCCTGTTGGGTGGGTTAAGTGGCCTAATGATGGGTGGATGATGGACATCCACTGGTGCATCGGTGCGTGTGGGAATAATTATTTAAAAAAATCAAGATACATGCTAAAACCATGAGAACTATATGTTATATGTAAAATGATATTTATAAAATAATACTTCTAAAAGTAAAAGCAACAGTGGATTCTGTTGTGACAAAACCATTTAAACTCCTGAAACAGCATAGCTATTTCAGAAATACTTTATTAATTATATATATATAACATATACGATAAATATATATACCTTGAGCGCATCTATTTTCTCAGCTAGCCTCTCGTAATCCTCTTTGCGTTCGCGCAGCTCATTCAGTATCGGTTTGATACTGAACACAGCTTCCGACATGTTATTCGGTCCGCCTTGCGTAGGGTAACTGCAATTAAAAAAAAACATTGTTTTTAAATATAATTAAAAAAAAGGTATTTAAAGACTGTCAACGTGCCGAGGGAGGCGAGTGGGTAGTGTGGGTTTACTTCCCAGTAAAATACCATACGGTGTAAGCATTCTATCATGATGCTGGCGCCGTTTTACTCTTTCTAGGTATTCAATTTAAAAACATTGCAAGTAAAATTATTTTTACAATTTCGTGGAATTGAATTCTAAAAAGAGTACATAAACTATATTCGAACATTAATTTCACACACACACGCACGCATGTGTGTGTGAATGTGAATTTATGTACGCACGAGGTATGGCTTTATACTGACTCGACACTTATACTATATACATATATATGTAAGATCTTATTACATAATATATGGAAATATTACCACTATTACAACTTCAACAGTAAACAATAAAATTCTGTAATACTGACGGTGCGCCTTCACTGGTGACTGAGGAACTGGGGGATGCTTCTGGTGAGTACTTGGGTGCTGGCGAGTTGGCCGCCCGGGGCAACGTGGACCCCCGTGGAGCCGCTTCACCACCTTCAGAGGCTCGGGACCCTTCAGACGACGCGTTCGCTGTCACGTTGTAGAAAAACTCAATACGCGCATATATTTATTGTTCTCTTTCTAATATAGTTGTAACTAATGTTATATGTAGTATCTGCATGACTGTCTCTCTCTTAACTTTCCATAACTAACTTGCTATACAGATCTTAATCAAATTTGACAGGAAGACGATTGTAATCCTAGGATGGACATAGGCTAGGCTATATTTTATCTGAAGAAAATGACTGGAAGGAGTGAATATGGTTATTTTTATGAGATAAAATATTTTTTTTCTGTCATATATGTAGACTCCTATTTGGGTCCTTTCGCATATAGTTTGTAATGGTAAAATTTAACAGTATGCCATTTCTAGTACATATTATAAAGTATTGCCCTAGTGTATTATATATAATGCATGTATTTAGGTTTAGAAAACTGCAGACAGAAATGTTTATAAACCGTCAGCTTTTGAGACCTACGTATCAATTCTAGGTATTAGTGGATATTATATTTTATACAGGTGATTATATTTATTCTATCAATCAGTATTTAAAAGACTCCACATATGTATACTGTTATTTATAATTTAGATATTTATATTAAATAAAATTATAATTAAAATATTAAAGGTAAATTTAATATAAATATAATAATATCTTAAAAGAAACATAACCATTAACATTCAATAGTGCAGAAGAGGATCAATATTATTACATTCCGTATGTAAATTTCGTTATGAAAATACTTACAAACAGTTTTATTACTGAGAATATAAATATAAAATATATATGTGTATTTATAAAAACTTCAGGAAACTATAAAAAATTTACATCATATACAGCAAAATTAATTTACAATACATAATTTTCTTCTATAAGATATTTAAAAATCCAAACTACATTATTACTATATATAATAAATATATAAACCTGCTATTATTTACCTCTCAGTTCCGCGTGTTGTGGGGCTAGCGTGCAAGAAGGAGACGCCATGATAAGCACACATTTGACACAAATGCTAGTCAAGAACAATTGTAAGTATATAAGCTTAGAACAACGATAGCATTTTAAGCTTAATAAGTAAAAAAAACAGAAGCGTGTTAGAGACTGGTTAGTGATATAATTAAGAGTACCCCGTATATTTACTATAAAAACCGGACGACCCGTGCCGACGACGCCGTTCGATTGGTACATTGGTTACTACGTCTCTTTGGAAATACGACAACTGAACGACATAGTCAACACGGGCCGTCTGCACTACACTTGATAATGTAAGCTCTCTCAAAATACGAATTAAGAAAACATATTAATTTAGAGGTTATTTCATTAGTAACAGTAAGTACTGTTAATTAGTTAAGTAACTATGAACAAGAAAGTACAAAATTTTTTTGTTAATTTTCTCAAAGAGTATTCGAAATTGGGATGAATTCTATTAAAATTTATTAGTATCGATCTAGCCGCGTTAACATAGTTCATTTATGTATTATTTATGTCATACTTCTTTTAATCAAATTTACACATTCGATAATCATATTAATTTTCATTCCAAAACAAGGTACCCTTGAAACATAAATATAATTATCGTCCACAAAATTAAATATCCTAAAACCGAAAAGTAATTTTATCAAATTTATGAACAGGCTGTATGGAATAGTTGCGTTTGCCTGTCTAAAAACGTGTACAAATTTAAAAACATAAAAACCCATTAGTAAAAATAGTTTGTCGTTATGTAAACACTGAGCCGGTAATCACTACGTATGTACATACTAATATAGTATGTACATTAGTCATCGGTCATAGTCGATCACGCAAAAAACTTACAGTCAGGGTATTTTAGATATTTTACTAACAAAGTATTTAAATACTATATTATAACGTATATTAACTATGAATTAACATAAACAATACGAATATTAAGTTGAACAGACCATATTTTTCCGTGTTGCGTTTTTTCCTGCACTTTCTGAAGAACATCTCACACATGTAGAGATCACAAAACACTAAAATCTATGATATTCTAACGCAACTGAGCGATTGAGTCAGGTAAACAGGTCCATTCTACTAATCTTATCAACACTTTATATTGTATTCCAATGATTGAGTCATAAACTCATTATTTAGTAAAATGATACAATATCCATAAAACCATTTTTAACTATCAGTCCATATCTGAGATGCCGTCAAATACACACATACCAATAGTATGAGTGTATTTGACGGCATATGACACAAAATTTCCGGCACGCCACCTAATAAAACAACATTTTTGTTTGTAATAGTTTTTCAAAGTTCACAATAAGTTTTTTGGTAGATAGTAATTTTATTATGCCGTGACTTTGTATTTTTTTTTTTCAATAATCAAAATTATTTGACGGTAAATCAATGGCTATTTTGAAACAGTTATTTGGAAATCATCGTATGTAATATATAAAGTTTAATCACCCCTAATAACTTCCTTATAATTTAAGTGTGCTTACATACGCAGGAAAAGAAGGTAACGTCACAAATTACAATAGTAATAAAACTAGCATTGGACCAAAATCGGCATAAACGAAAATGACTAAAAGAATCAACGAAAGTACTTTAAAAAACGCAAGTTAGATCATGCTTTTTATTGTAATCGGTAAAAACAAAAATAATGTTCATCGTTCAAAGTATTAAGTAAGTAAAGTACAAATAATAAATAGGGATATATACTGTATATTATTAATGAATTCTAACTAGTACCTACTAATTAGATTGTGGAGTCGATAAATATTCAAACTTTTTTAATATATTCATTCAGAAGAATGTGAGTATATACACGATCGGGATAATGATATCATTTTTGAAGGGCATAATCCAAAAAGCCATTAATGAATTTATGACTTTTTTCTGCCTCAAAGTCTATTTGCCGCCGAATAAAGTTTATTTCAAGCGTTTAAATTATTAGACAAATATACATATATAAATAAATCTACTTTACTATAGTTTGTGGAATCGACCTTGTGTCGACGCATATGAAGTGCTGTCGGGTCGTGACATTGAGAACTGTCAGATAAGAAACTTATCTTCGTATCGTGGCGATCGTGAAATTATGCAGTGTCATATCCTTCAGAAAGAATATTTATTTGTTGCAAACTTTCGACTATATCTGATAATTTGAAAGTTATTAAAAAGATTACTAAATCATAATATTCTACAATAATTATGTAATATCTTATTTCTATTTATTACCTTTTCATAATTAACCAATGAAATCGATCTTAATGAAATATGTCGCGAAGTTAGATTGTATTATTTAGGACAGACATCTGTATTTTATATTTTGAAAATAGTAAACAAATTCTCGGATAATAGCTACTTTATTATGAAGTAAAAAAAATACTACACATACGCTCTAGCTGTAAATTTTTCTTAAAATAGGTTTATTTTATGCATTCGAAGCAAAATTTGAATGTCTTTCCTTTATAACATAAATTTAGATATATGTGTGTTAGATAAATCATATAAAAATAAATTATATAAAAATTGTTAAACACCACAAATTCAAAAACAGATTTATTATTAATATGTTTCTAGCATTTTACGTGATGAAAATCCTAATAATCAATGAAGTCAGTTGTATGGAAAAATAGAGCTACTGATGCTTAGAAACAAGAGACAGGTAGGTTAGAAATGAGTGTTAATAGCTCGAGGAAGTATGTAAATAGATTAGTTAATATTGTTATAAGATATGAAGTAAATCAATCTACTTTATACCATACTCACAAGGACCCGTGTTCTCTGTGAGACAAAATACATTCATTAAACAGACTGACAAACATCCACATACCCAATATGTGTTTTCACATTATAAGTACATAAACAATAACAAGTTATAAGATTAAAGGGGAAAGGGTTTTATCTACCAATTAACATTATTAATTACATTTATTATAATAAAACCATGACTCAAATTGAAAATAATGGAACAGATTTCTGTGAAATATAATTAAAACATGACAAATTATAATATCGATTCATAAGTTTATGAATACTACTGCAACAAACATACAGACCACTATGTCTAATCCAAGGTTTGAGCAAACGAGAAACTACCCTGGACATACAACTTTCCATCGTAATAGGACAGACTGGAGAATAGTATTCAACGCATATAGGTCAGTGTACATACCAGATTAATGAAAAAGAAAGAAATTACAATCGGACGGACAATTTAGGTAAAAGGGGCTGCACAAACTAAATCATAGCAAATTATTTTTAAATTTTATAATTAGTAAAATATATATTGTTCAAGGTAAATGTGCAATATCATATCCAAAATTAAGCAAAGCATTACAAATAGTATTTTGTTATAATTTTACTTACTTTTGTTAGTTACAAGTTATTATTTGTATAAATATATATTTTATATATACTACTATAATATATATAATAAAAAATAGATAAAACTCCCAAATAATTAAGAATTTACGTAATTTAGATTTTAAATCAAAGGTTTTACTAATAACCTAACCTATACAAAACTGTAATGGTAAAATCAGGAGTAAAATGATGTATTTAATAATATATTGACATTTACCATAATACTAGACGATACAATATTGACCACACATTTGTAAAATGGCACCGCAAGCATATATATATATGCGCATACGGGTGCAACTTCAATATCACCCATTTAAAAAAATACCTTACCTTTTACCAGTAAAACCTAAAATATACCAACATACGAATCTTTACAGCAACATATAACAATATATCAAATAATAATTAACAGCAAAGCTAGCAGTACAAGCGATTAGGCATTTCTTTTGAAAATAACAACGCCCAGGAAAAAGTGTCCTATAATCATTCGATATATTTTTATTTATTACTCATTATTGCGCCCGAAATGTAATATAATTAAAAGAATTATATATACATAGTAAGAAGGTACAGAATGGCGGTTTTATTGATTAAACAATCTCTTGGAGACAACGTTTTGGTAGAGAAAAAAAGACAAGATGTCGCTTGAATAGTACGACCCTAAAATTCTCACTCATTTCGTTTCATTATTATCAAAAGTTAGCATATTATTTGAAATAATTAAAGATTTACTGAATACTTTAAATTGCAACATATGTTCTTGTTGATACATTGTTACATGTAAGAATTACGCGATGTACTAAATATGTATATTGTTTTATCTTTTGTAAAAGTTTATTATCAAAAAGCCCTTTAAAGAGTAAATAACATTACAAAATATAACAAACTTAGATTGTTTTAAATTAGTAACCTAATGGTAATGGTTTGTTTTAATTATGTATAAAAAATACATTAAATTAATAAAAAAAATACACACACACTACCATGTATTTAACACACACGCATATATACTCTTTTATATAGTTGTTATTACGGGTTCAATCATATTTTAGTATTTTTTATTAAGGGTAAATTTCGATAACTGGGCCACCACTATAGTTTTATGACCACAATATGCAAGTCGACTTTTCCTAGGCGTCATATAAAGAAGTTATTGTTAATAAATTAAATAAACATAGGGAGATACAGACCGGCTATTTGGGAGATATTGTCTGCCGACCCGAAGCGGTTGGACCGAGAGAAGAGGTGGGCAAATTCCCGCGGCGCCGCCATCACGCTGCCGCTGAATCCCGTGATGCCGTCTCGTATGTTACCACCCACGTTTCTGGTACAAATATGGTACAATCAGTTACATAATTTGCCTTACATTTTTCTATTAATCTATCTTCTACTATCCAATATAAATTTCTAATAACGGTATGGTACAAGCAACTACATAATTTGCCTTCTAGATTCTTCTGTTAATCTATTTCTACTATCCAACCGGTTTCTGGTAACAGTATGGAACAGTCAGCTAAATAATTTGCCTTACATTCTTCTTTTAATCTACTTTTCAATTATCCATTATTGTTTTTCTATTTAACTTACATCTTTTTTATGTAATCTTGAATTTTCGAGATAACGAAATATACTCGTTAGTTGACCATATTCATAACTAATAATATAACTGTCGAATTCATATTTTAAAAACTTGATATCCAATTTTACATACAGGTAGCACTAAAGATAGTAAAGGACACTAGACCACAGTTTCGCTAATTTGCGAGGATATAAGGTAGTAAGTTATTTTAAATATGTAATATTTGAAATTCGGTCTCCACTACATTATTCCTTATAATGTCGAGTAAAAGTATACACTTGTATTAACAATACCTTACGTACATATTACTTTTAATAAATTTAAAATAAGAAATCAGTTGTATAACATCTACCATTTCTTCCTAAACCGTACACATTTTTGTACATTATTCTTTAAATTAAGAATCTATCTCCTGATCTATCCGCCTATGTAGACAAGCATAAATCTTACTTGAGTCCTTGCCCCATATCCCGTAATACTTCTCGAGGTTGCCTGTGTGCTTGCCCGCTTGTACCATGTTGCTGAAAAAAAAAAACAAATATTAATTCCAAATAAGTGTGTTCATTTATCGCCTATATATAATAATATTGTTTAAATTTAAAACATCGCTTTATATTTTTAAAACATCATACAAAACGAACAATATAAAAAATATATACAATATAAAAAAAATAAATGAAAGTTTGAATCTTCAAAGGTAGGTATTGTCAAATAGATTAACGTTTAACACATGCTTTTTAAGTCAGAAGGAAATACATAAAATAACCATTTTAATTGTCATTTTTACATAACATATATTATAGTTATCCTTATTAATCAAACTTTCATCTTAATTTGAAATCTACAATTTATTTTTTTGTGTGTTACATGCAGTAATTATAATGCCCCTTGATTAAAAAGTGAAAATTTGTGCTTTATTTTTATTCTGACCTACTTAATATTCTTAAACAAATAAACAATTTACGTATATATATACATATGTATAATACGTCATTCAAATATAAATTCTATGCTATATACCATAAGACTTACTTCCCAATTCTTGATCCGTTTGTTGTAGCCCTCTAGTTTTTTCTGTAGCTGCGCGATGCAGAGCGCGCTCTTCTGATTTTTCTTCTCGAAAACCGCTTTGATGCGCTGTAACTGTTGTTTATCTGCATTTGCGGCCAGTTTTAGATACTCATTCACGTTGTCTGAAACACAGAACATATATTTTTTATTTAAGGTTAACATTTTCATCATGGTTATACAAAACTAATTAAATGCCAGTGGTCTACATAGGTCATGCATTCATAGTCATGATGGCCTGTAAATTACAATTCTTCTGACTCTTCTCTCTCTTATAAAGCAATCAATATACCTCGCTCGCTCGATAACCTCTCTCTGATATTTTCCTTTACATCAAATTCTTCAACGTGGCAGAAATAGACGAGACCCAGTCACCCACGCAGACTACTTTGTACAAAGTCAACTTAGATAGCGTCTGAGGAAGATTTTAAACTGACCATCCCGTATCGTCTGTTCGAGCCGTATAAGATCCTTGGTTCGTTCAATCTTCGCGTTGAGGTGCGCAATCGCCGCCGTTGCTTTTGATGACGGCACCATTGTGTTGCAGTCGCTTTCATCTAAAAATAAAAATATATTAATCTCAGTAACAAGACCACCGTCATACACAACTAGTGACTTGGATATGCACTAACAGACCCTAAAAGCCCGAACAACGGCATGGCATGTAGAGACTTGTATAGAATAGAAAATCATTTATTCGAAACTTTAAACTTACATTGAAACACTTTTGTATAACGAAGTACTCCTAAATGCATTACAATAGCCCACTACATAAGCGTAATGTAGAATGTAAGTGGGGCTGAATAATGCGGTATCTGCACTAAACACTACTTTGACGACTAGAAACAAATCCCAATTTAGTTGATGGATTATTGGAGAGTTCATTGAAACTTGCGAGTCTTTTATCAAATATACACATTTTACTTTTATAATTCACTATATTATTTACACTGGCGGATTAAACCCTTAAAAAGTTCGTAGAAAAGGCCGCTGATAATTGCCGTGATAACTCGCGCCGTATGCATGGACTCACAGTGGTATTAGCATGTAAAATGAGTTCTTCGGTGTTTCTGCCAAGATAGGTAAATATTCACTCTTCTAATCGCGGCCGGGTGTTATTTTTTTTTTTCGGACTACTCTAAAACTTTTGCTTCACAGGCCGATTATAACACACGTGATACGAAAATACTAGTCGCTGCCGGGCGAGTTAAGGTGTGTACAATGTAGCGACCGCTTGCACTCGCCTCCACGCGAATTCTAATCAATTAAAGCGTTAAGTCATAGACTTATAATTATCATTCTGAATTAATATTGTAAAGGCGAAATTTGTCTGTTTGTTACATTTCGACAACTGAATGTATCTAAATTAAATTCTATACGTAGATAAACTGTAAGCGGACAGAATATGAACTATCTTTTATATAAAAACATACCTAAGTTTAAACTTTCGTGTATAGTACGCTTTATTAATATACTTTTAATATGAATAATCTACGGTGAATAAAGGTATTTACTTCTCTCGACGTTTCGACTAGGTTGCATTGCCATGCTCCAACAGGTAATGACGAGCTGACGGCAATTTGAGTCAAGTTTAACGTCGAGATGTAAATACCTTTATTTATCATGAAATCGTCATATTATATTTCATTTAACTATATTAATAATAGAAGTCTCTCAAACAAAGTCGCCCATAATAGCTAGTAAAAATATTATTAAAAATATCACAATATTTATTAATCTATATTGGTAATTCCATTTGGTATATCTTATCAAAATTGTGTTTACATACATACTTGCAATGTGTATATGGGTCTAATATACAAATATGACCTTGGTTAATATAATCCCCATTAAATACCCATATCTATTATGAGGATTAAGTATCCTAAAGAAACTACATAACAATATTATTTTTATAAATTATTTAATTTTGAAATAAGAGCTAATAGTAGACAACTACCATACTACATGCCTGGTGTAGTGGCTAATATAGTAAAACTAGTAGATTTTGTTTTGTTGAACTAATAATTAAATTAAAATAAAGGCTATTTCCAGAGGTTTTAAACCTGCCTTTAATTATTAAATTATTGTTACTATATATATAACTTATATTACTTACTATCTTTAATAATATCCAGAATCTTGGAATATTTGAAAAATTTCTTTATTGACCACATTATAAATTATATATACATACAAACCGAATGAATACCAAAATTTTTAAGAATCATTATTCAAAATGAAATATTCATTAAGAAAATATGCATTCTAATAATAAGAAATTAAAATACATTTTATATAAAATTTCTTTTTCACCACACTACTTAATTATGTAGGTGTAATAATACCAGTATATAAAATCACTGAACAAGAACGATGGATACAATAGCACTGAACATTAATATCACTCGTTACGTTTATCAACAGGAAACATATGTACATAAATACAATTGTTTCAGACTTACATGAGACATAATTATTTTAAATAATAGTAGCAATATCAACAATGTAGAAATAGTAAATACAACCATACTTTTCGAGGCACAATAATCTATTTACTGATGAAAAGACCTTTCCGACCAATAACATATACATTAATAGATTAATATTATATAATAATGTATAATATATTAGATGTCCCGGCAAACGTTGTTTCGCATTATAAATTTAAGTACCAATATTGCTATTAAAAATAGGGGTTGGTGGTAGAAGAGTTAAAATCTAGGGTTGTATGTATTTATTAATGCCACATTATCAGATATGCCATATATTCAGACATTCATGCCATAACTGAACTTAAATGTTCCGCCATTTTAGCGGTAATTAAAATAACAATGTCTGTCATTACAATAAAGGATAACTATTAAAGTATGGGATAATAATAAAAAAAAATATTACCTTGGTAGTCTGCGTCTAGTACTGAAACAATAGATTAGACATATTATTGTAATACACCCAATATTATTGTACCTTTTTTATGTAATT
The DNA here is from genome assembly GCF_030625045.1 of Achroia grisella. Taxonomy (NCBI): domain Eukaryota; kingdom Metazoa; phylum Arthropoda; class Insecta; order Lepidoptera; family Pyralidae; genus Achroia; species Achroia grisella. The sequence continues at coordinate 1,331,933 of NW_026712590.1, forward strand.
GGAATAGACAACAAAGACGATATACCGTCGCCTACACGAAAAGTACTACGGGCATCACGTTATCATGTGATGTCCGTGATACCATTCATTCTTTGCCAAATATATCATGCCTGTTATACAGTAGTAGTAGTAGTATTTTACAGCCTAATCTGACTACTACCGAAATAGATTATAAAGCAAGTTGGTTTGGGACTGCCTTCTTTGTCGTCTTTTTACAGTCTACCTTTGGTTAACTATATATTGAAATATAATAATAATAAATAAGTTTATTATAGCAACAAACGTCCATTTGTTAGTAATATTATTTTTAAACTAATATTTAATATAACTATCACAATGTTTACAAGTAGCTAAAACTGAAGAGAATCCAGTGACATCATCATGAAAGCTACGACCACTTTCGTAAGAGTGTACGACTAAATAAGAGTTAAAGCTCTGCCTAACAAGTGGTGTACTTGTTAGGCAGAGCTTTAACTAAAGTGTTATATTACCGATGTATCAAGTTAGTTCATTAATGATTTCATAATATATAATCAATTAGCTGTGCCCAAGATTTCGTCCATGCGAATAGTTATTATGAATAACAATATTGAATAATATAACCCAAAAAGTAGACAAAGAAAAAAGTTTTATGGTTCTAGCTTTAAAAATGACCAATTTACATACAAACACTCATCGCCTACTTTAATTTACCCCCTTTTCGTTTCAGTAGTTTTGCGTGAAAGGGCGACAGACAGACAGATAGAGTTACTTTCGCATTTATAGTCTAATATTATAAATGCGAAAATAACTCTATATGTCTGTCTGTAAGGATAAATATAAATTCATGTGACATTTCTTTATTTTATTCATTAGTAACAAAACAATACCTCTGTAATTTGGAGAGCCATATTCATCCGCCGAGAGATTGTAAGACACGTTGGGGCTGTATACAGAGGCCGCGTACTCGCCAGTAGCAATCAGACCTGATATAATTTTCTTCTGTGGCGAATCCTCCAAACTGGAATACAGATAAAGGAAGAAGTTAGTAATAATAATAATAAATAACTCAGGATAATTCATAGAGCGCCATGTAGTCCTAAGCTAAGCAGATCTGTTGCTAACCAAATATTTTATATATGTATTTGCAACTGTAATTGTTGTATGTATATATTATTATTAATATTATTAATTATATAGTGAGTGTGATATATATTGGACAACTGAGATTTAAGTATAACCTATTTTTTAATTACATACATAATATACGAAACACCCTAACTAATACAAACAATTATACACATGAATACAAATCTTTGCATCATGCGAGGAATCGATACCGCGTCCATCTGAATTAAAGCGGTGTACTCAACCGCTGGACTACTGAGCTCGTCGTTATTTTTATTGTATACTGACAACAGCGCTACAATTCAGTACAGCCGTGGTAATTAAATTCCCACAGTGCTAATATTAGGCTACCACTTAATATCAGCATTGTGCTAATTTAAGTACCACAGTGTTTGCAGAATGGATATGATACGTCACAATAGCTTCAAAAAAATGGAAACAATAATGTAACTGTCGCAATTGAATAAAATTATACATTTAAAAGAATGTTAACTCGTTGTTTATTTTTATAATTAGTCTAACCCTAGGACATGAGATTATTAATAGTGTCGTGTAGTTGTCTTATTTCTAGCAATGTACTATGTTAGGTGGACTTCCACACGGTCACCTTGAAAACCTGCTGAATTAGCCACCACGAGCTAATTTACCTGACTTCATGCACATTTATTATTCTCCATTGGTAACTTTAGCGTATCCGGGTCAACTGTGCCATTATCATCCATTACCAAAAAATTACGTCTAGGTATCAATACAGAATAGTTTTTATGGCAATAGTTTTTATATGACATTTTGAAAGGTAGTTAATAATAACTAATAAGAACCCCAGAATTGTATTGGGATACAATTCGCACAGCGTCATTTAGTCCTACTTAAGCAGTGTTGTGTTATGTTGTAAATACGTACATAATAGACATAGAAAACATCCAGACCAACACAAATAATCTTACTCATTGATACAAATGATTGATTGTATCGAGCGAGGAATCGAACCCGCGACCCTCTGAAGTAAGGCTACTAAACCGCTAGACCATTGAGGCAATCCATTTATTAAGACACTCACTCTCTAGAGCTGTTGCCGGTTGTGTTAGCTGACAGCGGACTGTTACCGAGATCTCTTGAATGAGACTTGACATGGTGAATCACTCGCTCGCCGTGTCGTGATGATGAGCTTGACGACGGCTCCTGGAATGTAAGGAAAATATATAAATTAGAAACTAGTCATAAACTGCTTTAAACGTTAAGGCCGCCTTTTAGTAAGCTCATTTACGCAGTGTTTTAACTCACTATTAATACAAATCTCCCACCAATGGGGTCAAATATTTCCGATAAAAATACATAAGATATAAGCTTCCTTATTCCCACCACATCATATTATTGGCAGCCATTTTTTAAATTAGAGTCCACACACACTATAACAACGACACAAATATTTCTAAAAATAAGTAAGATAAGCTTACTTGCATGTACTGTAAACAACTACTGTTTAATTTATGGTGTACACATAAACAACAATAACGGCCGGACGGCTCGTGCCGACGTTGTCGTTTGATTGTCACGGTTGTTGCTACGCTCCGACTCGTCTTTGGAAATGCATCAATAGAACAACGTCGTTCATACAAGCCGTCCGGACTGAACCTGACAGTGTGAGTACAGGTTTAGTCCCTTAGTATAAAAAATTTTTTTTGAGTATTTAACGGCCTACCTATGTATTAAAATCGAGGTACTTGGGGTAATATCGACGAGACGATCTAAGAAGAAACTCAGGGCGTTCCCACTTTGCTCTGTTATTGACCCTAATTGAGTATCGTGTAAAGGGTGTTTTATAATACCTATATTGAACATATTATTACGAATGAAATCAATATCGTTACGGATATATAATAATACTTCCTACATAATGGTAGTAAGGATATGCCAATGCCATTATCCTAAAGCAATACATACGATGGGAACGAACATTAACATTCAAGGTAACAAAATAAAACAAACAATAAGGATAAATATCAAAGTTTACTAAAGTGAATTGTACCGTAGTCGAGTTGTTTATAGCTCAAATCGTAACATCAGTATTGATTTTGTACCGTACTTATGCATTCTGCGAATGAGGTGAAGATTGTACTAAAATAACACAGTTCAAATCGCAAGTTGTTGTGTAAAAATATTTAATAAATTGAGTAAGAAACAGCATACGCATAACTTAAAACACGTTAATAAAAATCATTCAAATTACTGATTCGAAAACTATGAATAGTCATTAATTTCACCTATCACCCTGTAAATAATTAACCACGTGACAGACACGCAACGTACATTTTTTAAACAAGCTCACATTAGAAATAAACATAGGTTATTATCTATTTTTATTACATAGCAATGAACTTCACCTTTTTAGGATATGAACATCTACGATTTGGATAAAATGCTGACTAATTAATCATAATTGAGTATTGTATTACATTAGTTCGTGTTGGTCAAAAGACAACAAGTGTCATGTCTGCGAGTTATGTCTAAAATCAATCGAGATTCTGGAGGCCTTTAAACAGTTATTATTACGGATTAAGAATTTTCACTATGACCTATGAAGAAATTAGAATGCAATATCTAATCAAAAATGTTTAAATTGCAAATGAATATTTCAAACAATGAAACTAATGGAATTTCTATTTTATTTTTATAAATTTAATATACTTTATTTTTAATATTAACACACACACAAATATTTAAAGTCTATTAACCTTATAGGAACCGTTGATGATGGAATATTTTAATTACTTCGCTCAAGAGTTATAAATGTTTACCGACTAAACTATAATTATCTTAGATAAACATCGTTTAACTTCCCATACCAGTCGTGAACCGCTACCGTCCAATATATAATATAATAGTAATAATTCTTTATTGCACAAAAAAATATTCAAAGAACAAAATGTAAACAATGAGCATAACAAAATATTTTTCTCAGTCAATATTTCCTTTAACCTAAGTGCAATCTATTCTTTAAATAAAAATTGACAGAATTTTTTTTGGGTCGATCAGATTTGAATACATGATGATCAGATTTGATTTAACGTTATATTAGTATTCAAATCTTGATATTGAACACACGGCCTATTTGGTATAAAGTGGAGGTACTAGACAACTAAGTCGTGAGCTCTATGCCTGATGAACTAGTCTCAAAATAATAATATAAAGAAGCAGTATACAAATGCTTGTATAAGTATATCTAGTATGATGCTGTGAATTTTATAAGTTCTTGGCGAGCTGCCTAAGTAATGTTTCTGTCGCCAATCTATCTAATTTCCGGATTAAATTTATGCAGCGTTACAACTACGAGTAATTCATTGTTTTTCTTTCAAGTTATTTTTCTATGTGACGCCTTTGTGACGTGTATACTCGTATATATAAATACTTTCTCTACTCAGAACTTTCAAAACTGACGTTAGATTTGTTTTATCATAAGTGAACGAATAAAGATACATTTCATTTGATTTAACTTTAAATTAGAAAAAACGTGAAAATTTACATACCGAGTGCATACAACAAATATAAAAAAGAGTATGAAATATAGTAATTAACAATAAATCTTTAGTTTTAGGCTCATTGGGATTATTTGTCAAAGATCACTTTATAGCGAAACAAAATTGGAAAATAGTCAAATGTCGAGGTAGACATACGCTTGGTGTGTTGCGTTGTATAATGAATATAAAAAATACCACTGACAATTTTCAACATGAAAATTAAAATATCTTTCAACTAACAACAATTCTGCAAGGACTGTATCGAATGTAAATACGACAGTATTATTTTATTATTATTTAGAAAAAATAGCCGTAACATAAATTCCCTAGTCTCATCCAAAAAAAATAATTAAATACATGACACAGCATCCTAAGAAAAGTGAACAAGCTTAAACGCGATTACAACAGATGTGCGATATATCAGCTCTACATAACTTTTAATTACTATGAGACTTGATAAATCAATTCTATTTTAGTGATAGTGTAAACTTCCATGATTATAATTTCATCTGCATTGCTAAAATGTATCTGTCTGTCAGTCTGTTCATGATATTTCCTGTGTGTTGTGTTGTTTTACGTTTTCATACTGTAAACTAGTAATCCGGGGTGAGATCAATATTATATACAATCTTATCCTGTCGACAAACATAACAAATAACAATACGATCAGACAACATTTCTATTAGCATAATCTCTATTTATGTATGTACGCAAAAAAAACATATATAAGTATTTGTATCAGTTATCTAGTAACTACAACACAAGCTTTGCTTATCTTGGGACTAGATGGCTGTGTGAATTGTCCTATTAAGTAAACAGATACGCCTTTTTTGTACCTCCCAGATTTTAACTCAGTACCGTTTGGATGTAAATTATAGTAGTAAGGCACAAGGCCACGCCGCTCTCAAAGCATTACTTATAATTTAGAGCGTTTCAAAGGAAAAGTGAAGTTTATGGGACCGCGGGTTACGCCATCAATTACAATGTCATCATCACTTCTTATCAGGTAAGATAAAGGTGAACTTTGAAATCCTTTCAAACTAAAAATAATAATTTTAGTATATTTTTATTACAAGGCTATCGTTTTTTATACATCTTTTAAGGATACTGATACTATGCAATCAGTTTTAAACGTTTTTTAACGAATAAGGTTTGCTTAATGAACAGCACCATGGGCACCTCCGAGTGGTATACATATTCATTGCCATTCTGTAGCAATAAGATGTCATGCCCTATCCTGTAAATTCAGTATTTAATCTCATTATGTCGTCTTGTTTTATGGAGAAGATGCTATAATGTTAAATTTATTAGTTTTTATATAGCATAGGGAACCCGTGGTAACTGATTACCGCAGCCCCATGAGCACGCGCAAAACCTTACCTTATTGGAAGTGCCTGGCCAGCATTTTAAGAACGAATAAGCTCTTAGCTTATCGTATCATATAATCTAAGACTGGAATGGTTACTAAAGGTACATTGGTAAAATCATTAAAAATATTCCGCGAACAAAGTAACAGATGTCATACATAAACATTGTACGAAAGTCAAAGAGTATGTAAATGTTTTTACAGTTAGTAAACAAAAATTTATTTGCTTTCATGCTGTGATAATATTTACGTAAGCTATAAAAGGATGAGAGTAGAGATCCAATTCGCAAAGAATATTGTATGTACATGTACAAACTTTAAATAGCTACATATAGATCAATAAGGGAATTTTGAATGATTTTATTTAAGCAATATTGTTATTTAAATTAATGTTAGCGATGAATAAACAAATGTCACTGCACTCAATCACGGTCGGAGATGTATTGAATGCAATTTGAAAATTATCGTTGCACATATCAGCGCGTAACTGTTATAGGAATCCAATCGGGACCAAATTGAAATATCATCGATTGCGTAACCATGTACTCGTATACGTTATAAGTACATATTTGCGATATTGCTTTCGTATATGAAAAACTTATGCATATGCGTTGCAGTATGCTATATTCTATAACCTGCCTCACAAAAGGGCTGTCCGAGACAAAACCGGTACATACTGAATTAAATAACACGTTCAACCAAACAAACAAAGAAACTTCTCAGCTTTATAATATTAGTATAGATTAGAAAACATTAATGTGTAAATATATATTTTCATTTGTTTTGCTTTATAAGTATCATATTGTAGACGTTGAGCAAAGCTTGATTGCTTTCTATAATAGAAAATTAAATTAAACGAATTGAAAGTAAAAATTTTATTGTTTTCCTTCAATCCAATGCAACTATGTGTAAAAATCCTTGAAAATTCACAGTGTCAGTGTCTGAAGGTCATATCAATGGGTAATTTGCTCGTACTCTACCATCAGTGTAAGTATTTACGTCATACCCATGGTATTTTACTACTGATATAATAATAGTAACAGATACATCAAACACCACACATCATAGTTAAATAAACATTGATGCCACAGATTTCGTACTACAATTCGTATTATTAGTTCAATCACATTGAAGGAAAGATCGTACTAATAATAATAAGGTAATTTTTACTAACAAAAGTCATTGTGTTAACTCCATCAAAGGCAGAATACTAAAAAGCATATAAAGAAATAATAGTAACCCTGGACAATTTATATCACGCCAATTAGTCTCAAGCTATGCAGAGCCTGTGTTATGACTACAAAACAAATAATAAATATACATAAATATATTTTTTAAATACATACATAGAAAACACGCAAACTAATACAAAAATCATAGTTATGAATACAAAGATTTGTATTCTAAATTTCAATTTATTCCAATTCAAATTTACATAACATACAGATATTTTAATTCCATTTCCAATTCCTAACTAATACATGGAATTAAAGTCGCGACCGGCGGACGTGATAAACCGCTACACCACTGAAATATATCAAACATCACACAACATATCCAAATAAACACTAATGCCACAGATATCGTACTGCAAATCGTATTTGTATTTCAAAAAGATCGAAGGGTATAATATACTACCAACCTGGTTAATGAGTAAGTCTTATACTCCTGCGGTTACGATATTGAGTGACTCACCGAGTCACGTGTGAGTCAGCCTCCCGCTACGCACTTAATAGATGTAGTGTACTTATCTACGTCTATTATTATTTATCTACAAGCTGTTCCTGCAGTTTAATAGTGCAGTTCAAAATCACCTTGGACATTTTAAGCCCATATTGTTGTAGCTTTCAAATCATAATTTTTGTTCCCTTCAAATTGAATTTTGAAGTCAGTTAAAATTAACATTCGCTTACCACAACGAAACGATGTTTCGCTATTTCAATGCAATTTATTACTTCATTAAAATTACCTTAGTATTAAGTTTTCAACAATATTGATTAACCACATTATGGTTAAAAACTACAGTCGCAAATGTTATAATATATCTATTTCATATAATACTAGAGCAAGAGAAGCAAAACATGAAACGAAACCGTAGACCAAACCGCTAGGCAAGTGTTATTAATAGTGGACTAATATCATCCACTTATGGGGAGAGATTCATGTCTGGCAGTGGAATATTAATGAATTTTAACGAATGAATTAGAATACGGGATATCATTTTATAGTTCAATTATATATAAAATTTAAACATTCCCTTAAATTTCATCTAAACTAATATTAAGAGAATATTAATCTAAACTAATATTATCCACACTAATGGCACAATAATAAAGATATATTATTTATTCTAAATTCAATTGATGAAATACACAATACTTACATAAATACATTCACATATAGAAAAGCTACATTATCAACAAGTAATATTTATTGTAATAGGGCTGTTTTTTTTTAATTGGAGTTCCCTACCGTAAATGCACCCGTGCGAAGTCAGGGCGTGTCGCCAGTTTATTACAAAGTATAATTCTATGCGTACAAAAGAAATCGGTGAAAGTAAGATGTAACAGTCTACGGTTTACAATGGTAAATTGCTGGAAATTATTTCAACAGAAATTCAAGAAACATCTAAATGACCGAGTCAGTAGTGCAGTTGTTAGTAATATTTTTTATGTGTAATGAGGTTTGAATTTATATAAGACTTTTGGATACGAAACATTTCATATGGACTTATGCGTGTTTTTGTGATGCAATTAGTAGGTACTCACTAGAAATAATAAACCCACTTGTTTCCGCAGATGGTAGAATCGTACTATGTCCTGTTCTGTAGAGCCTCCTGAAGTACCAATGAATTTTCCACTATCATCCCCCACTATACACAAAGTAAATAAATTAACCATTTTAAAGATATACATATATCCAGATAGTTATAGGATATATTTCGTGTATATTGTTTAACCCGCGAGCACTCAGAAAGGACTACTAATTAATAACTTTATAGAACTAAAAATAGATGGATGGCGTTCATGATCTATAATAAAATCATGCATCAGCGTAAAACCAGAGTTCTCGTGCTTTACGATGCGAAACCAATGTTGCCAAAGCACTTTTACACAAATATTAGTTTACGAGCCGGAACTATTAGAATAAACAAACACAAACGTGGATAAATATGTGTAGAGGTTGCAACGTCGTTTACATGTACATTGCGTGCCTATTCCCTTGAATAACCTCAAAAGATGTCCTTGGGCCGCGACTAAATAATACTCACTGAAGTTTGTAGTACTTCCAACATAATCACATCGAAGAAAAATAAGACGTCAAATAAATACAATATTATTATTATACAAATACGTTATTCTTATTAAAAGTTTTTTTTACTCTAGGGGTTTTCTATTAATCAAAAATATAGTTTTGAAACTTTTACAATTTAATTAGGAATTAAGCACAAAAATATTTCATTTGTCATAGAATACGTCTATATTTCATTCGATATTCTATTGTCATTTGATAAAATGGGAATAAGAGTTATTATGCATTGCATTTCTTTTTCATCAAAATCAAGCAATAATTTGTATAGGTCCTGATTTCTTTAGTTACATTCATGGTACATTCAATTGCTAAAACTATTGATTGTATAAATTAACTTTATCTGTTCTGTATTCGGTAACATCTACACAAAAAAAAAATACATTCGAATTTAAATCTTCCTTTTACAATTTTTAATAATTGTATCCAGTATAAATATAACGCCGTCTATTATAATATCTAATATACTCACACTTACAACATGATGCACGGTCGAAGGTGACTGAACCCGGGATCTGATAACAGCGTCATCTGTCACCACCGCGGGGTCCCGCGCCAGCTCCGCGGCGGACGGCGACTGGCTCCGGCTGGATGCCTTGCTGTGTCCATGGCCGACGTGTAAAGTATCCATTGCGGACTAACGCAAGCCGATATAATCACAGCGTCGAACGAGAGAAAACATGGATTTATCACAATACAATTATCACTAGATGCGAGCGATCACAGATAGACATAACAGCGTTTGGTAGCTTCGCTTATGCTTGCTCGATTGGCTAGTTCATAATAAACTTGATAAAAATATATCGGCGGTTGCCGACGATTTCTCCATTCCTTCAGGCTTTATCTGTAAAGAAAGAAAAAAATATTTATTTACAATAACTACAAAGAGCATTAATAAAATATTTTTGTGGCATGTAAAAGACGAAACAGGCGACAACTAATGGTGATGTATAAAAGCGACGGTTACTACTTACTATGGCCGTCAGTTTGCATGCCATTCCAGATATATAAAAAAATATAATTGATAACCGTCGCCCATATATATACATAAACAGCATCACGAATATCACGTCATTATATAACCCATGTGGTACCCCCCCTGCGTTGCCATTCCAGAGAACTAAAATATCATGCCTTCATAATGTAACCTTGTAATTTTACTGCCATAGCTCACTCTTCAACCGAAGCATATTTTACAAAGCAAGTTGCTTAACACTACGTCAGTTGAATTATATCATTAAACAGACGTTCTGCCTCATCATGAGTGAAGGTTATAAGCATTGAGTAAATAATTACTACGTGGCTATGACGGTACTGAGACAGACAAGAATCATACGTTAGTAATGTATTTATTTAATTTTTAAATAGGCAAAGGTCGATAGACTGTGCTGCCACGCTCCTATTCTTTTAGTTCTTAGATTTATGGCCAATGCCAAGTCCATGGGTATTGTCTTGTCAATATATAAACACACGAGTCTTATTTTATTGTCTATTTATACAATCCAATACAATGTCAAAAGAAAAGAAATTTCTTGATATAATTAATGTTATATTAGAGAATTCTAATTTTAGAAATTCTATACCTACAATATTTTCATTCAAGACCGTATTAAGTAATTTACATTTTTATAATCTATTAATTAATATTAATACAGAATGTGGAATAACGATATAATATAATATACAATAATAATTCATTTAGCAATAGTTTTAATTGTTTATTCGTGATTCTATGGGACACAGTCACCTAGATACATAAAATAATAATTGCATTTAATAATGTCTAGTAAGACAAATTCAATATTGTCTACTAGGCACTGCTGTATCTAAACTGTGTCACCCCACCTTACATTTTCCTACTTTTATTTAGTATATAAGATCATTATTTTTATGTACACATTGTCAGTTTATCATCATCAGTAATATACATCGTCTCGACCAGCAACATCGTATTATTCACCCGCAACAGTGGTGATCTGCCCGACGTGATCTACCCGACGTGATCTGGCCGACGTGGTCGAGACGATACCTGGGAAAACGACGAGATCAAACAAGAGATCTCTGTCTGACGGCATCCTGCGCACCACCAACGATTGCACATTTCCACCGGCTTCCCAGAAGCGGGTCTCACCGGCTCGGAAATTCAAGAGGCATAAAAGTCGTTGGCAATACTGCGCAACAAGGATCCTGCCGTGCTACTGACCCCCAGTAAACACAACTGCCTGCTGGATATAATCTCTGGACGAAAAATTGAAACTGGAAAAATAAAGCAAAAATGCTGTCAACAAGAGTACAGCCAACAGTCACCGCCGACGTCATTGCACACCTGTCGTCACTAATTGCGACACTGCCATCAGAAATTGCTGATATACGCGAAAAGCACTCGCCACACACAAACAGACGCAGCAACTACCGATCTAGGTCAAATTCGCACCTACGGTCATTGCATAGTCGGAAAAATGACTATTATTTATATTATATCATAGCAAATATAAAGAAAAGGCATACAAATGTGACATGCCGCGCTCCTATGGACAACCGTCGGAAAACTAGATTCGACGCAGAATAAGACGGAACGCTGTGCTGTTCATCCGTCTAACCGCCTAGCTATAACCGACTCTAAAAGTGGCTATAGAATTTTGGTGGGCACCGGAGCAAAAAATCTCGGTGTTTTTTAAAACAAGCACAGACCAAAGAGAGCGCTAGCGAATTCAAACTATTCGCCGCAAACAATTAATATGAGCAAATGCGAGTTCTTCACAAATGAGTTAGATTTTCTTGGTTATCATATAACGAGCCAAGGGATGAAACCGACGCAAGAAAAATGGCAAGCAATCGACGAGTACCCTAAACCCACGACAGTCGAAGATTTACGTCGTTATTTGGGTATAATGAATTTTTATTGTTACAAAAGTGCATAATATCTTAAATTTTACAGTTAACTTTTATAATTTTTTTGTGTGTAATATATATATATATATTTTTCTCTCAAGGGGGGAATATCTATGGGACACAGTCACCTAGATACATAAAATAATAATTGCATTTAATAATGTCTAGTAAGACAAATTCAATATTGTCTACTAGGCACTGCTGTATCTAAACTGTGTCACCCCACCTTACATTTTCCTACTTTTATTTAGTATATAAGATCATTATTTTTATGTACACATTGTCAGTTTATCATCATCTGTAATATACATCGTCTCGACCAGCAACATCGTATTATTCACCCGCAACAGTGCCAATAACTGTTTTGATATAAAAGAATCTAATAAAATTATCACTGTCACCAACAACACTCAAAGTTGTTAAAATGAATATATTTAAGATTTTAATTAGTTTCAATTAATCTGCAGCAAAATAACTGCAGTGTGTCTAGATTTAATTAAGTATATTTTATAATAAAATTTTAAGCTTTCAAAAATAACTCCCTTAAGATTAAGGTAGATATTTTTGAAAACTACGTAATATTAAGTCTGTGTTTCGTATCTCGAATATACATATAGTATGTTATTTTGCGTGTTACATTAGGTATGTTACCTACTGTAACACGCAAAATAACATACAAAACAAACATAACAGAATTGAGAACTTTTGCTTGTAAGTATTATATTTTCTATACAATTTCTCCTTTCGTTCATTCTTTAAATTCTTAAGATTACTGTATTTATATGTAATACTGTGTTTCTTTAGTTTTTTAATAGTACAAACAAAAAAACAAACGACAAATTTTAATTTAGATTCATATGAACAGAATTAATTCTGAGGCTGCTATATGTATCCTACCTATAACTGTCTTAGCCACCGCTTTGATTCAATCGGTTTTTATGGCTTCCCACGATTTAACTGGCCTCAGAAATCATTGTCTGGGGTCACATCTCGATATCATCGCAAAATAAAACAGCAATTAACCCACATCTGATATTTACGAGGTCTGTGTCAGCTTTATGTGTGCTATTAATCCGTTAACTGCCTCAGGTTAATTGGCTTTGAAAGATATTAAATGCTTTAGAAATTGATATTGTAATTTCCTACTTTTTTGCGAACTATTCCAATGCTGTTGGCCTTAGCTGGTCTTTACAGCGTAAACTCAATCAGCGGAAGGTTTTAATGCTGTGGCTGAAGACCAATTTCTGCCTGACGAATACGTGATCAGACTATATAATAATATATGTACTGTGCAAAAAGTGAATAGTTTTCAATCAGTCCAAATTTGGCCACGATTTCGCGTCAGTCAAGACGGGCGAAAGAAGACAACAACATATCCTGGTTATTCATTGTATTAGTAAATATAATTTTTTGTTGAATAAATAGGATATGCTGTTGTTTCCAGTATTTTGGTATAAAAAAAATTTAGTCCTCCTTCCTTCAATCATGGGATATTTACCACTTAAAGAAAGATACATACCGCTATAATACACGTTCAGAACACAATTTAACCTACATTACTGTCTGACCCTTACTTTGTATGGCAAACGCGATAACCTTGCCAACTGTCGAGTTCACTAAACTTCTAAAAATGTATGTGAATAGAGTCTATACAATTTGGTCGGGTTATCGGTATCATCGAACGAGATGAGTCAATAATGACCGAGGTCCTAATTTCCTGTAGAGGCGTGCATCTGTTATGATGACCTGCAAGTTTAATTACCTCTTATCGGTATAGGATAATTATTCAATAATATATTGTAATAATATACATCCTCATAATATATTGTAATGAGAAAGTGTGTTCATTTATTTGTTTGTCAATTATATCTTAACGCTTAAACTACATAATCAATCGTGAAATTTGGCATACACAATTATTAAGGGCATTAAGAAGGACTAATTTCTATCTCCGTTAACCAATATTATTATATATTACTAGTAGTTAATCGCGACTTCATTAGCTTTTTTGATATAAAGCAGATGTCCGTCCTCATAATACTATCTTAATATCAAATTTAATTCCGATCCGTTCGCCTGTATAATAGCAAAAAGACAACAAATGGACAGACAGTGATACTTTATAATATTAGTAGGGAATTATATATTAATACATTGGTCAAAACCGAAATAAACAGTTCAATCGTAATGCAACTGAATGGAACTAGAACAGACACGGAAATAAATACTATCGATTGCAAAATTATAACAAATGACGAGAACATTCGACAGAATTGATTAGTTAAAATTATTCTAAGTTTCTTATAATTAAACCTGCGCCAATGTTTACGACATCCGTCAAATTTAGGAACGTTGTAGGAAGACGACTTAGCAGTCATCTCATTGTAGTAGTAATCTACTACTCCGTAACACAAAAACACATAACATAAATAGCAACATTAATACATCATCAATTTAGTTTACGTTGCGTCGAATCAGAAAATTTACAAATTCATGCTTCTAACGTTTCCCATTAGTGAATAGCTAATAAGCAAATTAACTACAATTGTTTTGTTCGATACAATGGTTGTGTAGCGAAGTGTATGTAAGGTGTTAATTTAATGATTACTTACTAATGCACGCATAAATATACTAAATAAAGGTGGTATGGAAGGAATCCTTTTATTGATGTTAAAAATTCAAAATTTAGACGGTTCTGATGTCATTCATAGGTTTGAGCATTATAAAAAAAATATAACTACTGTAACGCAGAAATACACATTCAAAATATAAAAACTGTAACAGAAATAAATAAAATAATAATGCGATATTAAAGTTAAATCGATACTAATACGAATATAAAACATTAAACAAATTTTTTGTTATATGAGTCTTATGAAATGAAATGAATGAATATTTATTACAATTATATGTAAAAATGTCTAATAGTGAATAGGAGACATATGACAAAATACCTACTGCAAAAAAATTGCATAACAACTAGTCGAGAAAATAATATCACTAAAAGTCAGTGCATGTTTAATAAAAAGTAGAACTGTAACAGACACTTCAAATGTTTCATCTCAGATTTTGTTCCGAGTGAACGCGCCGCGATCGAATTTGCATGGAGATAGTACTGACCTAGATTATCATAACGTGAATATATCACGCTATGTCGAACAACTGTGATATATGCGTTATATTATTGACAATTGCTTAGTCACGACATAAATTTCATTTAAACAATGGTTAGAGAGACAGTTTGACGTTATGGTTTAAATTTAGTTCTTCGATTGCGGACCTCTTTATATTTCAAATTAGCCTCATCCAGCGACGCTGCTCGTCTAAATACAACCCATGTTACTCATTGATAATGTACTCGTCTCGTGAAACGTGAAAGAAATTTAAAAATCGGTCGAGAATTGTTTGAGTTTATCCATTACAAAATATAACTTTAAAAAATCCTTCTATTAGGTACAATACTTAAAGATGTAGTAAAAGAAATGCGATCTTTAGAAAGTCGCATTTAAGCATTTTATATTTTTACTGATAATATTACTATTCCAAAAATTAACATACGTTTACTTTAATAAACTACACGCACAACGGCCCGAATGAGAGACCAATTGCGGAAAATGGAGTCCAACCTACACTTACTTTAATAAAATTATTGTATAGTCGTACAGTGTAATTTTTTTTATTAAAAAATTAAGAAAATTTTAAACAAGGAAAATCCGTCGGCATTTTACGTCATTTTCAAACATTCGAAGCAATGGCTAACATTAAATCTAATCTTTAACTAACAACGTAGACAAAAGGTATAATAATGTAGTTACAAGTCACGCTATAAAATATCGGATTTGAATTCCAACTGATAATTTCTGTCCTTCAAACATGAAATGGGGTACTATAAAAGAACGTTAGTACGTATTGAAATACATTGTAGGCATTATTATCACTAAAAGTATACAGGGAATATAAATCGCCAATTGTAATACCATATTATCACCAGAGAGTGAAGTTGTACAAAGTCCTTTTTGTACTCTACTATTTATACTCAGTTTTCTTTTTACTATTATTTGTTTCTAATTATGATGCTGGAATAGTGGTCCCTTTTTTTTAAATAGTCTAATGGTGATGGCGACATCTTCACTAGACGAAATTGGGGGCAAAGGCATAGTCCACAAAAATCCAGCTTCTGCCTAACGAATACGACTTTAGATTGAGGTGTTCTAACCTAGGTGTTCTAACCTCTCGGAGTCCAAATTACTTATAGTTCGTTCGCCTATTTTATTATCCCATATGGCTATATCTACCCAGGACAGGTATACTCTACAACAGATTCCCACTACTGTACTATGAGAATGACTTAGGAAACGAAGAAATTATACTGCTTTCTAATATACGAGATAATGATCTCTAGAGACAATAGAACAATAAAATTATCTAAAGTATATGTCACATAATACCTGCATATACTAGCAGACTGAATACATTTTGTGTTTATTAAAGTTAACTTACAGTTGTATAATGCAAATAAAGTTACTTGATAAATTTATATTAATTGGACTTCCGCAAAATGACACCTAATTCGATTAAATATATGCAAATAAAGTTATCTCCTATATAGTACGGTTCTCAATGCACAACTGAGGTTTATTTTTCTTTGATTATATTATATGAAATTCCTTACAATTACAAGAAGTACGAAGTCAGTACAAGGACAATATTAAAAAAGTAGAAACACATTATACATGTATTTACCGAATACATATATTTTGAATGAAATTCGGAGCAAAATTTTAGTTATTTTATGTTACATTTATAAAAGGCAGATTGAATATTTTTGTATTCTTAATTTTTTTCTTGATGGTTGTTGTTAAAGTCCTGGAGATCTCTATACATTTTTGGTGGTTTGAGAGATATGCGGTATTTACCCGTTGGTGATTTCCCTTAACCGCATAATATTTATAGAAATATGTATTTATAAATAGCAATACTATTACAATAAAATACCGCATAAAAAAATATTTAACTAATCACGTGATTTGTTACGTAGTTGCTACATTACGTATTTTTTGGCCTTTAGAATAAATGTTTAAAAATTTACCCATAAAATCAGTAAAGTTTTACTAGGCAACCACAGACGTAGAGAAATAAACTATTCATGGCTTATTAGGCACTATAATTTGTTTAGCCCTTTCGACTGACATTTTCCAAGGTTTGCGCTCTCGCGTGCAAACTAATAGGATCTTAAATGCCAGGGCAAAAGGTTCAGTCTGGGATAGACGGTTGGCCTTCGATATCGACGTTGATTGCCTAGGACAAAGTGTACATATAATTTGGTACAGAAATGAAAAGGACGAACCTAGTCTAAAATAGGATAGACAGAATTTAATATTTACAACCACTGTACAAGACAATCAGAATAATAGATCTAATGACTAAAGTGCGTGTTAACAAATATTGTTTTCTCATGTTTATGATATATTTTTTATTTCACCATATATCATTTATCATATATTATTATTTATATACAGTGGAACTGAATAGGCAAAATTGAGGTAGACCACTATAAAAACGTTGCGCTGACTGCGTAGCACTTTTATAGTGGTCCTTGTACAATCTCTCACAGCGCCATCTAGTATCAAGCTAAGCAGAGCTTTTGTTATGGGCACTAGATACAGTTATCTAGTTTTTAATATTTTTAATATTTATGTCAGTGACATAAATATTAAAAATGTTTGATATATATAAATATAATTATAGAAACCCCAAGACCAATACCAACGATCATACTAGTATAATATTAATGATTAATATGAAAATATATTTGTAACCTTTTCACAGATGAACTGATCTTAATGAAATTTGACGTGAAGATTGTATCACGACTAACGTCTACTACCTGAAAGCAGATGTAGCAGGTATCCTATATCAATACCAATTCATATGCATATAACAATTTGTTACCAAAATATATTTATTCAAACGTACCATAATAGTCAATACCAGTAGATACAACAGTAAATTAGACGGAATTAACATTTAGCAATCAGTAGTACAGTTATGATCCCTGTTGATGACAGTAACTAGAAGAGATCAAATCTATTGTAATTGGTTGACAATGAAGAGAAACTATGCGCGACTGCAAGATAATGAACCCCCATGGTTGTAGCTATTAAGTATTAAGATGTGAATTGACTGGATGTTTGGATTTCGATTACATTATGTCATTTTCAGCATTGCTTTGCTTTTATCCTGTTATATCTGTGTTTTATTTTTTGTATGCGCTCAAATCCTATTTACCGTGATACATGTGTTTATGTCATTTCATGCATATCTTTTACACAAACCACCCAATCTTTATTAATTTCATAACCAAATAGGACCGTTTATCTTTGTTATCTTTTCACGACTAAACGGTTTAATGGGTCCTAAAAAATTTTGACGTGAATACCTCTAGAATAGACATAAGCTTTATAATTATGGAATATCAATAAAAAATATCTATAGAAAGCAGTAAAATAGGTCAAGTTTAAGAGGACGCACGAGTATCGCGGGTAGTAGCTAGTTATACATTATATTAAGGAATGAGTCGATGACACTCACAGAACCAAAAACAGGAAGAGTCGTGAAATAGGACAAAGAAACAAAGCGACATGCGTAGCGAATTTGAAGGCTTTGTCCTCAAGTACAAGGAACGAAAGATTGAAAGATATATGCGTAACGTTATATTATAACCTATGACAAAGGATGCCACCTGGTACCACATTCTTGTGTAGGGTTTTGTCGTATATATAGTTATGAATACTATATACATATACACATTATTAAAATCTTAAAATCGTAAACATATATTGTTTACGATTTTAATATTTTATATATGCGTTTAGGAAATATATGTATACTAATATTATAAAGATGAAGAGTTTCTTTTATTAGTTGCTCGTGGTAAGGTTGGAGATGAGGAGCTACTGGTTCGAATTGAAAAAATATTTTAGTGTAGGTTAGCCCGTTTATCGAGGAAGGCTATAGATTACATATTATTACACTATGACTAATAGAAATGATGACGTTAAACGACGCAGACTAAGTTGAGTGGGTTAGATAGATATACCTAGATAGTCTGTCTGTGAAAAGCATCACAAAAATCCTTAAACACAATACGTAAATACGTACGTACAGCCTCCATAAAGCTGAAATTTGAAAGTTCTGTGAAAATTTTAAATTAATTATACCATGCGCACAAAACCGCGGAGAATAGCTAGTATACTTTTAAAATAAAAAAAATAATTTAATTGATATAATTGACAGTACAACTTTCCTTACTTTCATTGTCTCTTGAGCAACAAGCGTGGACTCTGTACACTAATTGGCAGATTCATGTCTTATAAATTTAAAACATATAACTTCTTAATTTTAATATTTTTTACTAAACTAGCAAATAGATGGCCCTGAAATTTTATAAATTTGTATCAGCCCTCTGAATTTATATGATAGGTACGTATTTTGCCTGTGACTTCGGTCCCAAATGAATGCATAAGCAGTATATCATTTTAAGACTAAACAGTCCTAATTTTAAGACGGTTAACAGAGCTAATAACATAAAGGACAACATACATAACTTTTTTATAAGAAATCTTAACAATCGTACAAAAAATCATTATTATTTAGAAATAAGATAGTATGTATTTAATATAGATTAGTACAAAACTTTCGTTAATAGCACTTTTCCTGTTAATACTAACATACAGAGTTCCGGTATTATTATGGCGTCATGAGCAGCCGCCTGTGTAAGCCTGTGACGCTCTAATTAGTTTTATCTACGTAGTTTCAACTTAATTTTTGCCTTTTTTACCCATTGTTCCGATGTTCATAATAATATACAATGTACCTAACTTGTACCGTAATAAATTTATTAATCTTTACTCTATGTTTTTGTTTGAATTCACCAAAAAATATATTGTATATTGACTGATCAAATTAAAACTAAATATTAAAGAATGCACTGTCTTTGTTGCTATTCATTAGTTCTACTCTTGCAACCAATCTCAATTTCAATTTCAATCCAATTCTGTTATGTTCTTATGAAAAGAGATCAAAAATAAACTAATACATTTCTAAGTTGTGCACGACTTAAGATTCCAAAAATTTTCGCAGCTTATTAGAATCTTAGTGGTTTGTTCAAAAGTAGATCCAACAGAAATGGTTCCAAGAGCAGACCGGCAAGTCAACAATAGTTTTTTATTATCTACGTATATGCGCTTCGGTTTATTCTACTACGAATACTTGCAACTCGTTATGATGACTTATACTATTTATCAACAAATTTGAAGCACATTACGTTTTCATGCGGTGATTGCCAAAGCCAGGGTTATCGAGTCATGGCACTTGCCAAATTGCAGAATGCAATAATCGTCAATTACGATAAAAAACTATGTGATATAAAGAAAAATAGATTAAAAATATATTTACTTATCCGCTTACAATCTTTAAATTTTATTTACGTAGCTACATTATTTAATAACGTTACAACAAATTTACAAAAGTAAATAAATATTTTTGTACTATAGTTATAATTGTAATTTGAATAAGGAAGTAAAACTTACAAGTGTCAAGTCGACTTTATAAGAATAATTAATCCTTACTGATATTATAAAAACGAAAGTTCTGAACGATTTAAATGAAATTTTGTACACAGCAGATAGTCTAGACCTTGAGTCCATTCTCATAGGCTAATTTTATTGCAAAAAAAAAGTGTTGAAAGGGAGATGTAAGGTGGTATGGAAGTATCGTCATTATAGGGCGAAATCGCGGGCACAGCTAGTGTTTTATAATCATATTTTTAACAGCAATTCTAAGAAAGAACTGGTTGTCCAAGCGCCTTTTGAAATGTTGGGTTTGGGAACCAGATTTTATATTTCTCGACAGTGATCACTAACCTTCGGTGCCACTAATTAAAATTGTAATTAGATGAATTGTTAATAGGTAAGCATTTCCTAATAAATAAATAATATTTTATGACAGTGATGATATAGTTGCAATATTACTCTGCGCCACTACGAATAATATGATAACAGTGTTAGTGTACTACAATTTGATCTTGGCGATACCAGAAAAAGTCGAACTAATTTACTGTTTATTTTCAAATGTATATGAGGCCAACCTAAAAACATCGATCATCTATCAATTGGCGAAGATATTGCTAATAAAAAAAATAAAGCAGCATAATTTAATTTCAAACTTTTTATATTTTGGTCTTTTCGTACTGCAATTTGAATCATAGACAAGTTGACGGCCTCTTTTTTATTGTGTGGGAAATTCTTATAATGACCGTCAGATGGATGACGAGGGGGTGTGGAATTCATTACCCATTAAAAAACCTCATGATGTACCACATTCGACCGCCACTAACGGAGCCGCGAGGTCGCGTTAGCATTCTACCGCTACTCCGGCAGAAGTTACCAGCCTGACAGGTGTAAAACGTCGCCTATGTATTATATATAAAGAACGCCACGGACATCATGTCATCATGTAACGTCCGCAACACGCTTCGTGAGCTTCTATTTCAGAGGAATATTATGTTATGCCACCGTACCTTCTAATTTGTCATATTTTATCCCCTAACCGAAACATAGCATACAAAGAAACTGCTTTGTGGCTGACTGAAATTGGCGAGACGTGAAATGTATCTCTGGTAAACGACGCAGTAAGAAGGTTAAATTAATAAAAATACTTTAACTTAACTAAGTAAGAGTAAGTTTACCGAGATACCGAGTATTACAACTTGTCATAATGACATACCTATCTATATCGTGGGTAATTTGTATCAATAATGTGTTTTAAGATATTGTATTGATTACTATCTTATCTTCGTACAGGAAAAAAATGCGACCGAGTTCTAGGTAATAGTGGTAATAAATAACAATCGATTGCCGCAATCATACGCCACAATGTGTAGAAAAGCAAACCAAAAAGTCTTCCTTTACAAAACCAAAACACAAAACATACATTTTTGATAGTCCCCACATTGTTACCTTCTTAAAAACCATCTTGGTCAATTCTTGGCAAATTCAAGAACAAATGGGCAATCTGATGAATTGGATAGAATAGAATAGAAAATAATTTATTCATATAAACGTACATTTTTGAATAGTCATCACATGATGTGATTTGATAATTATCTTTTCATCTATCACTGCTGGTATTATTAAAACAGTTAACACCATCCCTTCATAATCAATTAAAGTAATTTCAATATCCTCACATGTCTGTGGAATCGACGGTTTATACGCTTGCGTCGAAGTTAGAGAGTGGATAGTAATCATTGGCATAAATATATAAAAACAAGTCGATCTGTTTGTTATGTCACAAATGACAATTTATTTTGATGAAAATTAACACGTTATATTCAACGTGTATGTCATTGTATATTGAAATTTCAGGTATAAGAAATATAATTTATTATTTAATGACAACGTTTCCTAATTATACACAGACTGAACAATACAGTTGTTAATAAATATATCGATACTATTCCCGTGATATTGTTGGCATAACATTCAATTGTGACGTCACGATAGTATAGCAAAGATTAGTGGTAGCTGTGTTAGAATAACTGACAATAAAGTAAAATAATCCCTTATATAATCACATATTATCTACTATTTATAGTAATAGAAATTTCAAAATTATTATCAACATTACTATCACAAAACGGCAGTGTTGCTGTGCCTAGAATTGTCTGACCAAATTTCTCCTACAAAATGTAGTTTAAATTATATATATTTCCTATAGTACCATATAATAAAAAAAGGACATTATATAATTAACTAGGTGATCTTCGTCTGCTTCATATTTTTCCCTCATTCTCTCATTTATATTCAGGTTTTTATGTTATTTTTCATTGCAGCTCCTCGATAAATAGGCAATACAACACAAACTTTTCAATATCATAAATTAGTAGTGCCGGTAATTATCCTGAATATCCAAACTTACAAACTTTACTTCTTAATATTATACATTAGTACCGATGGTTACTCACTGAAATGTTTTTTTTAATATTAGCAATTAACGTAACTATATGAAATAATAGAGAGGTATACTCAAGTTTCTTAATCAACTCTGAGAAATGTTGTTCTTACCAAATTGGTTAGGAACTTGGTTATAACTCAACTGTACATTAAATATGTACTTTTCTACTGCTTATTTTACGTAGAAGCCAAACTTAGACATTCCGTTAGTTACCAAGACAAAAGACAATTACATTATTTTGAAAAAATTGGTAAAATTTTGAATTCATTAAGTATTTTCGACGATAACTATAATTCATTTTAAAAAGAATACATAAATTTTATTAAGTCTAAGAAGAAAATAACAACTTTCATCTAATTAGTTATACTTAAGAATAATTACAAAATGTGACTAATTATATAAGGCATCAATTACGTAAAGTAAAAATAGACAAGATCAGCTGCACACTACAATGTCTTTTTGAACCCAATCCAAAAGAGAATGAGGTTCATAATTGCTTTTATTTTTGTATATTGGATATTTCTGTTAATTCTATTCCGATATAGACGGTTTCTTTGTTAAACCACTAGTTGTACATTTTTCTAGGTTTATTTGAATCTAAAGTGGCATGTAGCGAGTTTACCGCCGTGTCACGAATAATTTAGGGTTTTCATTCACCAAAGAATCATGAATAAATATAAATTACAACAATTTTTTTATGATGTCCTCCAGATTAAAACTTACTAAACCACGACTAGTCCTCTAGTCCACGAAAATTCAAATTATTCTGTATTGAATGTTGGAATAGACTAAATAACGTGTACATGTTCAATTCCTCAAGCAAAATGCTAATAATATTAGGTGTAAACATCAAGAACAATTTTAACAAGCGTACAATACTCTATAAGGCTTCATTTTACACATCGACCAAATAATGGGTTTTATCCTCAAAACTCAACAGACTTGGTTATTTTTTATAACTTAGAGGACAAAAGCGATCACCAAATGGCAAGTGATTACCGCCGCCCATGATCGACCTGTAACACCAGAGGAATTGCAAGTGCGTTGGCGGCCTTTTAATAATCGGTGTTCGGAAATACCATTGCTGGAAGGTGATTCCACAATGTGGTTGTGAGCGGCAAAAAGTTCCTGGAAAAATGGATACCTTTGTACCTTTGTTTCACCTATTTCTGCCGTTAAGCGGCTTGCTTAGTAAGATATATTTGGATTGAAATGCGAGATAATGCAGCAATATTATAGGTTACGAAGGTATAACATTTTAGTTCTCCGGAATGGCAACGCAAGAGTATTCCATGATAACGTAATAGTACGACTGCTACCACTTACCATTAGATGGGCAGTCAGGTTCGTTGCTATTACATAAAGAATTTAAGTATTCTAGCTAATAGAGATAAAATTAAAATTCCACAATGAGCCGACAATGACCTGCATCAACATAATAATACGAAATCCTTTTTTGGAATGAGTCATACACTTCTAACACTATTTTAAATTACAATGACACCTACAGTAATATCTACAAGCTCCGAAACCAATACTGTACAAATATTACAAAGAGAGAAAGGGTTGCTAAAAGGAACTCCGGAACAACTGTTCCGATTAGTTTTTTTTAACTGTTCTAAAAGTACATTATCCAAAATGACAGTCTATACATATTATGCTAATACATACAAAACTCACAGTTATGAGGGCCCGGGTGATGTCAAGGCAGGTCAGTAGTAATTTATATGAGGTATTATTTTATCAGTCAATTTATTTATTTATTTTATTACCAAAGACACAACAGAACGCCCTGAGTTGTCTTAGCATGCCGCCTTACTTTCGATGCTCGCGGGTTCGTTCCTAGCATGGCATAAACTTTTGTATTCCTGAATATAGTTGTTAAAAGTATGTTTTTAAGTATTTTTATCAGTAATTGAGTACCCATCCCACGAGATCTGCTTAGCTTGGTATTAGATGATGTTGTATGAATTCTCATAGGTTATTATTATAATTTTACATAACATAAAATTAGAAAAAAAAATATGTATGAACAGGGCTTAATGTACTAATTATTTCCCTACTCTATCTCTATGATAGTGAATGATTTATAAACGTCAAAGATATTTCGTTGATATTGATTACTTATCATCAATACTTTAATATTAATATACATGACATATAAAAGGCCTATGTCCTGATATATGTTAACAAATTTTAACTAGAGTACATTCAATTTTGTACAACACAAATGCTTTGCATGTTTACATTCTAAATAATTCGCTGAATATTCCAATATCTATATGATAGCAAATTTTGTAAAATAATTAATTTAAATAGTATTCATAATAACAATCAGCAATAATCAAGTTTATTGTCACCATATTAATACTTGTATAAAACTACAAACACAAATACCAATAGAGAATATAAGAAATGAGATATGTAAGTATAGATATATAAGAAAAAAAATTAGCTTTACTGTCATATCAATTCAAATTCAGTTGGCAATTTATTCCACAAGTACAGATAAATTAAGTACCAAAACAAACTTATATTGAAAATAGTGTACCACCATTTATGATATAAATAAATAGTATGAGAAACTATAGTAAAAGGCACATACATTCCCAATTTTTTTATGACAATTTAACCTGCCATACATATATGATAGTTCAAACTAATTGAATAGATGAATGTCAGTTAGACCAATGTGACTAATTCACCAAGAAATTATCATGAAAGGCACATACATTCCCAATTTTTTTATGACAATTTAACCTGCCTGTAAACTCTACATATATGTTGACTGGTCACAAGTTCAAACTAATTGAATAAGGATGAACTCCGGTCAGTTAGACCAATGTGACTAATTCACCAAGAAATTATCATGATGGTTACTAGGGGGACATAATTGAGGTCCCTTTAACATAGCACATTGCTTACAATGGTGTAACTAATAGGGACAACTACCAACCCAAGGGCTTTGCATGAGTGCAAGTACCTCCCCCTTGTATTCAATAATTATGATTTCTATGAACCAAGACATATGTGTAAAACAGTAGTTAATCTACTGTTTTACACATATGCCTTAGTCTGTAGTTTTATTATAAATATTTTGTATATTAGGTTCTACTGCTAGTTTCGCAGATTAAAGCTATAATACAAATCTGTTTCTTTCTTATCACATTTATTTAGAGTCGACTTATGCATTTCTCCCTAAGAGCACAAGGATAGGACATAAAAATATTTTTTTATTATTAAATAACTTACATTACCCATTAGTTAATGATAAGATATAAATTTAATCTGATTAGTGAGTTATCAACTATTTAACAGATAAATAATAACATAACTTATACTTCTATAAATTAGTCTTATTGTGACATATAACATTCAAAAGCATAACAAGAATCAAATTTATATTCTCCGATTTATAAATAATGAAATACATAAGGAACTGAGTACCCACTATATGAAAGAAGATATATTCCTTAAAACACAATATACATTGCACTCTACAGTATAAACACATTATATTTATAGTTAATAATAAAAATAATATGATTTGACAATATAGCTATAGCTAAGATTATATTAAAAGATAAATAAAACTATAGAATTTATCAATTAACAATATACCTATCATTAGTAATTGTAAGCTAGTCTGAGGAAATGTTATAATTTTATATCAAAACATTTAGTAGTGTGTCTCATGCAGGTGCATTGTTTACTACACAAGCATATTATGACTCAGGTGATTATTACTCAAACATTCAAAGATTATACTGGTTAATAACTGGTACTGATAAGTATTCAGAAAACTACTGATTCATCACAATGTTACAAGGGGACAAAGGTTATGAAGTTTTATGTACATTATTTAATTTTAACCTTACAAATGCAGTGGATAATCACCAGTATCAATGCACTGGCAGGCGGCCAAACATCACTCAAATCATACACCTAAACAGACCTTGAGAGAAGCAACGAACAAGGAAGTAGGTGTTATAATACCTACATTACAATAAGCAGACCATAAGTGCCCTACACAGACTCGATAGGTCTAATGACGCAAAGTAACAATTGTAACGCATAATATCACGTAGGTAGACAAGATAGCGAAGTTAAAAACTGACAGGATATTTTTTGCGGCGTTTGGTTTTTGTTTGATTTCTATATATATTTAAAACGGAATCTCATTGGAGGCAGATAAAATGATCGTCTACATTTCATTTTAAATATTGTACTCTGTAGTTACCGGAAATATCTTTTATTAAACTGTACATAAAAATAATAATATGAAAAAAAAAAGAAAAGCGACAGATGATTCAAATAAAAGAAAATCTACTTACATTCTCACATCACCACTGTGTGTAAAATTTTGTATCGGTATTCTATTACACTATTATCTTTAGGTACATTTTTGAAAACAAATCACCACGGAAATATTTAATCGCAAGATTATATGAACGTAACGTAGGTATTAAATGTCTGTCAGAAAACAATGGAATAGAGAAAAAGACGTGCAGAACGGTGATAGATGAAATATTGTATTGCTGATTGCTTAAACGTTCAAGAGATGGCGCCATGATCAATCCTTACCCATAGACAAGACTAAAGTATTTTGTAAGACCTAAAATAATTTAATAATAATACCTAATGAATCGGTTTTAATTGTAAAATTTATAAATGGGTAATCATAATACCTGTAGTACTACAATAGAACAAATAATGAAATAATTATAATTTAAATTAAAAAACTAACTAAATACACAAAAAAATATTTTACAAACTTCTCTTGAAGTAGATAAAAGTTCAATAGAAATAATTAATAAATATAATTCTTTTATTTTATTAACTTCTGTATACTAATTATTGAGCGACGACGACGATTTCTATTGTCAATTTTCAAACTGCTGCTTGTATGCTGTTCTAATTAATTTAAAAACATCAGGTGTCAATAAAGTCAACAAAATTAAAAAGTTACATTACATTAAATTATTATGTAAATGGACTTCATTACATTTACATAATAATTTATATATGTACCTACCTATATTTATTTTAATCTTATAATTTAGTTTTACAACATAAGTTCTTGGAATTATAACTATTCATATGAAACAATAATTTTATTTGTGTATTTTATTACATTGTATTGCTATTATTTCTATATTTTATGTCATTATTTATTTATAAACGAAACAATGTGTTAAATGACAAAACGTATTAGGTCTCACAAAATGCTATTTTGACAGTCTTGAAATCAGCGCCTCCTAGCGGCATATTGCATTGACCTCGAAACATCGAGACATAATCTATCTCACTCCCACTCACTGATTCAACGAAGGCGAATGGTTCAATGACTCTGGCGACCGTTTCTATTTTCTCTCTGGTTCTGTCGTTGGAGCGGCTCGTATAGAAGGGGTCTTTGTTTGCGTTTCACGTCCGCGACGCACGGTATCATCTGCGACCGCGACTTCTTCGTATTGTTACCGAGACGGAATGTGCCCGCATAAGTGGAAGCGTGGGTCTCGCTCCTCTCGGTTGATGTATAATGTCGTGTAGTTTCCCAGAGTGGCGCCGTCGTCAAGTGCAAGTGCAGTGAGGTGCAGTGGTGTGTGCGAACGAGCGTGGGTCGGTACGGCCACGGCGAGCGAAGTGCGTGGAGGTGGCGGCGGCCGCACGGCCATGACCGGCGATATGCCCCTAGGGAGCGCGCACGCGTTCGGGCGCGCTTTGCTCCGGGATGGGGCGCTGCCGCCGCTCGAGCCAGGCCCGCCCGCTCCACCGGCGAACAACGCGCAGCCGCCCGACAAGCGACCACCGGCCGCCGCTGCCAGCCCCGAGCAGGTCATGAAGCTCTACATGAACAAACTCACCCCATACGAACGCCACGAGATATTCGATTACCCCCAAGTGTACTTTATAGGTGCGAATGCTAAAAAGCGGCCCGGCCTCATTGGTTTCCCGAACAATTGCGAGTATGACAACGAGCAGGGGTCCTATATCCACATACCGCACGATCACATAGCTTATAGATACGAAGTGCTCAAAGTAATAGGCAAGGGCAGCTTCGGACAAGTAGTGAAGGCGTTCGACCACAAGAAGCGAGAAAACGTCGCGCTCAAGATGGTCCGCAACGAGAAGCGGTTCCACCGCCAGGCACAAGAAGAGATCCGCATATTGGAGCACCTTCGCGAGCAAGACAAGGACAACACGATGAACGTTATACACATGTTCGACTCCTTCACGTTCAGAAGTCACACGTGCATCACTTTCGAATTACTCTCAATAAATTTATTTGAGCTGATAAAGAAGAACAAGTTCCAAGGGTTTTCATTGCAGCTCGTTCGCAAGTTCTCGCACAGTCTCCTGCAGTGCCTGCATGCTTTGAGCAAATATCGGATCATACACTGCGACATGAAACCGGAGAATGTTTTGCTGAAGCAACAGGGACGCTCTGGAATTAAGGTCAGTGGATATCTATTACATTTCCATACCTATGTTTATATAATGCTCAGTTTATAGCTGGGTATGTTTACCTTGTCTCTTTAACAAAAAAGGAACTCGAGCTAGTTTAAGAAGCTTGAATAAATTCAAATTTGGAACTCGGTTCGACTATAAAGGTTCCAGAGACGCATTTTTTATACAAAGCGGTTCCCCAAACACCTGTTTGCACTGGTACAGTTCGGCACCGGATAAAAATCAATAAACAGTATTTTTCGTAAACAGTTGCAGCTGTGTGCGTTGGTCCCGATCAGCTGGCCACACCCGCCATGTCCGCTACGGCGCCACATTATACCTATATTCACCCTTTGTATCTAACTTCGTTCCTATCTAGGGCAGCCATGGATTATATGGGACAAAATGCCCCTCATTATCTATAGAAGCCATGTTTTGAATATTCATACTTCTACAACGAAATGTCATTTATCTTAGTTACAAAAATACATTTTTTTCGAAAACCATTACAGTTTAGTGTAAAGTTAAGTTTTATTAAATGATACATTCTGCTTTGGCAAGCAACCATGCTACTGCATCATAAATGTATAGTCTATATTTTAATGAACTACATTTAGATTTGAAATAGGTTTTACAGTCTATTTAGTTCTCAACTGACGTGGCAAAGCAAACTAGACGATAGAGATAGTGATAAAAAAAATTACGTGCATAATTAACAAAATATATCCAATCCAAATTAATATACTATAAAAAAAAAAATTATTTTGATTTTGATTCACCCACTAAGTGTCTCTGTATCCACGACCAAGTGTCCAGCTAGCTGCATACAAGCTTGTTGGCGAGTATACCGTTAAATCATAACTCTGGTAATAACGCAAACGTGTCGGTACTGTGATAATACTCGTTATTATTTCTTGGTGCACTGCCGAGATACGTTATCACAGTTTAGTTACTAACGTTCACGAATATATCACAAGTCGCTCAACCGAATCGTTGCGTTCTATTTTTGAACTTCCCGATACATTCAGTTACCCGAGTCCCGAGACAGCCGCCACGCGATTTTAGCAGTTATTTACGTCAATACATATCGTCACATCAACAGATTTCAAATCCATACTAATATTATCAATGCTAAAATGAGTCTGTCTGTTTGTTACCTTTTCACAATTAAACAGTTTCGGATCCTAATAAATTTTGACGTGAATATATGTTGTATTATGAGGACGTACATAGGTTATCTGTTATTTAAATATTAATTCATAATTCCAAATTTAAATAAACACGAAGTTGCGAGTAACGAAAAATAAAATATGACTTTTATCTATGCTCTAGTTTGATCCTACGTGATAAATTAGAAATGGTCTCTTTACTCTCAGACATGCAATTTCTTTATAATTGTACACTCTAAATTTCATACAAATCTGCAAAGTTATAATATTGGTGGGATGGGTACGAATCTACGAAACTTAAGTCATTGCTGTAACACACGAAATACTACTACGACTTATATTAAAAAAAAACAATAATGACGTACCACAATAGGATGGGACATACAACTGGGACAGGATGGGTGTAAGTAGACTAAAAAAACAGTCGAATGGTAACGCTTGTTTCGTTTTGAAGTCTGTGAAAAACTACTTTCAACCTTCGACCACTCACTGACCGACAAAAAAACTTGACCTACAAATTGATGACTTAGCTTTTGAGTTCTTGTAATAAAAAGTTTATTAAATGCGATATTTAAGGTGCTCTTCATTTTACATTGGCAGTCATCCGCAACTTTTTGGCATTTTTTTGAGATAAACATTCTTCACATTTTTATTATGATCCGTTCAGCAGTTTAGTTGGATAACAAACGAACGAATAAACTTAATTTCGTATTCGCAATGAAATTGTGAGTAAGCGTAAAAAAGTTTAAAACAGATACACCAAAACAGTTATTTAGGTGTCTAGTATTTGATACCGGTGACGAAACATAATTATTTGTTGAAGAATTTGTTAATACCATCGCTCAAATATAATGATGGCGCATATAGGTACTTACTTATATTCCGAAGTGATTTTATATGGATGTTTGTTATTATTTATTTATTTATTTTTATTTAAACTCTTTATTGCACCAGACAAAGAAAACACACAAAATGATATAATACATAAACTGATACAAAAGGCGGTCTTATCGCTAAGCAATCTCTTCCAGACTACCAGTAGAGAAAGTAACATTAAGATAAGAAAATAGTAGGTGGTGCACGTAATGAACATAAATATACATTTGTACATAAATATATCTATTAATATATATAATAAAATATAAACATACGTAAACATACATATACTTAATAATGCACATATCTTCAGAAAATATGAAGGGAACTATGTGAAAGAGGACAATATGAACTTAAAGGGAAAGAAAGTGGGATTTGACAGAGACTTTGAAACTAGCAAGTGACTGAATGCTCCGAATGCAAGGGGGAGTGCGTTCCATAACCTGACAGCCTGGACAGAAAAGGATTTAGAATAGAAGGAAGTGGAATGAGAAGGATATCTGAGAAGGAGGTTGTTAACATTACGCGACGGATAGCTACTGTTCTCACTGAGAAATGTGAAACTGTCTTGTTACTCTTTTATGAAATAAACTACAGGGTAAATTACAATGAAATTTGGTTAAAAAAACTATGTACTTAATTTGGCCCAATTTCTACATCATAATCAGTTGAAGAGTCTAAGTATCAAACTTTGATTATGCAGATATCCTATCAGGCGACTTATCGCATTCAGCTGATTTCTACTCAAGATTTCTGCGCTGTATTTTCCTTTATTTAAAACATTTAAACCAGGTCAACTTCCGTAATAAATCATACGTTTCAAACTATTGTATAGCATGAATATTGTTATCTTACCCAACTCTCGGTCCGTAAGTACCTTTGTTCGTATCTGCACATATTATAAAACAAAGTGCCTCGCCATGTCTGTCTGTATGTTCATGATAATCTTTAAAACTACTGACTGAATTTTCATGCAGTTAATATACCTCAACAGAGTGATCTCTGAAGAAGGTATAAAATCTATAAAGATTTGTAAAAATATCCCTTATCAATTACAAACAAGTAACTAAATCTTTTCTTTATAATAGCTTAGATTTCATTAGGTCATGTCAGTCCGTGGCTTCACTGTATGGTAACCACGATCAAGAGCGTATCAAATGAAAATTTCTATTTCTGTATTAAATAAAAGAATTACAATTAAACATTAATTTCATCAAGCTATCATGGTTTTATCATTAAATTATTTATTAATATTAATAAAAATCATTAGATGTTTATATTTGTTACTTTCATGCTAGTGGGGTATAGTGCAGTTTATAAAAATGGCGGCTTAAAAACAACATCTGGGCGAATTTTCACTTAATAGTAATCGCCCGTGAAAAAGCAACGTACACGCATAAGTAAGCACATTTTACGTTCTTGTTAATATTACAAATGCGAAAGTGAATATGATTGCTTATTACACTGTCACAAGTAAATTAGGTCGATTTGAGTGAAATTTAACACGGTTTCATTTGGCTTAGAGCGGACGGATGGTGTCAAAAATATTGCTTGAAGTAGTGTCATCTACATTGATTGTAATCCTAATGATATAAAGGCGAAAGTTTTAAAGATTGGATGAACGTTTGTTACTCTTTTACGTATAAATTATTGGAATGAAATTTGGTACACTGAAAGACCACATTCTAGTTTAGAAAATATTATTTTTACTCGAATCTACTCCAAAGTAGTAAAGTAGGAGTTGGAAAGTAATAAAGTAATACATTGAAACCAAAAATAATTCACAACATGTAATATGCAGAAACTTATTTAATGACCTTTCATTAAGACCTTGTTTTTGAACATTAGTGATACGCGTCATTATTTAGCAACTCATAAGGAAATTTATCAGAACATTAATTGCGCTTAATATACTGATAACAACTACAAATGATAACAAACAGGAACGGAACTCAATTTACAACTAAATGTTTTGTCTCTTTGTTTTCTTTAGAAATTTCTATTATTTTATTCTTTTTGAACAACTTTTTTATTACTATAATTATATCATGTTCATTCTTGCTATTTTACAAAGCAACTCCTTATGAAAAACACCTTTAATTAAAAAATCATGTTGTATATAATAGATTTGCTCTTTATAATAAAGTTTGTCTTTGCTTATTGCACTCTTGCACTATGAATTTTGCAAAGATAAAATTAATTTAGATTCATTTAAGTGTATCACATATTTTATTTTAGCATAAAAACCTTTAAACTATTATGGACATTTATCTGGGAATTCTATACCAAGAACTCAAATCAGTTTTATTTTAAAAACTTAAGGGATTTAAAGTACAAGATTTTTAAACATTTAAATCAATGTCAGCTCTATTACCGTACACATGTGGATACAACTAAACAGTAAGATGGATGTTCAATGTGAACCTATTGTGCTCTCATTTCCTTTGTCCATCGCGGTCACCTCTGCGTGTGGTCTGTTATTCTATATTTAAGAGTCGTTTGCAGAGTAACATAATAAAATTATTGAGCCGAAAAGGTTGAAACATGCTATGTCCTTGCGATCGTAATATTGAAACAGTCTTGAAGTTCAAGTGTTACTTGGTTACTGTCGAAAGATAAATAATTAATTCGTGTTATCATTGTTTGGAATTATAAAGAATGAAGTTTGTATTAATTTTATTAAATTATTGTTAGTATCGAGTATTGTTAACACTATGTGAATTGTAGCAAGTAAATTGTTTACACTCTGTTTAAAAGTAAACAGGTCAGAATTATATTTGACATTACTTATTACAAATTAAAGTTTTAAATGAGTATTCTATGAACATACAGCAAAAATTACTAATTTTAGAAAACTACGTTTGAACCATATTATACTACTTACCCTAAGAAAGAACTTTTAATATTTAGGAACATGAAAATATCACCACGTGCCGTGGGCAATAGCTACTATAAAACTAAAGCAAATAATGATTAGGAGTTTGTAACAACCACAGTTGTTCTAATTAGTAATTATAAAACATTTGAAATTTTTTTAAATATTTTTTGCGTCATCCAACGACAAGACCCAATGTGCTGGGCCACCCAGTTAGCCAGGATGATAGATGGAATATGAGTTTATTAGTAATGTTTAAATAAACACTTGATTATTATGATGTAGAATATTATATTTAAATTATAATAATTAATTTACTGTTATTGATAACAATAACTAGTTCGTTTGATAAACTGGTTTTGTAATTGTAGAAAAATGTCTAAAGTAGTAGAAATAAGCACTACCTTATAGTTTATATACCTGACTATTGTATGATATTGTAACATTTTTAATGTCCATAATTTTTGTAATAATCATATCAAGAAAAGTTATACTCGTATTATATGAAACATAAAAACAGAAAAATTATTCTTAACGCGACGCTCTTATTGATAAGAGCGTCGCGTTAAGGATCATTTTTCTGTACTGTAGTCAAGACTACTCTCACTTTGTCCACCAATAGACAATACAATGAAGATAGCACAAAAGATTCTTTGTTAATATAGCATTGTCAACTGAATGTATCTGTTAACTGTAAAAGAGCAGGCAAATAACTCTTTTTAGCGTATTTAACAATGAAAGAATCCATGGTATTCTACTGTTTTCAGTACATTACTTTTATTGTCGAAATGATGATGATTCTAGTCAATGTTTGAGAAGCCAAGAGGCATCGATAAGTTGGAAGTAGTACAGACAATAACGTTAATGCAAGCGGATTGATCATACTATATTTATCCATACAAAAAATACACTTATAATATTGATTACTATTTATGCTGTATTTTAGAGAAAAGGCATGAAGTTACAGGATAAGAGGCATGACGTTTTAGTTCTCTAGAAGTGCTGTTCATGTACGAGTATAGGCAACGGCTACCACTTATCATCAAGGTGGATCGTCAGCTAGTGTGTCATTCCAATTACATAAAAAAAACTACACTTATATATGAATAGACCATACAATAGTTTACTGACATTCTTATTCACAAGTAATTACATCTTTCTTCTGAGTTTTATTATTCGCTGTTAGAGAGTGGCCGATAAAGTTAATGACCCATATAGTGGATAGTGTTTTGCTACGTCGAATGAAGGAAAAACGGTCAGATCTTACTTGTAAAAGAAATCATAAAATGTCGATTTATATACACAAATTAAGTTCCGTGCAAGGAAAAGGCCGTACAATCCATAAAGTATCATCACTTCCTAGCATTATGGAAGTAAATGGTTTTTTTTAGAAACCGTGAAATATAATTATCATATAAACAAGTTAATAATGTAACGTTTACGGTAAGTTATTATATAAGTACAGTGTATTCTTTCCACGTCTGATTTACTAATGGTAGGTATTGCAATTGTCCTCAATTACAGGGGTTTTTATAATTATATAAACTCATGTTTTTTATTTTGGAAACAAGATAATATTACTCAATATATTAAATTTTATTTATTATCTTACATAGTTGTTTTTATGACCGCGTTTTGGAAAAACGGAATATTAAAACAACAGTAAAATTTATTATTCTCGACTCGACCATGTCCAATTTTATACTGAATTGAACGTTTCAATTTCATACGACCCAGTTGCGTGGTTATGGTCTCAATAAGTAACTTTAAATATCGTTTACATTGTAAGTAATAACCAGGACACTTGAATTCGAAACAGCGTATTTCGCCGAATGCCAACGAAAAAAGGGTAATATTAATTTTAGTTCTAAAATGAAGTTTCTCAATTTGTTTATATTTTTATATTCTACTAGCTATGCGCGTGTGAAATTTATAGCCTATATGTTATTCTGGTGTATAAGCTATATTACTGCAAAGTTTCATCAAAATCCGTTCAGTAGTTTTTGCGTGGAGTAACCAACTCCCATTCATATTTACAAACTTTCGCGTTTATAATATAAATATGTTATGCTCCATTATTGCATACTACAACTTTTATATTATTTTTCAATCAATAAAGTTAAATAATATTCTATTGACGCCAAGCGAGATAAAATTATGTAAAGTAGGTACGACTAATTTTCAAGATCCGGCTTTTTCTGATATACCAAACCAAAGGTAATGATTGAACCATTTCAGAATATTGTTTAGTTAATAGCATGCACATGACAAGTAAAAAGGGCATTACTTACAATAGTTTCTTGTAGTACATTATTGTAGACAACAAAGTAGAAAACTTCAACTTAACATGTGCTGAGGATTGGGGCCATACCGATCTCTTTGTTATTAGACAGATATTGTAATGTAGTTTGGAATGGATATTTTTAAATTCGTAACGAAATAATAAGTTGTTCTTGACTGTACTTTTAAAAAAATAAACTATTTAAAAAATAATTAACCACATCTTTAGATTGTTAAGTGTGAGCATTTAAATTATAACTAAACACACAGTCAGTTTCAATCGATAATATTTAAAGAGCACTTATTTTATAAACAATTGTGAAACGAAGTGAAACGTTCGGAAATGTAATTTCTTATCATTATTCTAAACGAAAAATGTAAAAAATAATTTTATTTCTATTTAGCTATGTCTTCATTATAACTATTTCATTAATCTATAATATATATTAATGTACTATTAGGCTGAAAATCCGTTTTAAATTACAAGTACACGGAGAAAAGGAACGGCGATATTTTTATTGTATCTATTGGAATGGTGACTATTTCAAAGTCAAAAGAGTGAATAAATAATAAATAACGTTCTTTATATATATTTATTATTGTAAAATTAGCTTTAAATATTTTTAGTTATGATATTTTTCAAAAAAACAAGTACATACAATATATTTTTTAAAATGGAATTTGACTTTTAGCATTTAGACCACTGTTAAACTAGGGGCATCGCAGGTCTAACTTTAGACCATGGACGAATTTAGAGATAAACTTCATTTTGTAATAAGGAATATATTGGTGAATGGTTTATTACTAGTACTAAACCAGGTTTATCTTTTAATATGGCCGTGAATGTCCCTAACATAAAAAAAACAACGTTTGCGACGTTGTCAGAAAGTGACTGGACCAATCAACTGTTCAAAATATGTATACATACCCGTATTTATGAGACAAACGGTTGGTCCAGATCGCGTTTTATTTATTTATGAATATACCTGGCTCCGAGCGATACAGGTGTCCGTACGCCTTGGTATTCAGTCAGATACACGTGGTTTTTTGTCGCCCATCGACAGGTTCCATTGTTCAGTAATGCTATAGGGATGTGAAACCGTTTTTGGGTTGTATATTTTACACATTTGCAGTTGTAGGTTGCTAAATGAAAGTTTATACAAGACCATTGTTAACTTACATTTTAAAAATTCCTTTTATATTTTTGCTTAAGTATTTATACTTATATTTTAAAATTAAGTATATATCTTCAATTTATAATGGTGATAGCTATGAGTTAGTTGTTATCGCCGTCAATAAAGCGACGAAAGGAAATATTCTCAACTTGTGTAACAATAATATGGTTTAGTTTGACACAGGTTCAGGGCGGTACCTGCCGTCTGCGTTTTTGTCTACCTGGAATTCAGTTGTAGATTATTAAGAAGAAACATACTGTTGGATTAAAGTTTTTTAATAATAATAATAATATGGTCTAAAATATACTCTTTTATCCCGTTAGAGTAAGCTAGTATTAGGGTGTTCATTATCCCATCAAAAACATAAATGTGAAATGATAGCCGAGTTTAATATTATGATATATGCCTTGATTGTTGACTTCTACGACAAAAGAGATGAGATCTAAATGGGTGCCAAGTTCAATGGTCTGTCCTGAAATGTATTTATAACAATATAAAATATCATTTCTTCTTATAACTTAGGATAATATACTGTAGCCTAAGGTCTAACTTGGCCAGTTCTCATATACCAATTATTACTTTCGATTGCTAGTTACTATTAATATTAAAATAGGAACCGACAAGTAACATGTTTAGAACTTGCGAAGGCTACAGTATATTTCGTATATGAAAACTAGCCAAGTTAGACCTTAGGCTACAGTATATTATCCTAAGTTATAAGAAGAAATGATATTTTATATTGTTATAAATACATTTCAGGACAGACCATTGAACTTGGCACCCATTTAGATCTCATCTCTTTTGTCGTAGAAGTCAACAATCAAGGCATATATCATAATATTAAACTCGGCTATCATTTCACATTTATGTTTTTGATGGGATATCATTACTTTTTGTACATAAATTATACTAGGTACATATTTATAACTAAATTAATACCAAATTATTTTTGATAAATTACTGTATTTTCGTATATTTACGGGGTATAATTGTCTTTTTTTTGTGTTATTTTCTATATTTTCTTGTAACTTTTAAATGTTGAAGTCCAAAGCCAATTCAGTATCAGGAATTTTTGGGCAAATCGGGGCGGTATAACGTCCACAGATGGTTGTACTCTACAATAGAGCTCTCGTGACTTGGATCTAAATTGTTAAGACGTACCCCATCTAAGGTTTTAACTCTCGAGAGTCCAACGTAAACCTGCCCTTTATTAAATATGGAGGAGCTTATGTTGAGAAGAGGACTGCCAAAACTAAGGCCTTGTGATTTGTGGATAGTAATAGCATATGTTAAGCAAATACGGAATTGTTCTCTTTCAACATATACATTATTTAATATCTGAAACTTCGTATTGACACGTTATAGTTCGTAAAGACGATTATGTAACAAATTGACTGTTATATATTGAATTCTCAAGAAAACAATTTGTTACCAATGAGTTCTCATTCTCGAGTTAACTATACATTCCTACTTAACTAACTATACTACTAACTATACTAAAATTGTTATTAATTTTTGGTTTAAACTATTGTCTATACCATACGTATTTACTAAAATAATGTAATAATAATATAACCACAAATATATAAGTATAATTTAAGAAAGCTATAAATTTCGTAGCATAAATCGCAACCTTATAGGTTAGATATCGAGAAACAAAACATTGAGACATATGAGGGCGGCTGCCATTCGCTCGGACAGGTTCGCGTCAACGTTTTATCGCACCGCTCCCACACGGCGCCGCGGCGCCCTATACCGAAATGTCTATTATTTAATAATTATTTATAAAAATAATGATTTTACACTATCGATGTGCGCTAAATATTGAAATAATAATTAATACCAAATCTCAGTTAATAACATAATAAATACGAAATTCGACTATACTCCTAGTTATAAGTACGAGTATATTTTAGACAGAATCTAAATTATAGCAACTAGTGTTTACCGCTCAATGCAATATTTGAAGTTTGCTAGTTATCGACACTGATGTGAAGGGGTCAACGTAAATTGGTAATGATCGACGTTTTCATACAATATTACTTTCCGTCCAGTACAAGATGAGATTTTTTGCCAGGGATCAATGTCAATTGGTGGCTATCGACGTTTTCATAGAATTTTAGTATTCGTCCAGTATAAGTTGAAATATAATCAATTAAAGTGAAAAATTGTAGTAAAATGATAACAATTTACCAGTTTCAGATTTTTTCCTTTATATTCACCTAATTACCTATCTGCATGCCAAATTTGAATAGGTCATCTGGAAGTGGGTTATAATTTTGATCTATAGTTGATCAGTGATAAAAA
The DNA here is from genome assembly GCF_030625045.1 of Achroia grisella. Lineage (NCBI taxonomy): Eukaryota > Metazoa > Arthropoda > Insecta > Lepidoptera > Pyralidae > Achroia > Achroia grisella. The sequence continues at coordinate 1,372,270 of NW_026712590.1, forward strand.
TGACGATTTTTGGACATTAATATCTAAATAACCGTTTGAGATATGTTTATGAAATTTGGAACACATATTTATCTCGCAAGTCTCAATATATGAACCAAATTTGACAGGTTTGTGTGATAGAGTTTTTGAGTTATGAGGGGGTCAAAAGTGGCTCCAAATGGTTCGTGTAAATATACACACGGTGCTGCAGGCCAGTTTACTTGAAACTCGGCTTGACACGCTGCCGCGTGTCTAGATTTGCTCGACTGTATTTTTGTTGTTTTTGTTTAAGCTTTTTTCTAATCTCACCTTTATAATCTCGTATCTACCATAAAATGTTAATAATGATATTACTACTTAATAATGTATTTGCATTTAGCAAATTAACAATACCGTGTCACGACATGTCTTTTCTAAATGACACAAAGCATTTAATCACGATATTCGAACCACTACTACAAGCCGGTTTTTTCATGTGTCAAGCAAATGTATAAAAAGATGTGGCAAGTATTTTTTAATATACTATTTATGAGTATATTATATTTATGTATAGATTGTTATTCTAAGTTTATTTTTTGTTGAAATAGGTTAGTATGTTATCATGTTTTGTATCTTCGTTACATAATTCGCAATAATGACAACATCAAGACTAGTCGAACATACTGATTTAGTAACATTAATGGAAACATTCAATAAACATGTAATTTGTGTTTTAAACGAAGTAAGAAAAATCTTCTCTCCTTATTTACATATTCTACATTAATTTACATACATACCCGTTTATATAATTTCTGTTATTAATCTGTATCTATGTAATAAAAGTACTAAAAACAAATATGTACAATAATTAAAAAATAGAATACAAAATTATTTCGGGTTACAATACACTAAAATACAACACATTAAAAGATTATTAAAAGTAATTTTAATTAATGAATAATTAAGATTATTTGAACCCGCGAAATTTATTAATAATTTATTAAGTTTCATTAGCTTCATTTTAATCAATTTTTAGAGATTTTTATATTCGCCTATTTTATGCCGTGACCATTATGACGTTTTCCATGTAGTACAATTGTTTCCCGTACATGCAATCAGTTTACGCAATATTCTATCTTAGTACTTAAACAACTTTTAGTATCTGTGGTTTCGATACCAGAGCGTGTTACTTGACTTGGTGTGGTTAACTTGCAATAGCGGTAACAATAAATATGCGTCGACAGTAACAGCTGGCGTTCGTTGGTTATTCGCGCAACTGGTCACTTTTATGTAGCTGCAAATTCGCTAGTCTGGTAATATTAATAGAACAACGGTGCTATCGGTTTATTTAAATACTAGCTGCCATGTAACTGTGATGATAATTAATCTGATAGAAAACAGCCATTGTCGTTTTCCTTCCTAAATACTATGTATATGTCAAATTTCATAATGATTGCTTAAGCCATTAATGTCTGAAAGCATAACAAACTTACTCTTGCATTTACTAATATTGTTATTTATAAAGAACAGGTCTTTAAAGTCTAGTGTGAATATTGATTACAAGTCAATACAGTTTTCTGACAGTTCTTTTGAAACGTAATCAAGATTAAATCAAATAAATCAATAGCAATGTTCTTTCATTGACAACAAATTGTGCCATTAATACGTTGCTAGTGTATAATTCAGTATAAAAATATGCGAAACAGCCCAATGTCGTTGAATTTTAGTTGTTTTCAGAGTGATGTTAACTTTATTTGCCAATTTTATGTATAATAGATATTTTATATAGAAAAATAGCCAAAAAAGAGGCTACAATCATATAACTGCATGTAATGTATGGATTCAAATTTAATTAATTTACATTTAAGATTCGCCTCCTACATACTACACAATCGCTGTGCAGTTCCAAGAATATTTTTTTATGCCTGTACGATAATTGACAAGCGGAAAATTAACGTTACCAAACACGAAGACTTGGTTAAGTTAGTTTTATGGCTGATTTACACTAATCATGTTCATAGCAATGGTCGAATATGAGTAACTACTGTTGTGGTAACTCGGGACTGTTTACATCCAATCAGTGTTATATCTTGATTTTAATATAAAACATATTTTTATGTAACTGGTCTAACTTGATAGTAAGTGGTAACCGTAAATAATTAAAATGATCTGCCTTTGATGAATGCTTAGCGAATTTTTTTTGTTACTTATTAAGTATGTATGTTTCTGGCAATTTTACACTATTATTTTATTGCATAAATAAAATTAAAGTATCAATTCTAAAAGTATTTATAAGGTAAATGTAAATAAAAATTAGACAAAGGTAAATTCCATGTTTAATGACTTGTGTGTAATATTTTAGTATACGCATATTATTGATTTACAGCGTTATAAAATGAATTGAGGTTAAGTAGTATCCAGGATAAAGCGTTAGCGGATTCAATAAAATTGTACACATAAAGTAGTGCGTATAACGCACAATGATGTCATCAATATCATTGTTCAATTTAGTTTATTTTTTTTTTAATTTAGGATATTTTCGTTATTATATTACTAGACAGCGTGTCATGCTGTTAGTTTGCCCTTTAGTTGACCCAGGAAGAATGGCACTTGCCAAAAGAAATGTTAAGTGACTGTAAATACATGTACCTTCTGGACTAGTGTGGACAGTTACTGCAAACTTGTCACTGTTTCATTATCTTCAACGCTATACTTAATCACTTTACTAAAACTTGATCAATATAAATCGGTCTTTGGTTTTTTTTTTGCAGTTTGCCTCAGATGACAATAATGGATATAGTGTATTTTCTTTTCTGTTCGTGTACAATAAAATTGTAGTAGTAATATCATATAAAGTGAACATGACAGTTGCTTAATTCTTAAAACAAATAATTAAATTTTTACATTATGTGTACTAAATGTTTTTGTATATTCTTAGATGTTTTTGCTTCCGTTCACGTCTTCAAACCAGGGTTACTGTTTCCCAACAGTCTTTTTTGTCATTCCAGTCTTAAAAAAACACTTATCCGGAAACTCGAATGATATTCAATGTGAAGTAATTCTCATTACAACGATCGTAAAAACAAGAACAAATATTACACTGGCAATAAAAATACGTAGGCTTAGTTGGGAACAATGACCGGTTTATATAAATATCTACGTAGACGCATGTACGTAATTAAAATTTTCGCGAGAGACGAACGTTGAAATCAAGAACATTAAGGTGCATTGCACCTTTCATATACACATATAAATTAAAAATAAAACAATTAAGACTTTTATAGCCGCGCGACCAAGGACTGCCAAAACCGGTATTAAAAATAGCAAAAATACCGCTAGAATTACCAAAACTGCGACATGAGACATCCACATTTGTCTGGTGTAATTATGGTAATATGTTACCTTGTGTTGGCTAATAGATTATCATATGATCACAGAGAGACTTCTTACAAAATCGACTACGTCGCCCACTTCTGGTTTCATCAAGAATCACGATGTTTTTCAGGGAGGAACGCGGGGTACCATGATGCATAGTCCGTATTTCTAACAATTCCTTCACCCAATTTTCTGTTGCTATGCTCGCTTTGGAGGCCGTGTTTCGGTGGAACCAGGTACTACAGCATTTCAAGTGTTGTGACATTGTTCGCTGACATTGTTGCTGCTTATCCCGTTAGGAATTATGGTGGAGAATGATATATGTATTTATATTTTATATTACCTATATAAAAAGATAGATCGAATACGGGTGAAATTATCGTTTAGATTACGGTACCGCTATTTTGTTAGTTCGTGTACGCTTTCGGCGTATTCTGTTATCGGCCAGCGTATGTGAAACAATCTAGACCGTCAGCTGAACAAATAATATGACACCTAAATATTGAATCTAAATACAAACGCTCGGATCAAACCCGCATAGCAGCAAAAGCCTTTATAAAGGTATTCAAATTTGAACATGGCCTCGGTATTGTGAACTCTTAAATATATATATTACTGGCTGTTACCTGTAACTTCGTTTGCTTTTTAATATAAAACATAATCTATATCCGTCCTGTGACACAATTTATCATCACGCAAAATTTCACGAAGATACATTCAGCCGTTTAGTCGGTAGCAAACACACGGACACACTTTCATGTTTATAATCAGTATATTTAATATACAAGCACGCATAGTTTACATTTAAGTACATTTACTAGTTACAGGAAAAATGCAATACATTCATTTATAAATTATATCAATTAAGTTTATTATTATATATATTTTACTATATTATGCACTTCCGTTATTTAAGTTTAAATTTATATATATATAAATCATCAAAATCACATCAATGATGAAATATTGCATAAAATATACACAATAAAATTACAATTCAATTGATAACCTCCTTCTTTTTATGGTGGTTGAAAATACTCGAGATAATATTCAGAAATTCTCTTGTTGCAAGGGTAACATTACTATAACAACCCACTAATAAAATGTACAAGCAATAATAGCCCATCACTTGGTACAATGGCATTTCTTGCCGTGACTAGCGAAGTCAAGATTTTTTGTATAATATCTTAAATCGACATGAGATCATCTGTTTCTATGGCGAGTTTTTGCAATGCAATACTGCTCGACAGATTGGATAAATCAATATCATTGTGATAAATGAATATAATTTTACTGAGAAATTATAACCTATGCACAGTACTATACTTATATTACAGACCATTAGCGTTTTTGCAACTGAAACAGTTATAAAAATGTATTTTTTTTATAATTTAAGTCCACTTCAGGTTTTAAGGAGATTTTGTATAAATTGCCTTAAGACTGTCATGTTATGGACATAATATGTAATTGGATCCAAAATGCCTAAATTCTCATAAACGAACACCAATCATTGGTTACAATACAATGCCGAAAACAACATCCCCAAAGAATTTAATATATAAATACATAACTGTCTTCTAGCCGCCATTTTGCTCTTCATTATTGATCAGTATAAAAAGTACGTACATAGGTATATATACAATTAGAGAGATAAGTCCTTTTCCATTTCAACACCAATTCTAAGGATATGTCAAAATCGGTGATTGGTTAAGCCATAACAACGTCAGAAACAAACAGATTTTTACTATTATAGCTTTAGAAACGCATTTATTAATTATAAAAAGTAATCATATTTTACTTAATTACTTGTCGATCCACTTAATTAGTAAATGTAGAGTGAGTTCTTCATTAAAAGACTAGCTTGAAATTTGATATATGCTACGGACCCTTATTATTGCATATCCAACGTGTAATTGGTATTTTTTTACATTCCTTTATCATGTAACACGTTAGACTAGTGTAAAAATTGCAGTGTGAAGACAGTCGTTGATACTAACCAGCCTGGCCAGCTTCTAGTCTGCGTGCTGCACACCATATGTAGAATTATCGCTGCATTTTTACTGAGCTATTGTTTTTTTTTTCACAACCAAGAATAATGTACCTATATCGTGTGCTATATTCGTGTTAATATATCATTAGATTTTTCATATGTAATGTAATGATAAATTAGGACGTGGTGTAGGTATATGGCAAATAGATTTAGATGAAGTTTGGTTGAATATTACGATCTAATTGGAATAGATATTTCTTAGTCTTGTTGATGTGTGTTTTGGTAGTGTCTCTGTAACTCCACGACTGGAGGTTCGATCACCACAGAATACGAATATTTGTTTTCTTGAGTATTTATACTATTTATTAAAGCTTCAAGTTTGGGTGTTTCACATATTTTAGGTACAAATATTTAATACTTTAACATCTACCTGCAGCTCCTATTGCGTATCCGCGATTGAAAGTATATAATTTTCCAAATATTACGTATATGTCAAATGTCCTGATTGATTAAGCTGCTCGTAAACGAAACAAACAAAGAAACTGATTTCTTAATAAGTCACTTCACTAATTATGAAGGATCACTAACGTAGGGATATTTATAAGTTGTTTATTTCCATAGTACCTACGCCATATGTATTTGTTTATTAATTTATATTCTAATTTGAATGTTATACATTATTAATGTGTGTATGTATAATTGATATATGTATTATACGTGTCACGTTGTCCGTTATGTCAGTATTAATGCAGTTGTCTTCAGTGATTCATAATTATACATTATTTGTTCAATCCGTGTCCTTATTACACGACACACTTTACACGCATGATAAAATACTGTTGTTAATGCATTCTTTGTTTGTTGTTTAAGTAACCAACTTAAATTGTATGAAAATAATTGTTTTGCGGACACTCAATTTAGTCCACGTGCAATAGATTTAAATAATATTTTTTTTATTACTTTTTCGCAAATATGTCCTTATTCAATAAAGTATTTAAAGTGACTAAACGAATTATTTGCGTATTTTGTGCAGTGCATATGGGAATATCATGACTGTTAAATGTATTTTTCGAGTCATCAGTCATCTGACATTTCACTGAGAGAATGGATCAATCTATTCTCTCACTGAAATAACGGTTTTTTCATTAGATTTCAATATTATAAATATATAAAAAAAATATTTGCAAGGATTGGAAACTGTTCTGTAGTAGAACTCTTCTGATGAGCGTACAATCCCTAAATAAAAAAATATGTATTATAGTAATTATTTTTCTTCTATCTGTTACCCGCGTCTACATCTGCATAAACTTTCACCCCCTTCCGATTAAATTTTGGAATAAAACATAGCGTATCTGCGTCTTCGTAATATATGTATCATTAGAATCCGTTCAGCCATGGAAGAATTGTAGACAGTAATATTTTCGCATTTATATTATTAGTATTGGCTTAATTAGGTATAATAAAAAAAACCATAATAATGCCAATGGTACTTCGTTCGGATGTCTCATAATTTTTTGTATGAAAAACATGACAAGATGTTACACTGAGGTCTACTTCGTCTGAGAAAATTGGGTCATACGGTCGCGACGGCTGCTATCGATTTTGCCATCTTACGCAAAACGTGGCGACCGACGTTGCTGTGGCTTAAGTGATGAGATTCAAGCGAGATCCTGATATTGTTTATTTATGTATTTACACTAGGATGATCGCTCTGGATTCACTCAAGCACAATATGTAAACACTCGGAAAGTGTTAATGTTACTGCGTATACATTATATCAAATATTGACTCAATACATGATAACATTTTGTTCATTAAATTATATAACATATTAAAGGTACATCGGGACTTATTGCATAGTATAAATGTGTTTTGAAGGTAATTTATATTTAATATTATTTTTGAAATATGTTTTTGTACATATTTTAAAAATAAAGTACATTTATCAAAAGCAATTTGTCTTGTAAAAATCCTATTAAATGTATACATTGATTTTAACATACATGGTATCAAACAAATTAAGTATTCTTTATAATTGTTAACGTACATTTGTTTTTTATAAAGCGCGAGTATAAATTTATCAAATATATGATTTCTGTTTATTACAAGTACTTAAATATTTAAAAATCTTTATACATATTAGAGAGATATATAGTTAAGTACTATATAAATTATTAAATTGTTTTTCTTTTAATTATTGTGTAAAACTTTAGTAATTAAGCTTCGCTTTGTTTTGATATTAATAAATACTATAATTGTCCGTGCGAAACCGGAGGGGGTCGCTAGTATATGGATGAAGTGCGCAATAGGCCCGTAGTACTAAATGTATCTCAATCCGGGTAGCTACGTGTTTAGCAATTAGGTCACGCGGGTGGTAACAAAGGTCGTCGCTTCTAGAGTGGGAGCAGCGCCCTCTTTGAGCTTTAATTGAAGGTCTTTATGATGTCAATGATAGGTATTATAGTATGAAGCCATTGTTTTATTGCTTAGGACATATTTACAGACGCATAGTACTTATATATGTATTTCATCTAGTTTTATGTATTCTATTTTAATTTCTAATTACAAATATTTTTATGATTAGTTTTATTTATTTATGATATTTATTAACTTATTATTAGCACATTTTGACTCACTCAACCCTTCCTATGTCACGCTGTATTGGGTTGACTAGAAGAGATCTATCTGTTTTAGAGATAAGTCATCCTTTGTTAACATACCTAAATAATATATTTAAGTGCAATAAAGAATTTTCATAGCGACAGAAGCCCAAAGAAAATTATCTTCTCTGATATGGCAAACGTAAAAGTGTGTTTGCAGGTTTGTTATCTTTTCACAAATAAACAGCTGATAGGATCTTAATTAATTTAGACGTGAAAGTAGATTGTGTTTACGGCATAGACTACTTTTCATCTAAAAAATGACTATATAATAAAATAAGATATATGCAGATGTAATAAATATATTAAATGTTAATATTAAAAGTAGATTATGTTGGGAGGTCACCATCTTTGTGATCTGGATTTTATGTTATACATATATATTTGTGTTCTAATATTTATTGCATAAAACTCATACGAATATCATACTTTTTATCATTTTCATTGTTATTGTCTAACATGTATTTCATATCGATTATTTTGCCCTTCTATTCCAAATTAACACTCGATATTTAAACAGCTTCTATGTGGTTGAATTGTTTTATAATTGCTGTTTGAATGTATTTGCATACTATGTTTATATAGGAGGTTTAACATGGGCAGTGTTATACAGCTTCATTGACAATTGATTAATGTCCACTACTGTCCTAATTAATATTAATTGGAATATAAATTCGACAGTTGTTTGTTTGTATATTATAATTAATGATTTCGCCAAACATTCGAAAATTTAACACGTAGCATTTTGGATTCAAATTTTAAAATCATTTATTTACATAAGACATTACCGCTTATGCATATCGGTTTTTAGCACTATCACTACCGTTTAGTTGGATTAGCTACTTCAGTTGAGAAGAAATGGCATAAAAATTGATATTTTATATTTATTTTTTTATCACTTTCAAATAAAGGACGACATAAGATGCTTAATGCTATCCCAGTCAATTATCATCACAGCATCTAGTTTTTTAAATATAATATTATAACTAATGTTGATATAATTCCTATTCAGTAGAGTACCAAAAATACATGAATATTGACCTCCAGAAAACTTTCTTTGCAGATCCTTACTTCCCCAACTTCCCATCTGATTTTCTACAATCATTATTCCCCTTTGCATCGTACAGTAGAATAAAAAAAAGAAAGAAACTTCAAGTCCGTGACTGGCTTCATTTTACAGTTAAAAGTTCTCTGTTTAAGCTTAGCCGTAAGTCGGAACTAGTTAGCTCTACAGAGTTTTAAAAGCTTCAAGTGAAGATCTCGCTGTCTGGCCTACCGCCCAAGGCTCAATTGCATACTTGCCAGTCAATTGTGAATGGAGTGGTTCACATATAAAGTTCTTTTTTAAATGTAGACTGAGTAATAATTTGTTGCACATCATTTATATAGTAGAATATATTGACGACCTCGGTAGTCTAGCGGTTTAGCACACTGCTTTACTTTCCGATGGTTACGTTCGACATAGACAAATGTTGTGTTTATGTTTATGTATTACAATATTTACAATATAATGTGTTTTACTATGTAGTAATTGTCTGTTACATAATCAATAGGATAAGCTCTATTTACTTGGTAACAAGACGGTGCTGAGTGCTTTGCATATCATTTATATTTGATTACTTTCTGCTTCTTCTTCTAAATAAAAAATGACACTATATGTTTCTTAGCATAAAACCTAATAAAATAAAGTTCAACATAATAAATTTTTCTGCTAGGAATATTAGTGAAGTGTCATTTTCTTTATTAGGAATACATTTCTCTATTAGGAATAACTTAATGTCAGTTTCAAGAAATGAATAATTATACTTCACTATCGTGAATATATGGTATCAACGCTGCCCAAGAGAGAGACTGTCCAACTGTTACTGTTGAAATATGTTTTGATAAACTTACTTTTAAATAATAGCCAACACCACCCGTGTTCACCTACCATGTACGGTAAATTGTCTCACTTAAGGTAATCTTGCCAATAATTCACGAAGATTTATATCACCTATTCGAAAGGGTAGACAAGATTTAAGAGAAAAATACAAGCCATATATTACGTTAGGATGTTGAGGATATGTTGTAGCAGAAATATTTTTTAAACACCACTATTTTTAGCGTAATTGTGGTCAGTAATAACCCACTGGATCTTCGATAGGATATGGTTCGGATCTGACTGATAACAAAACATTGCTGTCTCATATTGATTAGTAGTTTGAATTAATTTTGTATACAAACTTGTTTATGTTCTACAAAACATACCAAAGTATACTTTATACAAAGTCGTCTATGTGGGTACCTCTAATAGCTCTACCATTAGTTTTGTGAGTTACAGTGTGAAGAGTGAGATGCCAGTGAAATTACGGAGTCGTGACCAATACGCGTTTCAATATGAAGCCCGAATAGTTTTTGAAAGGCGATGGTTGCCCCTGTCCATGGATTTACTAAGGGAACAGAAATGGCAAATAAGCTGACGGTCCTAAGTGGACCATCAGCTTATATGATTTTTAGATAACAGAAAACCATCTGCCATCACATCAAATTGAATTATTAATTAATTTATTTTTTTCATTATTCATTAATTGAACCGTTCAGCCGTTCTTCGTGACAAGATGACAATCAGACAGATAGGCAAACTTACGCCTTTATACCTATGGATAATCATCTTGGACAACCACGAATGGTTTTTTAGTACTGCAAAAATATATTTTGGTATGTTATCTTTAGGACAAGATAACCCACTTCTCGGACCGATTTTTCATGATTGCTATGATTGTTCGGTTAATCGCGTAACTGGGCAGGTATTGAATATAAATCTTGATATAAACAGTTCTTCAACACTGCAGACACCTGTCATTCGAACCTATTTAGAAATAGTATCCGTTATCAAAATCTAGAAATTATGTAGATAAATATTCAAGTATTGCAAACCGTTTGTACCGATGTTTTAGTTTGTTTTATTATTGTCTCCTTTGATACTAGCTATTTGGAAAGGGGAATCAACATGTAAAGAATAAACGGCATAAAATATGGTATATATCTAATATGACCTACTACGTACTGTGTGTATGTCTTATCAGATTATAGAAATAGAGTTATCTGTACACGATTTACTATCTACTCGCTAACAAAGATTTTACCAAATTTGTCACAAAATTTTTACATTTGCTATCTTAATGATTCTGGAATTCGGCCAAACTGAATTATTTTGTTACACACGTTCCATGGTGTGAAATAATGATTTCTTTCATAATACTTCCGTCCATAGACGTAGTATTATAGTAGTGTAATATTTATTACTATTAAACCTATAACAACGACTTCTAAAACATTTACAAAAAAACGCCTTCCTAAAGAAAATATGAACTTATAGAGATACGCTCATGGAAATCTCAATTTATTGCCGTTCTTGGAAACTAAATTGTTATTTATGCTTAACGTCTCAGATATATACACAAAACTAACTTGTCACACAAAATCTATCATTTGATTATTCTCAAGGTAATGTGTAGGTAATAAAAATGAAATTTGGGTCTACAAAATTTTTCATTCTACTTCGCAGGCTTTTGACATATGCTAAGTAAAAAATAATAGCAAACCATCTTTAAACAAAGACGTAAAAACCTGATAGTTTCTGCAAGAGCAACTTTCGCCTAACTGTGCTTTCGACAACCGTCAACTTCGATCTATTTCTTAACCAATTTGTTAGTCAGGCTAGGTGATGCCAATCTAGACTTTCAATGCCGCTGTTAGAGTTTATTCTTGAAACTGTTGCGGTAACGCGGATTGCGTATGCGCAATGCAAACAAACTGTTGGCGGTTTTTTTTCTCTTCTCAATTTTAGAACGGCCTCCCACGGGCTTCCGAAAGTGGGTTAATGCCAAACCCACACGACCTGTGCCCCACAGTTGACTGACATGCATCTCGTTACAGTAATGTAACCCTATTGTTGTCTTTTTCACACTTACTAATATTCGCGTTAACGCAAGCGAGACTCGTGACGTAACCGGAAAGCACGAATGAGGCCAATGGCAAGTTTTGATGAGGTGATGGTTCAAATGTCCGTTATCATTATCATTGTCATAATATTATTATGATACGTTTCGCATAGATTTGTTATTTTTGTAGTGTAAGTTCATGGTTATAACATTACAAAGCAGTAGTTTCTAAATTAACAGTCTTTCATTATTTCATGATTCCCAAAATAGATGTCTTTATATCGCGTCGATGTTCGTTATTCCTGCTGCTAACAATTTGCCTGCTTTAAAGACATTTAGTTTTTGCAGACGTCAAGATTTGAATGGGTGATTTCTGTTTTATTTTGCTGATTTTCGTTCATTTTTCGATATTGATCTGTCTTCTAGTACTAATAGTTGGTATGGCAACAAATTATTATTTAATTAATTAGTGTGTGTACTGGGTGCATTACTGCTTTGAGAGATACTCTATTTACTTAATGTATTTATAGAAAAATATGCTGGATAACAGCAAATCCGTCTAGATTCTTGAGATAGTAGTTCGCCTATATCCGTTCTGGTGATACAATCTACATATATATATGTCAAATTGCACAAATACCCTAGTCCTAAACACACTAGCTGTTTAGTTGTGAAAAGTAACCAACAGATAGATAATCATTCTTTCTAACATGATCATTATTTATAGTATTTATATATATATAAATTTAATGAAATTATCATTATCATCTGTTTCTTCCTTATTCCATTTATTTAGGGTCAGCGTAATATTTTTCCCTTCCATTAATATCCTTTAAATGTAATCAAATTATATTGTCTAATTTATAATAACAATAAATTTAAAAATCATATAAATAACTTCTAGGTCAAGCTGACGAAAGATTGTTTCAGTGAATGTTTTTCGATTATTCCTACTTACATCTTCAATACTACATGATCTTGTATTCTGCAATCCTAAATTATGCATTGGCTTTCGGTTTCCTCTATCGCAATCTACATACATTTCAAAACATCGAATATTTATAAAACTATCGACCTTTGATGGTCAAACATATATTCAGTGCTTTTTATGAGAAGAATTTCGCCGTTCCACGGTCTATTTACTATTTGGAGCGTTCTAACATCATGTCATTGCTAAGAACGTGGTACCACGAGGTTCTTACTTAACAGATAATCTTTCATAACATTAATTGTGAAATAATATGTTGTCTCTTTAATTCGTATCTACAGCAGCAAACTATAACAGAACACAAACAAATTGCCAACCAATGCTTTCAAAATACATGCGCACATCCTATACCTGCAAATATTATGATCTGCTATGATTGTCGACTTATGTATGTATGATTAATTAAATTTCTAAAGACACTTTACTCGCCTCCATAGTGTTCTTAATGCCTATAAATGTATAAATAGATTAAATCAAAGCAACTATTATAGTATATATTTGTTTTTCCGGTTACTTCTAAACCACTCAATGTATTTTAATAAGGTTTAGAATCATGTCGAAAATTTCTTTGATGCTTAGTTATATGACTACCGTCACGTACACTGTATTAACGCATGTTGCAGGGACGCGTTACTAGTCCATACTTCTACACAGATATTATAATTCGAAAGTGTGTCTGTTTGTCTGTCTGTTCCTCTCGGCCTTGTCTCTTGGTCTGTCTATTTGTTACCTTTTCATGACTAAACGGATGAACTGATATTATTGATATTTGACATGAAGCTAGTTAGTATTTCGAGGACGGACGTAGGGAAGTATATCCTACGTCCGTTGTAATAATAATATCTTAGGAAAACTCACGCCGCGCCATCTAGTTTCAAACTAAGCAGAACTTGTATTTTGGATACTACTCTGAAGAAACACAGGTACTCGGGACCACCGGCAGTAAAGCGATGCTATGTCGCTAGACCACCGAGGCCATCATCGTTGCTGTTTTATCTAAGAAAGAGAGCAGACCAAGTCGCGGTTACCAGCTAGTTTGGTATAACTTTTTATTTACATAGGTTAAAATAAATTACAATTCAGTTACTTTTGGCAGATAGACATAAAGGTTTCCAGCACCAAGTAATGTTACACCCATTGTTATCTGCATTTCGAAGGGACGGTCCCAAGCTTTTCAGAGGATAAACAACTTGTGAATGTTTGGTATTCGGATTTTTATGTCCTCGCCAACATAGTTCGCGTGCCCACGGTCCATTTACAAAAGTATTATTAGAATCACAAAGATGATGTGTACTTACTAGCTGTTACATGTGACTTCGTCTGCATAATCTTTCATTCACTGTTACATTCTCTTTTAAATTATTTTTGAGATAAAATATTGCCTATATCTGTTCGCGTAATATATTCTTGACTTTGAAGTCTGAAGTTTATTAATATATCATAGACATAAATCAAGAGAGTTTAATTTAAAACTAACTGTCTCAATCAATTTAATACATGTGGTTATAATTTTAACAATAATAGGTTATAACTTTTTTGTTTGTGATCCGCTTTCAATGAAACATGAACATGTGATATTATAGATACAATGTAACAAAATGAAATATTAAGGAAAACTAGTTACAATGTCTCTGTGATAATTGCGTTCAAATCGGTTAGACAACGTATTAGATTAGCTTGCAGAAATGTACTAATATTCGATATAGAAAGGGACTAATATTCTAAAATTTGTTTTAATGTCTATATATATATATATAATTCCATTTTGTTTTGTTTTATTTATTCTACAAAGAAACTCGTTTATTATTTATGATACGATGTACGAATATACTAGCACATATGTATATAAACTGTTATAAAAATAAAATTCTAATATAATAATCTGTCCTAACTGTAATATGATTAAAGTCTAGAAAACTTAACAAATTGCAACCGAATATCCCGTTGGGAGTTTATAATGCTTGTCGTCGATTTGGCAACAATTAATCATGCACTTAGGTGAAATCAAGTATTAATGAATCAAGTGACCCGTTAACTTAAAGCGTGAATGGCGCGTGGGTGAACCTTTGAAAATTTAACTCATACGAATGTACAGTGCCGTATAATTACTGTATAATTTTATTTAAAAAAAAAACCGTTAATTGTCCTACTCTCATTAAATCAGGATTTAAGACATTGGCTTTGATTCATTCAAATCGGCAGTTTAAACTTGTGTTAGTCATATTACAAGATGATGCGTTTTTTATTACTTTGTTACCTTCACAGTAATTAGGTTAGTGAGTAAGGTAATGAGTTCTAACTGACTAATTATTGTTTTCAGGAAATCCTACACTAATATTGTAAAAGCAAAAGTTCCTGAGTATCGATGCCTCAAAAAAATTCGTATTTTAGAATTAAAAATTAACACATACTAATTTTTTTATACACATTAGCGCAGGCATCGCCGCGAGTTGCAACTAATTCTTGGTATATTAATACGAAAAGCAAAACTATGTACCCCTTTTTACAAAAATTACGCGAATAAATACGGAAGTGTATGATTTTAAAGGCACGGATTATATGGAGAAGAAGTGTAGCATGTATTTATAGTCTTTGACAATAGCACCTTCATCACGTTCAAGCTAGAAATTTAAATAATGGTTGAATATTAAACCACTATAAATTGAAGAGACTACAATGTATATTAATTAAACTAAATTCATTTTAACATGTTAAATCTAGGCAATATTGGTATTAAAATTTCCGTCTCTAAATTACCTTCGTTTGCTAAAATGCGTTCCGAGCGTTAATAATTGAAAACCACCGTACAATGGCTTATTATTTCTATCCATTCAGTCACGATCTCCAACGATTCAAGGTCCTGAGTCGATGGGTAACCAGAAATGTGATTCTTATTACTAAAAAATAAAGTTTCTGTGAATATTGATTGAATAAATTGAAGTTGGATGATACGAAATAATTACACCATGCTCTATCGAAAGAAATATAAATAAAATAATTTTTCAAAATGTATTATATATATTATATATTTCAAATATATATATATTATATATTGTCCTATAAACAGTCATACTAGCTAGCATCACTGGAACGCTAGTTTTTTTATTAAGTAATACCCTTGAGTAATACACTCTTGCTAAGGCGTATATAGAATATGACTTTCCGAGTCATTCTTATAGCTGACATTTTGTTCGCCACATGTATAAACATTGTTTATAATAACGTAAAGACAATGTCCAACATAAAGCAAATATTAGTTCATCAGACGCAAGTCCAAAGTTCAGTACTTGCAATAATTTAGATGCTCAAGCGATACGCTCTTCCCAATAATAGTTCCATTCACATCTCAATTGACCACACTTGCTGTTTGTCAGTCCAATCTGTGATCACTCTTCTAAATTAAACCAACATATATTTATGCACAAACAACTTTCAACTCTCAGTTCTCATTGAAAAGACTTAATTTTTGCCAACTCACAAATTGACTATTGTGATGAAAGATTCGACCCCAATATTGGGACCAAGTCACGACCTCAGTTATTATAAGAGTATTTTTAATATATCAAATTGATTACGAAAAGTGGTAACAATAATTGGAAATTCATCACCTGACAGCTATCTTATTAATGCAGTACTGTAATGCTGTGCCACAGATGTCTATAAAATTGCATGTATTTATTTTCTAAAATATTCTCCTATTATGACAGCTAGGCATTCTACAATATATAATATTAAATATACTACTTGCAATTTTTTATATCAATATTCATATAATGACATTTTTATTGCTAGTACGTAGTATAAGCCACGATCTTGAGTTTTATCAATCTTAAATTTTATCGTATCTCCCATGGTGTTATAGTCTAATATATTTTGGTTGTGGTATTCCCCATTGCTGATAACCCACTTGTCGCATTGTTAATACATGCGCCCCCTCTTGAAACCATCATGATTAATTCCTGATCATTATTCCCATGGATTGCATGCTTTTACTAATATATATTTACTGTCCGACCAGTGTATACCGTTAGCACATGTGGATGTACCATTCTATCATAATCCATAAAAATATATACTTATTTGATACATTGGTTGATTTAGTTTTACCCTTTTGTACCTATGTACTCTAAATATTCTGTTTTATTTTGTTAAGGTGCAGTAAGGAATAATAAATAGATAAATATTATAGTTACTAGTATATCGTTATTCCTTGACAAAACAGTCGAATAACAGGTATAAGATTGGTTACATTGACTTCGTGACAAGGATTGATAAATTTCAGATATTTCTGGGTAAATCAATTGGTTAGGCTCAAGTAGCGTCCATCAATAGTCATTGACCTGCGTTTTGACATTGGGTCTGTGACCTCGAGGTCGCGAGTTCGACACTCAAGTTTCGGTAACCAACCATATCATTAGTACACCATTGTTTTTGTAAGACTATTTTAATACCCTAATATAAAGTTGTATTTTACTTCGATAATTTAGTGACATATATTTTATAAATAACTAGCTGACCAGCGTAACTTCATTTGCGTCGCGATGCAAGCATTATGCGTTCTTGAGTATGAATATTGGTATTAATCGGGGGGTTTTCTATGTATGTATTATAACACATATATTAAGTACGTATGTATGTTCAAAAAACAAAAATATTTAAGTATTACTAACTAGGGTTTTAAGCACCCTCCTAGGAGGGTGTAGGTTTGAGCTTGGGGGCGAACCCTTTTGACTCGGAATCAACTCCGGGGGTAAAAACCCCCGGAGATCTGGGTCATCAGTCTCTGTAGGCAGGAACTCTTCTTATACTAGAAATTTAGTTAAAATAATTAAAAACCTAGAGTCGTGAGATTTTTTTATATTTATTTGTTTTTGGTATTTTGCGTATTTTTATCCAATATGACGCTTACATATATGGTAGCCATAACACAAGCTCTGCTTAGCTTTGGACTAAACAGCGGTTTGAATTGTCTAGATTTATTAATATTCTGAAATAAAATAACAGATAAATTTATAGAAAATTCCAAAAAGCATCATGGAGAATATAAATGTTTTGTAAACACAATAAACCTTAATAGGCTTCCATCTTCCATTGTAACATCAGAATTGAATTTATTTGTTGAGAAGTAATAAAAGTTAGTCGTAGTACTCGTAGTGCTTTCATAAGAAATTATGACATTTTGCAAGATTTCTATTTGTTTTATCTACGGATCTGTAATCTAATATGTAATAATCTCATCACAGTGATGGTTATCGAAATATTCCGGAATAACTTAACTGAATTTTGTGAAATTTTTGTTGTATGTAGTGTAGTAGTTTTACCATACATATCATATCACTATCCGGGGGTAATAAGAGTGGCGCCATCCAGAAATAATTTATATATGACAAAAATAATATTTTAAATGACTGATAACTACATGGTTCAATGTACTAATATCTCAGGAAAAAGATAACAGTCTCCTATGGAGATATAGATTAACGTAACATAAGATAAAGTTACTTGGTTACTACATCAGTGCTGTCACGTCCGTATTCCCATATCATCTAATCAGAAATCGGCAACATTATCATGATCGTAAAGTATGGTAGAAACTTTTGTTTGACAAATGTCATCTCCATTGTTGATTACTCCTGAAGTAACTTCTTTATTATTATTGCTTTCTAACTAGAATCGTGCTACGTACCCCAGTTGGGAATAAAACGTACATCCGGCGATTGTAGTGGTCGCTTCTCCGGACGACACAATCACCGGAATTGTTTTAGTCATGGTTTATACAACTAATTTTAACTTAATGCATATCCGTACTGTTCCCTTACACTATGCACATGTATATGGAACTAGCTATTCCCGTATTTCTTCTTTTGTTTTAACTAAAAATCCATGATCGCCTTCGTAATAAAATCTATCTTCTCGTTAAATTTTATTAAGGTGCGTTCAGCCGTTTAGGTGTGACGTAACAAACAGACAGAGAGACACACTTATATATATAGTATATAGTAGTAGTATAGTATAGTAAGATATGAAGACAAATATGCATGGAATGGCAAATGAAGAGCATCATCATATAATGCCCGTAGTATACTCCTTGCATGACCACTTCTGAGAACAAGAGGGTCATGACAAATGTTAGAATTGTACTTGCATTATGACTAACTGCATTATTAGCATAAGACTGTGATGGAAATCAAGTAGAATTATTAATATATGTAGGAAAAGATATTTAATGGGACATTTGGATTGACCTCATTTCACGTAATATTTTTATTAGAATTAGGACATGCTTAGTTGCTTTTATCTTTCATTACTTTTGTAATCCTTTCATTACAAATTCACAAAGGACGTTGCCTCTACTCCTGTTTTTGCTCAATGTCATAACATTGGATTAGTCCTTTGGGGAAACATTTTCAGCCTTAGGAGTTTGTGTTTATTTCTTACTGTCTTTCACTTTAATTAAACTGTGTTATTTGAAAGGTATTTGTGCTATGATTTTATATAAGAAAAAGGTCAAATGCGAAGTTGCTGTTAATATATGTATTTTAGTATTTCATTTATCATTATTACTTTTATATGGGAAGAGCTGCAGGCGAAGCTACTTTTCGTTAAACGAGATATACACAGGTAGGTACACACACTCTTTGTACAAATCTTCTCTTATATTCGGTATATCAATACGTATATATTATATATGACATTGAATAGGTATAAAAAGTAGAAGCTTTGTCAATAAAACACACTTTCTCTTAGTTTGACAAGCATTTGACAGGAAAGGTCGTAAATGTTTGGACTGGCCGACGCCGCGTGTTCAATATCATCGGAAACGGATATCACTCTTTCCCTAACTCAATGCCATTCAGACATTGATCGATGGTCATTTACATATAATTCTATAAGTCTGCTCGCAACTTCGTTACCTAGTATAGAGGGATTGAATAAGTAGTGGTTTCATTGCTAAAAATATAATTCTAAGATGAATTTCCACGTGGTATATCATAGAAATTATCTATTATTATTCATTATCATGATGAACTAACTGACCTAACTTCATTCTGTCATCCTTTAGAGGCATATACCAAGCATATACCGTTAGCGCAGCCTGGTGCAACATTCCATATTTATCAATTAAAAGAATGTGCAGGGAGGGATTGAATAATGGACTCTAGTGTACCATTGCTAACAATGTAGTCGATCGGGTTGTCGTCCACGCGGTCTCCCTTGTGAAATCCAAGGCTAACCGACATAGTTGATTTCTGGCGAATTTGGCATGACGGGTTTACTAACCTGGTGACAAGAACATACTATCACTACTCCACTACCATTTACCATTACCATTCCGTCATCTTCATCCATATATAGGACATATAAAAACAAGTGGTAGAATGGGAAGTAAATATCACGAATTGCAAGCACGCGCGTGGTCGTTTATACACATGTTAAATACCTTGTAATTGTTCCTTTGAATCACGTATCTGTATGGTGAATTTAAATGTCAATCGTACATTAGCTTCCTTATTAGATTTTCGCGCTAGGAACTATTTTAATGGGCAATAAAAATGTTTTGCACTGTATGCATCGACACCATGTACACGGATTAATGGTTTAACCATAACCTTGTTTGACGTTTTGATTGGTTTTTATAACCGAATTGTAAATGCGATCGAGAATTAACATGATATTGATAATATTGATATTGTCACTATTATCAGTACCTATTAATGTTATATTTGCATTTATTACTTTCTGTATTACGAGTACATACTGCAATGTAGAATTATACGGTAGACTGCTGAATTTGAATTAATTTACTACAGGATCATTTTTATTGGCATGTTGGTTGCAACTACCATTATTCTGCAATGTTAAAGCGCCCGAGAGAAAAATGACAATTTTCTTGAAATTGAAAACTCTTAGAATAAGAGGCTTGGAAGCATTTTTCTAAATTGCTATTACTTATGACTTTTTTTTTTTAATTCTTAGATATGAATATTTATATATGGTTGTAGATTTGCTCAGAAATTAAAATTGAAATAAGTTAACACTACAGAGCGCTTGCAGAGTCGACTAGTAAAGATTCTGCTTGTATCGAGTCTAATACCTTTTTTATTAGTAATCAATCTACTATTATCTAAGTCCACATTGTGATACGTGTTTCGACTCCAAACCAGACAGTCATGTAATTAATATTAGATTGGAAGTCTGGTGTTGACTGTTCTGCGTTCCTTATATACGACGATTCTTTGTCGATCAAAAGATGTCACTCACGATTCGCGAGAAACTTTCTAAACTGTCGCTATTATAAAATAAAATTAATTAAGTATTAGACATTTGATTGAACTTGTTATAAAAAAAGTTACGTGGTGTAAACGATTGTTGCTATAGATAATTATATTTTAACGTAACTGCTTTTGTACTGTGTGAGGTTTTTGTGTTGGAAGTCGGGGACCGGTCCATCGCGTTTGACGGCACGGGCGTGTTACGCTCGGCCTCCTAACCGGGCTATATTATAGGGTTGCCGTCTACAATTAATTTATACTAAAACATTTATTTATAACAATGATTCTCAAAATCATTGTGGCCATATCTTTAAATTCCATTGCCTATTTCATTGTGCACTTCTAGTTTACACTACGCTACATTTATTATTACAGATTGAATTTATATTTTTTTTTAATACGATAAATTCATGAATTCTCAGTAGTTTAATGAAGATAGTTCAGATAATAGCGTACTAATTACTCTGTTTACGTTTGTATTGGCAACCCTTTCAGCAGTATGTAAATCCGCTATTTTAGGCTTCATGGCTATTCTGCAGTCAACACTTCGACAGTTTTGAGTAAACGCTCAAAGGGTTCGATGAGTGTGAATTGCGTGCGTGAGCTGAGGCCTTGACCGACCTTTATAAATTTTTAATCCACACACATAACATTTTTATGAACTTTGCAAACGCTATTATTGTAGGCTAAATTTATATACCACTCTACGGCATTACCTTTGTAGTTTCCTTCATTTTTTACCTAGCGTTAAAATAGACTGTCGATTCAAACATAAATAAATTTATACTTTGTTAGTTTTTTATTAATTTCCGTTTTCAATGCACCATATGAAATGATAAGTACAAATATTGGATAACTTTTTCAAAATAAATTTAGATTCTTAAGTTAATTAATTTTTAAATTGTTTACACCCATTGCTATCTTTAGTCGACCCGTGTCCTGGTTGTTGTACCAGCATCGAAATATCAGGAGCTCTTTAATAATATTGTTATAGTAAATATCGTTTACCTATAGGTATATATAATGTGTACAATTGTGAACAGTTTAAAACAATGTTGATGATCTGAGTGACTGTATAAAATTGGGAAACAAAACATGGACATGACACGACACTGTTGCAAGTTTTCTTTGACCTTTGTCATCAGCAATATCTGAGTAATTCTGGAAACAATAGCTAATGTTGGCCTTACAACTATTTATTTGTAAACGGCTGTGGTAGTTTATGGGGAAATATCATGCAGTGTTGCTGTGGAATGCAGCTATGTACAATACAATGCAAGCATACAGATTATGTACACACTTTTATTTAGTTGGTTATAGTTTTTCAACTTTCATGATACCTACAGCACAGGGCCAATCTAGAAAAATGATCGCTAATTATATGTATAGGTACAACAATTTATTTGTTACAATAAATAAATACAAGTAAATTTGTAGAGACATTTCTAATAACGATGGACATGTTTGTGACATTTAATAACGATTAGTTCAGCCGACATAATTGTATGAAAGTACGAACAAAAAAAAATTTTTTTCAATTTATTACATATACTCTTCCAATCAAATAAATCTAAATATATTTTGCAATCATTAGATATGTAATTATACAGACATTAATCACAATATTTTGTATATATATGCATATTATACCAATCGTTTATATGAAAGTTTTGTTTTTAAATAATTTTATAATTTATAATGAATAGAATTCATGTTGCTTATAAATAACACTTTAATAAAATATACATTTTATGAAATTAGAATGCATATGAATTAAACATTAGCAATGATTTATTCTTTCTATGAACAACTTTTCACACGATATTTCGCATTCGTGTATGCAATTCAATTTGAAAAGCCGGATTTCACAATTTGAATTACTAGATTTTGAATATGCGAAAGAAAATCTAGATTGTACCGTGAAATTTTGCTGAATAGCCCACATTCAGCGTGGCGTACAAATAGGCTGGCACTCTCTGTACCGACGGTAGAGCGTCACAAATCCGAACTAATTGGGACCATGTGTACTAAAGATATTTACTGTGTTCGGATTTTCGAAAATAAATCAGAGAATATCGTTTAGACCTTGAAATAGTATTATGCAATTTATGAAATATGTACAGTGAATTTTCGACTTCATGGTACATAGGCATAACTAAGTCTTCACGAATGACAATACATAAAATGTACCTCGGGTGTCATAATGTATTGTGATGTTCTTGTTACTGGTCATGTGTAGGTTACGGTTGCTACTTTCCATCAGATAGATCGTTAGATTGATTGCTATTCTAGTTTCTTAGCTGAGGAAGGTCTCTGCCTTGTACCTTTGTGCCGTGCCTAAAAGTACTGACAAGCTGAGAACATTATTGAGTCACAATTTGAATGACCACAAAAAGCAAACATTATTATACTTTAATGATACAGTTACGTATTTATTTATTTTATTTTTATTTATTTATTTTGTCTCCGCTAAAGAGTAACCTAAGAGCTAATCATAGTCTGGTCCCCGCGATGAAAACAACGCTTAGTGCATAGACCGTGGTAAATGTACACAACTAATAAGTTATACTTTTTTTTTTAAGATCTATTCTTAAAATAAATATTATTATTAATTTCAGACAAAAAATCCTGTCGTAGTAGTTAGGGATTGTCTAATTTACAGGGCCATTTTGTATTAGTTTAGATGGAAAAAACATCTGATATCTGTCATTTTGTTGAAGGGATGATTCTACTAATCCCACAATGTGGTTACCATATGATTATGCTCATTATAAAGGGATATACATATTTTAAGACTTTGTTTCGTGGAAATCCGACTTCAATCGTTACAAGTAAGTTAATAAGCCACTATACTTAAAAGACTTATCAAAACTTTTATAAATATGCGAAAATACCCCGTAATATACTAGTTTGAAAATGTGTTTAAATTTGACTGATAGCATGTGTAGAGTGTAGTTAAGTTTAGATTTTATTCTTAATTATTTCTTGTTCGTTTCACGATAAGATAAGGTAACATAGCACAGAACAAAACTTTAGTTGGATACAGATATAAATGTTACACTGGATAATACAGTTACGGAGGAGAATATAAGTATGATTATACTGAAGGTTAAATGTCGCATAGTATAAGATTGTTGCAGACGTCCTCAACGTGTTACTGAGTAGATACACTAGGATACAGTGGTAGGGTTACCAACCTGCCTCTCTGCCCGGACTTTAGCCGGATATTAGACGCATTTTTTAATGTTATTAGATTACCAAATAAGCTGATGACTCTGCTAATATGAAATGGTAATAGTGGCCTATACAAGCACAAATTTATGATACACAGGATACTCCTGAGTACGTGATAATCAAGGTAGTATGCCTCCGTACCGTGTACTTTTACTTCCATATCTCACCGTTAAACAAAAACTCCACAGACTTTCTACAAAGTCTCTTCTCTTTTTACAAATACTTTCTACAAAAAAGTATGAATATTATTTGAATTTAAAAGCAAAATACTTAGCCATAATAGTTTTATCATTTTTTAAGAAGTGGGTACTATTCAACGAACTCTAAGACAATGGTTTTGTTCTCCAACCATAAAGAAAAATGTAAGCAGATGTTATAAATATTTACTTTAAGAGAATTACCATGAAATATTTATAAACTCGACTTGAAATGTGTTTATTGTAGAGAATACTATCTCCTCGTCTGATGGCTACTTGTGGATAATGTATTGCTGACGCTTATCTCTTGTGTAGTCGCTCAAATAAATAGGAATGGATTCTTGTAAACTTCCAAAGTAATTTTTTAACAAAAAGGATTTAAGTAAAAAAATACTCAAAATAATGCAGGCAACAGTGCTATACTATCTAATTTAGATAACTTTGCCAAGGTACTTATTACTGTTTGTGGTTTGTATAAAATCATTAATATATAGTATATATCTGTCTGGAATAATGTACATTATTCCAGAATAGTACACATATATTTAAATGGTAAATGAATGATAGAAATCGTTGTTATGGTTTTTTAGATTGGATATAACGTAATCCCTTTTCGTTCTCTTTATATAATATTATATAGACGTAGATAACATTATTTATCCAAAATTTTAATTAATTTTTCGTACACCTTTTTTTTCAATTTGCATTTTGTTTAGTTTGTTCTAAAGTGAATTGTAGAGAGTTTCCTGTTATTGTTGTTTTGTTATTCTCATGTTAATAATTCATTTGTTTGTTTCAGGTAAACCCAGTACTAATATTTACGCATGCAATTTGTAAGTTTAGCTGATATTAATGCATTTATTTGTACTTCATTGTACGCAAATAAAATGATGCGTAATTTCAACAAGGAAATAGAGATTGACAAAAGGCATAGTTTTATAACAGACTTTATATTTTAAATATCATTTAATAGAGTACATTCTATTAATAACTAGCTACCAGCCCTAACTTCGCACGGGTGGTGTACCCACCACCTGTACATGTAATCCTTCCTTTTCTTATCTATTGCTAAACTCTGCATTAAAATCCTATGTATAGAAATACGTTGTAGTAATTATACATTATGTTAATATTAACTCTTGAGCTATAATAAACTAGGTGGGAAAATACCTACAAAAGAAAATAAAAAAAAATGTTTTGATATAATTATGAACCGTTTAATCAAATATTGTGAACACGTTTTAGATTGATTCGTGTCGCTGTAGGCAGCGAATGTGCACGCGCACTATGCGCAATCTTCCTATATTAACAAGTAAATAAGGTTAATGTTACGAA
The DNA here is from genome assembly GCF_030625045.1 of Achroia grisella. Taxonomy (NCBI): domain Eukaryota; kingdom Metazoa; phylum Arthropoda; class Insecta; order Lepidoptera; family Pyralidae; genus Achroia; species Achroia grisella. The sequence continues at coordinate 1,398,203 of NW_026712590.1, forward strand.
TATATCTATCGCATAACAGATATATTATAATCGTGATATATTCTTATATACTGACCTTATTTCTCTACGTAACCGACATACATTGCGCTCTCGCAACAGTCCCGTGACATTTTGACGCACAGAAATAGTGTACCTATGGCCCAGTTTTGTTTAACTATTAACTAACTAACTAAACTTCAATTTGTTACAACTAGGTAGGTTTTATATATAATCAAAATAAGAAAACAACTTGACGAAACACCTGATGCATTTATGACGCCCATGATAGCTCTCATGCATTGGAAGATGTAGTATGCTACAGATAGTTGAGAATGTCTGCATATGATGTTTCTAATCACAGAACTTTTATTACGTGTACCGATTGTGATTATTCGTTTTTAATTGCCAGATGGTGTTTCTCTTACGGTACCATATAAATTTCATCAAGATCTGATCAGTAGTTTTTGAGTTATCCTTAATGCGATTGAGGTCTGTTTGGTCGTGATCTGAACGTAGTACCTATTATTATTATTATTAATTATAACATTCTTTATTGCGCACTGAAAAATCTTTACATAAACGTGCTAAAGGCGGCCTTATAGCTTAATACAAACTCTTACAGACAACCTGAACTATTAATTTTTTAGTTCTTGTCTATCAGGTATCTTTTCATTCTTGCAGTTTTTTTGTATGCACACATTAACTTTCACATGATCAATCATTATTAAAATTACAAGGTTTACATAAATATACATAAACTTTTTATAAAGTACATAAGATAACAAATGTATGCAATATATCTTGCTTTTGCATTGCTAATGAATCTTGTCTGATTAACAATCTTTTATAGGCGCATCCATGGCATACACGTTCTTGACCTTTAAAGGTATTCTCGACCTTTAGCAACCTTCAAAATATCACACCAGTTCACATGCAGTGCATAGCACGTGGACATTATTTTCATGGACACTATGACAGATATGGTTCAAGTATAAAAGTAATAAATTTGAACTTCCTGGACAGTTCGTTACTGTTATTATCATTTAGTAATTATAGTTTATTTGGTGTAGTATAAGCATTGTAATTTATTTAAAGTATGTTACATGTGCCTTCGGTTGGGGCCTGGTAATCTGTATTACAGGTTATACCTATTTAGAACACCAGCTTCTCACAACAATTGATTGTAATAGTAATTTATTGTTTTGTCCAAAATACTACATATATTTATTGCCATTAATGTTTGTGAGGAGAAATAAATAAGATTATTATTATTTACTATAAGAATATTAAGTACTAACTGATAGTTAATAATATAAAATGACACGCAAAGTATTGTTGTTATTATTCTAGTCTATTATACTATCGATAAATAATATATGTTAGTATCCGTAAACATATGCGTCAGTCTAATATTGGAAAGCAATTCATGTTTGTATTATAAATTAAAGAATTTATATTCAAACCCATAAAAATTATAACACTAACATGTTTGGATTGTAAACAACTACATTAATTTAAAAAAAACTTGAATAGTTCGAACATCTAATTGGATTGCAACCAGTATACCGGAGACGCGTTGCACAAACTTTCACACACGACCGCAAACCGCACTACATGTTTTCTAGAACAATGTCTGTTACTATGCCGTTTTGCGTTAATCTTGCTGCAACGATATGACGGCGATATTTGACGACCTTGGTACTACATAACGTGTAACGTTTTTACACGCAGTACAAATATTTATTTTATGGTCTTGGTGGGCTAGCGGTTTAGCACTCCGCTTACCTCCGATGGTTACGGGTTCGATTTCTCGCAAGTTGCAAACGATTGTATTCTTGAGTATGATTTGTATGGCTGTTTGCTGTGTATGTATGTATTTACAAAAAGTATTTCAGTATTTATATCACTTATCTGATACTTATAATACAAGCTTTGGAACAAGGCTTCTGGCTTAACATGGAACGAGGTGGTTGTTGTGTGAATTGTGTTTTCTGTAAACAAATATTGATAATATAAGAGTGAAATGAGTGGAAATTAACTGTTGGTTAACCGAAGTTTGTAGACATTGTCCTTACGTCGTATATGAATACATTATATCGAATTGCATTGCATTCCATCCTATAATTTGTATATATTCTAGAATGACGGTAGTTTTAAGTTTATATAATCTTCAACAAGTTGCACTCACTAACACTAAGTATTATGTTACCTATATTCAAAAATTGTATATTTCTCATACAAGTGATTTGTCTAAATCTTATGCGAAATAAATGTCTTAAAAATTTGTGGAATTTCGAAAAAGATTATTATTTCGACATACAGCCCTATTTAAGAATGACATAACACAATGTAAACTTTGCTAAAACAAAAAACCGGAAGAAGGAAGTATATATGTGACAGATTATGTCTACGACTAATTTATATTTAGGTACAGAGTATAGAGTAGTTAGAGTATTTATATATTATTTTATACAAAACAGAGTAATATTGTAACGATAATGAAGAGGAAATATTTTTTATTACTTAATGCATAACTCAATAATTCTTAATCGATTTTAGTTAACAAATGTTATTAAAAAATATAACGCAAACGAAGATGCACCTGTTAACGCAACTTTGTCCGCACAATCTTTGCAAATAGAAGATTTCACTGCATACCAGATTATTTTTTAGAAGATAAAAGATAGCCTATGTCCTTCCCTACAATTTATTTTATCTCAGTTTATCTTAGTTGCGTTTAGCCGCTCAATATTAATAAAATAAAAATAAAAAAATTGTAACACGAGCACGGACCTTTTATCCCAATCCCAAAACAAGTGAAGGCTATATATAGAACTATATTTAGCGTTATAAACCTAAATAGACATTATCACAGTCCGTTGCTTCGCTAACATTGTAATTTTTATGGTCTCAATGATAACGTGATCTAGTTTAGGAAGTCACCTAGTTTTCACCTATATCCTCTAAAGTATGTTAATATGTATAATTCTTCCGTACATGTATTTATCACTTCCTAAACTGTATGAAATATGGGATGCATAAAAGAATTAACGCAAATATGGGATTGAATTTTCTCTTATCTCAAAGACGATCATGAATACGATTGAGCGTCTATATGTTATAGCTTGTCGTGTTAATCATATAATCTTAACCCTCCTCTGAGTTGTTGTAGTCGAGTAATATAAATCATTTTTAATAATCGTAATTTATACAGCCTATTCGACGTAACATTGGTGATCAATCAATTGCACCGTTTTTGTGTTAAACCCCACTTGCGAATCAATGGCGAGCAAAACTTGAAGTACAGATCGGATCTACATAAAAAGATTAATATTGATATGATTAATTAAACGAATTTACTGTGTTATCGAACTATACGTCAATATATTTAATTGGTGTAATGCACAGTTTATAATTAATTAGTATTATATAGCAAATTTGTATTGTAAAATGTTTGGATTGTTGTTGGATGTTTTTTTGTTTAATTGCTCTGCAATGAGTATGTGGATAAGAATGTTTTGTATACAAATAGTCAATTTTTTAAAAAAACAATAGGACACATTTTTTATCAATTAATTAACGTAAGACACCTCGGATTGAAGATAGTTTAAAATATAAGATAAAATTAATAAGGTAGTTATTGTAGGTCTTATTATTTATATCAAATTTCTTGCGGATGAAATTTATAGTCTATAATTATTTTTTATGTACCTATAAGCTATATTATTGTAAAGTTTCATTAAAATCCATTCAATACTTTTTACGTAATTCGATAATACGACATTGTCGATGTCATGATGAACATAACACTTAATATGCCCACAATATAGTTCAATTTAGTAGGTGCGAATCAACCGTCTTAGATAAATTTTATTTTGTTCTCGCTGTTCACAGGGGAATTAAGACAGGAAGTATTAATTGACACAAAACTTTCTTTGTCTGCAAGCTTTGAACTCATGGATGTTATGATGACAGTAAACCACTAGTTCATGACGTTTTTTTGAAAACTAACGTAAGCAATGAAATGTAGTATTTGAGTTGCGTACATATTACAACACTACTGCTTTCCTAATAACGTGCGTGATGGTTTGGAAGCGAAAGTGTTGTTTGTGACATTGACTGAACGGTCACTAAGAAATTTCGCTTTTCTGACCTAAAAAGTTTAGCGGACGATAAAAACGGTCATACATGGCAATGTTCCGTATGTAAAATATGTTAATGGTTCAAACCAATATATTGCCGGATGGTAAAATTTTACTTATGGACGTCTGCAATACTACATTACAGATCCTTATGTAGTATTGTGTCAATTCAACTGATATTGAAAACACCGTTTTGTAAATACAAACGATAAATATATGTAGGTTAGTAAATACAAAAGTTAACAGACAATAACTTATATGTATTATCTTTTGTTTTAATTAGAATACTAATGGCGTAGAACCTCGTGACACCAGACGTCCGTTTTAGTATAAAAGCTTAAAGTCTCCGCGTCTAATAGAAGTAGGAACGATGAGCTACTACTACTATAAAAGCTTGAATTACATTCTCTCGAGCTCTTAATTTACATATTTTTATTAAAATCGCCTGTCTAGAAATGCACAATTAAGCAGACATACTCTGTTTCTAATGTGTTGTACTTGTTACTACGCTTACCTTTCGTACCAAATAATATAGTTAATCATCAGCGTGATTCAAAAAAGGAATACACTACAAAAGTAGTTATTGATGATCGAATGGCGAAACATCCTGTATACATTACATACATATAGATAAACTAATGATCTTATAGTTTTGGAGATCAATCGCACTCTATTTAGAAGGTACGTGCCATAACCATGTACGGAACCCTAAAAATATTTCCGCCATGCCATGCCTGCCTGGCGCCGGCGACAAGGTCAAGCGTAAACATGAATATTGAATCTTGATCTCGTATCTCGAAAACTCGATAAAACACTTTCGACTTGAGGCTTTCATGAATTTACAACGTTGTCGTTGAACGTATTAATAATGCATCATTTAAATGGCCGATAGCTTTTTCCATGTATTCATTAATTACTGAAATCTGACATGAATATCTCAAATGAAATTAACATAAATAATCTGATTGCTTTTATTTTTCGTCGGTGCTTCTGTAAACGTTAGTTTATACTGAAGTTGAAGTGGCTGTATAAAATATTTTTGTACAAATTAAAACGCGAATAAGTAATAATAATTATTCTTGCATGTAACTACCAGCTACATACTTTAAGTACTACTTCGAGCCTTATATAAAACACACTTATAGATACGCTGGCGTAGCTGTGGCTCAGTAGTTCTTAATAAAAACTATTACTATACTAGCCTATTGAGTTGGACTAAATTACACACAGCATGGCATGGCTTGCTGTGTGTAATTTAGTTCACTTCATAAAAAATAAGTCATTTCGGAATTTATCCTAGACAAACATCACAATGCTACTTGCATTGTGATGTTTGTATAAGGATTAAAGAACATAGAACATGTACGAAAATCTGAAAGTCAGTCGAATTTTCTTTGTATCTGTGCTGTATATGAAATATTCTACAATTAATGCAAAGTGTTGCCTGTATTTCAAAGTCATTGTACAGATAAGTAATCATGCTTAGATTTATGCTTAGCAGCTAACATGTAGAGAATTATGCTCACACAAAATAGCACCTCGCTTGAACATTAGCAGATAGTCACTATGCGGAATACTATTGAAATTCAATTTCACAGAAAGTTCCTTTCACCTAAGATTATACTTTAGTGAAAGGTTTAGTGTATTATTTAATAATTTGTTCAAAGTATAATTAGGCACCGACACAAAATTTTATATAATTTATTTTTTTGAGTCTATGATTAAGTTGTTAATTTTTAATTTAGACTTAATTTAGACCTGATGGGTCAGGTATAGGCTGTATAGGCATTATATGAGGGAATTATTAATATGTTTCTAAAATTAAGTGAATGCTTGAGATGAATGACCAAAGTAGACAATGTGTGAGTAAGATATAAGTAATCTTAAAATAAAAATAATTTTCTATTTTTTACAAAATTTGGTTATCCTGGTTTATTTTAATGATTTAATACATTTTTTTTCTGAAGCTCCCGATTGCACCTTGAGGGTAAAAAAAATCTTACTGGACTGGATTGACAGGTTTATTTACTAAGGGTTGCCAACTTCATCCATATAAATCATTAAAGTGTCAGCGTACGATGAAAATATATCATGTAAAATATTAAAACCGTATCTTTAATAACATATAACACATATTTTAAATTCGGATAATCACTTCTTTCTATGTTATAAGTTGTTATTTTTAAGGAATGTTTTTATTTCTATAGTATCAAAGAATTGTATAGTATTGTATGTTCTTGCCATTTATTGGCAAGAACCGTATTGAAATAAAATATTTTCATATAAAGTGGTACTTACATGTACATTTATAGTAGTATAAACGTTTAAAATTAGTAAAGTAATAAAATATATAGTATATTATGGTTGACAACCCTAACTGAATCACACCTGTCCATCCGGACGTTTAAATTTGCTCGCAGCTGCTGACGCGAGTCTGTCAAGTGTGATTGTTCCAATGTCAATAAGCGATTCAATACCCAATACCCTTGTCTTCAAACTTGGTTACGTGTTATTTATAATAGTAATGACTGAACAGTTCACTCATGTAGCCGTGAATTTATCGTAATTATGCTTTTTTATGTAATTGGAATTGTGGAGAGGCTGAAATCCAATTTATGCCTGATGGGATTCGAACCACGGACCATGTCGTTGAAATTTCGTCTTATTGTAACATATAGTGGATCGGAATGGGAAATCGAATGTTAACGTTGTACTAATGATATATGAACCTAATTATATATACATATAATTAGGTTCATATATCCTATCCTATGTTTTTGCTTTTCGTTTTTGGATTGTGTTTATACAAACACAATCCAAAAACGAAAAGCAAAAACATAGGAACATTTGCTAAAACCATTATTCATTCTAGTCTGTTAAACATAATCAACAAATTTTAAAGAATACATAAACAGTGTCGGCCTTGTTACTATAATAATGCAATTTGTAAATAAAAAAATCAATGTTATATTCAATATTAATGAGTATTTCAGTTTAAATTTTGTTACACGGCCATCCATAAACTACGTTGGGGCTGCGTCGAGAAAGAGTAGTCATTTTATTGCTAAAAGATGATCAGCTATCATACCCTTAATGAGCACCTGAGTTTAGAATTTTGTTACACAGGCATTTGCATTTATGGGTGTGCCTTGTAATCACAGTTCATAACGAGCTATGTATGTAATGCGGATGTGACAAGAGAATTACTAATGAACAGCTGCGTACATGTCACATCCATGGTACAGTGTCACGTGACGACGTGATGTCCGTAATGCTGTTAATATATATAAATAACTGTTGTCACTTAACATCAGGCGGGTTATCAGTATATTCGCCATTCCAATTGTTTTAAAAAAAAAATCTTGCATATAATACAGAGCGCCATCTAGTCACTAAGAAGAGTTTGTTCTGTAAATACTAGACATTAAGAATTGATAGAAATATATCTTTATAAATGCATATATAGATTACATCTAGAATGATGGTGAATTGATCATGTACGTCATCTTGTATATTGCGTACATGAGGTAGAAGGAAACGGCAACATTAGGCGTCTTTTCTAGTGTCTTGTACGATCAATTCGTTATCGATGTCTCTCAGAATAGAAGACAAAAATATTGTGATTCCAAATTATAGGAAAAGACTGGAAAAGCGAATTATATGTACAAGTTTTGATCATAATAATCAAAAACACGTGAAAGGAAGAGTTTCCTACAGAAGAGACTATTAATTCATAACAGGCCTTTATCAGCTTGTGGGTGGAATTCGCCGAAACACCGTGATATATCACAGCTGATAATTTCAATCGATGACCATGTATTTGTTATCCAAAGTAATTAATTCAAATTATTTTATTATTATTTATGTATTTAAATATAAAAACAATGTCACGAAGATAAATGCACATACAAACTGATAAACCACTTTCTACTTATAACAAATTATTTTCAAGTTTGAATATAAAAAGTATCGTGATAGATATTACTAAATAGATATTACTAAATGCATTTGATTAAAGAATAAACTATTAAATCGTTCCTAAATCGTATTGTATATATTATTATTATTGCTCATCGCTGGACAGTTGTTTATTATAACCCTACTAACAGTCACAAAAAAGGACAATATTATTTTTATTCAATTGGTTTAAATATATACTTATATTATTAGTAAGAGGAGGGAACTGGTACCTAAAATACAAGTTTCTACTTAGTTTAGGTACCAGGGAACAATTTAAATTGTAAATATTGGATGCAAAATAAAAATTATTATTATTATTATTATTGTACTTATATACACATAAGAATATCCTGCAATTGTTATCCTTAACGGGTTTAGGTTGCAAACTTTGAAACAGAGCGAATATAATTGATCTCCGTCAGTCTCAATACTACAGGTCTGAACACCTAGGAATTGTCCATACACCTAAATAAAAAAATATGTACAACACATAGGTACATATATAAGGTATCTGTACCTTCAATATGGTTCCCACAAGTTCACATAATTGCATGCTAGACGAGTGGTTCGGAAGCCTTGTACGCAGGAAGTCTTAATTATTAAGTAAAATAAACCAGTTTGTCAATTCGCAGTGCAACCTTTGTTCTTAAAACAGCTGGTTTCACATTATTTAGCGCACTATATTTGTATTTACGCCCTTGAGTTAAAGGCCAATATGCAATATATTTTTATAGTCTATAAGATGAATGTACTCATAAACTATAGGTTTTATTCATAAACCCGTAACGTTGGTTCCTGTTTCTGATAGGTGTGGTACACTAAATTTTTTGTCTATAATAATAACAATATAACAATTCATCATTAACATACTAAGCCTGAAGTACTCTAACAAGATGTTTTTCTTTTCCTTTTCATACAGTTTTGGACCTGCCTTCCTTATACGTCTTTTGAGATCCCATGGTGTTTATAGTAGGTATATTTATTTTATGGCTGTTGGCTTCAGCGAGTCTCTACAGTTTCACAAGACGTAAATGACAACGTACGCAGACCAATGGCCTAAAGGCTAACTTTAGCTGGATGGCGATAACTTTCATTCTGAGCTACATTTCACAGCTAGGGGTTCGAACCTCTACTCAGGCGTAATTTCAATGGAATGGGATTGGGAGTCTAACGGAAGGTGTCACATTTCTGTAACACCACAAGCTATGGCCAATTTGCTCTAAGATTAGAAAACCGTTAAATGTTGGAGCGACTAAGTGGTGCGGGATGAGTGTAATTAACAATTTACCTTTGAAAACTTGTCTCGCCTGCCTCGCCTCGTCCGCGGATGTCCGCCGGTTTACTGTTAGATCAATTAATTTTATCTTATCTAACAAGATAGGTGTAATATCAATACATTAACCTGTAAAGGGTTAGAAGTATAATGTATATCAACTTGAGTTCTTATATCTTACTTTCTATCCCTCATATAAAAACTAGAGACTTGACTATTTTGTTGTGACAATTCATGTAATTTAATATAAGTAGTACATAAAATAATTTTAACAACTAGTTGAAGTTTTTATGTGGAACAAAATCTAATTGTATAGACTGTATGAGGGCTATGTTGCTCGATCTGCAACGTCTTTTGCAATGGGTTTTTAAAAAAAACATAGTGGTATCTTAAAAAATATTCTAAAAGAAGCTAAAGAACATATCTCACTGTAAAGTGAAGACCTCATGCAATAGACAGTGAACCGAACAAACAAACTATAAAAACGACAAGTACACTTTCTATTTGTTACAAATGTCTAATAGGAGCAATTAAACGACAAAGTGCTACATTAAAATCCTGTTCAATTCATAAGGTTTCATAACAGAACATTACTGTGCAATATAACAGACTTTCAAAAACGGATGCATCAGATATCTGCGAACCTGCGCATACGCTTGTACGGAGAGATAATCTACGAATGAAATATAGAAAGTAGACTTTTATATATAAACCGTTATTAGTTCTTCTTTTAACAGCATAGAATAATTAATACTTTTTAATTATATATAATTATTAATTTTATCCACGACCATGTACTTTTTCGATATCTTAACGTCAAAGTTCATTAGGATTCATCCAGCTGTTTACTTATGAAAAACATAGACATACACGTATTTATTATATTAGTAAGGATAAAGTAAAACGAAGTCTCGATGCCCACAAGTACCCACTGTTATATATAGCAATATTACATTAAAGGAAATAATTTTATATTTACCGTAATGATGAGTGTAATACGGAAAATGGAATTAACTCTGGTTGTTCAAGAACTATTTACTCATACGTTAATGTAGGATATTATCAAACCTTAGTATTACTCAACATTTTTTTCTATAAAAATTATTTAAATATATAATAAGATACAATATGATGATAAAGATATTAATCACTGTTTTCTTTGTTTTTCAGGTACGTAATAAACATCATTAGTAGAAGTTTAGATAAGGTAAAGTGTATATATTAAATTATAACTATAAATTATACATGTACACCTATATACAACATATATCATCCAGTACACAAAAGGTTTATATAGTTTGTACACTAGGGATGTTATAAGAGTCCCGTGTATATACGTATGATATGGCTATAAAATGGAAAAATGACCTCAAATTCTTGCCTGATGTAGTCAAATAATCACATAAAACGGGAGATAGGTGTGGTGTATATGAAAGTTGAGAATATGGTACGGCATATAGTCCAATGAATTTAGTAAAGGGCATAATAATGTAACAATTTTGATAACATGCCATTAGGGTTCATCATTGTGATAGCAGTATAAAATTTTAAAACCTTTTGCATTAGTATCCATGTGATGTTAAAATGATAAGGAATAAAATTTTCATACCTAATGTTTAACACGTGTACAATGGCTGATCATAAAACCAGTATGGCTGGCAGGCATAAAAAGCTGTGCTTGCAAACAACAACACCTATCTCTTCAGACCCCTCAAATAAAATCGCTGGCATGCGTGCAGCGGAGCGGCGAAACATGAGTTTTTACCACAAACAATATTAGAGGATACACGCTCAATAAATACGTATACGTCAATCAAATACACACCTTCACGTGTACGGAAAGAGCTGAAATTTAAATGTAGCGCAGGTGTCGATTGCATTTACCGTCGCGCTGTACATGATCACCGGAGCGCAGGGAAAGCGCGCAATATTGCTTTCACGAAATATAAAATATACATTATTGTTCGAATATGATTTCAACTTGAAACTTGGAATGGAAAGCCCATACTTATTTTATGTCAACTGAACCGGAAATGTTATTTGAAGTTGCTCATGCCGCATTTTTTACCAGAAGACGGTTTGTTATCATCTGAGAGTATAACAAGTAGAACATCATATATATATGCAACCTTGGAAATCATAGGTTTCGTAAATATTTCGCATTGAAGCTATTTTGTTAGACGATAAGATACCTATAATAATTAATATAACAAATCCCATAATATTAAACTGAGAATCAGCGCAAAGTTACCTTAACTCACGGTAGATTTTGCTTACCATAATTGTCGGTAATTGAAATAAGTAGAGATTCAAACAACTACAAATCGAGATTTCAATTCAGCCAAATTAGTAAGATAAATAAAACTGTGACAACCCTAGGATAGAAATGGCCAATAATTAACATTTTAAATATATTAAATCCATTGAGCCTACTTACTATGAAGTAGGCTCAGTGGATTTTCCAGCCCTTTATATCTATTTTTAACTATTTCATTAATTTTTTTATCTGTATTTATATATATTTATTTTTATCTATATTTATATTTTTTTATCCAGTAAACCCGTATCATATTCTTATGGTTAAGTATTCCACAATATATCCCTCAATCCCTGTAGAGCTATATTTCAACAGCCAAGCCGCGGATCAATGACTACACAGTCTGCCATAGGGCATTTACATTTTTCGTTGTAGGCAACATTAATTATTCATTGGTTTGGCGCCCGACAAAGATTTTTTTTAAGCCACAATGCTAATAGAATTATTTCGTACGTCTGTTAACATTTTGACTCAGAATCTGTGATTCGGATTATCTATTTTTGAAATGTGGGATTTATTCAAGATTTAATAGAATTACTGTTTTATTTTAACAAAATATAGGTTTGTACTGCTAAAATGTAATCATTTTATTTTAGTAATTGTTTTCGATCTTGATACTATTTTATAGAACACCAATGTTTATTAATTATACGTAGAATGTACGTAAAATATAGGGACTAGTATTGTCCCTACATTTTTGTCTTCTAATTATGTGAAATTTTATTATAAAAAATGTTAAGTAAATTGTATGATACATTACTGACTATATAAATATCTTGTTAATAAGTTCTACGTAAAAGTACTAATAACAATACAGGACGGTATGGCAGGCAGTACGAACACGTGCAACGATAAATAAAAATGAGATAAGCCCTTCCAGAAACTGATTACAGATGTTCCGTCATTACGTAGGTACTTGCCGTAGATTATGCACGGACTATACAATCACGTAGAAATGCACTGCTAATGCTGATATAATGTATTTCAAAGGAAATGACTCACATTGCCTGCCTCGGTGGTCTAGCGGTTTAGCACCCCGCTTAACTTCTGAAGGTCGCGATTTCGATTTCTCGAACAGTACGGTGCGGTTTGAATTCATGACTGTGATCGTCTATATTGCTCTGGGTGATTTATATTATGAATATTATGTACAAAAAGAAATGTATTAAATTATTTATATCATTTGTTCAGTACCTATAGTAGAAGCTTCGTTTGGTTTGGGACTAGATGGCGTTGGGTAAATTATTTAGTTTTATAATATGGTTGCAAGCACATGTGTTTTCATATCTTCCGGAATAGATTATTATGACATTGGGTACTCTATATAAAGCGATGACATCTGCTTAATATCACCTTGAAATTATGTTTACAGAAAATTTTCACTACTTAACAACTTACTTATCTCATAATAACACTATACCTAACAATATCCTATAATCTTCTTTAAATATTATAAAATTATGACTAGGCGAACACTGTCTGTTTATCTGTTTGTGTGTTTTTCACAGAATATGTTTGTTAAATATGGGTCAACATATAGGGTAATGTACCAATAACTAAAAAGATGCCAAACAAACAAATATCAAACAGATAATGAAGTTTAAATGAAATACAAAGAGAATGCACTGCCGTCATCGTGGATGATGATGACACTGTGATACTGGTTCTTCAAATACCGGATATTGACGCATCCTATTACCATATCTACGAGCAATCATTTATGCATTTTAGTCGCCCACGTCTTATTATTTCTTTCCGTTTTTTTATAAGATTTTTAAAAGTTAATTTCAAATGGCATGTTTGTCACTTGATATCACTAGTTTATTTGACGTAATTTTGTTATCGGATATCTTGAGGACATAACCTTTGATGATCTGGGAAGAGTGATTGGAAATTGTTTTGTGGTTTGCAACTTGAATTCTGAAATTCTCATTAATTTATGAGATGCAGGAAAATATACAGGAAGTCGATAACGTAAACACCAGGAATATTTTGTTGTTCGTAATATTCATTACTTACATCATGCTCCATTCATATGCTTTGTAGCCTGGAAATTGTGGTATTTGTCAGAAAATATCTTGAGTCAGTAATCATTAGAATAAAAACGATGTCAAAAGGTAAACATACGCATAAGGTTGTAATTAAATTTTGCATTATTTCCTTAACTTCTTAGATGAATAAGCCAGTTAGAGGAAAATGGCGTTGAAATCGTAATATCGGGCATCGGAACATATAGAAAAGATGGCGAATATGCACATATATACCTACGTAAAATGACATATTTATCAAGAAGATAATGAAGATCATCATAACGATATGTTTTTGAAGTTCATGGAAACGGCTTTTTTATATAAATGTGTAAGTGAGTTGATTTGTTTGTTACGCTGTTTGTTGTTACTTGTTATCATTATTTACATGATTCAATGACACTCACAATGACATCAAATGCAACGTGTATGAACTACGTTGCATTTGGAATGAAGAAGACAACTTAATAAATTAATACCAGTGTGTTAGATAAAAAGTAAAAGGATTCTCAATACCCATCCCTAACAATCGATCAAATTCAGAGCCGAAATTACGCTATACAGGTTACGTCGTACTACGTAGATAAACAAATCGAAGTGGGTAAATATTTGTTTTGCTCCGATACTCCGTTATCAGCCACGCCAAGATAATGTCTTCGATAAAATTTTATTACATTTCGTGACACGATTTCTTTCGTACCGCCATTGTCTGCAATCAATAACCGGTTAATATTGTGAGCATTTTGTCCATTTTACACTGCAATCGTGACCTCTTGTTGGGATTGAAATCAGATCAATTGTTTGTTCAGAAGAACTATTTACAATTTTTTTTATTTAATTTCTTACTGTCCGATTTTCGCGGCTACAATACAAACATTTTGTATTCATATTTCATACATAATTCAGGATAATAATGGAATGGTTAACCTGTCTGCGGTAACAGTAATACTAGAACAGTAATAACAGAATATTCTATATTCGAGTGGGAACACCAAGGAATAATGATAAGAACATCTTGAGTTCAGGTCGTGACAAATTCACCACGACGGTTACCCGATGTGATTGCGTAGAGGTCGATTTATTAGAGTAAACCACTAGCAATGAGGCCTCTAATCCTCATTACTTGATAAATTATATTCGTAAGACAGATCTGTATATAAAACAAGTAGTAGAACATCGTTATCAATCATCATTGATCAAGTGGGTCATTGCGGACTTGCCAGATCAATTATAAAAATATGTCTATGTAGTTGAAGATACTGTCTACACGAGACGTCCTAAATCCATATAACATGGTGACAGCATTAAAGACGAGTGTCGCCGCGTCGCATTAAAACCTCATAGGCCTTGATTAAACGTTATTTAATCTTACGATCCATCAAATTCGTCGAGAAACTCGCGGTGCGTCTCACTGAGAGAACCAGGCCAAAGCAACGGTCCTTCCGTATCCTCATTTCATCCGTCCTCCAAATCATTAACCCATACACCCACATTTGCTTTAATTCACTGTCCCCATTTCATTCCAATCAATTCGTCATCATAATCGCAATGGTACTCAAAATGACGCCCACGCACGGTCACCGAATTTGGCGCAAAAAAAAAAACAATGGCGCCATAACGGCTCGTATTGTCAAATGGCGGGAAACCAGAATATATGTCAGACACGCAATACTTTGTTAGGCTTTATCTACTTCACTGAAATTGGACAGTTCGTTGAACCTGGAGATCTAACAGCGTAATTAACAGTACTCCGACACAATGCAAACAGTGGTCACAGTACATATAGATTTATGTGTCCTCCCATTTGTGTGACTTATTATTAATGGGCTTTGTTACACTTCTAAATTGATGTACATGTGCACTCATATAGTTATTAGTATATTGGTGTCAGTCAGATTTGACAATGTTGATTTGCTTGTTGACATACTTACAAGAACAAATGATGCAGTCATTAGTTTCAAATGTACAATGACGCTCTACAACATCAGTAGTAGGTTTTCTAATTCTAAATATTTATTGTATACGTATATTTCAAGATATTTGTAACATATCATAAAACTATTTCATAGTCTGCCAATATCGAACAGGTACACCGATAAATTAGTTTATTAAGATATATTTAATTCTAGCATTTTAATTTCTTCTAAATATGAAAGTATTTAAATATGCACCTTGAAAGTTTATATACATATTTGTTAGAACGTTACTCATAAAAACTATCCAGTTCAGCTAGTTGTTATTAAAATAATAGCTAAATACAAATACGTTTCAAATCAAAATTATCTTATCTTAATGTCAGTGAAATTTAATGAGATATGCACTCAGGATCAGATAACATGTGAAATAATGTCTATCTTGTAAGTCCGTATGTGTCCTATCGTGCTATCTCTCACTTTCCTTATAAATGCATACGCATCTGTTAATAGTGTACAGCGCAAAAAGGTCAGAGGAGCCGTTATTAAAACAGAAATTCTCAGAAGACGAATGCAACTAACGGTAAATACGGCGCGGAGACCGCGGCATACGAAATGAACGAGCCATTAGCATTTTTATCACTCGACTTTGTATGCAGCCTGCAAAGGTTACGGAGACGATTCTGTAACAATCACCGTCGCATCTTGAATTGTAAAGGTTTTAATTTTTTTTGTGTGTCACCTTTTTTTAATGTTGGAATTGATATTGTAATTGTGACTTTATCTTCGAGCTTTACAGTCGATTTTGTTTTGCACATGTATAGAATAAAATATATCTAATTAGTGGTGGTTAAATAGAAAATGTAATAAATATTGACAACGGTAGACTTGTGATTTACTACCAAGTTAACCCGCGAGGTTTTTATAAACCTGTCATATTCTGTCATCGAATCTCAATTATATTAAAAAGTTTATTTGAGTAACGCTTTCTCTATATACATATGTAAATAAAACAAGTATCGTGGTGAATTAACATGTAATATAAATATTAAAATAATATTACGAATAATCAGATTTATATATGAATATTTATATCTATTAGTAAGTTTTAAATTTCTTTAGCAATAAAATTAATTGGCTGGTTTGAATTCGACGAATAAATCTATTAAGAGTGGTTGCTTTTAATTCTAGTATTACGAAAACAAATTTATATTTTCAATATAAAATATTTAGACATACTTGTTTTTGCAGGGATTTCATAAATCGTTAAAACATCAACAATTAATCCGCAATCTTTAATGTTTGTTTATTTGGTTTACCGGATGAAATTGGTTTAAACGGTAAACAGGGATGTCTACCGTCTGAAAATCCTCTTACAGGTACGAATTTTTTTTTGTATACGTACATCGGTACGAGGGCAAAATATATCTCGTACAATTTTGTACACTTTTCTGCGTACGGAAATTCCCGAGTTCTGTTTTTACTGCATCCACAATTTCGCTCCATCGTATGAGATTATTGACCCTTGTACGAGGCAATAAGATTTTAATCCTGTTGGCAAATCACTTGCGCAGGATTTTAATACCATGAACCCATTGCAATAACAATTTTACATACAAATGAATATTGCGTAAGTTTATAAGTGTTGTATGGTTTATTCAAATTGTTTACTTAATAGAAATAATATTCTTCAATCATCAACATCGCCATGAGTTGGTTATAAATATATGATGATTGCCGTATTTTATGCAATAAAGAATTGACTATAAAAAATATGACAATCTGGTCTCAAACAGAATCTTTTTCATTTTAACCAAAATCCACACCGTGCTATAGAGATAGTTTCTTTAGTTAGTGTTTATTTAAATTGGTAAATTATTATTTTATTGATATACACAATGACTTCATTATGATGAATTTTAAAGCAAATCATTGATGAATTTAAAATTGTTTCTCATTGTTAGTTACTACTGTACTATGATACTGATGAGGGGAACGGAAGTGGAACAATTAATGTGTTATCAGCTATTGGTATATTAGTTATTGATAATGCCTGGGGACAAGTGATTGACATTGGTCAGACGCAGTGGAGATGCGCAGGAGTTGCGTAATGTATCGACAACAGGTCAACGCACCGGGTGGCTAAAATGGCGCCGCATTACGAACCCTCATTGTGTTCACTTGGCTCTGTTCCGAATATCGTAGTAGCGACCAATGTTATTGTGTGATCAATCATAGCAAGAAATGGACGGAAGCAATGGAATGTTGGAATCGGTGCCTATTACAGAGATAGCTTTTTATTTTATAGTTTTTGGTGTATTTTATAGCCGCATTACGTAAGAGAAAATTTGTAAATATGAGTATATGACTTGTCGGCTAAACATATATTTATTTCGAAAATCGTCAAACTTTCGTTGATAAGTATTACCGAGTTTTACTTAAATAATAGTGTAAAATTGAACATATGTCTATCTGGTTGTTATTATTTTCACTACCCCTCAACCTCCGTTGAGGTTGTATTGTAATCAAATCTGATTATAATATAGTGAACTATTTTTATAAGCACAGAAAGTCTGAAGTCACGGGTAAAAAATATAAATGAAAAGAAATCCACTAAATAAAATCTGCTTCCGTTCATGTGGTTTGATAGATATTAAGAAGCTTAAGTGTAAGCCAGTAAAATATAAAAAAATAACTATAGGAACCAGAATTAGACCTTTTTGACTAACTCCAACTTTATAAGCGCCACACAAGTGCTCTAGTACGAATAATAATGTCTAAGTAGAAATAGATATCTAGATTTTTACTGATTATTTCTGTTAGCTTTTATTTTCTTGTTGTGCTGTTATAAAATTGAAATATATTTCTGATAGCCTGTCCTGATAAAGTCTTAGAAATTATTTTAAAAATAGTAATGTTTTCATCATCATAAATTATAGTAATATCGCATGATTGATTTAATCTACATTTGAGTTCAGCGGTTTATGGGGTTTTCTGCCTATTATACATAGTTAATGTATTTCGGGCCTCGAATGAATCTCGGTTAAGTATTTAACAAGAAATTGTTAATGAAGGTCAAGTTTACACGCATGCTAGTGTTGGCATGTTTGTACGATAGACTCTCGTGATATTTTTTTTATAAGATTCAAAATGGCAATAAGCCAATGGCCCACCTGAAAGAATGTGCTAGCCCTCGCCTACAGCTGAAACGAAATTAGAAAAAAACGTGTTATTACGCTTCAGGAAGTAGTAGTAATCAATATTTATAACATTTTTGTATATATATATATATATATGTGGCAATGGTTTGTAGCCTAATTTATACCTGAAAATAAAAATACGTGTTTCTTTTCATAATTTAGTTTGTTGATCGGTTACTTCAAAAATTATCTTATATTATACGGGAATATATTATTAAATATTACATTTTGATAGACAACGTTTTAGAGGATAAACTGTACCAAATATATTTAACTTAATAAACTATGTAAATTAAAACAAATCGTTAAAATTTTTTTCCGACGTTATATGTATAGAATTTAAATACCATAAGAATAGTTCGAATATATTACATTTTTGGCAATACCTATTTAATAATTATTTTATATAAAACACATCATAAGTCTGACCTCCTGATACAGTCTTCACATCAAACATTAATATCCGTTCAACGTATCAAACAGACAGACATACACTTTCGCATTTATAATATTAGAATTTATTACAAATAAAACGTGCAATGCAAACGAATTGTAGTAGTTACTTGTGTGATAATAAATATCAAATAGAATAGAATTTTATTAGCTCGTCTTGACACAACAATAATGACAAAAAAAAATACAAACAACAAATTAGTTCATTTGGTTGTCAAGAGTTTTGAATTGACACTCAATTTCACTATGTTCTAGTGTGTGTTGTTAACTGTATATAGGACGAGGCTCGTATTCTTGATTACGTCATCCCTGACCGGGAAGAAACTATAAATTGCGACACTGTGATATATGACCGGGGGAGATGTGGTACTATGATGTCATATATCTAACGCTCTCCGATATTGGCCGGTAATATTTCTCTTATAAACTTTTTTATATATAAACTCGCTTTGACTGGAATTAATGTGTGCGAATTAGTTTTCTCCCGCCCCTGTGGGAATTTCGGGAAATTCTTTTATGTGCGGAATAGCAAAGAAACTGATCGCCTGTCTTGCTTTTATATAATTGAAAGTAGTAATGTACAACCTGATAGCCTACCTACTGGTAAGCGTAAGCTGAACAACACTACAGACCTCATGTTATTATGTGATGCCCACGGCACCACACAGAGGACTGTCATGCCTCTTATCCTGTATGTTCATATCCTACCTCACCCTTTAACCGTAACACAGCTTACAAGAAAATAAGACAGAGCTATCATTGGAGAAGACTTTGTACAAAATACTTTGGTGAACCCAAGTCCTATAGGAAGTGGGGACCGTCATCTGTAAACATGATCATCACAAAGCTAGCAATCAGCCAGATTTTATCAGTCGCGGTCACCAGTGTTAAGACTATAATGGTGAAAGTCAAGGTGTTATCTCTCTATTTATGATTAGGAAATATTCTTCGTTAGCTATAATTTTTACAGTTAGAATTGTTGAAATTAAATCTAATAACATGTGGACGTGAAATTGCGAACGGCGACTGTTAAATTTCGCAACTATTTTTACCGTTTATGGTCATTATTATTTATTTTATATACATTTATTTCCATTAGTTTGAGCCATACGTACGACATGAATTTTTTTTTTAATTTAATATATGTATTGAGTCTTTACGTCTGTCGTACCAATACGCAATTAATCCATGTTTAAAACCCTTTTCATATTATAAGTATTCAACTCAAATGAAGCGTGGACAAAAAAAATGTATAGATGAAGTATATATGTATTTTTTTTTATTTAATATCCTAGTTCAAAATTTAAAAGTTAAAGTTGTTTTGCGTATCTGCGAATGCATGAATTGGGACTCCTTAATTTGATTGGTCTAAAAAAGCGAAGGCGGACTAATCTCATCATGGAACAATGTAAAGTTGTCACGTCGAGATCTATGTAAATGTTTCTTGTTTTAGTTAAAAACTGTTTTTAAACAAATATTTCAAGTAACAATACACACACACCACCGTCTACTGCCAACATAAGAAGAGGTTGAACTCTGGGTACTCGACTTACACTAGACATACAAAAATAAATACTTAATAGACACAAAAACACGACCACACTAATGCAGTCATTTTTATACAATGTGAGGATTAAATCTACGACCATCGGAAGTAAAGCAATATGCTAAGCCGTTAGACTACCGAGGTTGTCATAAAATAATTTGCGACTTGCTACACGATTGAAGTACTTTGCAATTTAACCTTAAGTACCTGAAATAGAAGCTAGCTTTGCTTGCAAAACCTGTGGTATTTTGTAATTTTCCCCGCACGACAACCGCATGACTTGCTGCTGTGTTCAAATGTAAATACGTCTGTGTATTTAATTTTTAAAGGTTATGTCGCACTATTTATATAATGTACTAACAAATTTTCTGCATTTCCTGTTACACGGCAGAAGTCTTAGTTATATTATCATCATATTTTTTTCATATTTATTTATTTAATTCTGGCTATATATTACAAAAACAGTAGTCATGGCACTGGCAGTCTGCCACGGTAATGTCGATATACCACCCTCTTCGGCCAGTAGTCCTCCTTCATGAAGGTCGTCAGCATGTTGGCAAGGACCCGGGCCACAAACTCCTTAATACTCTCGTTATAACTCGACTCCAGCTGCGTCACCCTCAATGTCAGATTACTCTTGGTCTGTATGTAGTCGACAATGTCCTGCTCCTTAAGCCCATAAGCCCACTGTAGTCCACTACTGGACATAGATCTCACAAGACACGCCACTGGGCTTTCTCTTGTCTCTAGTTGTTATCCGCAAGTCTATGTATATCATCGTTCCATCTTGCTGCAGTTTAGTTATATATTGTATATAAACCAATTTCGTGTCTTGGTAGCATTGTGAGTATATTATTAAAAAATAATATTATAATGTACCAAACTTTTTTCAATGCTCGTATATAGTTTCTTATTTAGGTAAGTACTAAGGCATTTCATTAGTACTCGTACCTATTAAAATATACTGTGACCGTAGTGGCAACATTTTTAAAGGCTTTAATATAGGGAAAGCAGAATATATTCATTTTTTAATTACATAATTATTATGTAATTAAAAAATGAATATATTATGTATATATCAAATACTATGGCCTGTAGATTGACAATATAATATAGTACCATCCTGTGTATATATGTAGCCGTCTCACAACTTTAAAATAGCACGGACTTTAACCAACCATTTGACCCTGTGTGTATTGTGTGATTGTTTATTTATTTACACTCGATTGCACCAATAAACACTGATTGGAATGACTTTGATGCTTTTTTTATGTTTTGATTGACTAGACTTTTATTCGCGACTTCGTCCATGTCAAAATGATTGGCTGATCGACTGGGATATAATAATGCTTTTATTATATCCCAAGTAGAACATGTGTCATATTTTTTAAATATAATTGGAATGACAAACAAATTGACGGTCCACTTAATGGTAAGTGGTAACCGTCGTCTATATACATATATGAAAATTATTATGTATATAAGATTATCATGTAGTTCCCATAATACGTGCGTCATACGTCATGCGTTGCCACGTCAGAGGGCTAAGACTTCATGCCTCTTATGTGTAATTTCACCGCATAATTGCACCCTTCAACTGAAACACAGCTTAAAAAGCAAGCTACATAGAATCTAAAATAGGTGACACTGATTTTTAAGAAAGTCACGTACATTTTATTATGTTATTATTATTTTTACTCAGTTTCGATCTTTTCATTTTTCATAGTAGATACCAACAGACATTTAAAATATAAAATCCTTCGTCTGAACAACTAATCCTATAGAAGGCCGTTTGCCAAATAATAATTTACAGACTAATAAGCTTTATTCAATAAGTATCAGAATAAAATACTGTCCTCGTAATGTTCGCACCGGCGTAATATGAGTTCTATTAAAAAAATTGCGTGTAATTTAACCAACTATCCGTGCTGAGTCACCAAATTGTCGTTCGAAAGCGAAATTTGAATCACATGGTGTGTAACTGTACCGTTAATGTTGCGTGCTCGACTGATCTACTTTCGAATTAATTCGCTCACTTACCGTGCTATTGATGTTAGTTTTATAGTGCTTTTTTATAGTACATTAAAATTTAGTACATACTTCGTTAATGATGCGTGAATATGTCGGCTAGATTATTTAGTCGGTCATCCAGAGATAGCAATCATATCTACATCATCTATCTATACATGGAAGATATAAATATGAAAAAAAAAAACTATTGGAGGAGTGATCGACATAATAGAAACTAAAACAATTATTGTTACAGATTTTGTCTGTGTCTTTGAACGTTTGGGCGTACATATACCTAACACATATTTGTTATTAATATACTGTGGTAAACTACTCTTAAAATGTTGTGTTTGTTTTATTAATGCCGCATCACATCCCAAACAAAAAAGTGATATAATATTTATTAGTTATTTCGCGGTTGAAGTGACGTCATGATCCATGGAGCTGTACGTTAAGTTAAAATTTTATGACTATATCTTGCCATATTTCCATTCTAGAACATAATCTTACATAACAAGCTGCTTGGCAATAAAAATAGGTGACGTCTTTGTATAAAGTATATAACACTACTCCACATCTGGTCAACGCATGGGGTGTCCTATGGGGGCAGTTGGCGGCACATTGTCTTAAACGCCTGCATGTAACGGTTGGTTGGTTATCCATTTCCATCAACTGGCACAACTTTGCTCAAGTAGTAACAGTTGTAATAAAAAAAGGCATGTAACCTAATTTGTAATTACTGTTGATATGTAGTTGTGATAGTAAACTAAACCTTTTGCCTATGCAATAAGAGTTGATCTCGTAACTGCTATAAAAACTGTATATTGATTCAATTAAACTACAACTTGTCTTTTCCATAAAAATGACGTTTCTCTGAATCCAAATTACTCGTATGCATTTATTTTTACTGTATTTTTTACGACTTTACATTCGTAATACAGTAAAAATAAGTGCTTCCTTTTTATTATTAATTTCTATTATTGGCGCAATCCTTTGCGGGAGATCTACATACATATGGAGCTGACAGATGACTTACAAGAACGCCATATGACACTACAAACAACTATATTTCGTAGAAAATTTAACTTTAAAATATATATGAATTAATGAAGCCCGAAAAAAATTTCTGGGTCACATTTCTTTTTTCTTCGTTTTTGCTACTTTTTATTGCAGCTCCTCTCCTATTGGTCGTCTGTAGTCTATAGTCTTCTCGATAAACGGGTTATTGCTATAGATACAAAAATAATTTTCAAAATCTGTTCAGTAGATCTAGAGAGAATGTCCTACAACTTTACAGACTTTACCTTTTTATAATATCAGTATAGATTGAAATAATTTAAAAACAGAACATTATAGTCAACTATGACATAAATATACCTACTAGGTTTAATAGTATATACTTTTGTATAAGGTCTCATTTTCGAAAAATAGAATCCTTTTGTCCTATTCCTTGTTCTGTTTTAAAATTCATTGATGTGATAGAGCGATAATTCTCTAGGAGCTCATGAATCCTAGAGAATTCTCTATACAAATCTCAGGGACCACTGCATTTATTTGAAAAATTCTTTCCTTATGAAAGGGTACCTTTCAATAAAATTCCGGATAAATATAGACTGTACATTATGAATATTTCAACCCATTCGAAGTTAAGTATAGTTATTAGTATCGTAGTTAAAGTCAAAATTATTTATTCACACAGGATCTTTCCGTCTCTTGTGCACGTCATACTTTTTATCGTAATTCTTAGCATCTAAAAACAATTTATTTTGCAAACATTGTATGCGTAACCAAATATAATATAAATACGTAATTAATAATAAAATATAGATATATACAATCTAATCACATTTCAAAATTATCTATTTATTTTCGCACATTATTATGCATGCATGTATGCAAGTAATCAATATAATAAAAACAGATAACTAATCATGCAACGGAAGGCTGCAGCAATTTCCGTTATGCAGAGGTCAAGTTGCGTTACTGCTTGCATGGAGCCATACAAGTTAGCCTTTAGGCTAATGCAAATTTTAATTATGTTCTTTGTATTGACATAATTACACACTTCATTAACATTTTGAAGCAGTATCCCTTGAGTATAATAGACTTTTGTCTATTTACTAGATAAACATAGGTTATAGGTTGTTTTGGCATTTAATTTATCAGTTATCGACGCTACTAAAAATTAAGAGTTGACGGTAGAAGGGTAAAAATTTAAGGTGTGTATTTTCTAATGACGAATCATAAAACAATTGTTATTAAAAAAAGGTTTGATTACTCTTATCACTTAGGAGTATGAAACACTAAGTTCTAAGCTTTGATCTAGTTAATATCCACATAAAATTTCATAAAAATCGATCAAGTTGTTTCGGAGGAGTTTTCTTACAAACACTGAGATAAGGAAATTATACATTAGAAGACTACTATAATATAAAACAGTGTATGTTTTTGAAATCATCAGAATGTCGAAGCGAACGATGCCAGTAAAAGTAGTAAATCTAAATAAAATTCATGTATCATTTTAAACTTCAGATCTCTTGAATATTGAAATTATAAACACAGATTAGATTGAAATGTCTGTCTTGTCTACATTTTGTATACAAAATTTAAGGTTATTTTTCAGTAAAACTACCACTTTAATCTTAATTTAGTATGAGAATGTAAACCAATGTCATTTAAAAAGATCATCAAAATTGTATAAATATCGAGTAACATCACAGACATAAACCTTTCTAAAAATAAGAATAATCGCAAATTATTCTTATTTTTTATATGGGTGAATAATTA
Source organism: Achroia grisella (assembly GCF_030625045.1). Taxonomy (NCBI): domain Eukaryota; kingdom Metazoa; phylum Arthropoda; class Insecta; order Lepidoptera; family Pyralidae; genus Achroia; species Achroia grisella. The sequence goes on from NW_026712590.1 coordinate 1,423,810, forward strand.
TCTTAGTTTATAACTTAGTAACCGTTTCATCTAAATAACTGGTACTTAGTGGAAACGATCGTCTAGTCATTGTGACGTCGTAAACTCATAATAATAGCGTTGCATTATTTTTGTATTGCGTAATTCGATATTGGACTGGCATTCGTTGGAATATGAACCTTATTCTTAAATAAATACACTATGTATTTTAAATCTCTCTGGTAGTGGAAAGTCAATCAGTCCATCATCAGTTGTCTATCTTCGACGTGATGGCTTCCGGATTGCCGTCGTTAGGCCTGTTATTCAGAGGGAGGTAGGTAGGTTTAAGTGGATAAATTATATTTTACTCAGGAAAACTATATCTTTAATTAGTTTGTGCAATCATTCCCGTTGTTTGTATTTTAGAAAAAAAAATTACCTGGTACAAATATGAAATAAATGTAGTTTGTATTTTGTACTATACATGTTTAAGGTATTAAGGAAAGAAATAACATATATTTTCTGTATAAAAGATAAGATGCAATTGGCAAAGAAAATACAGTTTGCAACTGTTTATTACTAAAATGTTGGGATTAGAAACGTTTAGGTATTTGAGTAGGATATGGAATGTTCATCCAGAACATTTGTTTTCGAAAAAGAACAAAGAATTAAGTGTACCTATATTGCATTATACATAACCATTATTTTAGACCTGTATTTATAAAATATACGGTTTTGTTTTAGGGTTTTTGTTGATCAAGGTATCTTACACCATTACAGTATAATAAAAGTAAAATTGTGGAAGAGTATTTTTTTCACATTGACTATAAATTGAAATTTCGGCAAGCTGCCAAATATCAACACTGTCGATACCATATCAGATACATATTACTAAAATTCTGAAACGGAACTTCAAAGCATTTTAGACATGTATTTAGATATTTTATAATTTATAGAAATGTGAATAATTTTTATTCAGATAATCATAATAATGAGCACTTACTTTTAATAGTTTTTTTTTATTCTACCACGGAATTTGGAAACAAGACAACAAGAAGAACAAGCAACGCGATATTTTAATATTTTGTGTGAATACAAACTGCCATATTCCAAAATTTACTATTTATTTAATACTTACTTGAGTAACTAAATATATTAGTCATAGTAATTAGAGCAGACCAGTCCCTACAAGTAGCTCCGGTTCATATTTTAAAATACTTAACTGATTGACATTAACATTAGACAAATAATGGTTAGTAGTTAATTCTTTACATACATCTGTAAAGAATTAACTACAACTTAAATATGTTTTAAACTATTATTCCTAATATTTACTATGCTTGCTTGTTTGCTTGCTTAATAACAAGAGCATCAATATTTGACGACGTTGGTGGTCAGCGATTTAACACAGCGCCTTACTTGTGATGGTCCCGGATACAAACTCCGAATAATACAAACATTTGGATATCTGTTTGTATTGATCTCTGTGTTTTAGTATGTAAATTATGTAATTAAACATAGTAGTAAAGATATTTCTATCAATTCTCTAGTATTCTCTTTACTTAATTCTGGTCTAGATGGCGTTTGTTGAATTCTGCAGTGTTCTTTATATTTATTATTTATATACTGTGTTCTTGAATCCCAAGTATTTTCAAGGAAAGTTACGTAGGAGAAATCCAGATATCTTTATGTCCAATACAGCTGAATGCGCAATATCTGAAATCATAAATATAAATAGTTATTTAACTAGATTTACCATATTTGCTGAGGATGGAAAGATACTTATTTTATATATTATTTTATATTCATCATTTTCTTATGCATGTCTACAGTGTTAGAAGTTTTTATTATTAGTAGTATTCTTTAATACTAATCTTTATTACCAAAAACTAAGTTATGCTTATTATATAACTTAGTGTTTAGTGTACGTCTGTTGTTTTAACAATCTATCTTCCTCTATTTTATCTCCTATCAGATTATTTGTTGAGATAAAAGATTAATTATTCCTTTTTTTTTTATATCATCGATCTTTACCACAAGTTTCATTAAGATTCGTTCAACCCTCTAGTCGTGAATTTAGTCAAGCATTGGAATTAATCGGTCATCGATTCTGTTCCTTTATTTTTAGTATCTTACATCAACAACATACCCTCACCACTGTATATCGGGATAATCGCTAATGATTGACGTTTTGGTAAATGTAACTCTTAACATGCCCACATTTCACTTGAATTCAAAATGGCGAGCCTACCGCCGTCACTAGGATAAGTATTTGGCTTTTTACCGGTGTTTCCTTCACTAGAGAGTCCGTCAGAAATATAAATTGACATACAGCGTGCGTTTATCAAATCAAATCAAAAATCATTTATTTATGTACTATATTTCTACCGTTTATGAACGTAAAATTTTTTGTAGTTTAATTTTTTCCTGATCGTTTAGGAGGTGTAAGTTAAGGGTAGTAAACCACTAGTACAAGATGCTTCTTGTATCCTTTTCTTATTAAAATTGAAGAAAGACAAATGTGAGAAACATTGTCCTTAAATACTTCTCTGTCATCATTTAATGGAATGGGTCAATTTCAATTTATGACACACAACAACCCACTTGCCCCTAACAAACGTAATTTTATGTCCACATCTGGCAGGGTCGATAACCGTTCCGTTTTCTTATCAAAATATTTAAGTTGGAAAAATATTAGTTTGACTTTTGACAAACAATTAAAATTAAAGTAATGTCGCCGCTCCGGCAATAACGAAAACATATTTTGTCACCGGAACGGAAACAATAATGAAGATTAATTTTATGAGCTATTGCTATGGAAATAAGGTTCATTAATATTGTTCCATTTTTATGACCGAACATCGATCTGGGATTTGTTGACGGAAATATGAATAATATAAATTGACTTGCACGGAAGACGACACAAAAGTAAATAATTTGCACGTGAAATAGTTTCACTATATCTGGTTTCCACAATAATTTTATTTTAGAATCTTTAAAGTAAATATTTAATAAAGATTTTATTTTTAATTCTTATAAATGTTTCTTTAAATACATTATATTTCTATTCAATTATAAGCAGCGTGGACAACCTATGACTTAATCTAGTCTGAGATTTTGTTATATATACTAGATATCTGATGGAAATATTTAAATACACATTTTTTTGTAAATACATAGATACATAATATACATAGAAAACACCCAACACAAACAATCAAAATAATGAACAGAAATGTTTGCATCGTGCGAGGAATCGAATCCGCTACCATCGCCTGAATAGTAAGTCAGGTTTAGTTGTAATGAAGAATTGACTTTTTTAAGTTATTTTTGTTGTCAAGATTACAAGTAGAAATTGCTTGTGGAAGTATATCCTAATTATTGCGTATAGACCTATACGCAATTAGGATATAAATATATAAATATACTTTAGTTATAGTACTAATACTATAAAAGTACTAATTACATATAATTTTTAAACATTTAACCATTCGGCTTCGTTACTCGGTCGTTACCTTCGTTTTCGTTCGTCATGCAGTTACCATCATACAAACTAATATGTACATACCATCAAACATTATATACTCAACGTGATTTTGATTTCAGTCTGATTCGATTCTCAGTAGTTATCAGATTGGATGATGAAAACGGCGTTTACAATTTCCACAGGCATTGTGGGCGTGTAACGGCGAGTACACACGTGACGTCACGCCATGACCCACATGCCCCGGTCATTGTACGTCTCGCATCATTTCAGCTAGTTCGTACAGTTCGTGAGTGACGTGACGGAAACACGGACGGACAATTGTACATACATTTTAGACTAATTATATTCTGGCATTTGACCCAAAAATTAAAATATTCGAAAATATAATTCTATTTATCAATCTAACGTTTGAGCGAAATATTTATATTTTGAACTAGCATTTGTGGTCCTGCGAAATTTCATTTTAAATAAATAAAATTTCTAAACAAACAGACAGAAAAATATTTCTATATAATTATTTTTTTATGCAAGTACCGTGTATACTTTCATATGCATTTAGTGAAAAGCTGTTAATTTGAAATTACAAACAGCCACCTCAAGTTTATTTATTTGTATAGATTATAATTTTTACCTCAACTTCGCCCACGCACGTGTGTACAATGTACATTCTATGTAACGGAGCTATGACTATATATTATTATGCATATATATAAAACTTTCAGAAGAAATTATCGAAATTATTGTGAAAACCATATAGCCTGACCTAAGGTCCATATCTCTATCCGAGTTTTTAGACTAAAGTCATGTCCGTTAGGTAGGAATTGGCTTTCAGTCATTCACAAGGTCTCCGATAGGTTTAGTGCCACTGCAGTACTAGAATTACCTTTATACTGAGTGGAACTACCATTCGAAGGATCTGTTTCTTATTATAAATATAATATAGGTTAATAGCAATAACAACTTAAACCTTTATTAGAGACACAGAGGATCATAGCCAAGGACCACAGAAGGTGTACTTAGGTAATGATGTTGATGATGGTACGTTTCTGCTATCAAAACGATCTTTTAAGAATCATGCAGGTCAATGATCGGGTCGTGGTTTATTGTACTGACTGACACAACTGACCTGCTAGTTTACATTGCGCCCACGCATTCGTAAATACTTCCACTGTATGGTAACTGTTGATTTTTTGCGTAGTAACATCGCTATTATGGAACTGTGTCACAGTGATACCATTCAACGGTGAGACAATGCGATCGAGTATGGCGAATGCATATTGTCTGATTACACCTACCTCGTCTGGCATAAAAATTAAATAGCCTGTAACCCTTTGTTTAAAAGTACATAGATAACTCGTTGGGCATAAAACTTAAAATCCCTGTAACCCTGTAACCCTTTGGTAAAAAGTACATAGATGAAGTATTTTTCTATAAATTTATCAAGTTGACTGTCTTTTTTTATACCACGTAGGTGGCAAACAAGCATACGGCCTAATCGATCTTAATCAGATAAAATCATCACAACATATAATTTTTATAAATGAAATCATTGTAATAATTTTCTTCTCTTTCAATCCCAAATAAAGCATGGCTACTCAATGGCATATACAAAAATGCCATTTAAAAGGTTTAAACTTTTACTCTTTTAATCGCAAATAATGTAGATGTTGTTATGTCGCGTTAGGAATAGATCCCAAATACTTACAACTTAAACAAAACCAGCGTCTAAAAAGTATTTAAATATCACCTAGAATACATTCTAGAATATATTCTAGAACGTACTTCGGCAGCATGATAATTTTGACTAATTATTAGGTATAATAAATAGTCGAAATTTTCATGCTCCTCAAAACGTATAATTTAAATGGACCGTATACGTTGTTGTAAAAAAATGCATAGCTACATACCAAGACTTTCTATCTATGCCATAAAGAAGCTGCTGTAAATATAAAAAATGTAGGTATTCCAGTAATACGAGACGATTAGTTAATTGCCCTCGTAATCCCTCAATCATACGCTATAAAAATGCCTCGTTCGGAATGGAAAAACGTCTAGATTTAGACGAGATAAACTAGCGACCATACCATGTGGGTTAATTAGTCATTGTTATGAAAAGTAAACAATCCAGTCATTACTTCTCTAATAACTGAGATTAACTCAGTATTAGAAAGTAAATTGCACAGATTATGTGTTTGTGATAGTGTTTATGGGCATAGCAAAATTTATTGATAATAGCTGCTACACTTATAATTATAAAACATGGTCCCCCACTGGGTCTGTTTCTATCTTCATGATAACCAAAGTTACGAAGGCATGCAATTTAGTTCTCAGAAATGGCAGTGCATGAGTTCGAGGAGTGTCACATAACGATATGATATTTTTAGTGCTGTTCATGTATATAGACGAATTTTTTTGTATGTTCGCCACTTTACATAAGGGTATCCAATAGTTTGTTTGTCATTATTATTAAGTAAAAAAAAGATGAAAGAACCGTATAATAAAATGGGTAAGGTATCCTACCTTATCTATTTTATTTTATTCATTGGTTCTATACTTGATCTTAAATTAGCCGACGGACTGACTCATCAATGGGGACCTGTTAAGGCTGCTAGAGTCACGATAATCAGAATACAAGGGCAACCAATAAGAATGTATTTATACAAAACTGAACCGACTTATAGAAATCTGCAATTTATTATAACTGTCTGTTTTTAAATCCTGTTTTTTTCCGTCTTGGAATATGGGTTTAAAATTATTTGTGTTGATTCTAGGTTTATATAGACTTTACAGGGCATAACAGATACTGTGTAAGATTACTTTGTAGCTGTATCTTTGTATCTTGTAGCTGTGTCTATCATGTTACCTGGAAGGACCAATGGAATTGTATATTATTTAACACACATTGTTTTTTTGCGAACTGTTATTATATATTTTTTTCTAATATTCTGTATAACATATATAATATAGTTTATATATATTTATAAATTTATTACTTAAAAAACGATAAGCCTGACATGTATTGGAAGAAATCCCAGATTTCCCATGGGAGCTGACTTTAAAAAAAGTAAATATATTATAAATACAAACAGAAATCTTATATCTTTATATTAAATATGTCATACTACTGCCATTACATTCATAAAGTTCAATGATATTTAAAAGAGATAGATTCCTTTATGGAGTGGGGTCCTAAAGAATATCGTTAAAGTTCCTTGCCTCATATGAGATCGCTATATAGATTGCGGATAATAGTGATTAATTAGTTTAAACACGTATACCTCATACATTTTTTATATTTGACGCGTACTACGAGTTCAGATATACAATAGCTAAACGAATAGTTAATAAACTCGACTTTGAAATGAGAAACGCAAAAAATGAGTACCTGACGGACCTTGTCGAGTTGTAGGGTTGAACATATTTTAATTTCATGGTTGTGCGATTAGAATTAACATTTTATAACCTATATATTTATTACCTATTAATTCCCTTGGTACTAATATTTATATAATATTTGGTCATAATTTAATGGTATAATATCCACACAGCAACTACTTATTTGTTAAATATATGACTATATTTTAAGTATTCGACATCTTTTCATATTAATTTGTAATATAATTATTAATAATGAAAAAAAAAATAGAAGAAACGAACTATGTCTTGAGTCGTGGCAAAATTAAATCTAATAATTTCTGATCATATGATAAGGGTAACAAGATGTAATTATGTACTTAATAAGGAGACTGTCAATTACCGTTTAATATTAAGTTACAAGGAGTAAATATGTGGGTCAGACCTATTATTTATGACATTTATACCTTATAAAATAGAACAATTTAGACTCTAAACCAATTTATCGTCATATTTTGCAAATAGGTAGGCAACTCCTAATTACGGAAAATTTATTAGAAGTTAACCTAATATGTAAGTTCAAGAAACAGATGTAATATATAAGTAAATCTTAATATATCTAGTGCTGGTATAACAATATTTAAACATCTAACAACTGCTAGTACAATAAATTTGTTGTATGATTTGAATTATACCACGCTCGAATGCGGACATTAAAATGACAACCCTAATAAACAAGGCCATAAAACTTGATATAGTACAAAATTATAGCCTAGGAGGTAAGGTCATTTATCGCGTTCATGGGGTCGACGGCCAACAGTCCGGTCTAGACTAGCGAATTGGTATTACTTTTTGTTTTTGTCACAAGTTGACTGCCTTTAGAATTTAGGAGCTCATAAAATTTAGGCAAACTATTATAAAAAACTTTTTTTAATTAACTTGTTTAGGTAAATACTACTTCATGTTACAACTATTAGCTATTACCCGTGACTTCGTGACGTGATATGATCTATTTTCTTGAGATCTTTTTTGATTGAGATCGTAGTCGATAGTCGTGAAAAGGCAAGAAACGGAGAAACAGATACACTTTAGCATTCATAATATTAGTATGAATTTCATGTATTCTGGTTTATAAATAGAAGAAAAAAATATAAGGAAGAATACAATAAAAGACATGTATGTAAACATAAATCTGATAGAAACATGCAAGCCATTACCGTAGTACGGTATCGCATTCCAGGTGTGCAAAACCGTGGGTAAACTCTACTCCGATTTCCGATGTGAACACAGTACGCCTGTACTTTGTTACTAAGACACCAATCAGACACTTCACGATTCACCATTTTGACGTGATAATACTTGACCGCAAACCGTGAATCAATATTCGTGGCGGTTTTCCGCTGTGTACCAATATATAATAGGCTGTGCAAGTCATTGTCTCTATAACGACACTACAAAACAATAATCCCCTTAATAATTAAGAATGAATACGTGCTACATTCCTTGATAGTTCTAAAGCTGTTCTAAAATTTTTTTAGTCATAAGTACAGAGTTTTGACTGAAAAAATTGATACTTAATAGCATGCAAGATATTCTGAAAGTAATGGACTAGTAAAAATACAAATGGTCAGGAAATAACAAACAAGGAACATCTTAAATAATAATCAAGAAAAATCCTCCTCTGTTAAATACCAATTTTCTTACTTACCCATCTGAACATTCACTGTTGATTTGTATAGGTTATATGTATTATATTTAATTGTATGTTTATATATGTATATGTACGATTATATTTTTATATTTATAAATATTGAGTATATGTGTAATTATTTATTTAATATTATGTATTATATAATATCGGACTAGTTTTTAATATTTTTTTATATATTGTTATTTTAAATGGTATACCTACATTTTTTTTTATTTTTAAATGCACTCACATCTCTGTTTGCCCAATGGTTGACTGGTAGAAAATACCACATGGTGTTAAGTCCGCCATATGCATCTATATTTGTGTATTTGTGCATAAAAGATTTAATAAATAAATAAATAAATAAGTGAATGTTAAGCCAATAGTGAAGACATGCCGTAACCGAGACTAGGTCCGTTTTATCTAACTAGTTTTTATCGCGGTTAATTTAAAACGTTTTCCTGTACAGTGACCGATGGTGTTGTACCCCTGACAAGTGGGGCTCTCACTGATCTTGCCATAAATGTATTTCTTGCTAGTTGAGTTTGTCACGACTATATCGATATTAGTTCTTTTATGGTGCTCGATTTTTTGTGTACCTCAAGGTTTCAAGGTTGCGAAGGTTAGACGCGCTTAAATGCGCTCTCAATATCTACTCATACATTTTCTAATATACTTCCTCTAATTTATAATAATTAATATACATACATAACAATACTATTATATTAAATAAATGTTCACCTGTTCAATTTTCAATTTTCTCTAAAAAGCACCTTGTAAGTAACAAGGTGCTTTTTAGAGAAAATTGAATGTTCGACACAATATATGATATATTCTAGGTAAGAATCGATCCTCAGTCAGTTTTATCGCATCGATCCCAACCCAAATTAATTCCCAGTATGATCTATTGCTGGTAGTCTGTGCTGCCAGTAAGATTACTGCTATTAGGTGAGAAATTTCTTAACTAAACTTTTTAAAGTTTGATCTTATTTCAACCTCAATAAATGTATCGTATACCTAATAGAGATTTTAACATGTGCTAAATTTAAAAATAGTAGAAACCCACATTTTTTTTTAAATCACCTCTGTATGTCTTGCTGTGGCTTTTAAGTTTATTATGTTTAAACTATACATATATTTATTTCGTAGTCATACAAAGTATATTAAATTAACATCCACTACAAGGGCTTAGACGACACAAGAGAAGATCATATCAGCGTTATAAATAAATAAATATTTGGGTGTGTGTGATTGGAATGCGTGTTATGATGATACAAGGGCTTCGTGATATGATGAGAAGCAAGCGGTGTCAGTAAATATTTGATTTAAAGTTAATTAATTAATTACTCTTTACTTTTCATAGTATTGGCTTTAGACTTGGATTTGAATGTTCCCACGTATTGTACTTTCTAATGACTAAAATAATAGTGTTAGTTTAACAATAGACTTTTTTTGTTTTGTAATTATCTTTGCTGTACGTAAAGAGAAATGAATAGGCATAATTGAAAAAAATCATTGGAAAATAATGTTTCTTTTTTTTATTCATATCTAAAATTATCTTAATAAACGTTGTAAATATACTTAAACATTTATTTAATTAATAACCACTCATTTAAAGTATGTAGCAATCTGTGTTGACTACTGTACACATGTCTGAACAACTTTTTTGAACATACACTGTTTTTGTTGCAGGTAATTGAACTTATTTTTTTACGACGAGGCTGGTAGCTGCCGCACCTCATTGCTATGCTGAGTAAGATCTATTTATGAATATTTTTATTATAAGTAATTATATGGTGTAATTGTAGTTTGGATTTTATTATGTTTTTCTTTTAACTTTGCACAGTAAGTATTGCGTTAACACCATATATGTGTAACACTTTGCATATTAATAGTCTTATAATCGTTTTGATACATTAAATGCACAATCCTGACCGCTTCCTGTCAGTAATACCTTCAAGTGAAGGTCTCAAAACAATGCTTGGTATATAAACACGTTAAGTTAATGTTAATGGCAAGTTACGGTGTGCTTGATAAGTACACCAAGCATAGATATTACAATTGCATCATACGAAATCATTACTTATTTTATACTATACTCGTATGTACATAATAATCTTACATTTACTTCTAATTTAAATTCTGGGATATATACTATATATAGAAATACAAAAGTATCGGTCTATCTGTCTGTTAGTTGCTTTTCCAAGCTAACCTTCTGTAAAGATCTTAGAAAATTTAAGGATTGTATCACGAGGACGGGATATATGCTTTAATTTATTTTAAAAAATACAGACGAATTCGCGAGTAACAAGTAGCGTTATAAATGAGTATGGTATAGTTTCATGCCATAATTAAGGCGGATATTGGGTTATATATAGCATTTAGTAATAAGAAGAACGAAGATGATGATAATAACAGTATATCTCAGGATAATTCACACATCGCCATCAGTTTGGGGCTAGCAGGCAGAACTTGTATTGTATAATAAAAAACATAATACACATTGAAAACTGCGAAATCAGATGCAAGCAATCATACTTATGACTAGAAGTGTTTCTAAGTGATCACATTAGCATGTAAAGAATATAGTTCTGTTGGTCCGACGGTATGATTCATTTAAATTTTAGAAAAAATCACATTCGCTAAATATATTGTATAGGAAGACTTACGCAAGATAGAAAGTTATTCACGCAGTGCGCGCCGGGCGCTATTGTTGTGAGCCATCCGCTTCGATACATCTCACTTTTCGGCGCATATTGTTACCTTTTGAAATGGTTTTGTGCAACTGCGATTAAAATTTAATGTAATGAACATCTCATAGCGTTAAATTACCGGATGCGGAGGCATTACAGAGAGGCAACGCATAAGGGATGCCATAGGTAGCGTCACTGTGTATTAAACTGGCTACTGCCTATGTGACCAGAACAAGATCACAAAATTTTTGTAGTAGTTTCTGTAAGTATAAGTAAGTGTAAAAGTGACTTTGTAAGAATGACAGAACTATATTAATTTGTAGGGTTAATAAATAGCATACGTTCTTCCATGCAAAGCTATGCCATATTTCATATAGTTTATATAGTCACTGCTTTTTTTAGGTAAAACGTAGCCCATCTCTGTCCTCGTAATGCAAGCTATCAGCTGTTAAATTTCAGTAAGAGTCTCGTCACGGATAGTCTTTTAGTCTAAATGGTAAAGGACAGACAATTTCGATTTGTAATATTCTTAGTTTGTAGACAAATTTGAAGTATACTATAAATATTTAAAAATGGATTTTATTAAAAATTGTAACGCATTTTGTCTATACGCTATAGGTCTAAAATGTAGTAGCAGGACAATGTCCTTTATAAAGGTTAACATCACAGATGTATATAATTTATTAACTGTTCATAATGTCGATTAATCGCTTTCTCGCGTCACCATATGTCATATTATATATGCAGCAATTAATACAGGAAAACCGCACATAACTTGTTTACAAGTTACCAAGGAGAGACAACTACATATATACATTGCAGTAATTAGTTATAAATATATTGAATACACTATATACTATTAACAAACATATGACTAACTGATTTAAACTTCTGTCATAACTTACATACGGCTGATATGTTGTATCTCGGTAATAAATTATTTGTCAGACGCCGAAGTTCGTTTACTTATATGTTTTTTAATGACTTCCGGGGAATTTATTTTGATGTAGTTATTATATTATTGATTCTTGAAAACGAACATAGTGTTGTGACGGATAACAAATAGTTCCTAAGTCGGGGCCCTACATTAAAAATAAATCTATCGATAAATCCATGGTGAAACGATCACTTTACAAGATAGAGGGATACACCGACTTCTACTGCCTTTGTCTATCATTAATCTTGGTCCATAAGTGTGGTGGCAGTTATCGATACATTCGTTTGTTACTTGTCAAGGCCCTTTGGTTTTAGATCTTTTGAATCAGAAATGGTAAATACTTGTTTGCGGCAGCTTTTTTATGTAAATCGAACGGCAAAGAAGGTGACGCTCCACAGTAAATGACAACCGTCCTTTACATATATATATATATATATTTATGTATATCTACATACTTTATATTTATGTATAACAATAGCATACGATGTCCGCATCATGTCGTCATGTGATTCCTGTAGTATCCTAAGTTTTGCCATTATAATTCCTATTATAGCAACAATAATAGTTATAATTATGTGGAAAAGATTCCAGCTCCACTCCATAGAATCGGAGTTAGAGATAGGAAAGTATCTTTTCAACCTGATTCAAGATTGTAGCTATCAAAACTTCAAATAGGGGAGATAGAAACGCAGACGACTTTCAAAGTCTGCATCCGTAAAACGTAGTCACGTAAGCGATGTGTAGGCAAAATCGTGTACCATTAACGTAATAGATACGTGTAAGAAAGCAACGTGTGTAGTAATTACGCTACCAGGTATTACAAACTCGTGTGCGAGGTTATTTTTAAACATACGCGTTTAGTATACTTTATTAATATAGTTTATCGGATCAACAACAAACAAACAACACTACGGACATCGCGTCATTACACTGCCTTATCTCTCACCCTTCAAGAAAATGCGTGGCGGCTGTAGACACAGACGCAAACAACTTTTGACAAAGTCTACTTCGATAAAAATGCTATGGAATAATGATTTCGACTTGGTATGTCACGATTTTATCAGTACGCAGTCAAAGTTTCGTTAGTATGTCATATTTTATTAATCGAATTGGTGCGTATTCTACATCTGGTTGTCCAATAAATCTAATATTAACGTCGCGATCGATGAACCGTAATATCGGTCACATCTGAGAATAGCCCACGGCAACGCCCTACCTGATTCTGTTCTAAAAAAACTGAAAATACCACCGTATGATGATCACATACATATGTGTATTGCTAAGTAAATATCGGATAATAATAATATTTTTATTTCGCTACCTATTTATATAAATATAAATAAGTATTTGCTGGAAATATGTAAAAGTCATAAAGAAAAAATTATATGGTTTTTCGTTTGTAATGGATAAAGTCAACAAACACTTTGTATGTAAAAAAAAAAGATTAGAGTTATTTTTGAGTCTGCCATGTAGAATAATTTAACATTTTACAATACACATAGTAAAATCGAATCCAGCCACTAGATTGTATTATTTCGACTTGTAGACCCTATTTGGTTGCGCCGGTGAATATATCACATATAAAACAATAGCGTGAGTTCGCCGGAAATCCGGGGCGCGGAACGTCGAACTCCGTTTTGAAATTATCTAGTTTCTTATGTTTATTATGTGCACCATGAATTAAACTCAACGTAACCAAAAATACAGCGATTTTAAAAATCCGGCGACGTCACGTGAGGAACTTTTTTTAAAATTCATACATTACAAATAATATTGCCATAAAATTGTATATGCGTGTCGTATGCATGATAGTGTGTGTGATATTTTTAATTATGTTTTTTGCTTTGTTATTTAAAATAATAGATGTAGTAGATTATCAGTTTTGCTTTATTTGTTTTGATTATCTATAATATAATAAATCAAGCTGAGAGTGTGTTTGGTTGAACGTACTAATCTCAGTAACTACTGGTTCGAATTGAAAGAATATATAGTGACGTATGGCCCATTTATCAAGGAAGGCTATAAGCTATATAAAATATGCTACGACAAATAGGAGCGAACAGCAATGAAAAATGTTGCAAATATGGGAAAAATGTGATGACGCAGTTGCGCGGATCTGGTAGTAAAATATAAACTTGTGCTCTATTTTTATTATTTTTTATAATGCATGTTGTAACTGGCTAATCAGATATGTATTTTATATTCTAAATTTGTATTTGAATTTATAGTTCTTTTATATTACAAGTCACATGACCAAAAATAAAGCCAAAAAATATCAAAAGAAAAGATTATGAAAAATAACAATATAAGTATGAAAATATATGTACAAAAATATAATATCTCAGCACTATTACTATATAATTTAATTGTACAATCATATTATTTCCTTTATCGTTCTAATATACATGGTGGTGGCTATCGTTATCAGCACGAGCTTAACACATTATAGATTTTAAATTAAATTCGTTGAAGAAGACGGTTTATTGTGAATATTTTTGTGTTAATAAGAAAAAATATTTTCTGTCAAAAATGTCACACGAAGAAAACGGAGAAAAAATTTCATAGTAAGTCGAATTCATCATCAATTCCTTCTTTCTATTCCTAATTGTCAGTAGTCTATATTAATATATTTTCTCCGTTTACCTAGTCTTTTTTCTTATTACTACAACAATGCATACTGTCGGTAACATATACGTGTAAACTGTGCAAAGGGTACTGCAGTCCCTAAGTTTTTAGAAAAACTGTAATTATATCTGATATCCTGACTTGACTAAAATACATTCAGTCTTTTGCGATATAAATAAGTTTGCATTTGCAAAAATGAAATGTGTATTGTTTACAGTACAGTGCAGTTAGAAATGAACATGAATTTATTATTATTTAGACGGCTTGTAATCAAAGTAATACAAACACTGTAATCTAATTTAACTCCGCCAATGTGCTATTAGTAATTCTAGAATTAAATAGTTTCGTTCGGATCGTCATACATAATCTCAAAACATTTCGATTACTTCAAAAATCGCTGCCAAATGTTCATCTATAAAATATGATCACTTGAGAAGTTTCAATTGAATGAGAAATACTACAGGTTTGATCTCCAGGAGATCTGCGCGCGGACTGAGGATAATTTTAGAACTAGGTATGTTCGAGCATCGATATATGTATGTCGACATTTTTATCGACAACGGGAACCAAACAAATATTTTTTTTTACAATGTCCGGATATCTTAATATCCTTTTTATTGAAGCACATGAAATTTATTAAACATCTGTGTACACTAAAACACTGTCTACTGAAAAAAAAGAACCTCTGCCAAGAACAATATTTGATTTTAACGGTATATCTATAGGTATATAATCTTTACTAAACAAAAAACAAATATTCATCAGTATATTAATATAAGAAATAAAAAGAACAACATAACCAAACTAATTAGACGAACTGAACTGAATTAAACTAAACCATTGCCAGTACAGTTTTTTAGTATACCATTGGCTAATACGTAATATAAATTAAGATCAGACAGACAACCTCTGAATGTTGTAATAACGGCAACCGGTTTAAAACATATAACACGATTGTTGCGGTTCGAGTTCAAGATTTTTAATTCGTTGAAATTTATTTTGATTTTATGATATTAATAATAACAAATATTGTCGCATACTTTGTCTAAACTTGATATTTATAATAAAAAATAGACGTGATAAAATAGAAATTGTTGTGCCTTCTGTAATTATTATCATCTGTAAATTTAAACAAGTCTAAACATTATATACCGTCCTTATATAATGTTTTTAAACAAAACACACTAACGCTGCTCAAAAATATGAGTATACGTATGTATACTCAGGATGTATACAGGATTTATGTATATAAATCCTGCAAATATTACTACTACTTACTTACTCCTACTGCTCCTTTTTCCACGCAATTTTTATTGATGTCTTCACACATTTACATATCAATATTATTTATTTGTTTATTAGCATATTAGAACATAGAAACCATACTCAGTTTACACTTTAAATGGTAGCCTGTAGTAGTGTGAGAAATGCCATGGTATGATGAGTCTGCGCTTGCGTCGTGCTCAAAGTGCGTATCACTGTTTAGTTGCTTATGATTTACTTTATACATTTAACGCGGTCATGAATACTATAATATTATGTTACCGCGGTTTTTCTTTAATATTACATGCAAATTATCTCGTCACGGAGAGTAAATGTTTAATCTAATTTATATAACAGTGCACAACTGTATTTCTGGTTTTTAAGTTGTTTTAAATGGTAAATAATCACTAATTGAATGGTGACTTGGCATTTCGAAACCTCTTAGGCAATAAATATAGAGAAAGGAAATCTAAAGATATAACATTTAATTTTGATGGTTCCTAAATTAATTTGACTCTAAAAAATGTTATAGGTAATTTAGGATCTATTTATTAACTATAAATAGATCCTAAATTACCTATAAAGCACTTAATCTAGTTAATCCAATAATTTACCTAAGACTTACTCTTGTGTAACTCTTGTTTCTGTACTCTGTCAGAAACACAAAATTTAAAGATAAATTAAAGGTATGTTCCAAATATATGAAGTGAAATGTTTATCTGTAGTCTGTGATAGTACTATTTCATGTTCCTATTGGCAGAATCGATGTTATAGGAGTCATAGGTATAATAGAAAATTCTAAAAGTAGAAGTGAATTCCATTGTTTTTCTCTATATATCATTAATATTGATTTATTGTAAGATTGAATTTTAACTGAAGCGTTATACAAGCAAAGCGTTATTTAGGAACAAACAACCTTAATTGCTAATACGCTATGATTTTTAACATGCTATGATTCACTTAAATTTAAATATTAGTGTTTACAATTGAATTTACCTGTACAGGCTTAAATAACCTATTATTTAATTTATAAGTAAATGTCACTTTATCGGGAGTAAGTTTTTTTATTAATGGGGATTATTGGACCACTGCTAGGAAATTACTATATCAAGTTAACCTCCACTAAATCTCCTTTGTAAACAATCTACCTTTATTCCTTCATCCATAAAAAAAATCGTATTATCGACTCTTGGCAGCACTACACGATTGATCTATTTTAGACAACGCTGCGTCCGCGCAGTTACCATCTATAAATAACTGCAGTAAAAATCACGTGTTGCCATTTTACTACTGGGCTAGTCTTCCACGGGACTTTGGTGTGATTCCACGTCCATTTTGTTATATAATTTTATTTTTTTATTTTGTCTTGTCATATGTTACATCGGGTTTGTTTTCTTTTGATTAATTGTTTATATAGTAACTAGTTACTTTATAATGGAGACCTATTATAATTAGTTTTATTAAATGTTTATGTTTACAATTCAGCGTTTGTTATGTCATATATCACGACATTTGCGATTGTTTATTTTATTTAATGGCTTGCCTACAATAGTTATCAGTACAGAATTGTATCATTACGTACAGTTTACAATATGCGTAAATAATTATGGATAATAACAGTACTTGTTATCTGTTTACAACATTAAAGTAGTTAAGTTTTTATTTACAATTACGTGTAGGTATGAAAATTAAAAGCAAAATTCTGACCAAGTAAAGAACGAATTTTTATATCTTTTGTATACGAGTACCTATTTTCTGAGTATTTTATTTTTCATACTTCTAGATAAGTATGAAAATAATAATATTGAATATAATGACAATATGTAACATTTAAACTCGTAATACTAGCCGCTATTTTGAAATATATCCGTATTAATATTATAAATATGAATGTGTTTGACTGTCTGTTTTTTATCTCTTCATATGTAAAAAGACGTACGCATCTTAATGAAATTAAGAAAGATTGTATCACGATAAGAGGCTATTTAGTTTAAGTTATATTTTTCTGAAAAGTTAATCGCGAAGGTTGTGAAATAGGCATTAAGTTTATGCAGAAGAAGTCGTAGGAATATCTAGTTATATAAAGAATGCTTAATGTAACACTAAACAAAGCAATTTTAAATATTGGGCCGACTAAAACGCTTGAACTCGTTAGAATTTCAAGATAAACGATAGGAAATTAAGGCAAAGTTCGCCGTCGAAAACGAATTAACTCCCTAAAAGTGGATTCTTCAAAGTTCACCAACAGCTTTGAGACGAAATGAACACCCCTGAAATATGCTGAACAGCAATTAATAAGATTTATATGGTGTTTCTCTTTTGTTGTACAAATTAAATGCCTAAATTCTCCCAGTAATACAGTTGTTCAAGACTGTTAAGTGTTGGAAACTTTTTGAAATGCCTACTGTGTATTCAAGGCATTGTATACCAGAATATGCGATAGGACTTGAACCTTAGATTTCGTCTACCTCTAACCAGTCTAGTATACTTGTTTTTCTATCATATATACATATATTTTGTTTTAAAGAATATAGTTTATCGTGCTTAAATGGGATTTATATAGATTTGTTCAATCCATAAGGATTTGAAGAAGGTACCACGTAAAGACGTATTTTACCTTTAGGAGTTTTCATCCAGACAAACTTAACTGGAAGTTGTGGAATTGTTATTTTTTTATTAATGGCTACTTTTTACTTATTTCCAAAATAACGTTAGTATATATAATATGCTGATATTGCGGTTTTCCGGAAATGACGCATGTCATCAAAAACTTTGAATATGTCATTTGTGTGTACTTGTGTATACTAAATGTGCGATAAATATTGTTCCAAGTCTTGTAAATAAAATAAAAAATATTTTATGTTTTATTAGAACAGATTTTATGTTTATATATTTTTATTTGCTTATACAAAAAAAACATGTTTAAATATTTAAATTCCTTTTTAAACACCATAATAATATTATTTGTGCTTTAAATATGTTACTATATATTTAACTTGCGTCATTGTGATCAGTAAATAATCCTAAACCAATATCGACCACCTAACCCTCGTTGAATCTGTCTGGCCCCATCATATGGGGTGTCGCTAACCCCATTACGTCACCGTATAAGGGCGTAACATGTTGTGATGTTTTGTTTCGCTCTTTAACCTACTGGTAAAGCTATACGCTTAACTACTGGTATTA
Source organism: Achroia grisella (assembly GCF_030625045.1). Classification (NCBI taxonomy): domain Eukaryota; kingdom Metazoa; phylum Arthropoda; class Insecta; order Lepidoptera; family Pyralidae; genus Achroia; species Achroia grisella. Next base: position 1,443,006 of record NW_026712590.1, read on the forward strand.
TTAATATTACAATATGCATGCAAAAGCATTGACAATATGGGGTAAGCAGAAAGACTTTAACACTTCTCATTGTGAGTTCTTTACATTAATTCAATGTCATGAACATTGACGACCTTGGTAGTTTAACGGTTTAACACACCGTCTTACTTCCTATGGTCGCGAGTTCGATTCCTCACACGGTAAAAATATTTGTATTCAAGAATATAATTGTTTGGTTTGGGTCTATGTATAATGTGTATTGACAAAAAAAAATATAAGTATTTCTATCAGTTGTCTAGTATCCATAACACAAGTTCTGCTAAGCTTGGGACTAGGTGCTGTGTGAATTTTCCTGGATTATTGTTATTATTATTTTAAAATTTAATCCTCAACATCATCCACGCATAATACAAATTTGTATTAATGTGTATGCATAATTATACTTAACGGGATATTTTCTATATAAATTTTGTATATATTTCGAAAAAGGTATTTGTGTTGATGTCTGATGTATTGTGTAATATGTAAAGTGTTACTCTTGTTACTATTGTGACCAGTATATATATGTATATCCTTATAATACCCAAAATTGGTCACATAACGGAACTCCGTCCGCAAACCAAATTAGTTCTTTAAAATTTCGTGCACATAAAAGGATCACGCTGTCTACCTTGTTATTTCGGTTAATCTCTTACAAAAGATCTTAATTTTTTTTCTGTTTACACGGCAACGACCTTTTCACTGTACATGGCGTCACTTTCCCCCCCACAGGATTCCCGATAGTCTCTCTCAACCATTTCGTGCCTGTTCCCAAATCGATTTGTCCCGCCTTAACATCCGTGATGCCATCAGGAACTGATATGGTTGTCTCGTTCTCTGCTATTAAACCAGTCCTCGTACTGGATTTAATTTGCCTTTTTTGCGATGGGAGAATCGTTGTTGTTAACGATTGTAAGACCTCTTTATTAATTTAAAATATGGCTTGTTTTAATTAACCAGCTGGCTGAATTTTCACGTAACTGATATAGGGACGAAAAGATGTCAAATGGTACCTTTGGACAAGGTTGATTCAAACTGAAATGAAAGGAAAATCTAATTAGAAAAAATATAAAAATGTTTCAATGATTTAGCAAATTCAGCATCAATGCCAATGTCACCATTCTCACAAACACCAACCAATGTCTAGGACATTGGTTGGTGTTTGTGAGAATTAAGATGTAGTATACAAATGTTCGTATTCTGGATTTTCACTGTGATATTTCATTTTTCCAATTAGAACATTGCTGGAAATATTTGTGAAAGAAACACTCTGAAGACTATCTACTATGGTTATGTGGGGTGATCATAATTTTGTTATTTTGATGTACCAATGGTTCTTTTCATATTCATCTGTCAAATAAACGATCCTTGAAATATACATACTGTACATGCCATAAAATTGAATAATTCTGCTAGATTAGATATATAGATAGATAGATAGAACGCAACACAGTAGGTTCAGTCAAAACGAACTTCATATTCTTTAACGACTTTAATGTAAGGCACAGATACATATAAACCTTCTTTCAACTGTTATCTATGGCGGGGAGTCAGGATGCTCCTTTTAATGCTGTTGTATGTACGTTTTTTATTTCATATTTTACGACTTAGCTCCTCTCATGGTCGTTAAGATATTTTACATTAAACAGTTTCATCGGCAACCATTGTATATAGACGCACAATTTTATAGCTTATTAGGCAATGAAATTGTACCGCAACAAAGAACTAGTTGAAGTTTCACTTTTTATTAGCTAATAATGTTTTATGTCACCAACTTAGTTGTGGTAAAAGTTTACAGCGGTTTAAATACACGACTTAATACTTATTTAAGTTCTAATCTTAAAATTTCTTTCGCCGGCGAATTTGTTTATGTGTGCATTAAATTTTAATTGGTGAAAGGAGTTTTTCGTTTGATGCAGACTTTATTTTGTAATTTAAAAAAGAACTGAATCCGTATCTTACTAATATTATAAACGCGAAAGTTTGTGAGTATGAATATATAGTTGGATGGATGAGTAACAAAACTCTTTTACGCAGGGGGCACGGCACGGCACGAGCACAGGCCAGTTAATATTATAAATGCGAAATGGTATTTGCCTGTGTGTTTACCTTTTCAAGCCTAAACGGCCGTAGATATTAATAAAATTTACATGAAAATAGATTTAGGTAATCACGAAAACGGACATTAGCTGAATGATGATCTCAAAAAAAATAATTTTATCTTTAATGAGATTAAATTTGCTTATGTGTTTAAAAGTTACTGAAGTAACGAGTTATTTTAGACGGTCAAGTTCAAAAGAAACTGTATATATTGACTGGAGTTGTTACACAACAAAACTTGTTTTGCAAATGTAAACATAGAAAGTGGTTGATAGATGTTAATTTGTTTGTTTGTCGCGTTTTTTTTACGTTTGTATGGAAAGTTGTCATCGTTACTTACAAGCTTTCTATATGTAATACGTTCGTACATTACCTTCTACGTGCTTATATCGTTTCAAAAGGTCGAGAATCTCTGGAACCGGTGTGTATGAATGAGATGAATTGTAAGCAGATGAAGCATCGGCTGTGTATAATTGAAAGCATATTATGGTGTAAAAACAAGAACTTTTTCCATACATCGAGAAATCAAATTATTTGACTTAATGATTCTATACATATATCACTTATATATATGTATATTATATAATCATATATATTAATTCCCGTAAAACGTCAATGTGATAAGCTATTCTCTTATATTCTGCAGTATGTTTAACTTATGACAAATGTTTGTAATAGACCTACATAAATTAAGATATTTTATTTGTTGTGACATGTTGCCGTAGTGTAGTATCCCGTTAGCAAAGTATATGCGTATGTTATATCGAATTTTATACATTTAATGGAACACCAATTAAAAAATATATATAAATTTTAAGTTTCATGGGTTGCAATAGAAATAATAAAAACGAGAAATGGACGCCTCAAAAAATATAGTTGTTTCCTTTGCGAGATATTTATAAATTATTGTAATTAAATTAAAGTATGACTTTAAATTCTATGGGAACCGTCATGATAATCTGACAGCTTCGTTATATGCGAGGTCCGTTTATTGAACTCGTGCGCAACGTCCCGTGGCAGTTGCCCGTAAACGCTTCCGTTCCTATGGTAATGAAGTTTTCATTACATATTTTAGGTAATTTTGAAACCTGACACCGTTTCATTCGCTCGTCAGCTAAATAACAAATTATTGTTAACTTAGTATGTATTTACCAGAGGAAGTGTAAAAAGTCGTCTGCCACGAGCACAGTCCACCGATTTCAGTCGCCAAATGTGTATCGGTTGTTGGGTGCAGATTAGGTGCTCATAACCTGTAATACAACAGGTTATGAGGTAAGACATAACATAGTCTTCTGGAAAGCAAATGCATAAGCGGTATCGTGGGTGTCACAGCTTAACGAGATGTCCGTACTATTCATGTATATAGGCGACGGTTACCGCTCACTACCAGGTAGGCCGTTAGCTTGTTTACCATTCCAGTTACATATTTTAGGCAATTTTGAAATCTGACACCGTTCCATTCGCTCGGCAGCCAAGTAACAAATTATTATTTACTTAGTATGTAATGGAGGGGTTAACATGTTGTTTTATAATCTATATCAATATTTAAAGTTATATCAGGAACAACTTGTTCGAAATTGAAAATAAAAAGATATAGCCCATTTATTAATGCTATATTCAATTATAATTAATTTATAATATGCTATATTCAACATCACGTTACCACCAATAGGAATGGAGCATCAATGAAAAATGACATTGATGTTTTCGTTGACAATTTAATTTATTCCTTTTAAGAACTTCCGTTTCTATTTGTCGAAATTACGCTTGTAACGTAATTAGTACAATTGCATCGACGACTTCGATGGTCTAATGGTTTAGCACAGTCTCCGATGGCCGTGTGTGTAGTCACCGTATAAAACAAACATTTAAAGTATTTCATAAATATGTTTGTACTATAGACATGTCTTGTATTATGTACATCTACAAAGTAAAATCGCTGTAGTCGTCTATCTACTTCTCCTATTCCTTCTAAATCAAGCAACAAATTTTGATAGAATTTTTCAGTATCGTTTCCAGAATTTCTACTGGAAGGCTTATAGGTACCTATAATACATGAATATGTACATACGACCGCATACTGTACACCAGTGCGAAGTTATGGTGGGTGGATAGTTATGTATGTATGTATGTAGTTAATTGAAATATGAAAATTAATCTGAAAGACAATAGGCACGCCCCCTGCCAAGTTTGATTCAAATATGGTTGCCTGAATGTGGGCGTATGAAGTGTTACAGTCACCACAATGTAGACAGTTGATGATTCCTCTGTCTACGTCATATAGGAATAAAGTCAAGGACTTATTTTAAGAAAATGTTAAAAAATATACTCTTTTTACTAAATCGACAAAGTAAGTTAGAATGAAACTTAAGGTTCCAAAACTTTTTTGTACTTGGTATTGTTTTTAAAGAATAAGTTGTTCAGTTTCACGTATAACGGCACACCGTCTTTCTTCTGATTGTCACGGGTTCGATCCCACGCATAATGCAAACATTTGTTTCACGAGTATGATTGTTTGTGTTATATACGGGACACACAAGCAAACACAGAAACGATCTGTTACGCACAGATTTATTAGTTTATTAGTTAGGAGGAAATAGCCATCTCTATAACTACTTATGTAATATACGAGTACTCATAGTATACACACATCGCATATACAACAGTTTGTAAAAAAAATATATTCTAGTATTTGTACCAGTTGTCTAGTCCCCATTACACAAGCTCTGCTTAGCTTGGGATTAAATGGCGCTATGTGAGTCATCCCGGGTTATTCATTTTATATTTATGAATACTGTCGTTCAGTTTCGGGTTGTTACACCCTCTATTATTAACCCTATATCTGGTATCATTATATTTAATTAGAATATACAACTATTGTTATGTCAGAGCATCACGCGAATTCATATAACGATACTCGTTACGAGCCTAGTAAACGTTTGCTTAATAATTGTGACCTAAATATCTTCCGGACTTTATTGTGAGTTGTGACGTCATTAGAGCTATTATCTAGAAAATGGCTTAGCATTATTATTCACTAACAATACCCTCGGCATTGTTTCCGCCACCTAGAACGAAAGTGTTTACATATTTACGCAAGTTATTGGTTTTCTTCCTATTTTTACAATCTCCTGACATGGTCCAACGGGAATCGAAGTTACAACGGGTTTAGCCAAAGATTGAAATATCATCGTCAGATAGGTATATAAAAGTTGTCCTTCAGCTGCTTTATAACTTCTTTCATGGGATTGGTGTGCCATATGTGTAAAGCCCAATTGAGGTTAACAGCCAATGCAGTATTTTTTCCTTTCATTCTGAATAGTAGTTCGGAAATAAATATTAGCTATATATTTCCAATCTTATATTGTCTATTTTAATAATGGTATCAGTATCTAATAGGTTATCAGTATTTTACGTAAAAGTATTTATACCACCAAAGTTAGATAATGTTTAATTTTATCCAGATAGGGCCTTTCTTGTGACTATTTCATTATAGTGAACAAAACATATTTTTTTTGTTCTCTAGCTAAATTGCTTCTCGTTTGGAGCTACGGATAAAACTTTGTTTTTTCCTCACCGTCCCGAGATTGTAGTTTCCTTGTAACGTCTATGTTGGAGCTTGTTTAACAAAGTTATTAAAAGAGAAAATAAGAATATTTAATAACTTTATGATATAAAAATATATAGGTATATTCAATGTCCCTTTTACTAGCAATATTCCTCGTCATGCCATGCAGTTTCACCAGGAAATCTTAGAGATTATGGTGAATTCCCCGCTATGGGATAATTTAATCTGTCTTCATCCACTGCTGTCTCGCAAGCGTAGGTATACAGTTAGCGCAGGAGAGAGCATTATTCCATTATAATCCATAAAAAAATTACATTTGCATAGCATACATATTGCTGAAGTGACGATGGGCGGATCACGCGATATAGCTTGAGTAACTGATACAATTGACGAGTAAGAACGATTCTGGTGATGACCTCGTACTGTATAAATGCAGTGTATTTATTTGTACATTATTTCCAATTAAAATAAGCTTTTATAACTTTTTTACAAATAAACCGCAATAAATATAAGATGTAGAATTGAGAAACTCCATGTTAGAAAGTTTGTTGAAAATACATGTAACTGTGTTAATAATCAAATTAATCAAAGGAAGTTTCCTAAGGAACTTCGAAAGTGCCTACTTATACTATAAAAATAATTGTATCAATCGATTGATTCTCAACTATCAGTATTCCGCATTAATAAATTTATAGTCATTGCAATTTGTCATCAACCATACCTTTAACAATGTAAATAATTCGAAACCGGTTAACGACCTTGTACTAAGTCAGTGACATTAATAGTTTTATATTGATTTTATCCGCTTACATAAAAAAAATATTGTTCGATCCGAAATTAGGACACTTTGTCTATGAAATATTTCTCTGAATTACTGAGGTACCTACTGTAATCGACATGTTATGTACATATGGATGTATTCCATCCTACTCTTCCTCTGGAACTATTGAAACGTTTATGAAAAAAAAAGAATAGAATTAAGATATTCATCAGTATGTTTATGTGCGCTCAATATGTACCATTTTCTCATGTAAACGGCTTTATACGGAGAAACTCACGGTATGCAACTAGTGAACATGTAATGGACGTCTTGGAGACTTAGGTCACAGATCCGTAGGTAGAATTATTGTAACTGTTTAAGTAGACGACAATAGCTCACTTATCTTGTGTACTACTCACATCAGTGTTAGGATTAGAAAGTTTATCAGCGATAAGGGCATACACTATAATGTTCATTATCTCCTAATATTCTATTTTGTAATGTTTAGAAGTCGACTACTACCAGCTAGTATTAAATAAAAGTACGTCAATATACTTTTAGATAGGGATCCCTATTGTTTTTTATTATATCGATCGCTAATAATATTGAAAATCATATGTTGTAACTATGTTTCCAGCATTATGCTGAGTTGTGGTCCACATTGACTCTGTTTTGCAATGTGTGTGAGTTTGTCTGTACAAATAAAATTCTGTTTAAGATATTTTCCTAATAGTACAGTATATCCATAATTTAGTCACTTTAGAGGAAAATTGAAAGGGTCTTTATTTAGAATCCCCGACAAATTTAAAGGGTGTCCAAAATGTAAGTTCCCACGAAGTCGGCATAGCAATTAATTAATATTAATTGCGCTGACAAGTCTTAATTCCAGAACTTTCATAAACGAGCACCTGGTTGACTGAACTTCATTTACGTAATTACACGAAAACGAGTTAGCCCGGATATGGTTCAACATAAAAACCTGCTTGAGATTTTTATGTAAACGGCCTCTGAAATGTTAGGTGTTAACTTACTTCGATGTTGGTTTACTCGCTGTGATTATGAGGTTTAAGTAAAGACACAAATTATACATCTATCTATTGGTCTCGCAAATTACTGACCGAAAGTAAATGAAATCTTTTATTAGTGTAGGTTTAGTTTTCTAAGATGCTAATTTTTCCAAATATCCACACACACACACAAACAGATTTTAGGTACCTGAATTAATTTATAAAATAGTAATTTTAAGTTTATTCGTTGCAACAAATAACATCTTTGTAATAATTTAGCTTCAGTCAGTTGAATAGTATAGCCTCAGACAAAACAACTATTATAACAACCACTGCTCTAGAAAACTAAAACATAACAAATAATGGACAAAGGCAAAGCGATGTTTCTACTGCTTAGGATCAATTTATAATTCCTTTGTAAGTTAATTCAGAGGCGAGACAACAAAGAAGGCAATATTAAAACGGGCGAATTGAGATGTCTCGACTGACCTCACAAGTAATACTGGCTGAGTTGTTAGGCGAGTTTTCACCCCTACTAATGGTGCATAGATTCAGAATAATATTCTTGTTACTTGAGTATTATCTTAGCAACTCTATACTTAATTTGCTATTTGTGTAGAGGACATAATTATGGAAGTTCACAGTAATGAATTAGTTCGTTAGACAAAGATCGTTGGCTGTACGTACGCTTAAACTTTGCTATCTTTTTTAATCTTATTATTCTTTATATTATCTCAAATCTTAAAAATAAGATATATATTTTATGGAAGTTATATAAAGAGTAGAAAATAAAAATATCCTAGACCGCAGAGTGTGTAGCATCTAACGATATTATTTAAAAAAATATATATTTATCATATTTTATTGCTCGAATATTGAAACTAAATAAACAAAATTAAAATATTTTGTTAAATTGTAGTATGTATGTTATATACATACAGCAATCATTTTTGTATATCTTAATAATAAATATGTATACAATTCTACAAAGTCTAATATTGTAGTGTATGTATTAACATGGTAAGAGCCCGAAACGACAGCTTTTAGAAATATTCTGACAAAGGGCTCAGAGCATTACAGGACGTCCTCATTAACTGAAGACAGTGTATTCGCGACTGATAGCTTAACTCGCTTTATTGTGTAACACTGCCGGATTAATACAGCTTCGTGTAAACTTCTGAACTTTTATTTATTTATTTGTCTACAGCGTTTTAAAGAGATATTTGACATTGTCAAAGAGAGAAAAATATAATTGTGTTCTTTATTTTTTTTTTGGTTGGTATTTTTTTCTTACATAAACTGGATGGTTTTTTTTTGTAATTTTAAACTCAATTTAATTTAATTGCGTTCTGCAATACAGTATACAATTAACTATACTTTTGATATTAATTAATGAAATTATATGTTGAGTCAAGAACAGACAAGGTCGAGGGGTTGAGGTTATACCGGAATTGATGTATAACGTTACATAGTTTTTTTTTTTACCTATTTTCTCATGACTGACTGTATTGTTTATAACCTTGCCTTGGTAAAAAAATGGTAAAACATAACACTTGGCAGTTTGTATAAATTCAATATGGGCTACCATCTCTAATATTTATTTAGGTTTTCTTTCATGGAATCTCGATATATAGTAAATCAAAACTTATTTTATTCTTCCAATTCCACCGACTTAATAGTTTAACCAACTTCCAATATTACCAAAATGTTAACTACTAATAAATTACTTGTATATAATTGTTGTTATTATTATGACTATATCTTGGTGTTGATTGCTATTGTAACAATTATAGTGCAGGCACAATGATATGTCTTTCGATAGCAAAATGCCTAAAATGAAGACATAAAAGAAATATAACCTAACTTTTGAATAGACACTTCTTTACTTTATACCATTCCATAAAATCTTAGGCAAAGCGCGATGAAATTACAGTCGATACGTATGTCTTTAAAGATTGAAGAGAGTTTAAGACCGTTCGCATGCCATCCACATATAATAACCACTAAACCATCTATCGTCAATAATATCGAAAATGTATTTGCGAAGATTTGATATTATGTCTAATATATTCACCCCATTCTCATATAGGCGTGAATGTAAGTGGTGTTTCATAACGATTTCAATTTTGCTGAGTTAGAAGCAATATTGAGGAGGGTTGCACTCGCATGTGCCTACCATTTGTTTACATTACCCACCCTTACAGGCCGCTGATAAATGAAGCCAACATAGTGATAGTTGGGAAAGTTCATTATCTTGAAGGGATTCCATTGATTATACTGGGAGTAATGATTTTTCCGGAAATTAAGGACAATTTGTCACGTGGCCCCTGGAGACGAACATATATGGACATTTCTATAAATAACTGTACTTTAATTATGGCTTCAGTACAAACATAATTTAAACGGCTTCTACAGAGGTGTTGTTTTCAAAGTGTTTGTGTCTATTACATTTACCGCTTCCAGGAAGTATTTCGAGTCTTTGTTGGCCAATTTGGTTATAAATTTCTTTACACATATGTATATTATTTCCAGAATATTCTGGATTAAATTTTTTTGCTTTGTCTCATTGAGCATAATCTCATGCATGTTTACATAGCCGTTTGTAATCCATACTAATATTATAAATGCGAAACTGTACCTGCTTGTCTGCTTGATACCGTTTCATGACTAAATGCCTGAACGGACCCTAATGAAATTTGACATTGACAGATGTTATCATGAGGACAGACGTAGCCCATCTTTGATCGCGGTATAATAATAGAATAATCTGGAAAGGTTTGAAATGAAGGATAGCACAGACGAAGTTTCGGGTAAGATATAGTGATACATGAAGTTTATTCACTTTCTTTATTAAATGAACACTAATAAGCGTTAAATAATTAATATAAACTCCTTTTCAATTGTAAAATTTATCCTCTAGCCAATTTGCATTTAACGTCAACGAACAAGTGGAAAACCGTTATACCACTGCGGTATTTTTTGTTTACCACGTTCTTGAGTCTAGACATCAGTATATCTACTAAGAAAACTTGTCTGCCTTACTTTTTTTACTTATTACTTTATTTACTCAATCTCCTGAACACTGGTTCGTAGTTTCTTATATCCTAAACATACATTGTTTGCATAATATTGTCATCAATATTTAAGAACAAATTGTATATTTTTTTCTGTATTATTTGTTTGTAAAAAGCCTATAAATATAAATAATTAAAACTTCAAATTTGTACTACACTTAAAAGATTTGATCTGGTGTATTCTGTGGATGAAAATAAAATGTTGTTTCGGGTCTGTCCTAATAATAATGTTTAATAAAGAATGACTAATGAAAGGAAGATATTGATGAATATTTCAGTAATGATGAATTACTTAGGAAAAGGATTCACAGAAGTCATGATGGTTAACTTCTGTCCACAAGGCTTAAGTTGACCTGACTGCCTCCGATTGCTAGTTATAACACCAAGATTTCTGTCATCTCTGCGCCGTTGGGAGGATCGTCAGTAATGTACCTCATGACCTCATAGCTGGCAATATACCGTATCATTGACCTCCACGCGGTTCCTCCTGGAAACTGACCTGACCTCATGCTCATCTTATCATCCTACACCTCCATTATCTGAAATTAAAAAAAACTGCACCGTTTCACAATTTTCTTCTGCGATCTCTGTTGTAAGCGTTCTATTAATTGACTTGTCCATGTAGTTAATACTTAATACTTATATATGTCAAATGTGCAATGTTTATTTATAATTAAACACAACTATTATTATTGCAATAAGTTAAATACATTACGCTATTAATAACACTTAATTAGGCATGCTGTAACATGCCAATCATTGGCGCTCATAGATATACATATAACTCTGTAACTTTATAACCACACTTGCTAACTACTAAATGTATTTATAATGTGCTCTACCGATGAGTCTATTAATAATAAATAATTATCGTGTTAATAATAATGTTTATTTAAATTATATATAAACAGATAAGGCACACAACATAATATTGATATAACCTAGGAACCACTGGTATATTTTTTAATTGATGATGATGGAATGCTTCACCCGCCTAACAGATGGTGGGGTACCAGTGAAGGATCAAAAGATGGGATTGGAATCTAGTCGGCCTGATGCTTTCCATAAAATACCGAATGGAAGTCGACCTAACTAGGTACTAACAATCCCCTTTCTCTTGAAAGGACTATATTAAGGTAATTTATTATTACGAATATATAACTTTTACGTCATCGCAAATACATATACGTAAATCTGTTACGGAAATTTCCATAAATGTTATGATTTATCTTATGACAATCAATTTAATGAGACTAATTATAAATATTTATAATTGTGAATCTCTTTTAATGGTTGACATTATTATATTACACATGTATTATATGTTTAACTTTGGGAATTCCCTTCTTAGTGTTGACAGTATCTGAATGAATATTATAGAAAAAAAAATAGTTTTTCATTAATACTGATTTTAAAAATTATTTCACATTATTAAACTGTAAATTATCAATGCGATATGTAGGCGTTATTTTATTAAAAAAAAAACTAAGCAAATTCTAATGAAATCAAAGGCAAGGCCTTAATAATAAATAGGTTTTTGTCATGGATGAATGTGGATGTGTGATGTGAATTAATGTCGGTTCTGATTTTCGTTAATATTTTTTAGTATTCCTCATCATAATCTGCCTCTTCTTTATCCCATTTATTTTGGGTCGACGTAATATGTTTAGCAATTTTTAGTATTTGTTGTCATAAAAACAAATATAACGTTATGTTTAACTGTATAGGGTGTACCTATAAAAACATAATATGATATAAAGCTTTATCTGATTTGAAATGTGTGACATGATTAACAAATGGCGGGAACAAAGGCCGCCATATTTAGACGAATGTGCGCACACGCAGACCGTCCTTCGCGGAATCCTGCACTAAACGATGATAAATCGTTGTTTTATCATCGACAGTACACCTATTGAAATGTGTTTTATGTTTTCGTATAAGTAACCATTAATTTATTTAGGAGGTTTAATGTATTTATTGTTTTACATGCAGATATGTTTTGTATTTAGGGTGACAATTAAGTAAGTGTGCATTAACATAAAACTGCAATTTACTTAATTTATTAAAGGTCTTTGTACTTAACCAGTAATTTCGATTGAGATTAGTCAGTTCTGAACCGATTTTGTTACTTTTTTTTAATCGAGTAAGCTTATACCCGCAATCATAACGAGTCAATCGTTTTTTTGTAACAAAGTTTGTAGATATCGTATTAGTAATAATTATGTTACATAAATGTGTAAAATTTTAATTGCAAATTGAGTTTTTATTACTTGTATTGACAGACTCGTAGGTAGAGCTTAGTCTATAAATTATGTTTTAACGAGTGACTTACACATAAATATTGTGTTGGTATTGCTTGAGTCATCTTAGGTGTAATGGCTTATTATTTTATACTAACATTAGGTAATATGCGGTTAACTGATCGGTAGGAACAGTATTGAACCGATTACAACATTATCGTACAAGTCATGCAATTGCAACGGGGTTTAAAGCCTGTTCTACAATGCTGAAACCGGTTAGGATTTTTAAGGGACTACAAACAAGAAATGGACTATCAATTGAATTTAATTTTTTGTTTGGTATATAAATGAAAATTTGTGTATTCAGTATACACACAAAAGATTTAAAGGTTTCAGGTATTTCAAAACAATTAAAGTTTAAATTGATATTCACGAAAGTTCATGTTGTAGTACTTACAGTTCTTATAAAAAAAAGCTGTGTTACAACAATGCAAAATGGAATTATGTGTTACATTATGCTTGCGTTAATTTTAAACTGATTTTAATTGCATGGTGTTATGGATAGTTTTCCTTTTGTTAGCGTTAATTTTTTATTATAATTAAATACCTCTTTATTTTATTTTTATGCCTACTGACTAATGTTATATGACTGAATGTCGTATAACAAATAGCCTGTGTTATTAGGACACAAAAGTTTGAAATTTTCACTATAAGTTTTTATGATTAAAGCATGAACTAAGAAAGGATTTCCCGATATTCCTTCTATTATTGTTGTAAGTAAAAATGTGATAAACAGCTATTTCACGATAGTGCACACCTGACTTAATTTAAAAAATAAAGCCTTTGTTCTCAACTCACATGTGATAACATCACGTGTCGACCGACCACAGCAATCTTTAACTCCATGTTCTAACACACTCTAATTACACATCTCGATTACTCATTTTTATAATGACGACTTCAAGAATTCAGTGGTGTAACACACTGATTTATTTTCAGATGGTCGAGGGTTCGATTCCCGCAGAGTAGAAACATTTAGATTAATAAATACATGTCTTAGATGTGTTTCAATATATTCTGTACATATCTAAAAAAAACATAACATATATAGTAGACCTAAATCCCTAAATAAGAATACATTCAACATTAATTGCGTCGTTCACTAAAACAATTTATTTAAATAATATTTTAATTTCAAATTTCATTACTACACAAAAATAATTTTAAATTGTTGCTTCGTAAAAGACAATTAAACAATTATATATTTTAAAAATAGCTACATATTTAGAAAGTTAATTGTTTTGCATAATGTCGAAGTTCTTCATAATTGCGAAATCTTTTATAACTACATATAATTTGAAGTGAGTTCGTGATCAAATTATAGAATTTAACATGTCATGAAATAGTCGTATATGCAATACCATAGTGAACCTGTCGCTTGTATAATAGTGTGTACTATATACTTATATAAACTTATTGTTTAAATAACATACAAACTATATGTTTATTTTTATCATTAATTATTATCTAACTACTTTGAATTAATAATTGTTTCATCAACATGCATTTAATAAGGACTTAAATTTATTTTGTTACTGTACTATGTCGTTTATTTGTTTGTTGTTTAATATTATTTGAATTGTTTGACTATAAACTAAACGTGTACAAAACGCTGCTGTATTTACTAAACAATTTTATTTTTGTAAGAATATTGTCAAGGCTGTACTAAATATTAGTTCAATAAACATATTATTATTATTGGAATGGCAGGCAAGAATCGTAATATGACTGACATAGTATTATACTACCTGATACTGATGTACTACCATATTGTTCTGAGTGGGGTACACATGTTGACAGCAAAAAAATTTAATCACACCATTTGATTGATCGTTAGCTATAGTTAATATTTTAAGTTATGAAGCTTGATGATTATGGTCAAATAAATGAAGCAGCTGGCCTGGATATTTTTTTCTCTAATACTGCAGCCACAGCTGGCATTACAACTTCAGTGGACAATAGAGGGCTAGTGCAGATGGCACTTTAAACTCGCTGAAGGACTTATGAAGCGGCTGAAAGACAACATCTAAGATTTAGCAAAATCATACCATGGTAATAAAATGAAATATAAAAAAAACATCATTTATACAGTATAGTGTCGATTTTTATGAACCCTCATTTAATTTAACAATACTGTATTATTTTCCTACTAAACGACTACAGAACACAATATAATAAACTAACAAGCACCCTTCGTGTCGTATATAATAGTTATTTGGTAAGGGAGAATAACCAAGTACTTACAATGATTTGTTCGTTCGCGTTTCCATTGTTGACAACGTGCGGTCCGTTATAATTTACAGACGAAAGTTTAAAAATAATCAAGACTTATTGTTTGTTACGAGCTTTAATCTGTTGAAAATATGGAATTTAAAAGTACACTATAGTGATTGAAATATTAATAAACTTTTTTTTATAAAAGTTAATATTGTTCTTGACAATTTGTCATATGGAATTTGTAGAGATTTATTATGAATATGTATAACATTTAATTATTACTAATATAATAATACTGCCAACTATATAATCTATGTACTTGTTATATGAAATAAATATAAAGGAATGGGCGATATATTATAATTTGGGTCGTCAAATGTTAGATAATAACGGTTTTATAATTGATATTTTATTTATTATTTTTAGAATTGTTATTTTCTACAACAAACATATAACTATGATTTATTATTATTGGTAAGGTAAAATATGTATTTAATATTATAAATGCGAAAGTACCTCTGTTATCTTTACACGACCAATCGACTGTACGTATCTTAATGCAATTTGATACCTTCGTATCAAATTGCATTAAGATATTTTATCAAGACGACGGTTATAGGTTATCTTATATCCCAAATAGGCAGACGACGACGACATCGCTAGTACAAGCCAGTATATTAGGAATAGAAAAATCTTTATTCAAATAAAATTAATAAGCAATTTTAAAAGTCATATTTTTCATTCAAATGTTATTCATGTGAAACGTTTGTAATAGCGAAAGATATTTAAAACAGTTATAAAAACGAAAATTCTACCCTCATACCTTTGGAAAATGGAAACGCGCATCAAAATATTAGGCAATAACTGGTAAGTGGTTATCGAAAAAAAATGTTACGAAGGCGTACGTTCCCACGGGACAAGGGACTGCATAGGAACTGTGTCGCTTGGTAAAAAAATGATTCGCATCGATGTATATCATCAATGTAAGTAAATAAAACGCTTCCGGCTCTAATGTATAATTTTTTTTTGTTTTGGGGTTGCTTTGTTGAAAGATTAACAATAATACCTAGTTAAGTTATTATTTTAAATGATAAAATAACCAGTCAGCGCTAATGGTATATGCAGTTTTCCAGTTTATTAAGGTGGTTTCCAAAAGAACCACATAGAGGTCAACCTGACAGTACATTGCTGGCAATGGGATTACCAGTCCCATTACTAACAATTTCCTCACCCTCTATACAAAAGTATATTTTTGTTCACAGCTTCAATGCTCTTTAAATTGCTACCAGATGTGTCTTTAGTACTTTGCTTTTAGAGGTTTTGTTTTATTTTACAACCACGATCGGATTTATCCATACTTATATTGTAAATGCGCAAATTTTCGGTCACTTTGTTTCCTTTTAAAGATATAAATTGGACTTGTAGATAAAATATGACACGAGAACGAACATTAGATATATTTATGTTCTAGACGAAGTCGCAACTAACTGTCTATAATAAAATGAAAAACAATACACATGTATGTAATAATACTATAATAACAAAAATTAATTTTTCTTTAACAATTTTGTAATTCAATCAAATTCTTGATCATAATATCGTGGTCGATTCAGAGCGGATGTTAATGATCCTTTTATCATTAGAGTTTTAGTATGTTAGTTCTTAAACAATTTATCACGATTAAAGTCGGTTTTACATTACATGTAAATTTAAAGTTTACATTTACTGCTATCTTAGGATGCAACTGATCTATTTTTTAATTAAAGTTAGTTGTCCATCTCGTAATGACGTGTCTGTCGGTATGGGCACTCCTGGCAATAATCCAGGAGCTTGTATTTCTTTGTATGTATGCCTGTTCCTTTGTTTGGAAGGACAGTCGCTTTGTATTGTACACTTCATATTTATAAGTTATTGTACATACTCTAACGCGTCGTCATACACGATATTTTCCATCATTATTTCTGTCACTTGGTTCGTCATCGAAGGTTTCGTCAACATGTAGGTATCTAAGCTGATCTGACTCTGTGAATAGAAGACCAGCCATATGAGGCTTCAAGCTAGCGAGCCTGGGGTTGTTACCCCGGTGAAGATGTACTAAACCTACAATTATGATTGTATATACTTCTCATAGATAACCTATACCCTCTTACAGGAGGATGCAGAAGATCTGAGATGGTGAAATTGTGAGCCCATTCATTACATAATTATACATATAGTAATTTAATATATTATTTATATCTTTATTCTGTATATTGCAAGTAAAGAATAGAAGAAAAATTAGAAGTACATTCTGACTTCAATGTGTAAATAACTCATTGAAGTCAGAATGCACTTCTTATTTTTTAATTCAACAGTCTCAGTTGGTTAAGAAAAATAGAGACT
The DNA here is from genome assembly GCF_030625045.1 of Achroia grisella. Taxonomy (NCBI): domain Eukaryota; kingdom Metazoa; phylum Arthropoda; class Insecta; order Lepidoptera; family Pyralidae; genus Achroia; species Achroia grisella. The sequence continues at coordinate 1,460,432 of NW_026712590.1, forward strand.
GTCTCTCGTGTAGTCAATGTAGTAATTACCGGACTTAACTTACGTAGGCATTAACAGCTTAGTTAATTATGTATTTGACGTGAACCTTAACGACGAGCGTAAGTCAAGAATTTAATTACACCGTCGCGTCGCGACGAGACGCGCCGACATCTAAACAACGCAGCGACTTTACTGTCTTTGTTATGCTAATTTGCAATCAGATCACTATAACGCTCTCTGTTTACATCTCTGAATACCTGTTGAGCTTTTGATCGTTACGTAATATTGTATTTGATTAAAAAGATCATAAATTTATTATTCATACTAATATTAACGGCAGTCTGTGTTTATTGCCGTTTCACGACTAAACGGTTGAAATGATTTTAACAAAATTTGATATGAAGATATAGACGATCAAAGAATATCTTTTATCAAAAAAAAGCAGATAAAGTGCCTGGTAACAGCTATATTTCTATGAAAATAGACCTCAATTCATCCACAAACTTACAGATAGACTATGAGTACAGTAAACTACTTGCTTTAATGTTGCAAAAGCTATTTGATTTATTGCAAATCAGGAAGTTTTTACAATAAATCTAATATTCCTAACCCTCACGGCTATACTAAAATACCATGTGTTTTTCTGTTAGTGCTCTAAACATGTTTCTGACGACTTTTATGTAAAAGTTAAAAATTAGAGCTATTTAGATATTTTGTCTTCAAACTTTTTCGGAGTCAAAAACAGTCGTCTATAAGTAATTACATTACAATTTATTTACAATACAGACGCGGAATCTACATATTTATGTCGGCATGTAAATTTGTCGTAATGTAAAGTATAAACAACTGCAGGTTACGGCGCATTGCCACTCACTATTCTTTTAGTATTTTAACTGTTTACTTTGTAAGAAATCTAACTTGAACATAAACCAGTCTCAAACTCGGTTTAAAACATACTGTTCGCAGTAATTATCTCCAAAATTTCACCTTCTAAAGAATACAGTTGAGAGCTATGGATAAACCAATTCATGTAATTAACTCTCACTTTCTTAACATAGAACGTGGTAACCGGGTGTAATGATTCCCAAGCACTCAAAATAAATGCGCCAACCAGAAAACAGTGGCAACGAAATTTCTTTTGTCATTTCCTGCAATATAATGTCGCAAGGTTTACTTAACATCTCTTCGTATATGATTTCTCACCCTTCGTAGGATAAGTGAGGAAAAGAAGATTCTGGATTGTGGAGAAAATAGACATTGATGGTCTTGAACAAGTGTATTTTGTATATGTGTACCAAATACATTTTGATGTGGTCTAGAAGTATGGCAGCCCCTGGATATTGTATGTGAATGAAAGTAACTCTGTCATTAAATGAATAAAAGAAAATTAGTAATTAGAGCTAACTTAATCGATTCAATTCGATCGATCCTAAGAAAGGGTACTTTGTACTGGGATTTCCGTAGTAACTTGAGTTTCATATCAATAATAACATAATTGTGACTAGGGAGGACTATTCAATATAAATCGGTAATAATTGTATAGGTATGTATAATCCCCAAGAGGGCTCAGAAAGAAATCAAAACAACAATTGTACCTACTGGTACAGGTGGTACTGGTACAGTATTTCTTAACTTTAGAGTAGACATCTGTTTGTTATTTAGGGAAAACGAAATTTATTTTGTTTAAATCGTATTATCTGTATGTTTTATATACAGTCCTGGAACTGTTATAATGATCCAAATAGAAAGTATAAGCCTATTCACATGCTATTTACTTATTTTTGATACTTACAATATCATTAAATTAAATAATGCTAAACATACTTTCAATCCTTTTGTCCAGACTTGTAAAACATTACTCATTCAAGACCAGACAACCTGTATTATGCGAATTGGCCATAAGCTGAATACGTCATTGTACGAGGTGGGAGTGAGACGACATAAATTCGAATAACATCTCGCTCTCACGTAGAGAGTTCAAGGTATCAAGTATATAACGATGTGCTGGAGCATCGTCGTTACCCTGACAGATATTTAGTGGTCTAGACTAGACATTGCCTTCCAATTGAAAGCATTTGCTGCAGCTTTCGATTTATTTTCTTGTCCGTATATTGCCTTTGGTTAGTAATTGCAAAGATTCAAAGTTAATGTCGAAAGAAATTACAGTCGGGTATTGTTTTCTTTTTATTAAAATATATTTTTAAACTGATATGAAAAGTTTCACTATTATTGTTATTAGTAAACAGAGCTTTTACTATGGATACTAGGCAACGGATGGACCCATTTAGCTACTTTTGTGTGTGTATATATGTAGAAAAACAGTCTGTTTAATACAAAGTATTAGGTATTCATAAATGCACTCATGACACAATGCAAACGGCATTGTGTGATGATCAAACCTGTACCTACCGGATAGTAAGACAGTGCACTAAACCACTATACCATCGAAGTTGGCAATAGTACTACATTTTGCTTATACAGTTAGTTATGATTAGTTAAATCAAAATATTAATTCTGTATGGCTTTTGTATGAACTTAACAATTAATTAAAGAAATAAATTATTGGCGGTAGATTTGCCGTTGGATTCAAATATACCCATAAGTCGCGTAGTCTACATTTGAAAATTCTTCTGCCTACTCCATCTGGGATATCAATCGTGAAGGTACGATTTATTATAGCGAAATGAATATTATTTCTCTTATGACATCGCACTTCTATTCTTTCCATTGTACAGTTAAGAAAATAAAGTGGGTAGCCCAGGTAGACGTAATAGCAATGCCTCAAGGCCAAGAAAGGTCACGCGACGCCTGTTCCAATCTTTTTTATTGTTGTCTGTAGGTGCCTATAGATATGATTCATAGGATAGAAATAATATTATGTATTTTAAAGACCGTAACCTCAGATAGGGTAGGCAGAGGCATTCCTAATATTTAGATAAAAAGTTTATTACTCTAAAATATACGTTTAATAGTAAACCTTGTATTATTCAAATTTTATGCAAGATGAACCAGCGACTTTGTATTCCGTTTTTTGAAATAAGTGCAGGTACTTGTAATGTAATCTATTTCCTCGAAAAGTTTTATTACCATCGGTCCGACCGAGAAATAGACAGTCTTTCGAGTTTATAATATTACTGTACATTTGTAATTGCATTTTACTCATAAAAAGATATCGTTAAAATACTTTACATACAACTATATCTTGACTTTAAAATACAATAATATTTACACAGAAACAAGTAGGTATTCATTAAATCTACAAAATGTCAAAAGATTATTGTCTAGTGAATTTTAAATCAAATCCACAAAGTGCAATTGATTCAGTCTCTCTCATGCAATCTGTAATGATTCACGCTCTCTTCTTAAAAAGTGAAATGATCCTTGTTATATTGAATGTAATATTGAAAACATTATTTCTACTGTCTGCGCTTTTGAGACCAGACAGTCTGAACGTCGTGTCGTCGATCGGGTATTCTGTATTCTCGTGCGGTACAGACAGACGCTTATCTGATTCTGATCTGTCGGCTATTTATAATAAAGTTTATTTTACTTTACCTAGCGAAGTAAATAACTGTGTACATAGTAATATAATATCGCAAACGTATGCGATACCGAATTTCATTATAATATGTTCAGCAGGTAGAATACGATTTTTTTATGAAATCTGCATTTATTATATAACTATTATTTATGTATTGTTAATTATAATATAACTTAGGTTTATAATATAAGTAATGTTTTTAAAACCTTTTCTTTTACAGACTATTCAGTTTTCATAGTCTTAAAGAACAAAGTATTTTATACTGCTGAGATTTCGCCAATAAACCTCCATAACGTATCGCCGTTATTCTCCAGTTTTAGGATCTGTGGTATATTCTTAGTGATATTGCTGGTTTTATATGTTATCTATTCTAAATACACTATTTAGAGTTATATTTATGTTTAATATTAATCGCATCATATCATCATCTAATATTTTATGACGCTTGTGCGTTGGTAACGGGTTTAGTGAAATCACCATAAATTATCATTCAATAGACTTTAACAGCTATACTAAAGTCTATTCAAGTTAAGTGTGTTATAGCATTAAATGAGGCTATAATGATTTTAAAATCAATACACTAACGTTAATATTATAGATGATAAAAACTGTAAGATTAATATTTATATTTCAAAACATAATAATTATAAGCAGTTAATTACAAAGTTGCGATACAGCCTTTTTAATTCTTATTTAATAATATTTTGTGTAATTAGAAGTATAAGTGTATTTATTTTTATTGAGGTGGTTTAATTAGGTAAGGTTTTTTCCTCGTTATTCACTACTATTCATTTAATATTTGTGACCGCGTCGAATAAGGTCTTCTGTCACACCCACCCGTATTTTAGTTTATACAATCTATGGATTTATCAATTTATGTCTATAGTTTAGGCCTATTAAAGAATAGTAGATATTAAAATGTAATTAGCTTTATTAAACTATAGTTAATCAATTCGTTAAGGGATTGACAAGGAACGCTACTTGTGTATTCCTGATTAGTCCAATGACATACGTGTATATTGTTCGAATTCTATATAAAGTGGTCATCTACGTTAGAAAAAAAAAAATATATATATATATATACCATCCAGGAATTCATTAAAATATATACACAAATTTTATTAACCTGCCTAGCCTATTAGGTGGAATTTGGTTACAAATACACGTACAGAAGAATAGAACCTATTATACATTAATAATAATGACAACTCTTTATTATAATAATGAATAAAAGTAAGTGTAAGATAAAGTATGTACTATATTTGTTTTTTTTTTCTTTACAGGTAAATATACGGTGCAATTGCAGCAATCTATAGATACTGTTGTGGTAAGCTTTATATTTAATTGGTTATATAATGTTGCAAAGTGCAAAGGCCTCGTTAAAAACTTCTGCCCAATATATTGTCGCAAAATTTGTTCACACTTAAAATGTTTATAATGAAAAGTTAAATTATGTTGTCGCTTGTGAAATGAATATTAACATAAAAACATTTCTCACCAACAAAATGACGCATATTCGATCCGGTTCACATATATCTGTATTATTTATTAATATTATAGACATTATAAACATTTAACAACTGACTAACCTGCCAAATTTCACAATTCGCGTTTTGTTACTTCCCTTTTCGGAATGAGGTTACGTTGTAAAATGTAAAATGTTCAATTTTATAGACCTTGTAAAAATAACTTACATCTCTTTCGGTTGTTATGAGTATCTTACCATTTTTGATATCCTTCACAGTATTTTTAGGTATCAAAACTAATTTGTAACTTATTTAAAAACGGATATATTGATATACAAAGCCGTGAGAATTATAAAAATGCAAATTTAGTTAAATGTTATTTAAATAAACGAGAGTAGGTATACTATAGCATGTATTATTTTAGTAAAAATAATTTTGAGTGTTAAGTTTAGGATTGTTGTGGTATATATAAATAATACTTCAGATAGTTTAACAATATCAATGAAAATATTGCTTCTTTTTAAGACTTTTTATCAGGTATGTAAAGGACAATTTTGTAACTTTCTTTTAATTTATTCAATGTGAACATTTTTTATGAAATTGGCGTACGTGCATTGGCCAATACTGTCTTAAAATAAATAATAATCATAATTATTATTTTTATTAATTAATAATAAGTTAATCAGCTCCTTATTGTTTTAATGCATACATTGGAAATTAATGACTATCCATATGCTGCATACGATGTAATATGTTATAAACTACAGCGTTGTGTTTGAAAGCCCCTATGACCTGTTGATAAAATGTAACATTATCGTGTCCTATTGTACAAACCTAAATAAAGTACATAGAACTCGCACTGCATTAATTTGTTTGACAGAAATATATAATGCATAAAGATTATAAAATATTACTAATAGTAGGTATATATAGACCATAATATTGACACATATAAATGTCTCTGAATACTCTTTTAGTGAGAACACATGCCGTCTTTATATATATATGTTTCATATACATTCCTAAATTAAAAAAGACAACATATGTATTTTATGAACGGTATCCCTATGTATCTAGTAGAAGATTATAATGTCATAATTTGGCGGATATACATAAAAACAATGTATTAACGTAGGAACTTATACTTTACTACTCGTATGGTGTTACAATATCTCACATACAAGTTCATACAAACTTATCGCTGTTATTGGGCATCCTCTAAAACTTTTCCAATATAAGTGTTACAGTATATTATAGGCAGACAAAGTTGTAAGTTAGCCGAAGCGGCAGTAGCCAATTTTAGGTTATTTACTTACCACTAGCGGTCAGTCCCGACTTCGCTTGGGTTGAATAATATATATCTTTCAAATAGTTAAATAATTCATTGAATAGGTATAATTCTTCTGGAGATCCAGATAAATAGACAGCATATATCTTTTAATAATAATAATATCACAACTCACACAGCGTCATCTAGTTCTAAGCTAAGCAGAGTTATGTGTTATGGGTACTAGACAACTGATAGATATACTTAGATACATTTTTTTGTAAATACATACGTAACATATATAGAGAAATATCCTTTTACCTGGGCTATTATTATTCTTCAGGATCAGAATTATTGTATTTATGTTGTGAATGCTTTACAGTCGACTAACTGACCTGGAATTATCCCCATATTATATTTTCTAGTAGGAAATACCATTACAGCATGAGAATATCTGAAATCAATTCAACTAGTTTCAATTGGGGGCGACTGAATATAGTTTAATCATCAGATGGGCCGTATGCTTGATTGTCAACAATATGGTTTAAAAAATTAGAACGTAATAGCAATGACAACCATGATTGAAGTTACAGTGACGCCGTGTTGCAATCTATCTCGTCACGAATTACCAAGGTTCGATTCCTTTACGTCTATTATTAAGTCAATGTCAACAGCAGTACAATAATGCCTTATTACCGTGCGATTAATTAACCTTGTACTTCAATAATTTAATCGACAATACAACACTAATAATGGTGATATGATATGCTATTAAGTTTTAAATTGCACCATCAGATTAATTTGTATTAATAGTTCAAATGAACATTAATTAAGATTAACAAGGTGATTAATATGGTATAATGTGTAAGATATATTATGAGAAAAAATGAAGTATATTGAGATGATATTTAGCGCCATCGTTACATAGCGTTTGATATGGAGAACTGATTTTTTTGAACTCCAATGGTACCAACAAGCATACTGCCCATCTGTTGGTAAATGGTTACTGCAGCTTATGGACGCCTGAAACACCAGAGGTGTCACGTTTCCTTTATGTGATAACCTACTCTATTGTAAATAGATAGAAAATGTTAAGTATAAAGAAAACACCCAAACCAACACACAATAGTACTGTATGAAGATTGAGAACCAAAACAGGAGTAAAACACCTTTAGAATGATGACATTGAATTGTCGAAAATGATAATCCCAATGGTCTGCTACTTTCAGACTCACTACTTTTTGTCTGATACAAGTAGGTATTATTTTGTCTCTGCTGAAAACCCCAAAGGGAATGAAAATAGCCACTTTGGGTGACTCACAATTTTAAACCCAGCTCAATATACATGATGAATCATTCTATCATCTTTTATTTCCCTGTTCTTCTTCTAATTTTTTTAAACATCCATTACAAGTGTATTTTGTATTTGTGTCTAAACGTGTACAGGTTTTTTATTCGTTGACATTAATTGGTATTGTTACTACAAGTGCATCTATTTTCAACTAGCTGTATCTCGCGGCACTGTCCATGTCAGTTCAAGAAAAATTTCTACACATTATTCTGAGGTATAATCTATATTTATACAAAATTTCATTAGAATCCGCCAGGTTGTAAATGTAATTGAGTAACAAACATCCAAATTTATGTACTCTGATATTTGTAATATTAGTGGGCTTAAGAAACAATTTTATTATATGATAATAACCAAATATTAAAATGGTAACAGATTTATTAAACGCGAATACAAGTAATTTTCATCTCGGAATATATTTCCTAAGGCATTGCACGCATGAATGTAATTAATGCCACAATCACATAAATGAAAAGCATTTTGTATTGCTTTCATAATACTGTACCACCAGATAAAGAGCCCGAAATATGAATTGTTGTAGTAAAAAAGTTATAAATAATTTTGATAATATTATATTTTTTGTCAGTATGTATGTATTTACATCTTTTCAGCTTGTGATTTATCATGATTAACAGTATAAAAACTTATCCTCTTACCTTACATAAAACTTACCCTTATTAAATGCTTATCCTCTGTTCTGAATGCACATACTAAATTTCGTAATGATTTCTTAATCCGAATTGTTGTTCTTTAACAAATCCATTTTCTTGTGTATAATACGATACAAACTGTTGGTCTACTTGACAGAACATCTACAATATCAGGTCATCATGTGATGCCCGTGGTATAGCTTATGCGTTGCCATTTCGGAGGACTAGGATTTTATACCTATACTGTTATACATAATTTGACTGCCATATCTCACCCTTCAACCGCAACACTTCTTACAAAGCAAGCTGTATAGTAGTTGAATATTGTCTTTGTTAGAATTACGCATTACTTCTTATATAAAACAGTAGCTGAAATAAATATATCTTCACATTATTATCGTGCCACGACGGTTGCATTGAATGCAATCCTTGACCTTTCTTGTTGTAATCGTTATCAATTGGCATTGCTTTTAATTCGGCTGCCGATTGTTATTAATTATTATACATATTGTACAGATAATAATTACGATATGAAAGAAATGTAGATAATTTTAACATGTAGCAATACAATGTGTATTTGTTTGTCTTAATTATCAGATACTGTTTATTGTAATTTTATCCTTCTGCATTTTTAAATTGACGTTACCCTTAGTTTTATTCGCACATGCTTAGTCCTAAAAAGAAGGCCAGATTTTTATTTAGGCTCAACCACCTTCACATAGAATGGAAGTAGAAAATTTTATATAAATATTTTTTATTTCCTTGACACAAACTACTAGGTCAAAGTTTATTTAAAAAATATTTTGGCATTTCAACTTTGTTTCAATGTAAGGTTCAGATTAATTAAGTGTTATAATGGACTTCCTGGCTAAATTGACCTTCCATTTTTAAGATAATATTTTAATTATTTAAAATAATACACATCTGTTTAGAAATTAGCAACTTATTTATTCTCTTTGGACTACTACAAACATAACGTTGTTATACATTATATTACTACTTAGAATTTTCAAATGCATAATAATTGATAATGCTCATTCTAACGGCACATTTTGATAAATTTGTAGGGTAACTGTTATTGGCTTTACAAATCATGTAATACTAAACAATGCGTATGTTATTATATAAGCTGTTGATTACCTAAAATAAATTACCTACCTAATCTTACTACTTACTAATATTATAACGCGGAAGTATCTCAGTGTAGATGGATGAATGTATGTTACTCTTCACGCAAAAATCTACTGAATGAATTTTAAAGAAACTACACTAATATAACTCATAGATCAGAATAACACATATGTTACAATGAGAAAACGGGCACCGTTAGTAATACCTAAATATTAATTGTTTAGGTTTATAGTGCGGAACTTTTTGCAGTGTGAGGACATCTTACACTTTATTTTTATTTTATCAGTATTTTAGCTGCCACTCACATTATATGCGAGTACAAAGTTCTCAAATTATAATGATTATTTTGAATACATTTAAGATATGCAGATACATGCATAAGTTATAGTAGTAGATAAAACTTTTTATTGGAACTTCATGGTTAAATTTATATCTGACTCTTGTGAATAAAAGACGTGGCTATTAGAATTTTATATTTAGAAAGATAGTGTGATTTGTCTTCTATTGTTCGTAAATTTGCGGTGTTGTCATATTGTGAGCCTTTTACTTTTACTTATTATATACATATTTTACTTTTGTATACTATATTTACACCGCGCACTAAGATTATATAAAAAGTGTAGGGATCTACACTTTTTATAGGAATCTTCATTATAAACAATCAACAACAACAACAATCTAACAAAGTAAATAAAATACATTTCATCTACAATGAATGCAGGACCAACAAAAAATGGAATAATATGGATTCTTTAAAGAATCATCAAAGTAATTACACTTTTTCGAAAATTTTGTTATTATTGTTTAGCATTTATAAATTTATTGATGTTGTATTAAATTGAGTTTTAACTTGTTAAATGCATGTGTTATAACAGAATAGGGAAGTCGACGACAGATAGTCAATTAATCAATGTTATCATGTCAACGCAGTTAAGTTATAAATCAGGCTTAAGTTATAGTTAAGTTACAAGGGTTAAGTTCAAGGTGGGATCGTGACGGCTTATTGAATAGAAATAGAGGCGGTTTCATGTAAGATAAGTAAGTAAGATATAGTATCCTATGTCTTTATTAATACTGGAGATGCAATTATACCGTGGAATTCGGAGAGCGTAAAAAAATATGTTTTTATAGTTTTTGTAAATTAACTTAAATCTAGTTAGTCAGTATTTAGTCGTAAGTTTTCGCTTCTGAATAATTTTGAATAATAAATACTATTTAATTTGTATTAAGTTTTGTGTCAATAAGCAGTATATTTATATAGTAGCTAAGTTAATATTGCCATTTATGAATATAAATATAACCTACTGACTTAGTTAATATCGATCTGATAGTTCCAAATAAACAATACCATCAACTTGTCTAAACACTGGACCGCGTCGACCCGAGATAAATGAATGTGATCTCTCACCAACAATTTAGTTCACATCCGTGTAATACGTTATACTTGTATTACAGATGTCGTAACTTCTCAAGCGATAATAAAATATATCGGGGTCCTTATGCAGGTCACTTATCAGCTGATAGTGTAAATATGAAAGTTGGAAATATTCTTATTTTATGTCATTTAGTGCTAAACAAAGTATATGTAACTCACTCGATGTTTTGTGTATATTGCACTGGGCGTAGTCACGAACAGATAGTAGTATAGTAGAGTACATAGATCTTTCAGTTATGTAAGTGTAATGCCAAATAAGCTCACTGCTAACCGGATGTGGGGAAACTACCATTTTATTAGAATAGAATAGAAAATCATTTATTCAAATAAACATACGTTGGCAAAGTAAGAGTGGAAGATGATAGGACAAGGTAGAAGTCAGTCAAATCAATCAAGCTAAAGCGAATGTTATGAATAAAAATAGCATATGTAATAGCACATTCTCCCTAATTTAATTATACAAACTCATTTGAAAAGAATAAGACCTGAGTTGTTTGTATATATTACTGAATATGCTAATCCATCCAAAATCCATTTTGAAATTACTATTTTATATACAGATAAATATAAATAAATATTCCTCTTTTTGCCTTTGGCTTTAAAATTATCGCAATCGAACAGAAATTAGTATGTTGATTCAAAAAAGATATGACTCTATTGCCTGCGGCTTTATATTGAACAGAAATTAGTATATTGCATGAAAAATGACCAACCAAACTCTAGAGAGGGCTGATAGCGTAGTCATTATTTATTTAAATTTCGAAGCGTATCGTTCTCAATTCCCACGGGTAGCGCCCGGTACGGGAACGTTTCGCTTAGTAGCTACGTTCCTGGATTTTATAGCAACTATTATGTACGAAACTAGAAATGAATACCACATATTGTGTGGTATTGAGTTTGGTTTAGTGGTTGTGTGTTTAAAATTACTTTTATATATTTATAAAAAAAAAGATTTGACCCCAATAAAATGATTGAAAATAAATGATTGTTAGATTTTTTGTCTGTTATTTCCATGTTTGTGTACCTTAATCTCAGAGATAGCTTAACCAATTTATATCACTTTCCTATGACAATACTTTTATGTCCTATTCAACTCTTCATACTTTCGATAGAATACAAATTATCATTTCTTGAACTAATATTTTGAACAGATCACTTATTTCTGATTCTTTTATAGATTAGTACTGAAACTAAAGTAATTATTTCATTTGAGCAATCCCTATTTTTTTGGTATTAATGGCAAACATTAAGCCTTTTGGTAAGTCATAACCGTCATCTATGCATATATATATGAACAGCAACATGAACATCACATCATCATGTGACATCCTTGGTACCACTCATATTGCAATTTAACTGCCTTATCTCCATGCTTCAATCGAAACAGTTTACAAAGCTAGCTTGCTTAGTAAACTGGTGACCTATACTGATGACTATTTTTCTCGTCTTGAATGGTCTGGTATAGGAAATAAACTATGAAAGTGAACAAAACAATTTATATTTAGAAAATCTCTTTCAATAGACACAATAGTTAGTTATGAAGAGCTAACTATAATGTACATGAATTTATAAATTACGTAATATAAGGGGGCACGCAACCGTGCTTCGCGCTGCCTCTCCACCCACGCCCACTTTAAGGATAATTCCGCATGTCATTGCCCTAAATCCCTACAGGCATCGTTATTGTTTCGTGCTTGTACAATATTCGTTCACGGTTTCTGTTTGTTTTAATCAACGGCTCTAATAATACACTCAACGGGTTTGTTCACGAATATATATTGATATTCTGTATAGATGATCTCATTAGTGCTGGAGATTTCTGTGATTTCGCCAAACATCTGAACATCCCGCCCGCACTTGTGAAGGATGAAAGGATGATTATGACTTAGCTTAAATGAGCCCGTGGTAAATTCAACGCTAAGCTGCTTTGTATATATATAACTGTATTTCTGTATGAAGAAAATAAAAGAGATTCCATAGTACGGGCATGGGACTTTAGTCCTTAGGAATGGTAATACTTGAGGGTCTAGATGGGACTAGGTGATGTCGACGGTACCATGTTGTATAGGCGACGGTTACAATTTAAAATCAGGTAGTTCGTTTTTTTTTATTTCATTATTCTTGTATGTGTGAGACTCAATATTTTTTTTTTATTCTACTTTATTTTATTGTACTGGTGTTAATAATACCCATTATCGATAATTCCATAATCCCAACGATCTTTATATTGTCCTTTTATTTATAATTTTATTCTATTACAAACACACAAACAAACAAACCAAGACAATTTATTGTGATTATGTTGTGTATACACGTTTATTGCTAATGCTTTCCCATTTTATATATAAAAGGCGGTTATATTTAATAAGAAAAACTAGGTCATGTTTTACACTGTTATACTTACTGTAAGTACATAATTTATGAAGTCACTAATTTATTCTGCTGAAATCTGTCCTTAAATACTCTCCATTTCCAAGTTTCATTTGTAAAGGTATGTCATTTTAGGCGGGACCGCAAACAAATCCTCTTCTTTTTAAAATTAGGTCCATACCCAACACAAATGACTTTGGGGCTTTTAAATTAAAATGTCGATTAGTGAACACGCTTGTAGAATAAATTGCCTCAAATATAACGAGAGACGGATAGGTAATTTGTATTAAAAGATATAAAGATACAAAGACTTAGATAGAATTAGTGCTATAAATTTTATAATAATTGTATTAATTTTTAACATCCTCGGTAGTAGTGGTACACCACACCTCCGATGGTCGCTGGTTCGATGCCTCGCACGGTACAATAATTTATATTTATGAGTATGAGTTTTTTATATGTATATTTATTAAACACCTTTTGATTTACTTTAATACAATCATACTCTATTCATATTCTTTTAGATTACTTTTTGAAATCTATCTTCGTGATACAATCAATCTGTCTCTACGTTTTTTATTAAGATGCGTTCACTCATTTAGTTGTGATAAGGTAACAGACGGACAGACATCTTTTCGCATTTATTATGTTAGTAGGGGTTGGTAAAATATGCCTACTTATTAGTTTAAAGTGTAATATCAGATGTCAACTACTTATAGAATTCGTTAACTGTTATTAGTAAGTTGTTCTGAAGTCACGTCTGAGGTGAACTCTTATCAATTCCACCTTTTAAAATCAAAACTACCACCAACATTAATGTTACGACTGTAACTTCTTCTTTTTTTTATTAATTATTATAATATTTTAAATAGCCCCGCATATTTAAATATTCTCACAATAGCATATCTGTGGGCCTTCAGTAATACGAGTATAATGAACAATGGATTGCTATGCGGGCCCACAGTTGCACTTGACACGGTTTTTTATAATATTTTATTATTATGATACTCGATTGTTTCTACATTGGTACAATTAAACTATTCAAATATTATTATGGCGTAATTATAGTATTTGACAGATCCTAATAATATTGCAAGTTATCAATATCCTAAATAATCCATTGTTTACGTTCGTAATGAAACTAGTTGTAACCCTTGTTGTTGTCCGATCTTTTCATATTGTAATACGTCAAATTTTATTCGAAACCAGCCAGTACATACGTAATTGAGTAACAAACGTACTGTCATTTTACATTAATAATATTAGTGTCGTCAAATATATTGCAATGTGAGTATGTATTATGAATCCTAGGAAAATTATGTATTAATTAGCGTAAGTAGTATACTAAATAATTCATTATCATTAATAATATGGGTACAAATTAATACTAGTTTAGACATAGAATTTGATTATATTGAATTTAAATATCAGACTCAAGTTAAAAATACTTTATTGTTTTAAAATAATTCAGTTGAATAAGTTATGGTCCTTAATTACATAAATTATTGTTCACTTATACAATTATTTAAAATAAGTAATATATATATATAATAAATTTGTAATGAATACAGTAATCAAACTTTTTATTATTATTATGAATTTATTTGTAAGGGTATTTATCAAATATAACTAAGATATGATATATTCTATAATATTTTAAGTATTTGTCTACTTAAAGTATAGCTTATACTTACTGACTAGGTACATTAAAGTTATAAATAATCTACAATATATAGGAATGGAACATTCGATATGAGAAAACTATAAATGTAATTAATGTATATTTAATTAAAAATATATAAAATTTCATATTGTAATATCATACCATTATTTATTTGAATTACAATTACACAAACAAGTATTATGAACTAAACAATAAAATTGCATTGATGCATTTATACGAGTTTGTTATTTGGTAGGAAAATTTATGTAAGTCGCAGTTTTTTTATATATTGGATTTTTATATATTTTTGACAATTATAAAAATCAGCTGCTATGGATAAACTGCCTTACCTATTACCTATATTAACCTTATCGTCATCAAGTTATTGTAAGTAAAGGTATCTGCTAACGACAATATTTAGTATAGATAGATAATAGTTAACTTTACGTTCTGTAATGTCCGATATAAATGAAGCGGACATGTTAAATTGTCTCTTGACTGGTTAATTCGGAACTCTAGTACTCGTATACCAAATCCTGTCGTCTGCAGTCTCTAAATGACCACATACAATTCCGAGACAATTTCGGTTAAATAAATCTATCACAACACACATATCACATATTATCATAATATCAGCTATAATTAAATTACATTCAATAAGCATTTTCTGACTGACAATTCATTTTTGTTTAACAAAATGTTGCAATTTAATGCAATACAGATATTGATTAGTGATAAAAGGATTCCTAAGAAGGTTCTCGTATAGAAGTTAAACTGCCGAAATGTGATTATCACATATCGTGAATTGAGAACTACCTGAGAATGTATAACATTCATATTAATGTTTTTTTTTTAAATGTGTCTACAGGCATTGCATTTCAGATTTTAATAGTATTAATAATAAAGACATTTTTTGAACTGTTATTATTATTTGTAAAATAGCAATAGTTAAACTAGCTAAAGTAGGTAAATATTTTATAAAACATTTGATTTTAGATAAATAATTCGTATCGGATATTTCTCATTCCGTACGTTTTGCAGTATCAATGACTATATTACATATATTACGTCGTTGATGTTATACGAGTAACTATAATTAATATTGTTGAGTAATTCATAATTTGCACAATTGACGTAACACTCAACACGCCATCATCACTCAAGCCAAATTCTGATTAGATCATCACATTTATACCTCACTTATAGAAAACTATATCTACCTATGTACAAAATGCATTGAATTGAGCAACTATTCTTATCATAAGTACCTAAGTATTTTAGCTCTTTGACGTAAAAATGTTAAGGAATTTGGTTTTAATATTCAACAGTGTTGTAAAAGAACGCTTTACTTTTTTCTTTGGTATCCTCTCGGGTCCCAGGAACGGCTCCGAAAATGATTTCTGTAAAGGTGTATGAACTGGCGCCTCTGGTTCTTTGGGTAACTGATACTTATATTCCTTGACCACTTTTTCTTCTCTAGGATCATACCTGTAGAGTACAGAATAAGTGCGTTTTACTTTCTTCGGAACCCTAGGAGCATTGGCAGTCCTTTCACTTTTGCATCGCTTGACTTTGTTCCTGCCGTAGTAATCCTGGTAGGTATCAGCGTCGACATATATAATACGCTTTCCCAATGCCTGCTCCCTTTCTTTCTTCAAACTCTTCCACGATGCGATGACAGATTCGCGACGGAATGTCTTATTAGGATTATGGCGGCTGATGCAGTAAGGCTGCTCATCTTGAATGTTGGATGTGTCTTTCAACGGAGACCCTCTTGGACTCGGACTGTAGTCAATCTCGTAGTCGTCTCTCGACACCTGAAACGAGATGAAATATACCGTCAAATAAAAGCAGTAAACGTGTGTAAACAAAATCATTTTCGATGTTCCGTAGTGTCTCATAAACTATTAGAGATCTTGGGATTATTTAAAGTAGCAATAACATAAATATCGTACGTGACTCTATAGACGTAATTCTAGGGCCGGCTAGGCTGTCTCATTCTAATATCAGCTGTTTGGTGTTCTGTCCCTGTCTAGTTCGACATTGGAGCCCTTTAAACGGTGCCCACATGTCTACCACCACCTGTCGTTCCCGCCATATGCTTTGATCGCTCTGGAAAGCATTGGCAAATGTTTGTAAAATGTGTTTTCTTCAACTATGAGATGTCAGGAAGTCGGTTTGAAGAACAATCGTTAAAATTGATTTAGGTATCAATCAAGGCCCCGTTGTAAAAAAAACGCATAGTTTGTAATGTGATTTACGTTTTAAACGAGGTATGATTGTGTTTGTTTGAAGCAAGGGAAGGTCTTTGATCAATCAATGATTACAGATATATCTCATTAAATTTAATTGCATTCTTCTGTCATAATAATCAATAAAGAACATGTTCTTACAATCGATGTTATAGTAAATAATTATGTGGGCCATAATGATTTATCATTAGACTTGTTACAATTAAAAAGTTAACAAATATAGAAATTGAAATATTTGATAACGTCTGCTGCTAAAATATTTATGTTTGCAGTTATATTATACTACAAAAGCTTTTTAATTTTATGACTTCGTTGTAAACTCGTTGCACAACCTTAGAGTGGTCATTTTGTTACGTTGTGTTTAGTTTTAAGTCTTTTGATATTGTGCAATATTTTATGGGGCTTTTCTTGAAATTCCACAACGTAGTCGGCCACTGGTCAGATAATAGGTCAAACAGAAATAGACTGTTTATTATTGGATTTCATTAGAATTTGATGTATTTTAAACGATAGTAAATTATATAACTTTTCTTTAATTTCATCATAAAATGAATTGTTTATTTAAAATTTTTATAACTCTTTCTTTGTCTATTTAAATCTAAAGAAAATGGTAACGTAAAACTATGTCTGATCAATTTAGTAATGATTCTTTCATTGTAATGTAACCACTGAAGACATTACATTTGTTGTGTTGTATTTTGATTGTCTAAAGTGTTTATCTATTAATTCCTGAACAAAGTGTTACACCTTGAAGAAACTGGACGCTCTGCAGTCACTGTAGACACGACAAATCTGCTTCGCTCTGGGCTTTGACAGCTAGTGTTGTGTAACATTATTTTTAATGTGTTACCGTAAAAAAAATAACAGTGCACTGCGAATTCGGGTCGCCTCGTTAAATGGGTCACATTGAAATAGTTGTTCTATTAGCAGAGTTAGTTAACACGGTCTAATTAAGATGGCAAATTAACTCCCCCATATCGAGGTGGCGTTAGTTTTTATTTTTAATGTTTTGCAACACCTAACCTTGTATTTTTATTTTCAGGTAATCATTGTGACTGTCTCATCTAGTAACTAATTTGGGTGAGTTTGACGGCGTGTTCATTATTTACAAGTGCTCCTACTCGAATTTATATTATTAAAAAATCTCTGGTCGCTATATATAAAGGTTTAAGAATAATGACACACTGAAAACAATATAAAACAGGTTTTAGAAATAATGTATAGAAAATATATTAAAAATATATAAAAGGTTGCACGCGCGTACCTTATTCTTGTGTTGTTTCTACATCGTGTCCTATTTCATTGGCCTGTGTTGTAATATTGCGTTAAAATGTGTATAGTATTTCTGAACTGACGTGCATAGTTTGGTTTATTTGTGGATCCGTTATTATAGTACTGAAGGTGATAACGACAGTTAAATTTGTCCCGAGTTATTTTGGACAATACTTGAGGGTTTTCAATGCAATTCTATTATTATCTAGCGTGTTGCATATGTTTACGTATTCCAAACATATTGAAACGGCACATTAGTAAAGATTTAAGTAGATTTACATGATGAGATGTATTCTTTAAAGATTTTGTATTTGGTTTCATACCACATAGATCTTATAGTTGAATACTCTATTTCACATTTTTTACACATTTTAAATGACGAAGAAGCTCATAGCCCATTTTAATGGGAAATGGTGAAAGTCACCTATATACATGAACAGCACTACTGACATCATGTGACCGTGCGCGTGACGCCTTCAGTCGTTGCCATTCAGAAGTACTAAGTTAACACCCTGTAATTTCACTATCTTCTCCTCATTCTTAAACAATACATTTTAAAAACAAGCAGCTTGATGAATAAAATAGTTGAAACAGTACCCAACTAGATGACTGATAGAAGTCTACCTCGGTAAAAATCTAATCAAGTCTTAATTATTTCTGTGCCAGTTTGTTATCTGCAATTAGCAGAGCTAATCGGCCACTGCGTTATAAGAAGCTACTAATGATATTGGGTCACATCGCTCATGCTTATTATCTATGTAAACACTGTCACAATTATAATTTATTGGTCACTATTTATTACCCGAGATTTTATTTAAGTGATTACCATATTTTGATTGAATGAAGTATCATCCAAACAAGAGAACATACAAACATCTTTAACAGGTAAGATGTATTGTATGCACCTATAATCTTATATAATACACTTAATAAACAGTAAAGGACAATCGATAATATTAATTTTGGCATTTAGGTTTTACCTACAGTAAACAGAATTACGTAGGTATTTAAGTGCTTTTCGAGATCATCGATATATTTATAAACTGATTGAATATGAACAAAGGACGTCATCAATGACGTGCATGCTGCTGAACTTTCAAGTACTGTACTAATAGAAACACATTAACGCTAATTGTTATAATTTTATTCAAAATGATAGCAATCAAGGTAATTTACACATGTATAATTATAAAGTCGTTTTCCTGACCGACTATGAACATAGTTAAAAGTACTAAAGCTGGAAAACTATAATTTGAACTTAGGTTTATTTTATATCGTAAGTATTTAAGGAAAAAAAATGTATATGTTGATAGGAACGGGTAATAAATAGTGGTAATATATCTAATCCATACTATACGATGAAAGACTGACTGTCTATTTTTATCATTCCGAGAACAAAGAACATAGATTATCTTTTATGTGAAATAAATCATTTTTAAAATTAAACGGATGGATATAGTTTAACTTGTTTCTAAAAAAAGCAGACGAAATCGCGTGTAACGACTAGTGATTTATACAATTGTATTGCTATTTCTAGATTCAATTTATATTCGTGTGTGTACTTTATAGATAGTCTATTGTTGATATTGAATAGTATAAATATAGAGTGAATGTGAACTGTATACTCGTACGTGTAACCTGGCACGTGTACCTCTCAACCGACTTCACTAAATAGGAATAAAATTACAATCTTCATATTATTGTTTGCGTGGTATGTCTTCGGCAAATGAAATTCATGGTAGGGACACAGATAACAAAATATAATGTGCATAAGTGTCCGAAAATGTCCAATAGGATTTAATAATTTAGACTGCGAAGATTTATTTATTATTTTTATAATACAAAAGATTTATTAATTATGTTCAGACTCCAGAGTCAGGGCTTTTTTTATATCTGAATTGTTAGGAAAATTGGCTGTATTTTACATTCTTCAGTTCAATACACATAGCAAGTGAGGTAAACTGCTGTATTTTTACGGCCAAGAGTCTAAGAGTCCAATACTTAAAAAAATTATAATGTTCTTCTAGCACTAACTGTATTATCATTGTAAGCTACAGCTTGCATAATTGTGGCCTTATTTGTGAAAGGTGCTAAAACTACTGAACGCAAACTAAACTTCAAGCAAGGAGTTTTAGTACTAATGTGTCCAAATATACATTTGTAACCTGTCATAATAATTTATTGCCCACTTACTTCAGGATATGATTGAGTTATTAACCGTTCTCCAAATTTTCAAAGACAATCAAAAATAGTTATTACGTACTAAGAATGATACATTGAAATCTTCCTGACTAACCGTTTACGTGCCCACGCGCATTTTTCCCTAACATCTTCATTTTTACTATGAGTAATCAATTTTTTTATATATTAACATTGCGCCACTATTATGACGTAGCACATTGATGATACTTCACTAAAGACAGTTCAATAACTTATATAAATGCGGTCATGACCAGTTTCAGCTCACGTCATTATAAGTCATCCCACTGTTGGACACGGATCTTTTAGAGATCAGACCATCATTTATCCATTCTATACTCAATCATCCATCCATAATGTAGGATAATTTAGATTATAATTACTACCAGGTATTATACTGGTTTTCTTCTAGAAATGTTGTGATCATTTGATGTTAATATGATAGTATTTTTTAAATTGAATGCTGTTTAAAATGCCATGTATTTGATGCCCTAGAAAAATTCGGTATTAATTTAAAAAATAATAAAATGTTAGTTCCAGATGTTGACAAATTAATGTTCAGTTTCGTATGTTACTAGTGTTTTAACGTTTATAACGATGACACAGGCGACCACGTTAATCCATCACATTCCACGATTCGTTTCATTTTTTAAAACGTGATTTGTATTTATCTGATCTATGTGCTCTCGGTCGCAGCTTTCGAAATCATAAACCGGAATAACTACCGACCAATGACAGCTATTAGTTGCAACATGAAAACGCCTAAGTACCAACATGTCAAGTTTAGGTATATTAGAGTCGGTGAAAGTGCACGAAATTCGCCACGACCAGTTCGCGAATTCAAATGCCGAATGCGAAACCCGAATCTACAATCGACACATCTGTCAGATGTTATGACAAAGCATTGTGTTACAAATGACAAACACTTTCTAATTTTATTTTTATTGTCCTCCTTAATGACCGGTTAAATATATTTTGCAAGGTTTAAAATGATAGTTCCATTTAAAAATCAAACCCGCATAGACAAATAGAACATTTTATAATAAAGTGGTTGGCTTAGTTTTCACGATTGCGGGAAATGGTCATTAGGGATAAAAAGAACTTGTTAATGTTCTACATCCACTAATCATTAGTGGTAATGTCCATGCAATATAAATCTAACATAACTACACCTATATAAAAAATAAATATGGTGTACGATAACGTACTAGTAGTATTCTTTAAGTAAGTTATTGTGTTGTTAACTACATAATTTGTATTTTTTATAATTTTGTCGCTATTTCGGTTTTGATAAACTGGTTTAAATTTTATAACACAATTAAAATTAAAATTAAGTGGATATTAAGCATCTCAATTTAATAGTCTTAGTTACCTAATATTAAAAGCTGTCAAGGCTGCAACCGATCTAGATTGGTATAACCTTTAAGCTGTATTAAATTAGAAACCTCAGATATCAATCTTTATGATTAGTATCGAACGTTTTAATCAAACGCGGGATATCGATTGATGTAGATTAAATTTAAATTTCGAATTCGAATAGAAAACAGCCAGTAACCGAGCGCACCAAGAGCGGCAATGTCAAGAGCTTTACCACAAAAAGACGTAATTCCATATTCAAACACGAGGCACGCACGCGCTGCAGTTCAATGACAGCGAGCATAGACAAGCCAGTTGCCTTTTAAGCACATTAAACTGGCCATGCACTTTGCGTAATAGTCGCCAGCCGGTCCACAGACCGTATTCCGGAATCAGATACGTGAAATTGAGTTGTTTATGGTAGTGCTTTTCACACGATTGTAATAAATGCTTTATGAATTATTGTTTTTATTATTCTATATTTTATACTATTCTTTATGTTAAGTAATAATATGTAATATAAATCATATTATGTTTCGATATTAAATAAAATCTATAGGTACTCCTATTGTAATAATCTAAGGCTATACGTACATTTCATAATAAAGTGCTTAATGTAAGTTACTTACCACGCTTTCCCAACTACCGCCAAGGATAGACTTGTCCAACATATTGAGGCACTAAAAAATCCCTTCTCAAATGAACACAACACAGTTGATAGTTTTTATTTTAGCACGCGTCAAAGTTTACGAAATAGTATTAGGTAATGTTGTTAGACGCGGGAGTAATCACGTTGTCACTCGGGAGTAGTATGTGTTTGGCACACGTTCCCTGCGCTCTTCCCTGAACGACTGAAGCTGAATTTGTTTCAGACTTGTATTTATAGTGCACATTTAGGCTGCGCGAAAGAGGGCGGGTTACAGGAAGACGCTTCCTCAGTGGTTTCCACTTAACGCGATGTCAGAGGCAGGTACTTCGAGGAACACCGTCTAAAAGTGCCTCTGGGTGGTACATGCTTAATTTCTTTTTTCTTACAATTGTGAGTATAAGTAGGAATTTGGGGGCATTTATATTTCAATTTCCTATGCTATTTTTCTGTATTATGATAAAATTTCTATTTACATATTAATAGGACAAATGTCTCATTTAACTAAGAAATGCCAATTGTTTTTAATTTTACAGTACTTAGTTAATTAAACTGAATTGAAGTACCTACATACTGAACTGACAATGGAATTTAGGACTTTTTCAATTTGAAAGTTTTCATACGAACTTGCCACTAAAATTGATTGTGTATCCATTATTATTTATTCGAATTACTAATTCGTCAATTTGTACTTTATGGTATAATAAAATCCTTGGAAATAATAATAACTGTGTAATATCACAGAGTAATGGACCAATGCAATGCCGAGATATGTTGTGAAGTTAAATCAATATTATATTTTAACTTCGTAAAACATATCAACATAAATGTAATGTAATAATACAAATATATTAATAAATGTTAAATAATATTATATATTTATTATTATCTAATAAATATAAATTGAAATATAATTAGAAAGTTAGAATGAACTTAGACGAATGAATCACACAGTGCTGTGTAATATTTTTTTATATATATAACGTGATACATACACCTTCCATCATAGTCGTAAGTTTACAATGTTGTCAGAATTTATACACATGTAACAGAAACGTTTACTAATTTTGTTTCACTTTACAACCTCTATACGTTAAGTGCAGACGCACCAACTTAATTCCAGGATGCACTCGAACCGCATTGACGTCATTGATCAATCGGAATTGAGAAAGCCTTTGATTGCACAGTAAAATCTGCAAATAGTAGGTATTTTACCTAGTGATCCACACTGATAAATACGAACAGAGATCCACTGAGAACTCAGTATTGGATTGTTAATTGTCATACTTTTTAAATATAATCATTGTATTAGATACCTAAATATGATGAAACCTATTTTTTTTTTAGATAGATCCAACTTATTGCCTATATTCATAATTGACTTGCTTTAATCCAATTACAATTTCACTGATGCCTATCGGCTGTCATATTAAGTACTTCCATTACGACATGATACTTAGTCATTGTATTTTTTAATACTGTATTGTAACTAAATAAATAAATAATTATTAATATACTATTATATAATAATACAATAACTTATCATATTACGTTAACCAATCGACTCGGCTTCTTATATGTGTGCTTATATAAAAATATTGTCAATTTTTAAAGTAACTCACTAATACTATAGTATTTTTTTATTGTCCGTATATGTATGACATTTTATATATTTCTATTTAATTTGAAATATTATTTTATAATATTTTATTTATTTAGAATTAATTATTACCAACATACATATATATAAATTTGAACACATAAATGAAATGATATCACACAAATGAATTTTTATTTGTATTTCACAATTTCATTTTCTTTAATCATCACTCGATTTTGTTGATCAATAATTCTGACTCGAGGGAATTTTGCGTTTCCTACAAATGTATTTTGAGGATTTAACGCAACAAGATGGGGCTTTGACCTCGTCGTTTTTCCTTAGGGAGATGGCTGGACTAGTCTGTTGCATAGATTACTTGTTAATTGAATTAATTGCAACTGCTAATGACTTGTTTATTCTAACGCTGTACCTATTTTTGTCTGCTATGACTGTCGGCTGAGTATAATTAAACGCATATGCTATTGTGGTCAGTGAAAACCTAAAATAAAATTATTGTATAACCCTTTATGTTATTAAAACACTATTCTTAAATCTTAAAGTTTAATTTGTCTGCCTATCATATAAATGGGCCATATTTCACTTGGCTTGGTTGTATTTATTGTAATTCGTGTATTTTTTTTTAATTCAGTCCACGTTACGTTACAGTATACGTCAATAGTTGAAATGACTTTATGAACATATTAATATTTTTAAGTTTATGAATTACCAACAAAATATTTATACTTATTTCATTATAATATTGTAATATACATTTTCAAAATAGTAATGGAAATATTGTCAACTAACATAATTATTTCTGGTATATAATTTTCATACTTCAATAACATTTTTGTCTCTGTACTTATAAAATGTGTCGCTTAAGGAAGTCTACGAAAAAATATTGAGTATGTATTGTTTTTCGTGTTAGGAGTATGTATTATATAAATATCGTTTTTGAGAGATTTTTCCTATAAACATTTTTTTCTATGAAATGTATTATGTATGTAGTATCTTATCTTTGCGTCAGACTTCTTATTGGTAGACAGAGTTAAGGAATCGGCAACGATCTCTATCTTTGACTGAATCACTTGAAGTAAGGTAATTAAATCGTTAATTCTAGTTTTTTAATTGTATCTACATTTTAATATTTTTAATTTCTTCATGTCGTCTAATATGAAGAAATTAAATGAAGTCGGACAGAAGACTCAATGAATATATTAAGGGCTGCTCTACTATTAGCATACTAGATGCAATATTTAATTGTAATCGAATCATAAGATAAAAAAAATCTCCATGTTAATAAATTTAGCACTAGGTCATTTTCCTCCACCATATGCATGTAAATTGTAAACATAGTACAGAAATATATGTATATTTTTAACATACGCTAACTATGCCGCCAGCAATAGTATCTCTCAATATAAATAAATTTAAGTAAACTTCCGATCTGAAATAACAAAATCACGATGGGCGGAGTTTTTTCTGAGTTTTAAAGCAAGTTTTACCTTATAGTTTTCATACAACTGAAATGCGTTGCGTTGTTCTTTTACTAGAATCCATTAGATCTTACTTTTGTAACGGAATCTGGGAATGTATTCACGTGACGTATAGAAGAAAATGCTTTTATGACATCAATTTATAACAATTTTGGTATTTTTTTTTTATTTAGCGGTATTTTTATTGTGTATATACGATCAAATGTGTATATAATATCACGGGATGTAATAACACGCAATACTACCATTGAGTGTTACTTGCCTTATATTATATACTGATATGAATGAAAAATCGTGGGGATATAATGACAACACAGTGTCTTGCCTGCCGATAGTCGCGGGTCTGATGCCATTTTACTACAAACATGTATGACAATTTATAGGATGTTTTTCTAATATACAGAAGTACGTATTTTTAAAATATATGTATATCCATAAGTTTTTTTACCTGTAGTACAATGTTTTCTAATTTTGGGACTGAATGGCGTCTTATAATACTTATGATTTTTATTATCATTTTTTGATGTGCCGAATCAATCGTAAAACAAATACAATGGATGATAAGATATTACCTAGATTTGATAAACCATGTCAGCCATTAACTATGTGTTACAGATTGTATAAGTGCGTTTTATTATTATTCTTAATCCCGCACAATCTATTTGACAACAATTAATTTAATGTGCGCCACAATTAATCAGAGAGCGTTTATTGTTTGCAATTTGGAATTGGTCCAACATGGGGTTTATATATCATGCAATTTCTTTATTCCCATCGTTTTACTTTGTCCAACAATGACATTGTATAATGGTCGTTTCACTTGCACCGATATTTAGCAAAATGTACAAAAGGAAACCCTGGTGAAGTGAGTTTGTATTGTTGCCAGTTTCCACAACGATTTATGCTTCATGAATGCCTTATTTGAGTTAAATAAATTAATTTATTTGTTTGCACTGTTTAAAGCATCTAAAGAATATTAACCTCTGATTAATGTTCAGGAAAGTCTTTATTTGCAATATTTGAATGTCTGTCTTAAATATATGAGTTCGGTGTAAATAAAATAGGTTCATGAACAAAAAATAATCCTATAGTCATTACTTATTTTTTTTAACTAACTTGATAGAAGTATAGCGTATGTTTTTGGACCGTGTACACATCTTGTAATTCATATATTTATTAAAACTGCTGCTCACATAAGTGTAAATCTTATCAATCAGAATAAAAATATAAAAATCAATTTAATATTGATACAAATATCGCAAATCGTAAGAAGTAAGTCTCAAAGCTAGGCCATTTACAAGGCAGATGATTATAACGCATGCATGAGAAAAACCCATGGAGAAATATATACCATGTAAGTCTTCTAATGTCTATGGCGAATAAACGTATTTATACTTGACTTCTTGTTTTGATCGGAAAACTCTTCGTGCAAATAAAAACCTGTGCCTGTGTTCTGCAGTATTCTTTTCATCAATCCGCAAAACATTTTTCCATATAAATTGTATGTTGGAACGTCCAGTTCAAATTAAATCAGAGATAATTAGACAGTTCTCGTAATTTAAGACCAAAAATTTACGCGCAAAGCAAAAGAGAGACGGGGAATCTTTCTGTTTTATTCTTTCTCATGTGTTTTTGCACGTTTCATAGAGAAGGCGTAGCTATTCGTATGATTTTTTGTTTTTCGTAATCTTTGTAGATAATTTATTTTTTATTCAATAGATAATGAATAGTGACTATAGCGACATGTTGCTGCAGTGCACCAGTAAAGGATGATAGAAGAGGTAATTAGGGGTGAAATGAAAATGACTCCACGATAATTTCTAGGGGTGACCGCCCAGAGACATCAATCTGACATGGCATATTGTCCCCCTCTTCCTCCGACCCCGTCCTTCGCGCGCTATCGTTACGTTGGACGTAACATTTGTACAGTCCCGCACAGATTACAGCATTGCTGACGTGTGGACTATAAATAATGTATTGACCTACTTGACGGGCTGACCCTTCTGGTGTACGCATGCACAAAGTTGGATGTCTGGGTGTGTTCAGTGGTTAGAATAAGCTTACATACATGTACTATGTACATTCACGGGCATAAATTCGCATTCTCAACCCAGACCATGCTAATTGAAAAAAACTTTGTTCGTAATGCAAGTAAATATTTGCACGTAAATTTGTATACACGGGTAAAAGCAGATGCAATTAACTTGGTTCACATAACATGAACCGAAATAGGTTACCATGGCCTTATTTCGTTGATCTTTTCAGTGTTTGTTATCTGTTTTCCTTATGGTTTCTTCAGCAATATTATGCACTGTTTCCAAGGTTTTGCGGCTTTTTTATAACAACACTAAGTGGCTATTTAAAACGGACCATCATTTTATATGATTATTTATTCTGTAATTTTAAACATGTTGTTTCGAAATATTTTACTATCGTATAATATGTGGTTGATACTATGTGAGGGTTCAATTAAAAAACAATTTATTGTTGAAACTTTTCTAAGACGATATTTTGTAACATAGATAAATAGTTATAAAATCCCATTTAATTTGGAGAATAGATCTAGTGCTTACTTCGGGATTCTCTGGTGCCAATACGTCAGAGTATCCCGAAAGTGTGTAGATGTTTTAAGTTATCTTTTTCTTATAGTATAAAGTCCATCTATCTGTTCGTCGCCACCGGCCAACGATGATAGAAGTACAATAATGCATGTGCATTTCTGTTTCGGTTCAGGAATAGAATTCCGAAATTAGGCTATGACTGTAGCCATGTTAATCATTGCACCGTTACGAGCTTCGCGGAAGATGATCTCTTAAGAGACTGTGTAATTCTTTGAAATGATTTTCTCGTAATCGTATGGAATATATTCTGGTTTTACGTTTTTACTTTAATTTGATTATTAGGTTTTTAGGACGTGTCAGTAAGTTTGTGTACTAATTAATTTTGATTATAAAATAATATTTGTGTATCGGAAAATTATTTACAATCTACTATTACAGTTTTAGATCATACTATCGCCTGGCAGTCTAGCAGTGGCAGCGCATACGAGTTCCTGTTCCTTTTTCATAACCCTCATACTTCATGTTACTCTATTTTTTTTGCCCATGGTTGATCTCTAGGTCGATCCCTCTTTCCTTTCGTTGTTTTTCCATTCCTTTATGTACATCTACAATCATATGCAATACCTTTATTTAAATATAAGTTTTATTCCATAACCACTTTGAATTCTGATGCACGAACTGTATGTATTTTAAAATAGAGTGTTTGCAAACATGCATGAATGCAGTTTACAAACATGATTCCTATGACATCAGAAGCGAATCGGTATGTATATAAAACCAGGAAATAGTGAAAATAAAAATACTTCTGCACTGTAGGTCACGTTTTGTTTGTAAATATGGTTGGTAACTAAGTTTGTTGCGTCGTTTTCTTAACAATGATGAAAGTTTAAGTGATGCTACAGAGATTTAAATATATACTAATGAACAAACAGAATGTATTACCGATATAAGAGAAATAGTATATATGTAATTAAATTCAAGTACCAAAAATATGTAAGCGCGCCTTTCAGGAGACAAACTCTACCGTTCTTCTAAATAAAACAATCAAAATCTAAGAACTAGTACCTAAGTAATAAAATATAAATTTTAATGATAACTGTTAAAGTTACTGAATACAGGGAGAGATGTCTTTAAACTGTGATTTCCTTGATTGACAAGTGTCCTAATCAAGAATTTAAATACTCTCCTTTCTCTTCTATAACTATGATGTGTCTCCTTTATAATTAATATGAGTCTTTAAAAGCCAACTATCACCTTCACTGTGCTATAGCGCGCGGAGTACGTATAGCAACATGATAAGGTACATAGTGTATAGGTACTTATTACACGTGACCGTACTCAAGTTTCATCAATAGCATTTGTGTAAGGAAGTCGAGACAACAGTCTGTCACGCTCTCTTCCCTCGGTCCGTCAATTAACTCGCCTACCACTTACCTGTAACCGCCACTCTGTTACGTTTTGTTTTCAACAGGCTTTCATTGCGAAAGTTTCGTTTTATTCTCTTTTTACTTTGTTTTATTTTTCAAGAATAGTCGTCATTTAAAAATGAAATAAGTCAACCATAGCTCAACAAATCAATTTTACTTCTTCGTTGATGAAATGTAACTAAAAATAAGTAGTGAAAAATAAGAGGATGAGCTTGAAATCAGCTTACTTAAAACCTATTTCCAACTTGATCAGGCTATCAGGTCATAATGGTTTCCAAAAAGGCCTTCCATGAAAATCGGCCTGGTAGATTACATTGGTGTAGTTAAAAGTCTGTATTATTTATAGAAACAACTTCCCCTATCTATTAATATATATATAGAATACTGTGGTATGTATCTATGTTTCGAGTTGATGTCTTGTCATATAGATGCCGTATGAATCAATGTCAGCGGCAGTATCTCTCGAAGTAAGCAAACAAAATTCAAACTTCTACCGGATATTAAATATAAATAAAACGAAAGTATCATTAAATAATTTCTCTCCGTGGCTTTGTCATGATCGATGTAAACTATAGTTAAGCTGTTTAGATATTAATATTCCACATATCAATAGTTTTCTTAGCCTAACCAAGAAACGCCCTAACCAGTCTTGTCTATCACAAGTCCTACGAGTATATGCCCAATTT
The DNA here is from genome assembly GCF_030625045.1 of Achroia grisella. Lineage (NCBI taxonomy): Eukaryota > Metazoa > Arthropoda > Insecta > Lepidoptera > Pyralidae > Achroia > Achroia grisella. The sequence goes on from NW_026712590.1 coordinate 1,490,780, forward strand.
CATGATGATTGATATAGCCGTCAAGGCGTGAAAATATAAAAAACTCACTTTTATGTTAAGGCATAATCTATTAACGGCAGGTATTCATCATCGAGAACCATGGATTTTGTTCAAAAGTTAAAAATCACCTAGTGGATATCTTCTAGGCACCTATGGAGTGACGTCTATACAATTCGGGGAACATCGACCCGTATGTTTCACAACTTGGCAACGGCTCTATATATCATTTCGAATGAACCGTGCAGGAAAATTGGCCATAACCCGACCAATTTAAATATCACTCACCCAGCTTAACACGCAGTAAAATGTTGACTGCATTTTGAATTGTTCGCGTTCGAGTTGCAAGAAATCTTTCAATTTTTGGCACCCTTTATTGTAATTTTTCGCTAGTATTTTTTTTGTGTATAATACAGTTTGAAATGTCGTAAGAACTAATTCTGATTGTATGAAAACCCGTTTAAAAAGCTATTTGTGTTAAAAAAATTTAAAGAGATTTTAATGTCGCTTTTGGTACATACGAGTATGCACTTTATTTTTATAACTCGATGACCTCCATGGTATATCGGTTTAGCATACTGCCTTACTTTCTTATTGCCGCAGGTTCTACTTCATGATACATCTCATTAAAAGAAATCAATACAACGTTTGCATGTTTTTTTATGTATGATTTATAAAGAAACACTAAAATCAATACAACATATATCTATTTGAATTGAATTAGCTGCTTATAACGTAATTTCCATATATATTCTTAAAAAAATTTATTATCGATTACAGATAGTACAATTATTCTCAGGTTAGTACAAGATGGCGTGGTGTGAGTTGTTCAGGGTCATTTACTAATATCTACTTTTATAGTAATATATGTTTAATTATTCAGCGTATGTATTTACTTGGCTGTTCCAACACTGACATTTTAACAACAAAAAAAGTAATTGAAAAGTGGAATAAAGTCGTAAAAGAGACTCCACGCCGTTATGAAAGGCAATAAATTTAAGAAGTGCCTCCGATTGCGAGCGCTCGTGCAGTAATACCCGGCTATTTCAATTTAGTTCGATTATTCGATATGGCAGGTTTAATTAGAGGCCGGTTTACGCAGCCACGGTAAGGCTTCGAGAGGTGAAATCTTGAATCTGACACACAATTACAGCGAGACGTAATTACCAACTAGTTTTGATGTAATTGGATTTTGTCTTTTTATTTTGCGTTTAATTGTAATTTTCAATTAAGTATATCTTTTAAAAATTATATAAAAAAATATAAATATAACAGTTTGGTGTGATTATTAATTGCACTTATTACTAACCATTCTAGTAACTACTTTAATTTTATTGCACAGTGTCATTAAAGTGAATAAAGCCAAAAATTTAATATATATTTTTAATTATGTATTTCTTATTTGTATACCGCTAAAATGCCAAATAAGATAGCGCTCAAATAAGGCTTTATTGTCAAACAAACCTTCGTTTATCGTTGTGAGTAATACTATGAATATTTTAGTAAATAGTAACATTATGTCATAATACTTCTAATACTATAAGTATAATCTCAACTGACCGTGAAAAAGCCCTGTGCTCCGCCCCCGTACCAAATGACTAACCCGAAGTTAATATAGTTCAAACGTTTCGTAGTACGAAAATCATTTTGTTCATATAGATATTTTTATTTGATATGACCACTTCGTATTATGTTACTATTGGAATCTAGGTTACACCTTTAATACAGACCGTATTGTGTCACAAGTATCGGAATCTGCTTGATGTTTCCCGAAGTTGACTCGGCGAACACGATGAACATGTCGAATGCTAAGAAGTCTTGTCTCAAAATTAGTTAATATTTGTTATGTACTAAAGTGGGTACTTTGTGAAAAAGTAGTCTAGTAGGTAGATGTCATTCTGGCCGGTGTGATTTGTGCGTTGAAAAATATGTGTTTTGGTGAGTATGTAATAATATGATGATGATGAATAGATTGTTATACAATCTACGTTATGATAATTATCAATAACAAAACAAATTAGAACGATATATGAGGTAGACTCATCCCCCCTCATGCTATGAAGGCCTGTAGGTTCATGCGGTGAAGACAATGTTCTTACTGAAATGTAGGCATATCAAATGTTGTGTTGACCACAACGTGACAGATGCTGTAGACATTGCACAAAGTGTGTTTGTTCTCACATAATTCAACTGCTAAGAAACTTGCTTTGTAAAATGTGTTTTGGAGAAGGCAGTTAAATTCCAGGGTACGGAGGTATATAATCGGAGTCTTTAGGAATGGCAATATATAAGTAATGTCGTGGTCGTCATATGATCAGGTGATATACATATGTGGTGCTGTTCATTTAAATAGGAGACGGTTGCCACTTATCAAGTGTGGCGTCAAGTTATTTTCCCTTCCGGTTACATAAAAAAGTGCTTCTATCTACTTCATATAGTATAACAGTTGCAAGGTATGTATGTAAAAAATCTGTAAATAGTCTTACGAAACTCAGATTGTGTTCAGTTGGATTTGTTGTTCACTGTAGTTTAACTAACAACTACAAACATGAACCAACTTGGCTTACTGCAATCACATTTGTTCCACAAATATTTGTTTCGTAGCCCGGAACCAGCAAACAGTAGTCAGCTTTATTTGCTACCAAGTTACCCCGGCCACCGGCTTCGCATTGTGAGGCTATTACACTATCAAATATACGGGAGCATTCTACATTTTAAAGTCATGACCTGAGAGTAGAAATGTTACTTTGCCTCAAAATATTATTGAATGTAACCTACTTATTAATAAAAAAATATAATGCCATACAAACAAGTTTTAACTAATAAAGGCGTTATTATATATTTTTATTTTATTAAAAAAAAGCTGGTACGAGAAAGGTGAAACAGTTCAGTAATTAAAATTAGTTTATATTATAACGATTTTGTACAAAGTCGATAGCGTGGGTACCTCAGTAGCACCTTGCATCAGCCACCAAGCAGCTTGCTTTATATATGTATATTTTAGATATAAACCAGTTTGAAGGAGAGGCATGATTTGGCTGTTATAAAATCTAAGACTATTCCTACCCTGGTTCTACATAACGAGATTTTTTTACACTAAGTCGACATTTTGCTATGCTTTATAGGATATAGGATGTTACACGACATAATATGACATGTAACATCCTATATGGAATCTATCATCGAATCTATCATATATATCGAATGGTTCCTAGACACAGTACTATATATATTTATGTATTGCCTAATCTTCTGGGTAAATTATCCATTAATGTACCACGAATATCAACAATACACAATCCTCTCTTATCTGTTCCCTTAATGTCATGGAACTATAAGTTATCAGAATTAATTTCTCTGGCGAGCTAGCAACAATTTTAATAAATTATCTAAAACTGTTACTATTTTCTAATAAATATAGACACCATCTTATCTTTAAATAACAATTATTTATTATTGAAGATCATGTATATGTATATATTTGTATAATGTACTCTTGTTAATTAATTTCATATTCTCTGTTCATTTTATAATGTGTTGTTGCTTTTATATGTAGTGATGTATTTTTTTTAGAATTAGTCTGTTGTTATTTGTGAAAGCCTGTCAGTGGCTTAGTATGACGTTTATATCGATTTTATTTAAGTATAGTCAGCCTTGGTTTGCCTTTAATAAATGAAATAAAAATAAATATTTATAACCGTAAGTAATGCTGGATGTGTACTTTCCAAGACCATCGTGGTATTAAAAGAAAAAGTCGTTGTTTTCTTGAGGTACGCCATAAATAACGGATTTCATTCCTTTTGCATACACCCGCCAAAGTGAAATAAACGCGAGGTAATGTCTCTCACTGGCACATTGTTCTTTTGAGTTCATATTTTATTGTTCTGTATACTTAGACAGTTCAATAGCAATACAGTAGTGTTAAATATTATTATTTAAACAGACACTTTATTTATACATTGTACAAAGTTTAAAATGTAGGTCGTTTTTGTTAAACTATGTCACCTATAATCCTACCTGATTACAACGACCTACTTTTTAGACTTTATACAAAGTGTGCGTGGATAAATGAAAATGTAACACAGGGATATTACATATTTGAGGTGGCGCTTTGTTCAATGTATTTTGGTTGAAGACTGAGATAAGACAGTGAAATTACAAGGTACGGAGGCCTTATATCCTAGTCTTCCAGAATGGCAATGTAAGGGTACTACCACGGGTGTCGTATGATAACGTGAAGTCCGTGATACTCTTTTTATAGGCATCGGTTACCACTTACCATCAGATGAGCCATTAGCTTTTTTGTCATTCCAGTAACTTGAAAAAAGTCACATGTGATCAATACGGAAAAATAATACGTAGACATAAACAAAAAAATAGAGTGATGAGTCGATATGAATAGCATCTTTTTTATTACAGTTCATAACATAGGGCAATATGTCCCATTTTTATCGATGTCGATTACTCTATAGTTCAAATTAATATAATGCTTATAATATTGCCGTATATTTAATACAAATGACCGGTAAAATGTTTAAAGAAAGTATTTTTTTGTAAAACTGATTCACTACAGATCAGCTGTGGTCGGTCGAGATCCTCGCGACCACCGAAGCGTGTATGGCCTCATTCAATCACAATACATCTTATTAACGACAAACACATCATTAAGAATGTCTGCTACCACGTTTTATTGGCTGATAATAAACCAGTGAAAGAAAGCAAAATAGGGGTTATTTTTAAACATAATAAAGAAAAATTGCAGCTAGGTATATTATTATATTTTAAAATATTAGATGTATGAAGATTATTAATTGTTATGGAACAATTCACTATGATCAGTAACAATAAAATTACACAGTTAAGTTTCCTAAATAATGAACTTAAATAAAAAAAACATGTGTACACTGGGTACTTGAGTACTGGTTATAATATTTAGTCATTATTAATCACACTGTAGGTTTTTAAGTAGTAAAACAGACGTATACATTCAAAATTAATTTTTTTTTTCATAGATACGCTGCAGTACCATATCATTTGGAGGGGGCCTTTGTTCAGCAGTATATATCTTCCGGGCTGAAATGATAATGAAATAAATAAATAAATAATTTTCACTCGGTTATAACTTGTTAAACAATTCATCCTTCACAATATGAGATTTTAACTGTATTCTGATCAAACACACCCAATGACAGCAAATTGTAAACATACAACATGTAACTTTAATATTAACAAGTACTGTCTGTTGATGTATTTGCAAATAAAAAAATAAATACGATTAAGGCTGATAGCATTTCCTCGAATGCGACTTCAATGTTTAAGGTACACTGATTCATATATATATATTTAAAATAATTAAGCGCATATTGGTATATTTTATCTGCCCTTTATGTATTTTGAGTCGCTGTTAAAATCTTATTGTGTTTGGAACGTGATACGCCGTGCCTTTAAGTAAGTGCTTTTTGTTTATTTTCTTTGCATTATTTGGTGTATTTGATTCAGCTTTAATTTATTGTTGACGGCTTCTTGAATCCGTTTTGATTCGTGCTTATTTTTTTCCATATGAAGCGACTTTTAAATTTTCAGTTTCTCTTCTTGCGTAGGTATAAGATTGCACTGGTAGGATAATCTTTACAGAATTTAAAAATCACACATGTTACTTACAGTAATAGAAGAAGAAGAAGAGGTTATATTTCTAAAACACATGAAGAAAACAATTAAGAAAAAAGTAGGCGAAATAGAGGTATGCAACCAAATTACTTTATACAGTCAGTCACTATTAGTTACATGGCGCAATGTGAAATGTTGTGGTAAAAAAACTATACAACTAAATTTATTTAACCCAAATGTTCAAACCGCACCATTAAAATAATTATTTAATATTAAAACAGCGCTTCAATTACGTAGAAATAAATTAACCTAAATATAAAAGAAAACATAAAAAAATCATATTGAAACGCCATTTTAATGAACTTCCCGCGATTCCTGGCTTTCGTGATAAGGTTTCTTGGAAGCTGCAAAATGTATATTGGTCGGATTCTGGTTTGAAACATCCGCTTTTAAACCTCAATTCCGTCTGCGCATGCCATAAATGCACCACAGACCTTGTGAATATTTTTATTCGATATTTATTCAATTAAAAGTAAATATTTTTTTAATGATCCGCTCTGAAGGTTTTGTAAATTTCGGTTATACAAATGCAGTCACCTCACGTTTCTTATATACAAAGTTCATTGAACAGTTTAATTATTTTTAGCACGATTTTATTTAATCACTTTTATTCAGTTATGTTTTCTTTTAATACAATTTTAAATACTGTAATATTATAAACACGTATTGTGAAATTTGTGAGTTTGTATGTCGTGGAGGATCTCCACAATCAATGTACTTATTTAATACACCTACTGTAATAATAAATGTTATAAATAGATACCTATGCCGGAAACTCAGCAAAGCTGTAATAACTATATATAACTAAAACCTTGTTTTGTTAAAATAATGAATAGAAACACACAGAACATTACAAAATGATCGTATTGAATCCTCAACCATGGGAAACTTAGAACCAACCAAATACTAAACCACCATAATAACACTTTTAATACACCTATGCCGGAAACTCAGCAAAGCTGTAATAACTATATATAACTAAAACCTTGTTTTGTTTAAATAATGAATAGAAACACACAGAACATTACAAAAAGATCGTATTGAATCCTCAACCATGGGAAACTTAGAACCAACCAAATACTAAACCAACATAATAACACTTTTAATACTACCTATATATATTTCATTACCAGATTGCACTATAATGATGTTGTAAAATCATAGTAAGTGTAAATCTAACCATAATAGTGAGCTATTGCTTTATGTACATCAACATACCTACTATACATTAATCTTGATGAACTTTACCGTGGGTTAATATCGCATCTGTACAAATGGAGTTAACATTATTTATTTGCTGTTTCATATATTAATACTTTATTGTGGTGCAATAAAGTATTAATATATGAAACAGCAAATAAATAATGCATTGAAAAATAAAGAATAAAGACAAGTATTTACAAAAGGTCTTATCGGTAATTCAATCGCTTCCAGATAGCCTTTGGTAAGAATGTACTAAGGAAGAATAAAGTGTGTGGTATTAAGTAAATACAATATTAACATTGTTTTAAATTTATTCATAATACATAGCATACACATATTATACTTAGGTAAATAAAATAGAATTCTGCCTACGTTTACAGGAATGAGTTAAGAAATTTATTTATTTATTTTTTTTTTTTAGGAAGATTAACCGTGTAATTTTACATGTTACTTGTCATATTAAGTTATTCTATGCCAATTAATAATCTTAAATAAATAAATTGTAATGTGACTACATATATTTACGTATAAATACGCAGTTATGTTCCCACAGTACGTTATATGTACACAAATTAAACATTATATTACACAAGTAAAGACCCGCGGTTTCACCCGCCGCAACTAGCTCTAACTCGGCTTCGCACGGGTGTGCATACATTTTATATAAATGTTTCCATTGATTCATTCTACCTATTGCTAAAACATTAAAATACTTTGCGTAGTTTAATATATTTAAGCGAACGGACAGCGTAAGCGACTTTATTTTATACTATCTAAAGGTACTTCTTTCTGGTTTAATGTTCATACTGACTTTTTTATTTTTGCTCAGCTTCTAAGGTTTATAGCGTGATATTTAGTCCCTAGATAGGTGATCTGACCTTACTTTACATCCTATGATACTACAATGATGCCCCGCCAATGTATACGTAAACAGGTGCAACATTCCACTATGACTCGCAAAAAAATCCATAAAAACCTTTTCGAAACTGACAAACACTTCAGCTTCACTTCAACTACTAATATACACTATTAGTATAGATTAATTAAATAAACAATTACAAACATATTGTTACATTATGGTGTGCACAGCGTTCGATGACATATGACGTGTACGGTTGATGCAAAGGCGGAATATTGCGTAAGGCATAAGGCAGGCAAGCACGTGCAAACTATCCGACTCGTTAGTAACGTAAACACATTATATGCATTGTTTACATACTGTTTACCGACGGTTACCAATACGAACAATGTATTACATTTTACAATGAAACGTAGGTAGATATTTCATTTAAAAAAATTCATAACGAAGTTACTACCAGATTTTGATACTTTATTTACCAAATAAACAATGATACAATAGCACATGGTTTTATTTGATAGAAGCATTATCTACCAGTCAAACTTTGGGATTAACATTTAGTAATTCATATCATTGTACTAGGGTTTATTAGTTCGTCTTACAAAAACTTAACTTTAATGGTAAGATAAAATTGAAATTTTGTATTTCGTACTTATATCAATGAAAAAAATGTATAACGTTTGTTACTTTATCTTAAAATGTAGGGTTTTATAGGTAATTTCAAAATATTAAATAGAATTGCTAACAATCGTAAAAACTGGTTACGCTTTGTACTCTCAAGAAAATGGTTTTATTTTCTTTTTTACAAATAAGTAAGTTTTGAATTCATTTGGCTATATCTACAGGCTCGCTTCCCGAAATAAGTTATTAATTTGATGTTTGATACGTATGAAAATACCGTAAGCGTATTCAGGAGAATGTTCTGAATTTTACATGGGAATTCTAATAGAGGGTTCTGTCATTCTTCGTTACTTTTCATTAACTATATTTCGCGGCGTTGCTTGTGTGATAAGAAGCGCCTAAAGTGTTATATGTGTACTAAATATCATGTATTTTATAATACAATGTCTCCTTACCATCTATTTAATGACATTTTACGACATAAACATTTATATACAATATAATATCCTACTCATATTTTTTACGTAAATTTTGTAGTTCTGGCTAACTTAGCGACGGAAGTTGAGGCCTAAAACTCATTACCGCTGCACCTTGAGGTTGACTAAGCAGAGTATTTTTTAAGTGTGGGTATCCTATTATAGCATATGTGGTCTCATGCAATCTATTAAATATCAACTTGCGTTTTGAAAATCTTGATTCTTTAGCTACCCCATATTGTGTTTAGAAACGTAAGGATACATCGATACTACAATCCTTGCCTTACATTCTAGAGCTTGCCTAAAATAATTTTGTCTAGGTTTCAGTTCTGTTTTGCAGCTGTGCCGCGTTCACAGAATTTCATATGAATTAATTATTCAAAATCAACGCTTCTGGCGAAAATGTTGCTTTTTTTCGCATGTGACAAGACCGTCCGTGTTAATTACGTGGCGTATCGTAATGCATACATTTGGGGCATGACTAGGGCTGCCAAAAATATTGCTATGTTTTTTTTTTTCAGGAAGATATGTATTTCTAATTAAGTATTTTTACTGCTTACCCAGCGCGTTGTATTTTTTATACAATTTGAAAATCAGAAAAGCAATTCATATAATAAGATTAATTAAATAAAATTAAATTCAATAAATAATTTATAATTAATTATTATTATTCCATGAATAGTTTACTAATATATGTATTTTTTATCCCTGAATAATATTTAAGCAGCAAAATGTATGATTTTATACAGTAGACAACCCTTGTCCAGCCTACATCTGTCTACCGATAACTGACACAACATTATGTTTACAACGAACAAGATATTTCATAGGACTTTAAACTCTATACACATCCACTAATACAATACAAAACAAAACACAGAACTATGCCAGTAACTTGGTCTACACCACCGTTTTCTGGACGTCTATTCGGTGAAGGTTGCCTCTTTTCTCTAGTTACAATTTTCTTAACCCGGTTTCCAAAAGACATTGTAATATATTAATTAATCTCCCAGTTTTGTAATCGTCGCCACAAATTCTTGAAAATTCCGCTAATATTGTATTGAGTCTAAGAAATCCTACATTTCACTAAAATTAGCTGCAGTATCAGTTTCCATGGCCTAGATCTTTGGTAAACAATATTATACAGGCTTTACATAATATTGCGGATTCAAGTATTTTTCTAAAGCGCTCGTATTATAACGTTCCTTATAAATATTGTTATATGTAGATGCTTAGATGTAAAGGGTATATGCCCTTTAAAGGGTATCAAGGCTTACGTATGAATAAGATAGTATTCTTGAGCCTGAAGAAAACATGTGGAAGTTCGAAATCGAATTTCGAACTTCCTTTATGACTAACCCTGTATATATCCAGTCATAATATTTACAATGTATATTATTAATAATGAAGGTACATTTCAAAACTGATTTATAGTAAACTAAACGCCGCCTAGACATATTTTACTTGTACAGAACATTTATTCTCATATAGTATTTGTTCAGAGTTTGTAAATGTTTAATTACATGTATTTATAAATATAATTTCATTATATAAAAATTTCACAAGAGTTTCATACGATGTACTTAAATGTCGCAAACACGGTATGATTTGCCACGTGTTTTTTTTTTAACTTAACACGTGGAAAACGTACAAACCATGTATCTATTGAGAAAGAGGGAGATACTTAGAAATAAATATGTAAAAAAAATGTTCTGCAATCGGTGATGAGATGACGGTGAAGTCATATCGAACACACTAACTTAGTTGTTGATGATAACATTATATGTTTATCTGTTAACTTTGTAAATAATTAAATTGCAAGATTTAAGTTTAAACATTGCAGAGGTGATTATTTAATAAAAAAGATATAGTGAAAACTATGATCGAAAGAACCAGTCTGATTGATTTCACAAAACATGACATGTAAAAGAATGTAAATAATAAGAATAGGATAAAAATCTTATATCCAATCAATCTATTTAAAAATAATTCTGTTTAGTTTCAAGATCATATAGTTACTGATCGTTTGTCTGTTTGTATGACCGCAATAATACAAAAGAACTGCCGACTGACAGACAAGCTTTGACGTATTGATAAAATACAGGATTTCAGTGATTGGATTCTGTCGGGCTCGCTTTGTTATCGAAATGTATTCACGCTATTATATTTTGATAATGTTTTCCTGTATACAGTCTATAGCCATTGTTTATGTCTATGTCTATGATTGAATTACTCTGGAATTCCAATCCAGTATAAAATACTAGATGTTAACCGCAACTTCGTCTGCTTTTTTTGATATGAAATATACCAAATGTCCATCTTTATACAACTAGCTGCGTCCGCGGTTTCACCCGCGTGAAATTTATAGCCTGTGTTATTCTGATGTATAAGCTATGTTATTGTAAAGTTTCATTAAAATCCCTTCAGTAGTTTTTGCGTGAAAGAGCAACAAACGTTCATCCATACTCACAAACTTTTGCGAATATTATTAAGATTAAGATAATTAAATAGGTATTTAATATGTGAAGATAGATATCTTCATACAATTTGTGAAAAGTTAAATATATCGAGAGACACACTTTCACATTCAAAGTTAAAGTCAGAATTGTTTACTTATTTAAGGACACTTAGGCCGTTTATGCATATCCATTTATTAGTATGCTTACAGTCCAGGTCGGCTAGCTACTGTATTTGTGAGCTGGCAAGAAACTTAACTAGTACATTTTTCCTGGTACAGTTTCAATCTTTGAAATAATACAACAAATATTTATGAAATTACTATGAAATATTGCGAGATATTTGACCTAAGTATCGGATATACTCGATACCAGCAAATGCATTCCGTTACCATCGAACTCGTAACCTAGTTGCGCATACGCAGACATCTATTGTTTCGTTCCATTACACGCAACCGACAGCCCAAGGCCGTGGACACCTTTGTGAGCCCGTACTTGTTCGCAATCATCTTTATCATATATACGTTGTATTAAATGCACGATATACATAATGAATTAATTCATAGTCGTATTAAATGATTCTACAGAAAGTTGGCCCTTCAATATTAATAGTTTACGTTTTAGCAAGGTTTACATTACGTAAAACGTAAACTGTGTTAATACTGCTATGATTAGTACGAGCATGATATTGTGGTGGTAGATGGTATTGGTTACGTTATAGATGGTTTTATCAAGTTTAGAATAGGAGAACACAATTTGTCTGTTTCTTGTGTGTCAATTTTTTTTCTGTTCATCTATTCTGATGATTTTTTTAATAGCTGGTGTTTCTTATATGCCTTACACAAATTTGAACAAGATCTGACCTAGTTATTGCGATAACATTAATAATGCAATTAAAGTGGTTTGGTTGATCTGAACACGGTATCATACTCTTCAACCGTTTGCAATAATACCTCTGATATTTTGTTTTGTATCTAATTGCAATGGCAAACACAACTGATGGCTTATCTGAAAGAACACAGATGCTATGCCCCTCTGTACCTTGTAATTACACCGCCTGAATGTGGTTGTTATAATTTTAAAGTACTACGCATATTACTGTGAAGGTTGGTACTGCAAATTTGCAATTAAATTAGTAATATTTGAATTCATTTTATTAAGATTTTTTTAGTTTAGTTATTTATTTTTTTATATAAGTATTGCTAAGTAAACATATGATTTGCTGATTTTTGAATGAGACTTCCTGGCATTTATTCATTAATTTAAATGTATTATATAAATATAAAGTGACGGACTTCTGAGTATATATATATATATACTCGCGGACCCCCTAGTGATCTGTGGACCACAGGTTAAGAAACACTGGTTTAGATCATTTAGTTAGGATATACTTTTGTACATTTCAACTGTTTGTAATAATACCTCGGATATTCTTTACACGTCAGTGTTATCTAATTAATATTTGGCACAAGTGTAGAGTTGTAAGTTACTCGATTACAACTCTTGTCGGTTGACTGAATTTCAGCGTTCGCAAATTGAGTACTCCATCATCTTTCATATTACGACGTAACCGTGACCCAGATAGCATTTTTAAATGACTGTCTTATCTATATCTACGTCTATATATAGATAACTGTCTCTAGTCAAGTCTAGTTATAACTGTTAATTAAAATGTTGACAGTATAATACTCTCTTTAAATTATAATTGACACTAATCTCTGGAAGGATTAAATAATTTGGAAGTTCAAAGGATATATTTATGGAAGGAACATTATCAATGTTCTTACTTTACTGCGACATGTAAAACGTAAATAGAGGTGTTCATATTATTAAAACAGTTTATTGCAATTTAACATTATTTTACAAACAAAAATTAAATATTTTTAAATTGACATAAGAATATTTAAAATAATAACGTAACCTAGAACCTCTACAATACATACTGTAGTAAATTTTACACAAGTAAAATTTGTTGTATAGGTATAGTTATTAAATATATATTGAACATACATAATACATATATATTGTTAAAAAGTCTTTCGGGAAATCTGATGAATTGACCACAAGGGACTAACTGATTTCACTTCATGCTCATAGTAACATCCTCCACTAGTGCGACACAGACGTATCTTCGTCAGATCGAGAAGGAGAAGCATGTCATGATCATCCAATAAAAAAAATTGTGATAACTTGAGGTGTTCTGAATGCTTGATTATAGCCACTGTTGTGTAAAAAATAAGGTTTACCAAACGTGTGGACGATGCATAAGGAAATCAGTATGTTGATTGTAAAGTTGTTTATGACGCGTAACATCCGCTGTGTACGGTTCACTTTGCAAATTATTGTTTTAGAACAATTTTAAGGCCCTGTTTGCGTAAAGGTTGTTAGATCTCTGGTTATACGTAAATTTATACTTTTACACTGTCACGCTGTATGGAAAATTATGTACGCAGTTAGGCTGGTTAATAACATAAGATCTCTTACTTTGCCGCTTCTTCGCTATTGCTAATATTCTTCGATTTACCTAATGTGTAATTAATTTAATTTTTAAAAGATGAGTGCGGAGTAGCGTGATTTTCGTATAACGTACCTTTTGTAAAATGCTGTACATTTTTGAGTAATTTGTTCTATTTATACCTAATGTATACCAATGTTAGAAATAATGGTGAATTATTTTTTGTTATTTTTATTAGTAATGCTATATAGTTCTAACATTTGAATTTTTCTCACCTATAAATATGATTTCTTACTTACTATATATCATACGTAGTAATGCACTACAAGCTACAATTTGCCGCCTGTAAACTATAGTATACAGAAGTATGATGTTCCTGATCACGTTGTGTACTAAAATATCCATGCTCCCGTGACGTCACTCTCCATCAATCACAGGTTTCCTGTGGTCGTTAGACGTGACACTTGGACTATTGGTGACCTATTCAAGTGTTCGAAACAACTGAGAACTTTCCAAAGCTGATGCCACCAATTTGAATCTTAATTCAATAACCTTAAGGGTTTTTGAAACGTTTCACTAGTTGTCGAAGGTTTATTACTAGGTAATGAACAGACTGTCATAACATATTACGTTCGTGATGGTGTGATTGGGTCATTAGACGATCCACATAATATAGCCGTGTAATGAGTTATGAGAAATTTAACGCGATACATGTTAGTAACGTGATACTACCGTACTATCACGGTACACTACCGTAGTATCAGGGTACTAACATGTATCGGTACTGATAGTACTGTACAAATAAAGTACTTTAGGTCTAGCGTAGAATAATGATTAATACATTTTTTTATTACATATGGAAAATCAAAGTCACTTGCTGGCAATAACGTTTTAAAAGTAGCCTATCATTAATGGTTATTTTCTCTGGAATCTTAACTTTAAATAAATTATTAAAAAAATAACATATTTTTTAGTAATATCAATACGAATATTTTCGAGAAGCTTTGAGTAAAGTCGTCTTTATGGTTATTCCATGCTAGATGTAACTGTTATTAGGCAGATATTGTATATGAATATTTTACTACTTTGAAAAAAGGAGATTCTTAATTCGACTGTATTTTTTGTTACAAGATACTGTGGCCAATCTACGTCGATTTTTTATTTTTACTGAACTGGTTATTACTGTGTTGGTTTCATAATAATTTCTCATCGTTCATGTAGGTTTTATTATAGAACGAAATGTTTTTAATTTTTCATGTACAGAATTTGTCAATTCTTAGAAACTAAGTCGTCTTTCGGTACGGCGTTTACAAGCTAATTAGAATCTTAGGAACTTTGCCAAAAATAAGAAAATATAGCTATCCGTCATCAGTGGCACCCTCAATATTTGTATAATTGAAGTCAACTTTGCCGACTTCAATTCACAAATTTTCAATTCACGAAAACGCGTGTATTTACACGCGTTTTCGATCCCGATAAATTTCGATCGAATCCCAAAAACATTTCAATTCTACGACACGTTACGAGATCATCTCCAGTTCTGTTCTCAATTTTGATTCTGTTATAATAATAATGAATTGTTAAAAACTGTCTATTCTTTTGAATAGATAATAACAACGCGGACCCGGCTACGCGTTGGTGTGCCTAAGGTTCTTGAATAAAATAATATTGCTATTGCGACTATAAATTGAGATACTATTCTATCTTTTAAGTTGGATCAAATTGCACACAATATACAAATCAAATTTGCAATCAGTTCAGTAGTTTAGGAGTCCATCGTGAACAAATAACATGACACGTAATTTTTATATATAAAGTTAAATAATAAATAAAATAAATGATAAATCTTGTAGTGAAAGATTTATAAAATAACTCTTTTCGTAACTTACTGTGACTTGCTACTTTGTACGTTACAATTACGATAAAATATAGTTCGTTTTATATATAAGACATAGTTCACTCATGTACGAAGTTATATTCAAATTTCTTAAGCCATTTAGGTTTATTCAGGAAGAAGCCTACAAACATCTATTAAAATATCCGTTCAGTATTTAAGCTTGATCGAGTGAAATAAATAAAAATATCTTTTTAAAATTATTACATTCAGTTTGCACGTAAAAACATCATCGATCTTAGTAGTTATTATACTACTACTTTCAAAATATATATTCCATTTTTGACGAGATGGAGTCTCCTCTCCTTCTCGTCAAAAATGGAGGAATTTCCCTACCATGATGGCCAATTCAATATAGTGTTATTTCTAGTTCCACTCTGTATTTGTTTTGTTTCCCAAGTAATCTCTTACAACATCCTAAAGATAAAGTGCAGTGACACATTGTACCTATTCTTATGATCACACTACATGTTTACTACAGGTTAAATAATACTTGTAGTTTATACCACTGGTCTTTTCACTTTATTATCCATACACGTTCTTATTAAACCCCAACCATAGTCTCCACTTCTCTGCATGACACATCCATACCAAGACAATCGATTACTTTGTAACTTCTTTGTTATTGTACACATGTATATACATAAAAGCTATATGTATTTTAGCAGACCTGTCTAGCGTAAGCCGCACCATAAAAACATTGTTCATGTAATTTACACTGATGACACGATTTTGATGCAGAAATCATCATGTCAACAGTGTCTCAGACTTCGAGTCATCGCCATTTATTGGGCCTTGGCCAATAACGCCCGTGTTTCTCTGAATTCAGGGGTTTGACTTAGTAGAGTGTTTTCTGTAGAAAAACGTCTAATTTGTACGATATAAATTTGAATAGTTCGTTGACACTCAAAGGAGGTAAAGACGATTCCTGTTACAAAAGTTTTCTTTGCCAAAAGGATATAAATTATACGGGAAACTACTATTTCAGTTATTTGATCATTCTAATGTAAATGTTTGCAATGTCACTACAACATTACGACGATTACGATTATTATTGTTTGTTATGAATAACGAAAGACTAAGTGTGTTGTATATGTTCTATAGTTTAGGAGCAGACATAACTATGTAATATGGCGTTGTTGTATTGTATATATAAAAGAAACTGATTCACCTGACGGTAAGTGGCATTCGACGCCTATTTATATGGACAAAACCACGAACAACGCTTCATGAAACTGCCATAGTATCACTTATGCGTTGCTATTCAGGAGAACTAAAATTTCATGCCCACGTACATTGTAATCTCGACCTTTAACCAAATAAAGTTTACAAGTAAACTGCTTGGCGACTGATATAGGTGACACAGAGGTACCCAAAGTGACGACTTTTACAAAGACTACCACGAGAATATGTGCGTATTAATGTACATTAATCAATTTTTCACTGAATTAACTTCTCAACAGTTCTTAACAATGCTATCCATAATGCTTCATAAACACCATACAGTTTAACTAAGACAATGGGCTATCGGCGCACCTGCGTCACCACACGGTATATGTGTTACCGCCGTTACCTTTACATGTTTATAACAATAGTGATCTACAGTGATTTATCGTACTTCCTAGAAGACATTAATATTATAGGAAATATACAGTTTTTAAATAAAGAATGACAACTGTGTAGGTTTATGTCATACAAGCGACTCATCTCGCTTCATGAGTAAAATTATTTTAATTTCTCGGCTGGTTCTATACATGCATGTATTATACATATAAACCTTCCTCTTGAATTATTATCGCTGAAAACTATGTTAAAATCCGTTGCGTAGTTTAAAAGATCTAAGTATGCAGTTAGTGAAAGTAAAACGTTTTTCTTGTACTATGTACAAATATATAAACTCAAACTGAAAAATATTTATTAACATAGAATCTTACGGCCTCTTGTGCACGTCATATTTTTTATCCCTACCGTCAAGTTCGTGAGTATTCAATGTCAAAAAAGTTAAGAGCACACGGACGAAGCCTGGACGGGCCAATAGTAATATACTTAATAAAACTTGACTTGTTCCCATTCAGATCACGTAGGCCAACGAACGCCACTTCCCTCTAATAATCATATGTAGTAATATAAAACGATGTCCATGTGTTGAAGAAGCAAGCTTACAATGAATCACCAGCCTTGTTCATCCTCAGAATATAAGTAGAGGCGATTAAGGGAACGAAGCAAAAAGTTTCGTCCGGTGAAAGGCCAATAAAATTAGAATAGTTCGAAAAAATCGCATCGTTGCAAGAATAAGATATAAAAGAGAATGGAAATTATTTTAGGAATGTAGGTGTTTTTATTTAAGAAAATGATTACTCTATTCAATTCTTACGTACAAGGCGATATGAATGTTATCAATGTGAAAATGTTACCGTTTTACGATTAACCGTCTGTACGAATCTTAATTAAATTTGATGAATTTTTAATATATCACAAGCACGGACATAGACTTTTTTCTATCTTAAAACCAGAAATATTGTATGTATTGGCTACATATAAATAATATAATAAAAAACTGATCATGCTGAAAGAAATCGATTTAAAAAGCCCACACCGCTCTATTTTCGTTATTAAAATGTAAACAACACTAAAACAATATTGAAAGATAAATATAAGCCTATTGCAGATTACGCCACTGTTTTATAGCTACCATATTGCTTATTCGCTTCTATTATATTTTTTATACCGTTGCAATATTGCTATTATTACAAACTGCCTTTTCGGAAACACACACTACATTGCTTTTTCGGTCTAAGCCTGAAGTTTATATTTATAATTTATAACTCTATTGTTATAGAAACACTGACAAGTCAAATTAATCTAGGCAAATACGGTATTTTGACCTCCTTCCATGTTAATTTCACATCAATTTCGCTGTGCATATTAACAAAATATACACAGCGAAATGTAAACTTATCATCAAATATTTTAATAGAGTAATCCAACTCAAATAATAGATTAATAATTGTTAATATTATTTTAAAATTTAAAGAACTTAGGGTTATTACTACTTTTTTAAACTATTACTAAGATATTAGAAGGCATAAAAAATATTCAAATAGGAAAAGACGATTTGAGTTTACTACGGCAACAAACTAAATATTTAAAAATCAACAACAATGATTTTTACTTATTTTATAGATTTGTTGCATGATTATTAATAGAAGGCGTAGATATCTCTAGTAAAATATAGTATAAACACTTATAATCTGTCAATTTATCAGTTCGCAGTACGTTGTATAAAATAAATATACAAAGTTTATGATTTATGAAATTGCGTTTTGGGCGTTCCCTTAAATATTTATACATCAGCTGGTACAATATTAACAGAGAAATGAAATATAATGCCACCACCACCAACAGAACTGAATGTGTAATGAAGTAGCGGGCTATCCGTAGAAATCGATGGCTATCAATGGAAATAAACTCACGTGAGAGTTCGATTGGAAATAGCTCACGATACTTCATATAGAATAGTGGGTATACAACAGGATGACAAATATTTTTATACCTCGAGATGCACAGTTATACTAAATAAATATATAATTAATACTACAGCAAATAATTTACTAAGATTTGATGACAGAAGTAACTAGTGTAGTAAAGTAAAGTGATGAAAAAAGTAAAGAATTACTGCCTTGTTTCTCTTACTTTATAATAAAGTAAATTAGGTATATACAATGTATACTTTACACATAAAGTATTACTTTATATGGGGTATGCAAACACTATAATTAGGTTAATAATATTTGACTGATCTGTTAACTTGAACATAAAGAAGTGAAAAATTCGGATTAGATTTAGGATTGTACTAAAATATTGTTAGATGCTTTTGATAAAGTTAATGTATGTCTGACATATGCTCCATACTCCGTAGTACTCCGTACTCCATAGTATTATATATATTGTTATATTAATGTAATTTTTCTCTCCATTCTCAGGTGATAGACTTCGGTAGCTCGTGCTACGAGACCCAGCGGGTGTACACTTACATCCAGTCGAGGTTCTACAGGGCGCCAGAAGTGATGATGGGCGCGAGGTACGGCATGCCCATAGACATGTGGTCTTTGGGCTGCATACTGGCGGAACTCCTTACAGGTAAGCTCATTTTTGTTTAATTGTAATTGGTATAGCTAAAATACAAAATACAAATACAAAAATGCTGAAGGTAAGTAAGTGATAACCAACGGATATATACATGACCAGCACTATAGACATAACGTAATCATGTATTGCCTGTTATAATTGCCATTCCGAAGGACTAAGATGTCATGCCTCGTATCCAGTATTTTTTCTATATTTAGAATCTCACCCCTCAACACAAACACAGCTTATTGTTCCCTCCTGAACTTCGACCTGTTTTTAGCTGAAATAGACCTTAACAATTTGTGTTCGTCCACTCATTGCACTGCCAAACTATTTAGAATATTCAGAGCATCTGCTATTGGTTGGGCGTTTGGACTGCTAGAATTAGGTACTAAATTTAAAATGCAGAATTGAGAAGTGGTAACAAGCGGCCAGCAAGCAGTCCTGTCAAAGAGGCCGTAACTATACCTACTATTATTTAAATTCCAGAAAGTAGCCGCGGGTTACTTAAATGTTGCTACAATATCCCACTGGATTATGTTTAAAGCTACGTGATGCAATATGTGGTGGATAATATTGTATATATTATGTTTGTATGTCGGTTCTTTATGTACAGAAAGCTATTGCATCTACTCTATAACTATGTAAAATAAATCGATCCAAAAAAGAGTAAAATAAAATCGTATATTTTTCTTATGTCACAAAATTAACAAGTCAAATTTATACAATAGTCTTTAAAGGTAAAAAAAAGAGGTTTTTAAGTGGCCAAAATACACTACCAAGTCCACAATACTATATATAATATTATTAATTATTATAATTTAAAAAAGTTCTTGTGATCATAACTTATCAATTCTTGGGTTTGTCAACAAGTATTTTATATTATTATAGTTATGTTATTCTTTAAATATCTGAATTCGTAATATTGACGCTAAGATTGACTGTTCCCATTTCAGGATATCCGTTACTACCTGGAGAAGACGAGGCGGACCAGATGGCATGCATCATTGAGCTGTTAGGTTTGCCACCACTAAAGCTCATCGAGCAGGGCAAACGGTCTAAGAACTTCATCAGTAGTAAAGGCCACCCGCGATACTGCACTGCCACCATAATGCCAGACGGGAACACTGTACTCAGTGGAGGTAAGTACTGTTTTTTTTTAATGGACGAATATGAAATGGTGTTTCCTCCGCCGTTACCGGTGTACGCTAGAATGACACTAGAGTGAAGGATTATGTAATGAGCATTAATTCAGGTTAGTCGATCGTGAAGGGATTCTGTAGGAATGTACCACGATGGTTTCAAGACTATACGTCGTCCTGATAGATAAGGTAGTATAGTTTGTTTCCAACAGCTAGCAAAGAAATAGGGAACAATGTTATATTTAGAGTTAATAATATCTAATTCTGAGATATAAACATCATAATAGTCTGTAAAAATAGTCTACTCGAAGTACTAATAGGACGCATTCGATGTCGCTGATATCAGCTAGTAATTCTATAAATAAAAGAACGACTATTTACATTTTCACATATTTATTCCAATGTGATTGATGCAACGTACAAATGCTAACATTCTGAATCACGAATACCAGACTCCTACTACATCACTACGTTACGCATCTTGACATTTTTCGTCACTAACGGTATAATGAGTCGATGACGCGTGACTCAACGGTTTAATCAGGTTGTGATTTAAAGAAGTGAGTGGGACATTGAGATCTGTTTACATAGGACAACTGGCCTGTAACTCTAATACGTTAATATGAATCGTAATGCAAATAATCTTGTTTCAAATAAATGTGGAAATTGTTCAAATGGGAATATACTACCATTCGTATGACTGAGATTAGGTTGTTGATTTTGAAATTAGGTTCGTTCTAACAATAGAATCAATTTTAAAGTAAAATTTCATTAAGATGTATTCAACTGTTTATCCGTGATATGTTAAATATCACTTTCGTATTTATAATATTAGTTAGAAGGTGATATTATAATTTATGAAATATCTTTGTATATATTGTTGTAAAATCAGTGGTCTATGGTAGTGGTTCTAGTGGTTCTATCTAATGCAAACCAAAGCCTTGAATTTCTAAAAACTGGACAGGATTTACAACGAGAAAATAAATTTGATTTATATTTTTCGAATATAAATGAGGTTTTTTATACAATCCGTATCCAAACTCGCAATTTATAATGTTGTCTACTCGCTGAAACTTTTACTTTGTATAAATATTAATGTAACATTAATCAACTGTACATTTAATTACGGATAAAATTTAGAATCCCATTAGCCTTCTATCTCCATGTCTTTCACTTGTGAAACCACAGAAGCTGCGAAACATTTGCTGATTAATTAGGTAGCCCAGTGTTTTTCAATCTGTGTGTTGAAGTTGACTCTATGACGACCGCGAAGCCTATCAAGGGGGTCACGGGTAATATAGAAATACAATTCCACGCCTCTCCGCGGTGCCCGACAAACTTACTTAGTCTCGCTATATCAGGTCGATGTCAACTTAAGATGTTAAATCATATTCGGATGTGTGTGTCCTATGGTGGGCGGAGGCAGAGGAATTTGTCAGAATTATCACTATGCATCGTCCAGAGGAGGCCCCGCACACACAGCGTACTGCCGTCCGTAGAAATCGCGATTCGAAGCATTTAGGCGGAAAAGAGGAATACGAATGGGACATTTAACTTGTAGGAGTCCTGTCAGTCGCTCATCTAGATTGTCCCCCGCAGCAAACAAGGCGTATATAATACATTTTTCTATCCCTAAAGAGAGCCAAATACTAAATGGTAACTTATTCATAAAGGTTGAACAGCACTGAGTGTAGGCCATGTTTAAACGCGCTCTCAGCTTTCGGGGGCGTTAATGCGGGAAGCACATGTAATCAACGTGCATGCATGCATTTCGCTGAATATGGATGAAGTAAACGAATCTTATTAGCATATAGATGGGGAGGTTCTAGCTGCTTATACCTACCGTTAGGATGCAATCTCGAGAGAGAATTTTTATAATCGTTGCTTCACTTATCTTTATTGAAATAGTTATTGTCTCTTTTTGCTGAGCATATTTTGTTCATTACATATAATTAGATAAGATAGTTTGTTTTGGGAATCCTTTGTGTATGTTACAAATTCAACGTAGGTTCATTCAAAAAAACATTTCAATGTTTTTTTTTAGGTAGCATTGTGTGCATTCATTTAATAGAGTAGGTATGATTTTAGTATTCATTCTAGTAAATATTAATGTCAGTCGTCCTAGTTTAAGGTATATTATCATTACAAATAGTATTCATTTAAATAAATACATTTATTCATATACAGTTTTTACAGTATGTATGAATAGTAAGTAAAAGTATTTATTTCTATTTTATGTAACTCTCGAATAAACATTTACTGCTTGCACTTGTGCGAACTTGTATAGTACAATAAACTTTCAGTATGTGACGTCGAATGGAGAAACTTGTCTGTAATTCTGCTAGTATCATATAAAATAATATATCTTGTATTCCTTATTAAAAAATCACAGTCAAGTATGTTTTTAATTTTTTTACAGACTTGTAGGTCAATGCACTGCTTTTACAAAACTGATTACAGCTTTAATGCTATTAAGTTTTAATGAAACAATAAAGTTTAGCGCCACTTACGCCATTCGCTGTGAATGGGCCCTAAAGCTGATATTGTTGGGGGACTGCCAAATGATGATGTTCAGATAATACCATGTTGTTTGTACGTCTGTCTGGGTGTTGTATTACCGGTTAGTTATTTCACGAGACATCCAATCTAATCGTACTATGTTAGTTTTCTTAACCTGGTTTATTGATTTCTGTGATTCCAATATTTTTAGCGTTAATTGACTTGTTTACCTTAAATCATTCGATTACATTATTTCCCCTAGTTTTGTATATGATTTCAAATAATTAGTGTGCCAATTTTCATCTAAACAGAAATGTAGGAAACAGATAAGGCAAATACTATTTGACATCACGTTACAATTTGCGCATTTATTATTTATTTATATTTACGCGAGGAATAAAGCGGAGTGACAATAAATATGTGCAAAAGCAAGTGTCAGCTAGTCATAATATACTACTATTTACTGACCATACTAGGGCTCACTGTATTAGAACTATTACTATTTTATATTTTACATACAAATAACTATATCCGTATTGAATGTTATCTAATGATTAATTGTATTAATTTGCAGGCATGTCGAGGAGAGGTAAACCACGCGGTCCGCCCGGGACCAAGAGTTTCGTCACAGCCCTAAAGGGATGTCAAGACAAATTTTTCATTGATTTTATTAGAAGGTGAGCATTTATTTCCTTTAACTATGATATCTATTATATTGATAAAGCGGGTCAAGCTGAAAACTAAATTACAGAATAGAAATGTAATATGTAAAATGAACTAACAACATCTACTACTAAAACAACTACTACAAAAGTTGCCTGTAAAAATCGCTACTTAGCGATAACACCGCCCATTGTTAACTCTGTTATAATTATGACTTTGCATTTTTATTTTAACATTTGTTTAAAAAAAAAGCAAATTCTTGCGTTGTTTTTAAACAGCAAATTGTTCGTTTGCTTTACAAATGAATAGTAGTATAATAAATACAGTCAAAGGTGCTTATATTAAATTACATTAATATCGGTCAATAATTTAAATAATAGTAGTGTTAATCAAACATCGTATAACTCAGGTGCCTACATTGGGACCCTGAGTTGCGGCTGACGCCGATGGCGGCGCTGCGGCACGCGTGGCTGCGGCGCCGCCTGCCGCGGCCACCGCACGACGAGGACGCGCCGCCAGCGCTCAACCACAACCACGTTAGTATAGCGCACCAGGTCAAACGCCTCGCCCAGACTAAGTGCACAGACAAATAGGTTTGTTTATATCGCTTCTTATGTTCTTTTTCTAACGCAGATGCTTGTAAATTGTAAACATAGTAGAAATGGGCCACATTCTGTTAATTAATCTAATAGTATCTAAAATGATCTTGGGTGTCTATAATTCTATCGTGTGGCAGGTAGAGAATATACTAAGACTCGTAATGTGGGTGTAAGTTTAAGCGAAATCCAATCTGCTGACCCAAAGATTTGCCTACTTTTTAGCCCCACATTTTCACTAAAATACTTAATGATTAAGTATTCCTTTAAATAATATCGAGGAAATATTTCATAAGGTGAATATTTCACTATAACCAGTTCAAATATTTTCCGGCGAAATACTATAAAAATATTCTTGGGGCATTATAAAATCATTCAAAAATTCGTTGTAAATTGTTTATGCATTACTATAGTAATACATTATAATTTACTGTGTATTATATATGAAATTGTTTTTAGATCAAATACTAATATAAAGCCATTAGATCAAATATAAAGCCGAATCATAAGAATATAAGGCTTATTATAAAAATATTTTTATGCACACACAATTGCAGGACATAACACAGATGAAATAAAAATTACCCATACCTATGAAAGAAAAAAAACTGTTAAAAGAATATACAACTAAGTAGAATTTATTAATATAAAAGTTAAAATTATAATATATAACATTCGAGGACTAACTACTACATGATCATGAGATAGTTAAACAAAAGAAATT
This sequence comes from Achroia grisella, assembly GCF_030625045.1. Lineage (NCBI taxonomy): Eukaryota > Metazoa > Arthropoda > Insecta > Lepidoptera > Pyralidae > Achroia > Achroia grisella. Next base: position 1,516,160 of record NW_026712590.1, read on the forward strand.
GTAATTATGGTGTAAAGAGTGTGGTGTAGAGTTCTATACAAATTAGCAGAATTGTGGCCCCATTAATAAGTGCCAAGTCTAAACGATTGTAGCAACACAGATATCGCATTATTAGTAGTTTTAATAAATTTTTATATCTATATTTTTAATTGTACTGGTGCTTATTTCATATTGACTTTATTTATATTTAATATATCATGTAATTATTAATTTAAAAATAAATTTAACGTATTTACATCATAATAACAAATTCATATCACCAAAATTCACCAGAATCATATTTATTTATCCATTTTTTATTGTGTTCATTTATTTAGCCTTACTGTATTTATAATGATTTTTATTCTAGTAAATTTCATGTTGAATACATTTTTTATTAGTAATCATTACATTTAAAATAATTGAGTTAAAAGTGTTCGCTTTTCTCAGTTATAAATAAGAAACATCTACCTGAAACTTTTTATGTTACAAACCAAATTTATTATCTGTGATTTAGCCTTTTAGCCATAATTCGGTTTACAAGCATCTGTCACAATTACTATAAGTTGCTCTATTATTTAACACTAGCTTTGATATATTATTTATTTCATGTGCATTGTAAATAAATAGTATGACATTGCGAATTTGCAGTTTTGTTCTAATTTTAATTTATTGCTAACATTATTTGTATGCTTAGTGAGAGTCCGCAACGATCAAATGTAATAAAACAAATTATTAAATACAAATCTTATTATATTATTACAAGAAAGTTTGAGAATATGGATGGATGGATGTATTTTACTCTTTCACGGTAAAACTACAGATCGGATTTTAATGAAACTTTACAGTAATATATGTACCTAATTATTAAACTTCTCTGCTTATTAAAGTATTAAAAATAAACCGCAAGCATGTTTAATACTAGATGTATTAAATGTATTAGACAGAGAGCTAAATGAGTTTCTTCATCAGAATAACACATAGACTATAATGTAAACAGATATTACGTGAATTGGGCGAAATTAGTGCTAAATATGAAGTAAGTGTGATGCAGACAAGTTGTGTGCCATTTGTATAGTATATTGTATTTGTGAGTGAACGTACGTTTTAATTTGTTTTATTGGAATTTGTTCTGCGGACACAGCTTTAAGGACTATCATACGGATTAAGAGTGTGCTGCTTTTAGCAACTGTCTACTTAATATTGTTACGAATTATTATAAACCTTAGTATCTCTATATAAGTGTGGATTAAGTTTTTTGTCATGTCTCAAAATTTCTTATTAATAAGTGTTTGAATTCTTTTATTTTAATGTAGGTATGATATTAGTTTAAAGATTTAATTTATAAATTTTTAATAGTAATTAATATTTATTCGTAATGTGGATCTTTATTTATATATTTACATGCCAGCTTCAGGGTATGCAGACAGGGTTGGGTACTCCTATACTTTCATAAAACCTATTACTAATTTCGCCTACTTTCAAATTCTTATTTTTCACTTCAATTATGGAAACTCGTCTATACTCCATGAGACTGTATATGATGTATCTCATTATGATAGTTTACGTCTCCACGTAGTTATATTCTCTAAATGCCCCAACCAGTGTAACGTGCACTTCGACATTTTCTCTCTCTCTCTCTCTCTCTCTCTCTCTCTCTCTCTCTCTAATATGTATTCGTATCTAAAACGTTAATCTATTCATATAATAAAAAAATAACCGATTACTGTATTTATGTATATTGTTGGGTGACGTATTCGTATTAAAACCCAAAACAAATATTTTTGAAATGTCTGTCTGTACCTTTATGCGCGATCTCAGAATACTAGGGTATGCTTACAAGTTAGTATTTGTTTGCAATCGGTTTACAAACAAAAATAATTTACGGGTACGAATATTTAGTGCCAGTGGGGTCTGCGAATTATTGAAATAAATATTATTTCTTATCTGTTATACTAAGAATTTCTTCCCTATTATCATACCTTCCCATCATTACCTTATGGAAGCATGCTTTAGGTGGTTTTTATGACAAATAAATGGCCTTCTCTTTATTCTCTTTTTTCTATTATCTTCCTTTTTCTCTATTTCTATCAAAAATCATGGATCAACTAATGCCAGGAACTTTTCATTTGTCATTTATTTGATTGAATGTTATTGGTGGAAATTAATACATAAGTGTAGTTGTCATATTATATTATTGTTCAATGCTTATAAAATGTACAATATAAATATGGATAAAATAACCTAACATTGTAATTCAGTATTATATAATTTTTAAAGTTTTGTATTATAATACATTATATGACTTCATGCCAGATGTTTTATAAGGTAAGCAGAGAGAACTCAATGTCATATCTCCTTACTTTGTTATTTTGGATTATTCCTCAATTATAACTCGACTCATGCATGCATCCAGTCTTATATTATTTTTTTAAGACAATAAATCATAAAATGTACATATCAAAAATGACGCAAATTGTTTGATATTTAAATTTCATGTTTTAATACAAATATTGAAATATTACGTCAGAAAATTTAGACCTCTCCCACCAGTGGGAGGATTCTAGATTTCATTTTTTTTTTACTATTGTATTAGATCACGCGTTAAGAAGTCGATAAAGTGTGACATATGTGTGTTCATATGTCAAACAAAATCATACGTTAAGGGGTTGATCACTGTATCGACCCCTTAACGTATGATTTCGTTTATAGTTTACCCCAATTTACATTTTCTTTAGTAAATTAACGTCAAGTTGTTAATGTACAAAAGAAAATGTATGTAATAGTGTATAGTATAGTATTATATTAAAAAAAATACATGTTGAGTTTAATTTACCTAAAGTATTCAAATCTGACCCGTATTTATTTCTAATCTGTAGTTTAGAATATTCAAGAAAAATTCAAGAGTACTACTTGTTTACGAATTTATTATTATGCTATCGATAGTGTTTACTCCTGTAGATATTAACTTCTAGATTGTACTGTACTCTTAGACAATTACATTTATATTTTTAATTTGATGACGGAATGGTGGTCTTGTTTACGCTGTGTACGCAAGTGATTAGTGAGGCAGTTAGGCTATCTTGATAAATTCACATAGAATGAACCTGAGCAAATACAGATGCAGTGTGGGACGGACTTCAACGGATAACGGGACCACTATTCCCTTTTACTGGCTCTCTCATCTCCCCAAGTACTTACATTCTATTTAGTATGTTGTAATATAGGGTGTTACCAGCGATGGTGTGAGCATGTGGGCGGTTTGGTTGCAGACGAGCAGTTCGGGCGGAGCGGGGGCGGCGGCGTCGTGCGCGGCGGCGGTGGGCGCGGGCGTGGGCGGGGGGGTCGCCGCGGCGGCCGCCGGCGCCCGCGGTGGCTCCCTGCGGACGCCCCTCGCCCGCACTCCCGTCACCTTTAATGCCTCCCACGTCGCCAGTTAGTACACACTACTATACTTCCAAATAATGACGTGACAGCAACCTTCTAAGTTTCTATAAAGGGCTCTTTAAAATGGCAGAAGACTTTGGAAATGTTTTATGTCCAGCAGAGGATAGTAACAAGCTGATATTGACGATAGTGCGAACTGGCTGTTGTATTAAACGAGTCTGTTTTTTCTGGCTGACCTTACATAGGCGTGCTAGGTAGGCCTCGGTCAGGCTGATTTCCGAACTATAGTGCCCTATATTTAATATAATAAATACTACTACTGAACTCTAATGAAATATAATATTATCCGAACTGATTCAGTCGTCGACAGTCAACACTAACAAACTCCATTGCCATTTCTAAGAAATATGCTTAACAATATACGACTTTTTCGCAAAATCTAATCTCGGATAGAAATCTATCAACTGCAATGTATATTTTGGCACAAAATGTTTATGTAGCTGTTATATGCTTGAATTCCAGAAGCGAAACTACAAGCGGCGTTGTCTGAGGAGAGCGGGTCGTCGGGCGCGGTGAGCGGAGTGAGCTGCGTGAGCGGCGCGAGCGGCGCGGGCGGCGCGAGCGGCGCCAGCGGGGCGGGCGGCGCGGGGGGCGCGGGGGGCGCGGGCTGCGGCGCGCGGTACTGGCCGCCCGGCAAGCTGCCGCACCTGCCCGCGCCCTCCTAGCGCCCGCCCTCCGCTCGCCGCCTAGCCAAGGTACGAGTTCGCTGCGTATACACTCTCCCAGTTACTAAGTCACGCGAGCATTCTGCTCGTAACTCTATAACCATCTATAGACTGTTTTAATGTATTTAGCAACTTTTTTTTTAAACTTAACAAGCATTTTATAACTTATTGGTTTTTACTACAAGTGCTATGTCTGCAACTGTAGGTCTGAAATTAAAGTGGACGATAAACCAGCAGAACTGTTTATAAATTATTCGTCAATAAAAATTCTGCCGTCCACTACATTTATTTAATATTCACATTTTGTATACAATTTCTGTTTAAGTCGCAAATGTGCCAATGGTATACGATGGCTTGACATCATTGAACAATGGACACGATGAAGTCAGATCAGTTAGCTCAATGTTTCGAATTTACGAGAAATCCGGGGATTTCCATTGCCAACAATGAGGCCACTAAACCCCAATACTGAGAACGTATTTTCCCATCGCTAACATGAGAGCTATAGGTAACAGTAAAGTAACATGTAGCCGTGTGTGTTGGCAGGTGTCGTCGCTGGAGGCGCCTCGACGCGCGACCGCGGCGGCGGGCGGCGCGGGCGCGCGGCTCGAGCTGGAGCGGCGCAGCCTCGACCTGGAGCGCGAGCTGCGGCCCGGCCGCCACTCGGACGCCTCGCTCGACGACCGCCACCACCTCGTCTGATACCGCTCGCCTCCGCCCGTCGCCGCCCGCACTCGCCGGACTCTGGGAAGCCGGCCCTCGATTCGCGAACCTCCGCTCGACCCAATTGTGGCGTCCGCGTTCTCTCTCTGTCCCCAGAACGTCGTACATGAGAGTAAATGTAGGTCCGCACCGACCGAATCCAACGAGACCGACGCTCGAAAAACCAAGAATTGCAGTTGGTCATTCTGTTTTTGATTCGTTGGCTTTTGTCGTTGCGGACGCGACTTTAGACGCACGCTCCTCATGTTCCTATGTAGGTATGTTGTATCTATGCGGCGGCGACCACCGTCGTCCCCGACGAGCGTCCAACCTAGTGCGTAGAGGCAAAATTGATCTCAGTAATAAAATAAAGACTATGAATAAGTATAAAGGACATCTAGTGGAATTGTGCGAGTAATAACGTGTTTTACTGTTTTCTATGTATTATACATATAACGTAAACGTAAGGACGTACGATGTCGGATGTGTCGGTGTTAGTGCCTACTAAGTCTGGTTTAGAATTAGGAACCTCGACCACTATTAAGGGAACTCTTTGATCATTTTACCGAAACGACATGTAAGCTTCCGAGAGTTGAATTTTTTTCGCTCACGCTTCGCTGTGAAGTGTTCAGTATGAATTCGTAGAATCTTGCAGCGTATTACACAAGATTTTAACTGAATTTTTTTGTACGCCATGCCAAAATTGGAATGACGAGCAGTGCACTGGTCGACGCCATACGAAGTCGATATATAATTATAGACCTTAAGTTGATGCGTATAATGTTTATAGTTTAACGATGCCAATGTTATATATGTTATAGGTGTACTAGTGCGCTGCGACGTCCCATGACACTCGCCTCGGGACTTACAAAGTCCCGAGACGGTGTCACAGTTCAGGAGCGATAATTTTTTTTATAATAAAAAAAATATATATAGAAAATTCCCTCTCGAAGCCGTAGATTAAGCGAAACTCTTATTGTGTGTGACTAAATAACATAACAATTTTCTACAAAATCCGTTTTTTTTTGTAATTAATTTTGTAATTTGACTAAGTTCAATCTCGTGTTATAATTTACTTTCTCAAGTGATATAGACATTGTATTAGTAACGAAATGGTGACCTTATACTCGGAATTATTAAAGGATATAAGGGTAGTTAGTTACAAGGCCTTTGCTAATTTTAAGAGCTACGCTATGCTATTTTTATTTCAGTGAATAATAGCATAGTAGATGTTGTGGTGCCTCATATATTTGGTTGGTGAAACTATATTTTGTTTGTATATGCGCTTTACTTATGTAGAGGGTACATCGAGTACATATATAATTGCCCATTGCCATACAATATGGAGCTACATGATTAGTATTTTCATTTCACTATTTACAATTATATTGTTCCTCAAATATGATTTATATTTCTAAAATCCAATATTGAAGCATTTGGAATGCTATGTCGTTGAGCAAAGCAGCATTAAGTTGTAAAAATCTTAAAGCTTTTGATATAAAATTGAGTATTCGTTAATATATAACAAATGCTCAACTTTATATCACATGCTCATTCTCAACGGTCATTATTCAAATATATGTATATACATGTATTTGAATATACAAAACGAATAAATAAACAGTGCAATACTTTGGATAATATGATTTCGGTCACTTGTTTTGTCTTCCTATATTTCTTAAAGTTTTTCTAAAGGCCTATAATTGATGTGTATATTCGACTAAAAGCATTTCTATTTTTAGTTTATAGTGTTTATTTTTTTTTCTTTCAATGTACCATAGATAAAAAAGGTATTTGTATTACTTTGTCTACAGATTTACTGTATTTGTGTTATATGAAATATTGTGGTTAACAAATGAAATGCACATGTCGATTGAAAATGTGTTGTAGTGGTGATTTTTTTTTTGTAAGCGACGGACCCTCTTTGATCTAGCACAATTGTTTAAAATGAAATGTGATGATTATGGTTATTGATGTATGTGTAAATGGATATTTTGGTAGGTAGTTGATAAACTCACTGATTTTATATTTATTTTATTATCTGGAACAAATTAACAGCCATTTAAAGGTATTGGTTTAAAAGTCATCTCTAATATATGAAATAAAATTAACTCTGTCCCTTGATGAAAATCGATAGCAGATATAGTTGAATCCACATCTGGTGTGGTGTCATTTGAAGATACAAGTAATTTTAATAATTTAAACTCTTGTCGTTTTTTTTAAATTATGAGACAGCAGCAGAAACGAAAGGACTAACGTTCAATAACGAAAATAGATTCCTTCGACTTTTTTTTTTATATATGAAGGGCAACCCTTTATATAAGATAGACTATAAAAAACTGGATTTCTATTATTTAGACTGAAGCAAAATAACAACTAATAGCTACTTTAAGGTATTATATAATAAAATGAGAGCGGAATGAAACCTACCATGTAGGTTCTTTTACTCTATAGTAAAGTTATAACAAATTTAATTTCTGTCAGAGAGTTTATCGTCAACGCTTACTACTTACTATCCATTACAATAATTAAAAATACTTGCATAATATTTTCGTACTTACTATGGACACAATTATAAAGATTTGACATTAAAAAATCTAAATATCGTTTGACATTTAATTTTAATTCAATTTCCATGTATGATTATCATATTTACCATTTAATCGTTAATTGCAAAGTTTATACGTAATTGTTAATGAGGGTTCCGTACCATAGATAATAATAATCGTTTGACAGTATCTCATACTCAAAGTAGCATTTTTATTTTGATAATTTTATTAAGTTAACTGTCTTGTATTATTGTGCTCAATAGTTTAATATTACGCAGTAGACTGCAGGCTTACCGCTGAACAGAGACACCTAGAATATTAGTATGTATAACATGACAAAAGCAAAAAATGCTATTTATGTAATTGTATTACTTTCCCAACAAAGAAAGTGAGATATGAAAATAATTTTTAATAACTTGCTACAAATAGTCCGTTATTTGGTGACTTTGGTATGAAAAGTTCAAAATTTATTTTCTAATTTACACATTATTCCTTATTGCAAGTGATTAGGTTTCATGAGCATGCTACCTTGCTTTTATCTTGGTATACGTATGTCGAAGTACGTATATGTAATCGTCACATAAATAATACATGTCTCGAGTGTATAATTTCGTTTCGGCGGTAAATCTCTAGTATTCTCGTTTAGGTACTGACAAACTGCGATGACATTAGTTTATATTTTTTTGGGACTAATTGCATAATCACCGTATTTTTGGACACGGTATTATCAAGTTCGATACCGTAATGATAGTTACACCCAAAAGTTCGTTGAATATGCAAGACCTTTACCCGAATAGCGGTTTAAGATATTTAGTCAATTATTGTATAGCTTTTTTTTTAATTTTTCATTGAAAACGTGAGGGCTGAGGTAAGTCAATTCATCAGCCTTTGGATTCAAATTGTGATAGCTTATGCTCGTAAAGTTCCCATCACCCTAATTAGTTATTCATCGGCATTGAACTGTCGACTATGTCCTCACATAAGCTATCGACTTGGCATTGATCAGTATTAAATCATTTTTGTTCACCTCACCAAGGCTTGCAACGTGGTAACTGCCAAGTACATTTAGTTAATTTTTAAGTTTTTGCTACTACGACATGTATAGCAGAAGATCTAGGATATATTATAGCTTTTGTTCGACCGCTGCATTTTTCTGAAACCTAGTTTTGTGAAATATTGTGTTCTCATTTTACATTAAAGCTGGTGTTTCACGTCTTGAAACTCATAGCGACAATGTGAATACTATACAATTGAAATAAATGAATTATATAAATATACTGTGTCTTTTTAATATATACCTATTTTACAAACAAACGTGCCCTGTATAATATGAAAATATAGTACGAAAATCACATTCTAAACAAATGAATGCACCCGAGTCCTCCTGAGTGCACTACCTGACCTACCTCATACTTTGCCTAGAATCTAACCCAAGTCTGAGGACCAAGACTCTGAGGAGTTTACAGTTGTACTAAAACATCAAAAAACATTAATTAAGTTAAAAAAGGAGCCCTAATACAAATAAATAATATTTCTTGTACCTTAAAATTTGAGAAATGCAAGGGTTCTGAATGGCGCTTTTTGAGAGATATTGAGTGGAAAGACATTCATTTTAGTTGTTATTGTTAACTAGCCTCTCTGCAATACACAAAAATTGAATTTAATAGACAACCTTCGTTATGAACTATATTCCAAATAAAAATAAGATTTAGTACATCTTCAAATCTGTATTATCTCAATCGTAATTTACAAAACCAATGTACCTACTACAAATAAGATAAGTCTTGCAATTTCACCTATCCGGTATAATCCAGTGAAGAAGTAAGAAGTCACTGGTTAAAACCGGATATAGTAGACAGAGAAAACTGTAACTGTAATATTTTACATAAAAATAGGATACCGTAACGAAAAACGATTGCTCTGTATCGTCTAAAAGCGTTGACAATTTCTAATAAATATCTCCCGCTTGAGAACTACGATAAGTTTTATTGTATAGAGAATTCTAATTTGTTATTGGATACGCTTTACGCTTAAATTGATTTCATATTAATTTAAAAATTAAAAATGTCAATTTTTTTCTGCACTCAAGAAAAAACATCCAATATCAAAATAAATTTCTGCTTTCTAACTGTACCTATTGTGAGTTGTGAAATACAACTCACAATAGATACAGTGTAGAAATAGGTAAGACGCAGGTGGATGACTTTATACAATACGTACCTCAAATTTGGCGAAAATATGACTATATAGAGAACCATAGCGTGGAGTATTCCTCTGGCACTAGCCTAGTACATTCTGAATGTCTCAATCACGAACCTTGAAACATCTAACAAGACAAGAGATAAGACAATCGGTTAAATGAGCTTGAAAATGCGATAAAATACATTTATATACTTTATATTAAAACACACCTAAATGTAGATGCAGTATCCATATGCATTTATACTTAAATCGCTTACTCATGTATATTATATATTAGGTAGATATACTAAAAAGTCATTACACGGTTGGAATTATTGTAGGAATCTCTAATTTATAAATTAGAACATAAAAGATTAGGTGAAAAAATGTTTGAGTATATGCATTTTTTTATTATTGTCGGTTGAGTATTCAGTCAGTCAGTTTTTTATATTCTTATTGTTTACTCCATTGTAAGTATATTAATGGATATTTGATAATTAAATTCTATTTTTATTCATAATATTGTGTTGTGACTTAGCTCCTAGATATAATATATAAAAGAGACTTAATAAATTCTGAAACTAGAAGCGAATACGACATGTCGTCTCTCCCTACGCTACTTATTCAATTTACTTGCATTTAGTGCTAAATAAAAACTGGACAAGGGGAAACCCGGTTTAATATACTGGCGGTCCTTCGGTACCTCTTAATCCTAATAGCATTGTAAAAGAAACGAAGTCCTGAATAACAGGTATTGAATAATAAGTCAAATATTTCATATTTTTGCTCTATAAAATGTACTATTACATACTAGTAAAACTATGTCTTATTGTCTCCTGTATAAAATCAATAATGTAAGGTAGAGTATTCTTCTTCCGGTTAATATAATGTACTCATAGCTTTAGGTTTATTACCTGTTTTCTGAGAAAATTATCTACACCTTTAATCTTAATTGCAAAAATTAACCTGCTAATTATTATAAGTCGTCAAATAACATATTGTTTGAACAATTATGATACTATAAAACGTAATTCCAACAGACTCTTGTAAATATACAAACGTAAGAAAATATTTAAGTTTTTTCTTACTTACTAAAAGTAAGAAAAGTAATCTTGTAATAAAATAGATGTAAAGCATATATTTTTTTAAAATAATTTCATCATAAGGAATTTCTTTATGTTTGTTTGATGATTTCAAGTTGTTGCATATATATTTAAATATAATTTCTTCTTAAGGAAATTGCATTTGGTATATATGTATGTTTTGATGATCTCATAAGTTGTTAAATTGGCAAATACAAGAATATAAAATTACACACACAAATCTGCAACGTTATATTAGAGGCTTATCCTTTTAAGGCTGCTCGGCAGTGTGTCAGGGTTAAATTGCAGGAAAATAACATCAATGATAGCGTGTTTCGTTGATCTAAGAAAATCCACATTTTAATAAAGAATAACTACGCCAAACCGGTGCGTAATTTGAATATGGTTGTTTATGTAAGAGATACGTAGATACATAGATACTTACTCTTTTTTCTTTCAGCATTTCAATACATAGGAATAACAATTAGGGCGTAATGTCCTAGTTTCCTAGTTCTGCCCTGGACTGAAACACACAAAATGTAATGAGTTCAAATTTAGCCTATACCTAAAAAAAAATTTGCGTGCCAAATTTCTGAGTGACTCCTCGATAATGGAAACACTAATCAAAAATTGAATAATCAAATTAATAACCAATAATTTATACGTTACACAGCGATAGACTCGCCTCATGCTGTATTCACATTGGGTATATGTGAATCGCATCTAAAGTATTGCGGTCACCTCATCATCGACAATTGACAGTACCTATGACTATCCCATATAAAATGTTGTCCCCTATAAGTGTGATGGTATTGTTGTGTTAGTTCTGCCCTGAACTGAAGCACCCAAAATGTCATGAGTTCAAATTTAGCCGACACCTAAAAAAAAATTTGTGTGCCAAATTTCTAAGTGAATCTTCGATAATGGAAACACTAACCAAAAATTTAATAATCAAATTAATAACTAAAAATGTATACGTTACACGGCGATAGACTGTATTCATTTACACCCAACGAATCGTGTTTAAAATGTTGCGGTCACCTTAACATCGACAATTGACAGTACCTATGACTACCCCATATAAGATGTTGTCCGTAATATACCGTAATATACCGTCACACTTATCTCTATAACTATTTCTTTATATATTTTTAATACATTGGTACCATAGTAGATCACATAATATGTATTATTGAGGCACATTTAGAAAAAAATATTTAAAAGAAATTAATCTGCAATAATAATGAGCTGGTTAAACCTGTTACTTCCACTTCTTGAACAGTGAAAGTCTCGAATAATATGCAATCGATAAAGTTGATTTAATTATGAATATAAACTTATTATTATAACTAGCAATACGCCCCTGATTCGCTCTCATTTTTTTTTAAATATACAACCTATACTTATTACTCCCTGATTGTTTCGCTGTTAAGGCAAATGTTACATTGTTTAAGTCTTTTAAAGTTTATCTAATAGAAAAAGTCGAATATTTCCGTTTTATAATATTAGCTGAGAATAATTATTATAGATATCTAATCTTAGTGACCTTGGTACAGAAGTGGAACCATTTATTATACAAGATGAGGGTTTTCTAATATGTTTATCCATTAAAGACCAGTAAAGATTTTGTATTCTATTTAAAATAAAACCCAAATTGATTACATTTTTGTGTAGATAACAAAAATATATGTTGTACTGCACCTAGAGTAATACTGTATGTATGTCTCATGTCTCGAAGTCGTAGTGAACTTATAATTTGATATGCTCACATTTCGCTCAGTATATTTGAATCCAGTATGGTAAGGGACGAGTCTAGTCAGTTAGTTACTTTTGGATGAATTCAATGTTATCAGTGTTTCTATAGAGTCTGCCAGATTGAGAAATTGATACAACAATGTTTTTTATGAGTGATGACCCGCCTGCGATTTACGCTGGCGGTGCATCAGTGGAGGAAGATAAAATGAGCATGAAGTCAGGTCAGGTAGATCATCTTGGTAAATGGCAATTTACCACAATGGTTTCCAGGTGAAACCTTTAGAGCAACCTGTCATGATACATTGTTAGTAATTGGGTAGTTAGTCCACGTTACTAACAATCCCATTTCATTCATACAAACGTTATATCAACTAGGTTCAAATTCATGACCCTTCTGTCTAAGCCCAGGTTTGTAAACAACTAAGCACTAAGGCTACATTAGTGTATAATAAGTATACATTTGTTAGACTATTAGTAAATCAGGATAATGAGTTGTAACACTTTGAATTTCTTCATTTGTAATTTGTTACTGTTATCTATTACTAGGAAATGACGTCACACTAGCGTAGAAAGAAGTAATATCTAGAAACTAATAAAAAAAGTAATTTTAGTAAGTCTAGAAAGTAATGTGATATTTTGTAAACATGGTTCATATCAAATAGAATATTCGATTTTAAGGTCCATTGTATTATTTTATAATGTTTAATTAATATTCAGATCGTTTTTTTTTTTTAAATAAATAACCCATAAAAAAGAACAGATTTGAATAATTAGTATAGATGGCTTACGCAAGCGAGTTCCATAGATACTGGCTGTGTAAATAATAAATAAATGTCCCTAGAAATTAGTTTTGTTAAGTCGCAAAATGTTTGTTAAACGAAAACTAATACGTAATTACGTAAATAACTGTTGTATCAGTTTTTATAATATGCTAATAAAATCATATCAACTAGCAAATATACATTTATTATGAAATCACAATACAAATAGAAATATCCATTATATTAGGTACTTACTTTATTTACATTATAGACGTGTACCAGTCTTCGATAAATTAAAAATTATAATCAGTATGGGTATAACAGAGAAGTAAAACCTTTATTAATCATAAAAGGTATCAACATAAACTGTTTAGTTTAGGCGAAAATAATAATATATAAACAATATATTAATAATAATAACATTACCCCTTAGCAATTCATACAAAACCATCTAATCCTAAAGTAAGCAGAGCTTGTGTTACGGGTACGAGACAACTAAATATATTGCTTTTTGTAAATACATACATAATATACCCAAAAGGTGCAAACAATCATATTCATAAATCATATTTGTAATGTGAGAGGATTCGAATCCGCAACCATCGGAAGTAGTGGTGTGCTTAACCGCTAGACCACTGAGACCGTTGAATTGAAAACGTCGTACTATGGCAGTAGATTGAAAAGTTATGAAAATTCATGAATCTTATTACTATTATAAATACGTAAGCTTGTTACTCTTTCATGCAAAACCTACTGAATGGATTTCGATGTAACTTTGCAGCAATATAGGATAATTTCATACGGGTAAAACAGCGGGCAAAGCAAGTGTCATACGATTGAATGTCGTCCCCTGCATTGTCTGTGACAACTCAATATCTTCGACCTTCTCGTGTTGCGTGCACGGTGAGGTGCGCGCGCGCATTGACTTCGGAGCACCAGTGCCTCGCCGCGCGGCGATATTGACAGTTCCCGCGCAAATTCACCATACATATTTACACTGTGACAGTGTCTGTTTGTGTTTCTATGTGTTTGTGACAGTGTAATAGTGAGCTTTAATATTTATTTGTGTTAACAAGTGACAGGTAATTATCCTTTTATAATAATTATTATATATATTTAATTTAGAGTTTAGTTACGTGGAAGTTTGTATTTATTCAGAGTGAAAAATGTAATTCTTAATTACAGAATACTTAGTGAATATTCTTAGAATTATTTTCTTTCTTTTGGTTAAATTTTACGATTACATTCGTCATAAATAATAGGTATCCTCTGTTCTGTATCAATTATTGTACAGATGTTACAATAATTGACAAAAATCATTGTTAAATACTACATTATTTACACACATACAGTTATTCAGCCGGTAAAAAGTATACTCACCTACACCATCATTACTATAGTAATTTTTTTTTTATATTTCAGTTGAAAAGTTTACCTAGCTCTACTATTCGAATCTATTAATACTTAAATATTGATAATTATATTTCTTCTTAATTGAAAGAAACATCTGAATTATGTGTTTCTTATTGTTCTTAGACTATGGTATAAATCCAATATTTATTAACGATATTTTTTTAAATACAATTAACTAGCTTTACTTTACTATCTTCCTAAATTCTGCCGTAAACAAGAACAAGGTTGCTTGTCCTATGGTCCTGTACTCTTATTATAGCCGGTAACTTGAAACAATTATATTTTGACTTGTGCAAACTTCACGTTTATTATTTTTATGACGCGATAGGTCAGTACGTATTGTCATAATAAATAATAGTACCAGTACGTGGTTTTTTCTACGTGAATTAGGATAAACTGTATTCTATCAATCCTTACCAGTGCACCATATTATATGAAATATATTATGATTTATAACATATTTATAAAAAATATAACAAAATTACTTGAATGTGGGAATAAATTGTAATTTTTATGTGTTGTCATAAGTAAAGTT
The DNA here is from genome assembly GCF_030625045.1 of Achroia grisella. NCBI lineage: Eukaryota > Metazoa > Arthropoda > Insecta > Lepidoptera > Pyralidae > Achroia > Achroia grisella. The sequence continues at coordinate 1,531,229 of NW_026712590.1, forward strand.
TGGTTAAGTTTTTTTATTTTCTAACTGAAGTAGGTAACTAATATCCAAACATATTTGCTGTCAGACTTACAATATTATGCACATAGTTTGTTAGGGGATTGCTATCTGTGGCCGGTGGCTGTTACTTAACTTGATTACCAGTCAATACATAGATAGAGTAGACAAGGCATAAGATTGAGCAATTATGTAAGACAATCAATGCAATTGTTGACACGAAAGGCATAGTTAAAACAGTTTGTCCTAAGTAGCAAAGGAAATCAAGGGCATACTCAGGACTACTCATTAGACTAATAGTATAAAAAAATTATTCATTATACTTATTTTAGTTACAATAAATGAGAGTAGAACAATACATATATATAAACAAATATGCTAAATTGCCATTTAATCTCATTATAGTTTTAACAATTTTTATTAACAAAACCGCTTCCCTGCGGTATGACCAATATTATGTATATGATCGGTACGATCGAAAGGGAATTCTCAGCTAGAAAACATCATCGCCTTAAGATCCGTAGATCATAAGGGTCCTCTTCACACAATCCCCGTTTTCGTCGTGTAAAATCTTTTAGTGATTTTTATGTTTTCTAAATGATAATGTATTGATGCACCCGCTTGCGCTAACGTTTACGCTGGCGGGGCACTAGTGGAACCTTTCAGTGTTCACAATCGATGTTTTTTGTACCTACATTTTACTGATTAGACGGGCTTATTCATATATTTCACAGTACGTAAGAGTGGGGATGGGGTAGACAAACTGTGAAATTATGTGGCAGGGAGTTGAATTGGTTCTAAATTTGTAGACGTCACATTTAAAATCTATTAAGTATATTTATCTAAACATTAAAACACGACATTTGAACTATTAACGAAAAACTTTAAAATATTTTCATAAAATGTAAACTACAAGCCTATTTTATATACATGTATGTATATAATTCTTAAAGATGTGATCAGCTATGACAATGAGTGAAGACGGGTAATTAAATTCGTGTGTAATAGTTTATAGATAGCCCCTAATACGATTGAGCGATCATATCGATAGTGGTTACCGATTTAGCAACTATCGTATCGCGTACATAGAGTAGCGAGCAATCGATGCCGATCGAATAACGTAAAATTGTCGCAACCTATGATTTATGATAATCATGCAATTGTTACATCGAACAAATAAATTGGAGATTATCGATACTAAAATTAGCGTGTGTAGATACTCGGAGTAATACCGCGTGTATTAGGAGCGAGTGTCTGCATTTTGGAGTCTTAACTACAGAATAGAATATACACCTCCTTTTTTAAGTCGGTTAAAAGTCTGATCTCACTGCATTTTTCTAAAGCTATACAAAATATTGTAAAATATCAAGAAAATTTGATATAAAATAGATTTCTTTTTATGTACTTAATTGGAATGGCAAACCCAATGAAAACAGATCAATGATAATAAAAAATACAAATGGCTGCGTTTTGAATCGAATCTGTGACTGTCGGATGGTGACATATTATGATTAACTGCTAGACTACCGAGGCCATAATTTGTAAAAATAATATCTGCCATTAAGCAGTAAATTGTTATACTAATCTCATAAATAACTATTCGGCAAGTAATTGTATGATCGTGCGTCACACTAGCCGGCTACACTGTAAACAAAAATCTTTTGTATCGCATACTGAAAATAAATGGATAATATATTGAGCTTGGTAATACTGAACATATAGAAAAATATGTGAGACATCATCTATATCAAATATTCCAATATATTTTTGAAAGATACCTAACAAATCAATTTGGCTAAATTGTATCAGAGTTGGTAACTTTCAGAAGAATTAATTTCTAAATAAAATATGTATTTCAGTTAATTAATAGTATAATAACATTAATAGTATACACGAAATAAATGCTTCAATTATGTATCTTTAAATAGCATAAAATGAAGTTGCTTCCACTGTCTGTTCCTTAATAGGTATAGATATCTATGTTCGCTTATAACAGTGCAATGGATTTTAATGCGGTTTTTAGCAATAGATAGAGTGGGGTTTATGTATAATACATGTACAGTTGTACACCCATGCAAAGCCGGGGCGGGTAGTGAAAATATATAAAATAGTAAAGATGGTAATATGAAAGAAATAAATAGAAGGAAATGTAACGTCTATTTATCTATAATATAAACTGTAGTTTATTATTTTGACAAAAAGACATTGCTCTATGTTTGTGAATGTGTAAAAAAGAAAAGTTTAAATGTTGAGAGAAAAAACGAAAAATTACATCGACGATATCGAAGTAAAGTGAAAATGAACACATAGGTATGATACCTATGTGTTCATTTTCACTTTACTTATTAAATAATAGCATAATAAATAAGCAGTAAAATTAATTAATCAAAATTAATGTTTCTACAACAGCCCCCACAGCTCCTGACTTATGATTATTTGAAGACGTTGAGGACTCATGGTCCATATACATCTCCTCTATACATTTATTACCTACCGCTGCTTGTTCTTTCCTTACAGTCTGGAAAGCTACGCAATAGGATATTTTATCAACAGCTGGCCTAAATTGGCCTCACCCGGAGTCGAATCCGAGTTATTACGTTACATCATAATTACACCACGAAGGTCATCATTGATGATATATAGTTGTCAATGTCGACATTGTAATTGCGTACAGTACTATAATATTGCTATCATTTGACAATACTGTCGTAGGTCCACCAAGTATAATTATGTACGCCTGTCTATTCATTTGTCACCGGTTGTTTACTGCTCTCGTATGGAGGGTATTTTTTTGCTCTTATGGATGATAATGGAATGGTGCACCCGCCTGCGCTAACGGTTTACGCTGGTGTTGCGCCAGTGGAGGATGATAGATAGGATGATAAGATGAGCGTGAGGTCAGGTCAGTTCAGCCCATCGTGGTAAATTAACCATGAATGTATGACGATGGTTTCCAGGGGAAACCACGAGGACGTCAACCTGACGTGGGACATTGCTAGCAATGGGGTTATTGTTCCACAAGATTCCCTTCCCCTTATGGAGGGTATTACATTAATTCTTTTAATGGCATCATTCCATTGTCATTGGAATGGTGCACTCGCTTGCGCTAACAGTATTCGCTAGCAGGGTCTCAGTGAAGGAAGAATCCAGGTCAGTTAACCCATCGTATACCCAGTAAATTGAACCTAGAAATCTGTCTTGATAGTTTCCAGGTACCGTGTGGATGTCGTGATTATATTAAAACAATTGCTAACAATCCCTCCCCCTCTATTGAGACCAAATAAACAAATGTATTATTATATAACTTATTATCAGTAAACTACTCCTTAAGACAACTAGAGTATTACAATTATCTATTTGTACGCACAAAAATGACATTCTGGTTAACAACACCTAATTCAGGTTCGCATGTCATGTTTGCCCAAATAATTAGCAACAGTCCGGTCGATGTACATATTTATCTACATTTGGATTTTAACTGGTAATTATTTGCATTAATATTCTAATTACAACTGAAAATATAATATCTTTAGGTGCTACTATGTCAAATTACTAAATTAGACAAGGGTTTTAAGAGCCTGCTCATCGTTTAAGCTGACTTCAGACTATTAGACTATCGATATATCGATTATTAGACTATCCATTATAATATCTCTACAACTGTGATTTGTACACTATGTCGTATGAAGGCGGTAAAGTACACTTTATGTTTTTAAAAAATCCTTTGGTAATGAATGCTCGCGTTATATAGCGTAGAGAAGCATACATTTAGTCTAATCATCTCTAATCATGAAAAGTGAAGTCCATAATCTTTTTACAGCCAGCCCCAATCTGTAAAAATACTATGGACTTGGTTTTTTTTTTAATTAGAGTTAGTTTATTTATAACATCACTGTAGTGTGTACTTTTAAAAAATGCTAGAAAATATAGTTATATGCTATTTAAGATGTACCTACGTGCGACTTTATCTAACAAGAGATTATGATATCTAGCTAGGTATATATAGAGCTATAAAGTATGTTTTACAATTCCCCGACATCAATAGAATGTCTACTACATGTCATGTATTTCATGTAATTGTTTATGTACAAGGTTGAAACAAGCACATCTTAACATTTAACTGAATAGATCTAGCGTTAATAGAAATAATAAGTAATTAGATACCATATTCTTACCCAGTTACCTACTGTTGATAATAATACGATGCAACTAGGGCCTGTTCACCTAGGTATTGTTAATTTTATTGGTTTATCAACATATGTTCTTTATAACGAAGTAAATAAGTGATTGTTTGTTTGCTCAGATTTTCCGTAAAAAATATAAGGAATTAGAAAGAATGGCATATGGAAACATATTAACAAAAATGGAGGAAGGAGAGGAGAAGGAGTTGGAGGAAGAGATTTATTTTCCTCTTATGTTTTTAGTGTATTTGTTGACCAACATTTAACAACATATACTGTGAACAATTCTAAATACTTCAGCCCTTTTTACATGCGATTTTACTATTTTATTACATGTAAAGATAACGATATGACGTCATATTGTGTACATTGTCATAATTCTAAATCCATTTTAAAATATTAAAATTAAATCTTCTGCTTTTGGCAGTCGTTTGAAAGTAGGGTAATGACTCCCAAATTGATACGAACACCTAGCTACATATGCTACGCGGTTTTTTCCATTAGGAATTTCAAATATGTGATATTTTGTAAATACATACCGATAGTTTATTCAATGTTTCTTATTTACGAATTCTTTTTCAGTTCGCGAGCTCTATCAAATATTATAAACATAGCTAATATGGCATACAATGAATTCACGTTTTTTTCTCAGTGACGATATCGTATGCATTAACTTCAATAATGACTAATATTTGGAAATAGACTTTAAACGTGAACATTTAGAACAGATTTTTCTAATTATAATTTTTGAGTTAATGCAGGGCATTAAGATTGAGATGCTAATTAATACGTTTAATTACGTTACGTTAATTGTACGCTTCTACATTACAATTTGTACGATACATACAATTTGCTGATATTATTTTAATTGACGATTCTTTTATGTAATTGGAATAAACAAAAGCTTACGGACCACCTAATGATAAGTGGTAGCCGTCGCCTATAAACAATCAGCACAACGGACATCACGCTATCATGACCCCATAACACCGCTTATATTCGTTGCCATTTAGAAGAACTAAGATGTCATGTTTTCTAAAATATGCTGATACAGAGGTACTAGACGATATTTACAAAGTCTACCTCGGTGTAAGTAATATAATATATATGGAATATAAAGATTATGAACTTAAACAATGTATCATACAATAAATATACATTTTTTTTACGTAATCGATATGTACAATTGACTGATTTTCTTTTTATTGGTGGTCAACGATAATATTGATATCATCGTATTTTATATTTCTGACTCAGTGAGTCAAACATATAAATAGTCACACGACGTTTTCATTTTCTTTTTGGTGTTAACCAATTTTTACTTTTGTCCTTTTAGGTGTAAGTCGGTGTAGTAAATGATGATTAGGAGTGTAATTGATAGAAAAGCCCTAGTTTATAATATTAGTATATAAGTATTTATACTTTATAGGTATTTAATCAAAATACTGCTGTATCACATTTGACTTTTAAAAGTATCTCTGAGATAAATCCTAAAGATTATGTAGGTACCTACTTAAATAATTATACCTACGTAAATTGAAGGAAAATCATTATAATTGCGTTATTGCTAAGGCAATTTGCTTACTGGTGATGTGATGTTGCTATTAGTTTTAGGGTACAATGAGACTGACATGTGTTTTTAATTTTTACGAAGGTCTCTAAATATCAAAGAAATAAATAATAACTTATATATGGTCAACGTAATTATTAGTAATGTACTGAAATACAATTGGAATGGATACATTACACTTAAGTAATCCGATCGTGAAGGACCAATCTTAGATAATTTTCATTCATTCATAATTTAAGAGACGCGCTCTTGCCGGTAGAGTTCTTGCTATGTTCCAGGATTTTCCGTCAATCTCTTTGTTTGTTGATACGACACGACTGTAAGTTTTTCCTTCATCTGCTTGATATAAGCGAATCTTAGTCTCTTACTCCTTTCCCTTCAATTATGTTTAGATTAATAAAAATAATAACCCTAGACTATTATAACAGTTCTAAGCTGAGGAGTTCTGTTTGACTTCTGTTGTAGGTACAAAACAACTTTTTTAAAACATACATAATATATATAGAAAGCACCCAAACCAAACACACACAATCATACTAACAAATGTAAGCATCGTACTAGGAACAGAAACCGCGATATTCAGAAGTAAGATAAATAATAGACACCAAGAATAGATCTACAATTAATAATTACTCCAATTAATTTATTTCAGATCTATTCTTGAAAACATACCTACATATTTAGTTAATGAACATTTGTGGTAACTGATATAACTTAATTGTTATTACTTATCTTACTATTATGTAACAAATGAGTGTTAGTTATTTTTAATACAAGAATAATAATTCACTCGTGTAGGATATTTTTAATCATTATGACGATTTATGCAAATATGTTTAAAAATATCCTTCTTCGTCCGGTGAATCCGTAAGGTCAGCTACGACCAAGAACATTAAAATAGTTCGAACAAAGTCTCTCTGAATGAATGATTTTGGGTTACACTTAGTTTATATGCCTACAATTAATCCTACAGTTTAAGATGTCGCAAGATATTCGATACATGTTCTCTTAAAAGCGAGACAGAGCTCTCTACAAAGAAATCTATACAAATGGTAAAGACTCTGTCTAAGACAATTTGGTACTAATATTGTAAATTGAAGGTGTATCTGTTTATGTGTTTGTTACCTTTTCTTTTTCTACATGAAGAGTAACATTAGAATGCACCTTTTTGACATAAATGATAATTTATTTCAATTATAACAGGCGTAGTCGCGGATAACAGCTAGTTACATTTCGGAGAATCTAAAGTTGATGTCAGATTTAAATACACTTTCATTGTCAAAACAATTATAAAGGATTTAAAATAATTACATGAACTTAGTTTCACGGTAGGTCGCACCTTGTAAATACATACAAAACGAAAAGCAAACATGACAATGTACAAGCCAGACATTGCCTGCAATCAATGTTATATTGTGACATCACTGGTAACAGGTGCGTTATTTCTGCAGATCATTGTCGACTTTTTTTTCCTTTTTATGTAATTGGAAGGGCAAATAAGCTGACAATCCACCTGAAGGTATGCGTCGCCTACATACACAAATACTATAATATATATAAAGATATAACATTATCATATGGCGTTATTATTCCAGAAGTTTTCTTATGCATGTTAATGAAATAATTATATAGCCCATCTTGGTAAATTCACCACGAATTTATCACGATGGTTTCCAAGGGGAACCACGTGGAGATCAACCTGACATAGTACATTGCTACCAATGTGGTTATTAGTTTACGTTACTAACAATTCTCTTTCCCCTTATTCCAGAGATTCATGCCTATTAACCTGTATTTTCAGTCCCTAATCTGCATCCTACACAACCCAAACACAGATTACAAAGAAAGCTGCATGGCGGCTCAAATAGGCGAGACAGAAGATATATATGGAATATATTTCTCAATACAACACGAGCCCGATAAATAAATAATAAATAATTAACTTTGGACAATTAACACAGCGCCATCTAGTACCGCGCTAAGCAGAGTTTGTTTTATGGGACTTCTAAACAACTGATATAGGTAAATATTTAGTTTTTTTGTAAATATACATAATAGGTATAGGTACATATAAAATACCCAGACCGAAACAAACAATCGTAATCAATCATTTGTACTTAGTCTTTAAAATTCCCAGTAGTTTAGAATGAAACATATTCACTTTGAGGTACTTTGTCTTTAAACTATAATATATAATATATTTTTTATAAAATTTATCACTGTAACTGTTGAAAATTTCCACGGGCAATGTACCCGTAGAGAATTAAAAACCTATTTGTCAAGCGTGGGAACATAAACAAAATATTTAACTATATAACAACAATGGTAAAAAATAAGTACAATAGTTAAATTATTACTGGGTATTTATTTTTGCTATTACGTTTTATTAACACAATTTTTGCCAAAATTATTTAATTACTTGAACCCTCTTGTCCGTGGTGCTCGGTCATTACAATAGTTTATAACTTTTTGTATGAAAACTGATTAGAATAAGACAAAAGTTTTATTTTAAGGGAAGCTGACATCTACACCGAAATAGCCATTTTTGAGATTAGCGCGCACACAATGCAAAAAAGAATCTTATTGTCTTTGTTTTTGGATTCTATTATGTTAAAATAGTTCCCAAATATGTCTCTATGTATATATTATCCTATCTATACGTTTATTTACTCGCCATGTTGCGAGTTGATTTACTTCGTTGTCTCCAAAAAGTTTCAGTTCGAATGTGGTCGATATCAAAAAACTTTGTGTCAACTTATAGATATTGTTCACTCTGGAATGGGACGCCCGCTAACAATGCTAAATACTCCGAAAGAAGGCGGCATTGACCACGCCGAGGATAATTGTCAATAACTCTGCCTACCCCATGTTTATTTACTACTATACTATTATTTCATGGTTCGATAAGTTCTCGTGTATGTATTACGTATAAGGCGTCATTTAATCCCTCATTATCAATCAACCAAACTGCCGGAATGACGTCACATCCGAAGGCCAGTGACGTGCGTCACCGTACTCGATGAAGCCTCTACGTGCTTTCCAACCTTATGTCAAAGCATAAAATAATATTTCTAAATACTTATATCTGCTGTCTAGTAACCATAACACCAGATCTGCTTAGCTTGACTCTAGATGACGTTGTGTGAAGTGTCAAGAGTCAATATTACTATTAATTACATAAAAAAAATCTTAATCCTCCGGAACAGCTACTCATGAGTGGTAACGGTGGTGAGAGACTCACATGATGACGTGATGTCAGTGGTGCTCTTCATGTGGGCGATGGATCTTCACAATGGACCTAACATTTAGTTACATGAAACAAAATGCATATTGCATACGTAACCATTTTAATCTATTACAATTTAAAATTGCTGAAGATCGTGCTCAGTGGAGTGTCTTGGTAAGCCTATGTCCAGTAGTGGACTGCAGCTGATGAAGATAATTAAAAATCATTGTATAAATAAAACAGCTATTAATAGAGGTGTCATTGTTAATAAACAAGTGTTTTATTTTACTGTAAAATGTTAATTACCACAGGTAAAAACATTACAGAATAATTATTTTAAACCTTAATTTGTAAAGCTATTATTAGAGAGGTCACAGCGTTGTGATCATGGTGTTTAAATTTAAATATTCGGATCTGCCTGCTGTAGATTTCCATTGAGAAATTTGCACAAACAAGTAGGTTTAAATTATGTTTTCTTACAATAAACGGATAAACTATTTTTTTATTTCAAATAAATCCGGCCGTTATTATTAGTATTTTTAACACATTTATATCCAGTTATGTCAGTTAGTCGATAATTGACAATGGCTCTGACTACCCCATCCGAGATAACTGTCGTGGCGGAGTGATGTTGTGGACTGGTATTGAGTGAGATGTAAATAATACCTAATCAACTTTTGAGAGTTCTTAGTCTTATCAACCTTTGGGAAAACATATTTTTTTCTTTAATCATGTAAATCTTAATGTATTGTCTTATTATTCTAGTTAAGGTTTATTACCGGTGTGTTGTTTACACACCAGGTCAAATGTTCAGAGGAGCGGGTTATTTTTAAAATCTCAGCTTCTAAAATGAAAATTATTTTCTGCAGCGCGTGAGTTTTTCCACCATGCTAAGTCTATGGCAACCTTTACCACCGACTATTCCTCAAGGACATGACCGATCTGAATTTTTTTAATGTTAAACGATGGAGGCCCGAAGATCGACTTTCGATGAAATTTTGGTCTCGATCGGTCAAGCCGTTTAGGAGGAGTATCATTACAAAGAGTGCAATCCTGATCTCTAAGATCGCGCCGCGCTTCGCGCTACGCTCAATAATTACAATTGTTGTGTAATTATATATCAGTAATTAAACAAAAAATAATGTGACACAAAGGAGTGCGATGATATTGATAAGAATATATGCAGTAATTATAGAGAATCTAATAATTTTGATGATGTTCAGAGTAGTGAGTAATAACGGCTGTATATCTGTAATCATACACAAATAAAATATTAACACAACCGGGAATCGAATCTCGTTATTTGTATTTATATAGTCATACATAAATGTAATAAGATAAATAGGATTATAGAATGAGGATATTGGTTGTTGTTGAAACCATACATTACATGGTTCGAGCTGTACCAATACGACTGGATACATTAATAATGCATGCAATTTATTTCATCAAATTAGTTGTATGTACTCTAAAATTACTTATTTCAACATTTACTAGTTTGGTTTCACACAGACACCTTTACCTAGTACCTATATAACATAATCGCCACCGCTGTCTGTTCTCTTATATCTTTTAAATTACGCAACGGAGTTTAATACAGTTTTCAGCATTCTTCATCTTTGATTCAAGTTCAAGATTTGTGTATAATACATGTGTATTATAACTTAGAACACGCTGAAAATTCAAAGGTCGTTTCAATCGTCGCGTTGGTCAGTTAAGTATAAATCAGATAAAGCGCGATTGCTCAATTAGAATCACTGAAATACTATAAACTATTATTATTATAAGCAAAGGAGGACCTTTGCTTATAATAATTCTGATATTTATATTATGTATATATATATGTATTTAAAAGCTGCTGGTGAGTTGCTTTCCTATTTAGAAGCGAGAGTCAGTGAAATTACAGTGTCGTCGCATGATAACATGATGACATTGTTTGTCATGTATAGCGGTGACAGTTGCCAGTTTCCATCGGGTGGATTGATAACTTGTTTGAAATTGCATTTACGTCAACAATATGAATCAATTAATTTCTAACATATTTCTCAGAGAACCCATATTTTATTGTACGAAAATAAATAAATGCATCAGATAGTCATTTAAAAGTGATGTCACAAATTATAAAAGTTACAAAATTTTTAGTATAAAAATAATAGTTAACTAAAAGTTTTCTAAATTAAGCAGTTTTAAATGGAATTAAATATTTCTTTAGGGGAAAATTCAGTTTCAATAATATACTTTACTAATGATTTCATCTAGTATAACTTTGTGGAGTTGTAATTTAATAAAGTATTGTGTTTATTTACTTATATTTTAGATGTGGTGTAATGAAAATATATATTGTTATATGGGTTTTAGCAACATTGTTATTGCTTCAACCAATTCTCAATCGTTCAGGTTATAAAACAAAATAATACAGCCAATATTGTATGACTTTATCTTAGTATAGATGCTTCCTGACTAGAAAAATAGTCATAACAAATCTTTTGTTGTATTTTTGTACATGCTTATCTACGGCATGGAAATTGTATGGTGACTCATTACCGGAAACAAAAGAGTTATATGCATGTAAATTAATGTTCTTGGTAAAACCGAGTATTTACAATTTCATTGTATCGTACTAATATCATAAACGCGAAAATTTGTAAATATGGCTGACGTTTAGACGTTGCAGTAATATAGCTTATACATCAGAATAACACCAGCTATAATTAAAAAAAGATATGTAAATTGAATATAAGGATAAATGTCAAGTAAATGTATATACATGTCTCAAATACTTTATTAAAGAAACTGAAAAGCTTTTCAATTTTTCAGTTTTTCAGATTACGGTATCATTATAAATGTTTCTTTCGCTAATGTTGAGACAACATTAGAGGAGACACAACTAATTGTGTGTTTGTGACGTAAGCACTTTCACCGATGACTCACTTCGTTTTAAAATGTGATGCAACAGTCGATATGCAAACGTTACTTTACAGTTGAACAGAGGTATGGAATTTATGATAGATATCAATAAAGCCATGTGGCTAAAAGATAGAACTATCTTTGATGAAAATTATTTATAAACATAGTAGCTCTATGTTAAGCAATATTTTTCTATGATAGAAAATTAATGAGATCCTATTTGGTTAGACGGTCTCTATGATCTAGCATTTCAGCACACCGCCTTGCATACTATAGTCACTGATTTGAATCCTTGCACCGTACAAATATTTGTATTCATGAGTATGATTGTTTGTTTCGTCTGGGTGCTTTATATACATACTATGTATGTATTTACAAAATATAAATGTATCTATGTATTTATATCAGTTGTATAGTATCCAGTAACGCAAGCTTTGATTAGCTATATGGCGCTCTTTTTAATTTCAGTCAAATCAGCCTGTGTCAAATTAAACAATAATTTCAATTTCTTTTTACTGGAATTGGAATGACTTCCAATGACTACCATTACTATGTAATTAAATAAACAACACTACTGATTTCACGTTATTATGAGACCCCAGTGACACTCATGCGTTGTTATTACGGGTGATTAAAACATCTTTTATTTATTTATATAACTTTAGTGCACAAAATACCAAGGTAAAAGTACATATGGCAGACTTAACTCCTTACGGCATTTTCTATCAGTCAACCACAGGTTGTGCAGAGAAAAATTGTAGGCGGTGCAAATATAATCAATATGAAAAAATGTCATAAAAAGTATAATACCACTGCTACTTGTAATTTTAACTGCTTTACCTAGTTGTTAAGGAAAACAAGGGACTTGGAGGCTGACAAAGACGAGACAGGTGTACCCACACAGACGATGGCGTTTGAAACAAGCGAGATAGGTTACGCAGATCACATTTTACAAAAACTGCCTCAGTCAACTATTGATGTATTATAACTATTCTGAACAGTCAGATTCTTATCTTGTTAGCCATCTTGAGTGAATTAAATTTTCAACAACTTTCATGTCTTAATCGACACTTTAAACTTATCTACCAGCAGATATTACATAGGTAAGTGGGCTGAAAATAGTGAGTTACAATAGTTAACCCATATAGATAACATATCTAACTCGAAGACAAAGTAAGTAAATTTCTATTAGACATTTGTACAAATAAAATTTTTTTTTTTTTTTCTCTTTTCTTATCTGCAATCAGTCCCGGAACTATGAGCAGATTTTTTGGGTGTGGGATCTAAGAATGGAGTGTCCACCCCAGCGGCGATCGACTTTAAGCATGCAAACATTACACAATGTCGCTTCTTTTTAGTCGCTTGGGGTAAAGTATTTGTAGTAATTGAGCAGCCAGTTGATTCGGGTGGTCACATAGTCGCTTTTTATATTTTTCTTTACAATTGAGGATCTCCTCCTTTACTGTAAGTACGCCAAGTTCCTTGTGAATTTATATATTGGTGATGTACCAAGGGAACCCGATATTGTTCTCACATAATATTTTGGGCCCTTTGAATGATGTTAACATTTGACTTATGCACTTCCCCAAAGTTGTAAGCCGCATGTCCATACATTTTGAATGGACTTATAAATCAGTAGTTTATTGTCAATAGACAGTTTTGTATTTCGACCCATAAGCCAATAAAAATTTTAAAGCGAATCATTAAGCAATCTCTCTTGGTTTTATATGTCCTACAATTTAAACGGTAATAAGATAAATCCAAGATTATAACATTGAGGTTATTGGGTAGTTGATAATCTCCCAATCTTACTGGTGGACAATTTCCACGTTTTAGAGTAAAGGTGACTTGGACAGATTTTGTAATGCTGGTCCTGACTTTCCATTTTCAACCACCTATAGATGTGATCCAGGCCATTCTGGAGAATGGTTGAAGCCATGTCAGGTGTTTTATTCACTACTAGCAATGCAGTATTCCCAAAGGTAGCTATATGACACCTTTCGCGGAATGTCTGTTCTGTATATATGAGGTATTTAAATTACCTGTGGAGCTTTGATCTCATAGAATGATGATTTTCTCCAGATTCAAGTTACCTGAAAGAGTCTTTGTGCAGGTAAGATCGTAGTGGAGGTAATAACTGTGTGACAGGCTGATTTTATATAAGTCCCTCATGCCATCGATCGAACGTTGGTCTGTATGTCAAGAAAAGCAGCGCGAGTATTCTTTGTTTTCGAGAGTCATTCGAATTCTATAACCCTGTGAACCTGTTATTAGTGTTGATGCGGAAACCGAACTGGTGATCAGGAATAATTTGATTTTTATTGTGTATATTTAGAATGGATTTTAGAAGTATCTTCTCAAAAAGCTTGGACAAGATTGGAAGGAGGCTAATGGGTCTATAGGTGCGGATCTGAGAAGGTTTTTTTGTGTATCATGGTGATGGTTGACTATTTCAATTCTGGAATTTACTGTGTTTTTAAACCATTAAACAGAATGGTTAGGAAAACTACAGCCTTTCTTGGCAATTGGCATATATTTGGTGAGAAGATGTAAGCCTTTTTATCTTTAAGAGTATATTTCTGCCTCCAAACATTACTGTTACAGGCTTTGGTGGGAGGTCTAATTTAGATCTTGGTTTAGAATTCACATTGTTCTCAAATCCCTCATTAGGTACGTGATTCGGGATGAATACCTCAGATAGGTGTTTGGCAAAAATATTGGCCTTTTCTCTACTTGTTCTAGCCCAGATATTGTTTTCTGTTCTTATGGGTGGATTGATTGTTGTGTCTTTTAAATGATTTCGTATATTTCCATAAGAGTCAATTGTAGAAACATAGGCGTCAGAGCCTCTATTTTCGCTGTAATGTGTAGTTTTTGTGCTCTGTATCATTGTTCTTAGTTCCACAAAATCTATAAAATAGTTTTATCTTCAAAATTTTTAGTATAAAAATAACGTTTCTCGAAAGTTTTTTTATTTAGTGGCCAGTTTGTTATGCTTCCTGGTATTTTAGATGTTTCTTTCCAGCAAAATTCCTGGATCATAGTTGTTATATATGTAGCTTCTTCGATTTCGTTGATAGTCTTTAATGAGATATTCAGCATTAAGTTTTTCTCTATAATGAATGTATTGTATTTTTATTACAGATGATTATATTTTAGACTATTATGTTAAATGAACAATTATATTGTTATATGGTTTGTCCAACATTGTTCCGCTTTAAAGTAATTCTCAGACATTCAGGTTATAAACAAAAAATCCAGCAAGTCCGGCATTTTGTGAGGATCAGATGGCCAGTATGTTGGTTCCCCGGTTAGATGGATAGTTATTTTTTTCTGCACTTGAAAAATAGTCTACAAATCTTTTAGTTTGTATGTGTGTTTTGCATTATAATCTACTGCAATAAATCTTCCTGACTCAAGGAAACTGTAAAAGAGTTATCCTCATCTATTTAATGTTCTTGGGTAAGTATATAGAAGAGATGTTAAAGATTTCATGTTTGTCTTCGCTACTAATATCATGAAATGTTCGAAAATTTGTAAATGCCATACATGGTGTTTAATAGTCTGCATTAAATGCAGTTCCACCATGAGAATACCATCTGGCTATAATTAAAAAAGTGCAGTAGCCTTTAAATTTATACATTGCTAAAGTTTGTGCAGTGAGTCTCAGTGATCAGACGAAGTTATGTCAAGCTTGTATTCGTTCAGCTAGTATATACGTCGTGTTGGTTTGGAGTCAATATTGATGTTAAAGCTAATCGAAAAAGTTTTTCAGTTTTTCGACAAGTTTGGTATGAGCCCCATAAGGGTATCATTTGTTGTTTGTTTCAAATCGTCGGCTTGTTTTACGAGTAATTGCTGTATAGTATCATTTGTGTGTTTTGGAGGAGAGGATTTCAAAGATGACAGTTGTATGTTGGATATCGTCTTCAATGTATCTGCATAAGTTCGTTTAGTATAGTCAACATTAGCTTGTGGTAGTTTTTCATCTTTGTGGTCAGTTGTGGCTTTTTGTTAGATCCTTCACTTACTTGTCTTCTTAATGTTTTTCTAGCAAGGATTTCCTTATATAAAACCCTTGTAATTTAAATGTGGTCCTTGGCAGAGAGCAATATTTTTCTATGATAGAAAACATGAAGTTTTGTGTTGTTGTCCACATTTTACGCATCTGAATGGCCTCATACAATAATTTTTTGTGTGACCATATTGTTGGCATCTCTGACATTGTGTCATCGACAAACTTTTTTTGGATCCTCAATTATTACAGATTGTTGTGTTTTATTTCTTTGGCAGCCTTATTTTGTTATATACGAAGAAGGTTGAAGTTGGTTTCTTACAAAATGGAATAAATTATTTCACCGATAACAGTATTTCCACTGAGTTCTACAGCTTCTTTGATTTGATTAGGTGGTGTGATGTAGGTTCTTTATTACAATCCAGCAACATCTTTCTTCCTGTTCTATTGAATGTATGTCCTATTAGATTTCTCTTACTATCTTTATTAGTTTTTTATATGTTTCAACATCTTTACTACTGATTCGTAACTGATTTTTGTTTATAATAAATGTGAACACTTCTGAAATCAGTAGTAGTTTCAAGTAGCTCTGTCAATTTTTGTATATCATCTATACCATATAACATTATAGGTGGGTGAATTCTGCTTTTTTAGTACTTGTTTATCATTATTTTCAGTTTCACTTAAGGGTAATGTACTGAATCGATTAGAAATTTTGATACTATCAGGAGATGGGCTACGTGTTTTTTTTCTTTTCGGATTTCTAGTTTGTGGAACCCTTTGCCATGGTGGCGGATAAGTTTGTGTTCGTTCATTTGCAATATAAGTTTGAAAAATTCTAATATGTCATCCTTATTTTGGTATGGTTCTTTATCTTGACAATTTTAACACTTTCCTTTTGTTATAAATGGAGGCACTTCTTGGCCTGGTATTGAACATGACTGGGATGACCCACACAATGCTTGCTGAACCAAAACTGTTTGGAGTTTTTTTTTTGTTCTCCTCATTATCACTAGGTAGGATTTGCCCCCCCCAAATACTGGGGCAGCCTGAGTCAACTATTGAGGTATCTCCAACTATTCTGAACAGTCTGGGATAGTTATCTTTTCAATACTACTTCCATGATTGTTTCGTCTCTACTCTCTAATCCACTACTTTTTGAGGGTATTTAGTTCTACCAGCAGGCATTGTGTAAGCTGAAAATAGGTTATTCACCGCCGCCTGTTGCTCGGCGTTGTTGCTCATAGTTAGCACCATATAGATTACATACTGGGCCGAAGACAAAGTAAGTAAATTTCTATTAGACATTTGTACAAATAAAATGACCGAGTTAAGTTTGTTGTCCACTGTAACCAAATATACACTAAATACACAACAACAATAACAAACAATATATATCTACATACTAGCTACTTCGGTAATGAAAACACTGATAACAAAACTAATTTATCTTAGAAACAGTGGTAGGCTCGTTCGCCCCCTGCCACGTTGGATTCCAATGGTGGGGGGAAAGGGGATTGCTAATAATGTGGACTAATAAACCATTGTTAGCAATGTACCATGGTGGGTTGAGCTCCACGCGGTTCCCCTGAAAACTATTGTGATAAATTCCTAGTCAATCGGACTAGATGCTCCGGAACTAGCAATGTCGTATCGATCATCATGCAATTCCCCCCGGAAACTGTCATAGTTGATTTCTATCAAATTGGCCAGGATGAACTAACTGACCTCACTTATTTCTGAAACTATGATCTTCCACTGGTGGGGTACCAGCAGTACTACCAGTACCAGTACACTGATATCGCAGACTGGTGTACAATCCCATAATCATCAATTAAAAAAACCACAAAAATAAAAAAAATTCAATGAAGTTTCGATAAACTTAATTGTTATTTTATCACAATTATTTGTGTTGTCGAATATATAAAGAGAATCTCTGTAAATACTTTTTAATGATTTATATTTCCGGCCCTATGTAGTTCCCGATAAGATTTTTTTGTTAACTTGTATAGATTACATTATTATTATATATATAAACAATAACTAGGGAACTTAATCATCGTAACAGATTATAAGAATGACTTCCGATTGTTTGTGCGTTTGTAATAATAATATAATAATATCTCCGGACAACTCACACAGCGCCATCTAGTTACAAGATAAGCAGAGCTTGTGTTATGGGTACTAAACAACTGATATACTAAACAAATGTATATAACATTTGTTTTGTACATATAAATAATATACAGAGAAAACACCCAGACCTATACAAACAATCATACTCATGAATACAAATGTTTGTACCGTGCGAAGAATCAAATCCGCGACCATCGGACGTATGGCTGTGTCTTAAACGCTAGACCACCGAGGATGTTTGTGCGCACTAATCTAAGAAATGACTCGACAAATTTTGGTGCAATTTTCACTCATGTATTGTAGTAAGCTTCACTAATGATTTTTCAGTTCTGAATACCATGGATACGAAGTCGCAGGCTCAACTAGTAAATAATTATACACAATAAATTGATTATAATAAGTTATTGGTTTCCTCCGCCTGACTGTGTACCCTGGGACTGGTGGAAGAAGAGGGAATGGAGATGACTCCATGTCTATTAGTCCAATGTAGCAAATTAATTTCCAGGAAGGATAGGCTTTGACCTGATACCTTATCAGGTTACATTACTAGCGATGGGGCCACCATAACTAACAATCTCCTCCTTCATTTGCCCTCTATAATTATTGCTGTCTTTGTATAATAGGTTTATGTAAATGTTACAACATGATTTGTACGTGTGATTTAACACAACAACTTTATGCTTAACAGAGTTTAACAACGTGCAAGATGACTACTAATTAACATAACAAGAGATGTGGAGTCGTTTAAAACCGTTCGATGCTGAAATACAAGTACAGTTAGTATTGTGCATTTTACTATTGAGAAATATGAGAGTTTCTTAAGCAATTCTAAATTTTTCAATCATTTATATACCGAACTCGCTAATGATGGTTTATTTCAACCTTAAGTAAATGTTAAACATGTCCACTATGTTAAAATTTTGGGTACTTACGTACTTACGAGTTCCACTGAGTTAATGGTTGAATAAGAAATTATTTTAATGTGCTTTAACTAATACGAGAAAATAATTGTTCTTATTACTGGGGATACCAATTTTATTATAATATTAGTATAATTTTAACGAACTCTTTTATATAAATAACTTTCTAAGAAATGGCCGGCTAATTAGCATTGGAAAACTTTGACGAAACTCATTACATTTTTTTTTATTAAAAATATACCCGTGGCGAATTCGATTACTGTCTAGTACTAGTATTACTACTGTACTATAGTGTAACAAAACAATATGATTTGTATCGGAAGCAGAAATTAAATTAATGTATTAAATACGTACATATAATAGAATAGATAGAGAAATTAAACAAAATAGTGTAATTCCATTAAAAACTAAAAAAAATCAAATTTAAAGAAAATCAATAAAGGATCTATTATATATTTAATACGCTATCCTTTATCCATATAATTCCACATTAGCATGTGTGATACCAAACTCAGTGCGAAAAGCTTAAAGAGTATAACTTTTTTTGTGTTCATACATAGTTCAATTAATTAGCTATTATTGTACTCAGAACACGCTTCAAAATGTATAAGGCATGCCGTCAGGATATTTGACATTCGAGTCACAAAAAGAAAATGAATATGACGGAACCCTAAAAAAGGGTACAATTGAATATAGCTTAGCAACAGGTAGTGGCAAATCATCAATATATTCGCAATATATCACCGACCGAAACCGAGGGGAGTGAAGGTCTCGGGACATCATTAAACTGTCTGGGGAACGGTTGAGAATACACGTGGAAAGGTCACAGATTCTTTATGGCAGTTTCCACCAATTGTATCCGTTATGTCATTTGGTTTTGGTATATATTTAGCCTCAGAATTGCTATTATTTATAATATTTATATCACATCTTATACTGCATGTATAAATATAATATAATATACATCTAATAGCAAAGACGCTGTTTTTATTTTTGTTTTTCTCCTTAGGAGCTTGATCAAAAACACGCAAGTGTATTTGATACGAATTACACTAACAATTCGAGAATATAAGTAACTATTATTAATTTTCATTCAAGTATGTATTGATATTAAAATACATTTAGGTATTTACTTTGCGACATTTTTTGTGCGTCATAAAGATATTAGAAAAAAATAATTGTACACAAGCATGAAAAGAGTTATTAGGTACTGTGAATGTGTTGAATGATACAAGCAAGAATAGAAGAAGCGAATGGCACTCGGTGTTCTCTAATTAACCCCCAAACGATCTGGTATGAACATATATGTATGTATCACCTATATGTCATGTATAACGAATGTGTAGAAATGCGGAGTTACAGGAAAGCTGTCATTTAGTCTTTTATGATGTTTATATGTTTTGCATTCATTTCCTGATGTTCAATTGAGCTGAAATTTTATTTAATTTGAATGACAATGAACCATTACGATGTGATCGAGCTGATCTGATGGTGGAACTGGAAAATTGATATGGGAACTTTGTAATAATGTAACTGTAAGTACTTCCACAAAAATGAGTTCGTTTGATTGGTTTCGGTCACTCATAAATAGTCGTCGAATTGCATAGGCCTTTCATTTTGAAATCATTATATCAAACTAGTATATTTGCAATTGACGGATTATAGAGTTACAGAAATATATATTTTATTTATTTTCTTCAAATAAGCCTACAAACGAAAAACCAACGTTCGGGCAAGGTAACGTATTTTGAGTCTGCTAGCAAATAGGAACGCTTGTTTAATCTAGATTTGAATATTTATTATAAATTAATCGTTGATTTAAGAAAACCAAACTGATTGTGTTATCTACGTGAAGATATTCGTATCAGCAAATTCCAGTGTTCCAGTTTAATGGGTGAGAAATGACAGGATATGACTGTAAAACGACACGGTAATGAGGCTTGACACCTTAGTCTCTCAGGATAGAATAGGATAATGGGAACTATAGCCGTTCCGTAATGGCGTGATATCCGTAGTCACATAGCAAAAAAAAATTTGTTCTGTGTCTATAGTGCTGGCGATGTAGGCGTTGTAGGCGATGATTGCTATAAATTTATCCAATAGGCGAATGTCAGTAACGTGGTTTGATGATCTTATTGCTAGCAATGTACCATGACAGGCTGACCTCCACGCGGTTCTCCCTGGAAACCATCGTGATAAATTCTTGGTGAATTTTCGCGATGGGCTAACTGAACTGACCTCATGCTCGTCTTATCATTCTCCACTGGTGCCCCGCCAGCGTAAACTGTTAGCGCAGGCAGGTGAACCAGGCCGTCACCTTTTATTGCCATTCCATTTATTTTTATAGAATATATAAGTATCATTATAGGGTCAAGGTCCAATGCCTCTGTATTAGAAAACAAAATAACTAGGTCTGCCAGATGCTACTATGGTTGCGGTTCCGTTTGGGTGCACTAATGGGTTCTATTATCCTGCCACCTTTGACAGCAGCGAGTGAACCATGACTGCCAATACAATCTCGGTACAATGAAATGAGGTTTACGGAGCTACTTGACCACAATAAGGAACTATGTTTTTCTTCTTTTTATTTCTAATGCCTATGAATAATAATGGAATAGGTTTCTTCTGTATTAACTGTATACGATGACTAAGCATCAGTGGAAAACAATATAATGAAGAAATCAATCAGGTCTTGCGTGGGGAATTTATGATATACGTTTTAACCATAGAATAAAACGCGAGAAGGTCAACCGGACATGGTATACTAACAATAATGAGGTACATTACCCATTACTAGCAATCCGCTTACCCTTTCTGAGAATGCAGTGAAGATGTGTGTCAGACAATTCTTCATCATTGTCATCTTGTCTTTAGATATTTATAATTATTATCTTTAGATCTCTCTTTTTCAACAAATATCGCTAACCAAAAAGTTATTTTGCGGTGCACATTGCTGTCCATTGGTAATACATGTGTATAATAAAAATGTAGCTGATACATATACATGAAAGATAAATGAGAAAAGCTATTAATGTGGTATTTTATCAATGTAACAGAACACAAAAGAATATTTGTTTGTTTAAACGCATCATTGCCTTTGTGCGTGCTAATCATTGAAACAGCTTAATCAATTTATTGCGGTTGTCTGTACTGTATTTTGTTTTCTCTACTATATTGTGGTAATCTTCACCACTAAATTTAATGTTTATTTCATTCCGTTAATTTTCAAACAAAAAATTAAAAGGGGTACAAAGTCGCATATTCAACCAGTACCTACCTAGTAGGTAGTATTATCATGGTAAATATACCTACGATTTATATACATTATAAAATCAACGTCGTATCTTCTATAACTAGCAGTCTTTAATTCAAATATGTAGGTAACTCTGTAATGTTAAGAGATTAGCAAATGCTTAAATAGGTAAATTATACAGACACCTAACTACAATTTTGTTTTCACATTTCAAACATTCATGAATCCTGAATGCTGATGATGTCATGACTATTATCATTCACTTAGCTGAAATGATGTTTTCAAGTCATTATTATTATGCGCAAATGCTTCGTTTACTTACTACGGTCCATAAAAGGGATTTATATTTGAATTCTTCAAGTCAAAGCACTTACGTGTATGGTTGTTTGTTAGTATTGTGCTTAAAGATGGTAGGTTGTTTATGTTCATTTCTAATTATAACTGACCATAAAAAGTGGATATATATTTAGATACTTCTTAAAATAACATTTGGTGTAAAAACTAGAATTTATACTATATCTGCTATAACTTTTTATATACAAAAGATGTAATTATTCTCATGTAGGTACCTACTGCCTAATGATAATGTTTACAGAATTAAATAAAAAAATGTATATCTTACTAGGGTGTTGAGCGTGTTGTTAACGAATATGATACTAGATATGTATGTTCTTTTTTTGATTAAGTTAGTGGATCGTGTAATTCTGTGCAGGCGAGTAAGCAATTTATGGTAAGTTTTTTTCCCTAACATTTATTGTTACAAATATAAAGTTTAGTTTGATTGAAAGATCCGTATCGCCCAGAAATACTCGAACTCGCTAAAATACTGGTTACAAACAGTTGTTTGTATATCAAATTATAAATAAAATCCAGTTTTAATTAATCTCTTGTATCTAAATATCACGTAAGTTTTCGTATGTGCTTGGGGAGGCGATTGATAGTTATGAAGATCAGAGGCCCAAGCGATTCCAATCTACCATGTTAGACAGGACGCGGATCTACCCGGAAAGAATGTAGCTCTTCCAAACATTCTCCACTACTGTCCTACCAGTACCTATATGAAATTCGAGCGGGCCAATATTTTATTAATCCAGTCTATTTTCATGAATGATTAGAAATAAATAACCT
This sequence comes from Achroia grisella, assembly GCF_030625045.1. Taxonomy (NCBI): domain Eukaryota; kingdom Metazoa; phylum Arthropoda; class Insecta; order Lepidoptera; family Pyralidae; genus Achroia; species Achroia grisella. The sequence goes on from NW_026712590.1 coordinate 1,554,559, forward strand.
CACTCTTCCAACTTTAGGTTTTCCTCTAACATGACCTATTATAAAATAAGTCAATGTAATTGCTTTTTAAAATTACCTTGCAATTGAGGAACTTTATACAGAAAACTGGAAATAACTGGTTACAATTGCCAGTACATGTAGATTAGAGCTTATGTTTTCTGTGCTGGTTTTTATGCATTGTCTGCAAATGGATTTAATTTCGTCTTATGCGGATTAATATGTTTTTAATGTGTCTGTCTCTAGAGTTGGGGTTACTTTGTAGAGAAAAATACTTACTTAAATACTACTCTATACTTTATTTAGCGATAATAACGTAATAATACAAAACCAAATGTGGACATTTACGCAGTATTGAATTATTTACAATTTATGATAAATATAAAACTGGAGACTGCGACTGACACTACTGTTGAATTCAATATGGAAATGCTTTATTAGATTTAGTACAAATCAAAAAAAATGAGAAACTACATAAATAGATATAATGGCGCCGTCGCACAGTGGGAACTTTGACTCATTTTCATCTCATAAATCTATAACTTCTGTATTAATAAAGATATGTACATGATTTTTTTTCCTGATAATCTTAAATATATATACTTTTAAATAATGTATGCTCTGATGGTCGCGGGTTCGATTCTCACACGACACAAATATTTGTGTTCATAAGTACAATTATTGGTATCGATCTAAGCCTATGTTTATTTGTATATATTTACAAAAAATATATATTGAAGTAGTAGTTGTTAAGTAGGTAGTAACACAAGCTGTGCTTAGTTTGGGACGTGAATTCTCTATTAATTATCATATATTAGTAATTTACATGATTAAAAGATTTTCATATTCAAAATCAATTTATTTCGTTATCACATCATTTTTTGGAATCAACTTATACATTAAATTTAATTAAACCTCACATACTATTATTAATTTAATTCTATAATAAATTATTTCTCCAATGGTGCATAATTAAGGAGTTTCTCTATAAGATCCACATGACCAAGCAGCATTCGACGACAGCAGTACCTCTTCAAACCGAGCGCATCCAACGCGTCACTGGAACAAAAGTTTTTTTTATTTAATGTAATAGCCAACACGCTAAGAGCCAATATAAGTCCTGATGGCAATCACGTCATGTGACATCTGTAGATAGAGAATCGTTCTCATTCCTAAGGGGCCTCTAAACTATCAGGCATCTGTTATAAATTATACGAGAATATTGTTTATTTGTACCTATTTAAATTTTGTCATGTTGATATATTTAAAATTAAATTACAGAAACACCGTAAACAATATTTTTAATATAGTAACATTATCTAACTAGTTATAGTATTTAGTATATCAAGAGATGAAAGAAACATAATGAGATATTTGTTGCCTATACATATTTAAAAGGCTACATACAAATAAATAGTAATAGACATAATAAAATTATAAAAACTTGAACTGGCGAAAATTTACTGTTTGTGTGTTATTAAGATTTCACGTAAATATGTCTGGAGAAGTTAAGATGACAAATTTATGGAATAAGTTATTCAAACTGTCAACTTGTAGGTATATACAGCAAGCTGAGAAAATAGCCCCCAAAGGCGGGACGGACATAATTAATTTTGTAAAAATGTTTGATTTATTGCATAATATCCACTATTTCGTCTATTAATTAATTAAGTAATAAAAGATGGCATAGTATAGACGTTTTATTTATTGGTATCGTTTGATTAAAGTAAAAGTCCTGAGCTAAATATTTGCTAAAACTAGAATTTATCCTAAATTCACTCGAGCAAAGCCACGAGTTGCAGCCAGTTCATATGGCTTATAATCACGTTTTACAATAACCACGTGTTTGCATTGTGCGACATACGTACATAGGGGAAACGATAATAATATGTACATAATTATGTTACATTTTAACTATCTCACGGCATGCAGGCTATAAAGATTTATATATTTGTATGTTGACTGTTGTAAAAGTTAAATTCAAGGTAAAATAAATAATATTACTTTAAAAGATAATAACGTTTTAGTTCAAGTTTTTTATTTACACTAAAAAAAATATGAACATTTTTTTATTTACTGTACTACTCAGTTGATAAGTCAATTGCGTTTCTTGCCAGTTTAATATTAAAATATAAATTAATTTTGTTACTTATAGATATTTTGTATCGTTTAACTATAATATAATATATTCATAAATATGTATACACGTTCTACAAGATACAAAAAGTTATATATTACGGATTTTAGAAACTGTCTAGTAGAGTGTTAGCGTCCATGTATTGTTAGTTTTGTTCTTGTCAATTGTATCTATATACTGAACTGGACAGGTAGGGAGAAATATATAATGTAAAATATTTGATGTTCGTAATCGGCTAAAATGACAATCCTATCCCAATCTGATTTCCTGCCATGAAAAGCACCATTGGCATCTAACAGAACCTAATGCTATAGCAGGGGGGAAGGGGATTCTTAGTAATGTGGACTAATAATGTTATTGCTAGCAATATACCATGTCAGGTTGACCTCCACATAGATCTCCATGGAAATTGAGAAGGCTAACTGACCAGACCTCCTATCAACCTTCACTGGTGTCCCGCCAGCGTAGACTGTTAGCACAGACGGTGCACTATTCCATTATTATCCAATATGTACAGATCACATATTATATATACAGGATTAATACAAAAAGTTGATTAATACTTGTGAAATCATAGCAATTACTTAATATACAAATAATCGAATTGCAATTGACTGTTTTGTTATTTGATTACAAATACCCTTCATATATATATATAACATACAGAATATGATTACTAAAAACTCAATCATACAATTATTGCATGTATACTACAGGATATGAACAACATCATATACTCCTACAACATCATTTGGTAATTGTAATTTGAAATACAATTTACGGAAACCATAATGACAATATGAGCCATTAGAGTAATCAAATCTGACAAGACATATTTACAAAAAATATGTTTTCAAGTATTAAAGGCAATTTTGTTGACATATTTATGTATTTCAATGTGTCTCATTCATAGATTCTTATTAAAATATCTTTTTTTATAAATACCTACTTATAATATGTAGAAAAATACTAAGTTAATATCACACAAATTCTTTAATAATATTTATACCTGAAGAGCAGTATATAATTAATTTATAAAAAATTTGGCCAAACACATTTACTCTGCGGTTGAAATTTATTAACAGTACTCGAGAACTGGCAAGTAAGATAATTGGTATATTTTTTGATCATGTATCATTTTGTCTTACATATTTAATGCATATATTAAAAATCTTGTATATAAATGAATATTAAAAAGCTATCACCATACATGGTCCAAATAATTTAATAGTAAATTTACAATACAATAGCCTTTACACAATGAGTATTTCTTAATAAATAATTAATGATAAGTCTGAATTACTGATAAGTCATTATTATTATTTATAATATTACTTATTGTAAAAATGAATTTTCATAAGACCTATTTTTTTTTAATATATAATATATATTGATATATAGGTAACATTTATGAATAAGGACTGAAGTAGACTTTGTAAAACTTTAGGCATTACTTTAGGCATCGAGCAGCTTATTTTGTTAGCTGTATTTCGGTTATTGGGTGTGACTAGGCCTCCAGAATGAGAATGGATGTTACCATTGGAGTAATATGATAACATGATGTCTGTGTTGTTGTTCAGGTGTGGCAACAGTTACCATTTACCAAGTGGCCCATCAGCTTGTTTACCATTCTAATTACACAAAAAAAAGAGTAGGCAACTGATGTTATAAACTGACTAACAGCATATAGTTTAATAATTACCCTTCAGTGTACTCTGCTTGCAACAGACCGAGGTATGCTTCCCATTTGTTGCCTATAACCTTCCCACAAGTGAAGCAGCGAACTGGTATGATCATGATTGCCCAGGTATCTGGAAATTAGTTAATTTTATCTCACAAATAAATTTTAGATAACCTGTGTTCAAATTTATTCTTATTGTATATGTTTTAATGCAGTTTATAAAGATGATATGTAGACCAGAAAATAAGAATAAAATAATTTTGATTGAATTGAATTGACTTGAATTGCTTGTAATTATAAAAAAAAAACATCAATATCATAACCACATGTGTCCATCAACAACTTGAGTTTGGGTTACCACAAATCCGTTATTCACAATATAATACAGCAATTCAGAAACTAAACATAAAGAATATATTTTTACATACTTTAAACAAAATAGTAAATTCAATTTATTACCATTAATTGTAAATGTATTAAAATTTATAAATAATATATACTAAACAGAAACATCAAATATCTGTTTGAATTGCAGCACAGAGTACCTTGTCTGATTTTGTCTCACTCCAAACTGTCAGTGAAGTTGTCAACGAATTACTGTCAGAACTATCGGATACACAGATTAATTAAATCTTGAGTGTTAAGTCCACATTTCACTATTATCACGTTTAAAATTGAAATATAAATTAATTTTGTTACTTATTGATATTTTGTATCGTTTAACTATAATACAATATATTCATAAATATGTATACACGTTCTACAAGATACAAAAAGTTATATATTATGGATTTTAGAAATTGTCTAGTAGAATGTTAGCGTCCCTATATTGTTAATTTTATTAGCGTACGTCACGAGATGTAACATTATATACTTGTACTAGCTATATATCACGGTACTGCTTGCATAATATATACCTCATATTTTTTCGTTACAACCAAAAATCTCTCTTTTATGATTAGATTTTGGAGTACTAGTATATGCAAACATAACTTACCTGAATTGTATCAGTCTGCCTTTATTAATTAATTTTAATGTATTACTACTTAGTTTATTACTACTTACTAGACAGCTTCTAGTGACACGCGCCAACTATAAGATATGCAATGAGTATGATACATATAATTTCGCGTAAAATGTAAGTACATTTAATATTTATGATTAATAACAACAAAATATTTTTTTGTTACAGATTGTTTTTGAATCTCGTAACCTAAATTTCAAGATGACTTTGGGCATGCAACAATACATTACTATAGAAGATAGTGAAATGGTAAGATGAATGATTATTTTGCAGTCGAGTCGTTGCTTTAGGAACTTATCATATCGCCTTTTTTTTTGCTTTATATTTTGAACCATACGACTAATCTCATAATATTGTATTCGAGAAAAAGTATATTATTATGTAGTGATAACTAGACCTCAGGATCTCAGCTAGTTTACCTTTTGGAATTCGAAAAATCTGGAAAAAACTGTATAAAATTAGTAAACAATACATAGAAAATTACACATTTTCATAGTTCAGTACTCACAAGGTCGTTTCCTTTAGACACATTTATTTTATATTTCTCCCACCACCAACCTGCACATCGTTTATCTGCCCCCCCCCCCTCACCCCCCTCCCCAGTTTTTCTGGAATTAGAAAGAGACTAGGTAAGTTAAGTCTAAAAAAATTCAATATATTTACAAATTTTGTCTCTAACCGTCGTTCTTGAATACTTTCTTCAGTTTTCACGCCAGACTTTTATTGTTCAAGGGTGCGCACAATATTCGCCAGTCTAACCGCGTAAAAACTAGGTCAGAATTCAATCATTTTTTATTCTAACTTTCGGTCTAAGTTAGAAATATCGTAAATTCCCCCTAGTCACCTCTACCTAGAATTGTTTAAGTATTTTTCCCATCATCCCCTCGTCCCCCTCCTTTAATAAATACCACCCTAGTCCGATTCTGATTTTTTTTACTTCGATACCAACGAACTGACTTGGATAGATTTTTTTTGGTTCTATCCTTTCGGAAAAGCAAGGAGAATAATGCCCATACAGCTTAATTTAAACAATATCACAGACTCAGCAAAGTCTTGACATATGACAGAAGCAATCAAAGTCAAATTGGTAGGTGGCCTGTGATACTGAAATAATTACAGAACAATAGAATTATTTCATAGAACAGCTGTGTTTACTTTTATTTTAATTATTTTTGAAAACAATACTCATATTCGATTTAATAGTAAATTAGTGTATAAGTTATTGTTTATTTTAAAAATGTACTTAAAACGTACCTGCTACACAGTGGTGGCCCTCGCCTTATATTTATTGTTTTAATAAATGAAGTTTACGCCCATTCTTTCCATTTATGAATAATGTGATTATTTTCCATGCAAGAATTTATGTAAAACTTTTATACTCGCGTAGTCTTTAAGTCAGGTCTTCCTTTATACGAGCTATGTAGATACTAACAAATAAAGAAAAACATAGTGTTTATAACTATAAAAATAAACCATGGAATTTGAAGAGGATATTCAACCTCTCATTCAAACTGATCAGAACGATGCCAGAGAGATATTCCTTGGTTTTACAAGACAAGACATTGATACAGACCCAGAGTTTGAACAGGTAATTATATTTTCTGTATATCCGATTTATATTTACAGCAAACATGGTTGTGAAATAATATAAACTTAATTTCTTATAGTATTTAAAGACGGTAACTTAACAGCTTTTTGTTTAGGCATATTCATGTACTAAAAAGTATATTACAGCTACCTCTTTGTCCTCATACTATTAATTTTGAGAATGTATTAAATTTTGTGTTGTGTAATCAGCATTGAATTTGCTGGCATTCTTACAAATTACAAACATAATCAAATAAAATAAATTTTTCTTGTGAAATAAAAATCTAATATGCATATATATCATCAATATTACCCATATTGTATTATGGGTCTGTACTTGCCTACTGAAAATAATTAATAAATTTGTTATCATTATTTAATTATGCATAATATAATAACAATGATAATAAATTTAATAAAAATGTAATAATACAAAAGTTTAATTCATAAGATTCTTCTATTTCAATTTCAAGCCTTTATTTAGTAAACAAAGATACATATTAACTTTTTTTGCATATTGAAATTGTTTTGAAAAAGAATTTTCCATCTCCCTCTTTCTCTAGCAGGTATCGTCCATTTTGAGCCTTTATTTTTTTTATGTCATCTGATCATCTTATGTGTGGTCTTTCTCTTTTAGTATTATAATGAGTTGACCACACTGTGATTTCTTTGGTGTCTTCATAATTTACTTCACATAATATAGACTAAATTAATTACATAGTTTATAATATTTGATATTACTTAATTAATCTTAAATAAATTAATCTTGATTTGTTCGAATTGTGTAAACGGTACAAAATCTAGAAGCAAATCTTGCATTTTTAAACAAAACTTCCACAGTAAATGGAAAAGTTATCAAATACAACAATTAAAAAAGATAGAATACAGAAAACATACTCACAACTTTAACAATGCTGGTGGTCTAGTTGTTTAGAATACTGCTTTACTTCAAATGGCCACATGTTCTATTGTTTGTATCGATCTGAGAGTATATGTTTGTTATGTATGTATTTAAAAAAACTGTATTTAAGTATTTATGTCTAGTATCCATAACACAACCACTGCCTATCTTGGGAATAGATGGTGCTATGTGAATTGTCCAGAGCTATTATTATAGTTGGGTGATTGACTGCTTGAGTACATAGTTTTAATTCCAATGGTTGCAGGTTCACACAATATAAACATTTTAATTCAAGACTGTAATTATTTATATTGGACTGTATATTTTTTCTATTTATGTTATTTATAAATATATATATATATTTAAGTATTTGTACTTGATTTCTTGTAATTATAGCACACTTTGTTTGCAACTAGGTGACAGTGTGTGAGTTGTTTCATTGTTATTTATTTCCTTATTATTGTTATTTTTATTTATTATATACTCATAAATATAGTTGAGTTGAGAACCTCCTCCTTTTTGATGCAATAATGGTGATGAACATTTGTAAGTGTAGATAAGAACATAGATAAATTAATTATTGTAATAAAATAATAATAATGTTATCTCTAAACTCAAATGGATCATTGTGGGCAACTTGATCATATATAGGCATTTAAATTTATTAAGTACTGTGTATTATATTAATAAAATATTAGGTAAGGGCTTTCGAATAGTAATTGATAAGAGCACTAGTATGGTGTGTGGTGTTCTTAGAATGATGTGCTTGTTTTATAATAGTTAAGTAGACTTTATAATGTCATCTCCATAGGGAACTCTTTGCACTAATCTCAACTGCTTTCTGAGCTTTCCCGTTACATAAAAATGTTATTGAATGTGGTATTTAATTAATTAATTAAAAAAACGTGAAAATAATAAACAATAAAGAAATACAATTAATCAACATCTATGAAATTATCTCTTGTTGTATGTTTGTTTACTCAACATATCTGCAATCTGTAACAATATTATAATTAGACTGGTTAATATGGGAGAATTTATAAATAATCATTTAATGACTTTTTTTGTCACATGTTAGTAATTTTTTTTTAATAATAGTAAATAGTACCTAATCGGGCTGCCTGAAAACAAGCGCTGTATAGGTGCACCTCATTGAGGTTGTATGTTTTTATTTATGTTATGTATTGTTTGTAATTTGTAGTGTTATTTTGGCAATAAATTAATTATCTATCTATCTTTCTTTTATTACAGACGGTGTACGGTTATCGCAGGTGTCGATGGCGGACTATTCTAGTTTATATTCTATCAACTGTATTATGTGGTATTCCGTTCCTGTTGTTCCACTGGTGTGCCACTTGGTTCCTATACATCACATCAGTCAGATGCAGCTTCCAGATTGCTGATCAAGTTCTAGTTATTGTAAGTATTTATATACTATTTTCAAAAAATTGTATAAATTTAAATTTCTTATTGACTTTCTGGAGTTGATAACACTGGTAACAAACCAAAACTAGAGATGACGGTAGGCCCGCCCCTTGCGACTTTGTAATAAAATTTACTATGGGAGACATAGGCATGTCAATTGTTGCATTCACCACATCGACACAAAATCGACAAAGGACTATGCCTCTGACTATACCAATCTGGTATAACAGCCGTGACACTATATTACTATTATAAAAAAAAAAAGTTACTTCAATTATTCCTTTCAGTTGTCTAACTTATAATAGAAGCTTGTTAATTTAATACAATGGAATACAAACTACCATAATAAAGAATATCACACATGGCTTATCATATTATAACATAAATAGCGCGCTCTAAACGGAATTGGGGTAATACCGGTATCAGTGATTAGACATCCATACCTACTAATGCGGACGAGTGGTGTCGTCACGTGCTTGTCACGTGGCCTCCCGTCCTTAAGTTCTACACAGACGAGAGATTTCGATTTAATCCAAGTTTTTTAACTGAAGATAAATTTTGATAGACGAAGTGGATGCGTGGATTGCATTATTTAAATGTATTTTGGCACAAAAATATATATTGAGTATTCTCCATCACTCCCTTATTAGTCCGAGATATAGCAGTATGTCCTTCTTTGCCAGATTGTTATGTAATTATTATTATTTATACAGATATTTGTAATTATGTTTATCTTTGGTTCTAGGAAACATATCAGAAGAAATGCAAGAGCTTTTATATACACAAAATATTAGAAAAAAATATAGCAGACACAAGGTAATTTTGTGATTTCTTTACATATAATTTAACCTGCATCAAATATTCTTTCACCATTTAAACAGTAATATGATGTTAGCTTATCTATACGCTCTATAAAACTCAAGTAGGGACTAACTGCTGGTCTAAAGTAATATTATAAAGTGGATGGATTTGAATTTTTGTTTGTGAATAAACAAATACTTATTCAACATAAAATTTCCGCCACCTATATAACACTACATAATTAACATGATATTTAGTATAGTTAAAAAAAGAACATTTGAGATCCCTACAGTAAATATATCTGGGTGAAGACGAGAGCTGGTGTTAGTGTGTAGTAACTGGTTCATTACCTTGTCTTTATCTTATTATTTGGAATTGGAGCATTATACTATCTTCTTCCACACACTATCACCCGTCATACTTGAGCGTCATACTGTCCTTTTATGTAGTGATTTGTTGTTCACCTGTAAATCTCCAATGTTAATTAGCATTGTACCCATTGTTATTATTCTCTTGGAAGACAAAAGCTTTAATTTATGTTTAATACTGCGCTATTTAATATTATTCTAAGTAGAAGTGTTTGTTAAGAACAAATGCGTCAGATTATTACAGAATATTCAGTCAGATAATTCTTGAAATAGAATATTTCAAGGATTTGTACTAATTATTAAACATTATAACTGAAGGAAGTAAGTGAACATTATTGTCATTTTAATCACCTATATTCGTTAAAGTTCATTAGACAGAATTATTTTGGTGCAAACTAATCTATTCTTCTTTCTATACACAAATGTAATTTGAAAATGAATCTAATAGATTGCATTCATGATGATATTTGTTTTTAAATTTTTTTAGTGGCCTATTCAACAAGGCATTCCAAGATGAGTTTGGTAGAGAGAAAGAACCAATCGAAAGTGCCGACGCGATACACACACCGTTACATCTCGACGATGGGTCTGTACTCGGTATGTTTTCATTATATAATTTGAAACACTGTATGTATTGTAACAAGCATCCTGTAACTTTTAATGTTTATGTTAACCCAATTGTTTCGTTCACAAAATAAAAGAGGTATATTTTATTATATATATATATATACAACTGGTATTAGCGATTCGATTGGTTGCCTAATTGGAAGCCATTGGTTAAAATTACACTTGTAAAGTGCATGTTTTGTGAATAAATATTTTATTCCGAATCCCATCTACGAAGCCTCTAGGCTACTCAGTTGTGACTAGCGTTGCATCTGTATAATACAATTTTTTTTTATATGTAACTGTCATATAATTTTTTTAGCACAAAGTTGGTAGCGAGTGTTCCTCATAAATTCACTTGGAGCATTTGTCGTCATGTGCAAGCACCTTTTCATACGAAACTGAGCAATCTTTTTTTGTAATCAATACTGTGGTTATTAAAGTTCTAAGTAGTGGGGTCACTAGTTTCCATTACTAATCTCACCCGATCTCTCCTCCATATCTTAAGGAAGAGTGTGGTTGCAGATGTGCAGCGGTATCGGTACTTCCGGCACAAGAAGCACGCGCTGGTGTGGGATGCGTCTCGCGGGGTGTGGGCGCGGCTGGCGGGGGCGGAGGCCGGCGCCACGTGCGCGCAGTTACATGCTCGGGCAGCCACCGCCCCCTCTGCTGAACGACGCGCTCGCATGTCAGTACTATTTTTTTTAATTTGAAATTAAATGATTGATTGATTGAAACATAAAATATTTATTTCATAACAGGTTGAACATCTATGGTCTGAACGAGATTAAAGTGCCGGTGCAGTCCATTCTAACCCTAGTGCTGCTTGAAGTATTCAACCCGTTCTACGTGTTCCAACTGTTTACGATCGCTGTCTGGCTGGCAGAGCCGTACTACTACTATTGCATAGCTGTAGTGTTGATGTCCACGTTTGGTGTTGCCACTTCTGTTATACAAACTAAAAAGGTAAACTTTTTATTATACAGTAAATGCGACCTTATTTCATAGTGCTGTCAGTCTTAGCCGAAAAATAAATAAACTCCTAATACTGTCAGGCTTGGCCGAGAAATAAATAAACTGTAATAAATTTAGAGCATAAATTTCACGTCATTCTAGTTTAATATGCCTAATAATAATTTCTCAAATTGGTGCAGTGGTTTCATTAGTTTACTTTAGTTTACTGGTGATACAGATTCTTCAGATACCTAGTACAGGCACAAGTTCTCCACAAATTTGTACTTTAGCATTAAATTTTACATGCCTAAATGGCTTTGTTCCACTGTATATTGTGTCAATGTTTTTGTGGAGGAAATAAGTGCTTTAATGGATTGAATGTTCTGCAGAACCAGGAGAGCCTTCGCGCTACTGTGGAAGCCCACGATACGGTCCAGCTGTGGGACGGGCGCAGCGTGGACAGCCGCGCGGTGGCCCCCGGTGACGTAGTAGTGCTGCCCTCTCGCGGCTGCAAGTTGCACTTCGACGCCGTGCTGCTCACCGGTTCCGCTGTACTTAACGAGAGCATGCTGACCGGTACCTGCTGCTTATTAGTCCCTTTGTTATATTATTGACATTAAATCCAGCGCTTCCATAATTCGTATTTAAATCTAAATTACACAAACACCTTTCCCAGGACTAGTGTAATGTTATTCCAAATTATATTCCTCTACACCACGTCCTCTGTTACCTCTGTGACTTGACTATTAAGGTATTAAATCCGTCATCGACCTGATAACTGGATTGTTAGCCCTAGCATGGTACAAATATTTGTATCCATAAGTATGGTTGTTTATATTGGTCTGGATGCTTTCTATGAATATTATTTTGCAATTACAAAATGTAATGTAAATATTGTATTTACAAAATGTATCTATCCTTTATCTAGTATATCTAGTATATCCATAACACAAGCTCTGCTTAGTTTGGGACTTGATGACGCTGTGAATTGTCCTGAGGTATTATTATAATTTTTGTACATAGGTGAATCAGTGCCTGTGACTAAGACGGCGCTACTGCGTGTAGACAAGCTGTTTGATATGAAAGAACATGCGTCCAGCATACTATTCTGCGGCACGAGGGTCATACAGACCCGGTACTATAATAACGAGCCGGTCAAGTGAGTATTTATATTTTCAATTTTTTTTAATGTATTGGCATTCAAACAACAGTACATTTCTAGAGAAAACCAAAAACAGGTTTCATGGATTTAGCAAAAGAAAATAAGAGAAATATCGTGACAAAAAATAAAAAGCTGTGGTAAATTTAGGAAGTACAAAACAAAACAATATAAATTACGTATAATATAGACCACATTACATGAATAATGAGAATACGATAATTTGTATCTGAATGAGTATATGCTTTGCGTCTGTTTATATGTATACATGACTGATGTGTGTGTGAGAGAGAGAAAGAATGTGTATAATTATAGTGTATGACACATGTATAAAGAAAATTATGAATGTATGAAGTAATAAGAGATATACATTGTCCTCAGAGCTCTAGTGTTGCGTACGGGGTATAACACAAGCAAGGGTCAGCTAGTCCGTAGTATACTGTATCCAGTGCCGGCCGACTTCAAGTTCGATCGGGATTCCTACAAGTTCATTATTATACTCGCTTTCCTGGCAGCACTTGGACTAGGATACACCATTGCTTTAAAGGTAAAGAAAACAATCGTATTATATATGACTAACTATATCTAGAATTAAGTTATATTATTCTTTAAAAAACAATACAATACAGCCACGACCTATCCTATATAAGGTATTCAGAGGCATTGTCAATTATTATAATGTGGTGAACGCAACATACAACCCCTGAATTACATTAGACGTTTGTTACATGCTCACTTTCGATAGATAGATAAACATTTATTTATCGTATCTTCAACACACGAACGACAGCCAAAAAATACAATACACGAGCAGGAATATAAGACATTCGGATCATATGTGCGTACGCTGTACGCAGGCGTACCGCTCGCTGAGCCCCGGAGACATCGCCATCAAGGCGCTGGACATCATCACGATCGTGATCCCGCCCGCGCTGCCGGCCGCCATGACCGTGGGGCGGCTGTACGCGGTGTCCCGGCTGCGGCGCGCGCGCATCGCCTGCCTCAACACGCGGGCGGTCAACGTTAGCGGCTCGCTCGACTGCATCTGCTTCGACAAGGTACCCCTTGTTCATTGTAGGTGGGCGTCGAGAATAACGATGACGATTTTTTTTTAAATAACCCTGGACAATTAACACCGTGCCATCTAGACCCACGGAGCTTGTATTATGGGTACTGGATGACTGATATAAATACGTAGATGTATATTTGTTTGTAAACATATAATGTAATATACATGGAAAACACCCAGATTGATATAAACAATCATACTCATGAATACGAATGTTAACACGATGCGAGGAATCGAACCCGCGATCATCGGAAGTAAAGCTGTGTGCTAAACCGCTAGATCACCGAGACCGTCAAAAATATCGAATAATAGATGGTAGAAATACACATCACATTTTACTTAATAGTTATCAATAATCAATTATAATCAATAATACTATTCTAAAAATAAATTCTAATCAGCCAGCCCAAAATCATACATTCTCCAAAAATTCACTATTCACTAGAAATCAACCTAATGTGATATTGCTAGCAATCGGTTCTCTGTACCCCATTACAATCCCATCCTCTCCTCCCTCCGCAAATTGTAACTTGTTAAAAAAACAAAGTATGTGCGATTATATAACAGAATGTACGTAATACGTTCCAACAGACGGGTACCTTAACGGAAGACGGTCTAGACATGTGGGGAGTGGTAGCAGTGAGTGGTGCCACATCACCCACCAGACTCGGTCGACCGCAGCGGGACCCTCGTCTCCTCAACGACTTACACGACCTCAAGATGGGCATGGCCTGCTGCCACAGCCTAACGCTGCTCGACGGGGAAATCGCGGGAGATCCTCTTGATCTGAAGGTATGTGCAACGATGTTCACCATTATGTTTTTATTTTAATTTAGACAGTCTTGATTTCTATTATTTGTGCTATTTGGTACTTTGTATTTACACAAATTTTTCACTTTTGTTCAAAAGAGCAGTAGTCAGTATTCTTGTGCTCTTTTTTGGCTTAACTTATATTCTGAATGTGGTGATAGAATATGGTGATATTGACTATCCAAAAATGCATAGTATCAAGTTGATTTAAATAAAGATTATACCTTTTCGAATTAAATTGATAGGTTATTTGTAAAAATTTAAAAGACGTAAAAGAACTATTTTTTACTAATAGCGCCATCTAGCGTTTCATTCAGATATATCAGATATATTAATTAAATCAATAAAAATTAGTTTATTTATTTGCTTGAACATGTATACATAATGGTCTTAAAAATATTATCTTATTCCAAACATGGCCTGCCGTTTCCTGTTTAAAATATACATTTAAAATTATTAAAATCTTTGAAAAGTAATGACAAAAATTGGAGATGTGTTAGTATTATATAATTAGTTCGCCTGACCGACCAATAACCAATAGGTGCGCGCTTCCCGAAATATATTGCGGTAACGTAGGTAAAGTTAGTAAAACAACATTATAATAAATAATGTGTTCTTCTGTATAATAAATGTGGTAGATGTTCGAGTCAACTGGTTGGGAGTTGGAGGAACCTGATGTACCGGAGTCATCCAACTATGACATACTCACGCCTACCATAGTGCGACCCAAGAAGTCAGCTAACATCAACGTCGATGATATACACGTAAATAATTTGAATCTTTTTATTAGTGATGGTATATAATTTACCTGTAAAGTGTTGGTATCATCAATATCTAAACACATTTTTATTTAGATATCTAGACAGATAAGGTATCTAGACAGGTAAGCAGACGCTTACCTCCGTTTAATCAGTCAAGAAAGTGACAGAACATAAACAAGAAATATAACTTACACAAATTACTAACGGTTTTTAGATGGTTCGCACTAATGCTCCACTGCAATGCAACAATTAAATATAAAATATATAATTTATGCTACTGATCTCGTGAAACTGTTTAATGTATTTCTATCGTTCGAGTTTAAGATACACTATAGCATGACAACAAGAAATATCACTCCATACATATAGATTTTTATTATATGCGTATCTGAGATGCCAATAAATGAATCTGTCAACACCAGATGCCGCTAGAATTGGGTATAGTGCAACAACACCAGTTCGTGTCGTCTCTTCAGCGTGCCTCCGTCGTTGTGAGGATGCTGGGTGAGGACGTACTCAGGGTTTACTGCAAGGGAGCGCCTGAGATGCTCACCACGCTATGCAAACCGGAGACAGGTGATTATAGCCCTATTTATGTTCTATAATTATCATATATTATATATTTATCTTATAGACTAACATACATACGAAATAGTAATAAAATATAATTATGTCTTTGGTCATAGCACTGACTACAGTAGACTGCCGCGGTAGCGCCGATATACCACTCCTATAATAACTCCATAAGAACAAGCCATATATAATTTATTAACCTCAAGTAGGTACAGTATGCATTCATACAGTAAAGTTCTACAAAACTATGAGGCATGTAGGTATGACGTCGTTTTCATTCAGTTTTCTTTATCAATAATTAACTCCTTTACATTTAACCATTTATCTTTGAAATTGGTCCTTTGGGCTAAATTTATAAAAGTTTCATAAATGGCATTATATTTTAATCTATGTGTAGTATACGAAAAGTCGTTTAGTTTCATGAATTGTACGGTTTCGTCTTGTTTCTATTAGGCCCCTATTAAACTTGTAAGATTTAGGTACAAAATGTAAAGGCGATATTACATTATCCAATTATCCACAACTGATAAAATATAGGGCATATGTGATGTATATTCATTCTGTCAATTACAGTTCCGGATAATCTGACTGAGGTGCTTAGTTCCTATGCGGAGAAGGGTTACAGAGTCATAGCGATGTCCACACGCATCATGGAGACCACATTCAAACAACTTCAACGGATGAACAGAGAAGAGGTAAAGTCCACGGCAAAGAACTAACAAGTAACAGTAAAGTAACAGACTCTTAAAGACTATTTTCAAATGTTCAAATATAAAGATGTATAATTGAAAACTGTTTACTAAGTTAACATTAGACAAAACGATTTTTCTTGTCCGAGTCATTTTTCATCTTGTGATCCGCTACGCTCGAAAAACCGGTACTGATAACAGTATATAAGATAATAGCTATCCGCCCCGGCTTCGCACGGGTGTACATATATTATACATATAATAAATATTTTAATTTTATTAAAACACATATAATATAATAAACGTGCTAAAACTGCATATAAAGTTGTTTTTGTGATATAATTAGATAGATTATATCACAAAAACTACTAACTTAACTTAACTTTAAACGAATATAATGATATTTCAGTGAAGATTCACTGAAATATCATTATATTCGTTAGAACGTTTTGTTATGAAAAATACACAATTGTGACATTTTGGTCGTTGTAGGTGGAACGCGACCTTGAGTTTCTGGGACTGGTGATAATGGAGAATCGACTGAAAGGGGCAACCACTGACATCATTAGGGAACTGAAAGAGGCCGACATACAAGTTGTCATGATCACAGGCAAGTGACACATTTTTACTATATGTATATTCTTATAAACATAATCTTTTTATAATTGTTTATCTTGCGGAAAAATATGAGATTACTGAAAATCAGCGCTGTAATGACAGCGTGTCATTACAGCGCTGATTTTCAGTAATCTCATATTTTTCCGCACCAGCTGAGTCTGGAAGCCTTTTCAGCATAGCGAATTATTAGTTTTTAAGTTTTCTTTTTTACTCTGTACTCTTTTTTATGCTGAATAAATGATGATGATTATTATTATTATTATAGATAATGCGTACATTGAATCCGTAAGTTATGTTATATGTTGAGAGAAAGTCGACAAAGTGTAGAAGTCCTAAATATCGTGACGTCATATTTTAAAAGTAAATATAATATGTCTATTAACAAGAAGAATCTTTTTCTAACTTCATATATATAAAGATGTGTTTATTCAGGCGATAATATCCATACGGCGGTGAGCGTGGCCAAAGAGTGTGGCATACTGAGTGCTGGAGAGAGAGTCGTCCAAGTAACCGTCGAGGGAACTTCACCGCCGCTACTGTACTGCCAGAGCTTTCTGCAAGGGGTATGTATTTTGATATTGAAAAAAAAAACCATTTAACCTTCTTACTTTTTGTAAATATTTTGTACTGATATACAATTGATTTGTTTAAATATATTTTCATCTTATGGTAAACATTTTTTTCTTGTTCAAATTTTGCTTTTATAAATTCACTAAGTGTAAGATTACTTTTATATATTCGGATTTTAGAAAAAAATTGGATCAATTTGGCTGAATGTATTTTTTGAACCATGTATGTATGTCATAAAATGTTTTATGGAAGTCAAAATCTTTTTTTAACCCTACCGTTTAGTTGGGATAGCTAATTCGAGAAGAACTAGTAAGAAACTAAAGTGGTGTTTTTTTATATTTGTAGTAATTATGTGTATCAATATATATACACGTTTCTATAATAAAAATTTACATCATAGTCGCCAGTGGGCCGTAGAACGCCTCTGCAGCGCGAGTGGCGCAGCGTAGACAGCGGCCACGGCTCGTGGCGCGGCTCGGGCTCCGGCTCGGGCTCGGCCTCCGGTTCAGGGTCGTTCGACGTCGAATCATCGTCCAGTGAGCCTCGGTACAAAATTGTTATGACGGGAGACGCATGGCGAGTGAGTATAACCCTTAATGTTATCGCGCCTCATTTATATGATGATCATTTCCAACGATAAAATTTCAAAATGCTGTAGATACACCTTAATGTCAAGATTGACATTTTTGCTCTGTTCCCATATACTTTGGTTGGCTGTGGTTAAATTATACGCTGGTATATATAAACTCACGACTAACCGTGTGTATGTGATGGCAGGTGTTGCGCGAGCACTACCCGCATATGGCTGGCCGTGTGGCTGAGCGAGGCGCGGTGTTTGCGCGGATGTCCTCCGACCAGAAGCAGCAGCTCGTGATCGAGTACCAGGCGCTCGGTTACTATGTCGGTAAGTTTTTCGTATGCATCTCTATATTTTTATTTGTTTATTTTTTAATAAAGAATGAATGATTGATTGAATGAATGAATGAAATAAATGAATAAAAAGAAACGTACCTAGGTTTATTTTTGTTCAATGACTTACCAAATTGCAGAACAGTTTGTTAGCAAGATATAGCTCAAATTTCTTAATATTAATATCTACCTATCCTAAATATATAATCTATACACTATAGTAAGTAGTAATAATTTGCTTAGATTTTATTAAAAATAATTTATTCATCTATGACATTTTAACCGCTTTAGATCGTCAAGGTCTTTGTATTAATATGTTTTCTCAACGTTTTCAATATACATATTGGGGGTGTTATCGTCAGGTATGTGCGGCGACGGCGCCAACGACTGCGGCGCGCTGCGGGCGGCGCACACCGGCATCTCACTCTCGGAGTTGGAGAGCAGCGTCGCCGCGCCCTTCACCGCCGCAGACCCCGACATCGTGTGCGTAGTCCGCGTACTCCGCGAGGGACGAGCCGCACTAGCCACCTCCTTCGGCGTCTTTAAGTTCATGATCGCCTACTCCCTCACGGAGTTCTTCTCCGTCGCCTTCCTCTACTACTTCGATTCGAACCTCACTGACTTCCAATTCTTGTACATAGATGTCGCGCTCATCGTCAACTTTGCCTTCTTCTTCGGCATGACCGAAGCGTTCACGGGCAATTTATGCAATGTCCCACCTCTGACGTCGCTACTAGGTATAGCCCCGCTGGTGTCTTTGATCGGTCAGCTGGTTCTGATCGGAGTGGCGCAGTACTTGAGCTACTTCGCGCTGACTCTGTTCCCCTGGTATGAGAGACATATGTACGAGGGAGAGGAAGCTAATGAGTGCTGGGAGAACTATGCTATATATGCCGTATCTATGTTCCAGTATATAATTCTAGCTATAGTTTTCAGCCATGGTTCGCCGTACAGAAAGTCTGTAATTACGAATAAGTGGCTAATGATCAGTATTCTCATAATGACCGGTATATCTATTTATATTGCGGTTGCGCCAGCACAGTGGTTGGCCAGTTTCCTACAGTTGAAGATGCCGAAAGATGTTCTGCTTTCGTACGTTATCTTAGCAATTGCCGCATTCCAATTCTTGATAGCTTTGTTCTTCGAGAGAGTTGTCATAGAGTATCTGATGGAAAGGAAGCAAATGATACCAAGGTTTTTGAAAGAAAAGAGGGTTAGGAAAACCCCCCATTTGATGATCAAGAGACAGTTGACCGACATGGATTACTTGGATTGCGATAGTGTGGTAAAGTTTGACAAAGAAAGCGGCACCACTTCAGATACCAGTTTGGTTCACAGCTGAGCCACATTTTTTTTAACAAGTATTTGAATCAATGCCATATTTTAGTGCCTTATTTATTATTGTATAAGTATTTTTTTACGCCGCTATACGGCACAACGGGCGGGGTTAGGACAACAGTAATTAGTTATAAAACGTACCTATTCTTAATTTTATAGAATTAATAGCAAATAAATCAATTTTATGATATTTAAAACATTACAGGTATTGTATCAATGTATATTTTAACTTTGTATTTAGTATTTATGAAGATTTTTATATTAATTTATGTTAATCATTTACTCGAATATGACTAATCTTATGAAACAAAAGCAATTCTTAATGTACTTTTACATTCTTATGCGTAAAAACCTCATACAAACTCATTGTAACTTCATAGTTAATAAAACTCATGTTTTATTGTATTCTTTCAAATTCAAAAAATGGAAAGAATAAGAAAAGATCAATGTTTGGACGGTTGACGTTTATTTATGAATTATGACGATATGCTGAAGCCCTTCAAGGCATATAACACATATTAATGTATGTTTTATCCTATTACTAACATTTGTATATTGTGATGTAATTATATATAGGCAATTCATATAGATAGAAAATTTCTGTTTCATACGATAATGTGCCTCATTTAGGTTTTTTGTTTGGATGAACTTCAGACTTGTTAGTTGCTGAGGTTGTTTTTCGCGTTTAATTTACGGACAAAATAATGTAAGAAATGATTATAAAATTGGCCCCAAGATGCTTGTAACATGGTTACCCATGTATGTAGATTTATACCACTCTGGTATTTTCTCTGTTGATATACAGTTTATGCTCAGATTATTTTCCAACATAATTATAATTAAACGAACAAAATAACGTTATGATATTATTTTTAATTATCAATTCTATTGCTAGTATTTTGAATCAAGTATTTTCTTGTTAAATTAATTTTATTGTATGCCGAATTTACTTTGTTAACAATTTTATTTTTACTTGACTATATTGAGATTTGTATTATAATTATATTATTAATTACATATATAATTCAATTTAATTGGTATGTACGAATTTGTATTATGTTTTACATACAATGCTTTTTACAGGTTTATTTTTTACGTAATTGTATTCAGATTATGATAATTATATTTACACTTTAGATAAGTAGATTTAGAGCCTTATATTCATCGACATTATGGTTTACGTGGACGACGGATCTAATACTTACTCGGCGGAAGTGTTCTACGTTAATTTACAAAGATGTACTCATGTACATCTATGTAATTATACAAGTACATTCATATGTACTTGTTTTATAATAATTTATTATATATATAGCAATTTTTACTAGAGTTCGTATATAATATTTGCAGCTTCTAGCGAAGATAATACGAACTTGAGTAACTAGACGATTACGAGCGTGGTGGCCTGTTTACGTTTTTGTAGATTTTTACTTCACTCTTTGAGTAAGGTCCCAAAGTATTTTATTATGTCGATGTTTATAAACACTGGCGCCTATCACTGGTATATCTTTGTAAGCATGTTTTCAATGTGAAGATTAGCGAACAAACGCCATTTTGTGCAAATGCGTATATGCATTACAATGGCGGGAACACGTTGCGTACTCACACTGTATACGTTTATGTACGTACGCCTTTACTTCGTTCGAAACATATTTACAAATCGCTGGTGTGGGTTCTTGTAGATATTAACGTTGATATTTGAATTGCAACATTGCCAGATAACAGTTAAGGCTAAAACAGGGATATGAGATAAAGAGTTTTTGATTTGTCTATTGCCACGGATTTTTAAATAAAAAAATATAAGTTATCTTTTTTGCTCGTGTTTGCATCTCAATTTCTACACAATACAATGTCGGTGTTCATACAGTAACATGTCGAACTAGTAGGTACTTCATGTACCTTGGAATTTTTCTGAGCTTATGAGTTATTCTGCTTGATGTTGTGTTTTGTTATTTGTGGCAAGTTGCAATTTGTAATGTATGACGGTGCACTTGCACGTTGTGATAACAAGTAACTTGATGTACACATAAAGTGCCTTAGTAGTAGGGAAGACATTCCATTTTAGTGAACTAACGTTGGTGCTGTGTTTACCAAAACTATATTCTACTTTGTATGCTATGTAATATGCTTTAAAATACCCAAAAGAGGTTAAGAGTCGCGCAAAAAAGTATTTAGGTTAGTTTCTGTCTCGTTCTGACGTATTGATGTTTATTAGTGATAAAGCTGTGATTATGTTAAGAAGAAATAATAAACGGTGCTTTTTATTGACGTGACTCTAAAATAGAAGATATTATTTAATACAAATTATTCGATATCCTGTCATTTTAATTTTCTGCATTTTAAAAAGCACAGAACCCCGAAAATCTTGTGTCAAATGTGATGTACGATACATAAATATGTTAACTTTTGTTTAAAATAAATAACAAGAAAAAGATTACAACCAAAAAAATAAAACACTGATGTTAGATAGTGAATTTTTTTTTACTATTAATGAAGGAGAGACATAAAATGATAGGGTGTGAATAGTTTATAATTGTTAAATTAAACCAAAGCCAATTGTTGGATTTTATGTAAAAAATGTCGCGTATCTCTACATTTCAAAATACTGGTTAACTGTTACTATTTTTGTGCTGTATTTCTGCATTTGTTTTGTCTCCTTATTCATTAAGGAAGTGATTAAGGATACAATCCAAGAGTTTATTATGGAACATAGATTAATATTAGATTTTTCCTAGGATGGATTCTGGCCTAAGAATAGATTAAAAAAAATATTGGGATGTTGTTTCTTTGTGATAAAAATTTTGCTTTGGCGAATTAACTCTTTCTCTATGAAAATAAAAGAATATAAGAGCAGAGGCCATATTTTCTACTAAAGGATGCCAGAAAATATAAAATTGAATAAACTAATATAAATAAAGTACGTAGTTTTATTTTATATGGTTGTTATCTTATTGGTCGATTAATGTGGTGTGTGTGTGAGTGGGAAAATAATTTCTGGGGCCAAATATTCGATTACTTTTGTACTAGGCTGCACGGTTTCCGAAAATTTTTGTTTTCTCGGATGTTTCGACCTATTTTGACGAGTATTTTTAGGTTCAGCAAACCTGAATGTTACCGTGTGCTCAATAGGGCATGTCCCTTAGCAATATCAGAGTTAATAGATAATAGCGATTTCTGGAGATTATTAATAATAATATATACTGCCAACTACAGAAGGCTGTAGTTCTAAACACATGTCGCATTGTTAGAAAGTTTCTACAGACAGATTAGGCCTACATTTGTATTATGGTATATCCACCTGAAATAGAACATTGTTATGTACTTGGCTTAGGCCCGTACATAACAAGATTACCGGCGAAAGTCGAGAAAAAATAATATAGAAAAAAAAATTATAATAATAATCATAACCAATCGTTATGTCGGTGAACGGTCTTATCCCAACCAGTCTGGAACAACATCTCAGACGGTTGGGATTCCGGGGCGGCTCACTCCCGGGAAAGATGCAGAAAGCGGTGCTGTTAGATTCTGCCCGCATTGTACGCCGGTTTCTCTCCCTGGGGCCCTGAACCCCGGCCGACTGTGCTTCTGCCGGGGGTATGTTGCCATCTCCTCTCCTTAAGAGGGGAGATGAGAATTTTTGGATAATAATAATAATAATAAACTTTATTCATAAACGCACGGTACAATTAAATATAGTTAGCCCTGGCTTTCGATTTAGGTGAACCTGTGCCACGAAAGCCAGTTCCCTCCAACATTCTGTAAACATTTTTGGTACATCTGCAGGTGTGTAGGTACATAAAGGAATGGAAAAAAAAATCTTAAATACTTTTGAATACAAAAAAACAATGTATAAAAGAGACGCTATTCTTTTTGACATACTAGATTGTACTGAACTTTTATTTAACACAGTGTAGAGAGAAAAAAAAATCTAAGTAATAAGTATACAAGAAAAATGAGGAAAAGAAAAAATTAAATTAAATTATAGTGTCCATGTGTTTGATTAGGAGTATGGTAAGTGTGTGTGTATATGTATGTGTGTATGTGTATGTGTGTGTGTGTGTGTTATTTATATAGTTTATATAGTCATTCTTTAACTATATATGTATGTAATTACCCGAGTTAAATTTTTAATACATTTTCTGTTTGGTCATAGTCAAAACTTTCTAACCAGGTTTTTAGTATGTTTTGTAGCACAGTTTTTTTCATCTTTTTTATTATTAGTAATTTATAATTACCCTTAACCATGCATAGTAATTTTAATTTATCCCGATAAAGTAGTCACGATAGACTACTGACCTAACTTCAAGCTCATCGTATCCCCCACTGTTGTCCAGTTGACGTCACTAGTGCATATAAATACAAGAAAATAAGGATTTTGTGGGTATGTATACAATAAGAAATACAAGTTGCTGTCTAATTACTATATAAAATATGA
Organism: Achroia grisella; assembly: GCF_030625045.1. Classification (NCBI taxonomy): domain Eukaryota; kingdom Metazoa; phylum Arthropoda; class Insecta; order Lepidoptera; family Pyralidae; genus Achroia; species Achroia grisella. The sequence goes on from NW_026712590.1 coordinate 1,578,971, forward strand.
ATAAAACTTATATACAATACATAGAACCGTTGCCTGATATTACTTTGAGCAATAGGTACAGCCCAAATGGCTGTATTTCACTTTTCCTACTTTGTTATTCGAAATTTGTAGGATTATGATACTTAAAAAAAAGTTTCAAATAAAACAAAGGAATGCATTTTTATAATTTATTTATTACTTACTAAAAGCAATAAATAGAGCAAACATAGACTCTATCAATAAATTAACAAAAGTATTAACTTTACACATAAACTTTATATTTTGGCATCACAGTTTTTCAGATTTAAAAGTAGGTATGTAGTCAAATACACGGAATTAAAAGCGGCTAATCTTATAACTAAATAATAAGATATCAGTGTTATAACAATTCAGAAAATATACAGGTAGTCAAAACTATCGAGTATATGTATCTTGAAGAACTTCTATGATTGAAATTGAGACATAATCTCTTCCTTGTAGCGATAGTGTCATTCAGAAATTTGGGAATAAGTAGGGCTCTACAAGTAGGTCATATGTCAAACAAATTATCGGTGGAATAAAAGCCATAATTTTACATAATATAGTTCTTTTTCAGTTGTAATTATGAAACTCGGAAACGAGCCCTACTTGAAGACACTACGACTCGTTTGTAAAAGTTTTTCAGAGCATTTCAGATTCATTTCTATAACTATATTATTTATGCTACGCTAATGGATAATCATCCATTTAGAATCTAGATATGGATGAAATCCTGATCTACACTAAAAGATTACGTCTCGTGGACATTCTCTATGGACATCTACTTTGCAACTGGTTGAAGAAATCCTATATGTATTTAGTTGATGTGTCTGTCGTAGGCCTACAATAATGTAAGTAAAAATACGTTTTAATTTCGTTTCAAATTAATCGGGCAATCAAAACCATTACTAAATGTTAGTTCTAAATAAGAAGTACATACCTACATCGATGGTATATCATTGTTTAATTTTACATGACCATAGTCTAACAAATATATAACACTTTGTTAGCAAATAACATATTATACTTACAAAAATCTATTAATATAAAAATGCAATTTTTTAAAATGTCGATCCAATTCAATACATTAAAACATCCACATAGCATAACATCTAAAATAATAGAGATATATTATATAGATTTTAATATAAACGGTAAAGTCTTATGTATCTAGGTACATTTGGTGCGAGTAGAATACTTGTGTAGTGAATAGTCAGTAAATACAAAAGGACTTGGTGATAGATAATGTTATATCACTTCAATGCCTGGCCGTCGATTATGTTAGATTGTTTATAATTGACCAATGAAATGTACGTTACATATAATTTTGACAATGTACAACAATAACTGTACAATTATAGTTACTGTACTGAAGCTGTTCAAATTATAAATAGTGCAATCCGAATGTACAGTTTTGTATCTGAAACTGTCAAGATCAAAGTAAATTTGAAACAGTTTCAAATGAAAATCCTTATTCCATGAGTTTAGATAAACCTGTTGGAGGTATTTCCTAGAAACTTGGCTGTAAAGTTACAATCTTGAATAAGCACACCCTTCTTTTCGGCCATATCCAGAAGCAATAGGTCCCATTATTAGAATGAATTTGATACTAATTTATATATAAGCACCTCTATTTTCTACTCAGGACTGGAAAGCTTAATTCATATAAATTTCGTATTTATTTTTTAATAATTTGGTCTAAGATGGAATCTTTTAATTGGCTACCCAATTCTATCGCTTTTTTGCATATTTTATAGTAAATCGTAAAACAATAATCAATATACGGTAAATAAGGGTAGTTATAATCTGCTAAAAGATTTGAAAACTATGATTGATTGAGTTGTGAAGAGATAGAATTTTACAGACAGATATAACTTAGCTAGCTAGCTAATAATAGAATCTATTAAAACATTGGAGTGTAGTTTTTAAAACTTACACACAAGTCACCTATGGTAACAGCAACGATTAATGTACTTTCAAAAAGCATATAATTTTCAATATTCGCACTATCTTAGACAACTCCATAACGGTCTATCCTTATATTACGTTACACGAATTTTTCAATTTTTGAGTTCTCTGTCCGTCCTTGTCGTATTTCTGAGATTCCCTCCTTCGAATAACGACATATATTTATCAATTTACACTAATAGCCCGAAATTTTCCAATTTCACAATATATAACCTTATGTTTATATCAATAAAGTTGGAAATATTTCTAAGTTTTTGTTAATAGTTAAATAGTTGTGACATGTCCGTTGCAGCATACTTTCTATACGTGCCCTGCAATAGTTCTGGAAAGGACAGTTATAAGGACTGAAGTTTAAACTACACGTGCCACCGCACGTGTAGTTTAAAACTACTTCCAGCCCTTGTCATACAATGTCACACTGTAATCGTTCCCCTCAATAACGTGTGACGTAATTTATGGATAACACATAAAGGCAAACCATGAAAGTATAACACCATATAATTACGTTGTATGGAAGGTTAATGGCATTACTCGTCTATACGGAACTCCCTTTTATGTTTATATTAATATAAGACTGCCTTTACATTATAAGATTTACTCAGGTACCTAAGTTGGTAAGTCATGTAATTAACTTTTTTTAAGGTAATTGGAATGGCAAATACGGTTACGGCCCACCTGATGTTAAGCAGTAACCATTAATAGTATAGTAATAGCACTACGGATATAATAACGTCATCACGTGTCATCCGTGACAAAAGTCATGCGTTGCCATTCCAGAGTACTACGATGTTATGAATGAAAATCAATATATTAAAGACATAAATATAAATCTAAATAGTTTGTAAATCAGTAATGGCAATGTTCTGGTATACTTTATAGACAAGCGTAAAAGCAGTCTTAAATATTAAAATTTTAATCATATCTTACAAAATTATCCTCGGTATTTTTAAATATTTTAAAAGAAGAGTTAGTGTTACTTATATTCGTCCACATTTTAACAACAATGGTCATAATAATATTTGTATAATGATTAAAATTATCTAAGGGAATTCCTAGCTTAAGTTTCATATGAACTTTTGCTACTGCCGTCATACATGTCTACCAAACAATCGCCAATGTATAATTTACCTTACAACTAATATTAATTGAAGCTTAAATCTATTGAAGCGACGCATGTCGATACCTCTTACTTTCGCCGTAATTTGGAGAAAAAACTGTAAAATACAAGACAACATGTTTAAAGGTACTTTTTTTAATATTCTCAGTTAAAGTCCACACTGCATAAAGCTTTAAAATATGACAAAAACATACATAAAAAAAATATGCCAAATATTTAGAAAAAATAAAGAAAAAATGCGACACAGTAAACTTACCTACAGTGAAGTGATTATGATGCAAACAGTGACGAGGTAAACAATGCGTTTGTGATAAAAGATGCTGTGACGTGCTTACATACAATCATCTTATTCATAGAAACAAAAAGCTACGAAAATCCTATTTTAAATATTAATGTTTTAAGAAAATATTCGCTAGAAAAGGACAAAATAATTCTAAATTTATAATAATATATAATTATAATAGCTAAAATATATTTATAAGACACTTCTTGCAAGAAGGACAGGCTTTATCCGCCATTGAGTTACAATCAATCTCACGTCAATTTTCATTAGGGTCCGTTCAGCCGTTTAGTCATGAAAAGGTTGTTACCCTGACAGACATTTGTATTTATAATGTTCGTATGTCTAATAAACCTATTTTATTTAGTGATTGATATGTTTTGTTCTTTTCTCTCGACCTATTTTCGCAAGTTGAAAGAATGTGATGAAACACTCCAATATTTGAAATAGGATCGGTAAATAGTTTTACTTTTTATGAATAAGCGAATGAAACTTAATAAATATTGCAGTTGCAACTTAAAATAGGGTAAAGCTTTTCGGTCTATTTAACTGTTACAAAATTGGTTACTAATGAGTTTAAAATATGTGGTAGTTTTCGTTTTCTTCAGACTTATAATTTAAGTCTGAAGAAAACGAAAACTACGTCATATGTACATATCGATATTTTATAATATAAAATCGTAAGAAGAAAATTGAAATGTACATTTCGGTACAGTCGTAATAGTGTATGTTATTTTTATTTTTGTAATTACTGTATAAAAGCAATATTTTAATATTTATGAATATTTAATGTGAATAACAAATATTTTAAGAATATCTGAAACATGGAGATGGAACATATATGTAAAATATAAACATCATTAGGTAAAACAATTATAAGACATTAATGAAGTTAGTTATGTTTTTTGACTGAAGATAACGAAAACTAACGAACATATAAATTGTAACATACATTTAACAAATCGTATAGGATACGTAAACGTAATTAAAAAAAGCCACTTCTTCGGCTTTCTTTTAATTCAGGATCGTTACTACTAAATCAATTTCAGTTTAAGGAGGAGGTCAGCGCGTTTTGTACAACTAGCATTTCGTTATAAATATATAATTATAACACCAAAATTTTAATGCTAATTCTATCTAATACGCTACATTTTGTAGAAATAAAGTGACCCTTTCTATAATTACGTACAAAGCTGGTATTTTGGTATTTTGGAATCGAAAATATTTATATCAGAAATGCCTCCAACTCTATACCTAGAACATAATCCTAATATGCGGGTGGTATGTTGGCATACACAATGCACTTTATGTACTGGTATTATAAACGTATTGGGTGTTATCATATGTATTTTATTCTTTGGGAGTGGCTATAAGAGCCTCTTTACACTAGTCTTCAAAATGATCCTGTGCGGTGTATACATTTCGACGCTGTAAAAAATGTGTTTTACTGTAAATTTAATTATTAATTAATTTGTAACGAATGAATTAAAATGGCCACTTAATCCATAGATCACTTATATTTTAATATCGTTATAGAGTAAATAAAAACACAAAAACAATTGAGAACATTCTCTTATAATACCTTATGTAACAATTTTTAGAGAGACGTTGCAGGTAAAATATACCTGTATATAGCTTTGACAATAAACTAATATCTCTTAAAATTTTTGCAATAAATTCTTGTACTATATCTCTATAACTTTCTTTTTCGTTACAAAAAATATTCATAGTAAATTAAGAAATATTGTACAACTGATTGAAGTAGTTTTGTGACACAAGTAGATCGAATATACTGCAGTAGCCAGTAGTGTTGGTGCCACAGAATAAAAATAAACTAGCAGATCTATTGATCAAGCGAGTCTAAAAGTAAAAATGTTATTTATAAAAAAATGAGACAGCGTTGCAACATGCACGCAAAATAACATGTCTAAATATATCAAAAACTGTACAAAGCTACGTAAACTTTATAAAGAAAACACTGTTAAATTAAATAAATTATGCAACACAAAACATTGATAGTGACATCTATTTATTATAAATACTTAAATTTTAATATTAAAATGCACATTCGTCAATTAAAATGTTACATAATTTCGTCACTGAGATTTCAAAAATAAGTTTTACATTAAAAGTCAACATTGTAAAATTATAATATTGAGTTAGGCAAGATTGTAATAGATTCGTTCATTGATTAAATATAAATAAACATTAAATTCAATGTTTTTTTTAATTTATATATGTATATAAGTTAAAAACATTTAATAAATTGATTTCTTTGAAATCGGAATTGTTATCAGTTGTCAAAATGTAAATAGTAAATTTTTTACACAATAAAATACTTAATTTAATTTATGGGAGTGACTATTCCGGATGAACATACAAATAATCTCTTCTATATATAGAACATCGTGTTACGTTACATACAGTGCGCCTATCTACTAATAAAACGATTATTTCATTCAAAATTTTTGTTACACAGAAAAATAAATTAATATATGAGGTAATTACTAATCAGTAATAATTCGTCGCTATTTATTTTGGAATAGATTGAAATAATCGCTTAATTGTAAAAAGCGTAACAATAATAAATAAAACTAAACAACTATATCATACAATTTGCGTTCGCCGTTCGTTCGCCGTCTATTTCTTCCGCTTTAGCTTCGGTATTCTGAAATGCGTGCATGGTGGGTTATAGGCAGGCATCGTGGGTTTATATGCTTATGTATAATTCCATAAGATCTATTTATGCATCTGTATTGTAATACGATAATAATTTGATGGTAAATATAGTACTTCTCTCGACGTTTCGACCAGTTAGATAGAGAACGTCTAGGAAGGTAAATAACTTATTTATTTAGGATAAAATTATTCGTCTAAAGACCCGATTAACTATATTAATAAATATTATTACTCTAACTTATTAATTATATTTTTGATTAACAAAAATAATAATGTGATGTTAAATTGTACCTCTACTACTATTTGTTTTTAATTATGAACATAAATATATCTTATGGATATAGAGTAATTTTATTTTGTACAGAAGAAATGGTTTGACCACTTTTCAAAATCGTTGTATGTAAAATAGAATATTAACTATTATTTAATGTTCAAGATTAAAATATGTATTGATTGTAAAGTGAATTAATTCGGTGCTGACGGTGCGTGTCGTTATTTACACATTTTATTGATTATGCCTTACATTTATTTAATTTGTAAATATTTAGATAATTATTTAAACTTACCCTGAACCCTTTTTGTGCGGCGAAGACTGTGCTTTTTCGGATTCCAATAATTTGGAACTTGAATCTTTCATGAATCCTGAAAATTACAAGACGATTTTTAAAAGTATGTAACCAATGTTGATTCAATATTCATTGAAATACTAATTTTAATTATATATAATTAATATTTGAAAGAGCAATAACGTTGTAGGAGGAATGATTTGGGTATTTGTACTAAGAGGCTCTCTAGCAAAATTACAGTTTCCAATATGTAACATTTGAATTATGCTTGTAAACAACCTAACTGAAATCATATTAGCAAATAATTACGATACAATTCGAAAGCACATGTAAGAATTTTTGAGCGATTTTTTAACTGGAATTATTGTCCTTAATTTCTTAGCTTATTTCCCATAGGTCCAATTTTCCAATAACTACCAATACAAATACAATAACTACAAATACAATGCCTAATTTATCTTGTCTTTTAAGTTATACGAAATTAGAGACGAATCAAATTTTGAAAGAATAGGTTTTTAGTAATTAAATATTTATCCCGTACATCGCGAGTCGAGATATCAATATATGTATATATAAAAAGGAAATTTAGGCTACCTTTGCCTGAAGATCCGAACACAGAGTTGCCCAAGTCATTGAGACTGCTGGTAAATTTGTCCGCTTCGGTGGTGACTGTATCCACAACTGCCTGTTCTGTACCACGAATACTCTCGCCTAACCTTTGTTCAGTCTCCTCCAAAGTGTTTTTAGCAGCGCCCTTGACATCCTCTAACTTATTATCCGCAGACACTTGGAAACCCTCAAAAGAATCTTTTAAGTCACCAAATAACTCTTTGGAGCGAGTCTCAGCATTCTGAGTCGTAGTTTGAACTCCACCAAAGACCTCTCGCGCAGAATCGTCTAAGCTATCAAAGGTATCACCAGCAGAACTCTGGAAACTATGTAAAGTATCCTGCGCAGAACTACCCAAACTGTGAACATCATCCTTAAAATCTGCATACGTGTCACGCGTAGAACTTTGCAGATCTTCCCATGTATCTTTAGCGTCTTTCACATTATCCTTAGCTGAACTTTCGACTTTATCGAGAGTACCTAGGGTAGAATCTTGAACGTGATCGAACGCTTGCTTAGATGATCTCTGCACACTGTTTACATTGTCAATAGCTGCCTTCTGAACACTGTCAAATCCGTCTTTGCCCTTTTCAACTGCAGCATTCAAAGCATCTTCAGCAGATCTCTTTATCTCTTCAGTCGTTTGCTCTGCTTCATATCTTATTCTATCTAATTCTGTTTTTGCTTCCTCTTTTTTATTGGAGAGCGCTTCGTTTATCTCAACGTTTTTATTTTGAACAGCAGATTTTATTTCATCTTTTGTATTTTTAACGGCATTGAGCGCGTTATTAGCGTCTTCGTGAATGGCATTCTCCCATTCATCTTTCTTATCATGTAATGATTTGGTTATTTCATCTCTCTTATCATTAATTGTTTGATCTATTTCTTCCGTTTTATTTTCTACAGCCCTTATAACTGCATGACTTTTATTTTGAAGGTTCTGTTTTGCTTCGTCTACTTTATTTTGCGCAATTGTTTGCAAATTTTCTTTTTCACTATGGAATGTATTGTTAGTATCTTGAAGCAACGTTAAAGCATCATTAGCTTTATCATGGATAGATTTTTCTACACTGTCCTTTTTATTTTGAATGGCACTAGTTACTTCTTCCTTTTTATCTTGAATCTCTTTTGTAACTTCATCGACTTTACTTTGAGTAGCAACTTTGACTTCCTCTGTTTTATCTTGTATAGTTTTCTTTAGATCATCCGTTTTATCACGTATAGCCTTTTCAGTTTCACTTTTTTTATCACTAATAGCTTTAGTCACTTCGTCTTTTTTATCCTGGACCTGTTTTGTAATTTCATTGACTTCATTTTGAGTAGCTACTTTAATTTCTTCTGTTTTATTTTGTGCAGTTTTCTTCAGATCCTCCGTTTTATCACGTACGGTCATTTCTGTTTCACTTTTTTTATCACTAATAGCTTTAGTTACTTCTTCTTTTTTGTCATGAACATTCCGAGCCAACTGTTCTGCACTCTCTATAATTTCATTTTTATTTTTTAAAACATCTTTTTCAATCTGTTTCTTCTTGATTGAGGCTTCTCGCGCTAATTCTTTAGCCGATTCCTTACCTTCAGCAATTTTCCCTTTAACTTCATCTTCAATTTTATCTTTTTCTCCAAATATATTATGTACAAGTCCAGTGAAAAAGTTTTTGCCTTCTTTCGACTTCTTTTTAACTTCAGATTTAATGTCATCTTTTGCGTTATCAGTTTTAGTTTTGAGGTCTGCAGCTTTTTCTTTTGCATTGTCAACTGATTGGTTTAGTTCGTCTTCAATCTTAACAGTAGCTTCATTAATTCCACTCTTTACTTCTTGAGCTGTATTACTTAAATTATCTTTCACACTGTTAATGGAATCCGCCATAACATCGATACCATCGCGAGTTTTTGTTTTAATGTGATTTCCAAAATCGTCTGCTTTGTTTTTGAGATCATTGCTTTTATTTTCAATAATTTTTCCAGCCTCAGATAACTTATCATCTCCTTTAAGTCTGAGTTGTTCTGCTCTTTCTAAAGCTGCAAAGTTAATTTCGTTTGCTTTGTCTTTTAAATCTACTGTAACTCCACTTGCAGTGTGTATAAGGTGATCAACGTTACCTTTTGTGGTAGAGTTTATATTATTAAATTCAGTAGCAACCTTTGAAGATATATCTGATGCTTTAACATTGATATTATCTTGCACCTCTTGTGCTGATTCTTTAAGATCATTTAATTTTTCTTGGGCACCATGCACTTTATCCTGAAGAATTGTTTCGAATTGCTGTTTTTTACTGTTCACGTCATCTTTTACTTTTTCACATTTCTCAACAACATTATCTTTAGTTTCATCTGCTTTCTGTTTGACATTTTCCTTTTCTTTTTCCAATTTAGCCAAGCCATCGTTTAAGCTATTTTTTACACTACCACTGCCTTCCTGCAATTTTTCGTGCGTTGCAAAGTTTGTGTGTTCTATAATATCTTGTAAATTTGACGTTTCTTCATGACTGTGTTTATATTTACTGTCACAACATTTAGGATACTGGAATGGATCTTTTACTTTATTATATTGTGGCGTTTCCACTGGTTGCATATTTGCATATTGATTATAAACTTCCTCTTGTATTTCGTTAATAGGACGGTCATTTTCATTGATTACTAACTTTGTAGTATACACTTCACTTTGCAAATCGTCATCATGCTTATGCGCTGGTTTCTGCTTAAGATCCTTGAACATGTCTTCAACTTTATCCAGTAAGTCCTCGTTTATAACTCTGGGAGCAGGTTTCGGTGGGCTCTTTTCTTTAGACTCCCTGGGCTTCGGCTGAGGTTTTGGTGACGATTCGTGGGTTTCCTCGTCTTTGTCTTCGCTGTGACTGAACACATTTTTTACTTTGCCTGCGAGACCTCCAAAGAAGGAACCTCCTTCTGCTTTCTTTTTACCTTTCTCTAAAGTATTCATTGGTGTTTTATCCTCATCGGAATCGAATGTTGCTTTAGTTTTGTTTGAATCTACGTGTACTGTGTCACCATTCACTGTAAATTAGAGACATTATTAATTATTTTGTTATTTTTTTATATCAACTAAAAGTATCATGTTAAACTTTTTATTGTTTGATAATTTCATTGATGCAATCATTTGAAATTGATGTTAGACATTCGTGTAATCAAGTATTGTATGGGTACATCTTCGCAATATTATTCTGATTACACCCTCATTTTTTTAAACCGAAACAATAAAATAATATAGAGCGAAGGGATTGTTGGTCGTCCACTAAAAAAATTTAGGTAAGTACTTCATATTCACCTTGAGGTTTGGCGACCGAGTCATCTGTGTCTTTCGTAGGATATTTGACGTCACCATTGGTTATAATTTTATCCTGTAAAGTAAAAAGATATTTCCCAAGTTATATTAGTTGTTTAGAATTCTTAAATTTGACGTGGTAACTGAACATCAACTGAAAATAATATTACTGTTTACTTACGTGTCCGTTTATCTGTTTGTCGTTCTGGTAAGGTAGTGAACCGGGGCCTAGGCTATTGTTGTGATCGCCTCCCCAGTGGAAGCTCAATTCGTCTTTCAATGCGTCGAAGCCTATGATACATAGAGAATGTTAAGTTTGAAATATCATATGGTGGTTAAGAATAAGTGAGGATCTTTCCATTTATAAACTCGCTATAATTGGCCTTGTTTTAAAATGCTTAACACCTTGGGCTAAAATGGCCAAGTGATTTAACACATCGTCTTATTACCGATGGTCACGGTGCGTATAGATAATATGCTCACCGGATTGGTCCAGGTTAAGATAGTCGAGCTGGCTCTTTCCAGCGCGAGGCACGATGCTGTCCGGAAGCTGCACATCCAGTACGCACGCCGGAGTCTGTGACTGCTCGCCCTTGGGCACCTGGCATATTTCATGATTAATGAAATGTTAAGTCATAAAGGTCGATTGCTTCCTAATACTCTAATTTCAATATTCATAACGATATACCACATCTTTATACTATTAATATAGGAAACTCAAAGGTTTGTTAAAACAAAATAGATCTGTACTATATATATTTTGTGTATGTAGGTATTAAAAACAAATTAAATCCTTTTTATAATATTAATTTAGAACATCCTCATTAACATGTTCTAAAATAATGTTTAAAATGCATTACTTTTTCGTTTACGTTTGTTTAACTTTGTTCATTTGAAAAAAGTAACAAAATTCCCTAATAGCAAAAAGGTTCGTTGGTATTATTATTTATAAATAGGGGTCAATCTATAATATACCTAATACTAAAAGTATTGTGATCCGAAAGTTCTATAATATGAACCACTATTTCTTGTTACACACCTATATTTGTTAATACATTTATTATATATATAGTATATGTACATGTTAATATAAAAAGCGTAAATTACCTTGGGTTCGTTCATGAAGTAAATTCTTCCGGAGGGACTCTCCTCATGGTGTTTCACGCGCACCGTGAACTCGACGCGGTTATCTTTGAATGCCTGAAACAAATTACATTATCTTCACTGATATTTATATAGAAAGGATCGTGAGCTAGTAGACCACTAGGAATTTCTGTGTTTATGTTTATATTTTTAATGGACTATTCAATGATGGAAATACCAATAACCAAAGGACCCACTCAATTAATTGAAATTATGTCATATAAATAGAACTATATATATGACATCATTTCAATTATATATATTCTATATATTTTCAATATATATATTGAAATCTGGGCATGCTAAAAGTTGCATTTATTGTATATAGACGCCAATTATTACTAAGGTAAACAAACTTTCTCTTCTAGCTTTGTAAAATGTGCTTCAATGATGATCAATGATATCTTAGGTTTGCGATATTCATATAAACGACGGTTACCACTTATTATCAGTTAGACTGATATGATTCAGTGATGATGATGGACTGTGGATTCTTATTCATTACAATTACATACAAGTTTACATACAGTTATCACGTATATAATATACACAATTATTGTATAATAAAGATAGGTGTAACATATTATAGTAATAAATTTACCTCGAATGTCAACATAGGCTGGCTGCCAGATTTAGTAACTGGAATGAGGTTTCCCGAGAATTCTAGGTATACTTCTTTGCCGTCCAGGAAACGGACCGACGTCGAGTGTGCCACTTCCGTGTAGTGTTCCTGTATACAGAATAATATATTTTTAATAATACATAACCCTCAAACACTAACGGACACTGCGCAATCTAGTACTCCGTACTCAGTAGAGCTTGTAACTTTGTGTATTTAATTAATGTAATATTATGACCTATACAAGGGAATGCAGATAATTTCACTGTTTTATCATCTATATATATATATTTGCAATTCCTATCCCTGCTAAGAGAAATCTCAAAGCAATAAATTGTATTGTATTATAGGAATAAAGATTGTTTAAAATAAACCCAACCGAAATAACCACAGATTACCATATTAAAGCCCGTTAGTTTTTGTCCCCCTTTTTTCTCTTACCTGTAGCAGAGCACGAACGTATTCGTCACCTCGACTTTATTTAATTAAAATATTAACAGTGAATTGAGTGATAGGAAGTGAAAATATCACTGGTACGTGATAAGGAGATCAGGAAACTCTAACACGAGGTTACAGGTGCTTGACTTACCTTTCTTACCTTACGCTTCCAAATATAGTATTTTCCCTAATAAAGATATGTGTATCGATACAGGTAATACTAGATTACGTGGTATCATACCTGATGAAGCAGTGTGTCGTAAGCGTATCTATCGGTAATGTAAAGCACGAGCAGGCGGCCTTCCAGTGCATCCAGCCGCTTGCCGAGCACCACCACGCGTGCCTCGAACGGCACCACCAGCATCTCTCTATGGTCACCACAAACAAACACATTCACCACGACAACGCCACACATGGGTCACGTGAGCAACGTTAAAAGGGGCACGTAACTTGCATACGATATAGTATAGTATAGATTATGCGAGTTGAACCGATAACCGAAGGGGCTTTCACTCGCCGATAGTTAATGTCATAAGGGGTAATTAATATAACAGAAATTTTATTTATTTTAATAAATGTAAATTGAGCATCTAGTCTAGGGTAAATGCCATAAAAAATCAAGAACAAGTCAACTACTCAGTAATTGTATTTGTTTATCATAGAGAAAGTGCAAATATAATTATTATTATTTATAATAGTCGTCTATATTGGTATATTTATGTAGTTTGGTAAAATTATAAAATTATTGTTTCAAAATGAATCTTACCTGTATAATTCGGTGGCTAACTTTGTTGCGTCGCTGACGTTCTGACAGTTCATCAACCAGAACCTTAAAATAAAATGAAGTATTAAAATTTTAATAATAACTAAGCGCTAGTGGACCGGGTCCCAACAACGTCCTGTTATAAGAAGACACACAAGAATATTAAAAAGGTTGGGAAATACTGCTTTTAGCTCTATATTATATGGATCCTGTTATATAAATAATATTAAGAAGTAAATTAATAAATATTTTAAAATAAAAATGCACCTACTTTAGCAAAGTATTTTACCTGGCGGACACCGTGGTGGTGAAGGAGGCGCAGTCCTCTGTGAGGGTGAGGGGCGTGGAGCCGGTGACGTCCTCCCAGACGGCGCGGGCCTGCCCCCCCATGATGGAGCACAGCAGCCGCAGGCTCGACGTGGGGGGTTTCTCCGCCGCGCCGCCCTGTTGTACATAACACCTTACTGTTAACATGATAATTGTGGGGAATATTTTGACGGCCCCGGTGGTCTAGCGGTTTAGTACAGCGCATTACGTTAATGGTCGTGGGTTCGATTCCTCACACTGTATAAACATTTATACTTATAGATTATCATGGTTTGTATCGGTCTAGGTATTTTCTACATATATGCACATATGTATGTGATACTTATTTACTGATATTTATTTACAAATAATATATATATATATATTATAATATGCTTTTGGCCTTAGGTCTTACGCATTTATGGCGCTATTGCCTTAGCCTATTGCTTTTTACCATATGGTTTTGTGTATAATGTAAAAAAATCTTGTTGATTTTGCATCTGTGTAAAATATTGTAGTAAAGTAAAGGCAAGCCATTGAACGTATAAAAGGAGTAGCTGTACGATTTGACCTGCGAAGATTTGAACCAATTGCTTAGAGTTACGTCTCTCACATCCATCCTAATGGTATTGTTAATTTCTACACCAATATATATTTTTTATAATTAATCTGATTAAATGCAAAAACATTTAGTGACGTCGGTGGAACCTAAGGAAAAAAGCCATTCCTCCGCAGCACGTGATGCCGCTGTATACGTATATCACGTATACGCGTGACATCCGTGACACGTAAAGAATAAATACGCACCGAGTGGAGCGGCAGCGGCACGGTGAGGGTGATGGTGCGGTGGAACTTGCGGCGGCGGGGCTCCACCGTGAGCACGGGCGACGCCGCCCCGCGCCGGCCCAGCGCGCGGCGCTGCAGCGCTGCGGCCGCGCCGTGCGCCTGGAGCCCTACGCGGATGCGCTTCGTCAGCGCCGCCGCCGGGAACTGCGCCTGCACCTGTATACCCGGTACCGCATTACAATATTACGCACAGTCAGTCGGTTGAGTCCAGAAGCCTTTTTAAAAAATAGATTTTTGACTAATGTTAATATAAATATTATTATTTAATAATTAAATATTTTTATTAAAGTTAATGTTAATATAAATAATTGGATGCTTAAATTAATCTCGGGTTAATAGCTCGGAATCTTGTATTGGGCTGATTTATTCTAGTTACTATTATAAAAAAAAACGATGGCTATAAACAATCGTCTTTTTTGTTCGGTATTATTGTTGTACTGTGTTAACTGAAACCCTATTTATACGGGGATATAACAGCACGCAGAAGATACATACCGGGAACTATGCCTGCGCCTGTATACCCAGTACCAGATTACAATATTCTATAACATTGTAATCCATAAACGCACGAGCTGAGGATACGCTTGAAAAAGTCTATAGCACAATTTGGTATACGGGCAATCGGGCCTACACATTGGATTGTGATATTTCTTAGTCGATTCAACAAGTTGAGAAACTTGACTACCAGGAATACTTCTTCCAACCAATACTGTCCAGGTATCTCAATATTATCAATACGTTCTGGACAGAACAGTTGTGGTCATTATATAAGAGTTTGATGTCATCAGCCGTGTGATAGCTCGCCATTTGAACCTACTGCTTGCTTCTGGTACACTCGTGGAATGGACCGCCTACCGCTGCTTTGACCTGTTCAGTCCATCGCATGGGTGATTGTAATATGTAAAATACCTGTGGTATATGAGCACTGGAGACGGTGCCTCCTTCTGGGCCGATGATGTGCACCTCCTGCCGTATGCGAGATACGACCGCCAGGTAGTGGGGGAAGTCGCACGTGATGATGCGGGTTACACGCTCGCCGTTCTCGCCCAATGTCTCGCCGCTGTTGCCGTGTTCTTGTCTTTCCTTTTGCAGTGCCTCCTGATATATAAAATTTAATTTAGTTTACGAAATTTCTTCTCTTCTTCTCATGCGATACGTACTTGACAGAACTCGCGTGGTCTTATGTATTACAAAACTTGGTTTACATATACAAATTCGCGTGCTCGAAATATAGTTGTATTTCGCCAGTGATGTTATAGAATAAGAGGCATGATATCTAAGTCCTTTGGAATGGCATGCTATGAAAAATGGAATAAATGAATATCTGCTCCGAATGGTTTGTAATTTCTGAGAAAAACTGAGATCACTAACGCCCATATTTGAGATGCGTCGTCTTAATCATAGTTATCTGAACGAAGTCAGTCAAAAAGTACAAGATGAATATATATGCAAGAACTCTCGAGAAGAAAAGATTACAACTAACCTGTATCATAGGGTTGTCATTGCTGTGCAGATAGTGGTCTTGCCAGGTTTCACCAGTGTCGGATCGTAGGATCACAATCTCGCGTTCGGGGCATGAAGATGTGAAGATGGGTACTTCAATCACTACTGGACTGTATGACAATATTTGTTTTATGTACATAATTTGAAGTAATAAAATGAGTTGAATATCGAACCATTTGGGGTTTTTATACATACATTATATACACGAATATTTGTGTATATAAGAGTTTAACTTATGATTAGAGTAATTTTGATATACTTACGCCAAGAACTTGGCTCCTTGCGGTTGCAACTCCAATAGTCTTGAAGCCAACGCCTCGCCCTCCATTAGCGGCGGCGGCGCCGCTGCCGGTGCTCTGCGAGTCGCCGCACTATGTACAAAAATCAATGTCAATAGGTCGCAGTCCATTTCCTCTACACATGAGACTATGTACAAAAATCAATGTTAATTATTCGTAGTTTATGTTAATTTCCACTACATACCACCGACTCTCACCGGCTTTGCTCGGATGGAATTATAGTAAGGATCTATATGTTTTGATGAACGGCGCGGCTAGTCTCTTCTAAGTTTTAAATATACCTAACGTTAGACAAATGGACATGAAAAGTAATTGTCCATACTGCCTACCCTGATATTTATTCTAACACGCCATTAAATTAAAGCTTCATTCTAATTCCTGAGTACACACATTTCCTAAAATCCTAAAAAACCGAGGCAACTATTTATGAAATTAAGGTTTATATTTAACTAGCTACCGGCCCCGGCCTTACACGGGTGTATATATTAGTATACATATAAATATTCCTCTTGAATCACTCTATCTAGTACTAAAACTGCATTAAAATCCATTGTGTAGTTTAAAAGATCTAAGCGAACAGCAACGGAAGCGACTTAATTTTATACTGTGTATAAATATAAGTGAAGAAATAAGAATTTATTGTGCTTTTTATGCTTCCATATTGCAACAAATTTAGATTTTATTTATTTATTTATTATTCTTCATGTTGCTTTACACAATTATGGTATACAATGAAATAATTCATATACATAACATGCACCTTTTAGGCACTACAACGTGGAAGACGGACGTTTTGAATATCATACTAATCAATAATTATAGCTGGTAAGCAGAAACAAATTCTAAGTATGTAATAATTATCAACATAATTTATTATAGGATACTTTATAGAACATTTAAACATTTATATGATCACATAAACGCCAGCGGAAACCATATTTCGTTCAAGATGTAGTGGCAACTACCCAAGTCCCTGGTCACATACATGACTCAACTAGCTATTGTTGGTTCATTAGGATATCCGCGTTTCTCTAATGCTGCTAATTTTAATAGATTTCGATGCGCTAATAGACGTTAATCATTGAGCTTCAGAGCGAATATACGATGCTATTTATAAAATTGTGTGAATTCTGTATCTGTTTCCATGAATTTTATATTTTATGTGCAATAAAAAGAAAATAAATATTTGTACATTTTAAAATACTGATTTTCAGTTTTATGGCTTTAATGAATATATATATATATATATAGCGTATTATGATGGTTATAACATACGAGGCAGAATTTCAACCCAAGCTGAAGGCGATGGCGAATAGAGCTGACTGTGTTACATACACACGTATATCGAATGACGTTCTTCAACTTATTTGATTTTAATTAAACTCAATCATAAAATTGTGATGCACAATGTTGCTTTCCCGCCGTTTTACATTTTTAAATCAGCGCTCTGTCTACTGGTTGGCGGACAGTTCGAGAATTGAAAAAACAAATAGCAAAAAGTGCGGTTATGGAATATCATTACATTATTTACATTTATAATAATTATAACGCACGCATGTTTGTGGCTGATTTATATATCGAAACCCGGAGAAATTAGTCCATTTTAAGAGGAAGTGTGCTGAAAAAATATAACTTCGTACCGGCATGTGACGCGTGTAGGTGCGGCGCAGGCGGCTGGCGGTACGATGATGCGGACACCACCGCGACGCTTTGCTTTCATAGCTCCACCACGGGCATCGACCACGAACGACACCAGAAACCTGAAGCAAAATATGGTCACAATAATATATGATTTGATAACGTTCAAATTAGGAATACTGTCTTAATATAATGCTATTTTTGATCTTACTAATATTATAAACACGAAAGTTTGTAAATATGGATGGATGGATATTTGTTACTCATTCACACAAAAACTACTTAACGGATTTCGATAAAACTTATACTCAGAACACATAGGCTATAATTTAAAAGTATTATGTAATATTTTTTTTATTATGCCTAAAATGTGAAAAACCTACTGCTAACATAATGCCTAACACGCCTTGACAAGGAATCAGATTTTTGTATTGCTCATTTTTTCATGTGTTTTGCTTTTGGTAGTTATTTGTAGTTTTTTTGTTTAGTTTAAGCTTATACTAAAGAGCGGAAACTACAAATAACTACCAAAATACAGTATTGGTAGTTTTTGTATTTTACTTATGTTTATTACTATAATCTTTAATATAATGATCTTATGTATATGTACTGACCCGATGTCGAGCGGTTGGCGGTCGATGGTGGCCACTTTCTTGTCATTGTTGCTGGGCCACAGGTGACCGTCGGTGACGCTGTCCTCGAGCGGCTTCGCCCGGTGCAGCGTGCCCGCCTCGCTGTTCATGTAGCGGTACTGTTGCTGTTGCTGGATTGGACACTCTACTTCGCCTGCAATCACATTACATACCCGTATTTATACAGTTACTAGTATTTAGTTTGGCTCGCGTTAAATTATCTAAAATAGGGGATGACAGTTTGTGTGAAATATCATCATTTTTTAAGATCTAACGATAAAGCTTTTTAGATTATTAAATATTTTTTATTTGTTTAGTCAAGGGCACTATTTGAGAAATTTGTGTGAACCTACTTGTTTTTAGGACTGCTACTATTAAGTGGGAATATTTACATCTTATTGTTTCTCTACAAAATTGTAAAATCCCATTATATCGCCTTCGAAAATGCTTCTATTTAAAAAAATCTATTCATCGTCTACGTCTTAAAAACAACATGTCATTTCAGCTTTCTATCTTCGAGTTTAGGCTGATCGTTGACGACTGTTATCAACGATGGGGTAGTGAAAAATAAAACCTGACGGGTTGAATACAACACACGTTTTCGGTGACACACACGGTGTTTCTTTATTATTTGAATTCTGAAATATAAATAGACACATAAATCTTTTGTGTCTGTCAGAATCGAACTCAAGACCATTCAGCGTAAGACGCAGTTACAAAAACCGGGATACGATGCTCTATCACATAAATAGAATATATTTAGAAAGGTAAAGTACTGATAGAAACAGAATTACAGATGGATACAAGACGATTTGATTTGAGCTATAAATAGCTTTCGTTACATCAACGTACTATTCATACAAATTGAGGTACTACATCGTCTATGTATATCGTGTTCTTCTGTATATTTAAATTGGTCTTTATTTATAAACCTATGTTAAAATGGACTTCACTATTAATTTATTTTTACCGAACTCGACCACGTGGGTACCTCAGTCGTACCTATTTCAAACTCCAAGCAGCCTGGTTTGTAAGCTGTGTTTCGGTTAGGAATGGGTTATATGTTTGTGTGATATAGGTTTCGGTCAGGATATTGCCTTCTATCCCTTAATTATTGAATGTCATTCAATAATTAAGGGATAGAAGGCAACATCTTAGTTGTCCAGAATGGCAATTCATAAGTGGTATTACTTGTGTCACAATGCCAGTGGAATATGTATATAGGCGACGATAACCACATTCAAGTTTGCCATTCCAATAAGTTAAAAAAAAAAGTGTCGTAGATTTCATAATATTGAAATTTAACAACTATTGTCTATCAACAATCAGTAGTAACATTAGTATTATTTTACACAAGATTGGGCTGTAAGGTCTTGTACCTTTGTCTCTACATTTCTGGATAAAACATTACTACTATAATTTTTGCTTGTATGCTCTAGCTTCTAATTCTACCGCGTTTTAGTAAGATTACAGCAAGCATAAAATAATAGAAATGTTGTTATTATTCAATGAATACTACCATAGATAAGAATATTAAATAATACCACTATAAAACTACATACCTCCTTCGTCTTCAGAGTCGCTCATGAAGGTATCCTGCATGAGCTCAGGAGCGGCGACTCTGTATTTGCCCTCCAAGCCACCTGGAACAATGAAAATATGCATAATGAGCAAACAATTGGATATAATTTATACATATAAATAAAATTGGAGTGTCCGTTTGTAATATTGAAGTAATCGTTGTTTGCTACATGTATATGAATATAAATACGGTACATACACCAAAATATTTACAATTTTAATTTTTTACAATTTTTGCCTGTTTGTTCCGGCTAATCTCTGAAATGGCTGGACCGATTTTGACGGGACTTTTTTGGCAGGTAGCTGATGTAATAAGGAGTAACTTAGGCTACTTTTATTTTAGAAAAATAATGTTAAATTCCACGCGAACGAAGTCGCGGTTACAGCTAGTAGCTACTGGTTGTAACCGCGACTTCGTCCGCTAATAAATAAAAATAGGATATACCTAATATTTGTCTATTAAGTCCAGTAATTATTTTTAATTATTACGAATAGTAACGTATTGAATGATATTATAATGTGATGTATATAGACAATAGTTTACCATCAATAGTATACCGTAAACGGAATACTAAAAAAAGCATGGTATGACAAAAAAAGGCTATCAACTTTTTTTGTCATACCAATTACTTTGCAAATACACAATAAATATAAAACTAGATAAAATTATAGAATAATACATAAAACTGTTCGTTCTGTGAAAGAACGAACAGCAGTTACTTGAACTATAACTTTATATAACACGTGTTTGTAACGAGGTAAGGACAAAGAACTTTCCATAGAAAGTACTACGAGTAAGTATGCACTCTTAGACCGAGGAAACAATTACAATATTATTTTGGAGACACGCCTCTGGTTGTAGTATGCATACAAAATCATTCGAATATTATGTATAACGAACGACAGAGATATCTAATCGTGTTGTTTAAAATTATATTGTTTTCTCTTTCAAGCATTCTGTATTATTTCATTCTTGTAATACAGTTAAGTTCATTGACAGTTAATTGTTTTATACATTTGCATATTTTTGTTATTTTATTATATGAACTGTTAGAATTTAAACGTTTTAATAATAGCATTGGCATAAAAAATGTCGAAAGTAACCGTTAACGTTTTTAAGTTATTAAATAGTAATTAACAAAATAGCTTTTATTGCTATCAATTTAAAAAGTGTTTAGGAAGAATATAAAATAAGTTAAATTCAACTTTAGATCCTTGTACGAGCATCATACTTGTATATATATTTTTTACTACGAACCACGTATAATGGAAATAGACTTTAACGCCCTTGGTATCTATGCATGTAATTTTAATGCAATATCCCTTCAAACCCGTCAGTGTAATCTTCTTCAAATAAGTGTAAATCAAGCTGGATTATGTGAGACATAGATACCAACGCATATGATTTTGTGCAGACGCTTTTTATTTTTTATTAATAGTTAAGACTAAGGATGTTATTCTTAAATATAATAATGTTTCTCTGTATAAAATAAACCTTGACACAATTTACAGATTGTACAGACTGCGGCCGGGCATTTACGTCGTACGTGGACGTAATAGTACGGACAAATTAGATTAAGGTAGCTATAATCCAGATGTGCTTACATATTAGTATATATTGCATCATAAAAATCGATGTTATATGACTCTAGTACCATTAACCCTTTTCTTTAAAGAAATATTACATTTCAAACACACGGCATTAAAACCACAGGATTACAGGATATACAGTACGCGCTATGGATTAACTATAGGGATGACCGATATAAAAACACCGATGTTGACATAGATCTGTAATAGAAAAATCGATCTCGGAAAATATCGATAAAATTGTTACCCCTTGGCATATTAATATTTTATCTTATATTTAAATATACTGTACGATTATTATTCAAATTATAAATGCAAAACTAAATTAAAATTAAATATAGCATTAGATCGAATAAAATAACGTTCATAATAGAAAACATCCGAACATCGAAAATTTAATTAAATCTTCGAAATTATCAATTGATAGTAGTCAGCGAGTCTCTGATCGTAGACACGTACCGAGTTAGTCATAAGGTATACCAACAAGAATGCCGGTGATAAGAACAAAACTGAATAACATATAATCTACTTACCTTACGAGAAATAAAATAATATTTAAATATATGTATTTTAATTAAAATTGTTATTGTTATGGAAATGTCACGAAGATTGATTGACAGTTTATTTATATTAAGTCAGACTAAGTGTATATTGCGGCGCTGCACGCGTGAATTTATACAAATATTTGTTAATGTAGGACATGATCTATTTGTGTGCTATTTGAATCCATCATGTATGATGTATGACTCTATACCCTGCATTTCAACTGCCACATCTCACCGAACACATCAACCGAAACCCAGTAAGCAAGCTGCTTTGCGGTTGACTGTAATGGGTGAAGATACCTCATTATCACCCAAGCAGACAACTTTGTACAAAGTAAACTTCTGCTAATAAGACAAAATGCTATCGACTATAATAAGATTGATAAAACATAGAAAAGAGATAAGCATATTATACCATTGAATCGAGAATCCCTTTCATCTTTCAGTTTGATAAACATGGTAAACACACTTCTAAACTGTTCTGAACAAAACTAATTAAGTCTTTAACATTCACTACACATTCCAGCGGTCGTACTCTCGTTCAGTAATTTACAATACTCAATGAACCCAGTGATGTCACATGCGTGGGCGCATTAATTGACTCCGTATCACCTGACTTCTGAACTGCCGACTGATGAAAGAATTGCCCTTTGACACCCGTTTCCTTCGATAAGTGACGGCTTTGATTTATGTAATGGGAATTTGGAACAATCAATATCTCAATTAAAGTTAAAGGGACGATAGGAGTACACTGAGGTTCTGTATTTAAAAAAAAATCCGCTACAGTGAAACAATATTGTTTAAGGGAAAATAATTTATTCATATAAAACATTTTCGGCCACATATGGAAGTCATAAATTTTTATCACTATCCATATCGTCCCACTCTACTAGCTACTTCAGTTGAGAAGACAAAACCCCTAACCGATATATTTGTATAGTGACCATAAATAGTCTGATTTAAAAATCAGGTACCTTAAAAAGCTTAACTAATCATTATAAAAGTTAGCATTTACATAGTTTGCACCTGTGAGTAGCCACACAGGATATGGGTCACTTTTCCAATCAGTCATATTCACGAAGACTTCAAGTTACGAAGGCAGAAGATTACCGCACAAACCATGCCGGATGATGATGTCGAACAATAAAACTAATCTATCAATGATATCATAAAACAGGTACAATCTCAAGTGCTACCAATAATCGACGGGTGTTTTTATTTCCAACTGCTATTAGACACATTTTTTTACGGCGCAATTACTATAAGTGCAGTCATATAGCCACTGTTTTTATGAAGAACAAACTAAGAATAAGCAATCTAAAAATATATATATGTTAATACGTGAGGGTGTAACGTATCAACAGTGTGAATGTTGTGAATGACTATGCAAGCAAAATGAACGTTGACGCATATTTTTGGCAGTGACCGACAGATGCGTTGTCATTGCCGGGGACCTGATCTTCAATGATAAACAAACACACTACAACTATATTAAAAGATAAATAAACGTTTAATTTAGAGGTAGTTTGAGTCACTTCATTTTTTGTATGAAACTGTGCAACTCTTTACTTTAGGAAAACATTTCAACTTGTTGTTTTTCTTGGTTTCTCCTGATTTCATTTCAACGTTTCTCCTGGTTGTTACTAAGAAGTAATTGAAAACATGTAAATGATATAGGAGTGCATTTTCATTAGGCTAACGATATTTAATTACTCTAACTTTCTTACATCACAGTCAACGAGATAACAGTATATGAGTTATTTGTAGAGATAAATTTTTCAGATACTGTGTACTGTACTTATACTGACATTCACTTTTCCACCTTGAAAACTAGTATTAAATCAGACTATTATTTGACTACATTGATGATTGTACTGTGTTATATAATCATCACCAAGCCAAACATTATTGGTTTATTATTGGGAACGAAGAAGAGAGAAGAATTTAGTTATTCTCTAGGAGCGATATGTTTATGCTTCATTTTCCTACTAGCACCTTACAACTTCCTAGGCATAAAATTCTTTTTATTCCATCATAGCTAAAGTATTAAATAAAATCGCATTCTTATGACCTGTTATTAACAAAATAAACCTCAACGGGGAAATAGAAAGAAATAAAATTTAATATCAAGACCAATACCTATTATAAACATAAATACTTAACTAAAGTCAATTTACCCTATAATTTATATTCAAAAATAGTTTTAGGAAAACCGTATATAAAGTTGGAATGCCGCACGCATTCCAACTTTACGTACGATTTTCCTAATGTCAAGCGTTCAAAAACCGTCTGTCTTGATACAAATGAGCGTGATTTTGAGGCGCTAATGCGCGTGTCTTCCTGTAATGCAACAGTATGTCCAAATCAGACTGGTAGAAGTAATCACGCTAATAAGGGTCAGCAGTTACGTAGGTAGACAACAAACGGCTTTATTTACTCATGCCTCGTGCTGTGTGAGATCATCGCTAAAATAAAGGTCGCTAATGTATCCCACAGTCTTAATGTTTGTCTTAACCTACCTTGCATGTTAATTGACGTTACAATGATAGGACGTATTATCAATAGCAGCACGTCATATTATGTAAATTAACTGCATGAACTAACACTTTCGCAATAAACAATGAGATAATGAAGATATAAATAAAAACCTCATTTAAATAGCTTATTTAATTGTTTTAAATTATAGAAGGGATAGTTCATGAGAATGGAACGTTAAACAAACACGGTTTGCTTTCACTGGAAAGCTACTAGACAAATTTTGATACAATATAGCCTAATTATCAGAATGACGTAAATTGATCGAAGTATGGTATAATTATAGCTAAAGCTAGATCATAATATTAATTTTTAAATAAACTAAACTAACCAAAAATAGCTCGACAAACTTTGATTACATTGCAAGCAATGCAAATGCCGTTACGAATGACAAACGTAAATTAGAGCTACTTTACTGAGGAAGTGCGTCCGCTTTGTGGAAATTACTTTGTAACACTGCGTTCTAGCTGTAAACAGTATCTACCAAGACTAGAAAACTAAACAGCCCAATTCCTTTAAATGACAGCGTGTGACATACTAAACATCGAAAGAATACTGAAAAGAAGATTGTACAAGATCGGCGGTGAATTTACTGGGTAGTGTCCTGACACCTTGGCAACGTATGAGAGGTACCGAAGATGTTATAGAACTATATTCTATTAGCCACGATAGTGTATATCTGTAGGCAAATGTCATATTTCTATATGACAGTTTTGTTCGTTTTAAAGGTATATAAAGGGAAGTAAATACCAAAGACAGGAAACACTAATTTCAAATTTTATAGGAAGCACAAATACACAGAAAATATTAACAAAGTAATGACATGTAATAAAGAAGTATACTTATTGCATAATTGTAGTACCTAAATCCTTATCGTAAAATCTCGACCTTACATTGTACGGTATCGCAAAGTATTTTATGTAACAGTTCAAGACCGTCATTATAATAGTTCATATTTACTTGAACAGGTACATGGGCTATGCAACAAATGGTTCCTACGTACCTAGCAATTAACTGTTATTTAGGTTAGGAAACATTAATTAAGCGCCGTGGATGAATGGCATGGAACAAGCTGGGTACAAAGTAGTAACAGTCGTACGTTTACAAGTATAAAATGTAGTTCACTGAGGTTATTTATAATTGTGTCTATTAATAAGTAAACAATTTAGAATTTTTCATGTATTATTTAGATCTATCGATTGTTGTTAATAAAATATATAAGCAAGTCAATACCACGTATATCATAAAAATAATAATGTTTAGTTATGTAGATCTATGTTTGCTAAGAACAATAACCAAACAAAGTAAATAGATACTAAAGTATGTTATTTAGTTATTATTCTATCAAGTAGTATTGTTGTTCTGTTAGCAATAGGTGAGATAGAGGTAACTAAACAACACTATTGTTACAACTAAAAATGTTCTAAGATTTCCTAAGTTGGTGACGAATCCGATTAATGTTGCTATGCATTTCCTCGTAATTCGAGACAGTGTTGTTGCGAATAACAATTTAGACACGGTAAGTTCAATACTAAGCTATGCACATGTTTGTACCGTTTACAGTGCGAATCGTAGTCGTATGATGGACATATGTATTGTCACGTATTATTCCATTGTAACATCTGATTACATCTACATTCTGTTGAACTGTTAGCGTGACGTATTGTGAACTGCAGGATACATACCTGTACATATGTCCATTGAATATTTCCAACTTTGCATTCTGCTTTTTAGTATTATTCTTCTATCGGGATTAAAGAGATTTTAATCAGTTCTACCCATGACATTTTTGTACAAAGTTGTCTGCGTGGGTACCTCAGAATTACCTGTTTTAATTGACGGTGTGTGTGTTACGTTTTGAAGGGCAGTGAAATTACCGGGTATGGAGGCATGACACCGCTCTTCAGAAAAGGCAACGCATGAGGTAACACAGGTATCTCACGACGACGTGATGTCATTTTTCACCAACTTGTTCGCTATTACAGTTTCATTGAAATCAATATTAATAAGACGCTTAAAAATAAATTATTAATAAATATACATTTTGTAGTTTTCATTCCAACATTTAAAAATTGTATGCGTAACAGAATTCTTTGAAGTGTTGGATTGTTTGTTTACATTAATTACATTTATAAAATTAGAGTTTCCAAGCGACTACATATTCTGAGTAATGTTGTTACATTGATTTAAAGGTAAGAATTCATAATCGTGAGGTAGTATAGACGTTACTTTAACTCAGATTTGTTTCAAGGTTAATTTTATAGTTCAACAGCTGTAGAATATATTTGTATTGCGTTATACGGATATTTATCATACACGAAATAAATATTTCATAGTTTACAGACGTCATTAGTAAATGTTGATTTTTCAACAGCTCGCCACGAATTTATAAAACTGTATGTCAGTATGTTAATATTGTTTACGGTGCAGAACACCACAACATAATGATTACATTACCAAATTTAAGTGTGATCTCATCTCAGATTTATGGTAGATAGTGTGGTATAATATTGTACGAAAACAATACTGTTTTAATTTAGTCCAGTTTTGAACTTACGTAAGATCTCACCAATATGTGAACGCCTAGACGAGTTACTATTGTATTGTATTATTTTTAAGTAGTTTGTAGTCAGGTCGTGATTTCGATTTATGTATCCATTTATATTTTTGATTCAGTCTCCGATGAAGTAAACACCGATAACATAATCAAAAATTAATCCGAGACGGTTGTATCGCCACTATTGAAACCAACCAAAAAGTATACCCACCGAAATGTGAGCATATCAAGTGTTGCGTTCACAATGATGTCGATAATTGACAATGCCTCTGACTACCCCATCCAGGGTAATAGTAATAATATTTGTTGGATCGGCGAATTTTCATTCATCGACATAAAAAATAGGCTATATCTGACACAATACCAATTATATGTAATATTTTGATGTATGGTTATAATGACATAGGGTCTGGCTCTAGACAATACGCATCATCAAACTCTCTTTCACAGTCATAGTGTTAGTAAAGATTTTTAGTATAATTTTATGACTTTTTACTATTTGTAGATCTTCTATACCAGTACATAATAAACATATTGATGCACTGACCAAATTAAATTGATAGCCATTGCAGCTAATAAAGATTTTTTAAATTCATTACATAAGGGGATGATTTATATAGTAAGATTTTGTAAAAAAAAAATTGTAGGAATAACCTACAATCTATTTTTAACAGTTTAAGAGGTTTTTTGAGTTAATGATAAATGGTACCGTGTACTCGCCTTTGCTATCAGTACATGGTGGCACCAGTAGAGAATCATCATTGCGACCAGGAATTAACAACATTGGTGTCGAAATTCGAAATTGTCAGGGAGAAATCGACCTAACATGGTACAATGAGGATAGACCTCATTAGTAACAATCTCTGACAACTGTTTGAGAGTTGAGTAAGTAGATGATTTAAACAGCATTGAAAGAAGTTGCTGATAACATCAAGAGTTGACTGATATAATCAAGCAATTACTAGTTTAGAAATTTGTTTATAAACTTGTACGTACGTAATGTATACGTATCACGATTAGTGCCAAGGTCTCACAATTTATAAACCATAAGAAAATCCAATATTACAAGGATCTTAACAGTTTTACCCATGACGATGTCACAGTTGTTTTCTGAGATTTAGAATAAACTTTAAAGTACAACTTCCTACAAAGGCTACAAATAATATAAAAATAGTGATAAACCAGTCGAATAACTAAAATAAGTTTACTTACTTACTTTTTCATATTTTTAATAAGATTGAATTGCTTAAAAGAAATAACAATATATTGTTAATGTTATTGTAGAATATTTGAAAGTAACATAGTCATAGAGATATGATGATGATATACAATATGATTGATATATGATGACAGAATGATAGTGATGGTTCTATTACGAGATTACTCTCTGGATATGCTACATAAACTTTTGATGTGCAAAAGAGTTAATGCGTATTATCGGCCAATATTTTATAGTTTACCATTAGTGCTAATATTAGCAAATAGAATTGTAAAACGTTTGCACAACGTTATAAACACCATGTAAATGTAAATGTTGGGTGAAGATAGAACAAAAAATTTAAAATAAGCCGGTGTGAAATCAAATAGGTATGACGTTTTTGCGAAACAACTTTATACGAAGAAAATAGCGATACGACGAATTATTATTTCACTGTACTCTCTCCCAATTCCTTTCTGTCTCTCCCGTAATTTGAGAGCGGAAATCCTAATGTGTCATTGTTTGTTCTAATTTTCTGATCGACTCTGGGAGGTTTAATTCGTTACTTGATGATGACGACAACATATTTTTTCTAGTGGCCTTCTACTGTTCCCCATATGTCTAAAGGAGACAAAGCTAGTGTATGGCATGGTTCAGAATTCGCTATGTAGTATACGCAGTTCAGTTTTAAATGTCAAATTATTCAGTCTCGTTTATTTCAGTTATCTAGCAGTTGCTTTTTAAGCTGTGATTAAAGGACGACGAGGATAAAATATGACCACTGCCTGCCAATTTCACGAAATGACTGGATGAGAAGCATGACATTATTTTTTGTATCGAGGATATAACAAGAAAACTTTATGTCCGTAGTACTGTTCATGATTATGAGTGATGGTTAACACTTATCATCATGTGGGCCGTCTGCTTGTATGCTATTCCAATTACATAAACAAAAATATTTTTTGAAAATTGATTGCTTATGCAACGTAATTCAGTCAAAATTTCTTTTTTAATCTCACGAAAGTTTAGTATACTATCTATTACATATCGCAGTTTTGGTTGTTTTTGATCATGACTCAATCAACACTGGACTGATCCACGGTCAGCGTGCAGCCTAATGCGGTAACGATGATGTAAACATTGACCTTCAGCGCTTCTGCGGGCCTCTTTACCCTAACCTATTAACTATTGATTGCAGTCAGTTCAGATACGATGGTGATTTTATGTATCTCTTTTCCCTTATTTGTATTTATATTTATATATTCGTAACATATCCTCACGCTAAAATAATTTAGAGTACAGGCAGAGAGTACGGGGTATGGAGCGGTTATATAACATATAAAAATTTTGGTTCGCAGTAAATAAACTACATTACAACAAAACTGTATTTTAATTTATATGTAGTTTTAGTTAAATATCAAATAGCCATAGCTATGCTGTATATAAAAATACCATGACATCTATACCAAAACACAAATGTGACTAGGCAAGAGACATTTACAAAAGGGACACATTATGACCTGTCGGAACACCAGCAATATTATTAGAGCAGTACACAAACTTACACACAACGCAAAGATATGAACCTTTTGGTCGTTAACACTTAACATTATATCTTTATTTATTTTTATTATGCATTCCTTTTACGATTTGTGACTATAAAATTATTTCTGTTCAATTTTATATACCTCTACTCTTAATTCTAAAATTTGGTTCTATGATTGCTTAAAACACCTATGTTTATACTTTCTATGTTTTATCCTTAGTACGGAATAAAGTGTTAATATTATTATTGAAACGTAACATTTCAATTCTCATCTTGCAAACGAGATGAGATGAGATGCATTGGAGATCGCCTAAAGATCATTTCAAAACGTAACACAGTTTTAGATCGGAATTTCATGGGGAATTTCAACGGGATTGAAAAATAGAAAAACAGTCTTTGACGGGTGAGTCCAAACTCCCATAAAACCGAATTAAAAAATCCGACTAAACATTCCCAAGCATGATGTTACGAAACGGGAGTCTATTCGAGACATAAACACGTATGTAGGTCGACTTGATGGTAATAGGTCTGTCTGTTCTGCGGATTATAATCAAACATAAATTAGTGTTGACGTGGTAAAATTACTATGTTATGATACGTCAGTAAAATTAATAGCATCACATAGGTCATTTCACGGGATACTCGTAAACTTCCTGAATCTTGACAGTCAGTTTCTCGTTAATCTCTTACCCCCTTATTCAGAAAATATATCGAACGACTAACAAACTTGTTTTGTTGTTAATCTACACAACATATCTCGAATTGACTTTAACTACGTAGACGTGTATATATATATTGATTAATCGGGTTAATTTAATCATGTACTAATATAATTAGTAATAAATAAAAAAATAATCTCAACTTCATAATTATAATATAATATAAGTCGACTAAATGCTCTTTTTCAGCCGAAGATTGCCTGGAAGAGATCTCTGGAGAGAAGTTATTTAGCAATAAGTAGCACACCATGTAACCTCTACGTATATATTTCAATTTTAGTATGTTTTTAGCTTTATAGTTTATGAAAACTATATTTTCTGTGTGTAGAATAATAAAGAATTTCCATTTTCAACGATCTCGGCGGTCTATCGGTTAGGACGGCTTATTTGCAATGTTCAGGGATTCAATTCCTTGCGCGATACAAACATTTATATTCATGAGTATGATTTTGTATTGGCAGGGTATTTTCTTTGTATATTATTTAGGTATTTACAAAAGAATATAGACTTAAATATTTCTATCAGTTGTTTAGTACCAGCCAGTAAACATGCCTGCCTTGCCTGAATTGTTCAGAGTTGGTATTATTTTGTTTCTTATTAATCTTTACGCAATCGTTAATACAAATGAAACTAAAAACTTTATATACAGAATTTTTCCTGAGAAATTCTAAATGCAAAATTTTTATGCATTTTTGCCGTTGACAATTCCTGGTAACTATGTTGTTTTAACCGTTAACCTTATGTATGTAATTGGAACTAATACGACGGAATAAGTAAGCTAAGTGGTGTGAAATTAAAATTTAATGCTCTAGACTATACAGTTTACATAATCAGGTCACTGATTAAGAAGAGAAGGGATGCAGTAGTTTAATATAGTAACATGCACAAGGTAAAGTGCATTAATTTATACTTTTAGATTTTTTAAATCACAAACCAGTATTCATTGCTTCGTGATTAAAAAAATCTTAAAGATAAACTGTCACTTAATGCACGTGCTATTATTCAAACAATTCTTTTATGTGTACAATATACCCCACTTAATAGTCAATCAAGTCAAGCTACTAAGTAATCCCAATAAAAAAAACTAATAAACATATTTTAGCCATTACAATAGTTATGTTGTAATTGTTTTTGTTATGTTAGGTAATAAGGCTAATTATACTATATACAAGTATAATATTAATAAGTAATATATATCTTTTTCCTATCTAATATACGATACTCGTAAATAGTAATTTGGTAAAAAATCTAGAAAAACGGGAAGCGGAAGTCATAGAAAACATTAAGAAGGAACACAATAGTTTTTGCGAATAAATTTTTCTGCACAACTCTATCACGATATTACCAAAAATAACAATAATATTCCTTAGGAAGTACAAATAAGTAACATTTATTATTGCTCAAAGCAATTCCTTATATACTTCCTGATAAATAATATTTATGAACAGAGAAAACATAGATGACAAAATCTACACACGAATAAATATCAACAAGCACTCTTATAAAATTTCTACTTACATAAACATAAAGAGGTAAGGTACATGAACAATATTACTATGTTGTAGTATTGCCCAAAAATAACATAACAGTTAAAAAAAAATGTATTTCACATGGCACACAAGATATTTAACGGAATACCCGCAGATTTGGTAAAATTAACAGGACGTAATTTTAAAAACAAAATTGACCTAAAGGCTTTCAATGCACTGTTACTCACTAGACGATTATTTTAATTATGAATAAAAAAAGTAACCGAATAAGAAGAATAATCATTTTAAAAATATTGTAAAAATAATTCTAAATTCTTGTATATCGATAAAGTACCTATTAATATATACCGGAATTAAAATTATTTTAAATATAATTGTTAGTTCCATTAATAAAAATTTCCATGCCTACTAAAACAAAAAGGTATATTATAGCGCTGGCTGCTGATATCCCATTAATTGTTTATATATACTAGCTGTAATGCAAAATAATGTCTTACGAATTACATATATTTTAAATAATAAAATACAACTAAGTAATACCATCGTCTCCCGACTTGATACACTGCAAACACGACACAGATTTTTTCTTTTTCACTTTCTCATTGTCCTTTTTAGGTTTTCCATTGGCAATTTCTTTTTTCTTTACAACATCGTTTTTCGTTTTATTTTTATGCTTCACCACTCCCATTTTGCATAACACGAAAAGCGCGCGCTTCCTAACTTTTAAACTTTTCAATTTTCGCGGGCGAAGCGCGCGCGTGGCAGATGCGCGTTCGGAAACTAGTGCGGGACTAGTAACGCTAACTGCATTCGCGAGCGAGCAAGGAAATACTGGCCACCAACAATGATGCTTACTAATGAAAACCACTCGCCACAGACTGCGTCTACTACGAGGCGCGGTGCGTGAGCTCACTCGTCCGCCAAATCGGGAAGCACTATTGGGAATCAAGGCCAACACATGGATTATTATTCCTTGTGTATCCACTTCCTAAAAATAATGTTAATTTCTCCTAATCATTATTTTAGGATGGTATTCTCGCGTGAAATTTAAAACCTACTTCAAAACATTATTACTGGATAACATAAGTTTTCACGCTTAAAAACATTGGAATCTACTTCTAACT
Organism: Achroia grisella; assembly: GCF_030625045.1. Classification (NCBI taxonomy): domain Eukaryota; kingdom Metazoa; phylum Arthropoda; class Insecta; order Lepidoptera; family Pyralidae; genus Achroia; species Achroia grisella. Next base: position 1,612,542 of record NW_026712590.1, read on the forward strand.
AATTAATATTCATTTTTACTCAGTAGTTGTAACCTGCGTACCGTAAGCGCGTATAAACACCATAACAATCGATAGTTTTGGAAGCTCAACTTATGTAATTATGGACCGGGCAATGGACGTCAAGGGCGAATATAGAAGAAACGTATTGAAAAGTCAAGGAAATGCGTGACTAACAATGATTAGTCTCGGATCTGATACTGTTAGGTCAAATCATATGGAGTCAAAAAAGCACGAATGTACTCACAATTTGTTTATAATATGACACAATAGGACCAGCGCGCGACAATCCGTGGAAAATATATAGTATTTACATTTATGTCCGTTGATTTACAATCTATTAAATTAAATTTAATAACAGTGAAATTATGAGTAATGACAATAAATGAATTTTACATTAGTCGAATTTTCTTAATACCTAATCTGTTACCATTATGGAATGGGGATAAGTAAACTAACTCTGGATGATTTCAATATAACAAAACTATAAGATGTTTTACACCTAAAAGGTAATGAGTTCAAAACTTTGTGTTTTAATTTATATTTCTGTTTGATTTTGTAGGGAAGGAAACACCGATAACAAACTAAAAAGAAACATGGGAATGTCGGGCGTTGCGTTCACCACGACGACGATGAACTGAACTCACAATGCCACCGACTATCCCATTTGGTTTAACAGTCATGGTATATGTATGTATATAAAATTAAGTAAGTATAATATATAAATACTTAACTTTTTACTAATCGTCTGTCTAATAATATAATATATATGACATATAAATAAACGCACAGTTTACTTACATAAAGTAAACGTAGAAAGTAAAAATAAACTTAATGTTTTTATATAAAACGTTTAAGTAATAGTTCCATTGACGATGGAAACAAATTGTTCAACATTTATTATGTAAAGTCATCCCGGGATGAAGGGCAAAGGTTAGGGAATATCCAAATGCCAACTATACAACAAACTCTGACATTCAAACCGCCCACACAAGAGTTAAGGAAATTCTTAATGTAAATATTTAGAGAAAACAATAATGCGTTATCTTTCGAAAGATAATGTGTTAATATTCGTCGTCGTGGTGAATTCGCCACGATTCTCTAACTGACCTGACTTCAAGCTCATCCTCTACCACCAATTGTTATCACCCATTAAATACTCGACCTCACTGACCCGTGAAGCGTTGATTTCTCGTATAAATTAATGAATAACCTCAGATTATTCTCTCAGATTTACCAAATATACATCAAAGATTTCATTAAAATTATAAAACCGTTTCGGAGGAGTTTGATAACACTGTGACACGAAATTTCTTAGATTAACTAGCTGTGCTCGTGACTTCGCTTAAAAATATTTCGTGTTTATTACTTTTTGGATCGTGTTTTTTTCGGCCACCCTCCGTTCATTCCCAGTTCAATTAAAATGGGGATCGAAATTGTATCGGCCTGAACCATGGCTCGAACCCCTAGCGGTACCCTCAGGCTAAAGTCGTATTCGTTAGGTAAGAGTAGTTGGTTTTCAGCCCGCTCCATAAGTCCGTCTATTGGTTTGGAGTGGCATATGCACTCACCCCTTATTGTCCAGTGAAGCTGTAAAGGCTAGCTACGTCCAACAGCATTAGAGTATTTCGAAAAAATAATTGTTGGGTTTTTTAACTTATTTTTTATACAGTTAGGTATTGACAGTTCATATATAGTAGAATCTAGTTCGAACAACATACATACTAACACACAACGTGTACATTTACGACTACTTAAATTTGCACTACGCTGCTAATATTATTTTAGCAAACAACGCCGTGACCTTGCAGCTTATAAAGTTGTAACTATTTAAAACCGAATTGTATCTATTTAAAAGAAATAAAAAATAGGTAAGGATAAAAATATTGATTAATCGCTAGTAAAGCATCTGATTTTAACCACTATCTTACCTGTATATAATATAAATCAATATTTAACATCATAGTTCTTCTAAGTCTAACTATCCTATGATCTCTAGCATTGGGGTTTTCTTTATTTTTATCATGATAGATAATGAGGCACATGTAAGTATAGATTTTTAGGAAGCCTTTACACTGTTATATTTTCTCACTAACTCCCATGAATAAATATAATGTAATACGTAGTGATAATTAATGTAATGATTTTCTTCAGTATAAGTTTTTTGGAAGTAAAACAGTACCAATATGTACATGTCTTTGAGATAATCTACACTAATAAGAAGAAGTTGCGAAATTTATGAGTTTGCATATGTAGAGTAATCTCCTGAATCACTAACCATACAAAGCACATTTTTGAAAAATTCTTTCATAATTTGAAAGGCTTTGGCAGAATATTGTGTAATTATGTCAACCAAAGCGAGAATATAGTACACTGGACTATACTAAAATTATAAACATTTCATTATTGATTTTTTATTTTGTTTGGATGAAATAAAAAATATATCTTTCAAATGCAATTGGAATGGCAAACAAGCTGACTGCTCACTTGATGGTAAACGGTAAACGTCGCCTATATACCCAGCATTACGAACATCACGTTACCATGTTACACCTGCGATACTATTCATGCATTGCCAGTCTAGAGGACTAAGATGTTATACCGTTTATCCTGTACTTTCTTGGTCGATTTAAAATATATTTACAAGAATACACATAGAAAAATCTACAGACATTCTACAAACATTATTAGGAAGTAGGTCCCACAGAGTATGCACGGGTTTAGCGCCGCAGACGGCGCTAGTAATTCATGGACGTAGTAGTGTATAATAGATAAATGTTGCCATATTTTATCATATTGGTTCACGCACGTTGCAATGTAAACAGACGTAACTCTTAAAAATACATCGTCTACGGTCGGTTTACCTCGCTTTATGAATTAGCAGCCGTCAGGCTTCCGTGATCCTCGCCAATGTCACGGCGACCTATGATTTACTATTCACGTGCTGTGCTAGACACAGTTTAGATAATGGCTTAGATAATTTTGTTTGTTTGCGTTACTCTAATTAAGTATATCCAAAAGAAAACTATATGACGTTAATGTAACGTCATAGGCGCAGATAAAGAATTGATAATAAGAAATTTTAATTTTTGTACCCGTATATTTCTTAACATTTCGAGATTGATATTTGTTATTTAATTCGAATAACAAACAAGCTGATGGCCCACCTAATGATAAGCGGTAACGGCATTACTTACATAGGCATATAAATAGCACCAGGAAGTTACTAATATTCGTTTACTGTAATTGCACTGCCATATATCACCCTTCAACCGAAGCACAGCTTACAAAACAAGTTCCATAGTGGTTGATAGATAAGACAGGGCATCAAATGAAATACCCCACGCAAATGAGTTTGTGTAAAATTAACCTCGATATTTATTAATTTGATAATTCCTTTCACACTCGCATACAGTATAATCCTGTTTTGGTTTCATAACTAAGTTTCTTACTGAAGTATCTACTAATATCATCATAATACAATATTACCTAAATATTGAATTACAGAAGTTAATTTTATATGTGAAACACTTTGATAACTGCTCTCTCTCTCAAGCTCTTACTCCATATACCCTGAGCATTCGCGAATACACCATTGCATATTCATCCATTAAAAATCTTAAAAATATAATTGAACAATAAAATCATATACCTATCTACATCTTTATTTCTTATTTTATTCACTGTTATTTTACACATAGCGAGGACACGACGTATTATAAATACCGTGCCCATAACTTAAAACACGCAATATTACTCCGCCTGTAGCCTGTAGCATTTCATAGCTAAGCTGGGCTGTATATACAAATTCAGTATTCAAAGATCATACTGCTAACGCCATCTATTAGTAATATTCAACACTACAAAACAGATTGCGTTATGATGCCTATTCAGCCTACTACTAGCTGGTTTGGTGGTAAACATTATTTCATTTTCTACAACGAAAAATTCTTTTCTTTTTTCGGTTTAATATATAGCTTATGACACTGACAAATAACGTGGCTTTCTATTGATAAAATATTATCAAAATCGGTTCAGTAAGTTCAGATATTACCTCCTACAACCTTACAAATTTTATCTCTTAAAAATATTAGTATAGATTTATTACAATATAAATTACACTCTTTTACGTCCAATAAATGACGTAATGGTCACGATCTAAACCTTTAATGATTATAGAAATATACATATATCTATATATATACAGAATACTTGCCTACCTTTTTTACATACAATAATATTACAATACGTAATATTATGCTTTAAAAGGTTTTAGTTCTACAAATCACCGCTGCTTGCGTTGTCAGCCACACATATTTCATTGTAATGTCGTGATACAGAAACATGACTCAAATTACGAATTACGTCATTATATTATAGTATTCACTATGCTCATATTTATACAATTTTGTTCGAACACCTCTTCAGTGCAATTTCTATTTCATTTCCTTTTTATTCTGTAGGAAGAAGACTTTGTACAAAGTGGTTTGAGACCTTTGTTTCATCTAATTCAGTCGCCAATTGGCTTGCTTCATAAGGTGTGCTTCCGTTGAGATATGGCAGTGAAATTACAGGGTATGGACGCATGGACCTTAGTTGTTAGGTATGGTAACCTCAAGCATTACACGACAAAGTGATGTACATGGTGCTACTCATGTATATAGGTGAGGGTTACCAATATTTAGCTCATATGACACTACGTTTCCTAAAATGGTCTTACTATCTTTTACACACGTGTACACTTTACTTTCTTTTTTTGGACATATTTTTTGAAATAAGAATAAAATTCATAACAAGAATGTAATGGATGACAACTAGTTTTAGAGTTGATCATTAACTCCGTACGTATTTCTGTGGAACCCAGGAATAGTGGTGATCACACCACCTTGGCGACTGTCCAGATACTGAGATTATTATCAAAACTTCACATATTATTATCGACGCTAAGGTGAAGGAATAAGGACTAAACTGGCTCCCAGTTCAAATACTCTTATTCGTACTTCGAGGGCTTGTTATGATTTTAACGTGTTAGAGAAGTATTAATAACAATAGTGCATTCGGCAAATAGTTTACGTGTATGTATAAATTGTGAATTGTGTAACTGCGTATTGCTTTTGCTCATCTGTTTAGATACCTATCAACCAATCACTTATCAGGGTTAGTCATAGAGGATATAATAAACAGAAAGCCAGATAGGATACTTATGAAATACTTAGAAAACTTAGATAATACTAAAAAGATTTGAAATTTTGAACTAATCATACTAATAAAATATTAATCAGATGACCGCGCAGTTTGATAAACTGTAAAAATGAAAATTATTTTCATCTCATCATATCATATCATCATATATTTTACTCCTAGTAGATATATTGTTCAGTTTCAATCATACTATCACTTTAGCTTTACGTGTGGCACTAATAACTCTACTATATTTTACCATAAGACAACCTCTGTCACCTGATTCTACCATCAAGGAGCTCGTTTATAATCTGCGAGTCGATTTTAATGGTGAATATGATAGTGATAATTACAGGGTAGGAATATTTCACTTTAGTTTTTCCATCAGGTGGGTCAAGTCAACTTGTTATTTCAGTACATGATAAAATATACATACAGTTAAAATTTTCAATCTCAATATAGGCAGTATACTTGCACAATTTATCTATTTATTCATTTGCATTCTATAATGTCACAATAAAGGTTGACATAACATTATTATGAGAGCACTATGGACTCTAATGGACATAGTAAATCACGATGAAAGACAGCGGCTTTAACAAACTTGAAATTAATATATACAATAATAAGACTTCAAATTTGTAGATGTATATTATTTACATATATTTTATATAATACATACCATTTTCTTAATCAGATAATACAGTTATTATTTTAGTATGCTTTCTCATCATACATATCTATGGTATGTCAGACAAAGATAACTAATGCACGTAATTTTGTAATATATGTGTATATATTATATATATATATATATATATATATATATATATATATATATATATCTAACAATACCTTGTTTCCTCATCAGTTTATCCTGGTAGTTATTTGTGTTATAAATATTTATCCTCTTATTATATTATTGTTGTGTAATATAATAGTTATAAATATTAACATTAAACTGTTAGTTATATGATTTAAGTTGTTTAAAAATCTGTATATCAAAATCCATTTGTGTGTTAAAGTCATAAAATAATGTAATCATATATGACGCTTTAGACCACTTATACAAAGGATAATTTGGTATTATTATTACAATCTATTTTTGGTTCTTATTATTTAAATCGGTCTGTAAATAAAATATAGTGTTAAAATAATATGTCTAACATATTTAAGAGGAGGATCTATACCCAATAAAATTACGATGTAGATAATATTTTTTTCTTAATATTAATTTCATTCATTTTAATTTTAATTTCATTTTTATTCAAAGACTGCGGGAGACGCAGTCTTTGAATAGAGATAAAACGATTAAACAACTGACGCAAGCGCAAAAGCGATACTTTCAATAGAAATTTAGCCGGAAATATATACTCGGCGTACTATATTATTACAGTAAATATAAAGTATTATTCTCATTATTCTGAAAATTCAATATATGTAATTCCAATATCTCACATATTTTTTTCAAATCTTTATTCTGTCTTGGATTTATCATAAAAAATGAGCTAAAGAGAGGTCCTTTTTAGTCTGAAAATCGAATTTTTCAATTATTTGTAGTTTCAAAACACTTGATTAAAGAAAATCTGATTAGTGTGAAACGTTGATATTACATATAGCATACATATAGATAGTTATTGTAGAACATAGTAACACGTTTTGAATGGAGAGGGGTCGGGGATATGAACACTTAATATATTGAAAATCCTGAACCTGAACAACTAAGGCCATACAAAGTATCGTTTACAGTGTAATAGACTACGTAATGGGAATAACAAATAAGCTGACGGTTCACTTTGTGTTTTTATTTTATACCACAATAGTGGCAATCAAGTAAATAGACCTGAGGGTTACTGTAGCCTGTGGACGCTTGAAACACCAAAGGTGCCACGTGTGCGCTACCGACCCTTAAAAAACCTTAATATACTCTTCTTGTAAAATCCTATGCTGCAGTCTTTAGGGAGAGACAATGGTTATCTATGGATATATTATGTATAGATGAATTAAATATGACACAATATGTAACGATACTTAATATACATATATTTATCAAACGATAAGAAACGTTTCAAAGTCATCTCAAAAAAATCGTACTTATACATTAATATATATGTAAATAACTATAGAGTAACTGTACACTGTATATACTGTACACTATACGAGGATGTTCATGCCTTGGCACTTAGACAAACATCTAAACAAACCGAGACCTTGGCATTGAATTGATAGTCATAAAAATAGACGAGTCGATTCAAGTACTTATTTATTTAAATACAATAATGTTAATTGTACGTGATGTTTTTTAACGAGACGCATACTTTTTACCTATATAAAAAAAGAGAATTGCCATATACTGATTGACCTATTTAGGCGTAACTAAAATTGATTTTACTAAAAGGCGGAATTCAGTACATAGACTCTTATAAAAAATTACTTTGTGTAACTTAAAATGAGAATAAAAACAAGTGAAGCCATGGATAACAATTATATCATACTAATGTATAAAAACGGAAGTATAACTGTCTATTACTATTGCACGATTAAAGAGTTATAGGGATTTTAATGCTAGAGTTCAAGATAGATTGTATAACAAGGACATATCCTACATTTTATTAAAAAAATAGGCAACGTCGCGGATTACTGTAATGTTACTTAATAATATACTCAATAAGAAATATAAGACAATACAAAACCTAATTGTCGCTTTAACAATGCTTCTTTTTCCTAACTATATTATTAATATTATAAACGCGAAAGTTTGTAAGATGGATAGATGGATGTTTGTTACTCTTTCAATCAAAGACTACGGAACGGATTTTTATGGAACTTTACAGAAATACTGCTTATACATCAGATTAACATATAGGTTATAAATGTCATACGGGTGAAACCGCGGGCACAGCTAGTAACTTAATAAAAAATATTGATATTCGTTCCGCCATTTTGTCGTGAAAGGGCAACTAAAAATTAGACAGACACACTTTCGGATATATATTATTATGATGGATATTACTTTTTATTATTCTCTCAACTTGTTAGAAACATTACAATACTAGGACAACAACTATCAGATAACTACGCGTTTCATTCATAACCTATCGAAACTGCGTGGGCGGCCGCCACCCGCGGTCCGCTTGCTTCATCTCACTTGGACGTTTAGGGTTTACATCATCAAATATATGGTTATATACATATAAATAACCCTAGACAATTAACACAGCGCCTTCTAGTCCCACGGTAAGCAGAGATTGTGTTATGAGTACTAGACAACTGATATAAATACATAGATTCTGTTTTTTGTAAATACATCTAAATACGAGTATATATAACTCATATATATTATACTTTAAAGTAAAAGTTCAAATCTAGCCGCATCAGAATATATCTTGTGTGTCATAATATATTTCTAACCAAGTCTCCGGTGAAGGAAATACCAATATCTATCTAACCAAAAATGTATCCGAGTGAGGCCGATAGCTCGCACCCTGCACGTTGATTCATGATATACCGACCGAAAAGTGAGCATCTAAAATGTTAAGTTCACCACAACATTGAAAGTTAACACTATCTCTGACCACCCTATCTAGCATACTAATATTATATTTATTTACTAGCTGCACACGCGACTTCGTACGCATGGAATTTAACTTTATTTTTCTAAAATTAAAGTAGCTTAAGTTACTCCTTATTACACCAGCTACCTGCCAATAAAAGTCCCGTCAAAATCGGCCATTTTAGAGATTAGCCGGAACAAACAGACCGATAGACAGACAAACAAAAATTGTAAACAGTGTTTTCTTGGTATATGTACATTTGTATTCATATGCATGTAGTAAAAAATGGTTATTTCTGTCTGTTTGTAATATTAATATTAATATTACAAACAGACACTTCAATTTTATTTATATGTAAGTATAGATTATTCGTCTGATATTTTTGAAAATAACAAAATTTCTGAGACTAGGCCAAATACTACCAGATGTTGAATTTAAATAAATAAATATTTTACGATTCCGTATGTAATATATTTATATATTTTTATATATACGTTACACCTGTGTCCTATTGGGATAGGCAGATATAATTAAATACCAAACACATTAATTCAAATAAACTTATTTCGCATCCTCTACATATCAATGTATATTTTAAAATAAAAAAATATCACTCTGAACCGGTCCTAATACATATCACATTACAAAGTTAATTTTTTTATCTTTAAAAAAATAAGTAGCAGGGTCAAAAAGACCATTAAGCTAGTACCTCGGGCTAGCTATGGATAACAAAAAAATATCAGTTGTCTATTATAATAATGACTACCTAATCGCATAGCCTTCATACTTCAATAACAATTCGGATAGCGACTCTATCTGTCTATTTGTAACAGTTATATTATTTAAATACATAAAAGATTTTAATAAAATTAGCAATAACATTACTCTCTTTATCTAATTTTAAAAAAATTGGATTTAATATAATCAGAAATATTAGAAGGTACCTATTAAGCGATACAAAACAGTCGACCACTGAGAGGAGATAGTGAGTCAACACATAAACACATATAAATATATAATATACGAAACTAAATTTGTACCTTAGTAATAATTATTCTTTAATGTAGTTTTACTTTATATTATGTACTACAGATTAAAAAAAGACTCGACAGATAGCATCATTGTGCAACAGTAACTTTGCGTATGTCTGTTTGCACACATTATCAGACTAATTAGGGGCTTTATATAAAATTATTGCAGTGATGGATATAGGATGAGTGACATCATTTAAAATCCTCTCTCTACCTGAGTTGTAAATTATCAGACATATACAAAAACATAAAGTTAATAGTCAGTGAAATTTATATAAATTTCTGTCGCCAAAGCATTCAAATAACCGGATTGTATTTGGGCAGAGACAAGTTGCGTCGCTAGTGTAATAGTAAATAATATAATTTCAATAATAGTTTCGACCTTCCTTGGTTTTGGCATTGCAATTTTTACACTGAGTGAGTTTGATTTTAAAATGTAACTTGTATTTTAAGGTAAAATATAATTTAACTGCCCTTGAAATACTAAAATGGTCGAATTTAATCATGCTTTATATAGTATCATAGGACGTGATTTTAAACTTCCATGTTCATCATCACTGCGTATGAGTTACTGTAATTTTATAGCAATTTAACTAATTCTGAAGGCTTGCAGTTTGTTTTTCAAATGGAATACTGTTCATACCTGCATAAGCATAAATACTGATTAGTTAGTTGCGACTAAGTTACCAGAAATTAACAAAGAAGATTTCCAGAAGGATCGCGTGAAAGATCATTTAGGTATCATACAAGTTTACGACTCCTTTAATGATAAGTGGTATAATTTAATTTAATGATTTAATGATAACCGTAAGCGTCATATGCATACATTAAAACACTACGAATATTTGATTATCGCACGACTTTTTTATAAATTTCATATAAACATACATATTTGAATAATACAAAGATAATGACCATCTGATCCATGACATCGATCTATGTAACTAGTAATATGTAGAGTCAAGTATGATACATTTAGTAAATGAAAATAAATGAAAAACAATCACATTAAATAAGTCATGTGAAAATAAAATCTTTACTCTTTTGTTTAAAGTAAAGTAGAATTAAACTAGACAACGTAAACTCAAATGCCATGTAAATAACTCGAAGTGTAAGACAATTCGAATGACTTCGCTTCACTGGCAGATATAATCATTATAGGCATGTCATTGTTTGTAAACGGTTATGTTCACACTTCAGATAAAGTAAATTTAATTACGAGTATCTATGTACACAATCGCAATTACTCGAGTTGAAATTAACATATTTGAGTACATGATTACAACTTGGTTCGCATGTTGTACCTTGAACTTTATACAAATATTGGCCAACTGCATTTAAGTTCATTCATAATTTTCTTAACTTATAAAAGCGACGCTCTTATCGGTAGACGTCTTGTTACTATCCATGATCTTCCATCATGCTCTTTAAATGTTGTCGTATCAACAATTAAAGAGCATGATGGAAGATTTAAGTGCTCGTAAAATATACGTTTTTAAAAATATAATAAAGCCGTATTAGATATAAAATAAATTTAATAGATTTGACTTAATAGATATTATGGATACATAAGCGAAATAGTACAGTTATCTGTGACCTAAGTATTAAAGTTGCGTTATAAAACCGGCATCCCACATCTCACAGCCAATGTTACTATGTGTTAATCACTGGTTCTCCTATCATGTATGTGAGATAAATCAACTATAATTTAGACATATATACATTCGACTATAAGAACGGAGGTCGACTCGGTAATATTTTTTTGTATTTTATTACATCATTCTGTAACAGTGTTACTATACAAAAAAAAGGAACAGTAATCATTTGTAGAGCCTAAATACTAAATGCTCTTTGATAAAATCATATTAAGGCAAATTTTAAATAAGCCTAATTTTTCGTCACAATTCCAACGTTTACGACAAATGACTCAGCTCTATCACTCTATTGATAGATTAATATTTTATTTTAAAAACATAATGCAATAACATTAATTTTTATTATTTTATTTTCTGTTAATATTTAAATACTCATTTTTGATGTGTGACTCCCTATAGTCTTTCTTGCCCTAATAACTTTTAATCCGTTTATATCCTTTTGAATAATACGTTATGGGAGATCACCGTATTGGTGTTCGATGATTCTTTTTGCATGTGGTATGATTTACTGCCACACACACAGTTAGTTTTAATATTTTCCTGAAATACATACAATATACAACAAGTACCCATGGTAATATCTCAAAATGATAAAATACTAATGATTCATTCATTATCACTGTTCATATTTGCCGTTTACAATCCTATATTAGCTATGTTTGTTTGAATTATTCTAATGTGGCCAAGCTGACCTTCACAGCTTCACCGGAGAAAATGGGAGCAATTGCAGAGGGTACTCCAAAGCGAAGGAACTTAAGGAGTGGCTGAATACCATCTTCTGTCTGACGTATCACAGTGTTGACGTTTAAAATTAATAACAGAGGTTAATTATACATTTTGGCGAAACGCCACATTTTTTTGTAAGGCAATGTAAACGCACCGGTCGATGTGCATGAAAATATTTAGTGTTATTAACAACTAAAAGTTGAAAGCGATTCGTCCTGGCTTCGCTTGGTTGCAATTATAGTACGGATTTTTTTTACATAAAATATAACTCGTTTATAATGTAGTTTTCTGTAAGTGAAACGATATTTGAAATCGATTAAGTATTTTTTCAATTTATCCAACAGAAATGGATTTATTTCTATATATAGTAATAGTACTGTACAAAGTTAGTTTAAATAAGCAATTTTCTACAGTCTACCGTTGTGTTTTTAATTAAATTGTGTTACAAATCTATTTCTGCCGTCAAGCAGCTGTGCTTGTATGGCTCTGCTCCGATTTCAAGGGATGTGGCAGTGAAATTACTGACTTTTAAATAACCAGATTTAGACGCATATCCTCAATAACATGAGGATAATATTATAGTAGAGTGACACGGGAGTCGCAGTGTATTAACAATACAGTTCGTCATACATATATACTATTACCACTGTTATTGACACTAGTTATTTTATATTCTAATTTTATCATAAAAAGGTAATTTTTCGAACAACTTCATAATAGATGAGGTCGAGTATATTTTTCGTGTATAGGTGTTTGTCAATTCTCTGTCTCTCTTTTTATAGTCGATAGGCCACTCTCACCTTAATTTCACTACACAATTCTGTTAGATATAAACAAACAGTTGTGTCCTGTCTTTAGTTAATCAATATATAAATTAAGATTAAAATAAAATTAAGCACAGATTTAAAGTTAAACCTCCTCTGATAACTGCAATTAAAGTTTGTGCCTGTTAACCAACTAATCAAAAGTTGTTCTACAAGTATTAGAAGTACATAGCTTTTATGACATACCGAGGTAGTTGCAGCAAGTTTTCCGTATGTCAGCGTGTCACTAAAACACTTTCAGTTTCTTCTTAGAACACACTGTTTGAAACTGTCGAACTACACCGAAACAAAGAAACGATATATCGATTCACAGTTACATCATCGAACATTCGCGGGAATTAGCGATTCGAACAAACACTTCGTAATAATTAACATAAACACACGAATTTGTATTTGGAGTTCCGGTGTTATGGCAACTCCGGCCAGTGTCAACGAATTAGGAATGTTCCTTTTGAATTTCCGAATGCAGTTTCTCTATTTGAATCGAATTAAGTTGATTGGTTAATTGGATTGTGTAGTGTTGTGCGCCGTGATAAACGTAGAGAGGTCGCGCAGAGACTGCCCGCCCGCTGTATCATTGAAGCCGGCTCACGTGCGTTCGCTTCGCATGCAAAAACTTTTACACAGAATTCGAAATCTCATAGAATGTGCCCACGATTAGACGAAGAGTCATTATAAAAGAATGTTTACACGTGGCTTTAGAGACATGACATCAGTCGTTAACTTACATTAAAAATATTCATAGTACGTATATTAAGAAATACCGTAGTGTTTGTATTAATTATTTACGCAAACAGTTTATATCATAGGACACGCTCAATCGCATAAATAAGCATTATAATTGATTAATCTACTAAATGAGTATAGATGTATAACTTTATTTGTGACAAATGCTTAGTAATGAATATATTTGTGTAATTTAATACGTATAACACAAATAACTTTATTTTAGTTAATTTGGATGTTTGCTTATCACAAGTAGACAAACGTTTTACTTGTATTGAATTATTTGTTTTGTAATTCTGGTTACAAATAAGCTAGTTTCCAATGTATGATATAGGTAGACAAGTGACGACCCCGCATAGGCCCGTGTAAGGCGGCTACCAACTGTATGAAGCGATGACCTAAAATGTTGGCCAAAACAATAGTAACGATTGTAGGAAGAAATAAACACCTTTTTTGAAATCGGTTAAAAACAAAGTAATGCAAAAAATAAATACTCTAACACAAAATTAACTCTATGGAAACATAAAAACATAAACAACAAAGTTATGATTTCACAGCTATAATTTGTTAATACGAACTCGATGACGTCATTATAATGTAGAATGTTTTTTTGTAAAGTGCATTAATCATATACGTACGGAACATTAAAATACAATAACAAAATATTTTTTTTTTTGTAACATACTAACAAAACTCTATAGCTTTGTTTATTATCAATATTAAATATTACAATAGTATACTCGTATTTTTGCAAAGTATAGTATCAGAATTTTACTAGGATTTAAAACAGCATTCGTTCAACAGAAAATTATTAGGCTCCGATACCTGTATTCCATATTTTTTTATTTCTCCGAAAGAATAATTTTAAACAGAATTATTAAAATTTGAAATAAGAATTGAAAGAGAAAATCAATTCGAATTAAGAATCACCTTTTTAATATTGGTCGAGAATAGAGATCTAATGACCGAATTATTTCAATAGAACATCTGCATTTGCACAGATGTATCAGTTTGATTACAAAACGACAAGAAAGACATAAGAACTACTAATATAATACAGAGGTAGAGACTTGTATGTAAGTATGTACAACGCCGAAGTAATGAATACACAAGCCACTGATTACATTTTATTATATTTCAAACGCGGAAACATTTCAGAAATGCGGATGTTTGTTTCCTCTTTCACGTAAAATTTACTGGACGGATTCGAATGGAATTTTGTAAACAGTTCTTATTTTTTTATTGCATTGGAATTGCAGACAATGTGGCTGCAAACCTAAAAACCTAATATATGTTATTTGGTAACCGTCACCTTCCTTGCGTTGTTATTACAGAGGACTAAAGTCATGTCTCCGTATCCTGTAATTTCACTGCCTTATTTAACACTTTAACTAAAAAACATCTTATTAAGCAAGCTACTTGGCGGCTCCTGAGGTGAGACGCAGACGACTTTGTACAAACAGTACCTAGCTAAAAATTAACACATGATGATTTTGAACCGAATTCGTCAAGGAATGTAGTTAATAGGCCATAGTTCCCACTTAAAACTGAGTATACTGGTTGAGATCGTAAAATAGCCAGTTTTCTTTTAAGTAAATATAACTTACAAGTACAATAATAACTTTTAAACTAGGACAAGGGTTTGTCTATTCTCCCCTACTCTGATCTATAATAAGCTTGCAGAGAACAATATACTGAAAGGTATTGTACAGGTACGGTAACATACATTTCGATGGACATTATTTGTAGGGAAGAAAATATTTTATATTATCTATACTAATGTAATAAATGCCAAAATAAATTCGTTATGCAGAAGATTGATTATATCGCGAGGTAGAACATAGGATTTCTCTTATCCCAAATTTGAGATGAATATACTTTTTGAATGATTGTTACAAAATCCTGATAGACAGATAGCTAGATATATATATATATATATATATATATATATATATATATATATATATATATATATATATACTAAAAATACCATAGTAGCATTTTATTTAATTTACACTATCAAAAATTATTTCATCCGAAATAGTCTAAATGTAAGTGTAAAATGTCAGCTGAAGAACTAGCAAGAAACTCGTTCTCAATTCTGCCTGGACACAAGTTAATTTCTGAATGAATGTTTTTTTTTTAATATCTAACGCAAAGGCCCAGAGTTACATACATCCGGGACTAAAATAAATTAAATATCTAGACATACCAGTTTTATCTATACAAAGTTCGCACCTCTGTTTTCAAATCCTGAAAACAATGGCAAGACGCCAAGACACAGTCGCCGCTGACGTGGGAAACCGTGAAACCGATCTGTGTTCTCCAACTGTCAAGGTGGATTTAGATCAAGCGAGTGAATCCTTGTTCTTCCGCGTAGTCCTTCAATTACCTTAAAATTAGAGGGTACTAAATTTGACTGTTTTTTTAGGCGTGTTACCCGAGATTATTACCCGTTGCTACCCGTGTTATTTTCTATATGTTTTTTATTAGAATATGAATTTTTTATTTCAAAGTTACTGCATCTCATGTGTCATTCTAAATATGTTCAACCTCAAATTACGTAATTTTATTCTTATTAATTAATGAGATTCTCAATCTCAATAATTAATAAGAGTGAATTTTTCGTGCTCTGAACACGGTATTATTTATAATAAATTTATATTTACCCAACCAGTTGACCAAACTTCAAACTTCGTATTACCTCAGAAAAAAACAAACCGTACCATCAATATTTGATAATTTTTTTTTTTATGTTTTAGTAGTTATTTTGCAATTCCGCACATAGATAATGTCAATAAGTTAAAAATTGTAAAACCCCGACTTTATTTCATTTACATAGACACCGAGCGAAAACCATACCACCACATACGGTTTAAATATAAGTTTACAGCAAATTTCCAACATGTTATATCTAAAAGTATTATATAAAGACAGATACATTCTAATTATATTATTATACTATTACACTAAACTAATAAACATCGGAGGACATGTTTCTTGATATTTTCAATAAGATTAGATATGTTATTGAAAAATGAAAAAAAAAAAACAATCTTTTAAAAGTAACAATTATTGTTATGTCCTCCGATGTTTATTAGTTTAGTGTAATAGTATAATAATATAATTAGAATGTACCTGTCTTTATATAATACTTTTAAGATATAACATGTTGGAAATTTGCTGTAAACTTATATTGTATTAATTTTATAAATAAATAAACCAGTTGTTACGTTTTTTTACATTGGTTTCAATCTTTTCTCCACTAAATTTATAATCTCATGTATATCAATCGGCAAATTCGGTTCCAGGCGTCATGTGATGTCGTGGTAACCCTTATGTGTTGCCAGTACATAGCATATTTTGAATATCATGGAATAAAATCAACCTTATTGGGTTCTACAATTATAATACGCTGTCTTGTATTTTTTTAGTTTAAATCCACCTTTAAATTGTCCAAGAAAACATCACGCACTAAAGATATTGCTGTAATAGGTATTTACACCGTTTTCATTGTAAAGCTTAGTGTTGTTTTGATATAAATATTTTTTGCAGTACGTCAAATATTTTGTAACATAGATAATATGTTCCAATTACTACTTACATTAGGTATAATAATTAATATCTATATATTTGTGCTCCATTTCATTTTATGATACCGATTCGTTTGTACTATATTTATATATAACGGAAATTGCGAACAGGCTTTCAGACCACCTAGATGTATGACAGCCTCAGTGCTCTAGCGGTTTAGAACAGCGCCTTATTTCCGATGGTCGCGGGTTCAATTTCTCGCTCGGTACAAACATTTGTATTAATGAGTGGGATTGTTTGTATCGGTCTGGGTATTTTCTGTGCACATTAAGTATTTACAAAAAACTGTCAACTTGTTTGTCTATTTGATCTATTGAATATAGCTTTGATGAACTAAAAAATATTTATATTAACTACGTGGCGTTGAATAAATAATACGAAGGCTCATTATTATTTTTAGAATCGTTTATTATACTTATTATATAAATAACTGATATAATAATGGTGTATAGATTTAGTATTATTCATACAGGGGCAATAAAACAATCACATGACACAGTGACTTGTGACATTGTGTGATAACGAGCAATAGATAGGTATGCTTACCAATGCATTCATTTAATAGATGCAAGGTCTACGATACATATTAATAGAACGAACATATATAGAAATCGTTTTGTGCATCCATACGATTTAGTTACGCAATAAATTTCTGAACGCACCCTATTTGTCATCATCCGCTTGTATGGGAAAATATAATTGTTGTTTTTACTATTTTACATGCAATTTCTACATATTTTATAATGTTTAAACGTTCCCTGGACTTCGAAGAATATTTCAAGACTAAAATTAGCCAAATCGATACAGCCGTTCTCGAGTTTTCGCGAAACTAAGGAACAGCAATTCATTTTTATATATATAGATATCTTAGGACAAATCAGAAAGCGCTAGCGCTACAAGCATCACGTGATGACGCGATATTTGTGGCAATCTTCATGTATATATGCAACGATTGGCACTTACATAATAATAATAATAACCCTGGACAATTTACACAGCGCCATCTAAGCCACGCAGAGCGTATGTTATATGTGCTAAAATAAAGGTAGCCAAAGTTACTCCTTATTACATCAGCTACTTGCCAATAAAAGTCTCGTCAAAATCGGTCCAGCCATTTCAGAGATTAGCCGGAAAAAACAGACAGACAGACAAAAATAGTAAAAAAATGTTACTTTGGTGTATGTACGATATTGAAATTATTGAAACCTTGAATAATTGAAATATTCGTTTTATACTACATGCATATGAATATCATATGCATGTAGTGTAAAACGGTTATTTCAATATTACAAACAGACACTCCAATTTTATTTATATGTATATATATAGGTATGTATAAAAGTATATATAAAACTGCCAGTACTTCTGATTGTATCAAGAATGAGGGATCGAATATAGAGACAGAAGAGTTATGTCAACGGTTCAAAATTTCGTAATCTGGCGCATCGGTTCGTACACAGCAAGAATATTACGACATTTTTCGATTGAAATTTCTCATTCCTGAAGAAATAAATTAATAGCTAAATATAAAAATACATTTTTGCAATATAAAACAAAACAATGTCAATCAATCTCTTTTAAAATTACTCAAAATGAAATATACCAAGAACGTCCTATTAAGAAGTGACTCATACATATATTTATAAATTTATTACATTTCTAAGTACTCAATGTGTTTACTAGAATCTATAAAATATATATACATATATAGTGTCCCTGATATGTATATACGACAATGTTCAATTATGCATTATCATGCTCATTGCATAAGAAAATTGATTGATTTGCTTACAATAATGGTTGCTACTGGTCATATTGTATGCTGATGGAACCCAATATATATATACATATATTACAGAGATACAGTTTGTGAGTTAGGATGTTTGCTGTAATTTCCGTTAGAAATGTTCCGCTTTTATATATAATAAAATTCATTTCTATAAATAACAAAATAAATTAGTCATTAGTGATCAGAAATTCTCTCAAACTTAATCTCATAATGAAAATAATATTAATTTCATAGTACATAATTATAATTTTATCATTATTTAATAATAGTATGTATGTACATATAGCTATTAATATTATGAGTGATCGCGGACGCAAATGCTAATGATATCGAAATTAAGCAGAAGAAATTTATTTATATGGCTGATTTTGGTGACGTTTAAAATTGAACTGTATATGATGGTCATTAAGATTAATTTTGTAGTTAGTATTTCCTTCCAACCGTATTTTAAATATAGACGTGCTTATTCTGCTAACGTTTCAATTTATGAAACTGAAATAACTTGAACGAGGTTGTCACATTGAGAATCCGGTTTACTTACTGTTTTATTTAGTCAGTTAATTCTATATCACTATTTCAAATTACTCAGAGGAAAATGATATAATTCTGAGTGTACAAGATGGTGCTATTAGTTATTGGATAGTTTTTTTTTTATATAAACAGATATTGGTTTTATATTTGTATATAAATAATAATTATAATCTCAGGACAATTCACACAGCGCCATCTAGACTTATGGTACGCTAGCTAAAGCTTGTGTTATGTACACTAGATAACTAATTCTAATACATAGATGTATCTTTTTTCGCAAATATATACCATATTATATATACAAAATACCCAAACCGATATAAACAATCATACTCAAGAATATAAAATGTTTGTACCGTGCAAGGAATCAAATCCGTGACCATTGGAATTAAGACGGTGTGCTAATGCGTTACAACATCACGGTTGTCCATCTCGTATTCGTAGTGTTAAACGGATTGTAAGAATATTCCAAATTTCAGGTTAAATTATGTTTCTCAGATTAACATTTCATCATTAGAGGCGTTCAGTTAGTAAAGTTGATACAAATGAGTCTCTGACACTATGTCGCTGTTATACTAACAAAAGCAATTTGGGCAAATGCCAGAAAAGTAGATTGAAATGAAAAAATAGTTGTTATAGAATATTAATATGTGATGTTTGTATACAAATTAAAAATAGATACAATAGCTTACATTGTATGTATACAAAAATTCTACATAATGATGTTGCCTGCACAGGGCTTCTTCACACCCTTAAAGGTAAGCGATGAACGCCTTTGCCCTAATTTTAAATCTGAGGAACCCCCGTCGGGATTTTCGAAAATTGTATTATAAACTATTAAACACAGCACTAAGGTCGACCTGGTATATTGCCAACAGTGAGACCTCTAGTCCTCATTATTAACAATTTCTTCACCACCGGTCTTTATAACTACACCGAGATAGACTGCAAAAAGTTGTCTGCGTCCGTCTCGATCAGCAGCTACTTTTAAGAGTGAGAAAATACAGTGAAATTATACTATAAGAGATAAGACATATTAGTACTGTATATTGGCAACGCATGAGTGGTATCACGGGTGTCACATAATATCCGTAGTAACTGTTCATTAGTGTTCATGTATATAAAATAATGCGATAAATACAAATTCCAAATAACTAGAATAATTACATAAATAAAATAGCTAATATATATATGTACACAACAGTAGGTAAGTCTATAATATGTTATAATTACTTCAAATTAAATTTAAAATGTCTTATGAATACGGCTACTTATCTAAAGAGCAATTGAACCACGACCCCTTCTGTACAGACTTTGTAACATAAAATAACCAGATTACGAATATTTTTATGATATGTTGTAAAGTTAGGTCAATCTGATCAGCTATGATTCATTTGAATGACATAACCATATAGACTCGTCAGAAGATTGATTGTGTCATAAATATTCAGACATTAAAATATCTAGGTATCATTATAAGGTTTTTTATGGATGATAATTGCATGATGCACCCATCTGCTCTAACGGTTTAAGGTGGCAGGGCACCAGGAAGGAGGATGATAAGATGATGATGAGCAATAAAATCACATTACTAGCAATCCCCTTTCCCACCCATCACAAGGTTTCACTTTTATAAAATTATTATGATTGTATTGTATCATGATTACTAGTGGCTCAACTTCGCTTCGCCCGGGTGCTCAGGACTTGCTTCCTGTAAACTGCCAAAGATTACGTGCGATAACTAAAGACTGTGGATCGGAATAGATAGAAGAAGATGATATACTACTACGCCGACCTCAAATAATGGGATAAAGTCAAGGCAATGATGATGATGACAATAATGATGATCCAGACTATGAACGCCTATATAACGAATATTTTTCAAAAATCCTGTAATCAAACCTTTTCGACAGGCCACGACCCCGTATTTCATGACAAGTGCATTTCCAATTAGCTACAATATGCATGCAAATAATAATTATAACAATACACATATAGCAATTAAATTAAATAGTAGTTTTTTATGAAATGAAATAGTAATTTATTCAAAGGCAACCTAATGGTAAGTGGTAACTATCGGCTATAAACATACATGAACACTATCACGAGCTTCACACCATCCTATGACGTCGTGGTACTACTAATACTTATACAGCAATACGGAATGCAGAATACGTAAGCATACTTAATTGCCTACATTTTTAAATACAAATAAATGTCTAGATTCGCATTACGTTCCAAATGCGACGCTAAATGCCGAAAACAGAGTTCAATTTACATTACATTACAAGATTCTAGATTTAGTAAATGACATCGCAAAGAAATCAATTACCTAAGCGGTTAATTATATTCATTTTAATGCAAATTCTGCTGTGTCGAATGACCTAACACCTGACATTAATGTCTAATAAAATGATTTTAATTTAACGTTAAAATATCCTATAATGACAAACTTATATAAATATATACAGAGGCATAAAAATAAATGACGCAGGTATCTCAATTTGCATGAGAATTAATAGTCTTACTATGAAACTACTTGTACCGTTCTTGCTTTGATATAATTGAATGTTCCCCCACACAGAAATACTAAATATATTGATATTTTATATTTCCTCTTTTAGAAACGAAATTCAAAAGCAATTTAGTTAGATCATTATATTCTACTTGTTGAGGTACCGCAACCCTATTTCTTAATGTCCCCACTGTCACATTATAAACGCGTCAATAACTAAAAAAAAAACTTCACATTTCAGTTATAGAGAAATTAATTACATTAACGGAATATTCAGCTAACAATAAAACAAATACCAATTAATAAGTTGTGATATTGATTTGAAAATAAAATTTATAATTTAAGTTAAAATAAGGAAATGCGGTGATATAAAAAAAATGTATTTTATTTGACTTAATAGGCCCAGAACTTGGCCCGGCAACCTATATTCGATTTATAAATTTATATTAGCTGATAGAATATGTAATGGTACTCTTTAATGTCCAGAAAAACATTGCGAAACAAAAACACATATGATAACAAGCTCTAGGCCGATACAGATTGTACATTTGGGGATTACGTAATGAAATCGTATGTTTCCTTGATTAAATAATAGGTACTTAATGAAACTGTTGTCTTCGGTCAATATCAAGCGAAAACTACTAAAACCTAAAATTCATAGCATTTGCACGAAACTTAAACTTGCAAAAACTATATTGCATATAACATTACATTGCTTTTGTCGTAGGAAATAAAAATGGTTTGGTCTACTTCTTTACACACTCGCCATGTCATTTCCCATTCAACAGTTGCTAACAAAATATCGTAATTTTAATTTAAAAAACTGCATTCATGCCCAGGCGATTTAATTATAGGACCCTATACATGGAAGCGATTTCAAAAAAATATCTTAATAGGTCATAAAGAAATCGCATATTCTATAGATCTATGAAAGTAATTGTAAACTTCCTTTTGGCAGTCAATTGGAAAACATAATACAAGTACCAAATAAAAAGCATAGCAAAGGAGTCGGTGTTAATACGAACCAGGTTTATTTACTTTAAGCATTATATATTTTTTAATAAGTTTATAAGAACACAAATTTGCCCGTGAATTTTACGATGATATCATAATTATAATAAAGAAATTATATGTATATATAGGTACTTATTTGGCAAGTAACCAGTTTTCAATTTACGCACGATTTGACGAATAATCATTAGAGGTAGTTGCGTAATACGCATATATTTAGATCAAAGATCTGCGCCGGCGCATGCACAAACAAAGTCGTGCAATATATTCTTAAATGCAATTGCTCCAACCGAAGTCGAATGTTTCAAAAACTATCTTGAAGTAGCATATTTATAGATGTCTAAAGAGTACTTTTATTTTAATACTTTTAAGTACCTTATTTTGTTTTTAAGTAATTTTCTTTAAACTATTCTAATTCTGTTGGCCGTAGTTAGCCTTTACAACTTCATCGAACGATAGGGGGTAAGTGAAAATGGTACGACAAACTCGCGGAAGGGCCTATAGGACGGCTGAAAGCCTACTCCTGCCTAACGGATACAACTTTAGTCTTAGGAGATAGCTAGATTTTCAAACTTCCACTGATTAGACGAGAGATCGATCGAAGATGAAAGTACCAGTTACATATAAGGTAACACTATAAATGAAAGGTGGTCATGTACTTACCAGTATCGCCAACAGCTTGACTGAGTGTATTTTCGGTCACAGGTCGTAGTGCTTCCACAGCGCTGATGTAACCCAGCCGGTCCGCGATGGCGCAGGCAGTCTGTCCGTTCTAATGACATCACAATCATTAATTGATATACAGACTTATACTTTTATATTCACATTTTATAGATAACGGTAAATATTTAAAATATAAAGTGGATACAGCGATTAATTTAATAACAAAGATTTTTTATTAGTTTCAATTGTAAATCTTATTAAAAACTAGGTGCCTATGATTTCACCCGCATGCAATTTATAGCATATGTGTTAGTCTAAAGCTATATTACTATAAAGTTGTAACAAAATCCGTCCAGTAGTATTTGCGTTAAAGAATCACAAACATCCATTCATAGTCACAAACTTTCGGGTTTATAATTTTAATAATAAGATGATATGGGCAGTTTTAATTCTTGTTACATACTAGCTTTAAATTGTGGTTTTGGTCACGTGAGTTAGGATTAAAAGGAGATTATTGTAGATGATAGCCATCCAAACAAATCTTTTTCCAATGTGTTACACAAATTAAACATAATGTGTACTTTAAAATAAGTGCCTGAGACTTTATTAGAACATTCTTAAATTTATTCAGCATTTTAAAATATCCAAAGTGAAAGTAAACTTACTGTCAGTAAACATATATAAACAAACAAATACAATTACATAGACTATTATGTATATATGTATAAACATACAACAATGTGCAAGATAAAGAGGCGACAATGGGTGGCCCAATCGCTGAAAATGTGCATAAATCATAATTTTCGCAATACGATCAGTCAAATTTGTAAAACTGGTTTTAATAAAAGTTATAATTAAAATTACCCACTTTAAACTAATGTTATCTACATTGATGTTTTCAAGTCGAGATTATTTTGATGTTTGTGAGCGAGCAACGCTAATAATTCTAATTCCACAATTACTAAACACTACTTTGTGAGAAATATAGACGCATACTACGCGTCTATTCCTATGAATAGGTAAATATGATGTCGAGATATATGAGACATATTTTACTATCAATTACCATCTAAACTTGTACCATCTATACATAAATCTACAAATATTGATTAAGTATTTGTTACCAAAGACGGGTCATGCAAGTGCATGATGCACTATTTAACCTGTAACAAACTTGACTTGAAGATAAATCATGGATACTTATTTCATGATATCGTGATTGCTCAGAGATAAACGAAATTAATATATTGAAATAAATTATGGGTACAACATTAAAATGGCAAATTTGGTTGTTACGTGATCAAATGTTGTTTGTGGAAGAATCCAAGTGGTTTTATATTGAAAAATTATCAGTATTAACATACCTACAGATTCATTATTAGTTCTATCTGTTAATGGTCTGTTTTTAAACATTGCTGATTGTTTTATGGGGTATATTGGTACTAATTGTATGGGATGTTTAAAAATGTCGAATCGAAATAAGATTGCACTCTTCATCTATATCATGTTATCGACCGGTTTGTAATATGAGAATACTCTATCAAGATTTTTATAAATTTGATTTTTGGATGGTTCTTGAGCCGATTTTCAAAGTTTTGTGTTAGGCGTGCATATTTTTTAAAGGTAACACCATGTTAATATTACTAAAGATGACAAATTAATTAAATTATTACGAATTATTCACAAAATCATATTGTTTTATTGGATTAATGCTATAGACTATATAATCGTGATGTAACTAGTACTAGAATATAATCGAATACTTACAGCGGATAATGCATTAGGATCAGCGTTGTTTTTCAGAAGCAGTTGAATGATGAGAGTATGGCCTTGTTGAGCCGCCTGGTGCAGAGGTGTCAACCTATGAAATAAAAATAATAAGTCACTCAAGCAGCTTTAACTGATTTTAAAAAGACGATGTACAATTCTATAATTTAATGGATGGATTGTAGTGAAACAATTTTAGTCTATTACCTTGTTATATTGAAAATTATTATAGACTAATGGGGAGAAAAAAATACGATCGTATTTAGTGCATGTGGCGCCTCGTTACGTGCACTACAATGCTTGCACCGGTATAGCATGATACGTCCGTTGGTAAGAGAATTTGTGAGATAATGATGGTGTTTCACCTCAAACTCGAGGACTTTTTGCAGGATAGAATAGAATAGATCATTTATTCAAATAAACTTACATTGAAGCATTTTTGAATAGTCATTACATTTTTTTAATCTACCGCTCATTCGGAAAGCTGTCTCATCATAAGAAGTACGAGCAAGAAACTTGCGTGTTGCTCTTTTAAATAATTTTATTATTACTATATATTTTTACTTTACAAAAACTTGTATATATATATTATGAAATTCTTTGAATAAGTCCAACAGTTATAAAATAGTTTTAAATTTTAATGTTCCACATCCTAGTATCTCCGTGTATCCGTCGCGGGAGCGTACAATGTATATATACTACGGGTATGTGTTCCCAGCTCCTACGTACGTCCATGCGATCATCAGCTTGTTGTACCCGTTACGGTGCGCGTACAGTGTATGTATACTAGGGTACTAAGATTATACGTGAGCGGCCCTGGCGGCGAGGTCTCTTCCCGAGCGATCAACAACGGCGTGTACCGGTCGCGGTGCACGTGCAGTGCACGTGCACGGAGCACCCGTGTGCGGCCTTGGCGAACAGTAAAACGTCAGTAGCAGTAGCTTAGTGTACACGTCACGATGTAGGTACAGTGTACTAGGATTATATGTGCGCAGCCCTAGAGGCGACAGCATGATCATCTGCTTTGTGTACAGTGTACGTATATTAGGAGTATTCGTGTGCGGCCCTGGCGGTGAGGTCCATCCACACGATCAAGAGTGGCGTGTAACCGTCGAGTTGCTCGTGCACGTATACTATGTGTACCCGTGCGCAAAAAGGCTATGATGCGCATGTAGCGTACCTGTGACAGTGTGCGTGTAGTGTCCGTACCCGTGCGCGGTCCTGGCGGCGAGGTGTCCGTGGTGCGCGGCGTGTACCTGTGACCGTGTGCGTGTAGTGTCCGTACCCGTGCGCGGCCCTGGCGGCGAGGTGTCCGTGGTGCGCGGCGTGTACCTGTGACCGTGTGCGTGTAGTGTCCGTACCCGTGCGCGGCCCTGGCGCCGACGTCGGCCTGGGCCTGCAGCAGCGCGCGCGCGGCGGCGAGGTGTCCGTGGTGCGCGGCGTGTACCTGTGACCGTGTGCGTGTAGTGTCCGTACCCGTGCGCGGCCCTGGCGCCGACGTCGGCCTGGGCCTGCAGCAGCGCGCGCGCGGCGGCGAGGTGTCCGTGGTGCGCGGCGTGTACCTGTGACCGTGTGCGTGTAGTGTCCGTACCCGTGCGCGGCCCTGGCGCCGACGTCGGCCTGGGCCTGCAGCAGCGCGCGCGCGGCGGCGAGGTGTCCGTGGTGCGCGGCGTGTACCTGTGACCGTGTGCGTGTAGTGTCCGTACCCGTGCGCGGCCCTGGCGCCGACGTCGGCCTGGGCCTGCAGCAGCGCGCGCGCGGCGGCAAGGTGTCCGTGGTGCGCGGCGTGTACCTGTGACCGTGTGCGTGTAGTGTCCGTACCCGTGCGCGGCCCTGGCGCCGACGTCGGCCTGGGCCTGCAGCAGCGCGCGCGCGGCGGCAAGGTGTCCGTGGTGCGCGGCGTGTACCTGTGACCGTGTGCGTGTAGTGTCCGTACCCGTGCGCGGCCCTGGCGCCGACGTCGGCCTGGGCCTGCAGCAGCGCGCGCGCGGCGGCGAGGTGTCCGTGGTGCGCGGCGTGTACCTGTGACCGTGTGCGTGTAGTGTCCGTACCCGTGCGCGGCCCTGGCGCCGACGTCGGCCTGGGCCTGCAGCAGCGCGCGCGCGGCGGCGAGGTGTCCGTGGTGCGCGGCGTGTACCTGTGACCGTGTGCGTGTAGTGTCCGTACCCGTGCGCGGCCCTGGCGCCGACGTCGGCCTGGGCCTGCAGCAGCGCGCGCGCGGCGGCGAGGTGTCCGTGGTGCGCGGCGGCGTGCAGCGGCGTGTACCCGTCGCGGGTGCGCGCGCCGCACTGCCCGCCGGCCGCCAGCAGCGCCGCCAGCGCCCCCGCGCGGCCCTCGCCCGCCGCCAGGTGCACCGCTGTCAGACCTGCGGCCACCGCCGCCGTTTAATATAACGGTACACACCACTGGTTCGTAGTTACAATAACATCTTGGCGGCACAATGGAGGCATAAGTTAAATCAGCCAAAGATCGAAAATATTCAATGGGAACCGGCGATAGTATTAGTATTGTAGGAACTGAGGGAATGGGTGTGATGGCTGGCTACCTATTATCCAAAGTAAGTCACATTAGTGGTTCTATCGCAACACTTTATTAAGTATTAAGTTTGAAAATCATTATCGTCCGGCAACAAAGACGCGAAATAATATTATAAAAAAACTCAACAAATAGTCATTATTAAAATAATAAATACTCACCATTGTTAGCAGGAACATTTACATCAGCACCTCGTTCTATGAGCATTTCGACGCAATCCTCATGACCCTCTTGAGCAGCCATATGCAGTGGTGTGAAACCTGCCTTTGACTTGACACTTGGGTCCGCATCTACAAAGAAAACATCAATTGTAAACTTCCCGAAATTTACCTACTTCTACCAGTGTAATATTAAACTACTTGTAGTCATCTTTTTGAAGTATCTTTTTTTTACTGAATATTTCTTAACTGCATAAATGTCAAATTTTACACAACGCTAACTTATAAATTTCTATAGACTACCATTTTCTGTTTTCATTACAATAAAAGTACAAGTAAAAATTCATACTAAATTCCTTCTTTAATATGAAATCACGCGGTTTATAAAGTTTAGAAATTATTATCAACAAGTCGTTGGTGAAAAATTGTTCATAAAAAATAATGTACAAGGACTTACCATGTTCGAGTAGTGCGAAAGCGATATCGGGGTGGTTATGTCGGCAGGCGATGTGAAGCGCGGAGTGACCATTTTTGGCGAGAGAGTGTGGAGATGCACCTATACAAAATAAAAAAAACACTACAGACTACAGAAAACAATTCAATAAATTAAGGAATTTATTTATATGATTGATTATAAGCCCAAACCACATACATATAAACAGTATTCCACAAAATACATCAGAGGAACTTGAAATATAATTATCCAAATAATAAATATATTTGTTGAGTAGCACAAATATCTCTATAGTTTCCATAACTTAAACCAGACTAAATTGAATCTAATTACTCTGATAATACGTACCTTTATCGAGTAGCAGTAAAGCTATATCCGGGTGTCCGTAGTAGGTGGCCATGTGTAGCGGAGTGATGTGACTCTTGCCTGGTGCATCAGGCTGTGCACCACGAGACAACAACAAGCGAGCGACGCCGATGTCGCCGTACTTGGCGGACAAGTGCAGTGGCGTGAAGCCTTTACGGGTTTCTGCTTCGATTGGTGCATTGTGGTCGAGAAGAATGGACGCTACCTCTTCTTTTCCTAATGATATTTATGAAATTTTAGCAGACAAATCTTTTTAAGCTCTTAAAGTGTTTTTTTTTTATTTCAGGTAATTTAAGTAAGAGATAGTTATAGGTATAGAGTTATCGATAATCTATAAATCTTAAACGTGTCTTTATAAAATAAGATCTGTAGAATAAAAACATAATATTATACGATAGTGAAATAACATGAGACATACCCGCTATCACGCGCGAAGGATTGGACACAAAAAATAGTAAACTCACGACCGCACCAAAGTGCGCGCGGTTCTAATCGCGCGTGAAAGAATGTGTCGCGGTAAGGCAGCTAAGGTGTAGGTATGGTGGAGACGTGTAAGTAGTGAGCGTACCCTCCTTGGCGGCGATGTGCAGCGGCGTGTAGTGGTCCTTGGTGGCGGCGGCGGCGTGCGCGCCGTGCTGCAGCAGCAGCGCCGCGATGTCGGCGTGCCCGAGCCGCGCCGCCACGTGCAGCGGCGTCTGCTCCTCGCGCGCGCGCGCCTCCACCTGCACCCCACACCACTCATCACAACCTCTATACATATTAATAAACCAGAACACGCCCTCGAATGTTCGCCTGCATAAAACATGAGACGAACTTAACCTCCATGGATTCAACGTGCGATTGACAGGCCCATCATGTGGTAGAGAAACTCCGAGCACTCCAGATTTGTGACCTGGGTGTAGATTTAAGGGGTGAATACTAAATATTCAACGAATTCATTCTACGAATGTTAGTTACCATTTTTGTCACACTACTAAGCCAAGAATATTTTTCCAATTTCGGGTTTTCCATATTATTAAGGCATCATAATAATATAGATGTGGTAGATCAGTTACCTATAGAATCCGAATGTCGTAAAGTAAAATAAAAAATAAGTAGTTACCTTAGCACCGTTTCTGAGTAGCACACGCACGAGGTCGGTCTGGTGAGCGCGGGCAGCCAAATGCAGTGGCGTCTCGCCGCGTGCTGTAGCTGCGTCTGCTTCAGCGCCCGCACCTAGCAGCACGAGGGCGATGTTCATGCATCCCATGAACGATGCCACGTGCAGCGGCGTCAGACCTGACTCCGTCGTCGCTGATTTGCCTACCACAGACAGAAATGTGGTCAAGACTTGCATTGCAATATAGCAGCATCTTCTGATGAAAGTAACCGTAAAGTAACGTACACGATCAATACCACAAGTGAATTATGAGTAATTAGGTGTGATCCAATACTTCGTCTACACAAACTCTTATCCCAATTTGACTGCCTTCAAGATTATTTTTTTTTATATAAAAGATTTTTTTATATAAATATTTTATTTACAATCTGTCTTCACACCAATTTTCATTATGCTCGCTCTTCTTGTAATGGTCAGTACTTATCTTTTTATCTTATAAGATAATACTTGAATCTAAGTTTAGTGACAAGTTAAAAACAGACAGTCACAATCTTCGATTTACAATACAAGTATGTTATGGTAGATTGAAAAATTGGTCTAGTCTGTAATCAGTTCGCAGTATCATGTACTTAAACTTATCTGAAAACTAATGAAATATTCCATTGTAGTCAATTTATATCAGTATATACTCACTGGCTCCATATTTGAGTAGAAGCTCGACAACTTTGAGTCTGTTCTTCTTACAGGCAATGTGAAGTGGTGTGAATCCATTGAGCGCGCGAGCGTTTGCGTCCGCATTTCGATCAAGTAATAACTTTGCAACCTGAAATATTAAAATAATTTTATTACACTTTGATTATTTGTATATAAATGTAAAATATAATGTCATAAATGGCGATATCCTTGTCAGGTACGGTTTGTAATGATGATTTTATCAAAACTTTTAATTACATCAACTTTTACTAAAAGCAAGCAACTAGGCACTGACACATCTTAACAGAAACTAAATGATATGTAATATAGTCTCAATGTTCAAAGTTTCTCACAGAACTTTAAAAAAGGGCTTTTTTTCGGATTACTTTAATGCTGTTGGTCGCAACTGGCTTTCACAGGTGCACTGGACGATAAGGCGCGAGTGCAAATGGCACTCCAAACCCACGGGAGGACCTATGGAGCGGCTGAATACCAACTCCCGCCTGACGTAGCCCTTTAGTCTGAGGGCATCACTAGGAGTGTGGAACCTCGGCTCAGTCGTAATTTCGATCCCCGTTTGAATTGGATGGGGGATCGATGAGAGCGGCGAACACAATAGATCTATACAGGTCGCAGTACTAAAGGTGATAAGACTGTAGCCTTAAAAAAATAAAAATAAAAAAATACCTTAACGTGTCCACAATGTGCCGCGACATGTAATGCTGTAAGGTAGTCGACGGTGACGTCATCGATGGGTGCACCTTCTGTGAGTAGAACTTTCGCCGTCTCCACGTGTTCGCCTTGCACGGACATGTGGAGAGGGGTGAGACCGTTCTGCAAAGACCAATCACAACAAATTATCTAATATTACATTTACAACGAGTTGTAGGTATCTGGTTCTCACAGAAATTGATCTTCACTATTCAGTCGATCTTCTATCTAATAATTCTGTAAATTTTTAACCTATTTATTTTACTTTGTATATGACATAATAACATAGTCCACAGAAATAACAACACATTAGTGTTAGTGATAAGTATCACAATTTATTTTGTGACGTGCATGATATAATTCATCTTCCACTGGGTGAGCTGCCAACTTGTTTACTTTTTAATCCATTCATAATTTATGAGCCGCGCTTGTGGGTTCGATTCCTAGCACAATACAAATATTTATATTTATGAGTATGATTGTTCATAACGGTCTTGGTGTTTTCTATGTGTATATATACAAAAAACATATATATCAGTTGTCTAGTACCCATAATAAGCTCTGCTTGTCTTGGGATTAGATGGCGTAGTGTAAATTGTCTAGGGGTATTATTATTATTATATAATAAAATATATTAATGAGAATGACTATACAGGTGGAAATAAGTGATACCTTCGTTTTGCTAGTGATGGGTGCACCGTGTTGTAGCAGCCGTGATACCACGTTACTGTGTCCAGAGCGAGCTGCGCAATGCAATGGTGTCAAGCCATCACGGGTAACAGCCGCAATGTTAGCACCTGCAAAATAAATTCATTGTCTGTAATATTATGAGGAACAAGCAATCCTGTGAAAGAGGCAACAACAGCTTTCTTGTTTGCTATCACACTGGAGGTAAATTCCTAGCAGATGATTTCGTAGACTTTAAACCAAGTCGTGAGATATGGCAGCGAAATTAAAAGCTACGGAGGACATTTTAGTTCCCATTTTAGTTCACATTACCAAGCAATATTATGGTGAATGTATATGTTTATAATATACGTTTGTATTTGATATATTACTATTATTCTTTACATTTCTTTGATTCAATTCATGTGCCATCCATCACCTTCTGTCTTTTCTATCAAAATTTTGTCTTAACAAGATCGCTTAAGCGATAACAACCGCCTTTTGTACCTTCATAAAATATATATGCATTCGGTTTATTCTATTTTTTTTTATTACTATGATTACAGGCTACCATTGCTACTTGATATATCACATTATCCCATACAAGAAAATATTATGGTGAAAATCTATATGTTTACAATATACGTATGTATTTGATATATCACTATTATTATTTACATTTCTTTGATTCAATTCATGTGCCATCCATCACCTTCTGTCTTTTCTATCAAAATTTATCTTAACAAAATCGCTTAAGCGATAAGACCGCCTTTTGTACCTTCATAAAATATATATGCATTCGCTTTATTCTATTTTATTTTTTTATTTTTATATATTCTGTTTTGTTAAAACAGAGTAATAAATACATAAATTGCCGAATAAGTATTTTTTAAATTGTACCACTCTGATATAAACTTAATACAAGTTTGGCCATAGAAAATGTATTTATACCATTCTCGACGAGCAGATTAATTGAAATGGCGAGTTGTCCCCATTTGCATGCGAAAAAGTATTGAAAGGGGAAATGAAAGGCTATATGAGGATATCGTAATTTTTAAAGTGTTTGTAAGCTGAACGTCGTCTAGGTTTTTCATTATTAGAGTCGGGGTAACACGTTATTTAGTGCTATCAATAAAATTTAACGAGAAAATATTATAATGATAACAGCGCCTTTGCCACACCAACGTTGCCGTAGTGTGCGGCGATGTGGAGGGGAGTAAAACCGGACTTCGAACATGCATCTGGGTTGTGTTCGTTCTGAAATGTTCAAGTAATGTGTGTTAGAAATATTGTCGTATATCTTTCAATATCTTTAGCGGTATAAACCAGGTTATGTACTACTACTAGTATTGTTAGTAAGGGATAAAGTTGATGAACAAAAATATATATTCGTATTAAAAATATATTCATCTAATATAGCGCCATCTAGTTTCATTGATGAAAGGAGATAATGATGCACTAATATATCTTTAAATAATTAATATGATTTGTGCCTATAAACTTGAAATATATATATCAATCCTGAAAGAAAAGTACCTACATTAAATCCGATTATAATTATGATAAAAATGTATGTTCTAGAAGTTTGATATAATCTTATTTATTTTTAAAAGTTTCTGTTTGTTATTAATTGCTTTTCTTGTTCTGAAATTTTTATGTAATGAGATTATCTCTACATTTAAAGTATTTTTATTACAATTTATATCATATAATCATTTATATGCTGCTGCATGCATCATCGTAGTTGTGTAAAAACAAACTGTGATGTGTGATGTAATAAAATTTATTCTATTTCTCTCTATTTTTATTCTAAGACGTAAATGATTCGTTCGATATTTTAAATTATTATGTAATTACAAACGAGTATATTATATATATATTTAAACTCATTAAAAAAACAAATCAAATCGATTATTAAAAAAATATTTGTTTTGTTTTATATATTATTTTTATATTTTTAATTTACTTGCTTTTTTTATATGTTTAATTTACAAAAAAATATTAAGTGCTTATTAGAAAATATCTATAATAAATGGTTGTTACTTTTAAATCTATATAAATATAGAAAATTACTTTTCTAAAGTATATTGTTTATATATTTTTTTAAAAATGGATTAAACTATTTTGAAAACTAGTTTTGTTTTTTAAAACGTTTGTGGTTCCAATCCATCTAATAAAAATGATAATATTTAGTGCCCTGATATAAATAATAATTTAGCCATAGAAAATTTCTTTATACCATTCTCGATGAGCAGATTCTTTTTTGCTGGCCATGTGTGAATGTTTGCCGGCAACCGAGACTTTGCCCACCAACGTTGCCGTAGTGTGCGGGATTCCAGTAACTCTGCGAACATGCATCTGGGTTGTGTTCGTTCTGAAATGTTCAAAGTTAGAAATATTGTTAGCAACAGCAGCGTGCCCCGCTAAACAATAGCAGGGTAAGCAGCAGCGAACTATATAGTGACAGCACCACCTAGTTTCTGAGTGAGATAATGATCACAATATATCTTTAAATAATTAATATGATTTGTGCCTATAAACTTGAAATAAATATATCAATACTAAAGATTAAATGCGATTATAATTATGATAAAAATGTATGTTCTAAAAGTTATATATAATCTTATTTATTTTTGAGTTTCTGTTTGTTATTAATTGATTTTCTTGTTCCTATTTTTATGTAATGAGATTATCTCTAATTTAAAGTATTTTTATTACAATTTATATCATATAATCATTTATATGCTGCTGCATGCATCATCGTAGTTGTGTTGTGATGTAATAAAATTTATTCTATTCTATTTTTATTCTAAGGCGTAAATGACTTCGTGTTTACGAGTATATTATATATATATTTAAACAAAACAAATCAAATCAAAAATATTTGTTTTGTTTTATATATTTTATACAATGTTTTTTTTTTGTGGAAAAAAAAAATATTATTATTAGATCTATAATAAATGCTTGTTACTTTTAAATCTATATTTAGTTAAGTAGATTGGGACTAGATGGCGCTAGTGTAAGTTGTGGTTCCATCCACAAGAAAAATGATAATATTTACCTCTAATAATAATGTGGCTGCTTTCACGTCGTTCTTTTTAGCTGCTATGTGTAATGCCGGCAACCGGACTTTGCCTCTTGTGTCGGTCATTGCCCCAATATACTGCTAGAGGTGTGAAGCCATCCTACAAAATGAAATAATTATGTAAAGATAGTATAAAGCAAAATCGCTCGTCTATTTATTCCTCCTCTTACTTCTTCTTACCCACTAGCCATACTTTATAGCACTTTTAAGAGCTGCTAACTTCTACTCTGGTACAAATATGTACACTAGAGCATCAAGATGACTTATATCGGAAATAGATATTTCTTCATTCCTGACTGTAAGGCCAGATCAGATTTTGGTTTGTTATCAGTGTGTTATATTGAAATAAATATTTGTTGAAGATTTCTTGAAATAAATATATATTTTTTGTAAAAAATGTAAATAGTCATTTCACGATTAGTCTTAAATAAAAAAAATACAACTACGCGTCTTCATGTTCAATGAGAAAATAAATATTAAAACATTTCACCTCGGTAGCTAGAGTTTGGCTGGCGCCAGCTGCCAGCAGCATCTTGACGCAACCGGCATGATTCTCCTGCGCCGCCATGTACAGAGGTGTGAATCCGGCGGCCGACTGTGCATCTGCCTTCGCGCCGGCCGCCAGCAGCGCCCGCGCAACTGACTCCTGCCCCGCCAGACATGCTATGTGTAGTGCTGTGTTTCCTGAAAAAAAAATATATATTATTATTTATTTACTTTTCACTTCATATATCCATAAAAATAATGTGTACATATGACGGATTTAACACCTTGCGACGTTATCTAGCAGTCAGCCATAAGTGGTGTAGAGAAAGTGTGATTAACTAGCTGTGCCCGCGGTTTCAGCCGCGTGAATTTTCGTATCTGTCAGGCTTGAGCGGCGGAGAGCCATCTCTCGCCTGACAGTTACGACTTTAGTCTGAGGGCACCGCTAGAGGTTCGAACCGAGGTTCGACCGAGAGTCAGGCCGTCTTAATACATCCCCATTTGAATTGGACGGGGATAAATCGGAGGGGAATGATTGATTATCAATGACAAATTCAGACTAAAGATAAATATTTATAAAAAAACCGATAAGGATTTATTTATGCTTGTGTATGGTGGCAAACCATTGTAATATAAAAAAAATCTGATAGGTTATAGTACCTTTTTTTGTAGCGGCATCGACGATTGCGCCACGTTTGAGAAGCTCTTCGACTACTGAAATGTGTCCATCTTTAGCAGCTAGATGTAGAGCATTCAACCCGTTCTGAAATAATAAAAAAAAACAGATTTAAAAGGTGAAGAATATCAACACCTACAAGGGTACCTCTTCTGGAGTCAAGCAAATGTGCTTGCTGCCATTACATAGGAATATATTTTTATTTTTTTTTTATTTATAAACTCTTTATTGCACCAATCGAATTAATACATAAGAATTATACAGAAGAAATATACTGTATTGTGTTTTAAAGTATACCTTTATACAATGACTAGCTGTTACAAGACTTCATCCACGCGATTTAAAAAAAAAATCTCAAATTAAAGTAGCCTAAGTTACTCGTTCTAATATTAGCTATCTGTGAATGAAAGTCCTCTCAAAATAGGTTCAGCCGTTTGAGAGTAATCTCTCTTTTGCAAATTCAAGAACAAACAGATAAAAATTATTAAATTATTCTTTTCATTTAAGTACCGACCGAAAAGCTGTTAATTAGAAATTACAAACGGACACTTAAATTTGTATAGATATGGTGGTAAATTTACTAGGTATGGAGACATAATTTATTAATCGCTATGCTTGAGGACTGCTTTTGCCGTTACCTTCAAACTATGTTTTTACAAGCGATTTATTTTCATTTTTTAGAAACATACGAAATTAAACATAAATTGACGTGTACAAAAAATGAATCAATAATCAATCATGATTGAATGGTTACAATGATAATAAGTTACCTTGTTAGTAAGTTAGATTTTTTTGCAACTTCAAGATCTAGAATCGTTAATTGACCTAACATATTTATTTATAAAAGTAATAAATAAGAGTTGTCTTTCTTTATTTTGTAAATAAATGGTATTATTTTACTTCTCCGATATATACTAATATTATATTTAGATATCAATATTTTTTGATTTCAGCCATATATGAACTCACGACCTCTTACATGTAATTCAGTGTTATAAACCACTAGGCCAGCTACGCTTTCAATGCAATATTTATTTTATTACACATATTAAAATATATGATAGCATATGTCCATTAACGTTAGTGTAACACGATGTCTAGCTGACCGTAACGTATGTTTTTGAAGTACCAAGGTTGTCCACGATTGCAAGCCATGATATTAATACAAGCGACTGCAAAAAGTTTTCCTATTGTAGTATACAAATGCTAATAGATGTACTGCAAATAAAATATATATACCAGTATTTGCCATACTCTTTTTACTCCTCCGTGGCATGAGGAATTTTTTTTCCGCCGATAATAGTGTTTTGTTAGAGAATAATATTAGCTGAATTTTAAAAAGGAAAACATAGGCCATATTAAAAGAACACGTGTTTTTAAAGTAAAGTATATAATTAATATATACTTTCATAATATTTAATAAAAAGAAGATCCTACACAATTAAACTACCGATTTCGATGAATTTAAGAAATCTAATAAGTTAAGCATCAAGCGTATGGTAATTTATACTGTGTTTTTGCTACATGTCAAAATTTTAAAGTTATCATAATTATGACGTGCGAATATATTTTCTTTCATTTTATTGTACAGTATACCCATGACTATGATCTGCAGATTTTAATATACTGCCATTATGTATTAATGACAAGAGAAAACAATAACACGTCGCTTATAAAGACAGGGATTATGGTAGACACCGTTGATTCCCACCCGGATACCGTTGATGGAATCCAAAAAAAATTCACTCTCTCACTGCGTACTGCAAACTTTTCTGATTTTCTACTTAATTAACGAACATGCCGATTAATTGGGTCGGGCTGTGAGATACTTTCTACAGAATTTTCTTTAAATAATGTCTGCTATTTCTGCTGTAGAATGTTAACGATAAAGCAAGAGTCTGTCAAGACAGAACGTTATCTATGATTGAAATCCGATTACTTCTAAGAATTGTTGTGACTAGGGATACTCATTTTAAGGGACTTTTTTTTAAGTAATTGGAATGGTATTCAAAGGTAACTGACCACCTTATGGTAAGTGGTAATCGTCGCATATATATGCACCTGAAGAGGCACGGACCTCCCGATATCACATAACACCACGCATGTTTTGCCTTTCCGGACGAAAAAGATGTCGTGCCTCTGTATCTGAACCTTCAACTGAAATACACCTTACAAAGCAAGTTGGCGTATAAAATAGGCGGGACACTGATCTATTAGACCCATCAAACGACTTTGAATAAAGTCTACCTCGGTGATTCAATACAAAAAATAGGAAAGAGTAAATTCAGAGTCGACAAATTTAACATTGTCTATCAAGTTGGAATGTTATCTATGATTAAAATCTGTTTAAGAAGGTTGGCGTAGGGACCATAATTTCAAGACTTAAAATCTTTACTTTCAAATCATCGCTAACTCTAAAATGATTTTAAATATTCTTCTTAATTAATAGAATTGTTGGTATGAAATTAGATTAATTGCGTTATTATAAAAAGAAATAATATTGCCTAGACTTGTAGTTTCTTGTTGGAAATAACTAATTCACTAATAAATCGTACAAATAATCAGTCATCCAATAACAAAGTCTGTCACTATCTCTGTTTTTGTTTTTGAGATTACCGCTATAATATAACTATAGGCGTTACGATTTCTTTTTTTTTTATAACTAATAAGAAACATTTTTTGTTATAAAATAAGGTCAGGTATGGCGCCTCGTTTCAAACTCATTTTTCTTTTTTTTTCACAGAGCTGCCAGCGATCGCGTAATCCCACCCATTATGCTACGAATATTAATGAAATTATTCTACTAACTGACATACTTTACCATAATAACATTTTCTTTATAATAGACAAATAAAATGTTTATGTATGTGATTAATTTATACACCGATGTATATTTGGAATAGCCATTAACATTATGTTTTAATACCATTTCAGATCATTACTTATTAGATACAGAATGCTAGCGCATATTGATACAAATATTAATATAATATTCCTATATGGAAAACTGATATTATCAAAATAATAGCAATGTTATGAAACTACGAGGAAGTTCCTTGTGAAAAAAGGGAAGCATTAAATGATGGGAATGCTGATCCGGGTGACATAATCACCGTTGGTATGAAAACACGACCTTCAACAGTGTGATCTAACAGTTCCTGTCATTTCATACACTAGATTGCACCGGGATGTGCTCATTCGACGCTCGAGGTCGGACACTTATCTGATGGAGTGCATACGTGCACATTACACACCATGTAATGACTCTGTTATGATCTACCGATGATCCTCTATACAATTAAATAGGTACGATATCATTTAGCAAGTTTTTCATTAAATTTTATATTTTAATCCTTATTATAAATGTGAAAGTAATTCTGTCTGTCTGTTGCGCTATCACGCCAAAACTACTGAACCGATTTAAATAAAATTAAGTACACAGATAGTCTATACCCTAACAGAGGACCACTAAAAATAGTCTGTGCTATTTTTTAATGCGAAAAAGGTTTGTAAAGTATTGAAAGGGGTGATAAAAAGTTGTATGGAATTGTTATGATGTATATATTTAAACTTTATTTAATTCTACAATAGGGGGCTTAATGCTATTAGCATTAGTTCTACCAGCCAACCTTAAGAGCGCAGAGACAAGTTTAATTAATTAAATAAAAATATATAATATATTAAATAGATATAGATATATAACATACATATATATAATATATTCATATAAACAATCGTCATTTTTAAAGCTAGATGATTGAAACTTATTTTTTAGGCTATTGATTGAATATAAATAATTATGACAATCAAAGTTTGTACAAATTTTACCCTTAAGGGAAGTACAATTGAGTAGGAGATGAAAGTTTTTAAGGAATTTGTTAAAAAAAAATTAAACATTTTGAAAGCTGAACGATGTAATTTTTTTCTTTTACTTTTTGGAGTCAATTATTAAATATTTTACGCTATCCAAGGTTATATTCCAAACGGATGAAAACGCGGCACAGCTAGTAAGCCATAATAACATTTTTAAGAATTTTAGACTGTCTGTCTTTCTGTATGTTTGTACCGATGTATTGTCAGAGCTCTAAAACAGTATAGACTAGCGACCCGCTAGTCTATACAAATATTATATAGAAGAAAGATTTGACTTTGACTTCTAATGGAAAAATATATAACAAAAAAATACCTAGTGTATTTTTAAAGTTCTTTCATTTATTAAACGTTTCACATGACACATTAAGTAAAACGGAATATAAAAAAAATAAAAAATAAAGCGTTTATTACGCAATATTCATACAACAAAAATACAATCGAGTAGTACCGATAGTAAAAGAACGGCTATTCCCCTCTTTTTTTAAAGGGTAGAAAACGTATTTTTGCACATTTAATTGCTTTATAGTACAATAAATACCTCCTGGGAGAGTGCATATACATAGGCAATGGTTAATACGGTTAAATGTACCTTGGAGAGCTGACATACCTACTATTAAGTAGCACTTTGAAATCAACCCATTGGGAATTATATACTCAGGTGTCAGTCAAGTAACACATTTAGTTACTTTATGTAATAAATACTAGTATGCACAAGTATTGTCGCAACTAGTATTGACCTTAAATATTAATCGCAAAGGATAGAATAGAATAGAATAGAAAAGTTAGGTAAAAATAAGCTACTAAGAGGTAAGTGAAGTGTGAAGAAAAATACTATCCTATAAGAGATTAAATGAAATGTTGAATGTTCGAACAATGTCGTGCAATAACTAGATACATTTAAAGCTTTCGCTTGTATTCTTAACATACTTAAAGTGTAAAAACATAACCATTTCACACATTAACTATAATAACTCGGCCGTCGATTTCAACATACTTTTAAACGATTAAAATAAACAGAGTCATAAAATGTAAGGACTGACCAACCGGCCCACTTTTCTTTACGCATATCCTAATAAGTAAATTTATCCCTAGTAGGCACTAATTACTTAATTATTTGCTCAACATATTAAAAACTTTCACAAAAATAAAACTGACCGCTAAAGATATATGAGAAAACGGATTAATTTTTTTTCTACAATTTTTCCCTATTTGACAGTTTGTTTATGTGCTCTAATATTAAAAACAAAAAAAAAACGATTTGGATGCAGTTTTCAATAATGAATTGTTTATTGTTCATTAAACTTTATTTTTTGGTATTATTTCAACCGGTTCATAAACAAAAAAAATGTAACGCGTACGAAGTCACGGGCTCAGTTAGTAACTAAACATTCAAATCGATAACATTAATATGTACTTTTTGAATTTGAAAAAGACTTAATAACATTATTTTTTATCTTCAGTTAAGAGTTATTGGTTTGCACTAAAGCAAATTGTATGTATATTTTATGTTACGGTAGTAAAATTATAATTTCTCTTTTTATATTTACAAGTAATTCAACGGCGGACGCAGACGGATGACATACAGAGCCAGAAGTATAACTATCATATAACAGCGTCCAGTCAGAACCAATTAAATAGATACATGAAAGCAAATAGACATACGTATTAATACTAGTGTTCCAGGAATTGGGATTGTTAGTAATGTGGACTGATCACCCCATTGCTAGCAATGTACCATATCAGGTTGATCTTCACGCAATTCTCCTTGAAAACCATCGTGATAAGTTCCTTGTGAATTTGCCGGGATGGGCTAACTGACCTGACCTCATGCTCATCTAATCATCATCCACTGGTACCTGCCAGCGTAAACCGTTACTATTGTATATAAACATAACATATGGTAAGTTTAAGTCACCCTGGAATAATGCAGTAATAAAATTATATCCAGAGAATATCTGAAAATTAGTAACAATTCCGCGATAATTTTCCTACTTCCAAAATATAACGACTCTCTAAAATATAAGTATGTATGTATAATATATATATATTTATTAGTTTATTTCTAAATACGTAGTTTTTAGAAATAAATAGGACATACCGTTTTTATTTCAGTCAATTAATTAATAGTTTCGCAAAAGCCAGGAGTAACAACTAGTATGCACTAATAATGATACATATTACATTACTGTTTACAGTTCGCTATCATAATAGTGCATTGTTGAATTGATTCATGTACAAATATTAGTTTGTTAATGTTCATGTCGCTTTAGAAAATCGTTGACCTAAATATATCTATGGTGCATAATACCTAGGGATGTGTCATCCTATATAAAAAATCGATTATTTTATTTAACATATGAATCGATTACATAAAAATCGATTCGTTGTTTTTTTCATTGGATGACAAATCTAATTAAACATCTGTGAATGAAATGAACTTTTATATTAAAAATATATATATTAATAGATTCATTAATCTATTTGATATATTTAGATATTAGAGTCAATAAGAATTAATTGATTATTGAATAATAATTGTTTTCCCACAGTCGATTATTTTTTCCCATCCCTGATAATAACCACGTCGGATGATAAATATATAAATAAAATAACTGTAGTTACTCGACGTACCGTTCATATGTTATGGTTATTAAACACTAGTTACTGTTCCAATAAATTTCAACATCAATATGTTCCGGGTTCTGGGTTCCGGCTTGGCGATGCCATTACGACTAATCCTGATTAAAATACGATAGTGTACTTGTAATAACAACTTGACGTAAAAGAATTATATTCGAAATTCTATTTTTTTTTTTACTTTTTTTATATAAAGTTAGGGAGGCCAGAGACAAACTCTATACCACGTAGTCTACGTGGGAGTTAGGCGATTGTTAGTCCATATATGGACCCACTATTAGCAAAATACCATGTTAGATTGACTGCCACGCGTTTCCCCTTGGGAACCATCCTGGTTAGTTTCTGGTGAATTCGCTCCAATGGGATGGTTTAACAAAGCTGATTTTATGCTCATACTATCATCTTCCTGTGCCCCGCCAGCGTATAGTGTTAGTGCAGGCGAATGGATTTGGTCCTTTATCATCCATTAAAAAAATAGTTGTCTGCGCCAGCAGCAGTTTGTTGTGTTCCAGTTTTAAGACTCTGATATGACATTACAATTATAGGATAGGTAGGCATAGCACATTACTTCTCAGGATTCGTAACGCGCGGGCAGGTCACGACTACCACTTTCTACCGCTTGACCCGTTAGCAACTGTTCAAGAGACTGTATGGTATATAGGTTTAGCGCATTTTACAGAATATTTAAACAAACAAGCGATTCACACATAATAAAATAAAAAAATCCAATATAAAACTTTTAGTACCACAGATTACATGATACTAGTAAATGGTTATGATATCGAATAGCACTTATGATCTATGGTTTAGCAAGTCTACTCTGGAGTACAATCACAATAACAAATTGAATGAAATCCATTTTTGTAATGTGCTTTTAAAACACAGGTAATGAAGACTAAAACCAATAAATCGATAACAATGTCAGGTAAAGCTTCAATTGACTTCGAAATATAAAATTAATAAGTAATAGTTTATAATTTACGAGTATAAAAAGCTGCAAAAATGCGCTATCCAATGTCAGTGCATTGGAATACGTTTCCAGCAACGGCAAAAGTATGTAAAGATGAGATTATTAACATTTGATTGAAAATTGCGAACCATATACGCATCTGCAACTCTATGATGGTTCATAGAAAATAAAACTAAAAACTTACTAATTTTAAACTGTTACAATTAAATAAAAAACATCTTTACACAATTAGACCCTAATCACAATAATAGTCCCATGTACTTTCACCTCAGAATCTTATTATGGATTACGATTCCAAATATCTGAATAATTATTTATATGATATACTTACAGAATTACATGTGTTGATGTCTTTAACGGCGCTGGAGTCCAGCAGGTCGACGACAGTATCGAGTTGACCGGCGCGTGCGGCCCTCAAGAAGGCTGTGTTTGGGTCTATCTGTAAAAAAAAAACATGGAAATTATTATAAAAAGAAAATCATGATGTAGGAATTAAATATAAATTTATAATATAATCAATATTTCAACAACATCAGTATGTTTTTAAAGACTTTCCGATAATAAATAGCCATTACACTTTACTTAAAAATAAAATGAATATTTTTGAAAATGGAATGTCGAACATAGAGCTATGATATTGTTTTGATTATTTTTGTAACTTTATACAAATTATCTTTTCGTATATTCCACGATAATTACAATAAAAATATTGTGTGGAAAACAGTTCAATATTTTTTATTATCATTACAACATTCAATATTCCTCTAGCAAACAAAGATTATAAACAAAATTCGTTCGGAATTGATGAAGACATCATGTTATGTAACACAAATCCAGGATATCAGGAGACGATATTTTTAAGAATTCAAACAAGAACTAAATTATTGCGGTATCTCGTATTTCTATGTAAATGCTTTTTTTGTACAAATTAACGAGAATAACACCTATATAATCTAT
Organism: Achroia grisella; assembly: GCF_030625045.1. Lineage (NCBI taxonomy): Eukaryota > Metazoa > Arthropoda > Insecta > Lepidoptera > Pyralidae > Achroia > Achroia grisella. The sequence goes on from NW_026712590.1 coordinate 1,657,472, forward strand.
ACTAATAGTATATTATGGTAAGTCCTGACTGACTTACTTATTATTAAGGATATTGGTGCCATTTAAAATTTACAGGATACCATACGTATAGTATACATAAGTTATATTACAATATTCCTTTTTTGGCACCCGTGTGAAGGAATAATTAAAATGCCAAAAAAGCAGTAAATAAAATGTAATTTTATTTCGCGACACACCAAAGAGTGAAAGATAAATAACACAATAGAGAAAGTCAAATTAAAACTGTATAGCAAATAACTTAACGTAACAAAGCTATTGAAAACATAAATATAGCAATTTCTCTTGTAACGACATTCGTTTATATAATTAACTGTATTCTCACGATAGTAAATTTTATTAAAAATTATGAATAATATTTATTAAAAATAATTCAATTTCTCTATTAAACATAAACAAAATATTCCTCTAAATTTAGGGTTTCAGCCAAGAAAACTGAAAAGAAGTCAATACAAATGACAAGTATTCAAATCACGTGTTCATTTGCAATACTGCTAGTATATTGGGAACTTATAAATTATTAACAAAACTAATTTAATAAGCTTACATCTTACATACATAGATTCAGGGTACTGTTTTGTATGTAATTTGTAAAAAAAGAAATAAGTAATATTTTCGTTTAAATTAAAGCGAGATAACAAACACAATCGATAATATGTAAAAACTAGACCTTGGTTAGTTCACCGATAAATCGATTACTCTATACACGAGTAGAGATGAATCTCACCAGTCGTGGCCTACGATTTTACAGTGAGATCACTAACCCGGTCGAAGGCTAGCTGAACAATAATAAATTGAGAATTGTAATACGGTATGACAAGTAGGTACATCTAGTAGTATCAGTCAAATTCAAAAGTCATTCATGTAGCACATGTTGGTTTCTTATGCAAGTTAACACAATTTACTATTACAATACAGTGGAATTAATCTAAAGTTTTAACTTGTATTTAAAGAAGAAGAAAAATTAATATACAGGCTGTATTTTTTTTTCTTTCTATGCTTCATAATAGCAATCTGTTCATTTGGAACTGATGTCCAATCTGATGTTATATTTATCTCTGTCTATATTTATCTCTTATTTTTCTTGAATGACTTTCAAACTATGAGGCTGTTCGAATGAATCTACACTCAGATGCTGTCTGCTTATCTTTCCCTTATTTATCTCAAGGATATCAAGTCTTTTAAGTCGAGAGAATATTAGACTTTCCGATTCCTGCAGTTGTTCGGCTATTTTTATGTCTATTTAATCTATACTCGTAGCTTCTACTGTAGAATTCTATTTCCTTTTAATTCTATTTCTTGTTTTACTGTGTTTAGTCTTATGTCTATATAACAAAGTGTATAAAATTAAAATAAATTAAATCAATAACATTAGTATTATTTAATTAAATACCTATAATACATAAAACTGAATAAGTTAGAAAAAACCATTGTGTTAATTTTAAAGTATCAAAAATAAAAACGCACTTGTCGAACAGGATCACGTCAGGCTCTCAATATTTTTAGTGATCATTCAAGAAAATGGTTGACATGTCACCATTTCAAATAATCTAGAGTTTAGAAAAAAAATTTCCTGTAATCTTTTCCAAAGAACGGTTCGAAACGAAGGTTTATAAGAATCTTCTGTTGGAGGTCAAAAGAAATGTAAGAAAAAAATCAGCTAACAAACGCATATCGTTTATATATATCAATGAACATCGATATGATATATCGATTCAGGCCATCACGATAATATTTCAATCGAGAAGACCAATCGATACCAAACATCAGAGATAATAGATAAACAGTTGGCTTCTGTAAGCTTTTGATGTGATCCCGATAAAACAAATCGTGACTGTAATATAATGTCTAGTTATAAATCAACTTAAAAGCTTGAAATTCCAAAATAATAGTAATCTATTACTGCATTTAAAATTCATTAGGACGGTACAATCAAGAAAATTTGAAAAATGTAGTTACTAATTTTACAGTAAGATTTTGTTACTTACCCTACCTACCCTAATAAAAACACTACTTAACAGTTAAATTATTAAATTTTACAATACTTTTTTTTTAAATTTCCCATGGCCATGTAATTGAAAAATAGGAAAATTTACGCGGGTTCTCAAGATTTCAGCTAACATGTACATAAGTTCATTATTTACATGAATTTTTAAAAAAATATAATATGACACCGAAATGGAGCAAACATGACGTTCATATATGTATTTATTTAGATTTAAATTCTCGACCACCCAATAATAAATTTTACTGTCACTAATAAAAGAAGACGTTTGAAGATACAATAATAAGGAACTAAATTGTTCTTGTATCAATTATACTTTTTTCAGTACATTATTAATAATCTAACAATCAATTCACGTAAAACAAGAACCATATATCTATATTTAGTTTTAAATCTTGTATAATATTACTAATAATGTATCTACTAGCTAATGCTACTATACTATCCAGAGCAGTAGCTAATATGACCCTTTTAATTTTTCGCTTTTTAATATAGAACATAAATTGTAGCCATCTCAATTTCATATATTTTTATATTTATGTAAGAAAAGACTATAAAATTAAGTTTTCCAAAAATACTTTTATAAACATTGTAGGTAAATGGAGATTACTAGGAACCACTGAACACAAATCTAATAGCACTTTACATAATACAAACAAACACACGCACCACCAGGGTAATAGAGTACACCCGTCGTTCAAGCGGCAGAATGCGCGCGCCGCACCACACCGCCATGGCGGCACTGCGCCTGCGCAGCCGTCACGCACCAGCGACCGTACCGATAGCATGGTAGACAAGGAGGTCGCCGTCCAAGACAAGTCAAATCTAGATTACCTGCCGCAGCGAAAGGAAGAAACTTCTGTTCGTGTACGATCACAATCAGGGACTATCAGAAAGTTGTTTTGCGAAAGGTTATCTACGCTACGATCAGATGGGACAGGATCTCACCGGTGCGTTTTAGAAATATTGAATTTTCGCTTTACAGTATATTGCGTGGGTGGCAGATGACCACTGATTCAGTAATGGGAGTCTAATCGATTGGACAAAGACCTAGGAAATTATTTTAACAAGGACCCCTAAACCTATTAATAGTAAAATAACCTTTATGCTACCTGGTGAATTAGCCATGTTGGTTTAGATTACGTGAAATTAATTTTAATGTTATATAGAAATTATATTTGCTAATTGGACTCCAGCAAATTAATAATTAAGAGTAACTCTATCTATTTAATTTCTTCTGTCTACCAAAAAAATAAACGGATGAAAAAATAGTTCATACTTAAAAAGCATGTGGAGCTTTCTAGTTAAAAAGCTTTTGATTTTAACGTCTCACCTAATGAAGTGCACCTATAACCTTAGACCGACATGTAAACATTTCAAACTGAGAAGAGGAAATTATTATAGTATTAGTTTAGTAATTTGATAAATTCATCTGTACAATTACCAATTTGTAATAACTCCAAACAATCTTTGATGTATTTCAAATTACCCCGATACTCATTATAGGGGAGCCTACAAACCATAGTTATTCGTCTATACGAATGACATGTAATTTTATAAACAACATATACCATTAAAGAGAACAGTGAATGCCTTTAGAAAGTAACTTGAAACATTATGATTCTAAGTCTAGTCAGAATTAAGATCAATGAAGAGGACGACTTTTTGCAAAGATTGAACAGATAAAGCTAGGGAGAGATCATGTCTGTCCATTATTGGTGCGTTTATTGACCTACGGTTCCACGCAAAAAACTGCAGGCAGTAAAATGAGATATTATACAAAGTAATTGCTTAATATAATAACCTAATTGATAGGTTTTAAGCTGTATTTATAAACAACTCAAAAAGAAGGAAGTTGTTAATTCACATACACGTTTTTGTGATGATACTAAGATGTTTTTTAACAATTTATCGTGAATTTTGATGGTTCCTATTACAAGTGATACGGTTTGTTTTCAGTGAAAACTATTCGGAAATGGTTATCCTATAAAGTTCAAAGCATATAAGGAATATGCCATGTAACGAATCCTTTCTTGCATTAACAATGCCATAGAACTGTTACTTATGCAAAAGAGAAAGACTTTCAATTGTTAACAAAACAGGGCCAGCCCAGCGCGGCTAGATGTCGAGCCCTGTAGAGTGGAGCAAGCCGCTCGTTTAGTCATGCCTTTTTTTTTTTCAAATAACTGCGGCTATTGTGATTAAAATATACATTTTTTATCCCATTTCATACGTGTTTACGTATAATATAATTTACTTACTAATATAATTTGGAAGACATTTGATATTGATATATTTAGAATTAGTTATCTATTTTACTGAGTCAAAGTCTACTTTGCAGAAAAACGCTCACGTGGGTTTACGCGTTTTAGTCTCGACTATTATATCCGCCAATAGTAATACTACTTGTCCTGTAAGAAGTGTTTCAGATAAGGGATGAGCCGTCAGCTTGTTTGTCAGTCCAGTTACATAAAAGCGCTTTCTACAGCGTGAGGAATTCAGAAAATCCTTTATAATAAAACAACTAAGCAAACAAATACAAAAAAACAAATAATGCAAACAAAACAAATACACAAACGTTATCAAATTCCTTTTCAGCAAAACAACTGGGTATTACCAGCGAATGGAAGGTCAAGGTTATGTACCACAATAGAAAACAACGGCTACAGAAACAAATTTCGATTTCGAAAAGATATCGTCCTTATTACGGTGAAATGAGATGAGATATTGTTACCAACAATTCATTACAGGCCGCCGTCGTTCGAAAGTGAACCGAGATGTCGAGGTTCTTTTGTAAGTATTAGGCTTTCGCTAACGGTATTTATGCAGTTTAGGCTGTGATATTTTAGGATAGGTGTTATTAATGAAGAGGTAATGGTCAGAGCATTAGTATACTGGTATAAGCTATATTTATATATAGGCTATAATTATTTCATAGTAAGTTGGAGATAATAAAAACAAAATACACTATGGATATTTTTAATAGCATAGAAAGAAAATGAGCGGCACACCAGTTAGTACCTAAGTGATTACCGCCGCCTCCCCAAGAGCACTTGCAAATGTTGATTAAAAAAATATAAAATTTTAATCTTATGAAAAGTTACAATACGTTATAATGTATCATATTTATCAGATCCATGAAAGTCAATATCTAAACACTTAGATTAATATAATACAGGTATGGTAAATATAAATATATGAATTGTATGCGAATAGAGCCTGAGACCGCGTAATATAAGGCAGTATCTTAGACAGCTAAACCACTGAGGTAGTCTGTAAATGTCTATATATACCTAGTCATTAAAAGTAGTGCAAATAATTAGGTTCTAAAGTAGCACGCCTACGCCTAGTCAGCTCTGATTCAGATAGTTCAGAGAGTTCAAGGAAGTAGGCAATTAATTGCACACACGAATCTATATGTAGGTTCACCAAACCACTTTTAAATCCATATACTGTCTATTCTATGATGGGACTACGTTAAGCAAATTAAAAATAAAAAGGTATATGTTAATTTCGTTCCTTAAAAACAAAAGGTAATCTACGCGATGTTGTCAAAAATTGTAATAAGTTCTATACTAGAAGATGAGTCTAAAGCTGCACCAGCAGGCTCCTACCAGATTTGGCCGGGCAATGATAGAAACACGAGCGGTGACGGTGAATGTTGACATACATTGGCAAGAGGCTGCTTAAAGCTACACCCGGGTCACAAGTCCCAGGAAGTGCTCGGAGTTTCCCTTGCCTAAAATAATGTAAGTAAATGATTTCTCAATTCAAACAAGCATACAACGAAAATCTGTTTTGTTACTGTTGTTTGTAATGTGCCAAATAATAGATTAACTTATAAGTTTACAAGTTAATTATTTACTTCCACAATATAGGTATTATGAACAACACAAAAAAAAACATTTTTCGCATTACGATATCGTTCTTTTGTACGAAGTTTTCGTTACAAAAAATAACCTGTTACGGATTATTATGTTCGGAACTACAAAGCAAACTAAATACATATTGAACAGTATTTTTAATTAACAAAATTCGGTTATATAATTTTCCTTTTGAGAGTTAATATGTAACAAAATTATATTTATTTATGTGTTTGTTATACTTAGTTACACTCATTTTAATTAATAAACAGTAATCTCTTCCAAATTATAGCGACCGATTAAAATAATGGAACATTCGTTTGCAAAATGTATTATGAACATTGCAAAGTGTATTAATCCCTCAGTAATTTGTAGATACTGACATACAATACCGATATTACGAGACTCACTGCAAATTGAACAATTTCATCCCACGCTACGCCACAAATTCGAATCTAGTATGTACGTGGTACCTGGTATCATTTGTATTACTCGTAACTAGGGATATAGGTCATAGACACGTGACTGTCAGAACGGGTGAACCATTGCCGAAGCCGCAGTAGAATAATAACGTGACCCTAAGACTCAGGTTATAACACCATCGAGCTTTTTTTACGTATTGTAATTGGAATGCCAAAGAAGCTGAAGCCCATCTGACGGGTAGTACAATAGCCAATATACATGGTAGTTTAGAAAGTGTAAACAAAAGGCGGTCTTGTCGGGAAAAAAAAATCGGCCTGACAACCTGACATCACATCATTATGTGATGATCGTGGTATACTGCTGATGCGTTGCCGTTCCGGACGACTACAGTGTCATGGCTGCATATCCTGCAACCAGCAGACTTCATTCATAATAGGCGGATAATCTTGGTAAATATTTTCCACACGTTATATTATTTTTAAATATTTGAGGAATTTATATTGAATATTTACACCTCAATTTAAAAGGGCATACATTAAAAAGAAAGTAGTCGTTCTAATGTCCAAATGGTTAGTAACTTTAGTAGGACTTAAGATATATCGATATAAACCAAGAAAAAAAATACATAAGATTTTATTATACTCCATAAGCTTAAAAATATTCATTCACTTCCGTTTCCCGTAAAAGGAAGTTATATCCACATCGATCCTGTAACAGTCATATAATAATTTGTTACAACTATCCGATGTAACCCAACCTTTTTTTACCTGGTATTCTATATTGACCTTTGTGTGCTGCTACATATATAAGCACCAATATTGATTGCGGGTGAAGTTCTAGATGTTTTTCCGAGATACGGACCGCTAGACGGACCAGCCTTGGTAGGATGGCATCGTATTACATCCCATGAGTATTGATTGTCACCTGCACATATCCGGTAACCTGGCAGGTTTATTGCGACGCACAAGTAAGTACAGTCAGTTTCATACAGATAGTCAAGATAGTATATTATAGTAGTGTCAAGAATGGTATTAGACTACATAATTTACCATTAATAAACCATATTGATGACTCCAATCGTAAAGTTTTTCGTAAAAGATTTTGTTACCACAAAAGTATGTGCGAAAAAATATAGAACGAAACTAAACTCGGATTACGAAATTTACGCGAATTGTTTTATACGTATTATTATTATGAAACTATACGCACTGCGCAAAAAACTTCACAAATAATATATAGGTAGGTATTTATAAACAAAAGTATTTCTGCGGAAAACTTCGTAGGAATAAAATCGCGGGGATGTATGTACATATTTAATATTGCTAGTGTATTTATATGTAGAGTACCTATAAATACACTAGCAATATTAAATAAGTAAGATTGTTATAGTATTAAAAAATAGTGAGCAAGGGTGGGCTTATTTATGAAAGAGATACCATTCACCCATCCTAACATTGTGATAATAGTGGTAGTTAGTAGGCAAATTTTACTACAAATATAAATAGTATTGGAATATGCAATGAAATTATGGTAAAATTTTCTAAAAACTTATACAACAATAATGACAAAGAATATGTATTTATAAAACATTAGTATGGTATGCGATGAGTAGAGAAACCGCATCTGTGGCATCAAAAAGTACTATGTATATTCTATGGCGATTTGGTGATATATCGCTACTAAAAGCGTTAGCCTCGAACTAAGTTGCAGCTGCGCCGGTCGGGTAACTAATAGCACTTTACAAATCGATTCGCTAGTACCGGTATAGGGGAGTCAAAGGAAGAATTATTCTGTCTTATAGTACCTACCTATTTTATGAGTTTCAATAATACACTACTTTGGTATGTAGAAACAACTTTAATTCGATCACATATTAGATAAAAACTTTGTCATTAACTCCTGCTAATTTTTGTCTGGAACTTTTACTAGGCTTAAAAAGTTCAAAATATGGCACAGCACATTACTGATAACTTATCAGTCATCTATTTTAAGTACGTAACATAAGAACGTACGAATAACAAAATTACTTTGCTTCAAAATACCATTAACATTTGCAGATAAGTGTATCTGCTAATTTTATTTCCACAGGCGCTTGTTTCTGTATGTAAATTAAATAATAGAAATATTAAAGACAATTAATAGTAACGTGAGTCTAATGTGTCAGTCCATTTTAGTATATAACATAAAACTGAATTGACATTACAGAATTTTCGGGTTTGACAGCAGACATTCTTACAAATTAATTTCTCAAACCAATATATCTTGCAATGTCGGAAGATGAAAGCCAGTGGTTGTATAAATTAGATTACCCAGCACTAAGTCAATTTGGAGAAGTATATTAACTAACCCCTTAGTCAATTCAACATAATAATTGTTTATGTCAAAATATAGTTATTTGGAAAGCCAACTAATCACTGTGAAGTGTGTAAGGCACTTTACGATATAGGAAAGCAATATAATTGGGTCAGGTCATGCAGCCAGAGTCAAGGGATTTATTGCTAGTGAACTCACTCGGTTGTCGACTTTCATTTACAATTTACGGCTAGATTAAAGATAAAGTGGAGGGCATGTGGAGTAATCAGTTTCAAACCGGCTTTTACATATACGTAGATTGGGAGAGTAAATGGACGCATGCATGAGCAAGCATGCAGATTCATAATTGATTATGTAATGCTGTTTCACATATTTACCTCATTACCTCGGATGGTCGCAGGTTCGATTCCCCGCACGTGCATGTATTCATGAGTATGATTGTTTATATCTGATTGATTGTTTTCTGTGTATATTATGTATGTATGTCTTATTATGCATTTGAGTATTTCTATCTCTTCTCTAATACTCATAACACAAGCTATGTTAAGCTTAGCATCATGTTTTAAAATTCGTTATCCTATTTTACTAGTAAAACATTAATATTGTACATTTAATTATGTATTTTTAAGTAGATGCTTTGTATACAACTTCTATGGATTTCGCCGATACTTGGTACTTGAGTTGTGAAACAGAAAATCTATTACTGGCTTAAGAACCAAACTCATAAGTCCACTCCCACATCATAACCAGCACGTGTACGGTATTAACTAAAGTAACAATTAAGAATGTTTATAAACATCACTTCAACTAAAATAGATTCAATACTCGAAAGAACTCATCAAACTGCGTGGTTAATAGTTAATATGCATGAAAATGAAACGGTACAAATTACAACTGAAATTAGATTATTACGTTAGTGGAGTACGTTCAAGTATACCGACACAGCGAGCGTCTAACATTAAATAATAAATAAAAACGAAATTACCCATGGATATAAATTGAGAGAGATACGGTTATGGTGCCAGTTTGTCGGTATTTGTTAACAAGTATACGATTCATAACTGAAAAATTATCTTTGCGCTGAAAAGCTAAGTTTTTTCAACTTCTCCGTTATGCTGGTTAATATATTAATTGCAGGCTTTGCAAGTTGACATTCTAAGTCGTGGATGCGCTTGGGTGACACAGACATGGCACTGGTCAAATGAATCCAGAACAAAGTGCAGTTATCCCATTCTTTAAGTATTTAGTACAGATACCGTTGGAACAATGGGATATGGGAATTTAATTACAGGGTACGAAGGCATAATAGTTCTTGAAAATAGCAACGCATATATGACGTCACGACATGACGCCTGTTGACCGTACATGTCTATACGTAGTCACTTAACATCAAGTAGGCCGTAAGCTTGCTTCTTATTCCAGTTACATCTAAAAGAGGTAAATAGTACAATAAATATTATAGTACTACGTACCTTTAATATTCTACGCTCAAGGTTGACCAATCAAAGGTAATTTATCGTACTCGACTCCAACTGAGACCAATCATGAATCGGCTTTTCACAAATTGACCAATTATGCGAATTACCTCCACCAAATGGTCAAAATGTGCCACAAGATGAGTTTTTCAGGAGTTAAGATTTTTTTCTACAATTAGTAATTTGCCGAACGAAATTTAAATTTAACAATGATTTATTCATGTAATATATATTATTGTTTTTTTTTGGTATTATTTCTCCGTCTTCTTCATAATTGCAGTTATTTAGAATCTCCTGCTCTTCTCCTGGGAGGGAGCAGGAGTTCTAAACTACTCTCATCTATTGAATCCATCCATTTAAGCCCTTCACTTTTGGTATTGTAAAATGGAAATCCAGGAACTGGAGTACGGGTTTTTTACAGCAGAACATTTAGAGATACGAAACTATTTTAATCAGAGCGCATAACGCGTAAACGTATCTACATACCTGATTAGATTGCATTTCATTGTTTGATGCGTGTAAGAATTTATTCGATATTTTGCATGCTGACTCTCGCATAATCTACAGAAAAGAATAGAAATTGCGATCTTTATTAAAAACTTTTGAATAATATTTTATTATAACTCACACCCACAGTCATACATCCACTTCTGTTTATTACAATTTTATATATACCTCATACCAAAATACGTAATGCATAATGCAAACGCAGTAATGAATGTGTAAAAACTCAGCTAGTTTCTTCCAAATAAATTATTAATTTTACAAAGTTTACATTTGTGTGAATAATTCAAACTCGTACACAGCAAAATACTAAGATAATTTTAAGTTTATTTACAAAATCACATTGTTAAAAGTTTTTAATTTGTAATAACTCGAGAACTTACATGATATTACTCATAATCGAATATAAACATGCCCTCCGCTCTGACATAATCCATTCAAGGCTAATGATTGTTTACTACAGCATGATGTGACACAGACACGCAGACCTTGACAATGACGAAGTTATTCACTACAGCTATTGACTAACTACTGTTTGCTCTACTTCCACTTGTTCTCCAAGCTCAATGCGGAACGGTGTGTATTCAAGTCTATTTAGAAACTACATTTTCCTGTTGGAAGAGTTTTGTTTGGTCTTTACTCGTATTTCTTACTTGTTACTGCTAGAGTGTTAATGTGTTTTTGTCTGAAACCTCCGAAGAATAGAGAATGAAGATACATAACTAGGCTCGCATTTAGTACGTTGTACATGTAGAGCCAAAACTTCTTACTGAAGACATAAAATATCAAATAAAAATTGTTTATTTATAAAAATACTAGCTCTACTTGCGGTTTCACCCGCGTGAAATTTATAGCTTACATTAACATATAGGCTATAAATTTCACGATTTCATTTCTGATGTATAAGCTAAATTATTATAAAGTTTCATCAAAATCCGTTCAGTAGTTTTTGCGTGAAAGAGTAACAAAAATCCATAATCACAAATTTTCGCGTTTATAATATTATTAAGGTAAGATTGGTTAAAATCAATTAATGACAACATAAGTACTTTTCTAAGAAATTAAAATAACAACTGTAAAACAAAAAGTATATCGTCTCTTAAGTAGAGGTTAACAAGTATAACATCAGACATTTAATAATTATTAAAATCTACAAAAATCCAGATTACGATACGCTAGAACTAACCGGTTGGTGTATTATTAGATTGATTTAATCACAGCAAGTCTATAGCATGATGTTTGATACTTTGTATTTCTATAACGCTAGAGCCGTAACAATAATAAATAATATAAAATAGTCACGAAATGTCACAAGTCCATTTTCAAATGAGGTTATCATTGATATTATTGCGTAGACATTTTCAATGCTTCGTATTTAGTATAAGTTTATAGGAACAAATTAGATATTTGTTAAAATAGTATCTACTCATGTCAATAGTAATTTATATTTATAATATTCAGTTCAAATTTAGTTATTTTTGTTGTAGAGCAAGACAGTGAGTTATAGTATATATCAATTGAATGTAACCTACAATTAGTTTTAATGTTGCTCTATACATTAGTATTACTACAACTTTTACCGCCGTTGGTTTCATAAAAAAATATAATAGAACCAAAAATGATCGTATTGCACAGTAAAGTATTTTTTAGACTATGTAATTGGTATTATTGAACAACAGTAAGGACGTTATCGTGTGACACCCGTGATACCACTAATGCTTTGCCATTCTAGACCAAGATGTTATGTCTGATCCTGTAATTTGACTGCCACATCAACCAAAACACAACTTACACAGCAAGTTGCTTCACGCTTTAAATATGTAAGACAGATACCCACGTACACGACTACTTGCATCGTAGTAAATGCTGTATAAAAGAATTATCTTACATTTCTTATATAATTTCTTCATATATTAATTTAGTGTTTCTTATTAACACTTTTATCCACAAAGACATTGATGAACAAGTTCGGTTGAGCTCAAAGAACTATTCATAAGATTCAGTAATAAAACCAATTAGATTCTTAAACGATGCAATGATTGATATGCAATAAAAAGAAGATTAATGCGAACCAAGTATATACAGGTATATCATATATCTATAGATATGTGTGGGTATATCATACAGGGTTGCAATTACGTTTATTAATTCAAAATAACTTGATATGACAGCTAAATTACACCCATTTTTCATTTTATTTATATGCAACATATTAAACAAGATTAAAATCATCTTCCTGCTATATATCATCGATAAATTTCTTATTAATAACACTTTCAATCAATTCTTTGATGCTTATATAGTAATTGTAATAAAACTTCTTGCGAAATAAGATAAATAAGTAAATACGTATAATATTATACTTTGTTAAATTATTGTCTTAGCACAGGTTTTTATTGTTAAATATCCGTGCGAAGCCGGGACTATAGTTGTATTTCAAAACTTTTAACATACACATACGCTTATTTTATACATAGTCCGATAGTCATATATCGGAATGTGTATAAGTATACACTACTACTACACTATACAATAGTCTTTCTAATACTTTTTTACAAGTATATAATACTATAAGTTACTGTGATAGAGATACTTACTACTTACTTACTATCACTTTGCTCTATTGTCAATAAATTTCGCAGCATTATAATAATCTTTACCTAGGGTAAAGATATAAATTCTATTTGAAGTTTCGACTAAATGAAATAAAAGACATTTAATTTATTTATTCCTGAACACCTTTTCTACTTATACCTATATAAATAAATATTAGTATTAATAAATATTTAAACCAGTAAAGTAAAACTCGACACAAATACTTCTTATTGTCCTTTGCATACAATAGGCACCTACGCTGTGAGCTCGATTTTCTGGAATGCAAATTCTTTATTCATGTTGGTTTGATAAAAAATCTTAAAGAACCTGATCTCTATAAGCTAGCAGAGAACAAGTTGTTAATATTCTCCGTAATATTTATATAATTTGGTAGCAAAACCACAAACATGTACGTACCAGCACCTTTAGTATGGTACAAAAGCTGTGAAAGTAAAAAGTGTTGTTACATTGAAATACAGACTTAAAGAATTTTACATGTTGGACAACTATTACTTAATGTAATTGGAATGACAAATAATCAGACAGCAGACGCCTAATGACAAGTTTTAGCCGTCCCCTATATACATGAACTACGCATCTAACGACGACATGTGTCGCCTGAGCAAGCAAAATAGTAGCATAAACGCACTGTCATTCCGGATGACTAAGACGTCATACCTCTTATCCGGTAATTTCACAGCCTTACCTCACTCTTCAATCAGAACGATCAATAAACTAAGTTATCCACGAAAACGACATTTAACAAAGTCTACCCGGTATTAATATTTCGTCTAATTGTCATATTACATACATACATATATTATTATGTTTACTATGCAAGGTATATATTTATTTTTATGTATGTATATTTACAGCAAGTTTTTTGATGACCTATTTACCTATGTTATGTAAAATTATAGGTTTGTCCTTTCCCACCCCTGCTCATAAACCACTTTCTGTTCTTACCTAATGATTACCTAGTAGAAAATGCCATGTGACAAGTGTAAGTTCTCCAATTGTACCATTTTATATGTGAAATAAAGGATAAATAAATAAAATAAAATCTAGTCTTTAACATTATATACACAATCTTAATAATATTATAAACGCAAAAGTTTGTGAGTATGGATGGATGCTTGTTACTCTTTCACGCAAAAACTACTTTACGGATTTTGATAAAACTTTGTAGTAATATAGCTTATGCATCAGAATAACATATAGGCTATAAATTTCACGTGATTGAAACCGCGGGGACTGATAGTATGGAAATAAAAGTAAGCGCTTCGATATAGCTCGTCACAGGTCCCAAAAACTGCTTAGTAACAAAGTTTGACGAGACCGGTTTCAGAAGCTTACGTTACACACTAATCGACTTGATTGCATGTCTCGCTTGTTTATACAGTTGGTTTTAAACGATAATTGCTTTGATTCGCCACCATTTAATTGTTCTTTAGTTGGGAAATCTGCGGTAGTTGATATAGAGTTTAATGGAATTTAATTGATATAATAATAGTAAATTTGTGTAATAGTGTAAAGAGGAAAGATTTTTTTCTTTGTAATGGATAAACTCAAATACATACATGATATTATTTATAGGTAATATGGTGTAAATCACACAGGCATGGACGATTACTAGAATATGTTGAGTTTGAGCCAGAGATGAGATTTTTCAATGTTTGAATAAATAAGCGGACATGATGTTTGGAAATATTTTAATAAAGTTTATTTAAACCATCTCTATATTTAGGTGTATTTTATTAGACCCCGGCATTAAAATGTATTATATACAGTCTACATATATATCAGTATAGTCAAGTTTATGATGTAGAATAGTTGATAAGCGAGTACTAAAAATGCAGTGAAAGTTATTCATTTTTATTTATACTGAAATAATATACACGATTTCAGACCAAGCTGTGGAAAAAAACATGTTATTAAAACCTACCCCATCGATCGTAATTGAGAGACTAAATGAGTTATTTTCATCCAAATTATTAATAGACTATTTCATAGACCTACCTCTCAAACATTCATTCATAATGTTCGAAAGTATAGAACGAGCAAAATTTCAGTGCTTAATATAATATTCTCGGTCGATGCTTCTGCTTTGATTGTGGAGATGAATTGTTTATGATTCTATCACTAAGTATATATCATAATAGAATTGAAACAAAACTGTTACATCACAAACGATGACAAATACCAAAGTTCAACTCGAGATAACGACTGCGAGACCAGTGACGTCAGCATTAGGCAAAGAGAAATGGATGAAAAGGGAAAAATGTGAAAAATAGAACTATAAACGCACCCGTCCCTTTCTTCTTGAAGTGACCCATTTTATTGTCCTCCTCTTTCAAACAAACTTATAGCATAGTACACGTACTCAATTGGAATATTTTCTCCAGAATTTTTATTCTAGATATTCAGATATTTAAAGGATTTTTATATTGTTGGATGTTTACAGATTGACCACATATTTTTTTCAAACTTATGTTCGTTTATTGTACAAATTTGTTTTAATATTTTTTTTATATTAGTCACTGTGTAAATTAACAAACTTAATATATTTCGCTCCATTTGAATGAATACGAAGCACTCAACCAAAAAACTGAAAACTTCTGGATGAAGTAGGAATAATTAACTACAAAGAAATTCCCGTATAGAGTTATAATAATATGACTACATATTTGGACTAACATAGAAGTAATGATTTAAAATAACAATATAAATAATAAACATTTGACTCTTGATTCCTCAGACAAAATAAAAATAAAATTAAAACAATTTTTAAAAATCTTTCACCTACATCTACCCTTTGCAAGGTGCAAAGGGTTCATTCCTACTTTTTATAGCCATATATTTTTAGTCAAATATTCAATTTAGGTATCTCCTACTTTATTTCAAATCACAGTAATAAATTGATGAAGACTTTATTATGTGTAATATATTAACCTCTAACGAACGAAGGCTTTATAAGAATCTATCAGTAGCAGCTGCGTGTAAACGCTTTCCCTTGAGATCTCACCCTCGTTTTCTTTCAACCTTTCTTTAAGACCTATTCGTATCGTATAACTATAGAATTTACATCTGTAGGCACTATTCAATAATACATAAAGCTGAACGCACTATATCTAGAACTACCAGTTCGAGTCCAATTCATGACGAATATTAAACATGACGCTATAACCTTTAGGAGAATACTTCTGATATAGAGATAGATACATATATATAGAGAAGCCTAGTAGAAGAAATGCAATAATAAATTCCAATCCATTCCATCATACCATTGTAAACCGCCTAGATTTCGATGATGATTTAAAAAGAAAATTACTTTCTTATTGATTCTATAAAATAATTGAGAGAATTATAGTTTATTTTTGTAGAACAAATACATTTTTAGTATTGAACAGAGACTGCAATTGTTACCATGTTGACATTACATACGAATATTCTGTGCTGAAGTACCTGAAACAAATACAACGATTTATTAAAAACAGTATTATAATGTTTATTATACAATATTATAGTACAAAATACAAATAGATATAATATATGTACACACAAGTCAAAGAGACTGACACTCATATTGTCGTAGCAAATAAGTACGTACATAAGAGTATCTATCTAGTCAGTTTAACTTGCTAGTTGTGTTCTAGTATCTAAGATAAAACTAAGTTTGTTAAGTATTTGTGGCAAGCAAAGAACTAAGAATTGCCACAACTTTGTCGACGACTTTATTCTCTTGATAAATAAGTTTTAAAAAGTATTTTGCCTATATCTCTAGTTTGTTGTTTTGTTTGTAACATTGTATATACATTGTAATGTATTATATTATATAAGTAAGAGTTAAAAACATAATACTAGTAGAAAAAACGTCGTTGTTTTTTAAATTGCCACGTAGGCAGGCAAAGCTATCAGCTTTTCATAAGTACAATATTGACATTTGCTTTATAGATCCGAGATTGACATATTAGTAGACATGAGTCGAAAGCTACCGAAAAATTGTTAAATGTTATCCATTACTCATGTGAATTTCATGCTGTAAATAGAAGAAATGTCGCTAGAACTCTTGGATAGATTCCTTCCATGACTTTGACCGTATCTCTAATTTGGCCTTTGCTTTCATTTTATTTATTCATCCATTGCAAGTTTTGTTAGTATTGAAAATCTTGTTTTCTTTCCTAAAGAGAACAAGACATAAGTGGAAAGAACATATTTTCAACTGAACCATTTTGATGTTACTTTGTTTTGACTAATTCTAAAAAAAAAGATGTAATAAAGCATGGTTTTTCTAAGTATAAGGAATACAACACAAATGAAAAGTGTGCGTGAAAGGTAACTTATAATATCCATTAGACTATGAACAAGAAAGTGTTAACTGATCATAAACAAAGGAGTTATAAGCAATTTATATGCAAATAATGTCTGTATACTCTAAACCTCTTTGGCGAGGTAGTAGCTAAGTTTAATGAGATTTCGTGTCAAACAGTACCTAACAGGATCAAATTTATTAAGAAAATAAAAAAAATCAATGCCCCAACTTACATTGAATGAAAAATATTACATTATCACATACCTATTCAGTAATGCCAGAAAGGAGGGCTTCCCCACTCAATTTGGGAAGATTTTGTGGCGATGATGGGAATTTTAAGTGAATAAATTTGTGGTTTCATCACACAATTTTGGGGAATACTAGTTAAATCTCTGGGAAAACTGTTGATATTTGATACTATTTGAATTATTATAGTTTAAATTTATTTCTGGATACCAAATATTGATTATTTATGTAATCTTTCAAATATGTATCATGATAATGTAAAAATAATGTAGTTACATACCGACTACCAATTTGTACTTCATATCACAATACAGTGAAACATGTTTTTTTCTAAGACTTTTATTACTTCACAAATAATATACTTAAATTTGACAATATTCATTACGAAGACTATGACGGGTTACAGTTCTATCAATTGATTGTAGTCACAAAACTAAAAATGTCCCAATCAGTTTCAATATGTAATTGTTAGCAACTGTGTTCAAAATCATGAATGGAGTATCTTCTAATAAAACTGCCGCCCGCACTGAGATAGAATATTTAACAATACGGATTAATTTTCAGTTCAATTAATAAAGGTGACGCTTTTTCTAAATTTTGGTCCAAAATTCAAAAAAGTCCAAAGGTAAAAATATGTACTTATATATAAGTAATTTCTTTCACGGCTTGCCAAAATTGAAATGCTTGTTTCAAAAAATATTGATGTAACAGACTATATATTTATCCTCCAAATTTGTATTTAAAGTAAAGTAAGTAAGTAAGTAGTAAACTTTATATTTCTGTGTTACAATCCTTCAAATAAATCTTCGTCCTCCCGGGTATTTTGCTTACACTGCTGCATACAAATATAAAAAATTACGTCAAATATTCTATAAAATGTCGTAACAGCATTTCAAAAGTACTAAAAACACTTGTACTCGTACATATTGTAACGTTAGAAGCAAACTGTCGCAACTCGATCTTTTTAACAAAAAACGTAAAGTACTTATAGAACATTCCTGACGTTATTTGTGAGACATTCATCAGAAAATGTCTTGTGAAATTGAACTTATGAAATGAAATTGTTGACGTCTGCTCGACGTTTTTCATTGCGGCAAACTTTCCATACAACCTTAATGGAAACTTATTACAGTTGCTGTAATAAGTTTCCATTTAATATAAATTTGAGAAAAATACTTGAAAATTCTGTTGGTCTAATAATTTACCAATTTCGGAATAGTTTAGTAATCCATTAGATATCATATAATATACAAATATTAACTTCATATACTATAGACATTGTACTATTGCCCATGCAAAAATTAAAGTTTATTGTGTAATTTTTATGAGAACAATATAGGAATGAACGCTATTGATTGCGTTTTATGAGAATATTTGAAAAATTGGCGAGGATGTTGGGAACAGAAAAAAATCGTAAAGTCCCTGTCCGCTATGAATGGGAATAATTGAGAGAATACTTTTAACAGTCATTAAAAATTATATAAACTCTAACAAATTTTGTACAATGTAGACAGTAAAGCATAGACTAACCAAAACGTTGGCTGCGTCGCGTTGTTTCAAATTGGTTTTTTTAAGCCTTATTGTCTCGCAACTGGTTTTATGGTTTGAGCTTTTAAAGGATTAAAATGCTGGGTTCCTTTCATTCTTTTGTTGAATTAATGAATACGATACGACCCACGCGGAAAGCGAACTTAACGTAATTGTCCGACTGATGAGCAATTATAAATGAATTATGAAGAAAGCGCCGTGGCTTATCCATTACAAAGTCATATTACTGCGCTCCGCATCAAGTGTGAATGCCCATAAAAAACTCGCTAAGATGAAGTTTTAAGTAATAAACTGATTTTAGTTTCATTTATGATCAGAAGTTGTATGATAGACGACTTCTAAACTATATAATGTATAGATTTGAAACTCCCAAAAAAATATTCATCGAATATTTGATTTAGAAGAGTTGCGATTTCTATCATAAAAGATTGATTTTAGCTCTATTTTTCGGAATTAGGCTACATTTATAAATTACATAATGATATGACAATACCATTCTACAAAATATTATTAATTTTCCACATTGCTTCTTTGCCTTTATTTCTTACTATTACACTATCGTCACTGTACAACTTATCCTGCATAAGATATTGATTATATAAAAACCCGTTATAACAGACGTGTCAGTCTTCCATTCCCACATCTATACTCGCATCTAACTTGCACCATTAAATTTATTGAACAAGACGGTCGTATCGAGACTCGGATGCAATCCTTCACCGAAACCGGTTCCTGATGCATCCCGATCCTCCCCCTGTACCGCACCTCGTCCGCCCACCACCCAAAGGTCCAAATCCTGTTACAGATATCCTATTGGCGATATTACAACCATTTTACGACTGGACGGCCTCGTCGGTGTAACGGTTTACCACACCGCCTAACTTCCGATAGTGGCGGATTCGATTCCTCGCCCAGTACAGACATTTGTATTCATGAGTATTATTGGTCTTCGTGTTTATATTATGAATGACATTACAGAAAAAAGTATTGACTATAACTCACATTGTACACAAGCTCTGCTTTGCTGGGGACTAGATAGCGTTTGTGTAATTTTTTCTGGGTTATTATTATTATTGTGCCTCTGGTATCCGTGCCTATGGTTCGATTCCCACAAATGTGTGAAGTTTCGCTACTTAGCTACTGCAGTTGAAAATAACTGACCAAATCCCACTGTTACATTTTTAATAATTTAATAACATAATTATTAATAAATTTTACACTGTGTCGTGGCTTTGAGTAGAATATTATAAAACCGCAACAATTTTTGGTTGGTTTAACAGTAATAAATGTTATTATTTAGAAAGTTTGTAAAGCTATTTGGTCGTATGTTACTTAAAACGGATTTGACGGATATTAATTAATTCTTCTGAATTTTATCCTAATTACAAAAAGAACTAAATTACATGTAGTAATAGCTACTTATGTCATCAGCGATATATTGACACTGCCATTACCATCGGACAGGTTTCTTGGTAAATGACTCATCGACTCGACTTATCGGGTATGACCCAAAACTTGTATGCCCACGCTCACTCGTTCTTCTATTATACTGCAACCTGTCCAGCTAAGAGATATCAATGTCTTTAGTTCGATATCTTCTCATTGTTACTATGCTATTAGCCTAAGTTCGATTTTGGACTAAGTCATAAATTAGCTCAGATCCTAATATTCCGAGTTCCATCCCTGAGATACTCCATGTCTAATTTATGTCTATATTTCATTATTCTCTCGTTTCTCCAAATGGATTTTTATCAATTTAAATACAATCTACCAAAAACAAACGATTTACAAATTAAATTGTACCTCGTGTCCCAGGGGTCAGCCGTCTCGAATAAAGCCAGTGCGATGAAAAGACGGTCTATATCAGCATCTAATCAGATGAGATTCATAAACATCAGAATAATAATAACAAAGCTGGACATTTTACACAGTGTCAACTAGTCCTAGTTTGTATTACGGGTATTAGACATCTGATATAAATACTTAGACACATTTTTTTGTAAACACATACATAATATACATAAAAATACCCAGACTGACATAAACAATCACACTGAATACAAATATTTGTACCGTGTGAGGAATCGAACCCGCGACTATCGGAAGCAAAGCAGTGTGATTATCCGCTAGATAAAATGGACATTATACGGATAAGAATCATTACGTTTTGAGAATGATATTCTGAGACTGATATTATGAGTCTTATGAGATTTCGAGGCACGAACAGGATTGATTGTTGAAGATGATTGTTTTTTCGATCAACTGACTGAAAATTAGTAACGGGCATCGATAAATTATTTTGAGAGTCGTGTTTATCAAAAGTAACAATATTATGACGGTAATTACATCTATTGCTTTCTAGCGGAAAATTACTAAGTCATAAAATATGTTTTAATAATGGTAAACGTTTACTCTCTCAAGGGTTGGATGGCAATTAAGAGCCATCGTGACAGTGACATTCCAACGCGTTCCCATCGAGATCACTTAACGTCACAAAAGGACATGCCTGTCGACGGGAACATCAATATTGTACTAGGACAGGATTGTCAACATTCATCTGTGTGTAAATATACTTTTTCATTTTCATTTTCTGCTATACAGCGAGGGTTACTAGCATACGGACCACCTAAACTGCCACTGTCTGTAATGTTTGGTCGATACTTCTTGTTATCTGTATTTTGCGACTTTGGTCGCGTTAATTCAAGTAAAAACTATTCTATGTTATAATCTAGAATATAATCTATTTGTGTACCGAATTTCTTTTGAAAGCGTCCAGGTATTTTTTCGTGAAAGAGTAACAAACTTCATCGACCCTTAACATCGGTCTTCGCTTTCATAATGTTAGTAGGATGCAATATTATGGTAAAAGTAATACATAGTAAACAATATAATATTACACTATTTTCCGCTTCTCTATAGTTAGCTGAATAAACATAACTTCTCACAAACACGCTACTGTTTCAATAAATTAAACAAACCGGTACTTCGACGTACAACAGCCTACAGAGTTGTGTCGAATTTTCGCGACAAAGAAAGAAGAATTACAAAAAGTATATATTTAAACAACCATAATACCGAGTTAGATAGTCAGAAGCATTGCCAAATATCAAAGTTTTGGCAAATAGACACTGAATATAGCCACTTCGTAAAGTATATTTGAATTCAATGTGGCTGAGCTTTAGCCTACTGCCGAATGAACTTTAATTTATGGATACACAAAATTTTTGGTGTTGAGCAGATTCGATCCCCACTATCTTTGTGGTAATTGTATGACCGCGTTATTAAACTACCAAGCTTTAACACGTTTAAATTCTACATTCTAATTCTCTGTGATGACAATCAAGGCATTTAAGGCAGGTTACTTATATTTACAACAAAAAATATTCACAAATTAGGTACTACTATTTAATAATCTAAAACACATTCGACAACCCTATCGTTTGTCCTCTGATTCAAGGTCACATGTACCGAAATGAGGAGTCGTGACGAACGACCGACATCAGAATCCATTTGGTAGTAAATTAACTGGGAACAAGACCATAAAGCCTGGCATTTGTGCTTTTCATTTTCCCGTTAATGGACGAACCTTTAAGTACTTTAGTGTTAAAGTAAAACGATGCAAGTACACAGAAAAATCAATTTTATATATAAACTACCTAAAATATACATATATAGACATAACATCTGGTAATACATACATCAACGTATAAAGAGGTAGTGAAACTGTTATAATTAATATTTAGGATATTAATTTATAGTCTGATCCAAATGGAGTGTAATTAAAAACTTTATTTAATATTATAAATGTGAAAGTTTATTAAATTGTTGTAATGTTTTTATTTTAGACGTTTACTCAATCACTCTTAGACATTTTGACGGGTTTGATTGACTGATTGATAATCAAATTATAAATATTTGCACGCTATAAAGCTGATTATAGTGATACTGTTATAACCATTAGAATACAAATCTGTATTGAAGCAAATAAATTAAATAATTAAATCATTGTTCTTCGTTACTCCGCGACCTCATTTTAGATTTATCTAAAAAAACTTACTTCATACAAACGGAGCGTTTGGATACAACTAATAATAATTTTACACTAAAGAAAATACCGGAGATAATATATCGCGTAATTACCAGTGCATATTACCATTTAAAAATAGTAACCAAACATAGATTTGCTTATCCAAGTGAAAGTCGAGGATAAGCAACGGAAAATCTTAATTAATTTTTTGTTAATACAGCAAATCCGTAATATTCCTTATCTGCCAGTTAGCAGCGTACAACAAAATTACGTATAAGCTACAAAAGAACGTTTGCAGCGACAATCTGTAGGATTATATCGCCTTGACCCGGTCCTAGAAGCAATCCCTGGTGCCCGATAAAAAGTTGTGAGAAAATGCGGCCCATTAACAACGCTGTTGCGAGAGGTTTATATGCGAACCTGTTATAAGGAAAGCCAAATGTTACCACAAAACAAAATTAACCACAACTTTTTTTTAATATTGTTTAACATACTAAGATTTATTTTTTATTTCTAAACTAGTTGTTGCCGCGGTTTCACACGCATGAATGTGTTATTCTGATGTATAAGCTGTATTACTGCAAAGTTTCAGCTAAATCCGTTCAGTAGTTTTTGTATGAAAGAGTAATAAAGAAACATCCATCCTTCCATCCATCCATGTATACTCACAAACTTTTGCGTATATAATTTAATAATATTATAAGATAGAAATAAGAAATATTAAACAAGAATATTTATTTGGATTTTTTTATCATTGAACTTCAATAATTAAAATAAGATAAAGAGAGAAAATACTAAATATTCATTTGATTTATTTACAAAGTGAGGTAATTTGTTTATTCGAGTGTTTGAGATCGTCATGCATATAGTTTTCTTATTTTAGCTAATCAGTCCATGTCTCGGCCACAAAAACAAAATATACAGACAGCACATTTAAAAAATAAATGACTCTGAAATTGTAGACATTCTGAAAGTGTCGGAAAGATTCGTGAAATTGTTAATGCGAGACAAGAGACAATAAATGCCATTATCCAAAAAATAAATACTTCAGAACACGTTTACAACTTCAATTAACGGCCGGAGTCCTGCTTCGTATGTGCACAAATACAATTATTCAGCGAGGTGCCACTTCAGCATACTAATTGATCACTTATCGCTATCTTATATTTACAGCAAGGGCATTAAAAAAACACTTGACATCAAACGTAATATTTTTTCTTTTAATTGGAATGGCAAACAAGGTAACGGCGTAAAAATGAACGGATATCACATTATCATGTGACACCCGTGATATGCGTTGGCATTCCAGAAAACTAAGACTCCATATATCCTGTAATTTCATCCTAATCTGCGTCCTACCACCAAAACAGCATTCAAAGCAAGCTGCTGGTAGGCTGAAATAGGTGAGACTGTTGACGCACACGTATTTTTACAGTCTACCTACAAATAATACAATATAATATCAATAATATAATAGTCTACCAACAATAGATTTGTTTTGTATAATCGGCCAAGTTCTATAGGTCTCTCGCGTTATATTTGCATTGCTAGGTTATACAGGCAACAATTTTTAGGTATCACCTCATTATTGTTAACAGATTTTATTGATTATTTTAATCTATACTAATACTAGCTGACCCCGCAAACGTTGTTTTGCGATATAAATTAAAATGGCTTTTAAAAAATAGGAGTTGATGGTAGAAGGGCGAAAATTTGGTGTTGTATTTATTTTTAACAACATTATAAATAATTACAAATAAAAAATTTTGCCCAAAAAAAAATTGTTAGGGGTTGACAACCCTTATCACTTAGGGGTATGAAAAATAGATAGCAGCCGATTCTCAGACTTACTGAATATGCATATAAAATTTCATAAAAATCGGTCAAGCCGTTTCGGAGGAGTATAGTATCTAATATGGTGACACGAGATTTTTTGTATAATATTATAAAGAGGTAAATTTTATGTATTTGGACTTTGGAGGTATCTCTCCAACTACTGATCCAATTTTAAAATTTCTTTAACTGTTATAGTTAACCCATTTATCGAGGTAGGCTATATAACATGCTGCGACCGGTTGAAAATAAAGTAGTATTCAAGTTACATATATTTAAAATGGCAGTGCCACAAAACGCGCTATTACACTTGGCGGTATTATGTTAATGATGCCTGAGCCTTGACCTGTGCCACATTTTTATTAAATTGCAGAGCAACTCACGCGATCCAAAATTAATTTTTAGATGTTTAGCAGATAGTGGGTATATTGAATCATAATTATTATTAACACTGACTAAAATTCATAATTAATTATGAATTTTAGTCAGTAATAAACAGAACTCGCGGTATTGTTGTAAAATATAGCAAAAATATTTTTAGAATACACTAAAAATATTTACATATTTACCAAGAATGTTAAACTTGATTATTTTACAATAAAAGGTATTTGAAAACATTTTGTTAAAACACTAAATGTCTTGTCTAATTTTGGTCCATAGTTCGTTAATCTCTGACAAGAAAAGTATTTAGCTTGCAATGCCTTGACAGTACAATTTCAACTATTTTAAAGTGTCTGAATTAGACTGAATTTTTATCTATATGTTATGCGAAGTATTAGATAAATCCTAAACAGAATTTCATGTATCTTTTTTCAATATTTACAACTCTATAGAATTTACAAAAAGGATTAAAGAAAATCTATTCTGAAATCACTTTCCTCGATTTTGACAATTTTTTATAATGAAACACTTGTTATCCGAAACTTTCAATGCATTTTTTTAATATAAGATAGTCCTCGTGATTCCTCTATTTGTATTTTACATTTAAATCGATACAGCCGATTACTCAAAACGTAACGAACTGACACAGGCACACTTTTGCATTAATATTGTCACTATAGACAATAAACAGAATTTTTATATTGTTTATTTTGGGTGACAATCTGCAATCATTCATTTCAAATAGATAATGACAATACGGAAACATCATTTTTTCTTACAAAATACAAGTGATAGAGTAACACACGAAAGGCTATTAAAACACAATGACGGGAAAATGACATCACTGGAACGTAAGTATATTTTATTGTTATGTGTTCGTGTATTAAATGACCTACATACTGAAATAGAATGGATTTGAACGATGTATTTTACGATGTAGTATTTAAAGATGTATTTATTTATGTATGGTATCTTCTAAGAGAAAGGTATACAAACTGAAGATTTTAGAATTTGAATTGTCATTACAAGAATCATACCCATTAAATCCCATTGCTGGACACAGTGTTGCCACATCACCGTCTTACTTTCGTCTAAAGTTTTGCCCAAAATTTTCCATTTTTATTTTCTTCAAAACCTGTTAAAGACAATTCCTGCCAGTCAAAAAAGAATGTATTAGTACTGATCGTTTCTAAAATATAATAGGCTTATTATCTGTTACGCTGTAAAGAAACAGGTATCCTTACTGTTCCCTCTCAATATATATATGAAAAATTTATTTACAAAGAATAGTCACTTACACGCTTTTAATACAAGGAATAAAAATAAATTAAATATGCCTAGTTTTCGTCTCAAAAAAGTAAGTACATCTTTCATGGGACATTGTATACGTTTTTATAATAATAATTATGAATAATAGCCTGATAATGTTTAGAATTTAAGTGAAGGGAAATTTAAGATAAATGTAAAAAATACACTTTGCGCTAAAGCTTATTATAAAATAAACGACTACTTGAATGACTATAATGCGTGGACTTAATTACAATTTTAACTTTAGTTATGAGGTATATAATTTTCCCATTGACATAGATAATGTAATAAACATTAAAGAAACTTATTGTAAATTTAGTAATAACATATTGTAATTTAAATAATGTAAATTAAAGATTGTAATGGGTGTAAACTATGATTGGTACAGCCTGCTGTAAATGATATAAATGACGTAGAATAACTTGAAACAGCCATGCTGGCTATAAAGTTCAAACTTGTGGCGGCGTGGTGGGCCGAGTCGATGTGCTCCCTCAAATATGATTGAGTGCAATGATGGATGGTTCACCCGCCATACTCGTGAATGGGTGCTGTTTGTTGGGACTGGTCTGTTTAGACTGATTAGACTATTTGCTTTTGAAATAGCATATGCTGGTGGTCACTCTATTCTCCCAAGTTTAAATTTAAAAATTAATCTGTATTATTGTAAACATGTATAATATTAATTTAAAAAGAATAACTCAGCTCGAGGATCTTGTCAGTTCTTCTCATCTCGAAATCATTCTGAATTGACGGTAGATTTGACATATCATAGCAACTACACTGTTCCTATTTTATGTTCACAAGTATTATTAGTAGTTATGTTCATTTATTTAATTAATACAATATCGCTCTGCATATTTTGCTAGTATTTTTAGTCCCCCCCCCCCCAAACTTCTACTTCTCTTCAATTTCAATTTTCTTCCTAAAACCCTTTGCCTATCAATTAAGTCTTCGTACTTCTAGTAGTCTAGCAATCACAGCCGCAAAGTAGGTGACTTTGTGAGCTGTATTTCGGTCAAAGAGTGAGAGAAGCAGCCGACGGTTACCACTTACTACGTAATGTGTTAGGTTACATGCTATTCCAATTACAAATGAATTATCTACTATACAGTAAACTCAAACACTAATTTATAATAATAGCTCCTCCGGACAAACGTAAATCGCTATATTCCGTTTCCGTGTAATTTCAAGGAAAACTCTTAGTCTTACTCTTGTCTATGACCTAAAAGGAATCTGTATCTAACATTTTAAGTAGTTTAATCTGTGGTAGATCTGTCATTTAATACGCTATGCTCTATTTTTTTCATAATTGTAGATTGTATCCGTATTAAATCATATGACACATTTAATCTAACTACAAAACACACTGTCAAATGACATACATTAGCATACATGTCAAAACAACTCGGTACAGTTAACAACATATAAATGGTACTACCGCGC
The DNA here is from genome assembly GCF_030625045.1 of Achroia grisella. Taxonomy (NCBI): domain Eukaryota; kingdom Metazoa; phylum Arthropoda; class Insecta; order Lepidoptera; family Pyralidae; genus Achroia; species Achroia grisella. The sequence goes on from NW_026712590.1 coordinate 1,685,766, forward strand.
GTGCGACCAAATAGACAATGGAGTTTATATAACGGATCGGGAGGAAACGTCCGTCACTGAAGGGCCAAAAGAGAGGGACAGAAGACAAACCTGTCACTGGATGACGCTAACTGTATTTCATGTCGTATCGTACGTACGTACGTATTTCTTTGATTACACTATAACTTTGTTACCGGTATTTACCCGTAAGAGGATTAATATTTTTTTAACAGAAAATATCTGTGCTAATATTACAAAGCTACAGAGTTTGCTTATTTGTTTGGAGCATCCATATCTGGAACTACCAGTTCGGATTGGAAAATCCTTTTTGTGTTGAATAGCTCTCTTAGAAAGATATGGGCTACATAAAAGGACGCTACAACCAATAGGAGCGGACTATCAATGAAGTCTTACAAAAACGAGATACCTTATGGGACACAGACGAATTTGCGTGGGTCAACTAATTAATCACAAAAGCTGTATTACTAAGTACTTATAGAATCATGTCATCTAATGTAGAAAATAGCTCGTTAAAATATGAAACATATTAATTTTACTAAAATAGGTACTTTACCTAAATTTAAATAGAAACCGACCTAAACTTCCTGAAATCAACTCATCCTCTAAGAAATGGGTTGGTACTTATTAGGACTGAGGACTTTAATAGAACTCAGATTACTGACACATGTTATCCTTAATGTATGGTTCTAATTCGAAATTTATTGAACCAAAAGGTTTCAAACAAATAAGTTATACATGTACAAATTCGCAAGCTCAGCTAGTTAAAATATACATAAATAAAACCATAAGCAATGACAATAAGCCGGAGGCACTTCCGTTCATTGACTCCAATATTTTGGAGGTTATTCCATCTAGCCCAAATTTAACTTACCGAACAAATTCTTTATGTAGTATAAGAATGTGTCCTTTTTCGAAGTTGATTTTCGGCTTTTCCGTTTCGTAATTATTACCTGGAAGAAAAAAAATAAACATTAATTTCACTACATAACTTCATAGAGTTTCAAGTAATCAGTCAGTAAGTCGGTGACCTTAGTGCGTTACGTACAACTGATAATAAATATGTGTTACTAATTATTTACCCTTCAATTGAAGGCGAAAGTCATTGGGCGAAAGTGTTACGACTTCCTCTACAGTACCGTCAGCAAAGAAATCACAACCATAAAAACAAATTTAGAAAAATATATATTAACTTATAAATACACCTTGATGTAGATCAAACACATAGCAATAAAATAACTTTTTGCTGACTGACTGATACAGTTACTGCTTCTCCCAATATTATATACATTGTACAATCCGAGGTGACATTGGAGAAAGTCCCTGGCCATACCTGGAAAACTTACCATTTTTGTTGGTATTGCTCGACAATACTTGATATACTTTAAAAATTATTTCAACGATAAATAATTACATTTCAGAGTACTATAGGCCGTTTCATGCGGGTAGCGCCGCAGGTTCTATATATATACCAGATATATATGACACTCACTCATAACTAGAATAATAAGATACATTTTATCTACCCAATATGCCTTTACTATAATTTAATAAAAAACTATTTACTGTGCTGCTTTACACAATCGGCGAAGAAAGTCTATAAATATACCGTGTTACATTACAATTAACAAGTAATTACTGTTCAGTCTAAACAATCACTTACAAACTTACATCATTTGTTATTAGTACATAATTATTAGACGAACCTATGGCCTGTCAAAGTTACACGTTATAAGTTTACAAGTCGTTAGTTGTGGGTGGCGCAGAACTATTCTGTGGCGATGATGTGATTAACTCATTACGTAAAGTGATATTGTTTTAAAACAACCTTTGAGACTAGTTAGTTCTCAATAAAAGTCTTATCGGCTATAAAGGAATTATTAAAATTGGGACAGATATTATTAAATTGACTATAAGATATATTGAGAACTTACTCAGTTTTGAAGTGAATTAAATAAATTTTAATTGTGATTATTATGCGGGGAAGATATTAAAAGTCAGTTGTTTGAAAATGCATATTAATGTTTTAAATGTGAAAGTATGTCTATCTGGTTGTTACCTTTTCCAAAACTAAATGTCTGAACAATCACAATTAAATTTTAGGATTAGGATGGACATACGCTAATAAAAAACAGACAAAATCGCCGGTAGTCACAGCTAATATTGTATGTTCATTTTATAATATAGCTTCAAAAAAATATAAATAGAGATTTAATGTTTCTCATACGCATAAACTTTCTGCTGACTGTACTTAATAATACCTTTATAATATAGTAGCAGCATCTGACAGTCCGACACGGTCAGACATGTTCAGACAGCGCTCGACACTCAAAAGGTCGGATTTCACTGACATTTCATTTTTAGAGACTTCAACTTAACAAATTATATTTTTTGTTAAGTTATAAAAACTTAATGTCAGCTCTTAAGTTTCTTTCACGTCATTAACAAAATATATATTTTTTAGATACATTAAGAACACATTTAATTATATAAATTATAGTTTAATATGCAATTAACAATCATATTTTATTTCACAAAACATGAATCAAATCAGATATTGTTAATTTGTCAAAACAAATATGAATCGCTTTGACCTTAACCTTTAATCAGAACCTGAACATTAATTGCAGATAATTCACATGTTTATGACATAACTACATACTTCATCATAATAAATAAATATTATATAATTCAATGTCATTCTCATTATCTACAGGTAAGTTACGAGCAAGTTTTATGTTGCAGGTACGAGAGTTTACTTTTATTTAAATAATTGGATTCCTGTTATGTATCTATTAAAAAATATTTCAAATGTACATAGTTTATATGAATTTTAAACCTTTACCTATATTCGTGTGACAGCGTAGATTTTATCCGGGTATAGGCTCAACCGGGATGAATTCGAAATTTAGATTGATTCGAAAATTAAACTTAAATCTGAAAACATATCAAATAAAATCAAAAATAATTTATTCATTATAGGACATTTTAGCCGCTTATGAACTCAATTATTCATTTAGTGAGTAATAGGCTTAGCTCAGTAACTATGATTTAACAGTTGTTTTGAATTTATTTAAAGGTGTATTACCTTATATATGTACTATTATTATTTAAATATATCAAATCATCAAATTATCTTCGTACTAAGTGTACACTAACTTATTAGTTTCTAATTACTCCGAGGCACAGACAATGAAGAGAAAGGACGTTCATCATGTGAGATAACAAGGACCGTTATAATGATTTATCATTATTTATCTGTGGCTGCCTTCTAGTTAATGAGAGATCAGAGAAAGTCTATAAATAGTTAATACTTAGAAGCTTTGATTTAGTTAAATAAACCGTTATATCGATGACTAATTGGCTGAGAAACCTATCAGTGGTGTGATATTTCATCTTTCGCCAGTAATTACGGTGTAAGTACACATAATTTATTTTCGAAAATGATACTCGTTACAACGACTCCGCACCAATAAGAATTACTTACGTACTTTAAGTTACTACAAAATGGTATGCATAAGATACGGCTTGTTATAGCAGTGTCTAGAAATTGTATTAGATGGCGGAAAAAATAACAATATTTGCTTACTATGGATGGTTTGGTAGAACCCCACCTTCCCACCAAACCATCTCTTCATTTGTAGCAAATTACAGTACGTACGGGATGAGGGGAGAGGGGGGATAAATTCTTAACCTAAAGCATGTGAACGAAGCCACGGTCACTACTAGTTCGTGAAACTCATTACAAACTCATAAAAAATTGAATATGCGGTTGCCATTTCAAATCATATAAAAACATATCACATAATAATAAATGATGTTGCGACATCATACCTAGCCAAAGTTGGACCACGTCACTAGTGTTCCATAATTATCCATTTGTATTCGCAACAAGAACATCCTAACCGCATAGAATTGCTGTAAAAAGAACCAGCCGTATACAATGTGTGAATTTTGCTTTTAGCCTTCACAAGGATAGAAAAGGTGTTGTTAAAATCCCTCGTGTATAAGCAAACATTTGCTAAGATTTGTATACAAATTGCAGGGGTTTGGGTCTTATTCTTTACCTTCATATTTTTACTTCTAAATTCCCAAGTAAAAAGCACTTGAGGACTGAATAAAGATTAGACGCGTGTTCACATGAATCAACAAAAAAGTTTACTTGCTTACTATTTAAAATGTTAATGAAAACCCCAATCTACTTTATTATGATATTTAATTTACTTTATTAGCAAAAAAGGTAAGAAGGACAAAATGTCTATAAAAAAAAAATTCTATGTAACAAACATTCAATTTAATATATCAAAATATTGTTTGCTTTGCAAATATAAAAATGGACAAAACTTAATATCAATAAAGAAATAACATTTATTTAACAAACAATCAATTTACTGTAAACGAAAAAAGATCGCGACTACAAAAAAAATATTACGACTGATAGCTACTCTAAAATCACAAGTAATCAATTACGTTTCTTGTTTAGGTTCTAATCTCTAGAAACTTGCCTTGTACTAAGCAATAGTAAATATTCTATTAAATATTGAGTATATATCGTCAATTTAGTTCCCTAACCGTACTCTACAATTAAGTCTCTCCATGGGTAAAAATCTCGTACAAACTTGTAAGAGGAAGAAAAATCATAAAGAAAGCCTAATATCTCGTAAATGTACAAGAACTCCTGTACGGTTGGAATCCCTGACATATATATTTGTTAGACGTAAAACTTATACAGAACTGCAAAATATATAAAATTGATATTTCTTCACAGCTGCCATATGCACGCGTTCACTGCGCGCGCGCATCTACCTAATTCGCGTAATTTGACGAGTAGTCAATCGCATATCGCCATAAAGGGTGCCGGCACCACACTGCGCCAAAGCGACTAAAACCGGTTATTTATGGGATGGCTGTCACACATATTAATTCACTATGCTTAAATGTTGTCACAGTTATTTAGGTAGTTCCAAATAGGGTTTATTACATAGATGCATTGGGAAAATAATGACTGTTTACCGAAGTAAATTGCATTAGATATTATTTAAGAAAATTAAACTGTTATTCAGTTCTGCTTTTTATTGATTTTGAAGTTACATTTCCCATTAGTAGTACAACCACTGGACGGATCAGGATTCTAACATAAAATTACAAAATTTTAAGAAATTTGGCATGCTGAAATTTGGCATAGTAGATGTTATGACGTAGGCATTCGCTAAGAAAGGATTTTGACTAATTCTACCCCCAAAGGGATAAAATAGGGGATGAAAGTTTATATGAAACTTTGTCAATTTTAAACCGATCGGGCTAAGACTTTGCATGCATAAAGCTACTACGACGTATGCATCCGCTAAGAAAGGATTTTGATAAATACCACCCCTAAGGGGGTAAATTAACGCGAGTGAAGCCGCGGGCAAAAGCTAGTATAAGTATAATCAGTATGATAAAAAGTAGTCAAAACTATTTTAGAAGGTATGGTTGCCATAAATAACATAGTAGACATAACAATAAATCAACACACCACATACTCATGGGTACACACAACTATACAAATGGTAAAGTCAAAACTTTTTCATTGTTCTTAAACCAAAAACAAACCAATAGCGAATGAGTCACAAAAAAGAAAACTAAAATACCGTATTCTGCCAGGGATGCCAACTGTGCAAGAATCCTCGAGTAAGTGCGAGATTTTTGGCCTTACAAGTATGTACAAGTTTTTGACATCGTTGATATCTCATACCTGTTTATTAAATAACTCACAAACAATTACATTTCATTCACACAGAAAGAAACACTCATTGTAATCCAATGAGGCACATAGGGGGTAATAAATAAATGGGTGCCTCCCAAGACACTGGCAGCATTGTCTCTTTGAACAGCTACACATACCTTCTTTGTAAAGAGGCTACCAGCTCTCGGATCACAACTAACATCAATACTAACGTACAGGTTAGATATTTATGTCTACGTACGATGATAAACGTTTTAAGGTTGGCAATAAGTATTCTGCTGTCAGCATAATACTTTATAAAAAGAATTCGAATCTCAATAATTAAATTCATATTAAAATTATACAGTTAATTGAGAATGCAAATGTGTTTGAAGTAACTATTTGTTCATAATAGGAAATTAATATAGATCTTTTGTCATCGTGTAACAATAAAGTTAAATGTATGTACAATGTATGACGTAATACCCACATGTTCACGATATTCAGAAGGACAGAAAAATATAACATTTGCCGTGGAGGAAATAAAAATAGAATAATGCCAACGAGTAATGAGTGAATGTGGTGCGAATGACATCATTGGAATCAATACGGACTTAATCGATATTGCTGATAAGTGTAAGTATATGTAGTACCTAAGTAAGGTAAACATAACATCTTACCTATAATCGCCATATTTATCATGTTTGATAATAAACAGACATATACAATGTTTTACATTTTGATACTGTCTTACGAATAGGCAGAGAGACGAACTTCTTAGCATTCCATGAATTTACCGTGCGGGTGCCGGGTCCATTGTGTGGCAGAGGGAAACTTCGCGCAGTTCCTGGGACTTATGTCCAGGGTGTAGTTTTAAGGGGCCTTATAAAGAATCAAAATAAGTGTACTATTTCGTAATTAAAAAATGCTAAATAAGTTAATGCACAATCTCATACGATTTATATTATTCCAAACGACGTAGCTACTTCAGCCGGACTGTATGTTTCATGCTCTATCCTCATATAAAAGATAACAATAAAAAGGTTTCATTTAAAAGAGAAAAATTAATGTGTACATAACTCCCAAAGGAAAATTCAGAGACCACTCATCAATTTTAATGGAAAATAAAGCCCAAACATTTGTTCAAATGCCACAATAAAAATGGAATATGAAATGTGTGGTATAGCGTTAATAATTTGGAAGTTTGCGTTTTCACGGCCATTTCGGATATAATAAAATTCTCAAATATTGTGACGACGTTTTATGAACGTTTCAGGTTGTCCTAAGTATATATACAGGCATATCTGATTGCAAGTAAAAGGGTAAACAGATGCTCTACAAAAAACAACAAAACACTTCTTTCCCAAAAAGTCTAAAAATCTTGACAGTATATTATAATTATACCATCCCCTGATAAATGGAAGTAAAAGAAAAAATATATACCTATTTAAATACACTGCTCTTATTCTTCTGAAGATTAGTTACTGGAAGTAGATATACGAATACCACCACCACTACAGATTAACAAAGCTCTCTATTAATATTTAATTAAAAAGTATCTTTATACATTCTTATGATGATAGACATAGTATTAAAATTGTTAGGTATTTCATCTGATTGCAAAACTCTACGGTAACTGTGTTTCAACACTTACAACATAATTTTCTCCATACATCTATCAATCACCTATAATAATACCTAACAAATATGAAAATGCATACAATCGCATAGCACACATACCACGGAATATAACGATTCTTCAGAATTGACTAACATGGACTATGTTGAATGAACAATCTCTTAAGTACAAGTACTTACAATGACGACATCTTCGACCGAGACCGAGTTTCGAAAAGTAGGTTAAAACTTCTGAACTAATTATGATATATACACATTACCTACATTTTTTTTAAGTCACGTCACATCATATCATCATGTGACGCCCGTGATACTACTCATGTGTCACCATTCCGGGGTACTAAACTGTTAAGCCTGCGTACCCTGTAATTTTATTGACATAAAACAAATATCTACAAAGGTTAAGGAGGAATTATTGTTATTTATGAAGAATATTGATATAATTTCTACATAGTCGTACATTCCTTTAGGTTATACTGATTCTCAAAACCGTCATGGTTATTTTGGTGGGTCATTATTCCTAAATATATAAGAAATTACCTACAAATTATCGTGTGTGTTTAAAGCTACCTAATTTCATCCTGGACCTATCATGCTTCATTGATGCCTTGTCAGCGTATATCATTAGCAAAGGCAAATCCACAATTTCATTATTGTCCATAAAAAAAAAATGTCTATAAAGAATAGAACAATAATCAGTATCTTCCCACGAGTCTTGTCCGGTAGTATCCATTGCAATTATACATGATGATAGTCGAATATAATGTTTATTTTCTATTTAATCATTGTAGAAGTACAATTACTGTGAAATTTTATTTTAAAAAAGACATTTTAAATCGTAACCTCCTGCTGTTCCAAGTTGATTACACCCTGTAATCAACGGAGGTATGACACATTAGTCCTTTGAAATGAGAACGTATGCGAGGTTATATGACGATGTCATGTTTGTGGTGCCGTTCATGTATAAAAGTAACAGTAGCAACTTACCATCAATTGCCAGATTCTTTGTCATTCTGGTTATATTTAAAAAAAATGTCAGTCCTACACTGTGCATTTCCACCAAAAACTTTTAATTACAAAATTATATTCAAACTTAGAATGGAGGAAATGCAGACAACTTATGTTACTAATTGTATATAGCAAAAAGATGAGAAATCATTTAGTACGAATCCATAAAACAAGATTCTACAGGTCAAGTCCGAGTCCCGAACAAAAACTGACAGACGTTAGTAAATGATTCCAACAAACATAGGAACAAATTCTCAAACACCTTCTCTACCAGCAAATATGGCAACCACATGTAGTATAAAAAATACACATCACATACTTTCAAACCTGATTGTGGTAACTTCCTGTAGCTAAATATGTGCGACAATGTAGTACATGATTTGTTACTACACGAGAGAGGGAGAGAAAGGTAGATAGTCGTCACATGTACTAAATGGTCCCCAATTTAACTTAATTATAGTAAAAAGTTTAAGGTATGTCTGTGACAGTGAGATGAAATTTTATTTATACGGGCCTTCGTATAAATTGTTCTGTGGAAGAATTCACATACCAGTCCAGTGTAACTAGGATTTGCATATGGTTTACAATAATGTAAAGAGGCTTTTATTTTCTTTACAGGTATTATATCTATAAGAAATAGACAGCAGACTTTCATGAGTTTTATTTGTAGGTCTTATTATGGAGTATTTTTGATGAATGCTCAGAAACTGTGCAAGTTATTATATTCTTCCTGTAATAATTAAATGTACATTTCTTATCTCAAATTATTTCATTTTTTTTTCTTCTGTAAGGTATCCTACCTTATAGGATATAAGTATAGAAATAGTATTTTTTATTACAAACGCTTTTTTAGTCAATATGGAATCAATGGACAAGAATTTCCAGTTTCTAAGCCTAGTTTCCGCCCTTATAAATACATAGATGCCAATATCGAGGACATACTCGTGCTTCGAATTTAAATACATGACCCCATTTAAGTTTGAATGTATTTGTGACAAATGACTAGTTAATAATGGGATGCATTAGACTGTGACAACATAAATTGAATATTCGATTCTTTGTTAGACAACGAGGCAGATGCAACTATTTGAATCGTAAAGCATCAATACACAATGTAGTAACCTACTTGTAATACATCCATACTAAATCTGTAACGATATAATGTTTGGATCTTTAAGATTTCCTGTTTAGATTAGATAAATAGTTGCTAAGATAATTTGATTTTTTTGTCTGCAATGGCGAATAAGGTGACCACGGACATTATGTTTACATATGACCACGTGGTCCTCCGGAATGACAAGACTCATGTCTTGAGATATAAGGCCTCCGTATCCTGTAATTTGACTGCCTTATTTCATACTTCATCCATCGGAAACCAGATAATTTAGAAAAATGTATAATGGTAGGCCATGTAGACGGAAGAAGGGGCAGAGGTAGGGCACTTGCACGATGGACTGGTTCCATTCGATATGTCGTCAAGCGAAATATGCAGTCCGCGGTCCACTTCGCGCAGGTTAGAGATGACTGGAGAGATTTGGTTGGGAAAAAAATTCATGCTAATTACGACCCTCATCCTTGAGGAACACAGAGAAGATGATGCCACACTTCAAATGAAACACAGCATACAAAACAAGTGGGTTGGTAATTTAAATAGGTGACAGAGTAGTACCCATCATTCGGACAACTTTTGACAAAATCTGCAATAATTGTATGTCGACTCTTTTGTATTACTGTTCAAGAATAGCGAAGAATGGTCCTATCAGTCGGGCCGGTAGCAAGTTTGCCTTTCCAATTACATAATAAAAGGCTTAATATTATAGTTACGAAAAGAGAAACTACTATTATTCTATAAAAACAGGGTTTAATCGTCATAATACATTATCACTGCACTGCACAGGTGTGTAGTGTAGTAGTCGATAACGGTTTGTTATGACGACGGTAAGAAATATTTACAAAGAATTCGAAACACCTACGTGATTTCGTGACAAACTTACCATAAGTACTCAGTTTGTTTTAATGATATTTCCATCGAAAATACTTGCTGTATATAAAACTTCAAAAATATGATAATAAAGTATAAAAAAAACTATAAAACAAAGGTCACTGCAATATTAGTAGAAATCAGGCCTCAGTATTATTTTTAACACTTGCTCATTATGCCTACTAATGAAGCTATATAGAATACATAATAATTTAAAAAAATATAAGAAATTATAAACAGATTATATAAATACTAACTGTTACACGCTAATTATTGTACTTTTAATACACCTTTATCCTTAAAAACTACATCAGGTAGAGAGGCACCTACGCGTTTATAATATTAAAATGTATGGTTTGTATGTATATAGGTGATATAAATGGATATACAGATAGTGGTGTAAATGTATTATATATAAGTTAATAAAAAAGTACTAAAGCAATTCAAAATAATATTAACAGCGTACAGCTGCATTCTTTCTGAGGTTTTATTAGACCCAATATGGACATTATGCACCTCTAGCGAAGACATTACGGCCATCTTTATTTCCCAGGCTCAGTTAGTGAACGGCGACATGTCTCTACTCCAAGAATTTAACGGGAAAATGACTGTTCAGAATTGAAAAGTAACAAACCTACCTCGGTTATCGTTAAACCACAACGGCTATAAAAACATTTCATATCGCGAAAAGTTCCAACATACTCGTACGTAAGTTAAGTAATTTGTGTCACGCTCTGCCTCCGTCTACATCTATTTATATACAACTGATAGACAAAAACCTCACCTTTATCTCTCCAGAGAACTCTATCCCAAAACTTACTTGTCGTTTTGTACTTGTAACATATTGCGAGTCCTAATAATTTGCCCATAATTGGTATGTATATAACACACTGACATATAAACAGTTTACTATATATCCATTACAGTTATAAATAATATAGTGAAGTCCAATATTTTTTTACATTAATAATGTCATTGTTGTAAGATAGAAGTTTTAGATATTAGTGGAGATATATTACTACTTATATATTTTTTATCTAAGGTTGAAGATCAAGATAATGTGAATAATATTTCTATTAGATAGATTAAATAATAAGAAGGTAATAATAGCTACAAAATTATATTTCATATCCAGAAGTCGTAGAAAGAAAAATTAAAATGTATAAATGTGAACAAGCACCCAATTTTTATAAAAATTATGTCACTGATTTTTCTACCGCAATTTTTCGTGCCAATTATGACAAAACAATATAAGAAAGAAGTAGTTTTGTCTTTAAACTATAAACATTATCTTCTGCTCTTACCCTTACGGTATTTGCAAATAGACCCAAGTCTAAAAGGTAAAAACCAGATCTGTATTGGGGTTACATTATGTTTTCAATATGTAAAAATAAATCTGTTGTAAAAGTACCGTAACAAGTAGTAAGCAATTCGTACTGCGAACAAAATGGCGCATTCAATGAAAGGAAAAGGAAGCGAAAACAAAACCCGGTAATGTTCGACTAAAACGGATGCAACGACTTTCTTCTTTCACCACTATCAACAATACAATGTCCACACAAATACTAAACCTACGTCTATGTAGCATGCATTTACTACATTTACATTGCATGTAGTAACTAAATGTTAACATAAACATACTCGTCAACGGGTCATGCTTGCGGGGACTGGTCTATTTAGTTTACAGCTGCTGATTAAATTATTTACAAAAATGCAATAGCGTAAGCTGATGATCATTACATTCTCCCAATATTAATTAAACTGTATTTTTATTTATTTATAATTGCACATGCATATACATTAATTAACATACAATAAATCGACAATACACATGGACTCTGTTTAAAGAGTATGGCAATTTCGCAAATGACTCATTCCCAAAATAAATTTTTTTTTCATAATCATGTAAATTTTAAAAGAGTAAGTGCTGAATTTCTTGTCTGTTCCTCTAGGTACGAAACTAAATTCCGAACTAGATTTGTCGTATCATAAGTGTTTGGAATAACCCTATATTAATAAAAATATTTTGATGTGATTTCATAAGGGGTAATTAGAGACACATTTAAACTCATTAATAACACAAGAATAAATGTAGACCAAAGAAACTAAAAGTAGTTATGTACATAGAGAATCTTGATACATATCAATAACAAGTCATCTAATAACTCTGTTATTAATGGGAACTAACGGATCCATTGCTAGCAATGTACAATATGTATATCGAACAGATCGAACTCCGCATGGTCAGTCCTGAAAACCATCACCATTAATATCTGGTGCATCATTACCATAACCTAAATAACCTGATTTCATGGTAATGCTATTATCCTTCACTGGTGCCCCGCCAGCGTATATCGTTGGCGCAGGGGATCCCGCATTCCATCTCATTGATTAAGGAAGAAATGCCTCTGACTACCTTACGTAAAATGGAAATAATATAGCTAAGAATAATATAATACATTATTACATCGTATATTAAACCGAAAACCACAAAATAATTCGAGAAACGCTAGTAGGCTCGCTTCCTGCTACGTCAAATTGAAATATACGCAGCGAAATGTGGGCATATCATGTGTTACGATCGCCATGACGTCGACAATTGACAATGTCTCTAAGTACTCCATCTGGAATAACAGTCGTGACAGTACATTCTGTTATGCTAATAATAACTTTTATAAAGAAGCGTACGATATGCAATTACGACGCTTTGACTGTGACCGCCGAAGCGACCAGTTTTTTTAGTTTACGTCACCCGCCCGAAATATTATACTAGCAGACTTGATGGCCACGATCACAATTACAATATCGTTACACGACCAAATGTCAATACACATAATAGCAAGATCTTTTAATCGAAGTCTTCAACTTGCTTTAGAAATCTTAAGTAAATTATTTACTTATAGTTCTACGATTTTAAGTAGACCAAACCCGCAAAAAATTAATGTAAGTACTTGTTTATAAATGGAGGTTGAGAAAAAGTAAGATTGCGATACATAACTTAATAGAAACCAAAACAATGATCTTTAGATTTTTTATCAGTTTGTCTATGCGTTAGAGCGAGTTAATCACAGTCATGGATTAACGAATTTGGGTACGGTTTTCACTAATGTTAGATAAGCTTTACTTAAAATTTTGTGTTTATTTCATTTAATCAGTTTACAAACAAAAAAGATATATGGATTCGAAATCGTGGAATCAGTTAGTTTTACATAATAATAAATTGTAACTCGAAACTCATAAGATTCTTAAAAAATTCTTTAATTATCCTTGTGATTGATAAAACGGTATATACAACGAGTAAACCACTTCAAGAGCCTCATGTGTACGAAAGCAGCTTAGAAACTCTTGACATAAAAGGGCAATCCTCAAACGAACACTGTAAGGTGTGGTATTCACTTACTTGCTTCTTTAATAAATCTGACCAATGGAGTTTATTGTCACCCAGTTCAACAGATCAGGTAGCATTTATTTATATACTAGCTATTTCTATGCTACTAAGTTTCAGTTTGATCCAAACTAAGTGAGTAAGCCAATTAAATAAGAGGATAGTGTTGGAAACTACAATAAAATTACTAAACAAATATATACTTATATAAAACTTTTTAATATTTATTTCATTTTCAACTAGAGAATTTTGTGCGATTTTTACAGCTTGAGTTGTGTTTTCTGTACATTATTTTTACATCACTATATACATACATATATATGTATATTACTTATAATTAAACAAAAAAATCCAGTGAATTGGTGTTTTAATATTTTATCCATCGAAACAAGCCAGTAAAGAAATAATGTTGTGATCAGAAACGGAGGTATAACATCAATATCATCATAATATCTATGTAATATCTAATGTAAGTACCTAATGAGTGAGAATTTCTGTGGGTTTAATATAGAAAATGAGGAGAGAAAAAACATGAGATTAATACGATATATAACAGAATGCTAAATTGAGTGTGTTAAAAAAAGTACAATAAAATTATAAAATTTAAAAATAATATTCAAATCAAATATAAAAAAAAAATATGTAGGATATTTTAGCTGCTTATGAACGTCAAATATTTTGTATATTTTTTTTCCTACTGTCCAGTTTAATGTACAGATTCAATTAAGAAGAACTGGCAAGAATCTCAACAGTTTTTTTTTATTAAAATGTATCTAGGATTTGGATATAAGATCTACATTACATGGTTAGTATTAATAAGATAGAAAACACTCCACAACACTATGAGTACAATTTCTAATACGAGAGGTTCAATATCTATAATAATTTAGAGTGGTAATGCATGTCCTTGTTGTTACTCAGAATTTGAAGTATAAACGACGATTATCGTTTTCCAGAAAGTGGGAGATAAGTTTTCCTTTACCAGTACAAAACTAGGAACATTAACACGGAGAAGTATCACGAGACTATTAGAATTGTAGAGTTATGTCATAACATTCATATCTTTGTAAAAAAACCCTTATTGATAGCAATAGTTGAGTAAGCGACATCGTATCCGTATGACATTTTGTTAGTAAACGGGTTGGTATAAAAAAAATACTAAATTTAAAGTAAAGCTTTTCTCATACATGAAAACCGCACCCGAATTAAGCCATAAGCCTTAAGCCATTTCTGAGATTAGCTCAAACTAACACAGAGAAACTGACAAAAATACTAACAATCTTTCAATGAGAACTTCATTAACGTAATAGAGTTTATCGTTTTAAGTTCTATTACGTATAAAGTCCCCAATAATAGTGTTTCCAATATGTTTCAAGAACAGACAGCGGTCAGTTACAGTTCATTATATGTATTATTTCATCTATGAGGGAGATATCAATATATTATGTATCAAATTGACATATGTCAAAGAAAACCTTTCGACCCAGACTCATAGTTGCGTGCGACATGCAAACCAATAGATCTACAGAGGTCTAGTCATCTGCTTTTATTGACATTTTACAGACTCACAAATATCTTTACGGACAGCGAATTTGATAAATCTAATATATATATATATTGTCCAATAAATATATGAGCGTAATAGAAAAATATATAGGTATAAACAGTGACGACAGCAAACAGAACCGTTCCTATATATATAGCTATTAGAAATGCAACCTCGAAATATCTTGGATCTTGGATGGAAGGAATACTACTTTATAGATAATGAACGCTAAGGTTGGAGAATAAGCTAAGTGTTTATGATGTTTTTCCATGCATCTAAAGCATAGAGTTTATTAAAAAGGTCATAGTAAGGTTTCATAAGGGTCGGAAACGTGCATGTGATACCCATAATGTTGCCGTCGATAAGCGATGACAACTGCGGCCTTATGCATTTATGCATAAAGTGAAAAATGGTGAAACATCATGTTAAATTCCAGAACATTCTACGACATCAAATAGAAATAAAACAGGAAATAAATAGCTGCTATTTGCAACAAGGTTTTATTTAGCCTTGTTCTTATATTTACCAATTGCCGACACACAATCAGCGCCCCGACGAATCGCAAATGGGATCGTGAACGTCCTTGTCACTTTATCTTAATTTATTCAAATCTGCACTACTTGAACAGTACGCAGACCAGACTGCGTACAGTCCAATTCAAAAACTAGGAATAATATTAACAAACAGTAAAACACTTAATGCATCCTCAATGATTCTTAAAAATAACTCCATTTCTTGCAAGGAATGAGGAGAATGTGAGACCGAAATGTTAAGGAATAAAGGAGTGAGGAGACTTTTACTTTACATCATCCACTTCCAATATTTTATCCCATACATGCACATCACTTTTAGAAAATCTTGATTTCTATTCAGTAGATTTAGTAAATCATTGAAATTATTTTATGATATATACATAATTTTGTCTACATATAACAAAATAATTATATCGTATGGTTTCGGCATTTTGCGTCAATTTATTTATTCAATTATGTAATGTAAATTATGATATAAAAAAATATCATTTTCCTTTTGCTATAATAAATTTTGTTAAGGAAACACTCAAACAACCTTAACCGAATTCATACAAGGATTTTTTATATGACCTCACTCCCAGTAAAATGTATTCAGATAGAGATCGGCCATTCTTCCTTCCCGTGCGATGAAATTGAGAGCGCGTAGTCATTATTTATAATGTTACATTAATGTATATCCCATACGTATATAGAAAACTTGTAATTTCTATACCCAATACTGGTCGACTATTGTCAAAATTCGAACATAGTAAAAAAAAATACAAAAAGTCTTTGAATTAGCAATAAAAATTAAACAAAAGATAGATTATGTATATATGCATGTGTGCCAAAAATACATACTAGGGTGTGTAATGTTTTTTATTGATTTAGTGCATTTTTGTGCATAATTTAAAAAAATATTAGCATTTTGCACTTCTATCTTTTTTCAATCTTCTTCGCGCATTTTTAGTAAAAAGGTGTTGCTTCATGTTACTAATGCATGCACCAAAGCATTGCATGTTTTCTATTATGTTCAATTGGACATTTTTAGCAAATATTGATAAAAATGTAATATAGATTTGGTGCTATAAGTAACACTTACAGTGTTAAACTGTTTTTGAGGTAAGTGTACAGACAAACACAAAAAATCTAACCATCATTATTTAAGTACTGTTACGTTGATAAAGTCCCATATTATTTTTTCTCATAATCTTTCATGAACAAACAGCGAGTTCCATTTTGTTATATGTATAGATTATCATAAATAGGTGTTCCGAGAATTGCATACAACATTTGGCACGTTTCTTGATCTATGACTCTACAGTTTAGTGCCATATTTATATACTCGACGATATGTTCATCATGAAAATATCCACGACATGAGACTGTTACGATCATTCCGAAAATATCTAACAAGATCAACTAATAAATTAAACGTTACTAACATATTGCATCATAAGTTTATATGTAGGCTTGACGTGTAGGAAGTGACTAAGACTGCTGTAACACTGGGAGAGGACTGATTCTGAAATATCGTCTCGTCAACTTAATCAAGGCCAAAATAATAGATAGCATGTTGTTTATTGACACGGATAAATCTATTGCAGGCGTTTATTTTTTTTTTTAATAAACATCATCAGCTCGTCTTAGTAGCTAATAATTTAGAAAATAATAGAACATTCTTTTTTCAAATATTAAATTTAAGCGCTTTTGAATAGTCATACTTCATATTTTTTTCTACCGCTTATTTGGAAAGCGGTCTCATCACAAGAAAAACGAGCAAGACACGCAAGTTGTGTTGCTCTTTTAAATAATTGATGTAACTCTTTATATTTTTATATGTAAATGTGTAAATACAAAATATTTATAAAATTCTTTGTTTATTCTACTTACAATATCAATTTAGCACCCCATATTTGACAGGGGGGGGCGCTAGAATTAAATTTAAACATTTATTGGTTGGGATAAACAAATGGAAAAATTATATACATGATTTCTAAGCACTACTGCAGATTTAATGCGTGTAAATAAACATATGAATACTGTATTTGTATTAAACAAAGTATATAATTGAATTCAAATACAAACTGGGTCATTCGAGCGACATTGATCGAAACGCTCCATGTTTTGCTTGCAACCAAACGTCGCTCCACAAGTCCACAATATCCGCTGATTGATTGAAATCATCGGGTTTTGCACTCAAACACCTACGTTGATGTCATGTTTGAAAGGTGCCTAGTTTTTATTTCATTGGAATATCGAGAATGATGGTAGTGGCTGTGTACTGACCCTGTATACATGAACAGTATCAATATCAAGTCGTGAAGTGACTCCCTTTTTTCGAACTGTTCTAATGTTAACCTTTACAGCTTCACCGAACGATGGAGAGCGAGTACACATGGCACTCCAAACCCGAGGTAGGACATATGGACTGATTGAAAGGTAGAAAAGCAGGTGTTGGCCAACAACTTCTAACCTCGACTCAGGCCGCTCTAATTTCGATCCCCGTTTGAATTGGGCGGAATTGGATTCGAGTGACTCCCGTGAAACCCCTCATGCGCTGCAATTCCGGATGTTTTTTGCCTCTGTATCCTGTAATTTATATATTCTGTACAATAACAGATTATAATTTTCTTGCCTGAACTTATTCAGTACCTACTATAATTTGTTTAAAACATTAACTGATTAAAATGTTGGACAGTATAGAAACATGAAACTCATAGGATTCCTGTTCAATCTGACCGAAATTGGAATGGAGCGTAGGTTTTCTAGCGATTATTAATATCTATTTCTAAAAATATATTATGATTTTACAACTCAAATAAACAAACCCTAATAGTAAAGAAATTAATGTTGTATCAACATGAGTTTATCGCTAACAAAAATAGAGAATTCTAAAATCAGGTGACATTCAAAATAAATAAAAGTCGATTACAAAAGGACTGTCAATATCGTACCTGTAGAATCCATTATCTATCAGAATATGCAAAAATAGTGAGATTAAGAACCTCTATATATAAACTGTGCTGTTTTTAAATGAGATGCTAATATTGTGCTAATCTCAAGCATATGTGATACATATGGATGTATAGCATTACGGATGAGCTACTAACTTTTAGTAAGTAATAGAGTAATAAAATAAATTAAAAAATTGTGCAGAATGCCATTTCCGGGTGACTACGGTCCGTTCCTACCTAATAAAGGGGCAACTTACTGACCCGTCCCACCCACTCGGTTGCTTTTCGTTAATATCCGGCCGAATCTAAACCAATTGTTGTTCATGACTCACTATTGCATTTGAAATATTATATTTAAGCTATATACTCAGCGAAATGTGGGCATGTCAAGTGTTACGTTGATCAAATAAATAAACGACAGCGATAAATAACTATATCTCAGACCACCACATCTGTGTTTTTTTTTATTGGGGAGTTTGGGCTATTTTCAGGTGCGCCAAGAGTTAACAAAGAAAACAAATATCATGCTCCAAAAGATAATAATATTTTAACATGTAAAGAATTAATTCAATCATAATTATTCTATTCTGTTTACTACATAATTTTTCATATAATGATTTATAACTAATAAATATTTCCTTCATAACTGTAGTTACTAATGTTTGTATTGTGATTAAATGTCTCACTATATTCAAGTATATATAGCAAGAATTTTGATAGACCACAGATTGTTACCACTCAGTTTCTGCCCGTTTCGTATATGGGTAAAATAAACAATTTTCACTTTTTAACAAGCAACATCACTTAACAGAGAATTCATAAAGAACAATTGCGAAAAGCAAAGACTATCTTATTAGATGTTTAATTTGTTATATAGATATTTATCCCTATAGAGAAGGAAGATCTGTCTCAAAATTCATGTTTTCAATTAGTATTTTCTAGAAAATATACAAAATTTTTGTTAATACTAGTTTAACATTCCAAGATGACGATCAACCAAATAAATATATAACACACTTAATTTTATTTTAGTCTGTTCTGTAATGATAGAATACAAACGTATTGTACTAAATATATGTACATACCTATTATATGTATTAGTCAGTATATAGATTGATGTAGATACACTAGGCATCTCTTTGAATCTATATCTGTGTTGGAAACTATTTGTCTTTTATATATTTTTATTGTCGTAAAATTTGCTTTAAATATTTTTAGTCAATATATTTTTAATTATAGTTAAAATATTTTTCCAGGTCTAACTTTAGACCATAGACGAATCACGATTTAGAGATAAACTTCATTTTGTAATAAGGAATACATCGGTGAATGGTTTATTACTAGTGCTAAACCAGGATTATCTTATTGTAATAAGGCCGTTTGTGTTCAGATATTCAAATAAGTTTTTTATCAACGATCGCAATGTAAATTGAAGTCAGCGTATGTACGTTTCAAACCAACAGTTTTATAGTAAGTTATGTACAGTTGACTGCATTTGATGCGTGCCTGTGCATATTTGTTTATTTTATTTTAAACAGTTTGTGCCCTTTAAATTCTGAAATGCGTGCAAAGTCACGAACCAGTTAATGCGACACTATTGTAAAAGGGTAATAATTGATAAATGTTTGACCAGGGTTATTAATATACCTCCGTATTAGAGCTGATGTTTATAGACGAAGGAAATGTCAGATTATATTTAGCACTGATATACTATAACAACTAACATCGTGGAAATATAGATCATTTAGGGCCAGCAATACCAATGACAAGCTGCGGTACAATTTTTAAGCCAATAAAAAAATATTAATTTCTATGGAATTTTCCTATTTTCTAGAACTGGGTATATAATTGCACATTTTTCCAGCATTGATTCATCTAATCTTTGTTTGTTACTATTGATCTCCGGTAAATTTAAAACAGATGTTAGGTATACCATTATTTGCGACTATGTTTAAAATTAAAAGATTTTCCAACACTCCCAATAGAAAAGAGGACAACGCATTTTGCGGTACAGATGTCCCTATACTGTATATGTCTATGTATTTTATAATAATATCAATATGTGTATATATAACGATCAAAAGAATAATTTCTAACTGCGTTACACATTCCTTTTCATCGCTCTATCGCGAGATCGCATCGCGATGAAAATAAAATCAATAGTTTCTGATATGGATCAATCGACGCGTCCTAAATTGTTACTGGAATAGTTTGAAGTCTTAAAAATGTGTAGTTATTGAAATAAACAAGAGAATATTTGGAAAAATATATGTGGGTGGATAAGTTAATAGCGAGATTATTTCAATAGCATTTTATAATTTATTTTTAACCCAAGTTCAAAGGAGCTGGAAGCTTTATTTAGAAATCTTGCTTCTTATTTTTAGACGGGCCACTTTTAAATGAATTTATTGCAGACAAACCAGATAACCTTTCTTTAAAGGTTACCTCAATTTTTTTATGACCAGACCTATATTTATAGGGCCACTAACTCCAGATAATAAAACTACAGGAAATGGCTCCTAGTTGGTATTTCCTTTGTTTACTTTTTCTGATTACATATAGAACAATTTAAAAAAATATAAATGCCCGTTGCAAAAAATTAAATTTCGTAGTTTCACAATATTCAAATAACATATTGTAGAGCTGTTTATTATGGATGGTTAAGAAAAATGAGATCAATAATTTAATAATAAATTATAGACACTATTTTAGTGACTGATTTTAAATCTGCTTCTCTAGAATAGTAGGTAACTATCGTCAGACGAAACAAAAATTTTTATTATTTTATTTATGCTATTTTGTATCTGGAATAATGATGGCATTTTTCAAAAGGCACAGTAATGTCAAATACTAATTTCATTTCTCAGACACAGTAGTGTCCGAAATAACTGCGTGAACATACAAGTTACAAATTCGAAGTCGAATAGTAGCAGAATATTGTATGCCCAAATTAAATATATTCGCCTCATATTATGAAAAAGCAAATAATCTCACCATTTACGATATTACTGTAATAACTGGTTGAAGTATGCATGTGTATATTCCATTATATTTACTGTGACATATGTACATACAAAATGTAATACATTTATAGGACGACACCGGTGCCGGCGGTGCGGTCGAAAATCTTTAGCTCACGCAATGGGCGCGGTTTACTAATATTGCAATTACTCGGCAATTAACATGATTAAATTACAAAGACATAAATGAAACAACACGTATCACTAATAAAAAATAAGTAGCTTATTGCTCTTTACTTTTATCGTGTAGAATTATTTTAATACTAGATACTTTTAGGGACTTCGTAGCCAAAATACAAAAACGGAAACATAGATATATAATTACTTATGTAACGGAAAAAGAAAATTGTATGAAAATCCATTGAGTTACTTAGAAGTACACGAAGAAGTAGATGTAGACAGTGGACTTGGTTTATATAAATTAATTATATGATACACTAGACATTGTTTTATTTATTATATGTAATTACAAACAGTAATTTTTGTAACAGTATTATATTGACTACATTATCTTATGAATATTATAAACGTGAAAGTTCGTAAGTATGGATACATAAATAAATGGATGGATGTTTGTTACTCTTTCACGCAAAAGCTACTCTGAACGGATTTTGATGAAACTTTACAGTAATATAGCTTATACATCAGAATAACATACATAATAATAACATAGACTATAAATTTAGCATTAAAATAAATAATAATATAATCCATTGCGTTATTTACATGTATCAGAGGCATAATACGGGCAAGAAAAGTAAATAAGTTAACCATTATGACTAAAGTAGATATGCTATTTAGTTTTTATCATGCTTATGCCAACTATGGTTGCCATAAAATATAATGAGGCTTACGGAAGACTACTACTTTAATTGAAACCGCTATATCTATATCCATCTTACGATCGCTTTTAATCTCTTCAAATTCTTTTGTAAGTAGATAAGTTATTATTTCTCTTATGAGTCATACATAAAATATCAATAAATTATATGATTCAATCACTGAACTGAAACAACTGGCATCTAAAAATATAAAATTTGGTCAGTTCTATTTTTAAAAGATTTTCTTTAAACTCTTTTTATTTCTGGGTCATATAGTAAGGGACTGTTGAACTAGTTTACGTCAATAGTAGGTATTTATGTTTTTTTTTTTTGCGAACGAATATTATTCAGTTTCTATGACTAAGTCTTCGTAGGTAATGCTACACCTAATCAGGTTAAATTACAGAATATCTAATACACCACACTGTTGGAAGTTCGCTCATCGTTATGAAGGTCTAAGTGCGTGAGATTACGCTCTGTAAATGATCTAGTTTAGATAATAGCTACCAGTAAGTTCCTGCTGCGAACTACATAGTTTTATTGTATTGTACTTTACTTTGGCCGACTTCGAAAGGGTTCCCAATTGTAGTGTGTTTTTCTACTAGATATATTGAACTGCGAACAGAAATAAATCATTCTACATACATTATACACACAAACTGACCCATTTTTCATAAAAGAGTATTAGGCAACATATGTTTTTATGAATGTTCGGCACTGATATGTCTCGATCATTCATTCGAAGCAGCTAGAGCATTGTCTGAAAATAAATTATTTTAAAGTACAAAAACAGGCTACCTGTTAAAATAGATCTACTGAAAATTACCAGTTGTTCGAGTTATGTAGCCCACTTTAGTTTCCTATTCTATTAGACTTCTTATGTAACGTGGAACCCATGTCCAACAAAGGTCATTATATTAGTTAATTTGTCATTTCTGCATTATCTTAATAATTTATAGTATAAACACACTTTTGTTTCATAAAGAAAAAAATGTATTTATTCCATAAAAGCCTACTTCAATTAAACGAGTATTAAATCCAATGATCTCACTAATTAAAAAATGTTAAGAGACCAAACAACAACACACATTTATATAGCAACAAAAAATACAGTAAATTTTTCACTCTTTTTCAAGACAGTTTAACAATGAAAAAATTCACTTCACCTCGGCACATGGCGCCGGTCATTGAACCCGCGATAGTAGCTTGTGACTAAAGCATGCAATATGGGCAACGTGTGCAATATGTGAGATAAACATATTTTTTTATATTAGGAATTAAAAAATATTTCGTATATTATTTAAACAAAACTTTAATCTGCACTAATTGCTGTAAAAATGTATATGCACTGAGCAAACTCTTTTGTTTATAGTTTTATTATAATTATTTGATTTGCCGCTAAACTATTACATAATTAGTCTTAGACATTATAATCTGAATGTGCGGTTCGAAAATAATAATAGCTATGTCTAATATAAGGAGATAAACTAATTTAATATGTTCGACCATTCTGACGAGTGTTCGACAAATTATACATAAAAAAACTTGCAATTATTTTTACTTTTTTATGTACATGTACCTACGTAATATACTATTAAATAGAGAATATCTATAAGAAGACAGTCAAAAGACGTCACAATAATGTACTAAAAACATAATTGTTAAGTACTTTTTTCATTTTATATCTACGGTTTGTTTATCCACTTGTTTCATCGGGAAGTGGCGGTGCATGGCGTCATCAGATGGTCAGCCAAGTGGAAAGGAAACAATGCCCCACGGCTTTCGAGGCCCCATAATACGCATTCTTCAGTCGGAACTGTTGTTGCCCTTTTTAACACGATTTTATAGCTTAACCAATGACGCATTATAATTAATATGCTCTGACAATGAGTGTTCAGACACCCTTCCAACGTTTCTATTATCTATCTATAATATCTTCTATTTTTTATTATTGCATATGTTACGTGGGGTATGGGATTGTTAGTAATAGAGGCTATTGACCCCATTACTAGTAATGTACCCTACCAGGTCGACACATTCGCGGTTGCCCTCGAAACTATTATTGTTAATTCCTAATGAATTCCTCAAATGATCTAATTCTTTTTTCTTCATCATTGCATAATTCCATCATTTAATACCTGTATGCGTATACTGTTGTGTTAGCGCTGGCAAAATCGTCATTCGTTTATGTGGTCCTAGGTGTTTTCTACGTATATGTATGTATGTATTTACAAAAAAATAAATATCTAAGTATTTATATGAGTTATCTATTACCATAAAACAAGCCTTACTTGCCGTAGGATTAGATGACGCTGTGTTAATTGTCCAGGGTTATTTATTATAATAATTCTATAATATAATTATTGTATAAAATAAAATAATTATATATTTATTATACTATTATTATTATTACTATATTACGCATCTAAATATAAGCAGTATCATATTACTGTCTCGGGAACTTGATAAAGCCGCCATTATCTCCCTGGAGAATGCAGCTAAGCACCGGTAGTGTCTCACGTAACGTCTTCCGGTTTATAAGTATCTCTTTCATAATTTCTTGATATCAAACTCATTGTTTTAATTACACTTGCAGCAATTATAGCACATCAACTTTTATGTATACATGTTTATAAGTGACCTTAAAGTCATGTATAGAATTATACGGTAAAAGATGTATTAGGGAATATTAAAATAAAGGATTGATGAAAATCAGTTTCGAAATTGCGAACAAATTACCCATATTATAAAGTGGATCAAAAGAGAGCAGATTTTGTTGAGGAATATAAAATCCAGAACTTTGTAAAATACATTATTCCAGAGTAACCTATGTTATAATATTAATATATGTATATTTTAACATAATAAAGTGAAAAAAAATCTCAAATCGATGCAGTGATTCGGGAGTTTATGATCGAAAATCATGATGTTTGTGGGTTAAGTCAGACTGCACCCTAACGTGTGTGAATCAAAGAGCGAACATTATAAAGTTATCAGATTGTCGAGGAGCTTTATTAAGAAACATTCGCACATTAAATAAGCACAGTTAATTTCAACTATTATACAATGCGATAACAACAAAACAAATAGTGTATTCATAGTGATACTAAATTTCAAATAATGAAAACTTTGTCTATGATAAACAAAGAACTCATAGAGATATATCACCGTTCATAGTGCTTCTTATAACAAAGTACTATCGTTTGTAGGTCAGTAGACAACGAACTATTTTTTTTCCTGTAAATATAAACAAAACGGTCGTAAAAGAAACGAAATTAGCCAGCCGCCATTAGAGCGAGCCCAAGCCATGGTCGGCACGGCATTTGGATGCAATGAAAGTCCATAGACAAAATGATTAATTTCCGGAAAATTTTACGAGGTACGAAATGTTTCCAGCCTCAAACATATGGAATTTGCCAAAATTTTACATAGTTTATTTATAGATAATAAATTAATGACCTTATTGAAACAGATTAGTAAATAGTTATTTCTACCACAAAGCATTTTAAAGTTAGTAAGTATGTATACTAAAGATATCAACCACAGATGTCCAATGATATGGTCTGGTATGAACCAATGATATGGTCAAGGTCAAGTATGCTTTTTTTTAGTTTTTTGTCTATTTAGGGAATGAAAGGACCGAAATTTCGAACTAGTGCGTGTATACATTTCTCTAGTTTTGTTGTGGTTGGTCACGAATTCACGAAAGCCATTCCGGACACGCTAGGTTTTTGTTATTATCATTATAAATGTGTATATTTATCGCCACACAACACGATGACGCAGTTATAAAAAAAAACTATTGAAACAAGTTTATAAGTGGTCTAAACACAGCCGAATGAATATACATAATATACATATATTTCTCCTGAATATTGTGATAAAAACGTGTGAATTACTAATATTTGCAATTACAGCGTAACTTTCTCAAAATAAAACCCACCTGCTACACTCGTGCCCCTATTAAAGAGCAATCGATTGTATTTTGGTTACACAGAATCCTGTACGATATTCAACTTTATTACGCAAGCATTAAGAAAAATAAACACCACACGGATATCACTAGTATGCAGTGTTGCCAACAAAGTTTGAATAAAACTGCTAAAATAATCACAAAAAGTAATTTTATTTTCCATAAAAAATGCTTATAGTTTAAATAAAAATAATACTAGATTTTTTTTATTATGTATAGACCAACGGAATTAATATTCTAAAATATATAATAAAGGTATAATAATAATAAAGGTTAAGTAGTTAAAATAAGTATAAGTTATATATTTCTTTTTCAATGGCAGTTATAATTATTGCAACAAAGTTTGCTCACCAAACAGTATGTTAAATTTACCGATACTAGTGGGAAATCCATTAAGCTGGTAACACCGCGAGCGTGTTTCTGTATTGTATACAATCAATACTAAGAATCGCATTGAATAATTCACTTTCAACGTTCTCCAGAATTATAACACCACAGACTTTGTACTGAAAGCTTAAATAAAGCGTTCCGCGATATATCACTAGCTCTGCTCCGCGACTTCATCCGCTGTTTAATTTAATAAATTTGTGAGGGGAGAAGGAAATTATTAATAAAGGGGCTAGATCCTAACCACAATGTCCTAACCACATTGGCCACTTAGGGCTAGATCCAACCACAATTTACGACAGGCCGACCTCCACGTGGTTTCCACTGGTAACCACGCGACTTCGTACTTGTGGTATTCGGAATAAGAATGGTTCAAAACGTTTTTGTTTACAAGTGGATTGGAATAAGACAAACACAAAATTTTTAGAGAGCTTACCACAATGCCTTTTTGGAAAACCGTATTCAAATCGATTAAGCCATTTCTGAGATATAAACAAGATGATACATCTACTTATCTGTATGTATAAGTAATATAACAATCATTGTTTTGTATTCTATTACGTTGATGAAATCCCACAATAATAATTTTGGCTCATATATCTTTCACGTATTAACTAAGTAATAATTATATACAAAACAGTTATTACTAATTTTAATATATATTGTTGATAGCTTTAATTGTTGATTATAAAATGAAATCATTAATCACAACGACAAGTAGACTTATATTTACGCTTCTTCTTGCATAATTTAATTCAATACTGAATAAACGTCTGGCATTTAGAAATGCCTCTTTTATAATCCAGATGGATAGTTTTACTTTCATTATAAAAATAGGTATCTACTATAAATAAAGCTCTCTTGAACTAACAATAGCCAAATGTCAGAACTACTTTCTCTCGAGTGTTTAGCAGTGAATACTACGCAACAAATGGCCTAAAAAAGATAAAACAAAGCTTTGTCGAATTGGCGCCACTGTTATAATACACGAGAGTTTGATTGAGCAAGTAATAATCATAACACTTTCACTTGTGTAAATATACACATTTCTAATACACTAGACAATGTCCGCGGCTTTACCTGCACCAACCATCACTCAGTTTGACCACAAACATTAACCAACAAAAAACCTAATAGTGGATGCAACTTGAACTCATCCGTGAGTAAATTAGTATAGAAGCATCAAGGCAGTGTGCTTATTACAATAACATAAACTTTCCTGTGTCTAAATAATATTCTACACGTGAAACAATGCATGCACGATACCTTTATCATCTATATAAAAAACCAAATCAGAGATAGACAGCAAAAAGTCGACTGCGTGGCTATCTCAGTCTCACCTATTTCAACCGCCAAACATTTTGTAAGCTGCATTTCGATTGTAGAGTGCGATTGAGTAGTGAAATTACAGAATGATAAACATAAATAAAATCATCTGGAACGGCATCGCATGAGTGATATTATGGGTGTCACATAATAACGTGATGTTCATATACATAAAGGCGACGGTTACCGCGTACCATCAATAGTATGTTGTTAGGTATTCCAGTTTAATAAAACAATATACAATTGTACAACTTAAAACTATGTGCCCAAAGATGTCGTGAGTGTAACAAATGTAAGATATACGACATGACACGGTTCACAAAACAAATTGAATACATTCATCTCTGATTCTGTCCTATTATTTGTTGTGCTCTCGCTCTCGTTAGGGCTTCAATGGACCAATTGGTATGCGTAACCACTCTCCAATAAAAGAAATACATTGTCAATGCTTAGACGTGCAAGACATGTGACAATGTGCACTTTATGTAACAAGCGACTGTCAAGACAATTTGTACTTGTTATTTATTTACTAGCCTTCCTTGGTAATACTTACGTGAATTTAGGTTAAAAGTGTAAATTTATGACACAGTACATCTGTAAATATATATGATGACATCTAATATGGTTGAGTGCAATGATGGCTAGCTCATCCGTTATACTAGTGAACGGGTGCTGCTTGTGCGGACTGGGGTCTGTCCGGATTACGACCACTGACTAGACTATTTTTTGACAAAATTGCGATACTATATTATATTTTACATTTGGGAGAATAGCAAGACCAGCATCTTGCTATTCTCCCAAATGTGAATTTAAAAATGAATCTTTATTATTATAATCATGTACCTTATTTGACAAGAATACGAGCTGAGTTTCTTGTCAGTTCTTCTTAACTTGAAAGTACTCCGAACTGACAATACATTTAACATATCATAAGAGTCTGTAATAGTCCTACATGAATAAAGATATTTTGATTGGATTTAATTTGATGCTTTTCATTGAACTTAATTCAGTAATTTATTTCTAAACAAAGTCCAAGTAAAGTATTTCACGCGGGTCCTCGTTTTCAAGTAGTTCCCATGCTAATATGCTAAATTCTATATTTTTAAACTGACTTTCTTCATGGTTTTTTATTACTTAATCATTTTACAAATCAAAACTTATTAATACTTTTATATATTGTCTTATTATAACAAATAGTCAAAACCCAAAGGCATGGATTACATCATTTGATAAAATCCATGGAAACCATCAAAATTCTTTTGTGTGGGTGTTAGTTAAAAGATTAACTATGTCTTAAATCTGTCATGTCATAACGTACCTGTATTTGTTACTATAAAAATGTTAGTACTGTACTTATTTCTGTTGGCAATGTGTTTGGGAAATAACTTTTGGAAAAAATCCTATCCAAAAGTCCGACGAGCAACGAGATAAAATAAAAATTTATTACCGTGGAATGGTTGGGTTTTTAATTGCGTGTGCGCTGGAGCATAAGGTAAGTCTTTAGATGTAATAAGAATTATTTTTGTACTGTAATATGAGTAACAATGTACAATTGAAGATAAAGTGTGCATTTAAAGGAAGTTTCCTTCGGTTTGGTTGTCTTTAATATGGTATAGCCCACAGATTCTTTACTTTTCCACGTCTTTAGATATTTGCCCAATATAAACAAAAAAGAATTTATATAAGTAAAGAAACGAATAGAATAATGGTTTTGCTTTCCATAGAAAGAAACAGACCTCATTTTTTATAGAAGTATGACTGTCGTTTCTCAATATCGATCCATATTTACGTGGTCGTAATGGTGTCGTAACCGAAATAAACGCGCCGTTAAAAATCCCGAATGCACACGCTACTCTACGAAATGAAGGAACAGCAGCCCAAGAAAACAGTATGTTGGAATCAAATTAATGGAATCTACACAATGTTTTATATAGACACAGGATATCGTGGAGCACATTGTTAGTAATTAAAACTGCTGGCCTTAAAATTAGTAATGTACATTACTAACTTTAGGATTAGTAAGTAATTCGAACTCCACGCGCCTACCTTCCCACCCTTGGGAAGCATCATGGTTAATTACCGATGTTTTCGCCACTAAAGGGCTAATAGGTAAATTCATGCTCATTCTAACGTCCTTCACTGTTCCATAGTCATCCATTAAAAAAAAATATGTATATAATGCTTAAAACCATAACATTCCAGGAAGGGGTTAAATCAATTTTCGATGAGTGACTGTGACACGACGTAGAGCGTTATATTAATGAACTCTGCCGCCTCTACGAGGGCTCCGTGAATTGTAGTGGAATAATCGAATTTGCCCGCCCTTTTCCAAGGATACGATTTGGGGTCCTTGGGTATGTAATATTTCCATGTTTCTAAACAACCTTTATATATTTTTAACGAAAATGTGTAAAACACTAATTTCCAATTTCAAATAACTATGATATAGAAAATAGGTAACAGACATAGAATAGTATACATATGTATATGTTAAACATATATAATTTCCTATGCAATAGCCAAAATACATTTTTAGCTTCTTTTATATCTAATGCGCTGCTACGCAGATAGGCGGTGAGTGGATTCACGGTAGATGGGCAAATTACGATCGAGGAAAAGTTCTATGCACAAGGCTCAATAATTTTATTTATTCATAATGAAATATTGGTTTTTCGATAGTCGTTTGTGTGTTATTTGAATTATACGATACTAATATTGATTATTTTTATGAAATCCTACTTATATCCTTATTGTATATCATATGCTCACTACGTTTACTTCCATAGTACGTATTACAGGATAGTTCACAGCAAACAGCTTGAACGAAACAAGCAGAGCCAAAAAAAATTCAAAATGTTTATCTGTAATCTATTTATACATTTATGTAAATAACGAGAGTAGCTATGATTTTAATACCAGGTTAGTTGAACGACGCCTTAGACACGCTAATATTCCTATCGTATACCTACAAAGTACAATATATTTCAGTAACTACACTAAATTGAAACAAAGTACGACATAACATTTATTTTTTAAGAAGTTACTTATTCTAAGGTTATGCACATACATACGGCCCGACATCACAAATCACCTAATATTTCATTCTCCCCGTTCAA
The DNA here is from genome assembly GCF_030625045.1 of Achroia grisella. NCBI lineage: Eukaryota > Metazoa > Arthropoda > Insecta > Lepidoptera > Pyralidae > Achroia > Achroia grisella. The sequence continues at coordinate 1,717,137 of NW_026712590.1, forward strand.
AATATATTATACCTATATAAAAACCAAATTCAATAGAACTTCCCTTCTACACCAAAATATATGTTATAAAAGAATTTTCATAAGACATACACAGCTCTTTATTTCCCGGACAAGCGGCAGCGGACCCCAGATCCCTATGCTGACGTCATGTTCTCCAGAGCCCTTCCAAGGTCACGCATACGGTTGTCAAGGTTCTCGATACTCTTATAGCCTTTTAAGTAAACATATTCGCGTTTACGACCTTCTGGAAATATGCAGGAATGAATAAGTTTTATTATTAAACTCATGGAACATTCGAAAATATACTTACACTATTCTCAGAATTTAGTTGTGTTGTAGGCTTATTTGAATTGAAGCAATATCGTCTTTTCCTCTGTCGCCGTTAACCTGTATTCTTTCCCGCGCAATTCCTTTGAATGATAGATTTTGTTTACGATATGGGATCTGGTGTAAATGGTAACATTTTGAGATAATAAAATATTATATTAATACATTATGTGCAAACGACCTCACATATGTATATGTATAGTCTGTATTTGCTTAAGTTATTGTATAATTTGGGTAGTTAATATTCTACATAGATTTTGTACGCAAATAATAATTTAGTTTCAAAATAATTACAGCTATTACAAACTGAAATCTTATAAAGAGATGTACAATTGTACCCATACAATCAAATTTTATTAGTGAGATTGATGAAAAATATACACAAATCCATACTTTCAGAAGAAATATGTTTCTTTTTTCCAACACTCTATAAAGAACATTTTATGACTATTTATATTGTTTCTGCACAATCTATTTTAGTAATTTATAACTGATAGACATACTTAGAACATATACAAAAATCCAGGTGTATACACTGGAATCGATTTACAAGACTCTTACTCTTCTCTACCTCTTTTCTGTACCTACTAGTAACTAGTATGCAATTTGTTTGTTTACATTTCAATGTTATTACCGAAACTTCCAAATTGTGCTGTAAATTGTTGTCGACAATCCATTATTACTTAGAAACTCCATTATGGATAGAAATAACGATTTTTCCATTGAATAAACCGCAAGGTGGGCCAACCACGCCCAATACTGTCCACATACCTGCAACGACCTTGCCGGAAGAACTTCTAACTATATGGTAGTCCAATAGTTCGCGACTGGGATCGCTCAATTTAGCTCTTATTCCTTCGTTCTCGACTCGAATCAGATACTGACTAGTCAACCTCTACGTCTACAAATATTTTTTCCTGCAAAAATGTGTACTTGTTTTTTTAGGACTTGTTACGTTTTATCGAGCAAACTAAAGAGCAAAAGATCGGCGAAATGGTTAATTTAGTTTGACTTTGTGAGCAATTTTCTGAACCAAATCGTTCTAAATGGCAATATCAATGAACGCTCGTAATACATGGTGTATCATATTACGATCTGTATCATAACACTGAGATGGTGGCCATTGCAATTTCTAATCTATAGTTTTATGAATAAAATATATTTTTATTTATACGTTCGTCGATGTTTATAATGAAATTGGAATGAAAAACAATTAACGACTACTAATAGACACTTATTAATTAATTACTTAGTTTAATATACTTTTGTACTTCATACTTTCATAGAATTGTATCCAAAATTAATTAAAAATGTTTCCGTCTATACAGTTATGATTATGAGCGTAGAGGCTAGGTATTATAAATTTCTTAAATAAAATTAATTTGTAGAATATTACATTATAATCTAAATCTAGATGAAAAGAGAATGAATAAATAAAATAACGCAGGAATATAACTATATTGTTCAGCTGTGGGGCATACAATTATAAACTGCACAACATTAAATTGGGGCAAAGCAACGGCCGGCCGGGTACAAAAAATGCATAGCAGATGTTCCATTGTGAACCGATTACTTGCATAACGCGGCAACACCCAATCAACAATATTCCCGCGCAAAACGAGTCACATAAATTCTACTATGCCTTGTTTACCTAATTTCAACAGGACGTCAGAACTCTAAAAAATATATTTTTTTTAATATCGTGTGCCAAGTTCACAGGAGTGAATTCCTATTCACTATACCTTGAATACTTTTAAATCAAAAATCATTTATTCATGTAGGACATTTCACCGGCTTATCGTCATCGTCAAATTATTTAGTTTTTTTTTTCAGAAAAGATTTGAAATTTCGAACGTTGCAAACACATAGACAGTTATTTCCTGTGACTTCGTCTGTTTTTTGTCTTAATTTTTTCTTCCGTCCTCGTTTCACAATCTAACTTGACGTCAAACTCATAACATACATTTAAGGTAACAACCAAATATTATTCAGAATTTCGCACGAATCCAGCTATGATCTTATGTGGATCGCTACACAGATTTCGTAAATTTCGTACGGACCGGAATCGAAACTACAACCACAACCGAACCCAGTGAAGGCATGTTTATTTTGGACCTGATCTTATGGTTCTGAACGTAAAAAATGTACATGACTTTTCGGAAGCCCGGTTTGACATTCCATAACAGAAATCCGTATGCGTATGACCAACTAGTATACAACTGTTTATTCAGTTTTGTTACGGTGATATACAATGATGAATTAATACTTATCACATTCAAAACACTAATAAGATAACACATTATCATCAAAACAATAAGTATGATAAGATAGATTGTTTACTGTCTGGGACAAAATCTCTGAATTTTTGTTTTTGGTTACTTTTTTTATTATCCCGTGCATGCATAATCACAACAAAATGACAGAGATGTACGTAAAATGAAGGGCAAATGCCCCAAAACATTGCTAGATAGCAATGTTTTTGTTGGCTCGTGATAATACCTACTTTGAGGGTCTAGACTATGATAAATTTATATAATTATAAAATAACTTCTGACTGATGCAATACATAAAAAAATATATATAAGAGTAAATAAGTAAGTTCTAAGTTCTACCAGCAATATTATAATCTCGGATAATCGACACAAGTAATAAATGAATACTTAGTTAAGTACAAATGTCCTAATGAAGGGGAACTACCGCTTATATGGAGTTATGTATCTTAATTATTATGTATCAATAGACCTAAAGTAGTTAATTTCATAATAAAGTATTTACTAATATTTGCAATTGACACGTTTTAATGAACATTTGACAGAATGAAGCGGACTGTTTGACAATCGGGTAAAACGCAATCACGCGTAACACAAATTGGCTTCGAATTTCTGATGGGGGCATCCACACAGAACAGAGATGTCTGTTTTGTTACTAACCATTATATAACGTAGCGTAGTTAACAATTACGCATCAATATAAACAGAAATAGATAATACAAACAAAAATCATTTCTATAACAATTGAATTACTCACATTAATAATAAGACTAAAAAGATACTTGATAAACTATTTTATGATATAGAAAACACATGTATAAAACATAAAACCTTCAGTCATAATTCTACTTGAATACCATGAAGGTCTATTATGAATGCTGGCAGGCATAGTCAATGATGTCATAAGAGGTATAAAATGTATTCATCTGTTGTATGACTCTATTATAGATTTAGTTAGGATAGGCCACCATTACAATGTACATTATGACTAGTAAACAGTAAACATGTCAGTTGTGAAATAGCTAGTTTTATATTCGAATCCAGTACCAAATATTTTCTTATTAAAGGCTATGACCATAGAAATAAATTTCATTTTGTCTTGATAGTGTGTATGAAATACTTATTTATTTATATTCATTAATATGTTACATTATTAATTTAAAAGTAACTACTTTGTTATTGACACTGAGCAAAGTAATCACTTTGTTTTTAGTTGTTACAAAAATAAATGCCAAAAAAATAAAAAAAATGCTGTTATTAACAATGGGGAATAAATGTAATTAATATTGTAAACTTGAAATTCTTTAACCTAAGACATTCAAAGTCCATAGATTTTTTTTTTCTGTAGATAGTAATAGGTGATTACTGTCAAGTGACGGCATTAGATTCCAAACCTACATGTAGAGCATAATATAATTGGGTCAGTAGAGTAGGTCAATTTAATTGGCATCATTAATGATGATTAACACCCCTGGAGTAATAGAGTCATTGTGAATAATTGTGATTTCAATCCGAGTACTATATCATAACAAGTATGAAACATTTTTTATACATTTAAATATTTCTGGCATATTCATTTACATAGAAATAATACTATAGCATAAAGAAAGAAAAGTAAACGGGAAATTTTATTTTGTAAAGTAATAAATTCTTACATCTATTTAATCACCAGTTGATTTAATATTATTTGAAAACAAAACAAAAATATTTTTAGGGCAAGGTACTGTAGTTAACAGTGAAAAATTTAATTGAATAACTAGTATCGTAGAATAGGCCACATTACAAAATAGTGCAGACTTAATTTTACATAATTGTGTAGTCACAAATTTACACAAATTGTTATTTGCAAAGAGAAGTCTTAAATTTGTGGTGACCAAAATAAGTACCTATCAACAGATAGGTCGATAATACAATATACACTAACAGCAAATGTGACTTATAGATAGGGATATTATGTATCTGTTATGTAAATACTGTATGTACTGACATACTGTGATAATAACATACCTATATGCATAGTATACCATAAAAGACCTACCACTACCTAATTGATTTAGTCACAAATTTATTAACGAAACCTAATGTTTTATCCTTATAATGGGAGAGGTAACGAGAAATTATGTAGAGAGCTGTTGTGTCATCACGAAAAAAATCTGCAGTGCTGAAGCTCTAATACCGCATACTCCCAAAATAGGTCATAATATCGAAATATCCCAGTGCAGATTCAGAATATAGCTGCGCGATAGACCGCTCGCACTTCTGCAGTGAAACATAACAAGCTGTCTCTACAATCAGTTATACAGTATAATTTATTTCTTTCGACGATAATTAGTTACTTACGAAAAAAAAATTGTAACATAAACAATTTACTGACAGCAGTATTTTTTTGTGTAGGTACATATTTTAGGTAAAGAAAATTAAAGATAAAAAATGAATAAATCCTTACCTGTTTACTTTTGTTGTCGATTCCGTTCGCCTTGCCTTCTGGCACATTGCCATTGTTTTCCTCACTTTTTTCACTTTTTACACCCTCCAACGCCATTTCAAATGGGTATTTTATTCACTGTCATGCGAAAATCGTATTAGTATTTGTTAAATCACTGAAAATAAAATATTTCCTCACAAATTCAATACGAAGAAACACTCCCATAGACAAGGCAGGGCCGTCAACAAAAGTTGTCGTAATGCGTCGATACAGTCAACGCCTTGAGCGCGAATGAAAAATAAAACATTTGTTTGGCTGCCATCTCCACAAGAGGGAGCGAGCGAGCGAGTAGAGGGAACAAAATGAATATTGCCAGATCCAGATAATAATATTTAATTCATTTAAAAAAGAAGAATACAGTCAATGAATACTTTGTAATGCAGGAAATTATGCCATATAGGCTTCTATTGTCGAACAGAATTATTTTAAACTGTTACAACATTAGACAGATTAGTAAGTCTCTATACCAACATACTTTTTGTCTTAATTTAAATAAAGTACCTAGCATAAGATGTGGAAGTAAATCTTATTCAGGGTTTTAATTATTACACCATGATTTATCAGATCTATATTGTAAATAATCTTTGCTAGTGATGTATCATGTACTTTACACATTAAAAAAATATACGAATACATTGAAAAAAAAACATTCTATTCTAAATCAAATGCAAGTAGATTTCAAACATGATGAAACATAATATTCTCTATATACGTTTAACAAAATTATACATACATTGAAAAATGACTGTATCAAAGTTATTTAAATAAATATCTGTTATTTTTAAATATCTATTGTCTTTCGACAGGAAAAAAAATATATTTTTTATATTATTTTATTTTACACTACTAAAACTTGAATTTATTGTATAGAACCTTTTTTAAACGTTAGATACATTTCAAATAGTTGATAGGATTCATAATTACTACCAAATTCAGAGCGTTGGTATTTTTAAAGACCTAATTTACTTTTAGTCTTTTGTCTACTGCATGACAATCTAGATGGCACTTCATAGAAGTTTAATAGTTACAAATGTTTACAATAGATGGTATGATAACTATTTTAAACTAAGTAAATTATTATGTAATTTGTAATAAGTAGTAAGTATAAATATATGATGTAACTGTATTTATAAATAAATATGTATGTATATACATTCTATAGAATCTTAAAAACATTAATGCTGAACAACATTAATTTAAAAGAAAAACATTCACTTCTGGTTCATTCATCTTATAATAAGTTTATGTCCCTAATGAGTGGTAGAAAAAAAATTATCTTTAAAAGTGCTTATATTAAAATTATTTAAATAAAAATTAAGTCAATATCTGTTGTAACTATAATACTTAAAAAAAATAGCAAAAAAAGTTCTCCCCGGCGGGGAATCGAACCCCGGTCTCCCGCGTGACAGGCGGGGATACTTACCACTATACTACCGAGGATATATTACAAGTACTGAAAAAGTGTATCATATTATTTATTGATTATAAAATTAACTTTTTAAAAAAAATATTTAAAAACTAAAATTATTTCAATTAAGTAGGTTAAAGGTAAACTAGGTATTCATGTATTGAAAGAACGTTATTGAATCAGTATATCATACAGTGAATCTACACCAATAATAGCTATTAAAACCAATGATAACCAAAATTATGATATATTCTATTATATGCTGCTGCTAAACCAAATTTTTTTTTAACACTTATCGAGTCAGGTAAAAATTAATTTGCTACCAAATAAGGTGTATTTTTCAACCGACTTTGTAAAATAATAAGGTTCTCTAATCGACTATGTTTGTTGCAATAAAATGCGATTGATGTTTTAATAGCATTTATTAGTTTATACTTTACGTGGAGTCCTATAATGTTGTAATATAAAGATCAAGAACTGACGAGAAGGTTTTGGGAGTTGCAGTGAGTTTTTGTGCCCTAAACACGGTATTATAGGAATTATGTTACACTAAACATAAAAAAGCGTTGGTATGGTATAAGCTACATAAATAATAATGATCTTCAGACTATTGACACACTGGGCCCATGCCGGACAGATAACGCGTTTTATCAGGCGAGTACTAATATTTGTACAGCTGGGGAAAAAAACTAATCGTTGTATGATATGTTATATGACGAGTTCTATGATATGTTATATGACTCGGTGGTCTAGCGGTATAGCACACCGCTTTACTTCCGATGGTCGCAGGAACGATTCCTCGCACGGTGCAAACATTTGTATTCTTGGTTATTTGTATCAGTCTGGGTGTTTTCTATGTGTATTATGTATGTATTTACAAAAAAATCTAAGTATATCAGTTGTCTAGTACCCATAACACAAGCGCTGCTTAGCTTGGGACTAGTTGGCGCTGTGTTAATTGTCCAGGGTCATAATTATTTTTTTATGATATGAACATAAGCATAAAGTTATAATAAGAAGTTTAAAACATACCTGCAATTGTTTCTCGCCATATTATTTATCACATACACATAAAAAAACTATTAATGACAATTTGCTAAATTGTTTCCATTTTAAACTGTCCTTTTCTTCTGGTTGCAAACGCTGTGAATATTCGTATTTATGGGAATTGCTACATCCTTCCATATTGAATTGTTCGTATTTTATTACTTTTTTCTGATTAATATGAGTTATGACTTCTGTTTATGTCGTAAACCAACATACGACAACCACCTTTCTAAACTATCTAATGTTAATATTATGAAAAATAGGTAAAAAAAGAAACACTAAATTAGATGAAACTCTGTTTTCTTATTATATTTAGGCGTTTATTTTACGAGTTTTCAAAAGTAATTGTCATAGCAAAACAGATATCAAAATCTAAAACAACCAAAACCGAAATGACACGCAATTAGTAGAACACTCTAACCTTTACTGCATCAATATTCCCTACTGAAAACAAACATACACATATTTTCCTTATATTAATTATATCGTCCAAATTAAATAGGTTTTTTTCCCTATCAGTACTCACTGTAGGTGAACTATGGACTGTATAAGTCCAGTAACGCATTTACAGTTCAATTGATAAACACGTTTCCAACTACATATATAGTTTATAATAATAAACAAATTAATGCATACTGCATACTATAGGGCCAGTACAAATACCTTGATAGTGAGAACAAAGAAATAGTGTTATTTATAGTGATTTTATTTAATGTTTATATACATCATTGTTGTGTTCACTTTCGTTAAATTTACTAAAATCAAATATTTATAATAATTATTACGTTACGTTAATTTAATATTTATTAAGTTCATCAACATCTATAATAGTAATTGCAAAATATAAAAATGTTAAAAGGTAAGTTAATAATAAAATAATAATAAAATTTTATAAAACACATGGTTGAATGAACAGATAGATACTAAATAAACCCGCTTTTACATTTTTATATAATTATTGTATTTTCGGTGATGTTTGTGAGATTTATTTGCAAAACTATATTATTTACAAAAAATACTGCTCAAAAAGACTTTATTTAAACCTTTATATAAAAATTGTCCGTAAAAAAAGAAAAGTTGAATAAATATTATTATTCAACTATTCTTTTTTTTATATAGGTACATTAATATTCACAGCTTCATTTCTTTAATTTGATTTTATTCATTTAATATTTTTATTTTGATTATGAAATAGTAAATAAATCAGCAGTGTTTACGTGAACACTCGTAAAATGATTCAATGTATTAAGCCATGTAATATTTATTTATTTCCTTTTACAACTATTTTACATATCTTACTTAATGCAATAGTGTTACTGAAACGGATTTTTTAACGGTAATGTGTTATATGTACCTTTAAATTATGATTTAACTGTGTATTTATACAAATCTGTCATTTATTTAAATATGAACTTCAAGAACATATAGTCAAACCTTTGTCTTTAAATTATATATAATTTACAGTTGTAGGTATATTTAAGTCTGTTTATTTATTTGTAAAATATCTATTTATTTTTTTCCATCTTGAATTAAAATATCTCAGTGTAGCAATATGTATCATGTTTTTGAAATTATTTCATACTATTTCTTTCTTAATATATAAAAATTCGTGGCATTGTTATTGATTGATTAATTGTTCGTCCGCGATGGAATCCTAAACTACGAACTCGATTTTGATGAAACATTATATGTATATTCGGTAGACTTGAGAATAGGTTATCTAATTTTTATACCCCTATTTCCCTACCTTCCCTAAACATTTTTGTTTATCTTTTGACATCATTATTTATTTTATTTAGTTATGATGTGACATTAAAAAATATATTTAATTGTCACCCTTCTACCATCAACCTCTATTTTTTAACGACTTCATTCATTTATATGCCAAAATTGCATTTGCTGGGACAGCTAGTATATGTGTATATCGTCGTATCGATTTCGTCTATAAATTGTTTTTATATTTTCTATATTAAACCCTCAGAAACTCTATCTTGAAACCTTTGAACAAAACATTCGAAACCGGTCCACTAAGAGACAGAAAAATATCTGTCTTCCTAATTTTACTCTGTCGACCATCATATAATACATATAATCTACCTGCTTACTATTTGCCTGTACAACCATACCTACCACTGATAAGACTTTAGTTTAATCAATGATATTTAAATGTTTTATTGTTATAGTTTTCGGTGTTCTTGTTATCGTGTACATTTCGTATCATGTACGTATCTTAATTATTACAAATATTATGTTCTTTTCCTATTTCCCAAGGTTTGAATATGTAGGTACCACATTTTTGTATGTCGTAGTTATGTTAATGGTTTTGTTTTGTACCCAGATACAGATTTTTAAGTTCATTCATCAACGCATGCTGTGATGTCTGTAATATAGGTATTTTTTTTATACGACAATGGTGGCAATCAAATATACGACCTGGTGGTTACTGAACCTATGGACGCCTGAAACACCATTAAAATCAATTAAATTTGAGGATAAATACAAAATTAAACATTATTTGATACAATTTTACTAATCGAGGGGTTTGTATGAAGTGAAATGAACAATCCAATTTAATTCCTTTGCTAAAGTTATTTTCTTAATTACACAGAATATTGTAGAGAGTCGTTTGACAAGATTGTTTAATCTACTTAATAGTATTATGAGAAGTCATGTGTTATAATTACGGGAATTAAGGTATCATGTCGCCGTACCCTGTTCTTACACTGCCATATCTGAACCTTCAAACGAAACAGTTTACAGAGAACAATAATAAGAACAGTGGACAATTGATCTAGCGCTATCTAGTCCCAAGCTAAGCAGAACTTGTGTTATGGGTACCTAGTGTACCTACTAGACAAATGATAGAAACACTTAGATACATTTTAAGTAAATACGTACATATCAATAATATACACAGGCCACCCTGGGTGGGTTACTAATACAAACAAACATACTAACCCGTTCCTTACGAGGAATCGAATCTTTGACCACCGGAAGTAAGGTGGTGTGTAAAACTGCTAGACCACCGAGGTAATACACCGGTGTAAAAATTTAAAGTAATAGGAGAAATGAAGCTAACGACTATCATTTTATATAGTTTTTTTTTTAGTTTTCTTAATTTATCTATACTAGACCAACTTTCCATTACAATAAGCATTTCATCTGTTGTAACGACATAATATTATATTAAGTATTTAATTGTGTCGTTAAGTAATGAAGGTGTTCGGAATGAAATTTTTTTTTTATACTTACAAAAACTTCAGCTTCGGTTGTGTCGCAGTATTACCTACTCGTATATCTAATCTGTGGTATTTATAGGTCAATGTTTACGTTTAGAAGCAATTAATTTTTAATTACCTTCGGTATCATCATATTTTTGTTAACAATAATTGTAGCGTTTAATTATGATACAATAAAAAAATATACACAAGTTTATGGAGGAATCTATGACCTAAAACCTGGATTCCCTGTTGATATCATCGATAAAATTGTTTATAATATTTATTACTATAAAAATATAGTACATATAAATACAGTGTTCGAGAATAAATTAATGATAATGCACGTTTGATAGGTATGCCAATAATTTACATTTTATAATACTTCTATACCGTCAATACCTACTCATCGGCACAACTATTTATTATGTGCTTTAAAGCCCTATACCTTGTTGATTATTTATATATACTGAGGACATAGAACACAAGACAGACAAGGTGTAAATGAATCTTAACATTATAGAAGCGAAGTGGTAGTATCGCACGAAAGAAAAATAAAAACTCTTGCACACTGCAAACGGCCTTGTTAATACCTGGTGGATTCGCCACTATAGGTACCCTTACCTTCATTGTTGTGTATATGGAATCTTCTTAGTGAACGACATATAATCAAGACGTAATAATAATAATGGGATTCTGTCAGCATCTCAAGCAGGTATTTTATTTATGCAATATTTAATTTAATTTAATCAAATCATCTTTTACATTACGGTTTACTGGCATTACACCATAATGCCAATAAACCGTACAGGCCTGAACATTTAGACTAGTACGAAGAGATCAACATATTTTCGGCCATAAATCTCATATGTATGTGAAGATTCTTATATAGTTGACATCCCTGATAACGTACTGAATGTCTAAATAGAATAAATAGACTTCAATCGCTAAGCAATATGCAAAGTATGCACCGTAATGATTTATGTTAATATGTGCAGTGCATTAGATGCCGTCAGATCAAGGACTGCTTGTATTTATGTTGCAAAGCAAAGCACATGATAATTACATTAACTGAGAATAATAATAAGTCAATTGTATAACAATAGATTATTTTACTATACAATGAATTATATAAATAATACAAATTATATTACAATAATTAAAACTATTTAAAATAGTTTTAATTATTCGTTTTTTATTGTTTTTCAAGTACAGGATACATTAACATGTATATTTTTCTAGAGAAAGAGAGTCCGCTACATTAACCTATATGTGTATATACTTATATATATACACTCTAAACTAGCAGAAAGCTGAAGATCAACTCCTGTTTGACGGCTACGACTTTAGTCTGAGGGCATCACTAGGCGTTAGAGCCACGGTTCAGACCGTAGTTACTTTGATCGCCGTTTGAATGGGAAGGTGGATCGATCGGAGAAGTGTTGCTATTATCTATAGCTTTATACTGAATTGGTTGCCTATTCACCTTTGCAATACTTAAAGTCATCTCCATTTTTTTTATTTCACACGTATTTTTTCTGTATCTGTATCCTCATATACATGAGGTGTGCTGTGTTTGTAATTGGTAAATAAAGAATTTGTTTATCTACTAGCGACCGTTCCCGGATTCGCACGGCTGTAGGTATTACAAATCTTTGAATTTCTCGGCTTGCTCTATATTATAAAACATACATATTTATATATAAACCTTCCTCTTGAATCACTATTTATTACTTGAACCTTTATTTATGTCCCTTATGTAATTTAAAAGATATAAGCGAATAGATAGCGACAGCGACTTTGTCTTATACTATGTAAATATTAGTCAAAATAATAGAAATCAGGGAATCTCTGGCAGAAGATTGTTTATAAGAATTTTTAATTCTGTAATTCTTTATTCAAATTCATATTAAACACGTATACATATAAAATAAGAACAATTTTCAATATTTATAAACAATATTAATATATATTAAATAATGAACAATACTAAATAAGAACAACTTTCCTTAAATTACGTATGGTGTATAAATTAGCAGACGAAGAAATCTGGAGTAAACCTCGCCTCGGTATAGATTTTTGAGACTTTAGACTCACAATCAAATGCAATTACTAATTATGTTCACAATTGACTAAATGTGAATGTAATCATTGCAGCGCATCTGCATGTTTCATATTTAGATTGCATGCATTATGTGAGTGCGTTTGTGTAGCAAACTGTATTGTTCTATTAGCACTTATTAGTTAGATTGGCTGCAAGGCTAAATGACAAACAGTCAGTTATATGAATATGTAGAAAGTAGCTAATGTACGTATATAATTTGTATTTAAAGAAAAAGAACAACTTCAACTTACAAATGAAATTAAATGAAAATATCTTGATTCATATAATAATAATAATAATTCAATTTCAACTATAAAAAGTTTCACTATCAGCGAGTAATAAAGGCTGACTTTTACAAAATTCACACACAATTTTTTTTATTTAACGTCAATGGCAAATATGTTGACCTGCTGATAACTGGTAACCATCGCTTATATACATGAACAGCATCATAGACATCACGTCATTATGTTCGTGTTAGGTTGTGAGGCAGGACTTGCGTTGCTATTCCGGATGACAAAGATCGTCCGAGGAGTAATGATTTATCCTGACCATGGGCGTAGCCACGGTGGCGCATTTACCCCACCCTGTCTCTGTGTGTAAGGTACCTAACAAAACCTAAAAAAGAAAGTTCATACCTGTCAATTTTTAATGATTATTTTTTTCATACACTATTTTTTAATAGTGTATGAAACAAATAATCGGAGAAAGACCGCGGGTATAGTTTGCTAGTTACTACCCTCAACCCATGGCTGGCTACGCCCATGATTCTGCCATATTATTACCAATATTTCACCCTTCAACCGAAACACTGCTTACAAAGCAAGTTACTTAGTGGCTGAGATATTATTATCTATACTAAAATACTAACAATAATTGCATTTCATCCCAGGGAGGCCGTAATACATTTGTTTGGATTCTGACATCTACGCCAATACATTATGTAATCCTGGTGTCTATTGATCTTAAACGCCTCCAAGCGTTAATAGTAACAAAGATATAAATACACGCGTACATGTATTATAGTACGTAATGAAGTGATAAAAGAGATAACATGTGAATGTCAAATTGTCTCAGTCTTCATACACACTTTTAAGAAACACCACGTACTCGTAAGCCCCGGCAGCTGAATTCAATTAATTTTTGAACCACGTGAGTTTTTTTCTCTAATGAATGATAGTGATATAATGCACCAATAAAGGGCATGAAGTCAGTTCAGTCAACCCATCGTGACAAATTAACCACTATGGTTTACAAGAGACCGCGTGGAGGGCGACCTAACAGGGTACAGGGCAATAAGGTCACTAGTTACTATTATCTGTGCTATTACTAACAATCCCCTTCCTTATACTTTCCTTAATTTTATATTTATTTAAGATGACTGACAAATAAACATAATATCCCGGCTGTTATCGCAAAATAGTAAGTCTGTGCAGATTTTTTTATAAAGCATGACATTATAAAGCATGTAAGAATATGACGTACTGAGCGGATTCCGAATCATGGGATAAAGGCAAGGCAATAATGAGAATGATGATGACATTTATAAAGCACATTAAACAAAATATTTGTTGTATATCTACTGGCAAGATTTATATCTGTTTGTGTTATGAAACTAATGTTATTATCGCGCATGACACCAAAGATAATAATTAATTGTAGACATATAAACAAATAAAAATATAAAAAACATGTATTACATTATATGAGGATATATATATATATATATATATTTATAAATATAGATAAATAAAGTAAAGTATTAACTTTTTTAAACTAGTACAAACACAGTTATTAAACCGCTTATATAAAACTAACTACCCGCCCCGGTTTCGCACGAGTGTGCATGTATTTTACATATAAACCTTCATCTTGAAGCACTCTATCTATTTAAAAAAACCGCTTCAAAATCCATTGCGTAGTTTTAAAGATTTAATCATACATACAGACAGCGACAGTGACTTTGTTTTATACTATGTAATGATGGATAATAATCATTCCTTCATCGCTTACAAGCTGTTGACCGCGACTTTGTTTGCATAAGCTTACATACATTATTTCACCCCTTCTTGAAGTAATAAATAACCTGTGTTCATCCTCGGCATCCAAGGGTCGACTTGCATCCTACCAGTCAACATACTAGTCATGGAGGAAGGGGATTGTTAGTCATTTGGATTGATAACCCCATTGCTACATAGCAATGTACCATCTTAAGTTGACCTCCAAGCGGCTCGCCCTGGAAACCGTCATGATAAATTTCTGATGAATGTTAGCGATCATGATGGTCTAAATGACTAGCCTCCTATCTATCTTATTATTCTCCACTAGTAGTACCCCGTCAGCGTATACTGTTAGCGAAGCGGGTGTACCATTTTATATAAAAAAACCCACCAGTCAACTATTGAGTAAAATTGGGCAACCAAGTGCGGAAATTTATAGTAACCTTTTATTATTGACTGTTTAGATAAGTACATACTTATTAAGATATAAAAGTTATCTGCCGTAATCTTATCTTATTAATATATTTAAGAATTACTTTTTATAAATGCCTAATCTACCTTTGAACCTATCTTTGAACTCTTGAGTCTCGACACAATCATTAGAAAAGAATATCGTTGAATTTTAATTGTATATGAGCTAATAAATCTATACCTATTAAAGAAACCGACAATGTTATTTTATTTAACAAAGGAGTTGTGATAATAACAATATGAATTTGTTTCATAATTTTCAGCGTCACTAAGTGAAGCCATGAAGATCGGATTCATCGGGGGCGGCAAATTGGCCTTCGCCTTAGCGAAGGGATTCATATCTGCTGGTACTACAATTCTTTCATTTTCTTTTTACTATCTTTTGCCCGCGATTTTGCGCTTGTTATATGAGATATATTGAGTGATCGGATAAATAGCAGGCTCCTATCATAGAAAAAGTATTAGTAGGAACAATACTTTTTTATGCCTATATCCATTTCCAAAATACTTACTATGTTTATACCTAATTTTTAGACGGTTAGTAAAATTGTTAAAGCCATGGGAAAATGGCTAAAATTGCTCATGGTAGACTGCAAAGGGAAATGCTTGGAGGACTGTCTAAAACCTGGGACTTTTTAACTGAATTCCAAAAGATGTACCATTCTAACTTAATGTATCTATAATTTGGCACTTTTGGCAGAAATCAAAATGGATGAGAACGTAAATTGGCAACTTATGACTACCTATAAATATATATTGTATGTTCTTATAACTTTACTTTGATAAAGTTGTTATGTACTGTATTTGCTGAGAGACAAAAAGATAGAGAAGTCAATTTAAAAAAAAATATTTTTAAAATTAATTTTACAGGATTGGCGAAACCCGATGAGATCACAGCCAGCTGTCATCCAGCTGATGTGGCAAGCGCTGAAGCATTTAAGGTAAACCACTAAGATTATAGCCATAACCTTATAGGGAAAAGTCAATAGTTACATTGATGTAACACGTAGAACCACATAGAAACCGTTATTACAAAATTTTTTTTTTGACGTAATGATGTAAAGTTGTTTTTAGAGATTTTTGTGTTCTTTTTCTTCCTATGTAATATTATGTTATCTGTGCTAAAATTAACTTTCCCATCTGCAAAGTACGGTAAAACATTTGTGTACAACTATTCCTTGATGTATGATACTTTTAACACAAATTACTGTTATCAGTCAAATTAATTATGGCATGGATAGAATAGAAACCTACCAAAGTGGAATGTCACAATGAACTTGCGTCATGTCACCTTGACTTTGTGGTAGTTTACTATGATAAAAGACGTTACTTATCTTACTTTAGTACCGTTGTGTACTCGTATAATATAATTAGATTGTTTTATAGTAGGTATGCGAACTATAAAACCGAAGATCAATGAACATGAGTAATAACTAAAAATATGAAAATATCAGTACTAATGTTAAAGCGTCATTTAAGACGGAATAATTATCATGTTCAGGAAACGAACAAATCTACTTCAGTCTAGTATTATTAAGAATATTTCAAAACTACTTATCAGTCTGGATCAGGTGTATAAAAGAACATATAAAATAAATGATTGTCTAAACTGGTTGACGTAGAAAAAAAATCTTTGAATAGACAACCCCCTTTTTTTTAAATGGTTAAATATTGAAAAAATAGGAAGGAATTAGTATATGGGAATAGCGAGGACAATCTTTTTACTATCCCTTATCTAAATTTAAACTTTTACCTAACCCTTGTTACCTGAAAGTTCAACATCACGCATCATTCATAATTCCCGTAGAGTTGCTGGCAGCATTTATTTATCATCAGGCAGAAATGACTGTCAGTAATAGAAGTAGCTGACACCGGCAATCATTTACAATCAAGGAGAATAGACAACAGTAGAGACTAGTGCTCCAATTGTTTACAGTGTACCTTATTACGTCGTCCTCCACGCAATTCCTCTTGGATACTACCTTGGATAAATCCTAGAGATTTCACCACGATAACTTAATCGACCTGGCTTCATACTCATCCTATGACCCTTTACTGGAGACCTGACAGCGTACACCTTTAGCGCAGGCGGTTACACCATAGAAAATTTATAAAAAAAACACTTCCCATCAGGTAAAAGCTAGCTCGCTTGTCCTATAAAATAATGATAATAAGTGCCTAAGTAGTTTTACTGATTTCTCATTATTTTTTAATTTAATTAACAATTTTTAGGGTTTAGGAGCAACAGCGTTGTTTGAAAACAAAACTGTTGTGGAAAGGTCAGAAGTGGTAATCGTATCAGTTAAGCCAGACATCGTTGGACCAGCACTCCAAGAAGTAAAGGATCTAACAGCATCTAAGAACAAACTCTTCATATCTGTAGCTATGGGTGTATCAACTGCTACTATTGAAAAAGTAAGTAAATTAGTTAAGAAATAAGCAAGTTGTTAGTAGGGGCAGTACTATATTTTGGGTAGTGTAGAGTATTAAAATTAAGTGACAAACTTAAAAATGCATATAGAAACGTAATACATGTGCAACAAACAACATACGCAAATATAACAATAAAAACAAATGCAACAAAACCATAACGGCAAAAAAACATTTAATAGACTCTTATTTCCCGCTTAAACACAAAGCGCCACAGATTTAAAATCAAATAATAATTAATATACGAACTTCCGATCTCGATACATGTCATAATTTTTATTACTAACTATACCGAACAGTTCGGCGGCTATTTACTTCAGTTAATAAGAATTGGCAAGGAACTTATCTGTGTACCAGTTTTTTTATCAGTTTATTATATTTCTTAGGCTCTCCCAACCGAAGCTCGAGTTATCCGAGTTATGCCAAACACGCCAGCTCTAGTAAAGGAAGGGGCAGCCGCTCTAAGTAGAGGCTCAAGAGCTACTGCAGATGACGCCAAGTTGGCGGCAGAGTTGTTCAGGGCTGTGGGTACTTGCGACGAAGTACCTGAGTACCAAATGGATGCTGTCACTGCTCTGAGTGGCAGTGGACCTGCTTATGTAAGTTGGGTTTTACATTGTAATTTTTTATTTAGTCAATATAGACACACACACAACCTGACGGTCCACCTAATCGTGACCGTATTTCGGACAATTTTAATGTTGTTGGCCGTAGCTTGCCTTTACATCGCTGATTAATAAGGGGCGAGTGCAGATGGTACTCCAAACCTGCGGAATGAGAGGCTAAAGCCCAACCTGCTTGTCAGCTTATTTGATATTCCAGTTACACAAATATTTCATTAATATAAAAGTAAAATAAACTAAAAAAAAAAAAACAATGAAAGATAAATACATATAAAGAAAATCTTTGTTTTCAGATTTACATGCTAATAGAATCTCTAGCTGACGGCGGCGTTAGGTGCGGGTTACCTCGTGACCTAGCACTACGGCTGGCAGCACAGACCACCCTCGGGGCAGCCTCCATGCTAAAGACTGGCGCACACCCGGCAGTATTGAAGGACAACGTCACCAGCCCTGCTGGGTCTACTGCGGAAGGAACATACCATTTGGAACAGAATGGTAAGTACCAAATAAATGGACTTGAAAGTCAACTGTCAACTTTTGAAAACAATTGGTTCGGATTTCGACTCTATAGATTTAGATCAGTGATGTATGTTGAAGAAAAAACAATTTCTTAATTGTTCTTTGTTTTTCTTAAAAATAACATAGTTTATATTTACCAATTTCTTATAGAATAATTCACTCTTATAAGTTCATGTCCAAGTTACACTACTTATTATAATAATAAAATTATATATGTCGACATATAAATTGTAGATTAAAATAGATTGTCAATTGACAATCAAGTTAGATAATGAATATCCGTATAATAGTAAATCTAACCGCATTTTTTGGACCGTGCTTAGCATTAGGGTGGTATTATGTTGTAAGATGATGATGATCAATTATGGTGATATTTCAATGTACTTAAATATGATTAATTTTTATGCAGGTTTTCGTTCAGCCGTTATCGGGGCAGTGAAGGCGGCTGCGGACAGATGCAAAGTGGTTAATCAACAATTAAATAAATAAGAGTAAATGATTGTACATATTAATAGGATAAATTTTATAGTTAATAATTATGTTGTAATTAAACAAGTTATTTATATAATTCCTCTTTTTTTACTACCTAAGGATAATTAATTAAATAAACAATTTTTAATTATGTAGTTATTATTAAAAATATAATAATGGAATATTATAGAATTGGAATTGCTTCAACGTGAAATCTATGTCCTGAAAATTTCTGACATGTCCATTCTCAAGATATGATCCCAGACCCTAGCCATTCCCAAGATATATTTAAAAAGAAAGGTTAATACAACAGTGTACGAGAACCAAATTTGATATTATAATAACAGGTCAGCGAGTTAATCTATCTAGTAACCTACCTAGTATTTTAGCGTACTCATTTATGGAAGGAGATAAGTACATATTCTATTACTATGTTGTATGTATTCTGTAAGGCGCAAAATATTATATAATGGACAGCGCCATCTTTTGACAGTTATTGACAACAACGTATTCACCATAAACAATAAGGTCTTCAATGATACCATGTTAAGCATGATCCGGTTTATTAGTACACTAGGTGGCGTTGTATACAAATTTCATCTCTTTTTGACAATTGGTTTGTTACATCTGTGAAAAGTTAAAAGAAAACGGGTTTTCTGTCTGTCTTCCGTTCTCAACGGCTCCGGCGAGTAGGATTAATTGAAACGTCATACTGAAATGTACGAGTCAGAAAAACAATTCTTATCAGGTGGAAAGTGAAACCGCAACCTTGCCAATCAATCGTATCGTGAACTTGTGTTATACCCGGCGATTCTGTTTACTTGATCAATCGAATTCCTACCAGCCGCGAAATGCTTCGCGTTGATAGTTGTGAATTCATGAATTTAAAAATAGATTGCAAATTCTAACCGGCGACGCGAAGGCTTCGATGTATGGAATCGACAAAAGTCGGCCTTAAATTTGTGTAAGAAATCGACCTACGCTGACAATAAAAGTACACCTACGCGTTGCTAGTGCGAACTGCGTCGTCCCGGACACAAAACACTACGATGAGAACTAATAACGAGACTAGACAAAATCCTCAAGTCGGCAGTTACTTGTTTACTGTCGCATACGTATTTATATAAGTAAAAAAATTATATTCCCTTTAATGTTGTTTTACATATTCGAAGCCCTGAAAGTGAAGTGTTATGAAGTGATGTTTTGTTATAGTATAAATAAACATACGTAACTATTTCTTCAGTCAAGGTTGCAGCTAAAACTTGGATGGCTTTTTTATCATACAGGTACTAAACGCTTCTCATTACATTTTTTGTAACTTAATATCAACAAAAATTTTTTTGAGATGTATACAATATACATGTTTATGCATTTATTTACTAATATACTATGTATGTATATTACACAACATCAATACTTATAAATGATGAACCATCTGTCTGTTATAGCTTTATGGCAAAACAACCCAACACAATTTATCATTAGTTTACATAAGAATATCTTTTATAAAAAATACTGGATGAAGTCCCGGGAAAGGTACCTTTTAAAGATTGAAAGAATATTCCTAATCAGTGCTGGGGTTCTGGTGTTCAAATTCTTCATAACAAAATCTCTGTTTCTTTATAATATTGTTATAGATAATAAGTCAATTTATAGTAATCAGTATTTTCTGTAATATCTAGATTATTGTGTTTATATAAATTTAATAGCTCCTTATGAATATGGTAATAAAGTCAAAAGCATATTTGTGTCACAAAATAAAATATAAAACACAATATACTTAGGCATGTATATTGCTATCCACCAATTAATGTAAACATCTGTTAATTATATTCTGTTTGATATTGTTTTACATATACAATTAAATTTAATTAAATTAATGTTAACTCCTGTTAATTAAGTACAATACTTAATAAAATGCCTTTGTACAGATTTTTCCAATTTTGTTTGCCCAGGGAACTTGATGAATAATTGATCATATTTTTTCGTAGTTCTTGATTCATTTCCATAACATCCAAATATACAATATTTATCATAAATACTACTTCATCATTAACTCTTGGAAATATGACGGAGCCCCTATGACACAAGTCGATGTATCACCTTTTTGGAATTAGAACTTTTTTATAACATGTATTTTTTTACAGATACACATATACATGATATAAAGGAATGAAGTCTCAGATTGTAGATAAGAAATGAATAACCATTTATTATAAAAGAGATAACAGAAATCATTCAAAATAAAGAAATCAACTTCATTACTCTGCTATAAAACAATGGATGAAAGTGATGTTATTGTATCTTCCACAGAAATTATAAAAGGTAAAATTATAAATTTATAGATTTAATATTAATATTTATGTCTCAGTGGTCTAATGGTTTAGCACACCATCTTAATTCTGGTGGTCACGAGTTTGATTCTTATACAAACATTTCCATATATGAAAATGATTATTTGTATTTGTTTAGGTGCTGACTGTGTATATTGTTTTCACATACCTATAAATTGGTTGAGTTGAAAATCAGTGTTTTGTTCTCTGAATAATCTTCCACATTATGACTTTATGTTGCTTCCAATCACATATAAGGACCTGAACATCTTAAGTTAATCTTAAATCCAACTTATCTATTGTCTATATTTGTATGATCAGATAAATTATGTATTTATCATATCAATATTTCTGTTATTATTGCTGGTGCTGGCGTTATGTGAATTCTCCTGGGTTATTATTTTTATTATTATCTTTTACCCTGATTCTACCCTATCCTAACTGTAATTCTCCCCTTGTACATTTTGTCATCATGCATCCATACTACCGGAGGGGGAAGGATTACTAGAAATATGAACTCATAACCCTAATGCTAGCTAAGTTCCATGTCAGGTAAACCTCCACGAGGTTCCCCCTGGAAACCACCGTGATAAATTCCTGGTGAGGTAGTCATATACTTACTGACTACTTCACCAAGAATTTATCACGATGGTTTCCAGGGAGAACTGTGTGACTGACTTGACATTATCCTTATCTTATCATCTCCACAAGTGCCTCGCCAGCTTGACCCATTAGGGTGTATGCGCGTCAGCATGTCTGCGAATGGTGCACTCGTCTGAGTACACCATTCCATTATCATCCATTAAAAAAAACATACCTAATTTTTAACAGACTAAACTACCAGATTTTTTGAAAAACAAACGTTTTTACGTCCGTAAACCACAATCCGCGAGATGATTAATACAGGTTTTCCCAGAGAGGTGCGCGATATGTGAAATTGTCAGGCGAACCTCACTTGCCACCATTGCCATTACCTTTAGGTTTTGTTTTTGACTGAAATGAAATGTGTGTTACAAAAATATATAAATTACTAAATGTAATTTCATTATTTATATTAATGTATTAAGAAGAATTTTAAGAATAATTGACTTTTACTTCAAAAATCTCTTCCAATAGATACAGTTCTTTGACATTAACAGGTCTCGAATATTACTGGTTACATGTTTACGTGTACTATTAATAACAGTAGGGAAGAAGTGGCTCTTTCAGAAATTAGCTCCTTTATCCCAGTTCTCCCCTACATATTGTATGTAACTAATACTAGTTTAATTATTGTTATTTACTACATAAATCATATTCATAATCTTTACATATTACTAATCTGTAATTTTAGAACGTAATTGATTAATTATCTGGGAAGCTCTAGTAGTTTGTTTATTAGTATAATGAATGTGTACAATATCTTGTTGATATAAATGTCTCATTAGCTTCTTTGAGAGATAATACAAGTACATTGTCAAGAATGGAATTAAATAGTTTGGTATACGGCATAGCACTTCAATTATAATCTTTTATAGCACAAAAGTCTCCATCGAAGGGAGATATATAAAATAAAATATAATAAAAATAAATTTTTAATTATGTACACAGAACCAACGTAATAAAAAAAATCAGAATATCACGGACGTCACTTGATAACCTATCATCCATGGTGCAGTTCATATATGTAGGCGATTGTTGCGGTCAACTTGTTTGCCATTCCCATAATTTG
Source organism: Achroia grisella (assembly GCF_030625045.1). Classification (NCBI taxonomy): domain Eukaryota; kingdom Metazoa; phylum Arthropoda; class Insecta; order Lepidoptera; family Pyralidae; genus Achroia; species Achroia grisella. The sequence continues at coordinate 1,740,554 of NW_026712590.1, forward strand.
AAAATGTGAGATCAATGTTATCATGTATTGTGTTATAGTTAAGATTCACTCCCTTACTACTTAATATGGCTGGCAACGGCGGTGAATGTCTTTTTTATAGGTAAAATAAATAAGAAGCTATCTTATTTATCTTATTTATCCTTTGTAGTATCTTTGACACAACTATATGGTACAACTAAAGATAAAAATATAAAACTAAAAATTGTATATAAAAACATGGTTCAAATGACGATAAGACATATAAAAAAGAGGTCTGTCGCTAAGACTACTGTTATTATAGTAAACGATAAGTATATATAATATATACACTAGCTGTGCCCGCGATTTCACCCGAGTGAAAATTATTGCCTATGTATTATTCTGATGTATAAGCTATATCACTGTAAAGTTTCAACAAAATGTGTTCAGTAGTTTCTGCGTAAAAGAGTAAAAAATATCCATCCATACTCAGAAACTTTCCAATTTATAATATCAATAAGATATATATGTCGTCGCGGGAATCAGATATAGATATTCAATACAACAATGCAATCTGGTTGTCATCCTTGTCATGAATTAGGTACTTCCGTATATATGATATCTACATAAACACACAAGCATCAGCTATGCAAATGTGTGAAATTCAAATGTACTATATTATTATATGTACTAGTGTAGGCGTATAATATTGCCAGGTACCGATATACCGTCAATACTTTGTGCATATTACGTGCATACGACCTTCACACTTTATATCAAAACTAGCTATCCGTCGATATTTGTAGTGATTTTAATGGGTATAGTACGTTACTATCAACAGCCATCGCGAACTTTTTTGTGAAACTAATATATGGGAACTCCCACAACACATTATTTTACTATAACTATTTCAAAGGGGTTGGGTTATACATATATTTTTTTTTCTGTAATATACATATATGTAATCTATTTTATATTTCAATATTACTTATTAAATTGCACCGTCTTATTATCCCTGATCAACGCGGCGGTTGGCTGATAGAGAATGCCATCAGTAAGTCCGCGATGTATACAATTTTGTGTGCAAAAGAATAATTAAATAAAAAAATAATTGTCATGTTTTGAAATTTACTTGAAACCTTCCTTAGGAATCATATTATTGATAAAAAAAACCTCAAAATCCGTTTTTTAAACATGTAGCGATGAGAAACTATTAACGGTAATATATATTTAAATTAATGACTGATAATGGAATACTAGTAAGCCGCGTAAAAATCAATCTAATAGGCAACATTTCTAGCAATGGAACTAATATTCCCCATTACTAAAAATTCCCTCTTCTCGCTAGATTGTGGATAATATAAGGGTGCTTCTTCCTGGGCAAACATTTCCCCCTTTCCATCACTAAGAGTTTCTCATTGAGTTTTACTACTTATTTTTTCATGTAAATACTGTAAATACATTATATATTTTGGGTAGGTTTTGATTTGAAACCTGAAACAGGACCGCTGATTCTATAATTTCGGTGTCTATGGCCGCAATAATTCATGCGGTCTTGACAATTTCAATGTGTTCTACTTGGAACACGTATAAGTCTCACGTTACAATTTTTATTAGGATCATGTTATATTCATGAAGATAATAATAGCTAAATTGCCAGATATTATTCGGAGTACGGTACTCATAAGGGGGATGTCCCCTTATGAGTACCGTACTACGAATAATGAATAAATTAATATGTAATTATTTTTTTATTTATATAAGGTTACATTCGGCCGCTTATAAATGTTATTTTTTTATCACTATCCCTAACGTCACAGGAAGTTATTTATTACCCCTCCTCTGTTTTTGTCGCAATAAGGAAAATTAGTAAAACCACTCCCTGTCAACCCTAGGGGTGTCATCATATTTCGAAATTAAACTATTTCGTTAATAATAAAATAATTGTTTTTTAATAGTTTTATATTATGAAATGTTATTTCACAAAAATCAGGACCGACGTACAAGATGTACGAACGACGTCCTAATGAGATGTGTGCAATGTGAAACTTATGAATATGACGGTACTCTCCACGGCCTATAATGTAGCTTTATTCTATAGGTGAAAGTTTTTTTTAATCGGTTAAATACTTTTTGTATTTATATATTATAAACAATCACAGAAAACTCAATTATTTGTTATGTAATATACTAATAATACAGAACAAATAATTGAGTTAAACTTGTATGACGTAAACTGCTAGTCTATACTAATAAACTAGCAGTTTACGACAGCTTTTGCATTGTCGGAAACAATTATCTCATTATTTGCGAGACTTTCGAATTAACGAATTATATACCAAAAATGCTTTAACATGTGTATCATAGTTTTATATTGCGTTAGCAATACTATACGTATAGTATAGTGTTGCATTTATTTAATAATTAACGCCAATATAAAAAAAAAGTATATTATTTTTTTACAATTTCCGGCATTTACTAAACTAGCTACTATGTAAAACAAAATAAAACTATCAAAAATATAGATAAACTGTAATATATCAAAAAAGTTTTATAGCACTATATTTATGACATTTACTGAATAGAAGCGAGGTGAATAAAATTCACTGTTTCCACAGTGGATGTCTACTAACTCGAGTGAACTTTATAACTTTCGAGGCCGAAAATGATTAAAGGATTCGCGTTGTGTTGTAGGGTTGCCATTTATGTCATGAGATTACCAACTAATGGAATAATTCAAGAACACATAAAGAAACAAAATTCAAAATATTTAAATTTTATCATCATCATTGCCTTGCCTTTATCCTATTTTTTGGGGACGGCGCAGTGTGTCATTCTCTTCCACTGATCTCTATCGGCCGTCATATCTGAGCATACACTCCTTTTATTCATATTATGCTTTTACCTCTTTCTATTAGTATCCGGACTTCATACCTGTATATATTTTTTGTTGGTGATCGATTGGAATACCACAATACATAATTTAAAATAGCACCATCAAATCATACAATCACACAAACTGATAAAAATTGTTTTTTATACTATTAAGTTGAGGATGTTAGTCAAGCAATAATAGTTTTCCTAATGCGTCTTCCATGTACAGACGGCAATCAGTTCTATTTTTATTATATGAATAGAAATTGTTAGTCACAAAATGTTATGCCCCTAAGTTATGTATATGTAGAAGTGATGTTAGACGCTCTTATTCACTAAATTCAATTTCTCTATGTCACGTAGTCTCTATGGCTTAATATGGAATTAGAAAGTTCTACTATATCCTGTATAGCTTGGACATAATCTTGTTAGACCAATCTCACATTGTAGCCTGTATTTATATCTCTGAAGGAGATTTATATAATTATTCTTTTTGCATTTATTTGATGATATAAATGTAATAACCCCTTCAAAACCTCTGTAGCCACTGTTATTAGTAGTTCCTAGATGTTTTTCTATCTCGAGTTTTCTCGAGTTTATTCATTACAAATCAATATACAAAAAAAATCCTAATCTAGGATAGATTAAGATTTTTTCTTAATAATATTTATATATCTTATTTTCGTTGTTTGCAAAAGAAATCGTCAAAATACAATAGACACAGAAGTAATGCAAATATCAAGTACCGTGCTTACCAAAACAGTAGTACTTCTCTTTTAAAGTTGGTTGAACATGATTGCACAGATTAGATATAGATATGAAAATAACACTGAAGATGCTACTACAGGGCTACTTCAGAGGTTTGTAACTAAGAATATTAACAAACGCTTGGACGGATTTCAGTTTGTAATGCGACACTTTATTGTAAGGTTTTGCTGTATTCATATCGTATATCTAAGCATTGATAATTAGATATATGATACATACTGTACTGTACAATACATACGTCTGAATAAAGGGCTGTAATAAAATAAATAAATTTTATTTATTTTATTATAGCCTTATTCTGACGTAACATTAGTTGCTGTTTCCACTATATCTAATAGTTCTTGGTCGTCTGCTTGCTTCCAAGCAAAGGACTCCTCTAATCTTTTTTTTTTTTGTTCTGTCTCTAGTGATTCTGGTCTATAGTTTCCCTGCTGTTGTAAATATTCATCTTCGCATCTTCTATTAGTCATGTAATAACGTATAAGTAATGTTTATTTACTTATGCATTGTATCTATAATGTTACAGTATTTATTAGGTTATAGTTTTAGGTATTGAAAATAAATAAGTAAATAAATTACGTTTAAGTCGGCATCTCACCTGATGGTAAGCGGTAACCGTCGCCTATATTCATGAACAGCACTATGGACATCACGTTAACAAAGCAAGATGTTTGTGTGACAGTTCTTTTGTAGAATAGGAAATTAATTATTTATTTAAATAATTTACGTTGCCATCCATAAATAAATATTCTTTTTAATAAAATAAATAAATAAATAACTTGATTAAACGACTATGCACAGTTTGATTACTTCAGAAAGCTGAAAATAGTAGTAATTTCCTATTCGACCGTATACATGCAATCAAGGTGCGCTACGAGTGTCAGCGTGACCTTCTAGTTACGTAATTGTATGCAAACTTAGGGTGTGGTCCAAGGACGGGCGATCGCGTTCACAGTATAAATAAATTAACGTAGGCGCGTACAGCTTGACATACTGATACGGAATAAAGAAACGTTTCATTTCCCATTTACAATGTGCCTAGGTCATTGCTTCGTTATACGACTTATGGATATAGTAATGGCCTTGGATTATTACATCATTACGAAACAAAAGGAAATTGTATATTCACAATGTAATAGCGTAAATGATTCGTGTTATAATAAAAACATCGAGTTTGTATTTATATACCTACAGATATAATTTCGTGTAATTAATGATAGTGATATGATACACCCGCCTGCGCTGATGGTGCGCATGAGGTCAAGTTAATCAACCTTCGTACTGATGTCTTATAAAAGTTTTACCGAAGTAGACTTTGTATAAAGTCGTTTACGTTTTACCCGTTTCTTACCTATTTCAGCTGCTAAGTAGCTTCATTTATATGAGATGTGGTTTGAGATCATATTGTTTGCCATTTTATTTACGTTAAAGAAAATATTTCTCGCATTTTTTTATAACTTGGGCCATTATAATAAAACACACTGCAGCCTGCAATATAGCACGAAACTTAGACCCAATTACAGCCATTTCAGTATATGCAAATCTATTACAGACTGAAGCACGAGTAGCTGGTTTCCGTAGAACGGTGTGGCATTTAAAGTTCACGGTTTTATAACTAAGCCAACACTAAGCATACTTAAGATAACACTGAAGAAGTTGATGTAATCGTGAGTTACATCAACTAGACTAGATCTCCATCTAGTCTAGTTGGATCTAGAAAGGACTTAAAGAAGCCGTTGATAAAGCAGCTTTTATAATGAGAACTAATTTTGTGTATGTATATATATTTACTTTTATGACATTAATGTATGAAAAATGAATAGATGTTTTAATGTATTATATCAGCATTTTAACTTAGTAAATAATTAATATATAAGATTAAAAAAGTCAATTAACTCCTGAAACAACAAAAGATCTTTAATAAATTGTGACTACGAAACATAAATTGAAATGACCGCATTATAATCGGCACATTCGTAATAGGATCTACTATGTCACAGACACGTCAAACTTACCACATCACTCAATATGCGCCAGCAGTAAAGATTTTTTTTACCGAGAATTATCGATCGCGAGTAATATGAGCTAACAATCACGCGACCAACGCCGCAAGACGCTACTAGTATATAATAAAAACAGTTAACCTAAGTGATACCCCTGCAATATATTCATTTTCAGACTATCGAACGTCTGAGAAATCACGAAGGCGACTACCCTCTATAAAATTTGACTTTACCTAGGTCGAACGTAGATACATATGTTGTAAATATATTTTCTGTATCTTCTATTATAACCAGTGATCGGAGTAGGTAGAGTTATTTTATGTACTTGCCATATGATAGAATAACGTGGATATTCCCCGAATCCCAGGATTTGTTTTTTTAAGTAGAAAAATAATAAAAAGCTATTTACGCCTTAGGGATATTACTCCCTAAGGTTTAAATAGCTTTTTAATATTTTTACAGAGAGAGAAAACATATACTTCCGTAGGTTTAAAGGATAGTACAATAACTATTAGATAGAAACGCGATTCTTTAAACCACATACATTTTTTAATGTAACAATTTCTTATACAAGAATCAACGATCTTTTAACATTTTCATTCTGAAATTGTACAAGAACAGACCATTCACATTATTTGTGTCTCAAAAAACGAAACGTGATTGAAAATAAACTATTTATATTGTAGTTATAATTTATACTATACATTGGAATATATTTCAAATTCTCAAGGTCATTACAATCGCATGCTAACGCAAACCGATCATGTTGAGTGACATAAAGAAGGTTGGTTAATAGAAAATAACGTACGTTCGTACTGGCTAGCACAATGCATTGACTAAATTACTGCGGAGCATGCAATAGCAGGACACCCCAGGGTTGCCATAAGAACTGGAGTAATTAAATGGATGATTGTATAAATTTACTTTTCTTTTAAACGGGGCCTATACACGACACCAAATTCAGGGGTTATGTCAGAGCAATACTTATATAAATTACTTTGAGTATCATTTGATGTCCTCGGTGCTTTGTCGTTACTATCAGTTGCCTGCAAGCTCGTATATGCAAAAAAAAAATAGAATATGTGTTGAATACTCTTCCTGGTTTCTGACTTTGTACGTAGGTGTTCTAGCGGTTTAGCGCACCGTTTACCGATAACTTCCGATAATCGCTAGTTCGAAGTTAGATTCTTTGCACGATAAAATATTTGTATTCATAAGAATGATTGCTTGTATAGGTCTGGGTGTTTTCTATAATATACATATTATGTATGTATTTACGAAAAATATATGTGATTATTTCTATTAGTTGTTAGCACAAGTTGTGCTTTGCTCGGGACTGGATGACATTGAATTGTCTGGGGTTATTATTATTATACTCATGTTTTCTAATCCCTACTAATATTACATATGTGATAGTAAATCTGCTGTCTGTTTGCCACATTTTTTTACCACTAAACGACTGAACTGTATCACCAAGACGCACGTAGGCTGTCTTTTATCTCTATAAAGGCAGAGGAAGTCGCGGGTGATGTTGTGTTAGATAAGCAGTCAGTCTACGCACTTACTACATACAACACAAAGAAAGGTTGAGGAACTCTGACATAAGATATCACGGACACTGCCGTGGACGTCACGACAGGGGTTGCAACCCTACAAGAACCACCACCTGCTTACTATTCATGAATTTTGTTGTTCCACGCAACTCACATACGTATTTTAAACTTATTCTGTTAATAAATACGCTATTTGAGGCATAATGTCTCCATTAAAATGTATACAATATGCACCTAGTGATATATAATTTCCAAAAATTACCGTATAATTTAATATATTCTGTTGAATTTTCTTTGTGGGTCTTCTAAGCAGTTATTTCCTAAACATTATTATAGGTTTTACGCTCGGCTGGGTCTGTAATTGGTGTTGACACGGATGTTTTATTTTCGTTTTTTTTACATAAAACTAACTGTTACTCGGGACTTTGTATGCCTTTTTTTTTGAGGTTAAATATAGCTTATTACCACACAATTTCTCTTAACGTTAAATTTAATTAAAATCGGTTCAATGGGCTGAAAAATAATCCCTTTTTTTGGTATATTTTCACTACAGCCATTTAATAAGAAAAGATTATAGTGAAAATTTTACGGACGGACTGACCCATTTTCGTAATAGTAATAATAATATGGATTCTCATAGATATATTAATAATTCTTATATCAATATTTTGAGTAGTCTTTTAAAAAATTACGACCTACATTTTGTCCTTTTGTTTATATATTTTAAGAGTATGTCTTTTTAAAAACTTAAAATAAATTAGAAGTGCTAACAATTATTTTGGGATAGTTTAATATCGATCACGAACTTCACTATACATTTTGTCGTGGTCATGGTAGGATATAACTTTGGCTATAGATATTATTTTTTAATTGTAATATATTTAAAATTAGCATGTCTATAAATTGGGGCATTTAAACAGTAGTTACCGTCATCTAACATGTGTAAAAAAAAATTTCATGTCATAGTCACAGTTTTCAATCAACTTTTTTGCCGTTAACATCTAATCTTTCACGACTCCCGTTTTACGAAGGATCTGTCAATAAACGGTATAATACGTTTGTTTTTAATGTTGGACTCAAGTTTTATGCCACGGTCCAATAACACAAAATGCGATACAAACACAATAGGACAATGTTGTTATTCATTGGTTTTACATCTCAAAGGAGCGTAACGACAAGGCCGTTTGTACTACAACTTTGTAAAGTATGGCAGTACACGCGAAAATTAAGATAAAATGTACATATTGTATATATTGTGAACTCGAAACTCAACATTATTTATTAATATAGGGCCTTTAGCTCTTTTGTGCACGTCGTATTTTTATCACTATCCCTACCGTCCAGTTCGGCTAGCCACTTCAGTTGAGAAGAAATAGTAAAAAAGTCAACTGGTAAATTTTTTTACGTTATTATTATTTTTTACATAGTTTATGTAATTAGATGCAAACACTATGGACATCTAATAAAATACTTAGATTTTTTGTACAAGCATAATATATTTATATAAAAATATCCAGTCAATACACATAATCATACTCATGTAATATAAAAGTTGGCATTGTGTGAGGAATTGAACCCGTTGCCGTCGCAAATAAAGCGGTGTGCTAAACCAATAGACCACCGAGAGCGTCATGTGTATAGATACTACGTTTACCATAACACTTAGCACAATGACGAACTAGAAAATTAATAAAAAATCCCCGGGGAGACGACTGCGTTGCTCTCTAACAAGCTTAGGCTGACATACGGCCTTCACTCAAGCCTAACGGACAAGGCCAAGGCTACTAAAGTATAATACATACCTTCACGCCCGTTTTCTTAGATAGGATAATGATCATGACCAGATTTGAACTTACGACGTTTTAATCTAAGTGGGTAGGAAACTACTAGGGCATGGCGCTCTTTACTAAAGTGTTTATACTTGTATATTATTCCAGATAGATTGTACTTCGCCACATTAAAAACTGGATATAAACCGAAACCTACCAGAAACAGCAAATACTTCCATATCGAAGATGAGATCGTGTACGAAAACTTCTACTTCGACTTCGGACCCTATCATCTCTGCCATCTGTACCAGTTCTGCAAGAAACTCAACGAGGAGTTGGACAAGAACCCGAAGAAGAAGATCGTGTTCTATACGAGTGAAAACGAAACGCTCAGACTCAACGCGGCGTATCTTATCGGGAGCTATCAGGTGAGTTTATTGTATAGATCTATCTAAAAAGAATGTCTTAGACGTCATAAAACTAATATCAAGCACTTCGTCAAAAATATTACATATTTCAACTTAACATACAAGTAAATAATACTCTTAAATTTTGGCCTTTTTAAATTTACTTCTAAACAGCTCAAACAAATGTAGTCGTGATTTTACCAATGAAATGGAATGATTTAATTGCTAAATGTTGATATAGGAGATAAGTCGTTACGTTAAAAAATATTGATCAGCTATACTTACCAGAACAGATATGCAAATTATAAGAAAGCATGCATTTTGTCAAATATTCACGACCGTTACTAACATTAGATCATTACATGATGGCAGATATATTAATAATACTCTATTATACATGTATTTTGCAGGAACACAGTTACTGCAAAATATATGTATAATTAGAAAAAATGTAATTTAAAAGCAGGAATGAATACTATTATTCATAATACTCTGCCATCACTTAGAGCTCTAATACATTTCTTTTGCACGTGCCGTGCCCTGGTAAAATCTACAGAGTTACCCATATAAGTAATCCTTGTTGTATAAATAATACATGTTAAGATTTCTGTAACTAATAAATATTTTAATATTACAAAAAGACTATTTTTCGTGTAAAATATAATATTAAATCCTTGCTAGCTTTTGTCTAGGACTTCGTCCGCATAACAATAATTTTGGGTAACATATTTCCTCCATACCAAATACTACGATTTGCTAAATTTCAAGATTATTAGATAAATCGTTGGTTACGTAAAACGTAAGATTCAAACTTTCAAACACAATCACAAAAAAAACGAATCTACTGCGCATTTCACTTGTACCTCTACTCTGGTAAAATTGAATAATTGCCATTGCGTGGGACAGGGGGAATACTTGTGTTCACAATCCTCTGTTACGCTGTACTTTTAATCACATCGTTTTGTTAGGAAGCCGTCACACTGATGCACTCACAGAAACAAAGCATTTATCATTGTATTATATGTTACATAAGTAACTGTTGAAATGGTAAACGTTTTCTAGGGGTACTTTAATGTCACTATATTCTTTGTCAGAGTGATAGTGTTATTTATCAAATGCTATTACTTCGTTGTCATTCAAGATAGGTAAAGAGTTACTTTCTAACATATTTTGACATATATCTACTATTACTATATTTATTATATAGATGATATATAACTACACTACTATATAAATAAAAAGAGCTGGTTTTATTATAGTCAATTTAGACTCCAGGACTACTTTATACTAATACTGCCCACCTGATGGTAAGTAGTAAGCATTGTCTATATGCATGAATAAAACCACGGACATCACTAATCATGTGACGCCCGTGATACCAGCCAGGCGGCGGCATTCCGGAGAACTTAAATTTTACTGCCTTCTGCAATCTTCAATCCAAACACAACTTACCTAGTATATTGCTCGGCAGCTGTAAGTTCCCATTTTAAACCTGAGGAGTACTGATGTCTATATCTGTAATCAAATATTGAATCATGTCACGTAAATACAATGCCGTTTTAATATCTAATTTAATTTAGGTTACCTAATGACGCTATGAACATAAACACATGCCGCGATGTTTTCTTACCAATAATAATGATAAATTCTTTATTGTGCATAAAAAACAAATATTTCCAAAAAAGTGCTTAATATGCTAACAAAAAGCGGCGTTATCGCTCAAAGCAGACAACCAGGGAGATAGATGTTTTGAATAAGGGAAAGGTAGGTGGCAAACTATAAAATTAGAGTTACATTTTCAAATATTAATATGAACAAATTCATATAAACTGATTGATTGACGTCCTCACGCAGCCGACTGTACTTAATTGACATATTTCTTCACATATTTCTTTTCTGTTTAAGATAGATTATTCCAGAGGCTCTATATTATGTTAATATTTACAAAACTCACAAGGTTTTAATCAAATGAACACCTGGTCGAAGCCAAATAGTAAGATTATAATCCTGTCTCCTTCTAACACACCTACAATAATGAATAAACATATTTTATTTGCTTCGTATTAAGCACAAAAATTCCTCATTGTAATTATACAAGGTCGAATGACAAATTGCATCATTAGCTAATAATGCTTAGTGTAAATTGACCACACAATTTGTAATGATTTAACATTTAGTACCACTATAAACCGTCTTCCTTTCTTACTGACGTCATGGGGTTTATACATTAGTACAATACCTTTCGATTTAAAATCGAACTGTTGCCCTAGAGTGTTAATATTACAGTAGATGATACAATACGCCATTAATAATATTTTCCCAAAATATACTAGTACTTGGAATGCCCTTGATGTTTTCCACCCATAAACCACATGGACCATTTAACGTTTAATTGATTTCGCTGCCGTTTGACCTTATTAGGTACTATCGTTTACTGTATTTGTATGGCCAATTCTTTAATGAAACCGGTAGTGATTCATCGAACCTTATTGTTAAGAAAATAAAGGAAAAAATGGTACGTAAACATTTTTGGGTATCATTAATTTCTTATACTTGCGCAAAGTGACTGTTCTGACGGGGAACTTTTGAAAAAATATTAATATTTATATTGATATAAAAATGAACATTCTTAAAATTAATAAAGAAAGAAAGAAAAGAAATGTATTATGTAGTCCATAAATAAAATGAAATGATAAAAAATCTAATAACAATAAAATTATACATTTAAGTTATTAATTAGCAATATGGCCCAACGCTTAGCATATGCTGTGACATCTTCCTGTCATAGCGATATAAATATATATTAGAAAATATATATATTTTTATATAAATGTAACTCTATATTTTTAAATAAATGGATTTACATATGTAAAATTGTTTTAAAATTAATTAAGCATAATCCAACCCTCTAACGTTTCCATTGTGGAATTGCTGTAGTTTTCCCTTAATGTGTGTGAATCACCTGGTGCCAAAACATTAGGGAGCGAAAATAATATGTTTTTATTTAGTTTCCAATGTTCGTGTTTTTAGGTGAATTCCAATTCTTTTTTTTTAATGTTCTCTTTTGCTTTTATAAGCTGTATCAGTGTTTGATGTTCACACGAACATATCGTAATGATATAGAGAGTTTAGAACAATGTACAAATTAAATTACATACCTTGATGTTCACAGGAAAAGTGTTTTGTACTCTCAGTTGCGGCCATGTTTTTGCGAGTTTATGGCTAGCTTCGTATTCTGTTTTGATTGCGGAAATTTATTGACACTATATATATCTCGGTCTGTCATATAATCACATTATTATTGAAATCGGTGATTTGGTTTTGTAAATAAAATATAAATTATCGTTCATATTTTATATTTGTGTTAGAAGTCATGCTATCTTACGTAACGCGCATGAAGTCGCGGTCAAATTATCGTTCATATTTTATACTTGTGTTAGAAGCTATCTTTTATTAACTGGCTAATACTTATGTCCGTCTTTGTGATAGAGTCTCATCATTGCCTTGCCTTTATCCCATTATTTATAGAGTCTATCTTCACTTTAAGGGTTATTAAGATAAAATACAACAATTCTGTGATAAAAATGTAACAAACAGACAGACAATTTTCACATTGGTTTTCTTATATTAGTTTAATTATTACAGTTTATACTCTACTACGTCTACTTTTGTAATATATACATTACCTTAATTCATGTAAATTAAAGGAAAAAAAAAATATGTCCCTCAAAAACAATTTACATAAATTAGTTTATATAGCATGCAGTCGTCATCTCGTACAAGATGTTGACTAACTGCTACTGGCTCGTTTTCGTTACAATACAAATGAATTGCAGTACTTAAATGCGAATAAACTTAATTCGACTTGTTTCAAGTCAGTTAATTGGATCGCTGTAGCAATTTAACTCCCACTCGCAGCCTCATCGCGTTACAGTGCCTCTACTCCGCCACCCACTGTGTTTCATCCTTTTTCGTGACAGAAAGTTTTGTTTTCTACTCTATATTTAGTCACTCGTTTAAAAAAGTTGAAATGTAGAGCACCTCTAACAGAGAGAAACAGTAAAATTTTGTTAGTATTTAAATCAGCCGTAATTTGTATTTAAATTGATACAGGTACTTTCTTTAGAAATTTATTGGCATAGTTTTGTGTATAACCTTACAAAACTATACACATAAAATTTATAAACCTAATTTTGTATTAGAAATTAATTACTTCCTTTAGTAGTTAGCTTTTATTCGTGATAAAATATCGACGCGAAAGTACCAGGTGTACTCAGATCAGGTGAGTAAAGAGAATCAGTATAATCCGTCAAAAGTTTTGATCAAGAAATCACTTCTCAATAAGACTTACTGTATAAGAGACGTGACTTCTTAATCCTCTGGAATTTCTATGGTATCCCGGGTGTCACACGACGAAGTAATATCCGTGCTGTTCATATATATAGTATAAAAAACGATTACGCTTATCATCAAACAGGTGGTTAGCTTGTATACCATTCAATTTTATAAAAAAACCTCTTCGTCAAAAAATAAACATTCCATTATTCCTTATACATACTGTTATTGGAAAATAGTGAACTTTCATAAAATATTTACTTTTCTTAAGTATATTAATGAGATATAGAAATATCGAAGAGAGGATTTGTCTAATGTAAAGTAAATACCTTACAATAATAGTGAAGAAAGGTACAACGCTACCGTGTTTTTATTAGAAATCATTCCAACATGATATTGGATCAAGAATACCGGATGTCGCCTGTGGGATACAAAAATGAATATCTTATGTTCGTTGAGTTAATACAAAAACAAAGTCTTTTTTACTTATATTTTTACTCGGTATAGTCTCGCTTTATTTTTTTTATATAATTGGAATAGTAAACAATCTGACGGTCCACCTGGGACCATGGACCGACTGTAATAGCAAATAAGGGGGTAAATGACATTCGTCGCCTATGCGTGAATAATACGTACCACACGTCGTCATGTGACGTCGGTGGTACTCCAGAGGACAAAGGTCGGGGCACCGTACCATGTAATTTCACCGCCATATCGCACTGTATACCGTTAACTTGTGCTATAACTTTGACATTATTAAAAAAATATTTCCAAAGGTAATGGTAACATTTACAACAGGTCCAGGAAGCTTTTGGAAAACTTCGTCAAGGCTTCTTGTCGTCGCTTCTAGAAAGCCTTAACCCCCCAAAGGTTGCAAGATGAAGTGGCTTAGGGCTGGTCATATTTGTCGCAGAACCGATGCTCACTAGAGTAGACGTATTCTAGAGTGGCGACCGCAAATTGGCAAACGTAGTGTAGGACGCTCCGCAGTTGGTGGAGCCACGACATACGTAGAGTTGCGGTAATAACTGGAAGAGAAGGGCTGCAGACCGTGTTCAGGAGATGTGCCTTTGAAGATTCCTACGTTCAGCAGTAGGCTGATGATGATGATGAATTAACATATATTAAATAATATTTCACAGATAATATATCTCAATGGCAGCGGGGCAGCAGTGTACAAACAACTCACCGATGGCTCCGAGTGGACCCTGCTTACGTTCCGGGATGCATCCGGCGGGCCGCCACTGTTTGACATTTCGCTACTAGACGTACTGCACGGCGTGAAAGTGGCACACGACGCTGGTTTCTTTGATTTTGAACACTTCGATGCAGAGCAGTATTTGTTTTATGAGGTTAGTCAAATAATGGCATTTATTATTTGTGGGTATATCTAACTAGAAAAACTTAGCCATTTGTAGTATATGTAGTATATAGTGACGTTACCGCCTTCAGGACCAAATCGTATTTATACACAATGCTTTCATACTTTCTCAACAGAAAGTTGAAAACGGCGACCTAAACTGGATAGTGCCCGGTAAAATGTTGGCGTTCTCCGGCCCTCACCACCGGTCGCGTCTCGACAGAGGCTACCCCCTCCACAGCCCGGAGCACTACCACGAGTACTTCCGCACTCATCACGTCACCACCATCGTACGACTGAACAAGAAGTCGTATGACGCCCGACAGTTCACATCGCACGGTTTTGAACACAGGGAACTGTTCTTCGTGGACGGGTCGGTGCCGTCCGATTTGATCGTCAATAGGTTTATAAAAATCTCGGAGGCAGCTAAAGGTGCTGTTGCAGTGCACTGTAAAGGTTAGTATGGAATTTATGCTTCAGTCTTCTAATTCTAGTTATTTTATTTTCCCGTTTGTTGTAACATTATTTCATTGCAGCTACGCTTCTACTGGTCGTAGTGTGATATAGCCTTCCTTGATAAATGAGCTATCCAATACTCAAACTACAAAATCGGAATAATAGTACCGAAAAGTGGTCACTATTCTCCCTAATTAAAATTTAAAACTGAAGCTGTATTTTTGTAAACATGTACTAGCCATTTGAAAAGAATAGCTAAATTACTTGTCACATCTTTTTAACTCGAAAGAACTCAGAGATTTGACATATGAAGGAATAAATATAAGTCTGATTTTGATTTTGAATATTACCCGAACATCACTCAGTATAATATTAGTATTTACAATAATAAAATACACATAGCGTTGTCAAAGTTAATATACATAATTAATGGTTTAATTATTACTAAATTATATTAATACATAATTATTACTTTATACTATATATATATATTTCTCGTTCATATATTCTGAAATATGAACGTTTTTCTTATAATATAATAAGTTGGGCTTTCGTGGGATGGGCATATAATGCGCGGGAATGAAGATAATATTTTAACGAAGGTGTTACATATGATAGTGGATTATTGACAGTGAGTGGCAGAGGAAAGCCGAATGAGAGATGGATGGACTGTGTGAAAAGTGATATGGTTTTTTTATTTTATTGGATGATAATGGGGGGGGGCACCAGTGGAGGATGGTAAGATGAACATGAGGTCAGGTCAGTTAGCCTATCGTGACAAATTCACCAGGAATTTATCACGTTGGTTTCCAGGGGGAACCGCGTGGAGGTCAACCTGACATAGTACATTGCTAGTAATGGGGTCATGAGTCCACATTGTTAACAATCCCCTTCCCCCCAGGTGATATGGTTAGAAAGGGGTAAATAACGAGATAACTGCGAACAGGGATGAATTAAAAAGAAAAACATTATACCGACCCAAATGAATGGGATAAGGAAGAAGCAGATGATGCTATTAAATTGAGGCATTATGTTCTGATTCTTCTAGTAACATATGATCTATTCAATGATTCTGTACACCTTTACCACACAGCGGGTCTGGGCCGGACGGGAACACTGATCGCATGTTACATGATGAAGCATCACGGGTTCACTGCGCGCGAGGCGATCGCCTGGTTGCGCATCTGTAGACCCGGCTCCGTCATTGGACATCAACAGTGGTTTCTCGAGAAGTGAGTCATTTACACTAAAACTTATATTTCAACCACACAAACATGATCGATAATGACTATTACAATATTTTTGTACAACAATAATATACTTCACTATTATTATCCCAGATTAATCAGAGGCATAAGAATAATTGATAACAATTATTGACGTTGTGATGAATGCGTCACTTGGCATGGTCGTACTTTGAATACTTTAAAATAGTTATTTTTTGTGGAATTACACATTTTGTATTATTATATTAGTACTATTTTAGCATTAGTTATTCTTGTGTATCTCTGTGTTATAGTATACTAAAGGGTAATTGATAAATTATTTGAGGTGAAGTGGAGAAGTCTCATAGTTCATGGATAAATCATAAATCAATATACATTCATCATCATCATCATCATCAATCATCGTCTTATATTATAGTCATCATCATCATGGATGAATCATATCTTGTTTATAAAAGATGTGAAGTTTATAATGGATGAATGGATGTAATACATCAGTATAACACATTTAAAAAGGTACTTTGCAAATTGGGCGAAATATACTGATGAATGTAAGTGTGATGCTGATGAAATTAAAACTTCTTAACTATTAGAATGTGACCATCTGTGATAGTTAAGAATTACTGTAAATGATGTAACATAATTCATGACGAGTCCGTAATTACTCTTTGTACAAAGCCATTAATCAACACGTCTCAATAATATCCAGCGCGCAGCCCCGCATGCTTGCGGAGGGCGAAGCATACCGTCGGCGACATAACATCGCCTCGCCGCCCGTGTTCACGCGAGGCATCTACAGCGACCTGCCACCTGAACCGCCACCAGCGCGCGATAAGCCCGTGTCGCTGCAGACCATACTCAATAATACCAAGAATTCACCCAACAGGATAAAGTCCGAGGTATAGTGTAGTATATATTTAATATAGAGGTCGAACTCCATATTTTTCTTTTACTTTTTACACATAGCGCCATCTAATCTCAAGTTGAGAAGACCTTGGGTAACTCGACTGATAAAGATTAAATGCGGCCATTTATTAATTATAGCCTATTCTACAAAAGACTAGACTAGACTTTGTTCAACTTCACCCTGCATCACATCACTTCTGTTTCACCTATTCCAGCCACCAAACTAACTAGCTTTATGAACTGTGTTCCGATTTTAAGACAACATCTTAAGCCCTTAGATCTGGCAACGCATAAAGAGGACCATGGTCACATAGACGTGATCTTCGTCGTGTTGTCGACGAGTAATGACTGCCAGTTCCCATCCTGTCGGCCATTAGGTTGTTCTAACTACATTAAAAACTTTCTTTTTTCAGCTTGACAACGGAAACATCTTGAACGCTAACGAAACAGATTCAGAAAACAATGTGACCACAGTAATTGGGAAGTACAAGACCACGCCGACTCCGATGTTACCCACGAAAACTGTGTTCACGCCCAAATTGAACTATATGATGCCAACTAACAATATCAGGAATGCCAACAACACAAACCTGAAGCCACAGCCGAGGATCATCAACTCGACTTTGAAGTCGTACGCCGCTAAGACGTCGACCTTTCCGCCAACTAGAAGTGCCAACTCGCAAGCCAACAAATTGAATAGTGTCAAACCATTCACAGGTATGTACTATATATATTATTGATTTTCATTATTTATTTATAATAAAATTTGATACAATGAAATAATGAAAAATAATACAGAAGATTTAAGAAAGAAGAAAGCACAAAAAGCTGTCTTATCGCTAACGCATTCTCTTCCAGACAATCTTAAGAAAGCCCGTGTTAGTAAATTACCAAGTAGGTAACAATTGAGAGGAAAAGTTATTAACAAAAAAAGAAAACAATAGAAATATATACTATTCAAAAATAAAATATAATTTCTGATTTATATTTAATAGTTAATCAACCATGTTGTTAATTTTTGTATATGATAATTTAGTAATTAAATCATTTTAAATTTGCCCGCAATGTATTATTGCGTAAGAGTTATTCGAAAATAACTTCAAACTGAACTTGAAATAAATAATAATTTTAATTGACAGTTACAATTTACAATCCAAAAATTGATAAACAATTTAATGGTTTTCAAATTTTATAATACAACATTTTTTTATTTAAGTACAATCGTCAATATAAACATATATTGATTTTACATTGATGCTTTATTTTACCTCATTAACGATATATTATTACAAGCTTTTAAATGCCAATAAGTCGATGTACGAATGAAGTTTTGTGTTTTTCAGGTAAAAGCAGTTTCCACGGGCAGCGCGCCAACCTTGCCCGTCCTGCTATAGGCTACACTCATGGAACGAGTCCGCTCAAAACATTCACACGTAAAACGGTAAGCGTCAGCAAAATTTCTACCAACGATACTTCCGTAGCCAACACGGTCAGCAACGTCACCTCAACGCTGTCCGCCCTCACGGAGAACTGTCACCTCAACGGCAAAAACCGGCTTCCCTCCGAACCTAACCTCAAAAGTGTCACTCAGTCCAAAAACAACACAACTAATATACCACGTAAAAAACTAATAGTCCGATCCAATTCAAATTCACGCAAGAAACTACCCAAAAATAACCTCCCCAAGAGTGGCCTTGAGTCCACTCAGGACCTGTCTTCCAGCGATACAAATGTTACCAACATATCTGCAGATTCTCTCGAAATACCATTTAGGTTTAGACGGAAAAGAGACAAATCCAACAGTCCCGAACCAATGGACTGTATATCGAACTCTGTGATTACCGCCGACGTAACTCCAGACAATTACGAAGAAACGAACAACTCGCAAGGCAATAAGCTCTACAAAATAAAAGCGTTAAGAAAAAAATGCCCCGCCTTTGGCGTCAGCCTCTTGAAGAAAGACGGCATCCAAACTCGATCGAGTAGTTGCGCCAGTAATTCCACTGTTAAGAAAAAATGATCCCTAATGACCGAGTCGGTTAGTTCTAGTTTACGTTTGCACATATAGAGATTCTATGTGTTTTGTTGTGCATAGCACATAATGTTGTATACATGTTGATAAATTTGTTTAAATGTGAACAATAGTGAAATAATTTTGTAAACTATCGACTGAATTTTTATTGGACTCATATCAAACTAATATTGTGCATTAAAAGACATTGTTTGAACAAATTTATCAACTTTTAGACGTGATAGAACGTGTATATGTTGTGAACCCCATGACAAGATAAGCCTAAATGTTCATAACCTCACAGATCTAAAACTACACTAAATATATACGTTTAGGGATAGATCGGTTGATTGCCTAATGTGTTTAATTATACTTTATGTTACTTTAAAGTGCAATTGTTGAACTATTTGTATGTTTGTTTATCGCCTACATATGAATCTCATCTATTAATATACATGCATAATTTATAAAACACTTGTCAAACAATAGTAGTTTCTTTTTACACATATTAATTATTGTATAATATATTGATGTGATTTATACAATATATCATAGATATACGATAGAAGTCTATATTGAATTATTACTACTAATTTTGGTTGTTTATAATATCGGTGTGATATTTAATAACATAGTTGACTCCATATGAAAATATAATTACTTAAAGAAACTTATATGTGAAGATAGGAAGTTTAAAGTAATTTAAAACCTTCATATGAAATTGGGGCATTAACAGAAACATAAATACTAAATATTTATATACCTAAATGAATGTTAGTCTTACCTAGGAACTGTTTTACTAATCCTGGCAATGCCCCGATTACAATAGGTAATTGTGAACTGATATTAAAAATGACAGATGTACGTAATTAAATATATATGTGAAAATATATTTAAATATTTTATAGTGTAGGAAGTAAAGACATTGCACCTTGGAATATGTAAGGAAACCTGCATATCTGCCTGTACCTTCCTTTTGTATATTGATAATTAATATAACAAAAGCCCATGTGCAAACTATACACATATTTGTAAACATCAGTATGAATATTTGTATCAGTATTTTCTATGTATATTGTGTATGTATTTAAACAGTGTATTTATATACTTTTATTAGTTACTTAGTATCCATTATACAAGCTCAGCTGGAGGTGGTACTAGATGTCGCTGTGTAAATTATCCTATTATTATTATATATTATATTTACCGCTATTTTTACAAATAAAACTGAACCTAAACATATACCACAATTATTTACAATAATAAAAAAATAACCCTGGACAATTAAAACAGCACACTCTAGTAAATATCATAGTAATAAATACATAGTTTTTTTTTGTAAATACGCACATAATAATATACATAGAAAACACCCAGACCGATACAAATAATCTCATTAATACAAATGTTTGCACCGTGCGACGAATCGAACCAGCGACCATCGGAAGTAAAGCGGTGTCTAAACCACCGAGGCCGTCGTATGATATTATTAAGATTAAAAATAATTATTTCATAAGTAAATTAATAATATTAAATTTAATGAATAATTTAGAATTAGAGTCTCATCAAGAGCCCCATTGTAACAAATTTCTATATAAAACATTTTGGAATATCTTCTTAATATACATTCAATTAAATAATATTTAGTTTTAGCGACTTTTGATCTAATTTTGATGACATTATTAAATTATGGTTGTTTGTTTGAGATTTATTTATTTAATTTGGGAAGGTGTAAGCGAAATCAACAGCCTTCCTTATGTTATTCCAAAGATTGTCGTCCAATCTGTCTTTATTTCTTAATTTATTGTTTGCTGTTCTAATAATATAATAAGTCATTCATTAGACAATCAGTTGGTCGTTGCTATATAGTGAGTAAGGAGAAATATTTTTCTAGTTTTTAAAATTGATAAGTGATTTATCAAATGCCATTTTAGTAGCTTTTATTGAGCTTCTTGTTGTTTAGGTATGTTGATAATTGTGTTGATATTTGTTGATGAGAAATTTTGATATAATGTTTAGTTATTTAGGAAATTGTTTTTCGAATCTGAATGGGGAATTATAATATGCAAATAGACTTTTTAATTGGTTCCGTCGTCTCGTGCAATGATAATTTATAATATAAAATAATTAATATTGAAATATGATCGAAGGTCTAGTGATTAACAATTCCGACTTAGACCGGAAAGTACGAGTAAGTTCGAATTTGTTAAAAAATATTGTCTCAATTGATATATAATTTTAAGGTTAAAGCAAGAGGTCCTTGTTAGGCCTCTGCCACTTTGAATTTATAATATCCTAATGAAATGTAGGCAAAAGTACAGCATTTGACATAATATTTGAAAATATAACATGATGTAATCATACAAATATACATATATCTGTATAATAAATGGTATAATGCTAAGCTTATTAGTGATAGTGACAATTCTCTATCGCTAATAAGCTTAGCAATACCTATAACCTTCAACGATAGCTTTTAAGTAAGTGAAGTGTTTAATATTGTTTTATAATGCGATAATTGAGTAGCAAATACAATTGCTAAGTATTTAAGTAGATATCATTGTACGAGTTTGTATACGGGACCGAAAAGGTCCCTACAAAAAATACGCGTAAAAAAATATAAACAATGAATATATCATTGTTTATATATTTTTTTAAATAATAATAGAACTAACATTTATAATCAGATCACTAATAAAATGTTCTTTTATGTAGTCCATAAATTTAAATATTCTATAAATGCATTCTAAAATCAATAATATTGTAAGTATAGATATATTATGTTTTTAAATATAATAGAACAATAAGGATTAATACTGTAATGCTTATTTTCGTTAATGAAGACGTAAATAAACATTATACTATAATTATTAAATGAATATAAAATTAAATAATACAATTTTTATATATGATGTTAATACACTACATGTATAAATGTAGTATAAATAATTTATATTGCAATATTATATTGTTGAATTTTTAGAATGCATTTCAGTATCTGTTACTTTATCTAATCAATTATTATATGTTGTTTTGCCATAAGCAACATACTATAGATTACATTAATAATATGTTTAAACGAGTCACAAATTAGAAATGGACCGGCGGGTCGAAAACATTTTTATATTTTCGGTCGGTTTATTTTTATATTTGCTTCTATATTATTACATTTTATTAAAGTGAAATTACTACTTTTCTAATTACTTATTTTCTTTAGTATATTGCATTCTACTTTTCAAACAGGATTTTCCTCTACAAATAACCCTACCCTTAACGTATATTAAACTGAAGTTCCCTAATTATCGAATTTACCGGGTCATATCAAGATTTATACACATTACATGTGCAAATGTTTGTTCTCGAAATATAAATGTTGTTGTAGATCGTCGTTTCTACCATTAATATAAATATACCCTCTTATTGAAAAGATTCGTCTACTGATAAACGTATTTTGACTATTAAAGTGTATAGTCCTTGTATTTCGAGCTATTAACTTAAAAAAGTGACAGACAGAGCATTAAATATATGTAGTTAAAGTTGGTTTGTAGATATTTTTTATAAATAAGAGGTTAAAAGTTTAGACGCTGTACTTACAATTTTATATAATGTATAAAGAAGTACAATAATAATGTGGCAATATTATATTTGTAAATGAAATACGTAAGTGCTTTTGTGGTTCTTCGAGCATTCTAGTTCGCTACCAGACCTATATTAAATATTGATAAATTCTTAACAAAATTTCATATAAACTTAAAATAGATTTTTTTTTATAAATTGTAAGTACAGTTTATATTAAGAATAACTATTTGAAAATACGCTTAAGGAATGCGGCAGCTGGTATTGTGAAACTTTGATCTTGTCGTTCTTTTGTTTTTTTTTAAGTCGTATTTAGATATTGTCTTGTATTTTTTCTTGTGCTGTTGACGGAACGTTAAATGTATTAAGGCCGGTCTATAAAGAAATATTTAATTGTATTGTATAATTGTAATCAATAAATATTTGTTTGCTTTCGTTAAGCTGTTTGCTATAAATCGCGATTTAATTTTGTGAATTTAATTAAATCATTATTATATTATATATTTATTAAATATAAAGGCGATTTACAAATCGTTTAGAAATATGTTTTACGTATATGTCTGCAACTGTTTGATATTGTTATATATGTATCATGTTATGGGAATTTCGTATTTTTATATAATAAGAATGTGTATTACTATTTACTTCATTACATTGGTTGTTTATTTGTTATAATATTGGATTTATAAAGTATTTTTTTTTTGTTCTTTTGAGATGAATTTTGTAATTTACATATTGTTAATTATTTTTTATCATTTAAAAGCATTGTGCTATAATTTTTCGTGTCACTATACGCATTATACGATTTGAAATGAAATGCATGTACGAAATGGAATTGTGGTCTATATATTTTAATATGCCAGTCTACTCTCGTACTACTGGATACTTGCTTCGGTGTACTGGATGCTTGCCGTGTGTACTGCAGGCTTGTTGGAGTGTACTGGATGCTTGTTGGAGTGTACTCGATGCGTGCTGGAGTGTACTGGATGATTGCTGGAGTGTGTTGGATGCATGCTGGAGTATGTTGGATGCATGCTGGAGTATGTTGGATGCATGCTGGAGTATGTTGGATGCATGCTGGAGTATGTTGGATGCATGCTGGAGTATGTTGGATGCTTACTGGAGTATACTGGATGCTTGCTGGAGTGTATTGGATGCTAGCTTAGGTTTACTGAAGGGAGAATAGTATATGTGGGCGTTATATTCAAATCGTATAATGCGTGACTAATAATTTAAGGTTATGCTTATTGGGCCTAAGTTCTTCCATACGTTACCCAACTTTTACACTTATACAAGTCGTAAAATATATTGTTTTACAATAAATACATTATGTATAATTATAATTTCATATGTTATGTATTGGTGCGTCACGAAGAGATTCAGAATAGGGACCAGAGCGTATTAGTGATACATAGTATTATGTACATTGTTTTGTGTCTGTTGTTTAAATATAATTTATAAATGGATATTAAGTTCTGATCTGCCGATCTTAATCAGTTACTAATGTAAATGCACTATTGTCTATAGATATATGTATATAATCGGGTACAGCATCTCAGAATGGTGCATAAAATGCTTGTGCTTAATAAAATTAAAAAGATATATTCCAAATTAATTTATTGTTTTATTTACAAATCGTGTGACTTATAATTAATTTAACAATTATTGTACATGGCATCTCACTTAAATTATTCAATATTTTCGATTTAAAAAATTGTACATAAAGTGCTTTGTTTTATGATAGTCCTTCTTATATGGAATATGACGATATTCCCTTTTTTATTGATGTCTGGTTCAAGAGGTTCAGTCAGTCGCTTGACACACATGGAGACAGCAAAAAGAATGTACCTTAAATATTTTGCGGACATTAAGTAATTAAACCTTCATTATTAAACCGTGTAGCAATGTAACTTTGAAACAGTTTTATAAAATTTTTAACTAATAAATAATTGCACAATCATATTTCAAAAGAAAAGAATATTAACTTCAGTTACAAATAGGTAAATGTACCTATATATAATATATTTAAATTGTGTCAAATGTAATATTAAATTAATTTTGTACTAAAGGCAGACAGACCGCTATAAAATATATTAAAAAACATAGGATATATAATTTCAAGTCAATTTGCAATGAACAGTTGAATAATGATGACTTCATAAATAAATTAACAAAGATTAGAACTCATATTCTGAAACGATGATAATGATCCTGGCGACTGCGCTACCAGCGAACTGATCGTGTTGGTATAGAGACATGGTCAACTCCAGCTCGATCACCTGCGGCCCCGGCAGCGGGCACAGCAGTGAAATTAAGCACACGTTATTCGTTGGCTGCATGCTGTTGAAACAAAGAAGATTTTATTATATAGTTGATTAGTTTAAAAAAATATATGATTTATTTTTGTTATGTTAACTTTACAGTTATTTGTAAGCTCACGAAACAGAGCTAGGTAGAGTTTGTAAAAATTCGTCTGTGTGAGCAATTCAGTCTCACTTATTTTAACTGAGAAATTTGTTTTGTAAGCTGTTTCACTGCTTGAAATTCACAGGATATGGAGGCATCACATCTTCGCCCTCCGGAATGGCATTACGAGCAATGCATGAATGGTATCACAGACATGATTGCAATGTCCGTGATGCTATTCGTGTATATAGACGGTGATTACCACTTACCATCAGGTGTCGACATTCCAGTTACATAAAAAGTAATAAAATAGTTTTTTTTTATTTACATTGATTTTTCGATCCTAGCTCCATAGAGTGTGATTAGATTACTACTAAACTTTTTCACAATCTAATAAATATATGTAATACACAAAGGACAAACATACAAATTATCAGTTTTATATATAGGTATACATACTCGAAACATCCCAAGTCGGCCGGCTCCTTGGGACCCGATGACTGCGCATCTATCAATCGTAGCTCGAACGTCACCACAGAGTCTCTCCATCCGGGGCCGTGCATTGTAAACAAGTCCAACTAAACAAACAATAGTCAAATATGTATTGATTACACTGATGTGTCTGGGAGCGTCGTGGTCTAGTCTGGGATTACTTTTCTTTTAACTTAAAGAAAATGCCTCATGGAAACCCGTCCGCCCCGAGGTAGGCGGATAGGTACTGTAAAACCTCTACTCACTAAAAATTCCAAGATAATTGAGTGCCTATTCACGGGACCGCAATGACAATTCACCGCGATACCACAACCAACGTACACTCAACAGCAGACAAAAACTATATATTTATTTATTATATTTCTCTAATTTTCCGGTGAGGGAAACACTGATAGAAAAACGAAAAAATAATATACTCAGGAAAGTGTGGGCATGTAAAGTGTTGCATTTATACTGATTGTGCGTAAAAAACATACCCTTCCTGTAGGCATGTAGATGTTCGCCACAAACGTAATAAAGTTGTAACTGTAAGCGCTGGGCTGCTGCAGACACGACCAGTCCGCTATAGGACACGAGCGCTGGATTCGAGTACAACGGCTGGAAATCAAGTAAAAAGTATAAATTATAAAAAGAAAGATTTTAAATGCCCTCGAATAATACTAATAATTTGTAGCCAAGATTGGTTTCGGAAAGTAGCTTGTAAATTCTCTTCCGTTCTTATAATAATATTATTACAATATTAGTACCTATGCTTTGTATAGATACGTAACCGAAAATGTCCTATAATATCTTAGGTGAATTCACATAGTGGAATTCAGCCGTATGTTAAGCAGAGCTTGTGTTATGGATACTAAACAACTAATGTAAATATATAGATAATGTTTTTTTGTCAATAAAATATACATAAAAAATACCCAAACAGGTGTACCTGTTTAGGTTAACACTCATACTCACGAATACAAATGTTTGTGACGTGCCAGGAATTAACCCCACGACCATCGGAAATAAAGGAATGTGCAAACCGCTTGACCACCGGGCTGTCATTAGTAGTTACCTATAGTTATTTAGTTATGCTTGCCTTCTATCCTCGATGGTCAAAATAATATCTAGTACAACATAATTACTTACTGTTTGGATTCGAGTCTGTATCCATCAGGGCACTCGATGCGGTGGCAATGATAGCTGCCACGAGTGTTCTGACAGACGTCTCCAGGCCGATTGGATCTGGCACAGCTCGCCTCACCAGTCTCGCACTCGTTAATATCTGCAATTGTTGTAGTAGTCTTATTTATTTCATCCATATTAAATCTTAGTAATATTGTAAACGCAGTTTGTGAGTATGGATGGATAGATCTTTCTTAATCTTTCACGGAAAAACTACTGGACATATTTTGATGAAACTTTATAGTAATATAGCTTATACATCAGAATAACAGATAGGCTACAATTTAAAAAGACATTATGTAAATTGGGAGAAATATAATGATAAATGTTACCAATACAACTCCTGCGATCTTCTGCGAGTTTGTACCCAGCCGGGCATGAGCACCGGTAGCTGCCCGGCTCATTTATACATTGTCCGTTGCACAGTCGTCCGTTCAACCTAGATGCCGACCACTCTTTACACTCATCAACGTCCACACAGGTCCTTGAACAAAATAAAATAAATTGTAATTTGATGTATCGACATAGATATGTATATAACCACTGAAGAGGCGTCTGCGTGGATAGTTCAATCTGACCTAGTTTTTTTTTTTAAAGGATGATAATGGAATCGTACACCCGCCTGCGCTATCGGTTTACGCTGGCGGGGCACCAGTGGAGCATGATAGGATGAGCATGAAGTCAGATCAGTTAGCCCAACGTGACACATTCACCGGGAATGTATCACGATGGTTTCCAGGGGGAACCGCGTGGAGGTCGATCTGACATCTCCCCAGTCTGACCTAGTTTAGCAACCAAGCAACTTGATGCTATGTAACTGATCCTTGTCAGCTGTGTTTCAGGTGCAGGATTTATGCAATAATTGCTGGATAAGAGGTATGACATATTAATCTTCTTAAATGGCAACAAAAGCAGAGTGATAGATATCATGAGTATCACATAATAACGTGATATCCGTAGTGTAGGTCGTCAGTTTGTTTGCCGTTCCTATTTCATAAAAAATATTGGCTTACGGATATCCCTACAACCTTGCATTTTATTCGATTGTTGTTGCTTGAGGTGTAAGGTGTTATGCTAAGATTAGTATCCCAAGGTAAAATAAAGCAAGTTTTAACTTAAGCTTTCTTTATTTGCGGCATGCGACAGAAATAGATTAGTCAGAGAAACCTTTGGAAAATATTCAGAAAACCTACGCCCCGCTGGGGGGTGGCGAGGCGGTGAGAGGAATTCTTATCCACTAAAAACCACATGGTGTATTGCGAGCGTCTATGCCGGAGCCAGGGGTTTCGTCTTTTGATTCTACCCCGAAAGGAACCTACGATGGCGATTTTGTACAAAAACAGACCACAAAGATATTAAATTGTAAAAATTTACTGAAACTTGTATAAAATGTCATATATAATTTAGTATGAGGTCAATTGTAGTTAAGCTTTGTATAAATGTGTACCTGTTATTATTATCCAGTCTATATCCACGTCTACAATAACATCGGTAACTTCCCCACGTGTTGACGCAATCTTGCTCGCAAACATTAGGATCATCTGAGCATTCGTCAATATCGGCACACATCTTATCATTGGAGGGTGCGTTCCGGAAACCTTCGTTACACTCGCATCGGTACGAGCCTACCGTATTGATACAATTACTATTGTAGGAGCAAGGCTGAAATAAAAAGATTTATGTAGTGGCCGGCGTCGGTAGTGTAGCGGTTAGCAGCCTTATGTCCAATCGTGGGTTTGATTCCTCAAGATTGAGGATTTGTCTTGACGATCGGTGATCGAACAGGGAGCCATTTTAATTTATTACGAAAAACAGAAACATGATCGAACTTACGCAGACCGAAGATGAATCTAATGGTTTTCTAGTACCGAGATGGTACATATTATAAGTTCTGCTTCGCTTGGAACCCGATGTCGATGTCTTAATTACTCTCGGTTACTACTAGAAATGATTAATTATTTCTTCACTTGGAACCCGATGGCGATGTTTTAATTACCCTCGGTTACTACTAGAAATTATTACATTACATTAGAAATTATTACATTTACATTCTTTTTGCTTGAACCATCTCAAGCAGGCATACCCTTGACTACTGTGTCACCAAATCCCTAGTATGATATCTTATTGGCTGTTTTTAAAATATATATAATGTTATGCCGATTTCATGTAAAGAAATTGCTCAGTTTTCTATTTTATAAAGTTGTGTCACGTTGTGTATTACTCACAAAATTCGATTCTTTTAAAGTAGTACCATTGTGACCTTCAGGTCTAAAGATCTAAGTCAAGTCAAGCTCTACGTCTCCTCTGGAAAACCATTGCGGCTTAATTCCTGGCAAATTTGCAACTATTAAACTAACTATCCTGATTTCCTGCTTATCACATTACTTTCCACTGGTGCCCAACCAGTAGGTATTACTATTAGCCAGCGTACCATTCCATTTAAAAAAAGAAGCAATAAAGTGACTAGGTTTTCTACTAACAATATCAACTACCAGACGCTTTTTTTATAGGTATTAACTTCAACAATATACACTTACAGAACCATAATAGCATTCATCGATATCTTCACACTGGTCCTGTGTTTTATACAGTTTATGTCCGCTGGGACACTTGCAGGAGTATCCGCCGTAGAAATTCTCACAATGTTGCTGTGGACCACACTGGGATTCATTTCCAGCACATTCGTCGATGTCTGCAAAAAATGTTAGTAATAGGAAACTTTAAAATGAAAGCAGATATATGTCATCTCTGCTTATATAAAAGAGTAAATATATGTAAATAATCTATCTAATCTATTATAACGTATATTCTATTCTATTCTAAAAATACAGTCCTATCTCATGAAAGTTTTCTAAACATCATTTGTGAATATACTCTTATTGAATCATTATCTGAGAATTTCCTACATCTTTGTTAATCAATTACAATATACAAGTTATTTTGGGGTTTAAATAGTAATAAATATTTTTCCGAAGAAATTAATTTCACTAAGAACTTACCAATACACATTTTATCAGAAGTGAGCTTGTAACCCCAACGACAGGAGTATATTCCTCCGTAGTTGACCCTTGAAAAGCTGGCTCTCATCTGACGAGGACCCCGCTGACCATACTGAGCTCCGACGGTAATTGAGTTGACATCGTCATCAGACGAGGGTGTTGGCTCGTTTCTCGGCCGGTTCGGTGATACAGGATAATAAACTAAACAAAATACTACGATAAGAATTCGATAGTGTTATAACAATTCCTTTTCATCCCAAGAGTCTCGCAAGAGACAATTAGGAGAATATGAAAGGTAAACACATGAGTAAAAGGGATAACTTCAGAACATGGCAAGCGCTATGTAATATTGCCATCCTAATTGTATGTAGACCTATACTCAGAAGTGGGTATCAAGTATGGAAAGTATGTAATAATGATGGCGCTGCCCCAGGAGTTCCTGATATCCGGAGATCGTGACACAATCTTAAACACTGTTTTTATTGGCCATTTAAAAATTTAATTGTCACTTACATCGTGCATCGGAGGGCACGTGACGTCGTCCAGTAGGCCACGTTAGATCACTGGGTGTACAGCGAGGGCGGGCTGGAAACTCTCGACACCAATAGTCGCATCTCGCACGAGTACCTAGTAGTAATCGGGACAATCCCGCCACACATTCCCACCACTGTGACTCCTGTTTAGCCAGAATCTACAGCGACAAACTCACTTAAAACTATGAGCAGTGAGGCCCTCAAACTCTAACGATAAAAACTAATGTTGATTCAAAAATTTCTCACGAAAAATGACAGTAGTAGAGATTAAGAAGGGCACTGCAATTTCAATCCACGCAGTATTTTACACGGGTGATCAGTAGGGAAATCGCACACAAATCCTGATAAATTTACCAAATGGCAAACGAGGACACTAAAATATAAAAATATAGTTACCATTAGGTTCCCCATTTTCAGCTCGACATTTCTTCCCACATACACAGTTGTACCCTCCATTTACATTGACGCAATCCTCGTTGCGGGCGCATGAATGTTGATTTGTGGCACACTCATCAATGTCTGTAATAGGAAACCGGACAGGATTTTATTTTTCCTTTCAAGTAAAACACTGTTTTACATATAATTGGCACAAAATTATGTAATTACCAATGCATCTTCGCTGCTCAGAGTTGTACTTGTAACCAAAATCACACGTTACGGGCTTTGGAGAATATGGACGTGGTCTTGGAGTATAACGCCAACGAGGTGTCGTCGCCACTGGGAAAAAGAGAGACAAAAACTAATAGAAATACCAAGGCGTCCAATTTAGTTCAATGTTTGTAAGCCTGATTAGCAGTGAATTTGATAGCATTTCAGTTTAATGAGAAACAGTAGATCTATATCTCTATTATCCACTCTAATAATTCTCCCCATCTATATGTATATATCCTGCGTCCAGTTAACCGTTCCGTGGGTCATCTCCTCCTACCGAATAAGTTGAAAACCTCCAGAAATGAAAGCTAAATAAAATAATAATGCAGTCATTGTTAAGTAACGAAGAAGACCTGAATACAAAAGCGAATAGGAATGATTTATCGGAAAACCTAACAGAATAGCTTGATGATAAATTAATTACCTGTCGTAGTGCTTTCAGTCGTTGTACTGACTGTCGTAGTAGAGGTAGGGATAACAGCTGCGCACCACCCGGAGGTATCACGGCGGAATCCTGATATACATTCGCAGACATATCCACCCTCTCTGTTTACGCACATCTCCAGAGAACTACACGCATACCGATTATCTTGACACTCGTCCACATCTAAATTAAACATTATTAATTAAATAAAATATTGACGAATTAATTGACATACGTCGTTGGTATATAACGTTCAAAGAATCAATCATATTACTAACCTACACAGTTTCCATTAGAATCTCTCTCATAACCATGCAAACAATGTAAGTTATTCACATCAATGTCAGGATTATTTTCTTCTGGTTTCAAAGTAGTAGTTGTTTCTCTCGGCCTATCTTCTGGTCTTGGATCAGATGGCCTTCTGGAATAACTAGGCCGTCTTCGACTATTATCTGTACGGGGAGTGGCCGGTCTTATGGGTCGATTTTCAGGTTTTGGTGTATCTTCTAATGGTCTTCTAGGTGGTTGCTCTGGCTCATCTTCAGATCCCCTTGTTGGTTCGTCAGGAATATTAGGTGTATCTTCAGGTCTCCCTGAAGCATCGTCAGGCCGTCTCGGTCTGTCTTGGGGTCTATAAGGTCTTCTTGGAGCAGGTGTAGTTGTAGGTCGTGTGTATATGGGTCTTTCGGGTCTATTAGTAAAAGGGGTACTGGATGTTGTAGGTGTTTGCGTTCTAGGAGGATAGGACCCAAAATGTGTAGATGACGTTCTCGGGGGTGGGGGTGTAGTAGAGGTAGAGGTTGTTGTTCTTGTTGTTGTTGTGGGAGGTCTGGATGTTGTTCGTCTAGGAGTAGTGGTTCTAGGAGTTGTGGTCGGTTTAGGTGTGGGTCGTGTAGGTCTAGTTCTGGGTGTTGGTGTTGTCGAACTTGTAGTTGGTGGTATTGACTCGGGTTCACCTGACACGTCTGTTGAATTATCTTCCCTGAAAAAAAATACACAAAATATATTCAATTAAGTCCTTCATTAAAATACCCATTCATTTGTAAAATGTACTAATTATATTAATTATGCATAAATTACATTTAAAAAAATTGCGCTGAAGTACTACGAAGAACCTACATACGTCTATTGTTTCGTGAACGAATTAGAATTATTTCAGATTTCATTTGTCTTATGTATGTCATAGAGTATATCATTTCTTATTGGTTAATATTATTTATTATTATTTAATTTCATTAGTTAATGTTAATTTTAGAAGAAACCTCCATGGAAATACTAGATTTCTAAATAAAAAACACTCATTGAAATCGTTTTCACAAATTAATAAATGATTACCATTTTTAATAGAAATTTACTTACTCATAGTAGTACTCGTATTCGGATGGTGAGACGGTGGTGGATGTGCTTGTAGTGATCGGTCCGCGGCGGGAGCAGGTATACGAGCCCAGGGTATTGACGCAGTGCGTGCCAGGGGAGCATTTGTCCAACTTCAATGAACATTCATCCACATCTAGGATATATTTACGAGATGAGACCGCTACTTTATTTCATGATATAAAACAATAGTTTACAACTTTGCTCGTTTATAAACCGAATGGAATAAATGAAACATTAAATTCTAAGCAAAGCTTACCACAATACATTAATGGGAAACTAACACAATCGATTGAACTATTTATAAATCTATAAACATTATTAAATACAATTTTTTTAAATATATTTAAGTAATATACATAGAAAAAACACACAAACTGATACAAATAATCATACTCATAAATACTGATGTTTGGACCGTGCGTGTTTATCATTCCTTTCGTCTATTACCTATTTTAATAAAAATATCGTAATCACACTTACCTACACATGATCCAGATGAGGGGTCTATTTCGAAACCATTCTTACAACGGCACTCGTGAGCGCCGTATGTATTGATGCAGTTTTGAAACTCGTCGCACAGATGTGTACCTTCCCGACACTCGTCTATGTCTAGAATAGGAAATGTATAAATTTATATGAGATTTTATAAGAGCGTCATGGTTAAGTGGTTTACTACCCAAGAGGCATGAGGTAAAATCTGGTCGACACTATAACATTTTGTGTTAATTTATAGCGGCAAACAATCATACGGCCCATCGATTATAAGGTACATTTTGGCAGTGAAATTACAATTACAATTAGTCCTCTAAGATGTCATGTTTCTTGTTTTGTAATTTCACTCTCTCTCTGGATTTGCAAAGCACGAGTAGGTACTATATAAAAAATGGAGATTTTGATTTCTCTTCCATCGAAATGTCATGGATTAAATATTTACACCATAACTAGAATAAAGAAGGGGATACGTTACAGAAACAGTTGTAGACGTCTCACCTTCACATATTGTTCCTCCAGGTCTTATCCTGGTACCCTCTTGACAAGTCTTTTTTGCCAATCTGAAAGCATCAATACCATTTCTAACAGCTATTATAAATAAGTAAGTTTGATCTACATTTACAATCCATTTAGGATTATAAATGTAAACCAAAGGGGATCTAGTGATTCCATTAGCAATGTTGGTTGACTTTCACACGGTCCAAACCGACCTAAGTTCCTGGTAAATTAGTCACAATGGGTTAACGGATGCACCATTCCATCACAATCCATTAAAAATATAACCCATTGCGGGGGGATTGTTAGTACTAGAGATTTGTGGCCTTTGATAACAATGTACCATGTTAAGACGACTACTTCCTACACTGCCCTGCCAGCATATAACGTCAGCGTAAGCGGCTACAGTATTTCATTATAATGAATTAAAAACCTTTAGTATTTACTATACAATATATTGTAACTATTTTTCATCATGCAAAGCAAACGATGTGACGGGTAACCGCTAGTATAGATATAAGCTCAAATAATTATTACGTTACTTGGGCAGTGTGCTGATTTTGGACTTGCAGTTGTATGCTCCTGGTAAATTGATGCATACTTCAGTGCGTTTACACACTTCCATTGAATCTTCACATTCGTTTATATCTGCAAATAAAAAAATATTGATATATATGATTGTTAATAATATTGAACACAATAAAATTAGTGGCAAAAGTAAATTTTGAATCAACAAAAGGCCTTAAAACTGAATACTTATATAAATTCAATATTATAGTAATCAACCATAAGCAGTATTGGAAATAATTACCATATAAAATAATTAGAAATTTCGAAAATTGAATTCAAATTCGAAATCTTGTGTACATCAATCCATACATCTTATGTTACCATGTATAAAAAGTATAATTAGCATAGTCATCATGGTTGATTTAAATCGATCCCATAGCTTAGGTAACCAACATCTACTAACAGGTATTTGCTGGTGAATACACCACAATGGGCTTCACATATCTGACTTCACATATTTGTAATTTGTTTTTTTTAACCCTTAATACAACCTCAGCCGTTTAGCCGTAATAAGGCAACAAACAGACCAACTGGCAACACACTTTTGCATTTATAAAAGTATGGATTATTTAGAAAAAATAGCATACCTTCACATATACCAGTTACGCTGTTAACTTTGAATCCAGGCGTGCAACGCTTGGAGACGTGGTCCTGGCAGAAGAAACTGCCGTGTGTGTTGATGCAGTGCTGTGACAGACGTTGGCAATCATCCAGACGCTCTTCGCACTCGTCGATGTCTAAAAAGGATATTTGTTGAAGGTAAATATATTGGTAATCAAGCTGACGGCCCATTCCATGGTAAGTGGTAAACGTTGCCTATTATGTTATGTGACCGTGATACCACTTATGCGTACCCAGTCCGGAGGACGAAGACGCCAAGATCAGACAAGATGTCATAATGTATGACTCAGTATTCTGTTATTTCTTTGTACTGTTTATTTTCACTCAAAATGTACCTACTCACAGATTTTAAGAATTGCGAATTTTCCTTGAAAAACATATATATACATACACCTATTATGGCATGTAGTTTTTTATAATTGTATACATTAAATATTTATTTATGCTCGGTAAGATCTTTTCTTAGTTTCTACTTTACGAACAAAAAACCAAATTTCTTACCAAGACATTCATCGTCGGGACCTGCTCTAAATCCAACTGGACAAATGTCATTTCTTGGAGCAGAATCAGTATTACCGGCAATCTCGGTAGTTGCATCAGGCGACTCTTCTGAATACGGTATACCCGGTTTACCAGCACATTTAAAGCCTCCTATAGTATTCTCACAAAGATACTTGGGACACGGGGGTCGGGGATGTTGACATTCATTTATATCTATAAACAAAAAAACAAATTACCTATTTAATTCTACAATAGTATTATATCACACGAAAGTGTTACGTAACAGTAATAAGTTGCACATCATTAGTTTAAAAGGTCGATGGAAATGTTTCCAAGCATACTACGACGAATACTACGAATTGACGGCAGAATAATAAAATTGACTTTTGAAAACTAGGTATATTCAATTTATTGGAATAATCATTGTTTTATTTCTTTTCTCATATATACTTCTAATTTATTTTCTACGAACTTTTTAACTAATTAATTGTTTATGAAATATTGTAGAAATGGCGGCCGCCATGATATTAGAATTCTCTACCGTCCAATGTTAGAAAGTTAAGGAAATACGAAAACGAAAGACTTTGGTGGTTATTATTTAAATTAAAATTTTAATATTCATGGAGCAAAAATAAATGTCTCACTATTCCTTCTTATTCTAAAGCTATAAGAACAAAGTACGCCTTAAGTTTTCAGTTATGGGAAATATTCTTTGACCAGCAATGATTATAATTTGTTTTTTGTCTAAATGACTACAAGTTGAAGTCTACGTTATAAAAAGCGAAATCCGTCGCCTATACATGAACAGCACCACGAACATTATGTCGACATTCGTTGCCTGCCTTTACTAATGATAAAAGTGTTGACACCGTTCCTTGTAATTTCACTGCCATATCGCAAACTTCAAATCAAAACACAGGCTACAAAGCATGCTGCGTAGAGACTGAAATCTAACCAACCAAAATTAATAAGGATGTACTTAACACTGGCAATAAAGGTAAATATTTAAGCTTTTGGCAGTTATGATCATACTGGTCTGACGTTTACCTAGTGTTCGTCTTAGTTTTAATTAATAATAAGCACTTCCGACGAGCCAACTCAAAATATAATTAATAAGATAAAGAACTGACACGCACCGTCACAGACTTGACTTTGAACATTTTTCTTGAAACCGGCAGGGCAGCTGAGACCAACCGCGCGTTTCTTGATTGGAACACACTTGAAGGCTCCAGGTGTATTGTGGCACACAGTGTCTTCCGCTGTGCACAAGTCGTCTATAGCTTCAGCACATTCATTTACATCTGTAGATGCTACCGTTAAATTAATTAAACTATTTACACCACGATTCAAATAAACACTTAAATTGGGACTTTTATCCCACTCATCATTGGCTTGCCTTTATCCTATTATTTGAGGTCGGCGCAATATATCATCCTCTTCCACTAATCCCTATCAGCCGTTACATCTAAGTTTACTCTCCTTTTATACATATCATCTTTTACACAGTCTATCCATACTTTTTTCGGTCAATTTCTCCCATTTCATCCATCCATGTATATCATATTATACTTTCTTTAAGACATTCACCGCATAACATGCCCATGTTATCAAAATTGCTACTACATAATATATTTTGTAAGTTTTTTTTATCGATATTTAAGTCTGATTTGAATACAAACTTATCAATGTTAATATTAATCAATTAAAAATTATTAAAAAACGTACCAGTACAGTAATATGTCAATCATTTTACCTTTACAAGATCTTTTATCGTCCTGTAGCCGGTACCCTTCGTGACAGTGGCACTTAATTTTGCCTTCGTCATCGTTACAAACATGCTCACAGGAATCACTTTTGCATTTCTCTTTAATCTTTTTCGTTGTTGTAACTATCTTTTTCGTTGTTGTAATAATCTTTTCAGTTGTTGTTGGTTGTCTTGCAGCTTCCTAATAATATTAAATCACAAATTAATATAAATTTAAAAATTAGATACGGAAATAAGGAAAAATATCAGATACCACCACGCGGTCATGACCGAATACCATCGGTGAATTCACCAGACAAATTGACAATATTTCATCATCATTCTATCATCTTCCACTAGTATCCCACAACAGTGTACCATTAGCATAGGAGTGCATTATATGATACTCATTCATAAAAAAAAAAACAATATCCAAATACAAGACTTAAATTTTTGGACATTAAATATAAAGGTAATGTCGTAATCATAATAGATAATTCTTTATCATAAATTTGAAATGAGACTTACTAAACAGCAGTCTATGTATGCTTTGTTCTTGAGCACCGTGGTTGGTGCTAGGTAAGCCACGTCTAGTTCCCCACACTCCCTCTCATCCTGACGTAATTCTCCAATTGACTTCCCGAAAACGCATTCATCACAGCAGACCTTAAAAGAATACAGGATATCATTTGTACACCATCAAAGATATTAAAATCAAACTTTACAGTTCGAACAGATTTGTAACACTTAAGGGGGGGGGGGGGGGGGGGGGGATTGTTTGTAATGTGGATTGATAACCCCATTGCCAGCAATGTACCTTGTCAGGTCGACCTCCACGCGGTTCCCCCTGGAAACCATCGTGTTTAATTCGTGGTGAATTAGTCACGATGGGCTAACTGACCTGACCTCATACTCATCTTATCATCCTCTACTGGTGCCCCGCCAGCGTAAACCGTTAGCGCAGGCGGGTGCACCATTCCATTATCATCCACAAAAAAAAAAACACTTAAGGGGGTCTTCCTATGTGATGGGTTGAAAAAATCGATTTTTTTTTTTCATAAATTGCTCCCTTAACATGTCTAGAATACGGTAGTAAAGCGATTTTAGAAAATTCGAAGTCGTTTTAAAGATACAGCAGGTAAAAGAAAGAGCGGTTCGGAGCGGTGAGTTGGCAGTTAGAGACCGGGCCTATTGTGTACCGTCGGCTTTATACCTGGCCTCCCTTTTATTAATATATTTGTTTATACAAGTTTAGACACGTTTCTACAGACTTAAACAGAAATTTCTATTGTTATAATATTTTACCGAAGTTATTTTAGTCTTGGTTGAACTTCGAAGAGAGCAACAGCTACAAATTATTTTTTTTCATAATGAGTGGACGGAAAGGAAGTACGAGTGGAAATGTTCATAGTAAAGGTGATGAAAACCCTCAGGATCAATTTTGTCCAGAAGGCGAAGACAGTTGGTGTAAATGGCGTAAGGCTGAAGCTAATAATGAACTGGACCAATTTCATCACGATAAACCACCTCTAATTCCGCAAGTCCAAGAAGCTATCAAACCGGTTTTCGAAGATTTATCGACAGACGAATTATTAATTCGTTGTTTAGGAGCAGAGACACAAAACAATAACGAATCTTTGAATTCTTTGATTTGGACTTTCGCTCCTAAACATCTTCATTCTGGTCCCAAAGTTGTTGAAATTGCTAGCTACTTAGCAGTTATTATCTTTAATGAAGGTTTTCAAGGTATTTTAAAAGTTATGTCGATTATGGGATGCCCTGTTGGTCGTGAAGCCCAAGCGTATGTTGAGAAACGGGATGAAAAGCGAATCTTACGCTCTGAGCGGCGCGTAAGTGATGTCGTTAAACAAGCCAGGATTGACTCAAGAGCTGAACAATCTGCTTTAAAAGAGTTTCACGAGGAAGAGGAAGGAATACTCTATGGACCAGGCATCGCCGATTGAGAGT
Organism: Achroia grisella; assembly: GCF_030625045.1. Lineage (NCBI taxonomy): Eukaryota > Metazoa > Arthropoda > Insecta > Lepidoptera > Pyralidae > Achroia > Achroia grisella. The sequence continues at coordinate 1,780,193 of NW_026712590.1, forward strand.
AAGTTGATATTTTAATAGTTTTTAACGGACTTGAAACTTTAAACGCGTTTTTCTCAAAACTGTGTTTTTCAAACTTTCCTCCATTGTATCTCAGAAACGGCTGGACCGAATTACTTGAAATTTACAGGGCACACTCAATATATGTAAACGCATGGAATGAACTATTATCAATCGAAAATTTTCAAAATTTCGATTTTTTTATAGCAAAAAACAAAAAAAAAACGCCTAATTTGCAACTTTTATTTCAAATGTCTATCAAAAATCCAATTTTTTTTATATTCATTTGATTATAGGTCATTCCGTGCTTTTAAGCCTACAAATTAAAACGCCGTTTTTTTTTTTCAGATAAGCCGATCAGCCGGAATCGTGGAGGAAGTGGGAGCTCTTTTTTTCGAGGCGGGGGTGTTCAGAGCGCTGTAACTCTAGTTTGACTGAATATTTTTAGCTGAAATTTTATATTTATACTGTCCAAATATGTGTTAATAAATGATAAAAAACTTGAAGCTCTAAATATTTACTGGTCGTAGAAAAAAAATCCTAAAATATCCCTAAAAAACAGGCCGTCACATAGGAAGACCCCCTTAATGTTGCGTAAACGTATGCATACTATTTTTTACAAGGTAGATTTTGTAGAAAAGCCGTCGGTCGAAGGGTAAAAGATAAAGCCTTGAAATTACAGGATAAGACGCATTAGTGGCATCACGGGGCGTCACATGGTAACGTGATGTCCGTAGTGCCGTTCATGTATATTGGCAGTGGTTACCGCTTACCATCAGGTGGGTCGTCAGCTTATTTCATATGCCAATTACATTGAAAAAATGTTAAAGTAACCATTTGAGATCAGGAGGGACAGTTTAGAAAAAGTTTCAGCAGGAATAATTATCAAAATTGATGGAATAATTTACCTTTCCCATTTTAGATTTCGGTGTACTGCATTGTTTTGTTTTGGCATATTTCATTCCTTCTGAACATTCATTTTTCTGTCTGAAATAGAATTGTATCTATATTTAAAAATACTTAGAAATAAAATTGACAATATTATTTTAGAAAATCTTTTGATTATTTAGTATATGATAAAGTTAGTTACATACATAGTATGATTAGATGGACTAAAACGCAACCTACGTTCTTCTTCACAAATGCTGTCGCTGCTACCTTGATATAACGTGAAGATATTTAAAATATTAATAATGTATATTTATTTACCAAACAATATTGAATAAGTTGAATTGGCATCATGTATACACATTTAAAAACATTTTAAAAAAGTAAATCAATAGCTGTAAAATATCTACTAAAAAGGACTCTGCTCAGCATATTGCTGCAACCCTTTAGTCAGCAATAGGTCAAGATGATGAATTTGCTCCAGGACCAAGTACTCGTATTATAAAACCTAGTGAACGTCAGCTACCTACGGTCCATAAGTATATGTATAAATATATAGTTGTAGAGTATTTATTAAAATTTCAAACTCACTTGAAAAAATCTTCACAACAAGTTTTGATTGCAGTTCGACAAATATCTATTTCGTCCGGCTCCGTGTAATATGGTTCGATGGTGTCACACTCGTCTGGCGTGTTGAATCCAGCGACCATTGTCTCCACTTGAGAGCAACATGACTCAGTAATTTCTGCCACCTCGTCTGGAGAGAGCTCTACAAATAAGAAGTTTTATAATAACTAAGAATAAATTATGTAGAATAGATATGTCTACCGAAGGGTAAACCAAGTCATTCGGATAACTTGGTTTACCCTTCGGTACTATTTTCCTACCGTCATGTACATATGAATAAAAATCTATGTAAATAAATACATAAATATACTTATTTTTAATCACTAAACTATCTAGATATTATGCATAGCTGCACACTCTTTCATACTAAAAAACAGACTCATTGCGCAATTGTCGCACGTCCTGAGTATATGAAATTATGATCTCGTTCAATCTAGGTGATAACTGAGTACGAACAGTAAATTGTTCAATTTAAAAATAAAGTGTAGTTGTTTTGTTAAAATAAATCTTTTTATAACAGCCGTATTAAACTTGAACTACACAAAATTGGTAGTTTTTTAAACAACAATATTGTTGACTTACTTAATAACCTATTTACCAAACAGTCTGGTTAAAATAAAAATGTTTTATGCTCTTATAAACTTTACAATAAATGAAAGGTAGGGTTGTTAAGAATTCGACATACTTAGATAGGTGTTTATGATAACATGGATTAATGATTTGAGATGTACTGCCGAAGACATTAAATGGTAGAGAAAGTTTGAGCGTTTTAGTCTTATTTCAATGCATTGAAATATCATTTTATAGCAACAACAATGCTCTAACTAGTAGCTTCTATTAACTTTTCAGAAAAAGCTAAAAAATGCCTATATATTCCTTACTGGAGGTTGTTACTTTATTTAGCATTTGTTTAGTTATTATTTGATTTACGTGTATGTTACTGTTATTCTGACCTGCATGTAAAAGTGCCTTATTTTTGTTCCTAGTAGGTATAGTAGATGCTACAAATTAGTACAAGATAACCAGACTGAATAGCAGGATTGATTATAATATTATTGTGACCCTGAGAGGCCACCCGTTAAGAAATTCCGTCGTGCAACAAATACTAATATAGATAAATAAGGAGCTCTACATAATTATTAATTTAATACGCATTTACATATCTAGATTGGCAAATGTTAATTATCTTATTCCAGTACCAAGAGATTTTAAAGATATTATAATAAATTGCATAAACTCAAAAGTTTTGGAAAATAGACTTTCAATTTAAACTCCATTTCATAGTTTTAAGTTAATGCAGTTTTAATAGGCGTGTGATTTATAGAAAAGAAGAAGTGAATTATGTGCTAGCGGTACGCTACATAAATCCTAAAGATCGTCAGCACAATTCTGGCTATTAAAACTTTGAGTGATAATTTATATTACAGATAGCGGTAGAACCGTCTAGATCATAATAAGTACATAGCGTTTGAGTACATTATATGTTATGTTCAACGCGATATTTACTTATATTCATATACCGTACGATAACTTATTCAGAGAAATGGAAATATAAAATAATCGGCTTTATTGTCTCTCCTGACCTTAAATCGGGCGTCCCTGCGATTCCACTGAGAGCTAAAGAGAAAGGACAAGGAAAAAACAACAAATACTACTTTATGACCAATGTGATATTAAATTTAGACTTTTTTGGGTGGCTAAATAGTAATGTAGTTTTGAGGTCGCGGAAGATTGTTTTCGTCACGTGTCCTCGATTAGCTGGGTATACTTCAGGTCTCTACCTCATGTATCATTTCTTGATGATTTTCCTGATGTAAAAAAAGTTGCCTCGACATAGCTTTTACGCTTATGTTAAGATTAAAACATCGTTTTATAATATTATTAAAAAAATAAAAACCGTTAATAAAAATCGTATAGCAGATGCCAGCACAGATCAGAAATAATTAATTACTGTGTAAAACAAAGTAACGAAGCTTCTCTACATTCGTCTCATTCCCAAGAAATAAAACGAAGTTCGTGTTCTTAGAATTCCCTGACAACTTTATCACATAAAGGAATACTAAAAACATCAATGGACGGTTTAGCGAAGTGAGCAGAGATATGTTCTCTCCATGGTCAGCATTTCTGCTTTTCCGTTTACGACAGCAGTTATGGAGATGTAGCTACGTATGAACATATAGTAATATTAACGATGACATTGCAAATTTCCTTGAATAGCAAACCAGGAATACAGTTACAATTTCCAGCTTGATTAATAAGAACACAATTGGAGGTCTAGATAACTTATAATTAATATACCTAATGCTAAAGGACACTGATCCGAAAAGATTCACAGAAGTCAACAATGGAAAAAAATAGGTAATGAAATAATGAACTCAAAACCCTTTCCATGAAGTATGACACGTGAATAATTAATGATAATGTTAATGATGAATGAATATTCTTAGATCCATTCATGTTATCACTGTACAATAACATACATATAATGACATCTCATACTTCTTGAAATTGTATTGTATGTCGATAAAGTTATGAATTAATTTTATAACTACATTTATTTGTAATAATAAAAATACAATAGTATTAGAATAATAATAAGACTTATTTTAGCATTCTAATACTATTCTGGAGACCTTGGCTGTTTCAACTGACGTAACTAGGAGCGAATACAGAAGGCACTCCTAAACCGTGGAAAGACGTGCTTCGTAAATTGTTCTCCTAAAGGCTGAAGACTATCTCTTACCTGACGCAAACTACTTTAGTCTACCGACACCGTTAGAGGATGGAATATCGGCTTCCGCAGTCATAATTAGTAATAATAGTAAAGCCTTTTATTTCCATAACCACCCAGAAGTTTGTACAAATAAAAAAAAATCCGCTGTCATAATTAAAAAGGATCAATTAGAAGGATAAAACAAACTTTACCCAAATTGGATATATTCCGTGAACACAACATACTTAATCTGTAATTGTAAATTACCTTTTTTGTTTATCAATCTCTCACAACCTTGTATAGCAGAAATGCCTATTGTATGTCAATAAAATAGGCATTTCTGAAAAATTTACAATAAGTTGCATGATGAAATAAAAATACTACCGATAAATTATGTTCAAAAGAGAGTTAAAAAGATGGCTGATGAATAAGTGTTTTAATTCTGTTGATGAATACTTTAATTTATCGAAGTAACTCGCCCACAAATTTAATAATGAAGAAAATAAAAATGAAGCTGAGGAATATGTATACTCTTACATTAATTAATTCATTTCTTACATTAGTTAATTTTGCATGTCAGATTTTAGTGGAAAGTGTATATATACATATAAATTATAATTTTTAAAATCCTGTAAACCACTTTTCAGGCAATATAAAAATATTTATATTAGTACATACAATCTAAGGACTCAGCTTTCCTTAATCGTTTTAGAAAAACCCAATGTTTTGACTCGTGTTCGTCATAACATCTCAAAGGCTATTGTGAATTAATTCTATTATTGATTCTTGTAATATGAAAAACGCCATAGGTACCTTTATTTATACTCACGGACATTCCGTGATATGATAGACAAATAGATATTTGTCTCTATGGATGTTTATGATTCGCGACGCGTGATAATCTCGCGACCTCTGTCATAGATGCACTGTATACATTTCAACATAATATTTCCAATGACAAGAGTTATTCTAATATTAATTAGTCATTTATGGCCTCTATAAAATTGCTTGGATACATAAATAGAGCAATAAAAACAACAAACACATGAAATGTGGTCAACACCAAAAACTACTTATTATTTACTACATATATTTATGTTATACTGTAGTCAATTTATATTTCACATTGATTTTTCCGGTGATGGAAGCACCGATAACTAACCAAAACGAAATATGGAAGGCTCAGGATCTGTCACGTTGGTTTATAATATCTCCAGCGAAATATGGTCATGTCAGGTGTTGCATTCACCACTTAGTACACGTTTGACTATGCCTCTGACTACGTCAGGTGGGAATTATTCCATCGGACTGTAAGTTATCACGTATGACTGTCAAGTCATAAAGGTATATTATTATTTATTATTTTAAGTAAAGAAGAAACAAAAGTGTCTTCTCAAATTCATTCCGATTCATATACTTTTAATAAAATACAATAATCAGTTTTTTTTCTATTATTAAAACAATTGTTAAAGCAAACAACTTAATTCATTCATTCATTCAACTTATGTTAAACTACTAAATTACATGACCACGGATTCCGCTTGCTGGGAGAAACCCATCCTCATCTGTAGTATAGCATCATACAGTTTTTTTTCTAACTATTATAAAGCATTTGATACTCGTAGTTTGGCGGCTTTTACAGTTTCACCGGACGAACATTGGGACGAGTGCATAGGGGCCTCCAACCCGCGGATGAACTTAAACAGCGGCCGAATACCAACTCCAGCTTGTATAGAATGTGAGTTCAATTTTTCAATTAGATCCTTGTTTGAATGTCTTCCATTGAAATGAAGATACGGAGGGGATAGATCTGCTGGTGATCGGTATCCAGTGTCGAGTTCATAATGATGCGTATATATAAATAAATTATACTGAATGATCAGTGGCATTAGAAAAGTACCTACAACAATATTACAAGAGCAGATAACTAACCACTGTAGATATTTCTTAGTAATTTTTTTTGTGTGACCTTGGTTCAAGGTTTACAAGGTGAGTGATCTCCTATAATACTAATTTATTTATTCAAGCTAAATTTATGTGTACATATGGCGGAATGTACACCGGAAGACTCTATGACTACCATTGAGGAAAATACACTTCTATATCTTTTATATATCATTACTATTTCTATATCTTATATTTTCTCAAGATTCCTTTATACTTTCTAGGAATTTTCTCCAATTATTCTTTGCCTTTGCCTATCTATGCTACAGATACTTTTACAGCTTCTCTGGACGAAATTATGACAAACCAGTGAAAGGGAAGTAATGGATACGACTTTAGTCTGGAAGCATTGGTAAGGGTTCAAACCTTGGCTCTGGCCATCTTATTGAGATACCCATTTGAATGGAATCGGAAATCGATTCTAGGAAACCTAGTATTTCTAATTTCGAATCAGCGGGAGAACCAACTTACTTATACTAATAGGAATACATACAATAGTGTGTAATAAATAAAACAAATATGACAAATTTTGGAGATACGGGGAACTATGGATTATAGAACCAGATTACTAAGTTCTACCAATGTAGACTTTGTACAAAGTCATTTGCCTACCTTAGTATCACCTTTTTCAACCGTCATGCAGTTTCCTTCGTACAAAAAGTATCGGTTAAAGCAGTGAAATAACAGAGCAGAAATTCATGACATCTTAAGCAATGCCTGAATGGTATTACATGTATTATGTGATAACGTGATGCCCTGATGCTATTCATATATATAGACGACACATACCACTTACCATTATGAGGATCTTCAGTTTATTTGTCATTCCGATTACATAAAAAACAAGTTACATATTGCTCTTAGTTTCTAAAGAATGACAAATATTTCCAATGAATAAATTATATTTACGTCTTTGAATGACACAATGAATAATGATTTAATTCAATTTAATTTAACTGTGATTAACAGATGATGTAATTCTTTGCTCAGTGGAAGTGACAAAAGTGGCGATGACAATAGGGCGCCGGTCGCATTTACTATGCTAATTGTAGGTACGCAGTAACTATATAAGTGGCTAAAATGTCCTACACGAATAAGATTTTACCTTTGAGTATGTTTGCTACGACACGAATACAATAAATTAATAAATGGATGATAAAGACTACTTTAGTAGTACTTAGTAGTGCTCGTCTGCGCTCAAGGTATATACTGGTGGAGCATTAGTGGAGGTCGACCTGACATGGTACATTGTTGCTCAGTAGTCCCTATTACTGGAAATATCTACCCCCACCCCTTTCAAAAAGAGTATATACATTTTTTATAGTCACAGACACACTCATGGAACACTGCTTGAGTTAGCGACATCAGTTATTACAACTTAATACCTACAGTCAGGTAAAACTTAATTATTTAAGAAATTACATAAATTAATTTTGATTTTAGAAGTAAGTTTACAAATCTGTCAACGGAATTGTTAATTATTATGTAAGTTTACAAATAGAATAATTAAGAATTCTGTTGACACTTAGTATTGGTACTATCTGTAGCCAATGATGGCTGGCTCGTCATACTCATGGACCGGTGCTGCTTGTGAGGACCGGTCTGTTCGGATTACGAACATTGATTAGACTATTTGCTTTAGCAATAGCATATGCTGGTGATCACTCTATTCTCCCAAAGTTGAATTTAAAAATGAATCTGCATTATTGTAAACATGTACAAGATTTATTTGAAAAGAATACGAGCTGAGTTTCTTGTCAGTTCTTATCGTCTCGATATCATTCCAAACTGACGGTAGATTTGATCTATTGTAAGAGTTTGTAATAGACTTACATTAATAAAGATATTTTGAATTTACCTGGTTACTCCGTTAAATACATTATACACATCCGGTATTCTTATTTACCACCAAACTCGGAAAATTGGTTTATCGAATGTCTTTACGCATGGGAGGTCCATAATTAGTATTCTGTATATAGCACATAGCCATAAAATGCCCTTGAAAGTACAGAATAGCAGATTGGCTAAGTATATTAGTCCAGGTACGAGTATATCTGTGCTACAATAATACCTACTATTTAATATAAGAAGTTTAAACAAGAAGAAAACGAGGAAGTGTTAATAGAAAATACGCAGATGTCTATATGCCTTAAAACATTTGATCTAATTGCAGTAAATTACCTTATCTTTCTCCTAAAAGCATCTCGTAAGACATATTGAAATGCCGAACAATTATAATTACTAGTCTTTGTAGAATAATAATGAACATTCCTGATTATTATTGTACCCAGTACATCCTTATTTTGTCATACTTTATAGTAGTAAGTGATGACAAAGTTCATATATTTGTTTCAATCAGAACTGATATATACATAATTCTTCAAAGCTTCATTAAATCTGTCCTTAAAAGTAGCTATTGTTATTATGTGATTCTAACATCTGCACAGAAATTTTATACTATACCTAATATGTATAATACTTGTATGCATGTGTATGTAGTTAGTATTTGTTGTACTGCAGACATTTTAACGAAGTTTACCTAAATGATAATTAATACCAAAATTGTTCAAACTTTTGCATACAGTTCTAAAAAGAAATAAGACTCACAAAACTTGTACTTAAAGTTTATGTATAATTTAAGTAAAAATCTTCTAATTATGATAATATACAAAGAAGTTAATCGTATAATATTTTGCTGGACTGATTTGAATAAAACCTATATAATATGTATATGTGAAGTTTAACATCAGCACTACATAAGGTATCTTGGCGACCGAGCTTTGTTTAATAACTTTTTTATATAAAAACATGTTTTGAAAAAATATAGGATCGAAGTAAATATTGAAATCTTTACAGTCATTTTCGAGATGTAATGTCTGTACCTAAATATATGCAATAATTGGTCACTTACCGTTATTAATTAAATGTTTATAGATATCATATTATAATACACACAGTACATATAACAATGTCTTTATTACAAATTGGTCCAAACTATTATTATGTTCAAATATAATTCTGACCGGGTCATACAATATTTCGCCATATGATTTATGTTTATACAAATGTACAAAGTAATTACTCACCTGCCCGTACATTCCTTAAAACTATGCACAACACTATAAATAATGTCACAGTGTACTTCATTATAACTTAAATTTGTAACTTAAATTCACAGATATCATTAAAACTAAAATTGACAGTCATAATCTGAGAACACACACATTTATCTTATATTTTCGAATATAACAATTTTCGTATAATGTAGTGGCGAGTATGCGGGTACACTGGGTAGCGTCTTATTAAGTAATGTAATAATATGTTCGTACAGGTCAAACTATGTTGATAACGTTCTGCGCACGCTCTGTGTTGATCATTTATTGGTCCACTGTTGGGATCCAACAACAATCTACACATGTAATATAAATGAAACTGATCGCTGTCTGTTCATGAAAGATATGTGTAATACAATTTTGTTTATGGATGACCTTTTATTTACTGATGATATGATGAGTTTACCACGATGATTTCAAGAGAACAGCGTCAACCTGACAAGGCACATTCCTAGCATTGGGGTTATTAGTAGTAGTATAGTATATGTACTGTCGAAGCAAGTGTCCACATTACTAATAATCCCCTTCGCCTCTGTGAAAAACTATTATTGGGGGACTGTATAATAGACTCCGAAATAATAACTGGACAACATCCGTAAATTACGTAACACTTTAATGGTGGGGTAGTGGGGTGGCGACATAGTTTGATATTGTGTAACAAAAACTTGAAAGAGTTACCAACTTTGTATAAAAATTTTGAAATTAAAGAAGTCCCACTCCTCGGAGTTTTAAATTTTTTTACGTCACAATTCAATTTTAAGATAATAAACCGAAATTCTAATTAATAAAATGTGACTAGCTGTAACAGATTGGGATAAAAATTTACGAAACTGGTAGGAGATAACTTATAAATGCCATCTTCTTTACTACTTACAGATTATACTTTTTATTCCAATCGGTTTATAAACAGAAAAATCCCTCCTCATTGTTAATATGTACCATATTTATTTAAAACAACATATATTTAGAAGATCAATACGCAAGTTTCTCGCTTATTCTTCTTCTGATAGATCTGCGTCCCAAATGAGAGTTCCAAATAAAAAAAAATGACTATATAAAACCTACCTATATTAAGTTTATTTCAACAAAGATTAATAGGAAGTTGCCGGCTCAACTATTTACCTTATTTTATATTATTCTTAAGTTGAAACTGTAGCCTGTCACATTATTTTTTTCCTGTACTGTCCTAACGTAAGGCGTTATAATTATTTAAGGTCGTTGCCGTATAATCTTTTTAATGAAAGATAATGATATTTTGATATGTTAATGGAATGAGGATGAAGTGCGGTCAGTTAGCCTATCATGGCGAATACATAAAGAATTAACCACGATGATCTATTTTATTCATGTTGAACTGCGTGGGGATCGACCTGATTTCCCTTTTTTTACAAACACTTCCCCCGGCGCCGTATACTTTCAATCATATTATAATAATTATTATTATTAATACATAATGCCGGACAGTTTACTAGTATGGGACAATATTAATCAGGGTTGCAACACATACGAGGCTATCGTATGGAGAAATAAAATATTTTACATTAGCTGAATTTGTGTCCCTAACCTCGTACAACATGAGCTACCTGCCAATAAAAGTCCCGTCAAAATCGATCCAACCATTTCCGAGATTAGCCGGAACAAACAAACAGACAGACAAAAATTGTAAAAAAAATATTTTGGTGTGTACCGTATTTATATTCATTTAAACCAATGGTCATAACCTCGTACAAACTTGTATTAAAATAATAATAATATTAAAAAAAAGCTCTGGACTATTCACATAACTTTATCTAGTCCCAAACTAAGCAGAGCTTGTATTATGGGGGCTAGACAACTGATATAAATTATTTTTGCTAGGACTCGAACCTGTGACCTTTGGAAGTAAAGCCAATATATAATGTAAGTATAAGAAATAAAGCCATCATTTACAATATCTTCGTAATAATAATAATTTCGTAATAATCTTGAATTTATACGAGTATGCTCATATGATTGATATCCCTGTCCCGGATTGTCGGTAGTCCTGTAGGACCGTAATCGCCACAACGCTGGGAATATCTATTGCATCTAGATATCTATGATGATACATAAGAACAATTAGTTACATAATTATTATTCCACCAGAAGTAAATATCTCTACCAGACTGCTTTACATTAGAAGAGAGAGTTAACGATAAGGCCGCTCATTGTTCTTCTATATTTAATTTTTTTACGTAACAATTATATTCGAAGCAGCAATACAATTACATACATAGGTTAATAATTATATAACTACTTACTCTACTACTGTATCCTACATTTAGCGGAAGTGAGCGTAAATAGAGTACTCCATTCTTCCGCTAAAAAAAATAAACACCACACGTAAAAAAAAGGGAATGTGTGTATTTTAGGACGACATGTAATATTGATCGACGATCGAGCTCACTGTGCCATGTGAAACAAATATATTTAAAGACCATATTATAAAAATAAATATATAAAACTGGTTACAAACCAATAAACGAATTAACTCAAAATGACAAGGTGGTTAATTTATATGCGGTCGAAGTGGGAGCGAGAGGTATACTAACGAAATCTCTCAATAATCTTCAAAAACATCTTGGCCTGTCTAGAACTGCAATAAAGTTTCTATTAGACCGTAAATCTAAAGCTCCAAAAGCAGGCTCCTACTGGATTTGGCTGAGCAGGGAGAGAAACACGAGCGGTGAAGGCGAGTATGTTAAACCTATTACCCAGATCACAAATTCCGGAAACTGCTCGGAGTTTCCCTCTCTATTACGCCACCGACCCGGTACCCTCTCGGTAAATGCAAGGAATGCTAAGAAGTTCGTCTCTCCAAACTAACTTTCTGGAATAGGCACTGTTAAATTGGGCACGGTCAGTAGGTCAAGAGCAACTGATAGGGTCGCCGCCAAACCGCAAGCGATATAAAAGTTCATCGCACGTCACATTTAGTTATAAACAATTGTGAAATTACGAAATTTACTCGTAATAATACTACTAGTGACTTGATATCACTCGAAAAATTAAATACTACGCTAATAACTATTAGTTTTTTTTTTAACAACCAGTTTTATTTTAGTTGAGACACTATTTTTGTGGTGAATCCTCTTTATTTGAACTTTTTATTTTTATAAAACTAAAATATAAAATTTTTCATTCATATCATAATTTCACAGTCCAATCTAATTGTACAATCTGAAACAAAATTTACAAAGTTTCTTGACGGCTGAAATTAATCAGCTCAGGCGACTGAAATGTACGAACTTCCACTAAACGGACAACAACAGTAAACATTACATTTAGTTGTACTAGCATAATGGTGTTACGGCAGCCATAAACTGAAATAACAGTCATTTGAGTAAGTTAATGCGCGCTAAATATCAAGGCAGCTATAATTTTGCTCCACTTCTATACGTAGTTTCCATTGGTTTAACGTACGATACGATATTTATAGAAACATAAGGGCATAGACAAAATATCACTACATAATACATAATTTTCTACGGAAATAGTGTTTGAATCAACTTTGAGATATTTCTTCTAGGAGACAAAAACGGATAGGAATCCATTTAATCCAATTTAGAAGAATGCTCTATGGTTTTTTTTTGCCATTTTTTATATCACAACTAGCTATTCGCCCCGACTTCGCACGGGTGTACATGTTGACAAAGTACTTGTTCTCAGGAATTACTTAGCTTTATCTATTGAACATGTGGTTATGGTTGGCGTGTTGATATACAGAAGGAGTGATATTAATAAAAGATTGAATATATGACAGTGTATATAATAACAGAATTAAAAATAACAAATAATAATTAATTTAACAACTCATTTTAAATCAGTAATTTGCAAGCGAAACAATTTGACATTACGACAATATACTTTTTATTCAAATGTGTTTGTGTTATATGGCTAGTTTATGCAAGGAGGTTGGTAGCCTACATTACTCCCCCCTTGAGACCTGGCTAAGGGCGATAAAAGTCTGGAAAATGTACACGACGTCCAAAACGAGTAGTACGATTTGTGGTAATATTGGAATCCTGATTGGTAGACTCGTGTTGATCACTGAGAATAAAAGCGGGTTTAAGCCTATCGATAGACACAGTGACTTCTTTACCCTTTACAAGCAATTTAAAAATTTTATCACCTCTATGTATTACAACATATGGACCTGTATATGCTGGTTGAAGTGAACTACGCAAAGCATCTTCTCGGAGGAAAACGTGATTGGTAGTGGCTAAATCCTTGAAAATAAATATTTTGTCACTTCTGTGACGTGAAGCAGCAACAGGTTTAATTTTATCTGCAAATGTACGTAAACGTGCAAGAAAATCTGTTACATCGGTCGATCCTTCTGAAGAACGATCGAAAAATTCACCAGGCAGTCTTATCGGCTCTCCATAAATAAGATCTGCCGGAGAAGCTTGTAAGTCTTCCTTAAAAGAACTTCGAATACCTAATAATACCCACGGAAGTGATTCCGTCCAAGAACTATTTGCATGGCACATAATTGAAGTTTTAAGTTGCCTGTGAAATCGTTCAACAAGACCATTACAAGCTGGATGATAGGCTGTAGTTCGTTTGTGTTGAAACCCGGTCATCTTAGACAAATGTTCGAACATTGCCGACTCAAATTGACGACCACGGTCTGTAACAATTTCTTCAGGACAACCAAATCTAGAAATCCAGCCAGAAAGTAACGCCTTAACGACAGATTCTGCTGTAATATCTATTATAGGTATTGCTTCCGGCCATCTTGTAAATCGGTCAACAGCAGTGGTTATGGTTGGCGTGTTGATATACAGAAGGAGTGATATTAATAAAAGATTGAATATATGACAGTGTATATAATAACAGAATTAAAAATAACAAATAATAATTAATTTAACAACTCATTTTAAATCAGTAATTTGCAAGCGAAACAATTTGACATTACGACAATATACTTTTTATTAAAATGTGTTTGTGTTATATGGCTAGTTTATGCAAGGAGGTTGGTAGCCTACAAACATATTACATTTTGTGATGTTACACAATATCTACAAAAATTTTAATCTGTTTAACCAACAATGTAGGCATTAATTGCAGTTATAATATTATTTTATCTGTGCTTATAGTCACGTCACGACAAAGTAGCGGGTAGAATCTAGTTAGAAATGAATTTCCAACGTTTTTGGCGGTTATTACTAAACTCAGTAGATTATTCTTGGAAATAGTGGGTCACCACTGAAAAGTAAACAGCATTTTACTTAAAAATGTATTTTAATTATTAATAAAATTGCCAAGCATTTATAGATTCTTAAATATTTTGTATAATATCGTTTTCTAGTGTAATCATTGTTTGCCCCATCGTAAGCAGAAGTAAACTTATAATAATATAATTGTTATTAATTTAATTTTAATATCTCAGTAGTGTTTATTATTACATTATTTTCTGGCAGTCCTGTTCACTTTTCCATGTATCTCAGGGAAAGCTTCCTTACAAAATGGTAGACTGTCTCGGACTTTGTCGTATAGTGTGTGGTCGAACATCTTCCTGAACTCTTCAAGGGTTGTATACGTGTCGGCATATAACATTTGGAATCCATTATTCTGGACGACAAAGCTCTCGATACGTCGGGTTGAAGCGACCTAGAGAAAGACATGTTACAGTAAACTCTTATTGTACTTATACCCGGTACGGTAGAATCAACAATATTTTTTATTTTGTTTGTCAACTGGTATTTTTTTTGTGTAACTAATCAATTAAATAGTTTAAATAATTAAAAAGACGCAAATTTTTATGCTTACCAGAATACATTAGTAGAAAATGTACCAAGTCGGATAGGCCGTTTCAGAGATTAGCGCGTACAAAAATGGCATATTTATTGATTTGGATTTTATTGCATTGATAAATTATTAAATTATAGCTTCCATGTACAGACAGCGATCACTTATATTTTTAGTAATAGTAAAATTTGTAACAAATTAATATCGATGGGTTTACTATTTTCTGTGAATCATTGTTCTGTGCAGGTGTAAGCTACCATAAAACAGTCTGTACATAATTGCAAAACTATAGATTTTAAGCTGTTTGCAATGAGAATTATTAGTAACAGCGTTATAAAGTTAAACCGTATGTCCATAAAAATATAATGGGACTGTATGGGCCTGAATGAATAGTCAGGGAGATCCAAGACGAGAGCAAATAAGAGCATCGAATTTTCGCAAATTATAAGTGCTTTTCAATAGTCATGCAACATTTTTTTGTTTCTAGCACTCATTTGGAAAGTAACCTCCTCACAAGAAGAACGAACAAGAAACTCTACTCGTTTAAATAAATGTTGTTTAGCATTACATATTTAGCATTTTGTGTTATAACAAATTGACAAATAGCATGAATGACAAAAGTAAATAAATATAACAGCTACTTGAGTAAAATAAATAAGTTATAGTTATATGAGCAGTCCCTACAAGCACCCGTTCACTTGTATAACGGGTGAGCCAGCCATTACTGCCCTCGACCCTATTTTAGGGACCCCAATGACTAGTCTTACTATGCCAACACTTGTCTAGACATTTTCGCGAACTATACTAATAGTCGATGATGTACTTACGGTTTCAAATCCCTTAGCCTTTGGTACTCCATAGACCCCAATGTCTACGAACATCTGCGAGTCGCCAGATTTAATCTTGAGTTGTCCTGGTTGGTTAAGTACTTTGAACGGACACAACCAAATTGGGTACACCTGCAAGATATTATTTTTTTATGTAATTTAAATGGCAAACAACCTGTTTGGTAAGTGGTAACTGTCGCCTATATACTTTACTGTACTACGGACATCACAATGCGCGCCCGTGATACCACTCATTCTTTGTCATTCCGGAGAACTCAGATGTCTTACCCTTTAATTTCACTTCAATATAAATGTAGTTTACAAAGGAAATTGCTTGGATCCTAAAGTAGTCAGACAGCATGACTTTTGAATGAAATAACTCCTTTGGAAAGTACACACTGCATCCTGAGGAGATTAAGAACATCGCTTGTAAGAATATCGTTCAATTCTTGTCCCTGACGAGTCTAGGTAGCGAACTTTGAAAAAGGGCGGACGGAATATTCTATGTAGGTGGCAGTGCTAAAACTACAACTGTCACCTGCACTGGACAGTAGTGTCAAAATGTGATTATGATTGGCGCGAAAATCTACATCATGTAGAAACTAACCTCAAATTCTTCGTGGAATTTCAAAATCGCTTTTTCCAAACGATCTATAGGTACGAGCATGTCTTGAATGATGTGAGCTCGTTCGTACAGCTTACTGACTGCGTCTGGCTGCGTCAGCTTCAGCAACGACACTTCCGGTGGCATCAGCCACCCGAATAGGACGCGGAAGATTATGTTGTTGCCGAATGGAACTATATCCTGCGATTGAAAATATTAATAGCATTATGTGTTAAGTAACTTGAATCTTATTAATATTATAAATGCAAAAGTAAATAATTCGAATGAGTGCAATGATGGCTGGCTCATCCCTCGTACTCGTGAACCGGTGCAGCTTGTGAGGACTGGTCTATTCGGATTACGAACACTGACTAAACTAATTCATTTTGCAATACCATATGCTGGTGGCCTCTCTATTCTCCCAAATTTGAATTTAAAAATGAATCTGTATTATTGTAAACATGTACAACATTTATTTGAAAAGATTACGAGCTGAGTTTTTTGTCAGTTCTTCTCATCTCGAAATCATTCCGAACTGACGGTAGACTTGACATATCATAAGAGTCTGGATTAGCCGTAGATGAAATTCGAATTTGAATGCCCATTTGAAAGAACGTGATGCCTTCGTCTATAGTAAATTTATCCCGATCATTTTTTTATGCAATAGGAATGGTAAACAAGAAGACGACCTACCTATCGGTAAGCGGTAGGTAACCGTTTCCTATATACATCATGTTATAATATGTCGACCACACATGCCATTCCAGAGGAATATCTTGCCTCTTATTCTGTAATTTCACTGACCAATCTGCATTCTACAACCGAAATACAACTTATAAAGCAACTTACTATACTATATTATGCGAGACTGAGATATTCAAGTATCTGACTTTTTACGGGGACAAATGACGCAAAATAGAGATAGAGAGAGATGAGTTTATTGGTCTCTATAAACATATATAATTTTAATAAATGTTAAGTTACGAACAGACTAACTGTACCTGCAATTCCCAGAAGAAGCTTCTCGTATGCCTGTGGTAATAGTCTCTCAGAGGTATGTACTCCACAGCTGGCTGTTTATTACCCGCTTTAAACTTCTTTAAGTGTCTTTCTACTTGTTTGTAGAACCATTCTGCGTACCATTTTCCAATGCAATTTAACTAAAATCAATATAATATTCTTAAAAAAAGTCGCCTTAAAAGTGTAAATCGTGATGGAATTAAAATCGTGCCCTTATTTTTCAATGTTATCCCTTCTAGGGGATGTTCTGAAGATTCTATATCAACAATATACATTCAATAAAACTGATTATAATATTAGCGGAGATGTACGTACTAAGTTTCCATATATAATATATTATTTTTCCGTTATAGAATTCTATAAGTTACCTTTCCGTCAGTGCCGACCTCATCCACCATATCTCCTGTCATCACAACACCAGTATCCTTGGTGAAGAGAAGCGCTTCCACGAACTGATGTGGTTTATTATCTAATGACTCTTTAGAGAACCTCGTCGCCAACTCTGTTAAACTTGTATAGGGCTCGTATTGAAGACGTACATACCTAGTAAATTATCAGAACTTCGATTATTCTATACGAATAAATAAATTATTATGAAATAGTACATCCATCTGCTCTATCGGTGTATGCTGGAAAGGCACCAATGGAGGATGATAAAATGAACATGGGGTAAAGTAAGTTAGTCTATCACGAAGAATTCACAAGGAATTAACCACGATGGTTTCCAGGGTAACCGCGTGGAAGTCGAGTACCCTATGATATACTCCTTACAATTGACTCTATTACTACGGGTACAAATAATACTTCGTGAATATTTGTGAAGAATCACAGATAGATGCGCAAATTGAAGGATTACCTATGATGGAAGGCGAAAAAAAGATTTATTAGGAGGCCAACTCCGAAAAAAGGGTAAGGGTAATCTACTATTGTAGATCCCTGCAGGTCGCAGTCCTACAGGTACAACTAAAAAAAAACAAGAAACTTACTTCTTCGCTGGCACGACTTTGATCACAACGGAAGTCAAGAAGCCTAGGGTTCCGTAGGACCAGGGCACGGCATAGAATAAGTCTGGTTTCTCGTCCTAGAACGAAACGTTATGGTAGTAGCACAACAAAGCATATATTCGGATTTTTTTATATATACCTCGATCTGAATAGTTCAAGGTCAAATAACATATTTATAAAACCAAGAGTTGCAAATAAAATTTACTTTTCTACTAACAACATACTACTATGTAATATTATGTTATCTGTGACACTACTCTTTCATACAAACAATTACGTGATTAATTTAGTATGAAATGTTCAAAATTTATTTTCAGATTTACACTTAAAATGGTTTCATTAGTGTATCAGAAATTTGACTTGATATATTAAAACTGACCTAGTATATTAGTATAGTTTAATTTTAATGTATATACTTCTTCTGTACATGTGTTTATCATGTAACTAAACCTAAACGGATGGATCGATATGATTTAAAATTTGTTTGTATATTTTAATGTGTTCTTCGATGATTTGAAAACACTGTTAGAAAAGGAGGAAGAGCTGCTTTACCAAGCAAGACGACATATGCGGGTCCGCTAGTATTTCTATAAAAAATAATTTTTACCTTAGTGCAAGTGACGACCGATCCATCAGCCATCACTAGCTCGTACTGGAGACAAATGTGTTGGAACAATCCATGAATGTGCGAGGATGTCTCCACGCCTGTACCCATGACTAGACCACCCACAGTCAGCTGGTCAAGTTCGGGAACCACTGCCAATGCCAAGCCCAAAGGTTCGAGGGTGCGTGACAGTTGTCCCATCGTGACGAGAGGCTCGCAACGAACTGTCTGGAATGTACATTTGTTTTCCAGATCAGATGTCATAAAAACTAAAAAATATTCGTGAAATTAACCGATTCGGAGGTATCATACCTTTATTCTCGGAAATGGTAACAAAAATAATATATTACGGGAGATATAATGAAACCTCGACTCGGCGAAGAATAATTGATTTCTACCACTTATTCTTCAACGGGTCGAGGTTTCTCCTGATTCAGAAGTTAAGTACGCCTATTTAATGTAACTAACAAACAAGATGACTAGCCATCTAATGACCATTTTTATGTAAATGGAATAGCTAACAAACTGACCACCTGTAAGTAAGCGGAAACCGTCGCTTATATACATGAAGAACACTATGGATATCACCTTATCACATAATCCACGTGATACCATTCATGTGTTGTCATTCCAGAGAACTGAGATATCATGGCTCCTATCCTGTAAGTGCACTGTCTAATATGCACCCTTCATCTGAAATACAGCATACAAAGCAAGCTGCTTGGCAGCTGAAATAGGTGAAATTGAGGTACTCACGCTAACGACTTTTTACAGTCTATCTGTACCCATGGACATTAGGCATAACTTTCTTGCATGGCAACATGGTAGGTACGAATTAAATATTATCAAGTTTATCGTTTCGTGTATAAATTGGTTGACGACGACACAGCTAGTTTGATTATGTCATTTGACGTATGTTGAATGATAAAGTGCCGTTAGCCACAATAACTTATCTGAAATTCTAGTGGGATTAGGAACACCTGTATAATTTAACATTCATTTTGAAATGCTTTGGAATTCAGCATCCATAGTTATTAGAGTCGGAATGGCAAAGCAAGCAGGGGCTCCATGGGCGCCAAATAATGACGTTATATCCGTAGTGCTGATCATGTGTTTTATGCGACGGTTACCGCTTACCATGAGGTGAGTCGTTCGTGGTCGTTATGAGTGACATAAAATGTTTTTCACAATATTATTTAAAAAATGTTTTATTTATCAACTCTACTATCACTTTCTCATGACAATATTTTTATATGTGATATCAGTACATAATTCGTGTCTAGACTATACCTATACCTATATAATGTACATAAATAATTAATTTATATATGTAGTACTATTTTATTTCATTAAAACTTTATATTAAAAAAATATCTTTATATTCTAAGTTTGTACTTAAGCTTCTGTGATTGTACAATTGTGTTCCTTCTTGACTATCCTTGACTTGAAAATCCCCGTACACCGAGTCTTTATCTTATATTATTATTTACCTATAGAAATACCAAAAATTAAGTAGATAACTTTACCATATTCTTAGTGTCCACTTCCAGTACATCCACGAGATTAACAGATATATTGGTAGAGGTCTTCTTATAGATGCCATGACGGAATGACATAGTCTGCCAGGTGGGTCGAGCGGTGCACAGTCGAGTGCTACGGTCGCCTGCCAACCACCTCTTCACCTGAAAATATTTATTTTATTTTATTGTTTAATTGAATTATAATAAATAAATTAAAATATGTAAAGGGGCAGGGACAGCTGAAGAATGGATGGACTGTGTGAATGATTATATTCATAAAATTAAACGTGTTAAACGCAGATGACGGCTGATGGAGCCGATGAGCCGATGAGCCACCTGTGGAAATTGAGATACTGCGGCAACCCCAAATTATGGGATAAAGGTAATGATAATTAATAAAACTATATTGCATTATTGTTATGGGCCTCATATTTTAATTATGGAGAGGAGGGAATTGTCAGTAACAAGTATTTTTCAATCGATGATAATGGAATGGTGCACCCGCCTGTGCTAACTGTTTACGCTAGCGGGGCACCAGTGGAGTACGATAAGATGAACATGAAGTCAGGTCAGTTAGTCCATCGTGACAAATTCACCAGGAATTTATCACGATACTTTCTAGGCGGATCCGCGTGGAGGTCAACCTGACATGTTACATTATTAGGAATGAAGTTAACAGTGTTAGTCTCTATCAGTTTGACCACGTGGTTTCCGGAATCAATCATTGTGCTATGTGGTAGCGATTTTTATGGACGATCATAACAAATATGAGTTAATCCAGTACTGTACAAGGTGTGCGATATGTGAAATAGGACAGTCAAAATCCTTCGAAAAAATCGCTATGAAAAGCCTTCAAAGCGGAACACGTAATAATTTATACATATAAATAAAATTGGAGTGTCTGTTCGTAATATTAAAATAATCGTTTTTTACTACATGCGTATGAATACAAATATATACCAAAATAACATTTTTTACAATTTTTGTCTGTCTGTTTGTTTCGGATAATCTCCGAAATGGCTGGACCGATTTTGACGGAACTTTTATTGCAAGGTAGCTTGGTAAAATATTATTAATAAATAATTCATTTGGAAACATTGAATAGAACTTACAAATTAGTAGTACCTGTTTCTGTACATCTTTGACCTTCTTATCGTGCATCTTGGGAGCGCTGTTCAGCGTGAACACCAACCAATTCCTGAAGGTGGACCAGATCTTCCATAACAACGATATTGGGAGTAATGCAACGATCACTATCAGCCATCTGTACTCCACAATAACGTACTCGGCGAAGCTCTCCGTTTGAAACGTCATTGTTTCCTGGAGTAAAAATAAAATAAAATACTGCATAGGGTTCAAAGATGCGTAATATAATTACGTCCTTTTAATAATGTGCGTAGATATTTAATAATTTATTTAACAATTTATCCTTTTAATTATTCACGAATGTTTTGCCAGATGAAGTCAATTAAAAGAGTGTAGTTCCCTACCACTGCCAATGAACTGCCCACTTCAAAAATAATGACGTTTTCAATACGTCTGTATTTATTATGCAGGTAAAACAATATTTTTTAAATTTATAAAGTGTTATTTTTAATGAAATGAACTAATTAATATATAAGCAGACAGCAGCAGCAGAGTTAAGGGGTAAGACTTTGACTATTCACAATAGTCCAAATTTCTACAGGGAATAGACCTCATATCATAGAATCTTACTAATATTCGAAAAGCGAATTTTTGAGAGTATGGATATAGTAGTATGTAGAGATGTAGAGTATGGATAGAAAAACTACTGAACAGATTTCGATGACTTTACAGTAATATAACTTATACACGGAATAACACATACTATATAAATTTCATGCGGGCACAGCTAGCCATTCATACTCCTCGACGGTAATGTCGGCCGGCTGCTGAGAATCAAAATCGGCATGTAAACGACGTTCTGAGGTTAATTCCGTCGTCGGCGTCTAACTAGTATGTCGACTGTACCCTGAATTACGTTACTAAAAACCAAGGGGTTTAATTATGTACATAATTATGTTTCTACAGAATACAAACAAGAGAATAATTCTTTATGTGGATTACATCACATACTTTTTACTATTATACATTAAAACATATTTTCATTAAAAATAAAGTGCTACTTAATAGCATAGTTTCTTGTGTTTACATCTATAATACGTAGGTACTGCAAACTATTTATAAACGTATATCAACAGACTCACCTCATGGATTTTTCCCAACAAATTTATAATTTTCTCCGAACAGTCTGCATCAGATCATAGCTTGGCCTAAACTGAGTTTCAAGGATACGATTTAATAATATTAGCAATGCGAGAGACAAGACACATACTATATAGAACCTTATGGTATCACAATAAAGCACAATATTTTATATCGTAACAGCGAATCACATGAATTAAAATCGATAAACATTTGACGATTTTGTAAATAGCCCTTATTGAGTTGTAATAAGAACCATACCAATATTTCAGTGCACATGATCTTCAATTCAACTTACCCATACTTAAATGATAATTTAATTTATTACCTAGAATTGTAAAATAGACTAGCTATTACTTCGCCTCCATGATATGAAATATTTTTATTTATTAAAATAAATAAAATAATCTTTTTACTTATTTATTTTAAGTCGAATTTTTATTAATACGTGACATTCTGCACCCACCTGCGCTAACGGTTTACGCTGGCGGGGCACCAGTGGATAATGATAAGATGAGAATGAAGTCAAGTCATCCCATCCATTAAGTTAGCCCATCCTGGCAAATTAACTAGGAATTTACCACGAGTTTTTCCAGAGGGAACTGCATGGAGGTCAACCTGACATAGTATATTGCTAGGAATGGGGTTATCAGACCATATTACTAACAATTCTCTTCCCCCTAAATCGTAAGTTATTTCCTATAACAGTACCTATCTTAGTGAATGCCCCATCATAATCGGTCTAGCCGTTACAGAGATTAGCAATAATAAACAGACAGGAATTATATATTTTTTGTATTTGTAAGTATCGTTTATACTTTCATTGCATTTAGTGAAAAGCTGTTTATTTGACATTACAAACAGACAATAAAATTTTATTTATTTGTATAGGTTATTTATTTTATCTAGTAAATAATTTAATTCTTTAATCTTATATGTATCAAGATATAATTAAGCATAGGTGTCTATATTAAATTGCTGTCGCGAAGACGTGTTTACTACGTGTTGCCGAGTACACATACACTAAACACGAGTACTTGGTCACAATGACATTATTGATATTTACTTTTGTACAGTTTTTAATACAACTCTTGTCGCTGCACACATAAATTTGCCTAAAAATTCTAGTCCTATCTCTTAATCTCTATTATGATAGTACACAAATGTATCATACTAGCTCCTACCCACGACTTGGTCTACGTGAAATTTAACTTTTCTTAAATTACATGCAAAATAAAAAACAAACAGACAGACAGAGAACAGACAAAAAATATTTTTTTAATGCAAGTATATATACCTACTTCAATATGCATTTAGTGAAAAGATGTTAATTTATTTTTAAAATTACAAATAGATACTGGATAAATGGAAATAAGATATTTTTTATTTATAACCAATCCATACGGTATTTATTATTTGAAAGAATAACAAATAGGTGTGTCTATAATATTCGCAGGATTAGCATTGAACTATTTTTATGACAAGGTAGAAAACTGTTTGAGTAATACCTACCCTCTCTTGAAGTTGTGAGTTTTGTCACTAACACCGCAGCCTGCAGCTAACTCGGACGAGTTTCGGATCCGCGCTTCCACAATAGTTTGCGGAGATTGCTTTGCAGGTCTCTACTGTTATTCTATGTGAAAATGTAAATTTCTATATGAAATTGGAATGAGAAACAAGCTGATGACTCATCTAAACATTGTAATCGTCCCTAGTTTGATAGTGTACACTATGTACAGTAATAGTACATAATTATCATAGTACCGCCATAGTACACGTTTTCATTCCTGAGAACTATGAATTCGTACATTAATAGGTTATAATAAGCAATCGGCCCATCTGCCGTATGCTTGATTGCCACTATCATGGTATAAACAAAGTAGTAATCTCACTGCCAATAGCTAGTTCATCTTTCATACAGAAATATCTATAGATATTCACGCAAACATTTACTGATTTCTTTCAATATATTCCAATCTTGCAGACCAAAACATAGCTAGTATTACGTGTAACAAAAAAGATTGTGTTATCTAAAAGCAAAAAACAAGTCATTTAGCGGCCGCAAAGATAATCGCTTATTACGTCATACGTATTTTATTAGATAAAAAAACAGTAATTAAAATAAAATACTAAATATTTATTAATCAAAGTGTATTTAGGTATCACAAGTGGTAGATAAGTAGTACATTGTTCTCCAATGGGGACAAAAGGACAGTTTAAATAAATTATATCACATATATTTTTGCTCACAACGGCAAATGCCCTGCCATTAATAAAGTACTACTTTTACAAGTATTTTTAATTATTATATATAACATCTATTTACACTTTAATAAAACAGCAAATTCGTAGTGAATTACTACTCCAAATAATCTCAGTTGTAGTGAATTTGTATTTGGGGGACGAGAAAATATGGTGCGTACGTATTCAATATAATATTGCGTCCCTAATTATTATAATCTGTGATGGTTGTTTGCCCTCATTGACATGACAGTGCGAATATTTTTCGCAGACCATAAAAAAAATTTTTACAGATATATGTCAAGCCTACAATTACTCTGAATATAATCACAACTACAATCTCTACTAATCGACATGTATGTCGGACATTGCAGTCGTTTATATTATTTGTTTAATCTCCATATACATATGTTAGGCAACCAAAAAATATATTTTAAGTATATAGTCCCATCCAACACCAAATTTCATTAATCAACATCTAAACCCCGAAATTCACTTAAATTGGTCTAATTACCCATTAGACATTTACACGTATACCCACCATATTTTAAAGCGCTGCGTAAACATATTCGTAGATACCTACACAGGAGACCATTATAGGAAACCAACGGTAGCGTCAACAAAGCACAGTAGCTAAGGGTAGTATGTAGTAGTTGATTTCGAAAAAAATATTGTCTGGAAAAAACACTTTAGCGAATGGCTGGTGTCTGTCTGCAACGTAACAATAGTCTGCATTTACACAGCGTATTAAACATTTGGAAATATATATATTGAAATCCTACTTTTGCAAAATAGATTCATCTTATCACATGTATATATTAGTTGCACACATAAACATATCAAAGTTTAGATTTAAAATTTGAGCTGTCATGTGTAACAGGAATCACGGTATTATTTCTAACTAAAACTTGTCTTGGGGCTGTAACAGTCAATATTCCATCAGAAGATAACGTAGAAATTACATCGTCGGGTCGACAATCTGAAGGAAGTTCAAATCTTCGCGTAAGCCGCCTTGAAATAAAACCATGGTCATCTTTTCTTTCTTCATGCTGTGCTTCAATTTCTACGTATCCATTTGATGTTTTCACAGAAATATCATCCGGTCCGAAGTCCTTGACTTGTATAACGATTTCATATTTGTCCTTTTCTGTCCTAACAACATTTTCTTGTCTCCACGGATAGTTTTCTAACCAATCTATAGATCTCAACACAAATTCATCACCAAAAGGCCTGTAAACAAGCGGCAATAGTGACATGATGACACAATTCCAGAATTTTCACCAAATGTTAGTTTACTCTGCGCGTGCTTCTATAAAATAATGACATAAACATGAGTCAATAGCATATATATGAATTGTATAATAGAACACATAGATGGCGTTGTGAACAAAAAGCCGACGCGGTATTCAAGCATAGACGAAACGAGTTCGATACGATTGCGAAACGTAACCGTGACATTCATTGTATACTTGTAACTGCAAGCTTCATAGTAACTTCACACTTTTCGACTTATTATAGCTTTGAATTTATCGCTCAAACACTATATTTGTGAATATCTGTACAGTTTAATACTCCTATGCAGGTATAAAACTATATTTTGACTCTGTGTAAGCATATCTAGAAAAAAATCTTAAGAATCCATACAAAACTTTTCTTTTGATAATTAAAGCACCGAAGCTAAAAGTGCATTTTTATGTCCTTGTGGTTTAATTTGAATCAATAGTATGATATCACCTCGTGTCGCTTACGAATCGTAAAGTATTAATGTCCCCATGTTATCTATGTCAATGACGATGAACTGTGTTTCAATGGAACATTCGTACCCAGTAATTAAACCGTCTAGAATGTTACAGAAACTGATAAAGGCGATAACAATAATCAAGTTATAAAAGTATTCAGTTAATTATTAGCTATTGAAAATATAAAAAATTGGATTAGATATAAATACTTTTAATAAAAGTATTATTGCCATAATTTTTAGATACATGTTATAATAAAACATGTCGAAAAAGATAGCTATAGTGACAGGAGCCAATAAAGGACTTGGGTTCGCCATAGTTAAGGGTCTTTGTGAGAAATATGATGGAAATGTATATTTAACATCACGAGATGCCAACAGAGGACGAGATGCGTGTGAAGAATTGAAAAAACTAGGATTAGATCCAAAGTACTATCAACTAGACGTCACTGACTACGACAGTATAACAAAATTTTATAATTTCATAAAAGAAAAACACGGCAAAATTGACATTCTTGTAAACAATGCTGGAATACTTTATCTGAAAGATGCCAAGGAACCAAAATTACATCAAGCAGAACAAACAATCTTGGTAAATTTTACAGCTTTAGTTAATTTTTGCGAAGCTATGCTGCCTATGATGGAAAATGGCGGGAAAATTGTTAACATATCAAGCTCTTCGGGACATTTATCTCGAATACCGTCAGAGAAACTGCGCAAAATAATTAGCTCGCCTGATTTATCTTTAGAAGTATTAAGTAAACAAATTCATAAATATGTAGAGGCTGTAAGAGACAATAGAGATATAGAAGAGGGCTGGGGAGAATCTCCATATGTCGTTTCCAAGGTTGGAGTCAACGCTTATACTTTCAATTTACATCGCAGATTAGCAAATAGAGGTATGTGGGTACTTTTTTATTTATTATAGTTTGAAAAAAACTTGCAAATAGAAGAGGTAACCGAGGACCGACAGGTTTCTGTGATCAATGTACACAAAGTACAGACCAAAATTCTATTGTCTGTACATCATTACATAGTATAAAACAAAGTGCTTTAAATCTTTAAAACTACGCAACGGATTTTAAAGCGGTTTTTTTAATACGAGTAGATAGAGTGATTCAAGAGGAAAGTTTATATATAAAATACATGTACACCCGGAAGTCTGGGTGGGTAGCTAGTATTTTGTGCAAAGTTTTGAACCATGAATAGAGTAATATCTGAGTTTAGGTTGGATATTTCATTAAGATTTAAATGCCCGCGTGAGGTCGGGGCCATAATATGAAAGGATTATGCATATAGTTTTAGAAGCTTACGAATGTTTTAATGGACGAATCGCATGGTGCGCTCGCCTACGCTATCGATGTAGGTACGTTGGCAGTGCTTTAGTGGAGGATGTATGTAGTCAAATCAAGAATTTTTATCTATGCACTAGCTGTTCCCGCGACTTCGTTCGCGTGGTTAACAAAAACACTATTGCGATTATCTTTGGTCTCAAATATGAATAACTTTCCCCGTTTGCGTAATGTTATATAGCCTTCCTCGACAAATAGATTATCTAATACAAAAATAATCTTTCAATTCGAACCAGCATTTCCTGAGATTAGCGCGTTCAAACATACAAACAAACTCTTCAGCTTTATAATATTAGTTTATAATATTAGTTTAGATTTGAGCTCGCTAATCTTAAAAACGGCTTAACTTATTCTAATACAGTAGCAAACTGCCCCCGACTTTTACAGGAAGATAAATAATTATTTTACTTACGTGATGTTTTAGGTATCATGGTTAACTGCGTGCACCCCGGATATGTGATGTCGGATATGACGCGAGGCGGCGGCAACGTATCCCCGCAGCAGGGTTCCGTGCAGCCACTACGGCTGGCGTTGGAGCCCATGGGAAGCGGCCTCTACTTGTGGCACGACGGCACGGCCGTCTCGTGGCACGGGCCTGACCCGAGAGGGTACATAGATGGGAGACTATAATTGGGTCTTAGGACTATACATAGTTTTGAAAGTAGTGAAAACTATTATAAATTAAATTAAAAGGCCAACAACGCACTTGCAATTCCCCTAATCTTGCGGGCGCTTATGGGCGGCTGTAATGACTTACCACCAGGTGAGTCACCAGCTCGTATGTTCCCTATTCTATATAAAAAAGGTAGTTTCAACAATATGGTAAAATAACCGTGATCCGCGACATCTTAAGGCTCAAAATCATTTATTTCCATAGGAACTTTTGCCCTCTTGTGCACGTCATATTTTTTATACCTACCGTCTACTTTTTTTGATAAACGACTTAGTATGTATTTACCTGTGCTTCTTGTGTGCCGTATGCGTAGCGTTTTTCGTTGGACTATCTAGTGACGGTAGCTGAACAAACTGCAGACGTCTACCGACATTGACATCACTGTATTTGAATTAAGCCGTTACTTGTGCAACCCAATCTAAACGGGAGAGGTAAAACCAATCTAAACAAAAGGTTGGAGAGATTATTAAACTGCTCGTTATCGCGTGATCATCTTATTGGGAAAAGTTCAACATTTATCTTTAGCAATGATGATTCATAGCGCTCGAATCTCAGCACATAATAAGTCGTTGTATTATATTAACACTATTGGCATTTTTCTATATGAGTAATACCTCAAACAAGTCGACCAACTTGATGGTAAGTGGCTACTGTCCTTCTATGCCATGGACCTCCAATATCAAGTAATTATGTGACCTCCGAAGAACCCCTCATGCATTCCATTCCGTTCTGCCTCTGTACCCTGTAATTACACTGCCATATCTCACCCGTCAACCGATACACACACACCTAATAAAGCAAGCTACTTTCGATTGAAAAATACCCATAATAAACTATAACTATTATTATTATTCTCAAAATCTGTCAATGTTCATTGCTAAAGTAGAAACATGATGGAAGGTCACTAAAATAACCGTCACGTTATTCAGTCATTTGCAGCGGATATAGTTAAAATATTTCCGAAATTCATAATAAAGTTCAAATTGCACTACTTGTATGATCTTAATCATTATTTGGGTGTGGCGCATCTGTCTGCGACTAGTTGTGTTTTCACTAATTTTAACCTTATGTTGTATAATACTTACAATAATTGTATAAGGGTATATACGGACGCTATATGTATTTAATATAGAATAACTAGAAGTTATGAAACATTTATCAAAAAGAATTAATTATTCAATTGTTGCGTGATATAATATCTACGTAGTCTAGTCTATATTGTGTGGTATAGTTGTGAGATGGAGGTGTTTCCATTAAAAGAATGAATGTAATTAATTCTTGGTTTAATTTAATGATCTTCATGGTTAATGGCTCAATAAGGTACAAATGGAACAGCGAGTTATTGGCATCTCATTTTAATATAGAAAATATAATTTGTCATAACAGGGATATGATTCTAGTAAATATATAAAATAACTAATATACATATATCATGCATAGTGAAACGAATAAAAATGTAAGAAATATGATAATACAAAATGGGGACAGTGAGCCGAGACAGAATGAGAAACGATAAAGAATAAAATCAAACTTTCATTAAATAAAACAAATAGGTTAATTTATTTTACAAATTCCTTTGTTATCATATTTCTCTCGTTAAAATATGCTCTTCTTAATACAAAGATTTATCGATCACATCACCAACGGAAAGAAACAATAATATTACTGAATAGAAAATATAATATCCGCTGTCTGAGACTTTAATTTTAGATTGCACTTGTGTTTACTTGGCGTCGATACATTCGGCGGGATGTTGGGAGGTCTTGGCGGGGGCGAACCCTGGGGGCAGGGGGATGTTATTGTAGGCCACGCCGCCCCACTGCAGCGGCAGCTTCTGGCTGCCCGAGCTGTGCCACTGGTGGTGAATCAGTGGCACGGGTAATTTATTTACACCGTTGGGCTGGACGCCCAGCTGATTGAACTTTGCGAATAGTTCCTGTTGCTGCTGGTTGAGGCTCTGTTGTGGTTGCTGGACGTTCTTGCTAAAGTTTACCGACGTGGACATAATCGCTGGGTCCATTTGAGTCCAGTCTGAGAACATGGCTACGTTATTTGAGTTGTAACCTATAAACGAATAAAATGTGCTCAATTAACAGTTGATTTAAAATTAAATATGTACTTGTCTTTGTAAATATTTCATTTCATTAATATGCGTATTTTATACTAATAAAAAATATTATCAGAATTTGAAACTGTCATAAAAAAAAAACGAAGTTGAATTCGACGACATAGGTCTCAATAGTATTTCATGTATATACAGTTTTTTCCAAAGGTTGACCGGCAGTCAAAAGCATCGAGTTCTCTTAAACCGCACATTTTTATAGATGTGGTTAATAAAGAATACTTAATAAATAGAGTAAAATCAGAATGGAGGCGGGCAGCGTGTTTGTTACCTTGGTGCTGGTGGTGGCGGGGTCCCTGGCCGAGCGTCACGTGTCCGAACCCGGGCGGCGGCAACCGAGGGCCTCCACGCCGTACTCGCTCCATGTTATCACTGCAAATAGTTCATATTTATTATTGATTCATATGATATATGTTATATCAAGAAAAAGTTAACATATATCTGTCTTCAAGTAAAAGTTCTGAAACCACACTAGAGTATATAATATTAAATAATAATGCAATTATTTATGTATGTTTGAATAATGTTTTTTTTTTATTCTACCGTCATATTCTGAATGCTAATTCATCCATAAAGAAAGGGAACTACTCTTTTCACAAACTATGAAATAGCGCAATATTATAAAAAATCAAGATATTAAAGATAAAAATAGAATTAACAAAACAGTCGTTGAAAATCGTGGATAAATCACTGCAGCATCGGTCGTTCACGAGTATTAGGTATAAGCCAGTCATCAATGCGAGCAACAGACCGTCATTTATTTTTCGAACGCAAAACTTAAAAGTGCTGCAGTAAATAAAATGCAAAAGTGTTTTTCTACACTTTATAGCTTTACCAGACGAAAGTACAAGTGCAATGTCCAAACCAAGGAAAAACATATGGAGCGGCTAAAGGCCAACTTCTCCTGACAACGATTTTAGTTTGAGTCTGAGGACATCTAGGGATTTGAACATCAGCTAACAAGATTCAAAAATTACTAGTAGTATTGCAATGTGAACGTACCCGCTAGACACAGTGTTCTGCATCATCTCGTTCTCCATGAGCTCGGCGAGGGCCTTTTGTGTCTCCTTGAAGGGGTCAAAGTCGAGGTCATCGTCTCCGTCACCGGAGGCACGCGACCCCATCATCGCCCCGACACCAACACCCATGCCGTCAACTACTCGCATATTGTTCAATCTGAAAGCAAACATTTCGCATTTTACTAATTAAAGTTGAGTGTCGATACGATGCGAAACGATAGTTGCAACGTAGCTGTGTTTATTAAAAATAAAAATTCGTATATTATATGCAAGAAGAACCTTATGAAGTAGTATTTTTATCAAATTCTGTAGCCTATAGTGGAAACCAGATCTGGAGTGTGCCTCGCGTAACAAGGAAGATCGTTGGCGGTTCCTCCAGGGGAACATACGACGATCCGGCTATAGTAACTAGGGCTTGGTATATATCTTTCTGTGTAATCGTTTTATCTGAGCTGGATCTCCCATTTTGCAATTAGTTATACTGAAGTGATACATTTTTATGATGCAAATTATTAGGTACTAACAATTACTAGATTATCAAGCATTTACGATGCAACTTCATTAAAGGATAGAATTACAAGCTACAGAGTTACAACCCATTAATATTCAGGAATGGCAACGCTAGATATGATGCACATGGTATGTGGGTAACGATGTATTTTGCGATTACCATAATGTCTTGCACGTATAGAGACGACCTCCTCGGTACTTCACTTATTTACTATATACTATCAGTTTAAATAAATTAAGGACTAATTTTTCAAAGGATTTCATAGATTTTTATTGTATCCAGAAATCTCATACTTATGTTCCCCAGAGTAGTGAATATATCCCGAAAAAGGTTTACTCCTTGATACATTTTATATTCATAAATTTTATTATCATTTTTGCTGCATTCACATATCGCTGTCACATCAACCTTTTAATTATCTCCATGTTTTCTTTTACAATGTTTAAAGCTTTGAAACTTCTCGCGTATCAGGTACATTCAATTCAAGGCTTCAAAAAGGATAGTACAGTATATACTTTATCAACCAATAAGAGAAAGAGCATTTGCCTCGAAGGGATATCTCACCGGGCTTATCATCGTATCATCCTCAGGCGGAACATCTTTCTATCATCACATTAAAAAACTCACTATATAGAATTGTGGTGAAGTCATTACCTCTGTTTGTGTTCCATCTCTAGTCGCTCAGCGCTGACCATATTGTGATAGTGGGTTTGTGGTTGCGTCTGCTGCTGCTGCTGCTGCTGGGGCTCCGAGTAGCAGTCCTCGGACCGTGACATCAGTAACCGCCGCTGTTGTGCCTTGTGGAAGTCCGTGAAGAATTTATCCATGTTCTCCGCCATGTATCGACCCTCGTTCTGCAATGGAATGCAATCGCTACATTATATTCTCTAAGTAACAACATACATCTACCTAGCTAACTTTTCATCGACAGAGAAATCATCGTCACAGGTTGAAACTTAAGTAGTCTCGGACAATGCAGTTTTGTAGGAGTTTTTCTCGAGATATTATATAACCTTGCTATACCCTTGTACATTAAGGTACGTACAATGTAAATATGTACAGTATAAGAGAACAACCAAAATAATGAAAATAATTAATTAATTAAAGTCCCAATATATTATTCAGCCGCAGTGCATGTATATATACATATATATACTAAATTATGCCGCACATTGTTTCTTATTAATAAGTATAGTTATTTGATTATGTTGATATATCATAATGTAACTTGTAAACAATTTAACTTACTGATGTTTGGGGGCCGTCAAATCCATTTACGACGCCTGACGACAACTGTTGGCTCTGCAACTGTTGACTTTGCAACTGTTGATTTTGTAACAACTGTTGACTGTGAAGCATGAACCCGCCACTCATTGAATTGGTTGCGAGGCCCATGGAGTTTGGAACACCACTCGCCATACTGCCCAAGGAACTGGCTGACATTGTGGTAGATAAGGAATTGCCTAGTGTACTTGTACCCAATGAATTATCTACTCGCATACCAAAAGGTGGAAGCATATTGGGATTTGGATGATAATTAGCACCTGGAAATATAAAGTCTAATTAATCAGTTTATCAACCAACAAACCACACAAAGTATTTTAAAGTCGTAAGTTTAGTCTATTTACAAGTTAAATATAATATTAAATAATTGAGGAGCCCGACGCATAAAAAAATATAAAAAATAAACGCCCATTACTGAATTATTAGATTCAGAATTCATCATAATTTTAGCTGAAATCGGAGAAATTACAAAAATAAATTTCAATGAAATAATATCATCAATAAAAAATCCAGAGAGGGTACTAAATTATGTATATATAATGTCTTACCTAACATTTCACTAGAAGACTCAAGTCCTATACTAGAGGCGGGCAGGTAGTGTTTGTGCTCCATTGCGCCTCGCTGTCTTGCTAACATTTCATTGTGTCTCATTAACATTTCATTTCTATTCAGTTCTTCCCTTCTCATATCCTTGGGAAGTGCAATTTTTTGACTAATTTGATTAATCTGCCTATCATTACCTAGATAACTTGTATCTCTGTCTAATATACCGAAGCCATTCATTAGCGGGCTCTTCATATGCGGCGGTACGTGATTACTGTCTACTAGGCCCGCAAACATTTCTTTATGCCTCAACATCATCATTGCATCATTGTTGCTATCGTTTAGAAGGTTGTGGGTATTGTCGTCTTCTAAAAGGCCGTGGTCACTATTATCTAATAAATCATGATTTTCTAGCAAACTGTGTCTATCTGATTCTAATTCATTCAGTTCGTTTGATAAATAACTTGTATGCGTGTCGTTCTCGAACGCCGTATTCTGTGCTTGTGTGCTATTACTCTGAGGGGGTTTTGGCTGCGGTTCTGTTTCTGTTTCCATTTCGTTTATACTATTACTATTGCTATTATTCTTCTGTTTTTTCTCTGATTTACTCTTCTTTGCGTGTCCATTTGTGCTACTGTCTTTATTGCTTCTGTTTGGTTTGCTTTCTATGTGCTCTTTGTTGTTCTGTTTCGTTTGAGCCTGTTGTTGTGTGAGTGTGGGACTTGAAGATTCTGATGTACCATTTTCTTGTGACTTAACTGTAATCATAAATTGTACAATTTAGTAAATTCTTCAAGTTAAAATGTTTTATAAATTTTGTTTACGTAACTGGAATGAAAAACTAGCTGACTACCCACAGGACGGTAATTGTACGTCAACCTCAAATCGTCGCACTCTGGGTCCATAATGAAAAAATGTCATTGCATATTTTTTTCAAATAGCTTTCAGCTACCTGTATGCCAAAGCATATGCATTTAAGTACTTACTTTCTTCATTTTCGATACAGTATGCATAGTTCAGTTAATAAACCAAGCTGCTAAGCTACAAAATAAAGGCGAGACAAACATAACCATGCAGACGATTTTGTAAATAGCTATATTCTACAAGTTTTATTCCTTAACAAAATTAAATATGAACATAAATAGCCATATATTAGTAAAACATTGTTACCCGTAGACTGTTGTGGCTTGGGACTGGGCTGTTTTCTGGCTGGACTGTCTGATGGCGGCGAGGAACCGAGGCTGGGCCAGGCTTCTTTACCGCTGCTAACACCATTAGTTCCACTACCCTTATCGCTGCCGCTCGCGCTGCTACCGTTACTACTGTCATTAATACAACCACTGTCAATATATTGTATTTTTTTTATATATAATTAATAATACATCTTACTAATATTATAAACGAGAAGGTTTGTGAGTATGGATGGATGTATGCATAGATGTTTATTACTCTTTCAGGCACAAGTTACTGATTGGATATTAATGTATTAACATTAATACAGCTTATACATCAGAATAACACATAGCCTATAAATTTTATGAGAGTGAACCCGTGGGCACAGATTAACTTATTGGCCAATAGTACGATTATAGTTATGTTAATGTGTATTATTATTAGTATTTGTGATACGACACGTTGAATGAATAAAATGATAAATCAAAGATCAACTCAAGCTTCAAAATTCTAAAAGACGGTATCAAAAGAATGTTTCAGTATTTAAATAAATAACGAGATTCTGATCCATTTTCGAACACACCTCGCGATATAGGCATCAAATAACTAACATACCGCCTATGTACATATATCTTATGTGCCAATAGACATATACAGTGTGTATGTGTATAGCAAATACTATGAATCACGAAATTATCATTCGTTAATGTTTTCCTGGAACGCGTACACCAATGCAAGAAGAGAAATCTTTGTTTCATGTTCATTCAATGTCATGACTAATTACGTAGAAGAGTAACAAAAAGAATAATAAAAAGAAAATAATAAAGAAGAGAGTAGCAATAGTACATCACGCTAATCACATCGGTGGACGCGACCCTTATGGTACAACCATACTCACTTAGTAGAATTGACTATATTTATATTAGGTGATGTGACCGCTAATGTCGGTGTAACGTTCGACTGATTACCTGGAAATAAAAAATATACATTATAAGTACCAGAGATTTAATGGATGATAATCACTGTCATTCAGTTTGTACAAAAAGAAACTTTATTAGAAAATAAATGGATACAATGGTGGACTTATTACAACAGAGTGATTTCTTCCAGTCAATCTTTGAGTGACTGAGAAGAATTGAGAAGGATACAGGTACAATAAATAATACGCGCCACAAGGAATATATACACATATAAATTCATATAGTATAAGTCTCTGTTTATTTCTGCCTAGCCATTTCTCATTTCATTTTGGGTCGGCTTTCCTACTTCTTCTTCGTCAGACACATCTGTCCTGCGTCGTCGAGTAAATTATTTCAGGTTTGTTTAGGTCGTTATTGATAATGGACTGAAAACTACTGAACGGATTGTGATGACTGATGACTTTACATTAATATAGCTACATCAGAATAACACAGGCTATAATTTAAAAAGATGTGTAAATTGGGCGAAATATAATAATAAATGTCAAGTATTGTATTGAATGTAATTGAATGTAAGTATTGATGAATACAAGATGCGCGGGTCTGTAAGGTTTTTTTTATTTTTATAACCTTTAATCATTTCTCCCAGGTGCGACTTTCTTTGAAAGCTATCTTCCAGTTTCCATATTAACCTTGAAACTGATACATAACATACAGTTAGCAAACTATGGTGTGGAAAATAGTACAAAACCAACATAAATATTGAAGAGATATTTCATCATGCAGCCTACTTTCTAAGCTGTGTTTCTGTATTATTTATTACGAAGACAACACCGTAAAATAGACTAGTAATATAATGAACATGATATTAAACCATAAAATTATATACGAAGTAGGTTTAAGTTTGAATACTTACCATCTTTTGAACTGCCTTTTTCTGCGCCCGTACTAGAGTTACCTGTCCACCAAGTTCATTGAATTATTTAATAATATAAAGTTATAGCATCTGTCTGTCTTAAAGACTGCTACCGCTGTGGTGGCCAACACAGACAACTTGCCCACTTTATACCCTAAGCAAATGAAGACATATTATAACCATTTAAATTAACCATATTTTATATTACTGTGAAATGTATACAAAGAATCATACATATCAATCGTCATTCAATTTGGTATTTACGACAGAGAAATACACTTTTTGCTGCTTATCTATTGCATGTTACCCTACCTATTCTATTTTCCTAGTCACGTTATATTGCCTTACGAGGGTAGCGGTTTACTACAACGCCCTATATCCGATGGTCGCGGGTTCTATTGAACATTTGTATTTATGTTTATATCGGTCTTAGTGTTTTATTGTATATTATGCATGAATTTACAAAAAATGTATTTAAACATATATATTAGTTGTCTGCTTAGAACTAATTGTCCAGGGTCATTATTATTATTATAGTATATTAAGATATAATTCATTTAACGCTATATTAACTATATAGCTTTCAGAGATATTTTCATCGAAATAAACTTGAGAATCACGATCTAAATTTATCTATTGTTTTTATACCCATTATTGAGTATCTTAGTAAATTGAGTATCAGATAGCAAAATATGATAATGATAAGGACTTTGGAATTTATGACAAATTTAATGTTTACAAACATTTTATATAAATACTTTTGTAATCATTTACGATATATCTTCATAATATTCACATATTTAATATGATCCATATGAGTATATTCTGGAAAACTAACTGCTATGGATATGGGAAAACTCTAATGTCATTGGAATAGGAATATTCTAAATTTGTTATTTTCTGATTACAAGTAAGTTACATGTCTATTCATTTACCTTGCTGAAACTGCTTTGTTTACCTACAGTATAAATATGTTTTCAGTAACTAATTTATACAATAGTACGTCGTTTTATACTTTTACAAAAAAAAACGGATTTAAAAGGAATAATTTTATGGTAAATAAAGGTATTTACCTCTCTCGACAGTTATTTACCATAAAATTATTCGATTAATAATGTGTATTAAACGCGATAGTGTAAAAATGCCTCACACACATTCGCATAGCGACCGTTTTCAAAATATAATTTCGATAATTTATTCTACCTGTATAATACTACTGTAGTTATACGACCCCGATCACATATGTATACTATACACCCCTACAAAAACGATGTGAATAGGTAGTTTATGAAAAAAAAATCATAACCAACACTAAAAAACTAAAACTTAAGAAAAGTACAAAAGAAAAGCAAACGTAAAATATAGTGGAAATTCGATTTCGGTTACATTTGTTTTCTCTGTCCTAAAGAAATAATGACAGTCAGTGGCGCACTAAGGCCACTAAGGCCAACATTGGAATTCTGGCGCTATTTTTTAGTCAAGACAAATACTTTGCGTTTGGTAGCTTTAAAAAATAACGGCGCTAGGCACGTGCCTAGGTTATTTGGCGTTGATAATTTAATGGTACACCTGTCTGCGTTAAATGTATACGGCGGTACACTAGTAAAGGATCATAGGACGAGCATGAAGTCAGGTCAGTTTGCCCATTGTAGTGAATTTACCAGAAATTTACCACTAAGTTTCGACCAGATGGGACCGCATGGAGGCGAACCTGACATGGTACATTGTTAGCAATAGCAAACTATCCACTTTACTAACAATTCCCACCTCACGTGCCTAAGTTGCTTAGGCGTTAGTCCACCCCTAATGACAGTGATATAAATGATATAGAATATACCTGAACTATTACATTGTTTCTCATCTGGCTTGTCCCGCTGCGCCTGTGACAACTGGTTGTGGAGCTTCCGCTCGTACACCTGATGTAGGCCTGCGTGCATCTCCTCCTTAGTAAATGATGCCTTTGGATCACCTTTAATATTAAATGTAGCAATTTAAGTAACTTGTGTGTAATAAATAAATACAGTTCTAATAAAATATTAAATATAATCTTTCCCAAAGAAGCATAGTGGAAATTTTTAAATAATATTTAAAAACTTTACACAAACTGCGCGATCAAGTTAGTACGAAAAAATCTATGTTTAATTTTCTCTCTTAGCCTCTTACGCTGTAATTTCAATGTCTAATCTGTAACCGAAATACTAAGCTGCGTTAGGCGGCTAAAGCAAAAAGTTGAAATAGAATACACAAGAAACAACTTTTCGGTCTCTCTCTCTATATCTCTCTATCTAATTGGGGTAGAATCATAATAATGTCATATAAAAGTGTATAATTAACACATTGAATAGTATTTTTAATAATAAGTTTATATGTATATGTCGTTTAGCCATTGTTTACGTACCTAGCTCGTGCAGATACATGCAGTCAGGTTTGGGACAGGGCTGGTTTTTCATAAAGTTGGCGCAGTACTTGGTAGTCCCAAGCGAGCCCTTGAGCACGCGGCCGTCCAAGCTGACGTTGTTGACGCCCTGGATAGCGCGCAGTGCGTCCGAAGGCGACACGTACGTCACGTACGCAGACGCCGACGGGCCCTGGCAACATATTGTCTAATTATATAGTCACCTATTTGTTATTCTGATATAAAAGCTATATTATACATTAGAATAAACCATAGGTTGCGCATATGTGTATGTGATCATTATCCCACAGCACAGGTTTCATAGTTTAAATTAGGCTTTTGAATATTTTAACGTTTATATGAATTATAGTATTATTACGGATATGCGATTATTAAAAACATATGTTAAAAGTAAATTGAAATTGTTAAATATTTTGAAAAAAGACATGGAAATAATTGTTTTCTTTAGATATTTCTATTCCTATTTTCACAATTTTTAACAACTGTTTACGAAATACATTGAAAACAATATTTTGATTACTACCTGTGTCCCTGCATATGCTGTACTTTGGTTTATAACTACTTTGTGAATTTTTCCATATTTGCCAAAGTACTCTTGCCGTTTGAGAATCTGAAACAATATATTTAACAATTACTGCTGTCATAATTACTGAGTACAAATAATCAGTAAAAGTAAAAATTATTTTTATTCGTAACCTAAAATATGAACATGAATATTTGACAGTAAATGATACTAGTTAGAAATACATTACATTAAAGAATATATCATAACACAACTTTGCTTAGCTTGGGACTTATATAGTACCACAGATAGGTTAGTGTAATAACACCCTTTATGTGTGTTGTTTATTATTAGTCTGGGGTCAATTTGAGAATAGATTAATATAGTTTGTCTTTAATATTATTTATCTATAGGCTTACTGAATGTAAAATTAATTATTGTCGAATTTTCACTAAAAGGCGACCACTAGTTATTATTATTATACGATACCACATATAGGATAGTGTAATAGCAGCCCTTATGTGTGCACGTGTGCGAGCTCGTGTTTGGGTGTGTTGCTGTAGTGTACCGTGTGTTGAAAGTGACGTAGATATATAGGTACCTCTGGATCGGCGAGGCGTACGGGCAGGCCCACCACGAACACGAGGTTGTTCTGTACGACGCGCACGTTTGCGAGCGCGCGCCGCGACTCCATCGTCTTGTTGCGCCGCTTCTGCTCGCGAGCCTTCTTCTCCGTCTTTATTGCTGCCACCTACATCATCACCATTTGATGTATGCCTTTACTCACCATTTTCACTAAATTACTTGTCACAATACATGACTGAACATGTATGTTTTTATTTAACTTGAAAGGGGGAAACGAAAAAGGTCTATTAACGCACTTTGGCACTAAATTCGGCCAGTTTGTCGTTACTCTCATTTCTCCTTTCTGCTCTCGACTCTCATGCGTGTAGGTACTTCTCCATATAAGCCTCTTACTACATATATCCAACCACAGTATACTTAACATATTTACCGCGTGCTTATATTTTTATATTGGTTTTTATTAATTAGAAATTTAATCATTCACTGAGACTGACTGTCACATGACGGCAATTTTTTTTTATAAATTATGAATACAGATCATGTAAAGGGAGGGGACGCCCTAAGAAAAGATGGATAGATTGTGTGAAAGATGATATGAATAAAAGAAGAGTATGTTTAGATATGACGACCGATAGAGAGCAGTGGAAGAGAATGACATACTGCGCCGACCCCAAATAATGGGATAAAGGCAAGGCAATGATGATGAATACAGATCAATCCATCTGCCTAATTTTTGATGTTTACCTGCTCCTGACTGAGCGGAGTGAAGTCTGCCGGATTCTCCGGGTATGCCTTCCGACACGCCGGACAGAGGCCATTCTCGCCTTCCCGTATGCGATTCCAGCAAAACCGACATATCTGAAACGTACAGTTACTATTCAAAGCAATGATATATAAAGTATTTATAATATTTTAAGTTACACAACTATGAAAAACGTTATCGGGATTTAAATATGATATAGTTAAAAAAATAAAATTCAACCAAGTTTATAAAACAACTAAACACTATTTTCAGTATAATCAGAATATAATTAATGAATCGTTAAATTTCACGAGAGTAAAAAATATTTCTAAGTCGTTCGAATTCCCATTCGAATATGTTTGTTAACTAGCGACTCTCTCTGGATTTGCTCAGAGCAATTATTGCACGAAGTTCTATTTATTTTTAATCAATATGCCACCTATCTTACACGTTGATAAAGTAGTTCTAAAGGTGAATTACTTTTTTAAATAGTTTAAGCTTTCTTATAATTTATACATTCTAAACAAAAAACAAATCATTCTTTTTTATAGTATTAGTATTGATAACATAAGACAATAACTAAATATTGTAATACATAATATTTATTTATAAATCCCACCATGGCTAGTATGAATAGCCTTATATTTGCGTGTACGGTACAGAAAATGAAGCACGACACGCAACTAAATTAGGACGATTTGAAATTAAGTAATTAAAGGGAACTAATATTATATTGTAATGACATATATTTACATACAACTAAACTAGCTTTACAATAACAATTATAGTTGCATACTCTGGCTTCGCACATGTACTAAAATAAAAAAGTGACTACTACAATACTACTAAATGAGTATGAAATAATTTTGACCATTCTATCGTATCAACAATTTGAAAATATTGATATATAAATATCCCTAGATTTATATAAATCAATATTTTCAATTTTTTTGTTTTTTTTTTCAAACTATACTATTAGAGAATTTTGTAATATAATTTCAAGTTAAAAATTATATATAGCTAGACAAAGTTATATATACTAAGTTATTTAAAAGCTCTACGCAGTTCAATAAAAAAATTAAACTTAATTTATTATTAATATTTAACTTTTTTAATAATAAGTAATATGTAATAGCTATAATATTACACGTGCATAGTTTTAATAATTTTGCATGTATTGACAATTATGAAAGAATTTATTTTATTATTCCATTGTTGATAAACACAATGTATGCTGACTTTATATCACATAGCGATGGTAGTGTTATTTATAAAATTGAAAACTATTACTTGATAACGTTCATTAAAAGCCAAAACAACTGCACAAATATAACCGAGGGAAGCAGACTTTGATTGTTAATATTAATGTTTGATACATTTTGTAGTCCCCTCGATAAAACAGGCTTTGAAGTGCATTTTTTTTATTCTACACGATTTCTGTACACTCCGGATAAAAATAAATATTCATACCATTATTAAAAACTATAACATTCAAACTATAACAACCGACTTTAGGAAAGGAAGGTTATCAATTTACCTGTATGTTTAGGTTTTTTTTATGTAATTGGAATGGCAAATAATCTTAAGTTTCTGGTGGTAAGTGGCAATATCCGCCTATATTCATACATTACGAGCATCCATGACATTACGTCGTCATGTAAGGTCGCTAACACCCCTGATGCGTTGCTATTATTTGCCCGGAGGACTAAGATATTATGCATTCGTGTTCCGTAATTTCATTGCCACATATTTTACGATATTTTCGGCCAAATTAAAAAGTAGGCTATCAATTTAACCATTGTTTACGTGTAGTTTACAATACCATAGAAAATTAGTCACAATGATCTAACCGGTAATTACACATCATAGCTTTGTGCATACTCTATGAAATATATAGTGTCAACATACTTGATAACCACATGTGCACGGGTAGAAGTGAAGATCGTCCACCTCCAGAGGTTCCATACATAAAGGACATTCCACCTGAAAAGAAAATAGTAATGGCGTTATATTTCTATCTATAATAATTTCGTTGTATGTATTATATATACATATATAATATATTTATTAGCCTATATTATGATACAGTAAGTTTTAAGTAGGTATATATTATTGTTATGTAAGTATATTAGTATTGACACATTTTAAATTACAGTAAATGAGTTTTAAATATATGGGTGTAACAATTAAATGTCAATAGTTCCAGAAGGAAAGAATATATCATAAACTACATGTATGTACTTATATACTTTTTTAATGGTAATATTACGATATTGTAGTATACTTATATACATTTTTAATTGTAAGACTCGAACCAGGGGAAGGTATAGTAAATTCTGAACTCTAATGATCTCTAGCTGAGAGCGTACTCTATGGAAAGTGGGAACTGTACCTATGTATATAGGTACAACCACGAAACCTCGTATTGCGAGGCCATAATAATAATAACGCAGGACAATACACAACCTCATCTAGTCCCCAGCTAAACAGAGCTTGTAATATAATGTACTAGACAACTGATAGAATACCTAAATACATTTTTGTAATTCCATACATACATAATATACATAGAAAACACCCAGACCAATACGAACACTTATGCTCATGAAAATAAATATTTTTATTCTGCGAGGAATCCAACTCGTGGCTAGAGAATAAGTCGGTGTTAAACCGTTAGACCATCGAGGCCGTAAGTTATACTATTCTTGACAACTAAGGTGTATTTCCTTCATACCATGTAATTATACTACCAAATTTCAACCTTTAAGTAAAATCGTAATTTACAAGCCAAGCTGCTAAGTGGCTTAAATATATAGGTAACTATACCAGACCAATACAAATAGACAGAGTTACCCATGCAGACAAACTTGTTCACAGTCTACTTTGGTAAAACAATGACTACCATAGTCAACAGACTTTATATACCTGCTCTTCTCCACTCTGGTTCATCACTGACATCCTAATCCCGAGTACCCAAGATTCCGTAACGTCCAGTGAAATGCGAACCAACGTCAGCTTGCACTGTAACCTGTAACAGAAGATTTTGTGAAATTAATTTTGATTTTGTGAAATAAGTATTTATGAATTCATGCATATTGGAAGGAAATTTTAGGAGCCACTGGACGTATTAGAATATTATAATAATATACACTGTTCATACCGACCTAATTTGATAGTAAAAAAAAAGATGTACTATACATACGCGTTTTATAATTTTTTTTATATAGCGAGAGTCATTATGAAAATCTTAATAGTATTTGACATGAATATTGAATGTTTTACGCGAAAGTATATAGGTCAAGTACACTCGCGTCAGTCGCTGGTAACAGATACTAATTTTAT
This sequence comes from Achroia grisella, assembly GCF_030625045.1. Lineage (NCBI taxonomy): Eukaryota > Metazoa > Arthropoda > Insecta > Lepidoptera > Pyralidae > Achroia > Achroia grisella. The sequence goes on from NW_026712590.1 coordinate 1,825,131, forward strand.
AATTCATAATTAAAATAATCTTATTCTAATTCTTCTAAATAAATAATCTCTTAGCATGTTTACCTAATTTAGATCAAATAAATTAAAGGGGTAACATGGGGAAGGATTCGTTGTTTCTATGGTGTAAGGTAACATTATAAAAACAACGAATAATTCCCCACACAAATAATATTTAGAATAGCACTTTGAAAGAACAAACGAAAGTCAAACTACCCTCAAAAGTTCTATATTTAAAAAATACACAGGATATTTTCGTGTTTACAAAAATAATACTTAAATATCACGAGCATCGGGACTAATATTTGTAAACTATATTTTATAATGGACAAGATAACATCTATTTTATTCAAATCCTTTTCTATTATTAGCCGAGTAACTTGTAAACACAATTTTCAAGTTCAAGGTAAAACTGCTTTGACATAACAACAGACTGTCATCTTTATTGTTTCGTAAGTAGAGCAAGACGGCAACAATTGTGGTTCAAAACACAAACGAAAGTTGCAGTCAACATTACTGAAAAATAGTAATAATTCAGCTAATTATTCATATTTAATGTACTGATATAACTCTAAATTTAATTCAATCGATAATAACTTAAGTCCATTGTGTTTTTATACAGCGATATTGTTAAATGCATTAGTGTTTATCTAATGCATTTAACAATATCGCTATATAAAAGTCTGCATTTATTGTGTTTGTGATTTGTAAAGTTAAAAAAAGACGTAGGACATAGTAAAATTAAATTATTCATAAATATCCATGTAGAACAAATATTGAAGAATATTAATTTTAAAATAATAAATAATCTATACTCATATTATAAAGTGATAAAGTTTGTGAGTTTGATTGTTCGGGGTAATCTCTGGTAGTATTGACCCGATTTTGAAAACTATTTTAGTATTTGCCCATTTATCGAATACCTAAATAATAATAATAATAATAATATGCCTACATAATATAACATCACCGACCCATAGGGGCGGAGTACCAAAAACAAATTAAGTTGCAACAACTAGTGACAAATAAATCTAATAATGTATCGAGTCTGTTGACGTTATTCTAACAATCAATACATGCTCTTACGATATTTAAAAACGATTTTGATTAAAAATAAATGTATCAATTGTTAATAGTAATGCGTGAGGATACAGACTGATCAGTCATCATCGTGTCATCGTCATCAACACATTGAGTATTCTAACCACGTACTACTGATTGTTTACTTTTACGAATATATTTAAATATAAACTAAACGGTATCGTTTAATTTATCAAATGTCTATTTACAATGACTAATGATAATTACCTGTCAATAACTGGATTTATTTTTTAATACACATTGATTTAATTAAAATAATATGCATTAAAAATTCAATTAGTAGGACATAATAAATATGATTTTATTTATTATGTTTACTGGCTTACTTCCGATGGTCGCGGGTTCGATTCCTCGTACAGTACAAACAATTATATTAATGAGTATCATTGTTTGTATCGGTCTGGGTGTTTTATATGTACAATACGTATTTACAAAAGATATATACATCATATGTACCAATATATCTCAAAAACCAGCGTAGGCTCTTGCAAAAATATTACGCCGAAATTACATAAAAATAATAATAATAATAAACAGCTAATATCGAAACCTTCTAAAATTTACTCACTGTGGTTATAAAATTAAGTCTGATTTATTCTAAATAGTACGTCGACTGATAAAGTAAGTAAAGAAGCAATGATGCACATTATGTAAGGATCAAATATTAGAAAGGCAGTAGCTGAGGTCAACAGCTGTTTCTTGTACGAAAGTTGTAACGTCTTCGCGTACAACGCATTTTTTAACAAGTCACCGGGTTAAGGTCATAATTGCTGGTGATTGGAGCACAACATACTCATGTGAATATGAAAGAACGGTAAAACAAGCTATGTACTAATATTAATAATAGTTGTCAAACGAAAATTTCAAATCTTGTCAGGAAGAGTCTTGACATAATAACGTGAACATGGCTTAAAACCCGGGTTGAGTAATTTTTGTTGAGATATATGTAGATTTAACGATTCACCAGAGGATGAAAGGAAATCTATATGAATATTATCCAGGGATACCAACTGTACAAGTATACTAGTACCAATTCGAGGTACATTTTCATTCTAGTATAGGCTTGTACGAGATTTTGCACTACGAAAAGAAATTGCGTTAATGTACGAAATTTGGTTGATTATTTATTTCTTCATACGACGCTACTTTTTTAGATTGGCAACTCTGATATTATCCATCATGCACAGGATCAACAACTGCCTCTGAGACCAAGGAAATCCGGGTACCATGAAAGATAATAAAAGAATAGCTATAGCATCGAAGTAAAAAAACATATTTAAGAAAAAGGTAAAACAGCGCACTCAATTGGATTGCATAAAGAGCCCCCACATGGTTATTGATTAATCTGGCACTGATCATACGTAGAGGTCCCTATAACATATTACGCTTATTTATGTATCCCTAGGCAACATCCGCTGGAATGAGGATCGTGTAACAAGAAGGGCAGAGAAAGCGCGCGCGCATGCCTTTCCATATAAAATGCGTACGTATTTCATATGGATCCTCCCTTCCGTATGTTTCATCAAAGTAATTTAATTAATTAAAAGTACATTTATTTTTATAATTACCTTAGATCCATTCTCTTTGCATTAAACCCACAACATTATAACAAATAGTGAGTAAATAATTTTAAATAAATAAAAAGATATAGTGTATAGTGTTTTAAAGACTCAAAAGAGAGAACAGTCGGCGGTCTGCGAGAAAGAATGAAAATGGATAGAGCAATTATTGTATAATGCCTATGGTTCTTAGGTTAATTAATTACGTTAACTCAAGATAAGTAGTCAATCTCGATAAAATCTCAACAAACTCAGTGTACAACTGTACAGGTAAGTGAAATTTTCGTCAGTGGAATTTGTATCCAAGCAAAGAAAGAAATACACAATAATGACATAAAAATATAACCTCTAAATGTAACGAAGTGTAATAAGTACAAAAGATAATTTCAAAAATCATACAAAATTTAAAAATACATTATTAAAATGGATATTCCCAAAGGATCTGGCGATCTTTCTGAAATAGATAAAAAAAACAAACGATAGTAGCCTGTGACAGTGATATTATAAATTCTAAGCTGAATCTTTCTTTCAAAGATAATAATTTATTATATTGTTATCGTGTCTCATCTTATCATTTCTTAATTCACAAGTAGTTATCAATTATCTGAGGAAAAATTTGATACCTATAACATTGGATAAATTGGAGTAGATAACAAATATTTTTAATGTATCGACCTGTTGTTTTTATTTGCAGTCAACATTTGTGGTTGCACAGACGTACTAACGTTTCTAGTCATTTGTATTTGTGTACTAACCCTTATATACCCAGACCAATTGGAGACAATATAAATATATATTTCCTGTTTTTCTATATATAGCACGTTAAGTATATACATATTGAAACTTTTATATCTAATAATGGATTACTTAGAAATAATACGTACGTGAATCTAATTATATACAATAATACATAATCTGATTTCATTGTTGCTATATGTTTACTTAATGTAATAATTAAATAATTATATAGATGCGTGACAAGTGCAGGCAAAGGCAATTTGTAACAAAATTCCAAGACGAAAAGATTCATTACTTTATTGTATGTGATGATTTTGATTCGCTTTGCATTCATTACTACCGTGCTGGTTCCATACTCATTTTATGTGCATTCTGTATGCTGAATATGATAAGTTGCATGTATACATATAATAGAAATGTAAGCTGTACTGGCGACTTCGTCCACGTGGAATTTAACTTTATTTTTCTAAAATAACAGTGGCCTAAGTTACTTCTTATTACATCAGCTACCTGCCAATAGAAGTCCCATCAAAATCAGTCCAGCTATTTCAGAAATTAGCCGGAATAAACAGACTGACAGACAACAATTGTATAATTATTCATACGCATGTAGTAAAAAACGGTTATTTCAACATTACAAACAAATATTCGAATTTTATTTATATGTATAGATTTAAATTGGAGTAATTTGAGAATAAAATTTAAAAAAGCGTGTAGCAATACATGTAAAAAACACTCTTTAACCTAAATAAGACCCTTATATAATATTGACTATGAAAATCAGATAAGTGTTATCGTGAACAATCAGTAAAAATCTAACTTCAAAAATTGCATTACGTCGAATAAAATATTAACGACTTAGGCGAATAGGAATGTACGCGTATTTACTTACAAACATGAATTCGAAAAGGGAGTTTGTTTGTTATGCTTTCGGGTCTTATCGGCTTAATCAATCGTCATGAAAGTCATATTGGTCGTATTCGAGTTGGAAATGGAGATAGGGTATTTTTAATCACTATCACAATATTGCGGGCAGTAGTCAATTTATAATATTAATAAGGGACTTAAAATTACAATATCCGAACCAACAACAGTGACAAATGTCAGCTGTTATTAATCGTTCCCGTGTGTAGCAACCTTAAAATCGATTCGCCAATCTTTAGATAACACATGCTATGATAAACACTAGACGACCGTTTTATAAATATAATAACTAAAGGTAATAAATACAGATGAATTTGATAAGTAGGGGTCGTTCATTAAACACGTGAGCCTCGAAATCAGGGATGATATTTTACTACACCATATATAATTTACGTAATTTTGGATAAGCGGGTATTCAGTCTAAAATAGATAGAGAGAGAGTAAAAAGATCCTATAAAACATATAATTAATGTAAGATCCCTAAATATAGTGTAAAAAAATTATTGCATTAAGTCTGCTATAATATTATCTAAACGAAATATTTGACTTTTGATGGATTTAAAAAAAAGTTTCACTCTTAGAAAATACATATTTCAGCATTTAAAAATTTAGAGGCATCTAATTGCAATAATTGCATTCATGCAAAGTAGGTGCAAGTCATTAGTTTAAATTAAACTCATTAATTATAGTAGGTACTGAGGTGATTGCATAGTGGAAAACATTGTGCATGATTGACAGTTGCATATTTATTTATGGCTCATTTTTATATTGTATTTATTACAGAGTAATCATGTAACAGTGATAAAGATCTACTCTAAGTACTATACAAATTAATCACTTTGTATATATTCTTGAATAATAACAAACATCTTTCTTTCCTGATTTTCTGAATAAAAAAACTATCTAACTAGACAAAGCAATATTAAAACAATAAACTACGTATCATAAACGGTTATCCACAATGCCGTCATACATTAAGGAGACGGAGTTGACGAATTGCCACATTGTGTGACAAGGAATGCAAGAACACAAATTTCGCGACGGTATATTTCAAAATTTACATTTTATTAATACAAATTTTAAATGAAAATAATAGTAATTTCAAAAGAACTATTTATATAGTTTTCTAGATATACATTGTGACATGTAAAAAAATGTGTGACGTCGAACTAGTCCCATAAAAATGAGTAATTGTAACAAGGGTGTGACCAGAAGTAAAAGTAATGAAATTTGTGCTATCATTTATGTATTTCTCTTCAGATACTATGAACCTATATAAATAAAGATTCTCAAGATTTCTTTTGCTCAATGTTTTGCTAGTATTAATACACATAATATTATTAGCTACTTCTCTAAACTAGTAATTGAATGAATTACTTAGATAATGTAGTAATGTTATATTAAAATAAATTCAGCCCTCCCACAAATGACCCTTTTAAGCAAAGTAAAGATTAAATTCACCCACATTCAAGTCTTGGAAAATGTGTGGGTGTTTTCTGTTGCCAACCACTACTGAAATTTAAATGCCACTTGTAGGATTGAGGTCCAAAAATGTTACTTTATATAAATTACAATAGAATTTGTTTTCCATAACCTGTAATAAAATAAAAGTAAAATTGCACTAATATATTAATATTCAACTCATGTAATAGCATGGGCCAATTGGACTTGGTAGATTATGTGTATCAAATCTTATTATAATATCTGCATAGCGGGGTTTTTAAACCTTCACATTGGTATTCTTAGTACTTTATAATTTTATTTTGTTATTGAGCTGGAATTTAGGTTTAATATATTAATTTTATGAATAGAACAGAAAATCATTAATCAAATAATATTACATTGAAGCACTTTTGAATAGTCATCACATTTTTTTTTCAATCTACTGCTCATTAGGAGAGGTGTCTCATCACAAGAAGGAACTTCCATGTTGCTCTTTTAAATATTTTTATTGTTACTTTACATTTTTAAGTTGAAGTGTGTGAATACAAGCTACCAACTAGCATTAATTCAATTAAATACTCAAATAGAGAAAATATTAAATATACAATAAGAGAAAATCAGTTGTAGTGATGCAGACCCATCCCTACAAGCAGCACTCGTGATATGATTTTATGATATTTGGTACACTACTACATCTATTAACAACCTACTGTGAAGCATAAATGTCTAACTATATGAGATTTTTCCTATATAATACTTTAGATATGATTGTTATAATGTTTGCTAGCTTTTGCCAAAGAATATAAGGCTACTATTGCCACACTGGGCAGGCAGCTTTGTATAGTGTATGAATTTGATGTTTCCTTATTCTTCATGTGCTATATTTGGCTACTACAATACACTCGGTGTAAAAACTACTTTTACAGTGTTACCACATTTAGATCTATTTGATAGTTTGCCACTGCTATCTTATAAAGCTATCTGTATATTCATGTGCAATAATATGTAAACACCTGTACTTTATCACAATAACAATGTCTTAGTAATATGTGAAAATGATAAGAGTTGCCATACTGCTGTGGCAATATTACAACTTAATAGTGTTTTTTTACCCTATTGTTGAAATAGGACATTCATATATATTTTAAGTTTGTATATTATTAAAGTTCTATTGTCAGGTACTAAATGTGTGTACATGTGCCAAATGTATGACAGTATGTATTTTTAAACATTACTATAAAATGAGCATAGGTTTATAGTGATTGTTGTGGTAATAAATAAAATAAAAAAAATATTAGTATTCAATACTACTTCTCTACACAAACTGTAACTGTGTTAAATTTTAATACTCAACCGTCTGCACAATTTACCTAAAAATGGGTGCAAAGTATTTGCTCCATATATTAGTATATAAATAATTTTACTCACATAAATAAATATATATAAATACAGATAAAATTAAATATCAGTAAAGTTTAATGACCAAATTTAAAAGGTGTAAGTCATTACTCAACAAATTTTGATTACATCACAATTATTAGGCTATAAAAATTGATAGTAAATAAACATCCTACTTATATTATAAACTCGATAGAGATTAACCAGTACAGTTTCTTTAAATTCATAAATAAGATAGTCAGGTAATTTATGTTTCAAATTTATTAGTGATTCTACACTTAATTATTTTATTAGCATAAATTCTAGCCCAATTTCAAATCCAATATAGTGACTAATTTATTCACTTTTATTTTAAGCAGATTGTGTTATTGTGAACAAAAGAAAATAAATATTAGGCTGATAGATAGACATAGATAATAAATAGCTACAATAATTTTAGTTGTTTATTGTTATTTAAAATAAAACTTTGAAAAATTTGTTAATACAATGAGCTTGTTAATTGTGAACCTGAATAATTATAATGCAGGGTATCCCAAAAACTAATTTTATAAAAAGATATGTCATATATTATATCACATTTGGCAACAGTTCAATAGAATTATGAAATTAAACAAATCTAAATTAATTTTAATCTTATTTAGCACAACTATATGGATTATTTTTGGTTGATTATAAATAGTAAATTTGGTTATAAAAATATAATAACAAAATGTAGTAATGAAAGTAGAGTAAACAAAACATGTTTACATGGATTAGGTTACAAAAGAGTAGGTATTTATTATTTCTATAAAATATAATGCCTACCTACATCTATATGATGATTCATTTAAATATAAGTATATAAAGGTCTTTGTCATGTAAAAACAATTAGATTTACTGTAATGTGAGCAGCATCATAACACAAAAACACGAGTCCAATTGGCTTTGATAGATAAGTTCGAGAAAGTAGTGATATTTGCAAAGCTGATAAGGTAAATATTCTAAACAATTATGTGGGTCTCAAGACTAGATGGATCGCAACAATGACTCAACCCAGCATTTGACAAGTTCACAATTTGACATTTTCTTAAAGGAAAAACAATCCAATCTTTTTCTAATGGGTGTGTATACGTTTCTAACCTCACGATCACGGTCAAAATAAAGAAAATAACATCAATGTATTTACACAAAACGGTTTACGTTGCATAGTAAATACCTACTCTCGTAACTAGAAGTACGTCCGTCAGCTGCCATTCGAAAGAATATGTGGCAAAAGTCAAACTTTCATTTCGTACAAGGATGCACTATAAATATACTATAAACACTCAATACATCACCTCTTACGTATGTAATATCCTAATCTTGAATTTCGTCAAACAATTCCTTTAAAGGAGAAAAAATTAAAATCGATGTTTACCTTGTCTCCTCTCAATGCAAATCTTTTCTATTGCAGAATCAAGACTGCTAACCCTTCCGCAAGAGTCAAAGATGAATCCTTTTCAATGGACCTACAATCCGGTTCACGATTCAATTTAAAAGAAAATGCAAAGCTGAAATAAATATAACTGTCCCGAAGATATTTTCTGCGAGTTACTATACATTTGTTTTATGAAATGGCCTAATCTTTTACAAGATTCCGTTCTGTATTTCCATAGACAAATTTATTTACTTTTTAATTTAGAATAATAAATTGAAGGAGTAATTTTCCACTTTAGTCAAGGATGCCACTTTCACTTTATTTTATTTTATGTTTTGAGATACGTTACCAAAAACCGTAACAGTAATTTAGTTACAATTTATTATAAAATTAAAAAAATATCACATAATAAAAAAGTTGATGCTGGCAATATCAAATATAAAATTAATGTAAGAAATCTGTGCTATTTGTTATTATAAATGTAATTATTTTTATATAAAATTTCAATAGTATTAAAAATTGTATTTGCATTGTTATTAAAATAAAATAAAAAAAATGTAATACATCTTATTTTGATTTATAAAAGATAGACTAGACAAACTACAGAATCTCAGTTGTCTATGGCTTCCGTGCCAATTAGTGGTATTAAAGGATAGATGATGCTATTTGTCACGACTATCAACCGATAGATGTCACGCTTTATAAAAATAGCTATTTCACATAGTTTATAACTTTAGTATAGATGGCGCTTTATATATTTTTTTAATAAAACTTATTTTGAAACAAATAGTTTGTTCACCATTATAATTACAACAAAAAACACACAACCAAAACCAAAACAAAACCAAAATGTAGGCATTATCATAAAATAACCTGTTTTTTACTAACGGCATAGACCGTGTGACTTCCTGGGTAAATTCAATCTCTTTATTATTGTCATCCATTAAATAAAATCTGAAAATATGGAATGATACATCATGTGGGAGATGAGATCATTAATAAGAGAATGACGGGGAATAGTGTCCTCACTGTTAGCAATATATCATATCAATCTCATATAAGGAAGATTTTTTGGGTATATTCAAGTATTAATATTATTTAGTTACTACCCCCAATATTGTTCGATGTTACTACCCATTCCCCCCGCTCCCACCTAAGTAATGTAAACAACTTCCTATTTTATACATACATTTATACCTACGGTCCTAAAAGGACGGATTTTATTTGTGTCATTGACTTGTCTCGAACAGGTTTAGTAGCTTTCCTATTATTACTATACTACCACAGATGCTACTGCCTTCGTTCGATGTCGAATTATGATGTTTCGTGATGATCAATTCAGTCGTTAAATTACGCTAAGAACTGACAAAGTACCATAGTAACTTGTATAACAATAATAGGATAATAAAAAATATTTTAATAATGACACTATTTCGCAAGGGCCGTTAATAAATGTTACGATATTAGCAACTTTGTGACTATTTATCACCAATGTTATTGGATACATCCATATACTTTATTGTATAGTTCTGTAAAATATATGTACCTATATTTACAATTTCTTAGAAAAAAATATTAAGAATACTTCATTAAATGACAGATGATTACAACTTTATGAACTTGTACAGAAATGAGGTTTATGTTAGCGCTTCAGGATTCGTTAGTTTTAAGTAAATAGGTCCCGTTGAAAACTATAAATATCACTCACATACTGTAATCAAACAAGCCCGTTTATTTGAGTATAGTCTATTTCTGCCTATAACATTTGAACTGGTAAATTCCTACAATAAAAAATATGTATTTTAAGTAAAAACAAATCATGCTTTCTTATTAATTTGTAACTATATTATCACTTATCTTAATAGTGAAGTACCTAATAAACAAAATTCTGTATTTACTACGTAAATAAATATAAATAAAACATGAGTATACAAGCATATCATATATTTTTTTATAATAATTAAGAATAAATTCTTACATCACGAGTTATAAAATAAATACATTTATTGCCTTAAATTAAGTCCAAAAGTACTCTGTACAATTATTGTTAGCGATGTACAAACGAGAACAAGTAAAAATATCCAAAAAACAAAGAAGTAAAAAATAAAAAGGGACCCTCTATCGTGAAATTCAGTTAAGTTTCCACAATTCTCAGTGTGACAAATCTACGAACAACTTAACAAATTGTGTCATAATCACAACCAATAGTTTGCATCTTAATTTCATTTCTTATCAATATTAGACAAACTATTTTATATCATTGCTCTTCACTTACCCTAAAACAAGAACCATTCTTTACCTTACAATTATAATTACAATTAAATTAACACTATCTAAACGCTAGCGGGTGTTATGATCTGGACTGTTGTGCTTGTTATTCTCGAAATTGCTATGCCGTTCATAATCTCGAGTGTCGTGAAACCACAGGCGGACTGCGCGGAACAATACTAACTACAGTGCCGTCGGGAAGTCGAACCGTCAGGCAGGCCAGCCGTCGGGTGGTCGAGCCGTCGGACGGTCGGGCCGTCAGTGTGTCGAGCGGCTACAACCCGGTGCGGCTTTACATCGCGCCAACTGCTTTATTGCTTTACAAACAAAGAGACATCAATCGAAGGCCACTGTGACGTTCACAATGTGCGACTACTAGCCTAGCATATTAATAAGTCCTATGACGTTAAAAATGTTATGATTTCTGTTATATTGGCATTATTATAAAGAAACTGTAGACAGCAATAAATTAAAATAGATATAGTTTAAAAATATCACGAAATTAAATTCACGTGGCAAATAATATGGCATCAGATTTTAAGTACTTTTAAATATTAAAAGTAAAGACTATTCGAACTAACCACTGTGCAGTCCGAAGCATATTATTGGAGTATAATTTTGTATACTCCTTATTGTATTGTAATATTTAAGAGTCTATTAAAAGGTATTGGAAGACAGAAAAAACATTGCTATCAGATCAAAAGTAATAAAAAAGTCCTAACATTAGACTGGTACATTAATTTCAAGTTACACTGGCCATCAGCCAAAACAATAATGATAAACCAATTTCACTAAATAGGATTTAATTAATCTAAAACTAAGACGGACAAATCGTTTATAATAATGTACTTGTGTAATGTTCTCGTCTGTGGCCGGGGCGGCGTCGCTCGCGGCCGGCACAGGCTCGGGCTCCGTTAATTTCAAATTGACTAGATATCTGTGTGCATAGGAATCGTACGTAAAAATAGCTAAGTAAAGGAACCGATACACTGAAATTCTGGCATATGTCTCTGTAAAAAAATTGCCCTTAAACTAATTTATTGCCATAAGCAAATCAATTACGTCTAACTGTACTTTAATTCACGTAGAGTACACAATAACACGTCTAAATTTTGTACAATTTGTACAAACGCATCCGCTTTCACTAACATAAAAAATGATGCTCAGTCAAGAAACCTACGATAGTAACCTAACCTGAAAATTAGTACGCTAGTAAACATAAGGGGTGGCAGCTTCTAAAACTTCACAATATCGAACGAATGTCAAGTATGCGGACTAACGAAAATCACTAACAAAATATTTGATCTCTCGTTTCACTGGCGTATAATTAATTAAGTACATGGGCGTCGACGCGGGGCACGTAGGGCACGTGGGGCACGTGGGGCACGTGGGGCACGCCGGGCACGCGGGGACAGTCCGGGGAGCGGGCGGGGGGCGCGCGCGGGCGTCAGGACACGAGCGGGCCGGGCCGGGCCGGCTGCCATCACTTGGACGGCTGGTACGGCGGGTAGCCCTGGTGCTGCGCGCGGCTGCCCGTCGCGTACAGCTGCTGCTGGAAGTTGTGGAACTGCGCCGCGTAGTTGGGGTCGGCCGTCGACTGCATGGCGAACCCCTGGCCCTTGAAGCCGGGCCCGGGGCCGGCCATGGACGGCGGCAGCGGCTGCGCGGCGCCCATGCGCACGGCGGGGCCCATGGGCCCCTTGCCGCCGCGGAAGCCGGCGCACATGGCGGCCGGCGCGGGCCCCGGCGCCCCGAACTCGGGCATCTTGGGGGGCGAGCCGAAGCCGGCCGGGTAGGGCGCCATGCGCAGCATGCCGGGCCCGCGCATGACGCCCCGCATGCCGTCCACGTCGAGCCCGCGCGCGCCCGGGAAGTACTGCACGCCGCCCTTGCCCTCCATCTGCATGGGGCTGGTGACGCGCTGCAGGAACTCCAGGCTGGGCGGCCCGCGCGGGCCCGAGTTGCACGCCATCTGCGGCCGCGTGGGTAGGTACTGGATCGTGTTCGGCGCGCTCGCCTTCACCTGAAATATTCTTTGTTTCAACTTCGGGATGGTGTTAGAATATACGCCTTCTCTTTTCAAGCGTACTTCGATGTAAGAGAATATAAACTAGAAATAAAATTCTATAAAAAAACTGATTGAAATAGAAAATTTTATACGTAGACATAAGACAATGGGATAGAATAATCATAGTTACCTGTACTTCACAAATAAAAATAACTTGTACCTAAAGAAATAAAATAAATAAACATCTGTAAATACATAAATATAATATATTTGTATATTAAAAACATTCTTAAACCGAAATAATAAAATTCAATGTGTACTGATCGAAACCCCTGGCCATCGCAAGGCGAGGCAGACAGTTATAACTTTATTGTCGCCAACTTAAAGATTGGATAAAAGCAAATGCCTTAAATTCAGATTTTAGATTTATGTGCCATGTAAAAAAGGTTATAATTTAACAGGCATATATATTAAAATAAATTTTAACTAAAACAAAATCTTTTAAAATTCAAACAAGTGATAAAAGTGACTTCAAACAATTAAAAGCGCCTAAAGCATAATACAGTAGCACAGAGGAACGTGGAGTCTATGGGATGAGACTATCCTATATCTTAGGACAAGCTGACGAACTGAAGCAGTGAGCAACAAGCAACAACATTAACTTCACTATCAGTATAAAGACTATAAATAAAGAAAATAAAAAGCATAATCAAATCACCTGCACGTTGGCGCCGTTGAAGGGCGGCATCTTGGCAGCATTGGGCATGCGCGCGGCCATCATGCCGTCTCCGGGCATGCCGCCCATGCCGCCCATGGCGCCCGCGCCCATCTTCGGGCTGAGGTTGATGTCCGGCGGGAAGTCGCCGCCGCCCATCATGCCTTCCATGGGTCCGCCCATTCCTGGGCCTCCCATATTGTCCATGTGGCATCCTGATACGAATACCATTATGTTAACATTATAATTAATTTCTATTATTATTACTACTACAGATAATACTAGTTTGATATTAGAATTTCTTGCCGCGACAGGGTAACCACCAACACATTATTGAATTAATATCACTACTAATTCATAATTCTCTCATCTTGGACCTCCCTCAAAAATGTATAAAAGGTATGGTTCTGATTTGTCAGTATCCAGTTTCCTTGCAAACACATTCGAGGGTGTCCCGGTAAAGGCTTACAAGTGCAGTGAACATCCTTATTGAAATAGACGCTGCTGAAGATTCGAATTTGTATGCGCCAAAAAATTAACGAAGCCGCAACGTCCCAATTTCAATATTGACAAGACAATAGTAGGTCAGTTTTAATTGGAATGTTGTTAATTTCTCATTAAATCTGTAAAATGTAGGCTATGTTCTTGTGGCAATTCTAATTTGTTCTGAGGTATTTCTAGTTACTAAAGATGCAGAATACTTTTTTATAAAATTAAACTTAAATTAAAATTAATTTGGTATTTTATGACCGGTGGAAGCGACTACCCTAATTTCTGGAAATCAAGATGCGAGTCCACATCATCAACAGTCGCAATAACAAAAATCAGCTCACCCAAATCATTGATCATCATGTGGGGGTGCGAGTGGGGGTGCATGGCGTGGTGGTGCGGGAGGTGGTGGGGCGCGGGCGCGAAGGGCCCGCAGGGCGGCGGCCCCGCGGGCCCCGCGGGCCCCGCGCCGGGCGCGCCGCTCGTCAGCTGCTGCGACATCTGCGCCAGCGACGAGATCGGGTCGAACGACGCCGCGCCGCCGCCCAGCGGGCCTCCGGGGCCCTGGTTCGGGTTGATGGGGATGTTGTCGGGCCGGCTCATACTGCACGCGCTCGGGAACGGGCCCGGCAGGCTCGTGCTGTTCGGGCCGCCCGATAACGTCGTCTAAAACGATATCATTACAATTAGTATGCTATACCAGTATTCTAGTGGACCACCCGGTTATAGCTCTTGAACTGCAGTAGCCGTAACAATATACCTTGTTTCTGACCCAAAACAATTTTATAAGATATATTCTATTATAAGTGAAATAGGGTTGCAAAATTATAGGGTATAAGGTATACTATTAGTCACGAGGTCACATGAAGAAAAATAAATACCCTTTTTAAAATCCTCATACATATTTCTTTTAGAGGTACTACTTATTTTATTATATACCAAATCAGCATTCACTTTTTTAGGTTTTTAAGAAGAAATTCTTCATTAGAACAATCGGGATTTTAGGATATATGGCAAACAATTTTCTACGGCAATTAGACGCGCAAGATAAGCAAGAATTGTAGATACTTTCTTAAGTGTTTCATGCGTCCATAGGATACGGTAACCGTATACCAGCACATGGACGGGACAGCACATTTGCAACCATCGTAGTATAAAAAATTAAAGGAAAAGACATCTGCCATGTCTTTTCCTTTAATTTTTTATATACATTCCCGTCCCGTCTTCGAACGGATGCATTACAAATCTTTGAATTTCTCGGCTTGTTCTATACTATAATACGCTTGTATTATACATATAAATCTTCCTCTTGAATCACTCTATCTGTTGCTTTAATCGGCATTAAAAACTGTTACATAATTTAAAAGATATAAGTGAACAGACAGCGGCGGCGAATGTTTTATATGTAAAGATTTCTGCTTACCTCACTACTAGCTGACATATTGTCCTCTATACTTCCACTGGCCGTTGTAGGCGCCGTACTCGACGCCACACTGCAACTACTCTTGACACTGCCAGCGCACGAGGAAGCGGAGGAGGCGGGCGCGTAAGGTCCCTGGTTGAGGTTCGAGTCCCGCTGTGGCGTTTTTGACGCACTTTCTTGACTCGACCGATTCGATGACGGACTCGGTCGTGATTTTTCGTCTATAAAAAATATTGATAATAAAAATGTTATTACATTCGTTATTTTACTTATGATATATTCTGCAGAAATATTGCACTTTATTTTATCTGAAAAAGGGATTTTGGACAATTCTACGGGGAAAAAAATGTTTTGCTCTTATATATTATATATTATCAAAGATAATATACTCGACGAAAATATGTGTTTCTCCATTCCATTCTTTCCATTCTTCAACCTTACCTTGAGGGTACACAGAGAATCTTACTTATATTATCAATATAGAAGTTTGTGATGTTGACAGATAAATGAATGGAAGAATCTTTGTTACTCTTTCATACAAAAACTACTGAATTGATTTTAATGAAACTTTACAACAATATATCTTATACATTAGAATAACACATAGGCTATAAAATAAATATAATGCGGGTGAAACCGCGAGTATAGCTGGTATTAAATAAACAATAGTTCATAATTAACTTGATTTTCGGAAAATGGTTTCACTATAGCACGTAATTATTCCATGTTCCGTGAAAATTGTCTAAATATTTCTTACCTTGGGCACATTTGGTGGGCGCGGCGGAGGTGGGTGTCTGTGGATTATTGAACCCGGGACTCTGCTCGAGTGAGAACCTCCCCGTGCGTTGCTCAGCTAGCGACGAGTGTGGCTCTGGCGTACCGGGCATCATGCTGAAACCAACACTTGTACTACATTTTCTTTATACATGATTAGCAAGAGGTTATCATTAAATACATGTCATATTGTTTTTCTTATTGCATTTATTCTATGTGTACAATAAAGAATTTATAATTAATATTGTTTTTATATATATATAACTAGCTGCATCCGCGACTTCGTCCGAGTGGAATTTAACTTCATTTTTCTAAAATAAAAGTACAGTAGCCTAAGTTACTCCTTATTACATTAGCTACCTGCCAATAAAAGTCCTGTCAAAATCGGTACAACTTGGGCCAAATAGACAGAAAGACAAAAATTGTAAAAAATGTTATTTTGGTGTCTGTACCGTATTTATATTATTTTATATTCATATGCATGTAGTAAAAAACGGTTATTTCAATATTACAAACAGACACTCCAATTTTATTTATATGTATACTTGTGTATATGTTGGTGAAATTTTGACATTATAGTATTAGATAAAGGAATCATATGAAATATCTTACCCGGCTGGTGATTTTTGATTAGAACTCGACTGGGGCGTTTGTCCCCCGCTGTTGGATGGCGGCCCGTTGTCTTTTAACGATGTGTTTGGTTGTTTCTGTATCGTTAACTCTTGACCTGTCACAAGAGAAATATGTATACCATAAACACCGAGAAACGAAGCGTCAAACCGACGATGTAGAATGAAGGAACGAATTAGCCATAGAGTATGAAGATACGTAAGTTAGCACATTTTCACCAACCACCACCAAAATAAGAGTATAGAAACAGCACAAAGACCCTTTGCACAAAACAGAATACAAGAAATTAAAACATAAATATGTAAACTTCGACACAAAAACTACTGATAATAATAAAATTGAATATAATACTCACACACACATGCATGCATCTATGTACAATAGAATACTTAAACAGGAACTAAAAATGTTTTGTGTGAACAAATTACTTTTAGAAGTCCAATTTGAATGGTTTTGTACTTGAATTTAAATAATAATGAATCTGTAGCCGATATGTAAACCGATGATGAGCTCATATTTTTTATACATATAATACTACCAAATGTCATTACCATATGAGTACAAAATTTGTCAGTAAACTAAAAATCACATTTAAAATACGAACACGATACTTTTAAATTCATTATCACCGTACGAGTTCACTTTATAATAATACTTATAATTACATATCAGCTACATGAAGTAATTTGAAGACAAATGGTCAACAAAAAATATCTATTGTGTGGCCATCTTGCAGCGTTTACTATTTGACTGTAAGCATAATAACATTTGAAGGCTTAATTTGAATCGAACACAGAAGAAATTATAGTTTAACATTAAAGCTGAGGTTACAAAACAGTAGTTTCAGATACATGCGACAATTTTCAAGTTAACAGAACTAACAATTAGTTAATGTATTGAAAGTTATTATTAGGTGCGATTGAAATCCTTTATTTAGCCCTACACACAAGTATAGACGTGTTGAAACGAAAACGAACAGAATGTAGTCCCAGCCTAATGTCCATAATTATTTCTGTCGTCAATTTAAGCCAATTTACCTTCAAACTGATTGAGGTAGGATATTTGCTGTGGGGACGGCACGGGCATCAAACTGGGTTCCTTCCCGTGTGACCCGCCCTGTTGATTCTTCTGCTGTTGCGCCGCCAAACATTGTAGTGTTCGGACAAATACGCCATCGTCCAACTTCTCTAGTATTTCTTTTGATGCCAATGTTTTGGATTCAATATTTCGACAATTTTATCATTGTCAAGCCATATTTGTTTCGTAAACGTTTGGTGTCGAGTCCAGTTTTAGGGTCCGCAGTATTTTTAGATATTTTCGTTGTTATTCATCACACGGTGGGATTTCAAGCGTCAAGCGTTTTGCGAGAGGGAGGGGGGAAAACAAAAAATACGCATTACAACTACAGAAAAAAAAACAAAATTTAGAAACTTAAAAAAATTGCACATCATACCATTTGCATTTGGTAAGATATGTGTAGAAAATAAAAAGAAATAAAATCTCGTGGTTGGGAAAATGTCTAACACGTAAACACAGCATGCTCAGCTACTTCTATGGCTTCTAATGTCCTAGTGAAATGTTTAAACATGCGATATTCTTCTCTGATATTCGACTTACCCAATAAGGCCATTATTTTATAATTAAACAATTAAGAGTGTTAAAAGGACGGTTTTGTACAATAGCTTATAAAAAACTGAATACTCAAACAGTTATCTAAATTACTACTACTACTACTTCTTAAAGAGGAAACACTTCAATATTTGTTTGTAATAAATGATGAACTGAGAAACAACATACCAAGCGATTTGGAATATTTATAGAAAGTAACATTAGTACCAAGTAACATGGGTTGTATTTCATTTTCAAAAGTATTAGAGATTCCAACAACAACTGCACCTGTGCGAATACGCAAGTATTCGTATAAAGTTCATGTATCTGAGCTTAGAGATAGTACGACATAGTATGGCAGTTGAAACAAAGTAATATATATAACATACATATTATTTACGGATAAAGATATAGATTCTGATTATGTCGTTCGGGTACAGTAGTTCTAATAACAGTAGATTAATATCTCCTGTTACGGAACGGACCCATGCCTTGCAGTGGAAAATTTCTCCTATAAGGTGGAGTTCATATCTTTCGTTAAACTACTAAATGAGTAGGTACATTATTTATGGTTCTCGATTAGAAATTCTATTCTATTGTTTAGAGATTCAATACACTGATGAACAGAACGTAAAAAAAAACATAAAAAACCGTCCTTCTAAATAAGTAAATACTACAGTACTGGGTACGGCACGGTAGTGAAATTAGCGAATGGAATTAATAAGGCAATTGTCTCACCGACGACGTGTAGCGAAAAACAAATTTAAATAACTGAGATTTCACTCTATCATGTATACGATATTTTATTACGAATGCACTATATTCACTCCGAAGAAAATATCGGGATGAATTAGAGATAATTATTGAGAAAAACGGAACAATAAGGTTATTAAATTCAAAGTTATAAAAAATATAACGTATACATTACTCGAATTTCTGTTACATCTAATATAATAAATAATCCTCAGTCGTATATACGCCGGAGTGAGACAAGTGCCTAAGATAAGGTAGTGTATAGAAAGCGTTGATGTTGCTTGCAAACTTACCCGGCGCGTCTTGTTTAGGCGGTGGCTTGCAATGCGCGGGCGACGACAAGG
Source organism: Achroia grisella (assembly GCF_030625045.1). NCBI lineage: Eukaryota > Metazoa > Arthropoda > Insecta > Lepidoptera > Pyralidae > Achroia > Achroia grisella. The sequence goes on from NW_026712590.1 coordinate 1,844,699, forward strand.
CTGAAGGTGCGCGGGAGGGTTCTGCAGACATTGGTAGTTGCACACCACCATGACCAGGGGATGCTGTCGCTGTACAAACAAATAAACATTAGCTGCCTTTCCGTCACGCGGGAAAGCCAGCACGCATAATCGTGGGAATTGCATTTAACTTAATTTGTTCTTTCGCGCGTATTTCATTCATGTCATTTCAATTTCTGTTAAATCTTTAATTTTCTATTAAAGACACGTTTAAGATTTATAGTTTATTAATAACTCTATAATTATGTATTTAGTCCATAGTTACATGCCCACCATTACGTTTGATAATTAATTTTTAAAAAGCCGCTAAAGGACGCACGATTGAAGAACACGGAAAAACAAGCAGTTACCGCGGAGGATGTTTAGGAATAGTTATCTTTGAGCGAATGAGCGATGATGGTCTTAGTCATCCTATTTCATTCACAACAACTATAACTATTATTTACTTGTATGTTAGGTACATCAATCATTCTGATTCTTCTACGAAAATAGTACCTATGAGTTATTTAGAATTTTATTAGCAATATATATTGTACATGAAATACAGTAAGTAAAGTTCTCTGCTCTGGATACCTCAGTATCACCTTTTACAGAGGCTAAGCAGCTTGCTTTGATACTGATGATTATAGAGGTTGTAGGGGCGGTAAAATATCAGTCCTAGGTATGATAATGCATAAATACCATGGTACCACGGACGGTACGCTTGTTTGCCATACTAATTACATAAAAAAAGTAACCACAAACCTATAGGTACTGAGGCGGATCTGTGTAACGGTGAGGCGCCGTATGGTGGTGGCGGTAAACAACCGCCTCGTTCTGAGCATGGAGATTTCACTTGTGTACCTAAAACAATATGACCCATTTTTTCTATTACTAGGTATTGACATTTACCGCTGTTTAACCAGCGATAAATTTCAATTATAAATATCAATAAATAATATAGTCCATATGTTATTCTCATGCATAAGCTACATTACTATAAAGTTTCATCAAAATCCGTTCAGTAGTTTTTACGTAGAAACATCCATACTTTACAAACTGTTGCGTTTATAATATTATTATAAAGATACATCTTAATTATATTTATTTTATCCCCATATTCAGAATATAAGGCAAGGCAAATTTCAGGCAAGAAGAATGGGGTAACAAATTTACATGTTTAAGACTTTTTGTAAATATACTAAAAGGCACATAAATACAATGTCAAATGTATAACTAATTAAGTAACAAAAAATCAAACTAGTTAATACAAGCATACCCGCGTTATAAATTAGGTTCTTAAAAAGCCTAATTTTGAATTTATTCTATTTATCTATACTGCTTAATTGTTAATTTAAAATTGAATTTGTATTTTTGTAAACATGTACAAGCAAATTTGAAAAGAGTAAAAGCTGAGTTTCTTATCAGTTCTTCTTAGCTTGAATGCTTTCCGAACTGACGATAGTTTTTGACATATCAGCCTGTAATAGACCTACATAAATAAAGATATTTTAATTTGATTTGAAAGTGGCTACAGCCAATTTACCAGTATTTAGTACATTAATCTGTGAAAATTTTATCATAATTAGTTTTGAAATTTAACGCTATCACTTAAAAAGATACACACATAAAGGGTAAGATAAAACCAAAGACTAAATTATATTTTACCCTCATTTAGGTGTATAAAAATAGATAACAACTAATTCTTAAACCTACAGAGTAAAATTTTATCACAATCGTTTCAGTAGGAGTGAACAAACATTGTGACATTTATATGTTAAGATTATCATATCATTATTTATACTTACTTAATTCAGTATCCATGGACTTGGGGTCGTCGAAGAACTGGTGGTGCAACTTCTGCCAATCGAAATCGGCGCCGGCCGCCGGGCTTTTGGGGCTTCGTAGGCCTGGCCCCGCTCGCCCCGCCCCGCCCGGTCCCAGGCCGCCCGGGCCCAGGCCGCCCGGGCCCATCCCGCCCGGGCCTAACCCGCCGGGGTCGCCGGGGCCCATCTGCAAACAAATCTAGTTGTAAACATGTAATAATGACGAAACTATCAATTTTATGACTGTAATTATTTATGTACTTGACCAGTTTCGATGTATCAGGTTTTAATATATTTAAAGCATATACTTAAAGATATGGAAGACAAGTAAGCTATACATTTCGTATAGGAATTCCATGTTCTGTAGTGGAAGTTATTGGATTATTAAAATCTGTGGGTAATCGTCTTATGTAGGCGCGATCTAACAAAATTTTATCATGAGTTCTACCGAAATGATACAACGTCAATATTTATCAATTATGAATAATCGATCGACTTACATTTCGACCACGTCCATACTCATCGCACATAGGACCATTCGGCAATGGGTGATGGTCACCGCATTCACCATGCACCATCCCGCCCATCATACCGTCCATCATTATACCACCTGTAACAAATAAATTGATGAATTTACATTAAAATATATCGAAATTCCGATTTTATCCAGGTTGAACAATATATAGTCTAAATATTCATATGAAATAATGCACCCATCCAATGTTAAAAATGTTTTCATATAGCTGCAGTTGTTCTGGATATTATCTTCCATATAAACACAAATTAACAATTTCTCTCATTCACTGTGTACTCACCATTCATTGCGTTAATATTAGGCCCTGGCATCATTCTAGGTCCCATATGTGGTCCGCCCATCATACACGGTTTAGGCCCTCCCATTCCGCCCATGGGGTTAGGCATACGCTGCAAATTTAAAACAATATGAGTAAACTTATATAATATATCATATATATTTATACCTGCAATATGATTTTCAGACAACTTACCCCCATAGGACCACCACAACCTCGTCCCATGTGCATGTCAGTACACATACCACCCTTCATGTCTGGACCTCCACAAGCTCCTCGAATTCCTTTCATTCCACAAGGTCCTAGAGGCCCCATAGGTCCATTCGGCCCCATTCCTGGCATCATTGGACCATTCGGTCCCATCATTCCATTAGGCCCCATAGATCCATGTCCACCCATTCCCATGCCGCCTGGACCACCCATGCCTCCCATCGGGCCGCCCATGGGTCCATTTGGTCCCATGGGTCCACCGGGGCCCATAGGTCCAGGTCCCATCGGTCCGTTTGGTCCTAACGGGCCAGCCATACTGCAGCTCGGGCCCGAGTTCATGCTGTTTGGCATCGATACCATTGGTCCATTAGGCCCGGAGCCCATAGGTCCATTTGGGCCCATACCGGACATAGGCGGGAAAGGCATATTCATGTTGCCCGCCGAGTTAGGGGGGTTTACTTCATTGGGGGGTTGTGTGCCGTCACCGGGGCCTTGATTAGCGCCACTACCGCTCTCCGGGAAGAGCATCTGCTGCATCTTACGAATTGTCGCTAGCTGTTCCTCACGATGCGCACGCTGCTGTGGCGTTAAGTTTTCATCTGGAATCTTAACACCTATGAAAACATACATTAAAATATATAATTACACATATAATTTCAACTAAATTTGTTTAATTTTTACTACTAAATTTCGAATTTCCAGTGCTACTATCGGTCTTTAACAATTAAGTCTGTAATGAATAATGCGCAGTTAAGACGGATTTAGTATCAGATGTTATGTTATTTAGGTAAGTTTTTAGTTGTCATTCCAAATGTTTGTTCCAAATATTACATGAGCAACATTAGACAACATTGTCGGACATGTTTTGGTAGATAGAAACGAGGGATACAGTTACCTTTAGGCCCCTGTTGGCAGGGTGCGTCTGTGGGCGGCGCATCCTGCGGCGGCGCGTCGCCGGGCTCCGAGCACGGGGGCAGGGCTCCGCCGCCGCCGCCGCCGCCGTTGGCCATGCCGTTCGACATTACAGAGGGGTTTTTCTGCGAAATATCAATTACATACAGACTAGAGAATTCACATTGTGTATTATGTACTAAAGTGGGTACTTTGTAAAAAAGAGTCAATAGATGTCATTCTGGCCAGTGTGATGTGTGCTTCGAAAAATACGTGTTTTAGTGAGTATATAATATTAAGTAATATAACCATAAAGACCCTCTTCCTTAATCGAGTTGTAAAACGAGTACTAAAAATTTGCTAAATTCATTTTAATAACATAAACGAATAAAAAAGAGTTATTCTCCCTATGACAATTGCATATTTAAATTCTAATATAAGTGCTAAGGTCACTGAATCGCCATTTCGATAACATTTATAACTTTAAGCTCTCATATTTGAATTTCAATTCATAAAAATAATAAAAATACTTACGGTGTCCCAGGGCATTTCACCATCAGCACCGATGCCGTCCATGACACCACAGGACGGGGTGCCCCCTGGAAACCCATCCATAGGCCCCATCCCCGGACCCATCTGGCCCATGGGACCGGGGCCTCCTTTCATCATCATCATTTGGTTTCCGGGCCCACCCATTCTATTAGGGCCCATCATATTAGGCCCCATGTGTCCCATACCACCATGTCCCATAGGTCCCATATTAGGACCCATGGGTCCGCCCATCATGTGCCCCATTTGATTGGGCCCTCCCATCATGTTAGGACCACCACGCATACCCGCTCTTTTTGCCATGGCCATATTATTAAGCCATTGTGCTGGACTTTGTTTGTTAAATTGGCCCATTTTCAGAGGGTGTTTCTGTAAATATATCCAAAATATGAATTAATATAGTCAAGGGGCAAACTGTCAATAACTTTCTTAGAATGTTACAAAAATCCTTGCAATCATGCATCTTGTAACTAGCCTTAGGAAATGAACATTTTAGCAGTGGATGGTAATCGAAATTAATGCTGGCAATAAATATTTGTCATACCTCCAGATACTTCTTAGTGCCTGGTTGGGCGCAATGATACGCTATTATGGAGTGATGCTGCCCAGATATTACTGCCTCGGCGCCCTTATTCGCCAGTAGCGTTGAGAAAACGAAGATCTGGCTTTGCTGCTGGGATAAAAAGATGATTTTAGCACATCTTCTCTCAGTATAATAATTACAATATCAGTATGCGAACATTATGCTCAAATACTCATAATAGTCACTAAGATACACATTTCTATTCCATGTAGTTTAAAAAACATTGAATGTATAAAACGAATTTATTTTTAAATTTAATTTAAAAACAATTAATAAATAATATTCTCGTTCGAATCAGAAATGAGGAGATCCGCAGAAGAACCAGAGTGACCGACATAGCCCGAGGAATTGCGACACTGAAGTGCCAATGGGCAGGGCACATAGCTCGTAGGACAGATGGCCGTTGGGGCAATAAAGTCCTCGAGTGGCGACCACGGACCGGAAGACGCAGCGAAGGGAGGCCTCCAGCAAGGTGGACCGACGATCTGGTCAAGATCGCTGGAAGGCATTGGATGCGAGCAGTGCAGGACCGATCGTCGTGGAGATCTTTGGGGGAGGGCTATGTCCAGCAGTGGACGTCTTCCGGGCTGCGATGATGATGATGATGATTCTCGTAAGAGAGAGAGAGCTTCATGTAAAAATCATGAAACCATCTATGCTATTGACAGACTATGTTAGTCCCGGTTTCATATGCACTATGACTAAAAAGAGAGACCGAATGCTAATAATGGAGTACACATTAAATCAATTTAACAGTGACTACTATAAGATTTGAGCAGAAAATCAACTCTATTCGCCAATGTTACCTCCATGCTGCCCGCCTGTTTGCTGATGACATTGGATGGAAGAGTCTGCGCCTCACTGGCGGACATTGGCCCCATGGATACGCCTGGCCCCATTGGACCCCCACCGCCCCCCATGCGACATGACCCCATGCTCTCTGGCCCTACGTTCGGGTTTCGGCAATTTTGGTTTCCATCCTAACAGTCAAAAAACAATATTTAGTTGCCTTACAGTTTATGCTATCAGTTTAATAATTGCAAGGTTTATTTTCGATTGAGCCACATAAGAAATCTAACTGCAGACATGTTTGTAGCGAGAATCAGAAAAGATATACTGCAGGCATATTGCTTGGTTTTATTTTATTTGTGAACTATTATTATTTCACCGATTAACTTATTAAAGTATAAATACTAAATATTTGTACATTTATAAATCAATCCGAAGAATCACGATTTTTTTATCAAGGGGTCATGATGTAAAATTAATAATTTAATGCATGCATAGGCTTTAAAAATGATTATTTTTCAATAATTTTCAAATATTACACTGTTGTGCTATTTCATGAACAATGCCATCCAATTCACATAACAATCCAAGCATTCTCAAGATATTTTTCAGATTCTTCATTTGAAAATGCCATGCATTTAATTATATTACAATATATAATTACCTGTACATTGGGTGCAGATCCACGTAGACCGGTCTGAGGATCCAATATGTCATTTGAATCTGATGAAAGGCGTTCTGACTTCAATGAGCCAGGACCACCTAAGTCGCACGATGGTGATTTTGTGGGGTCGCCTGAATGAGGAACTGACATTAAATTACATTTTAAGTATGAAAATAAAAAACTTAAATTAACTAAAAATTAAAGTTATGGTAATGTTTCATAACTAATACGTAAAATAGTGACGAGATCGATTTATAATGAACGCGTTCAAAGATTATTATTATATTTTGCTTTCATGTACCTAAGGGTATTAGTATAATAAAAGTAAAACAAATTTATGTATACAACTAAAACGCGAACTGTGAGCTGCGATCTTTATGTTATATGGATCGAGAACGCTTATCATCAGGCGGGCCATATGATTCATATATATATAATTTTAATTTACAATAAATTGTTTGTCGTTACACATATTTTTTTACCAAAACGCACAGAAAGCATTTATTCAACATAACGACAACAAATGAATACTTTTTATCCACTGTCGAAAACTAAGTTATGGTGCAGAGATTCTATAGGCGATGGACCTACTTTCCATCAAGTGGACACGTTCCTTGTATCTCCAGTCACATCTCTTTCCTCTCTTACAATACAAAGCGGTACCTAGTGTCTGTAACACATTATTTATAAAGTATCAAGGTTGTAGAGCGCGCAAGAAATCAATTTCCGTACGCAAGTACCTTTTAGATAAACATCATTTTTCACTTATTTTTAATGGTTTTCGTTTAGTAACACCATGCTATTTGGGGCAGTTATGTTATAAATATAGAGGTTCTAAAACTGTTTGGATGTTTATTACTGTGTACCATACCATAACAACCCATTAACGCCCGACTGTAGACTAGAGGTCTTTTCCCATATGACGAGCAAAATTTTCACTGGCCAATAGTAACTATTATAGTTTTGTATGAAAATGAGTGAAATGAAATTAGTTTATTTGCAGAAAACAGAGTGGCCATATAACCAAGTCATCTTACTTACTGATCATACATTGAACTTTTTACTCAATTCACCTAAAACGGCCGAAATAATCGGGATGAAATTTGGCACATACATAGACATACAAACACTCACATAGAACTACTTACGTACTTACATATACATATACTTACGCATCCAATGTACATAATTGAAGGGTAGTATGGAGGGGAAATTACAGAATACGAAGACATACGTTACTCGTCATAAACGCCAACGCATATGGGTTAATGAATTCGTCCAAGTGGTGCACACGGCAGCGCTAACATTTTACGCTGGAAGGCGGGCTACGAAGCACCAATGAAGGATGACATGAGCAAATGGTCAGATGAGTTAGCCCATAGTGGCAAATTCACCAAGATTGTATCATGATTCCAGGGGAAAACGGGTGGAGGACTACATCACATGGTAAATTGGTAACACTAACTAACTAAACTAACTGGACTAATAACCCCATTATTACCAAAGATCCCCTTCCCCTCGCATGAGGAATCAGATTTTTTTATTCATGATGCCCGTAATGTTGTTTACGTCAAGAGCCAACAATTGCTACTTTCCATCAGGTAAATCACAAGTTTGTCATTGACACACTGATCAATAAATAATCATATGATGTCAGGAATACAACTTACCATCGCTATCCATGAGGCCGTCAATTTCAGTCTTGATCCCGTCAACTGCCAACTCTGCAGCTGAATCGTCACCACCAGACTGGCTGTGGGGTTCCATTTTGACTCTGTGCTCGTCTGGCTCCTTCTTCAGCGCTGCCGGGGTCGGGAGCGACGCTGAAGGTGGACGAGATCCATGACCTGTACGATATTAATTTTATTTTCTTTATTTATTTAAATTTTATTGAATTTTGTAGGCTTAATGCTATTAACATTCTCTACCAGCCAACTTTTCGGGAGTGCTTTGATACTCGAAGGCGGTTTAGTTTATTAAATAAAATTATATAAGATATTAAATAGGTATAAATATAAAAGTATACATATGTATTTTGTGTTGTTAAATGTCGCAATTTCAAGTAAAAGCATGATCTTAATTTCGCTAGATTTTCTTTTCTTTTTGCTATTTAAGTAACCTTTATGGTACTAAGATTAGTGTGTATAAATGCACAAGCAAAGTTTCCTAAAAACTATTTATTAACTTCGGTAACATAAGATACCACGTGTAAAACTGTTTTTTTTTTATATATTTTACGTTTACGTTTTTATTAATATATTCATGTATACAAATGTTTATATCGTGCGAGAATTGAACCCGCGACCATAGATAATGAGACTGTACGCTAAACCGCTAGACCACCGAGACAAACTGGTCTAACTAATGCCGCATTACGTATTTTAGTATTGGACAGAAAATATTTGCTGTGGCATTATGTTTTTTATTTACTTCCTGTAAAAGTTTACAGTTGCTTAAGCATATAGTGACATCTCTATTAGATCCTTCCATCGTAATCAGACAACATGTATATGTTTACTATGCATATATTATAATTTATTTTTCGAAAATAAAAGTATGTGTATAATCAATTATAATTATCACATTCTTTTCTTTTCCTTAGTTTTATGTATTTTACATAATTATTTCATTCTATTTTTAAACTATCTTAATCAATCGTTTCCTTCGTATACCTACATAGATGCCCCAAATATGGGCTGTATTTGGGATATTCATTCACAAAATTCGTTGTATCATTTTCTTAGCATTGATTCATTCTCTTTTGAAACATTAAATTAAATAAAACATTTAAAAATAGAATCATATTTATTATGAAGACTAAGTAGGTATATTAGTATCTCTGTCTTTTCTTCAAGCGCTATAAATAAAATAACGTCACGCAAGAACAAACGCGCCAATAGTCCGTTATAATTAACTGTAGAAAAGTTAATACTAGTTTCTTTGAAATTATTGGTAATAATAATAAATGAGATGAATAGATTACATGCATCGCTGGTACATGCAGTTTTGCTTTCACCAATATTGTGTTGTGAATATATGACTATTGTCTATGATCTATAACTAAATGTTCACTGCGGCTTTTCCTGCGCGCAATCCTTTGTCTTAGTCCACATTATGCGATACATCTCACAAACCCATTTCAGATATTAAATTTTTTTGTGCTTTTCTTGCAAACTGTTTTTCTCATTTGAAAGAAAGTATGAAAACACTGTAATACTTAAAATATATTTGTATATGTGTACAAAGATTTCCTTCCGAAATTTGAGTAACAAACAGATTTTATTCTCTTTTTTTTAAGATACACCCTAAATATTTTTATTTTTAAGTAAACATATTTATTTCAAAAGGTTGTTTACAATTAAGTTGTTGTGAGTAGTTACTAGATGGCACTGTTATATTCTAATGTCTTGATACGTTTCTTATTATTTGGAGGTGATATCCATATCTAAACCAATACAAATATTTATATTTATTATGTATGTAATGTTTGTATTATGTGAGAATTATAACCAGGACCATCAGTTTTATCAGTTTTCATGGTGATATATCATTAGTATTATGTATGATAATCACTACTGAAACAAGTTCTATGCTCACCAGGTTCTGTAGGATCGTTGGGTTCGTCCTTGAGGCGGGCGCCTCCGCCCTTCTCCTTCTCCTTGATCATACCCCTGCGTGCCTTCGCCAACTTGACTATATTATAAAAAACATTGTGTTAATATATTGAAGTAATGAATCATCCAAATAATGAGTAGCATATTAAAGCCATCCTGATGCTGGTAGTGTTCACCTACATATCAGATTATATCCTAAATAATAAGCTTATTGTAGCCCAGCCATCTTAAGCTTATTGTAGGCTAAAAATTATTGGGCTTTATTATTGTTTTTCTTTTCTCTTTCCATCTGCCATCAGTCTTATGGCTATAATCATTTTATTGTATTTTTTTTATGTAAAGGGGGCGGCAAACTGAGAAATTTAAAATAAAAATATTATATCTAAACTAACAATTATTATAGAACTAAACATAATAAAAATGTTTTAATTTAATCAGGCATTGATTTATAATTATAAAAAAGTTATGTAACTCAGTAATTTACCATAAAAATAACATGACAGTGATCCCAAAAAACATATAACTAATAACAGAAATTACTAAAATACTGTTTACTTTTACAATATCATAAAATATTTTTTTATAAAAATTTTAAAGTCATAATAAGTATATAATAATTACATAGTAATCATATCAAATTAAAAAAATATATACATTTATAAGACTATTGAACATATATTTCGATCATTGGGTATCAAACAGTCAATAGATATTGTTAAGTGCATATAATTATTATTTAATATGTTTTACCAAAAAGTTTATTGATACAATATTCATATTTAATCCATAATTAAGACTTATAAAATATACATATCCTCTTCTCTATTTTATTAATTTTTAAACCAATAATAATTATTTACTTTTTTATTCCTTTACAGTAAGTACAATAAATTAACAATGTATAACCTCATCTCATCAGTAAATGTATGCTAGACTTTTATATTGATATCATTGTGGTAATAAACATATGCCATTAATTTTTTATAATCATTACTCAAAGACTCTTGAATTCTTCGAGTCATACAAAAACTGTGTTTTAAATTTCTAATGCTTATTCATCTCATAAGCATTGTTATGGTAGTGATAAGAAATTAATCCTTTTGCATATAATATGACCTGTTATTCTATGCTATACTGATAATGTCTGTTGAATTTTATATTCCATTTAAAAGATGAGGTCATGATTCACATGACCATTTTCACTATATAGTGTATTTTAGATTTCCCGCCATGTAAAAACAAGATAGACTACTTTTTTTAAAACCATAATGATTTAACTGTAAATTTATGTAAAATATAAAATAGTATCATTGTTCATATTGAATGTATTTATAATTTTCAGTGTTTTACTAAATTTTTGTGTGGTCATGAAACTGTTGTATTATAAATTACTCATATTCAAGCACAATTATTTGCATTGTGTTGAATGCATTTGCTATTACAGACAGACATATGTGGTGAGTCCAAATCTTTTCATTTACCTTAGTATGTATATTCCAGAGTTATAAAAACATGGTAGAAAGTAAAATTAATATCATCACTTTATTTTTAAGCTGTACAAAATATTATATATTTTTACACAAAAAATATAAGTTCATAAATTGATCAGATATAATATTATTTATGATTGATGTGTTCATTTTTACTATAAATATCTAAATAAAAATATAACTCATAATATACAGTTATCATTAGTTGTAAACAGACCTCAGAATGTGTTGAAGTTAAATTATCACATGAATTACAATTAAGTCAATCATGTTTTCAAAACTGGCTAAGGTTATGACATGTACATTAATATAATTATTGTACTTAATTTAAATTCATATTACTTGCAAACAACATTTGATGTTGTAATATACAATATAACAAGCTAAATATAATTTTCTGTTAGTTGTTTGTATATGTTTGTTGTTTTCATTAGCCTAACCAAATATGGATTACTAAACCTATTTCTATTTAATATGGACACAATATTATTGTATACATACAAAACATATTGACGCGTTTTCGTCACGACCACAATTATTGGCACATGTCCCGCAAATCCAAACGGCACTTCATTACAAGAATGTCATTATAGTATACCAAATGATCGAGAGATTATTATAAATAGAGACATGAAAAAAACCTTGATCCTCGTTGGGACGCTGGTCAGCGTAGTAACCCCGCCGTGGTGATCAATCGTCACAATCCCTGATCGTATCCAGATATTTAATTAAAACGAGAATACGCCGTGAAACCCCATAAAAATTCCTGGCTTATTCTCCATACATAAACAATGAGATAGGTCGGGTGTAGACGGGTGCGAGCACACGAAGCGCACGTTTACTATGGCCGATTTATCGCTTGGGGAATACTGTTTAGCTAAAAACACGCCGCCGGAGAAAGCGTCTAACATTATTTTATATCATTCGTGTGATCTAATTAAGGTATAACGATGGGTATGCAGTAAGAAACAAAAAATCGGGATCGCTGACATTTTTGTTTATGGTACATCGACGAGATCCAGAATCCACAAATAGCGAATAAACGTACACGATTACCGCCTCCCGACGGATTCACTTGCACTTGATAACACAATACACTGCGTTTTTTCACATTTATGTTAGTTTCATCGTCAAAATATAACTGATTTATTTAATTTCTATTCTTTCCATCAGCATTAACACAAATCACCACGCACACACAACACAACATACAGATACAGATACATAAAATATGTGCACACACACGGAAAACTATAGTGATGTGAAAATGTCTCTTGTTTAATTTTACTTAATCGATTAAATTTTTTTTCGATTTGGTAATCAAGATGTTGTTGCAATTTAAAATAAATATTATATCATTAAACAGAAATGAATTGGTGGCTACGTATCAAGCATTACAGTCTGAGATTATAATATTTTTTTTATAATAACATGAATTTGCGTCTCTGTTTCTGTCGAAATAACAAATTTGATAGTCGATTACGAATACGATACAATCGATGTTGATCGTCATTAGATAGTATAAGATATTTATTACACTATATTTCGTACGACGACTTTGGAGCAATACAGTGAACACAATATATTATTGTAAATTCGTAATTGTAGTTAATTTTGAGATAATAGAGAAATAATATTTTAAAATGGTAAAATTCTTACGTATGCATAATATTTAAAACGTCTTTAGGTTTTCACATTAAAATCAAAAAGTTCATAAGTTTATGTAATGAAAATGTTAGTCAGTACATTTTCATTACATAAATAGTAATCTTTGTTATTTCTAATAGTCAACTTTGGAAATGCAATTCAAACCGTACATGTTATGTAACACTCACAAAAATTATTAGTATATAATGAAGCCATTATATACTAATAATTTTTGTGATACCATTTATACAAAGTTACAAATTAAATTAAATAATATTAAAATTTATAATTTATAATTGTAAGTTAAATGTAACCGTATCATTAAAAAAATATACGTCGGTACGCAGTTTAAAAGGAATCACTACTATTACTAATATGATTGCTATGAAATAATATTTATATAGTTTTATATATTAAACAGTTATTAAAAGCTATACAAAATAAAATCTATCTCTCATGGACACGTAAGAGATCAATTTTAATGCTGGTTTTGGTTACTTTGTTCATGTTTTCATTAATGTTCGCAATAATGGATTTCTATTAGGCATTTTATGTGCTCTATTTATTTATATTGTACATATTCTTCAGAAATATTACGTCCTATAATTTTGATAATGTAATGTTGTCATATTATGGTTTAATGAGTATAAGGGTGTACACAGTAAAATTTCACATAAATAATCGATAAAATATTACTGCTCGAATATAATATATATTATAGTATCAGCATAAACGGTTCCGTTAAATATATCTGAAATGAAATTTGAAGCTTTAAGTATAGTATATCTTAGTTCTTGTTGCCCATAGACTGGTATTGTAGTTTCCATTGCGTAAAAATGTATAACGTCGTAGTAAAGTATAAACATCTTGTCTATGACTGATTTACGGTGAAGGGAGGAGGGACGATTCGCTTCGTTGTCGCCCAAATTAATAATTTCCTATTTGTGATACCATATTCATGTAGGGATTGAAATAAATAACATTATTTAGTGCTTGATTTGAGTATAAGTGTGAATTGCAAACCTTACTTACCTCTTTATTGCTACCGATTACATTCCGACCGCTCCCTGCGTCAGTCGACAAGTATTTTTCATGCCTGTTTGTACTACTTACTCAGATACGGGCCGTAATAGTAAAAGCTGTTGGAAAGTGCATTCGTACGGGAAATTGTTAGTGTAAAAAACTATCCCACGCTCCATATAATTACGAGCGTTATGAGGTGATTGTGAGGCTGTGCATTTTGCAAGATTGTAGCCATTTTCGGTGAGTACTCAGTTTTCCACAGTCTTATTTACGTGTCGAATATTCAATTTCTAAGTACATACCACATGGATTACCTGAATACAATATAGCTTGTAAGTTAATAATACATCGCACTTTAATTCAATAATTTTCAATTTGTCGTATTTCTTATTGACTACATGGTACTTGATTCAAATACCATAAATTAAATTTCGGAAATTCTCTTTTATTTATATTGGAACTTATGCTTGTTTTAAATTTCAAATTTATTAATAAATGCAAAAAGATGAGTTTAAAATTGAAACTTATTGACATAGAATTAAGTATATTATTTAAATTTGCATATGTGACATAGATTTCAGCTAAATAGATTAAAATCTACACAGTATTAGTGGCTGTTTTGGCATGTGAATGCCCTATTCATGAATAGTGTACAACAATTTATAATGCAACTTCCTCATTTATGAGGTGTGGGCATATGAATATACCAAGCATCATAATTTGCTGTTTTGGGGCTTACTCATATAGCAGATAAGCAAGTTTAGCAAAAATAGTCACAAAAATGGCATTATAATGGAACTTTATTTTAAATATATCTATTAAAATACAAGCTGTATTTCATATTTAGCAACTGCAATTGTTAAATATTGTAACATTATTTAAAAAAATGTAATTCAGCATTTGCTCTTGTGTTTTGGTATACAATCTGTCATCATATCATAGTAATAGAACTAGGAGTGTATTATATGGACACAAATTTTATCATGTTAGAGTTCACTCCTGTTTTGTATTTTTTTGTATTAATGATCAAGAAACCTTTTAGGTTTCTTGATCATTAATTCAAAAAAATATTCATAGTTCTAGTGCAATATTGAATTGTTATACTCATCATGTTTGATGAAAAGTATACAAGAAAAATACATAATAAGATTATAAATGGAAAATTGACAGTCCGTCTGTTTGTTATCTTATTATATTCTACAACTTAAAGCAGAACAGACGTATAAAACAAATTTAATGTGAAGATATTTATCATACATTCCTGTGGGTTATGAATTATAGTTGTAAGATTGCGGATCTAACATTAACAGTCTATAAAATTGTATTCTTTAATTAAAATGCTTATGTTAATTTACCCTCCATTTTGCGATTGAATGAGAATACAATGTGTCATTACTAATATTTATAGAAATAGAAATAATCTTTATTCAAATAAACCCAATAACAGTACTTTTGCATAGTCATATTTTTTATTCCACCATTCATTTGGACCGCAGACTCATCACAAGAAGATTGAACAAGAAACTTGTGTGTTGCTCTTTTGAATAAATGTTAATTTAAATAAATAATTTCACAGTAACAAGTAAGAGGCATGCAGTAATCCAAAATAGTGCAATCAGATAGTATTTATTGTCAGTGCCTTGACTTTTAAGTTTTTTCTACAAAAACATTAATATTGGTTAATATTAAATTGAAGAGTTTCTTCAATTTTTACAAAGGAAGTATTTTATTTGTCATTTGAATCTTATTTATATGCAGCATATCTTAAGAAATAATGATGAGAAATTGTAAAAAATATGAACTAAGTACTGGTATTACTACCAATTTCCTACTTAGGGGATATTGACTTGTAGACTTAGGGGCCCTTTAGATTTCTTATATATTATTTTTAATGTCTATGTTATGACTGTTTTGATGATTCACCAACATCTTATATAATTTCTGTGCATAATAATAATAATCTAAGGACAATTCACACACTGCCATCTAGATTTAAGTTATCCTAGCTAAAGCTTGTGTTATGGGTACTAGATAACTGATAGAAATACATGGGTATATTTATTTCATAAATATGTACATATTATACATAGAAAACACCCAGATCAATACAAACAATAATACCCTTGAAAACAAATGTTTCTGCCCTGCAAGGAAATAAACATGCCACCTCGGAAGCAAGGTGGTGTTCTGAACCACTAGATCCTGAAGGCCTACAGTTATTAGCACAGCATAAACATTACTAGCAGTTTTCTATTTTTTTTTAATTGTAAATAATGGACATATCATTTAAATCTGTAAACAAGATAAGGACTAAAAATAAAAAGCTATATAAGCTGCTTGGTGAGGTAATTGTGCCTAATGTACCATTTTATATCATTGTAAATTTTTATATAATTTTTTTTGTTCTTTTATTTTATTATTGTCCCTTTCATAATACACATCTTTACCAACCAAGTCCTTAAAGTAGCCTAAATTGCGAACATTGCAAAATAATATACAAAAAGTTTTATACCACAAATCTTAACTGGTTTTTATTATACTTATTCTCTACAACTGTGTGTGTGTACTTGTGTATGTGTGTGTACAGTCACTGAAAACAATAAGCTTCTTTCACATGTTAATATTTTTACTATTTATAACACATTCACAGCCAACAGGCTTTTTCATAAAATAATAATAAAAAAAAATATGTACAGATGTGATTGTTTAATTTACTTTGATGCATTTTTGGAAATAGCAAGTTAAAGTAGGTACTCAGTGTCAGTCACTGGTGACGGACATAGCCCCATTGGAGTTTTCCAGTATCAATCACCCATGACTGACAAGGTGGTCAATGTGTTAATACATTCTGTATTATAATAACCCTGCACAATCCACACAGCACCATCTAGTCCCAAGCTATGCTTGCATTATGGTACTAAACAATTTTTTGTATATACATTGTTTTGTAAATACATGCATACTGTACATAGGAAATATCCAGCGCGGGGGGAAGGGGATTGTTAGTAATGTGGATTGATAACCCCATTGCTAGCAATGTACCATGTCAGGTCGACCTCCACGCGGTTCCCCTGGAAACCATCGTGTTAAATTCCTGGTGAATTTGCACGATGGGCTAACTGACCTGACCTCATGCTCATCCTATCATCCTCCACTGGTGCCCCGCCAGCGTAAACCGTTAGCGCAGGCGGGTGCACCATTCCATTACCAACCCTAAAAAAAAAATATCCAGCGCGTTACAAACAATCATACTCATGAATACAAATGTTTGTACTGTGCAAGGAATTGAACCTGAACATTGGAAGTAAACTCTGTTCCACACAACAGTTAGTTATTAAGTTTTCGTCATAGGTACATGTGTTAGTAGGTACCTGTTCACATTTACTGCCTTATCATTTTATAAGACTTGTGTAAATATACTATACCAACAAACAGACATTCATAAACATATGATAAGCTTCTTTTAATTCTGTCACATACTAAATACGATGTTTGTATTGTTACGAAGTACTAGGGTGATGGGGGGGGGGGGGATTAAGTAAAGTAAAAAGAAAGCGTGGGGTGATAGGGCGAACATGAAGGTAGTTCATATCATTATATTCAGTTCATAATCTTGACAGTTCAATGGGAAACCATGTAGATGTCGCCCTTATTGGTACATTGATGAGAGTGGAAGCACCAGTCCCCATTACTAATAATACTGCCAGAAGAAGGCAGCAGTTGCAGCAGCATTGTACTTTTCAAACAGTGGACGAATTTCTTAAATACGTATAGTAATAAATTTCGGAGTTTACTTTGCTTATAACAAAATCATATTCTAGATGTATAGTAATATTAGTATGGATAAATAATATACTCGTAATATGCATCTGGGAGATTTTCAATGAAATGAAATGATTATTTGAAATTATTTTAACACTAGAGAAAGTATCATTGTTTATGTGTATTTAAATGTTAAAATTTTCCCATGTTTTTGTTGTTAATTGTGTATACATTTGATGTGAACAATACTATTTCATTCTATCATTGACGGTTTGGGAAAGTTTTGTAAACCACATATTACATTGTTTTCTATTCCAATTTCATATAAAAGTAATAAAATGAATATTTAATAACGTTATGTATATAACATTCTCGTATCGAGATGTTTGTCCGGAATAATATAGAACTACTTGTAGTGTATTCTATGAATTTTGACTCACTGAGATGGGGTTGATTCGTCTCAATATTTTTAGAATTACTATTTTTGACGAACACATATTTAGACAGAATATAATATTTAAACGAAGACATATTTAAAATGAAACTAAAAAGGTGATTAATTGAAAAAAATAGTAATATGATATATTTTGCCGATACTTGACGGCAGTTCTATAGGATTATAAATAACAGTAGTTTGTGTATTATGCTATAAATTGAGTACTAAGGCACAATAATGAGGTGCCATACATTTCATATATCTTACCCGTCTTTGCTATTGGTATATAGAGCCGAGGTAGCAGTGGAGAATGATAGGATGAACATGAAGTTAGGTCAGATAGCACAATATGGTAAGTTCACTCAAAATTAACTAAGATGATTTCCAGGGAACTGCACGGAAACCTCCGTACAGTTGTGTCATGGTGGATTGTAGCCGTTAGTTACTTTTTCTCTTTTTTCTATGTATTGGCAAATCAGTGGCTTTTCTTCGCCCATTTAACCTTATTACATAAGAACCAGGAGTTACTATATTATATTAATTATTACTATATTAATCAAAGCAAATTCATCAAATTAACGTAAATTCGATATCCAAGATGCAATGGGGAAGTTATAGCACGTATAGTAGTTGCAGACTCGTAGGACGTGTAGAGGCAAGGATGCCAACCGTACGAGGATCCACGGAAGTTTGTATTAGATTTTGACCTACTTAAAATATGATTTAAGTATAATTTCCGAGGTTATAGAGTAAAGTATATAGGCAATTTAGGCAATTTGTCACTATGGCCTAATTGACCCGATCTCATCTTGAACTTATCACTCACCACTGGTGCCCCGCCAGTGTAAATCATTATCATCTATTAAAAAAATCCATGATTTTGTTTACTATCCTAGGGCTTGTCACATCTAATTTGTGACTTATATAATTTGCAATTTTATTTCAATTTATGAAATATATATATTTAGAATTGTGACTTCAGAAAATTTTTTGCTCTTTCCATCTTTTCAAGTGACAACCCTGCGTTTAGTCTAGCAAAGCGTCCGGCAAGTTTAGCACGTGCTAGCGTGGTGGTTAGCAATGGACTTACCCTCTCCTTTCATTTTCCTGATATATTGATTTTGATAATAGACAAAAGATGATAATTTCTTACGTTAGTAAGCAGTTGTCTAAATGTTTTAGCAAATAAAAATTATTTACTTCTAGTCTAAAATAAAATGTTATCGTTTTCTTGCTAGTACTTAGTATAACTGAGGTGTACGTAATATTAAGTGTTTAGTACCAATTACCAATCAGTTCATGGGGTGAAGGGGTTACTAATGGGGACTGTGAAGTCATTGCTGACACTGGAACCTACTAGGTTGACGTCCACGATACCTTCTGGAAACGATCTTGATTAAAATGCGTTGAACTCGGCACGATAGCTGGGTGAACCGATATGTCTTCATCTTCATACCGTTCACAGTTCATCTGTAGAGGACAATAGAAGGATGAATTTCAATCGTAAAGTTACAAATATATAGACATACACGCATTTATATTCTGACTGGCTATTTAACAAATAATTAATCATCGTCTGCTTCTTTCTTATTACATTCATTTCTTCCACTAATTCATGTTCGCAGTTATGTCGTTATTCACTGCCTTTCTTACCGTAATATATTTCATACAGTCCATCCATCTCTTTTTCGGCTCTTGTAACTATTCAAACGAACAAATAACTAATAATAACAATTTTATTACAAGAATTATATAGATTATACTTATCGCATAGTGCATTGTTTGTTCTAGGTGACCCCAATCGACGTGCACCAGTATTATCAAGAGCAGCTCATAATGACAACACCTGCCAACACATTAATGAACAATTAAGGAATTAGTGAATTAGACATGATAAGCATAACACAACAGAAATGGACGGCGTGAAGAAAATACATTCCGGAACACTGTATCGGTGAGTCTCTTATTATTATTAACCATAGATCCAAAAAGAGGGTGGTATAATTTGACGAGTATGAATATCTGTTTGCGGCAACGTTGCTCCTAAACGAACGCACCAGTTTTGATGCGGTTTTTTTTGTTTGAAAACCGACGTGATAGTGATGGTTCTTAGCTACAAATTACAAGCTCATAAGCCCTTTATATTATTGTTAGCACTTAGACGTGTAATGGCTATTTACCCGTTACACATCTAAGGTATAACCTCAAAGTACCTAAATACTTTTTAGGGTTTATTTTAGAGTTACGTTTTTTTATAATTAATTTGTGTATACAGCAGTAACTATAATCATAATTTTAGACTTTGTACTAAATTGGTCACAAGGCATACTTGTGTTTTTTAATCTATGATTACATCCACGGATCTCATTGAGATACACCCAAGTTTAATTTCGAAGGAATTTATTCTTAGGTAAAGTTGGTATGAAAGCTAACCCATAAATACAATGTGTGTATAAAAAGGAGTTCCTACGAAATGGTTTCGTATACTTACGGCCTAATTCACATTCATACGTCGTCTGAAGCAAGTCCGTATGGGACTGCAACTGGGTATTTGAATTCGGTCAATAAAAATCACATGTTAGGTATACATTGTAGTTTTATACGAAATTCATATTTATTAGATATCTTTTGTATATTTCATATAGCGAGGTAGACTAAAAAGTCTACATGGGGTGTACCTCAGTCTCACATTTTTCAGCCGCCAAATAGCATGCTTTGTAAGCGGTGTTTCGGTTTTAGTATGAGAAAAATACATGATATCAGAGGATTACCTCTGAAATGGCGACGCAGAAGTGGTAACATGGATAAGACGTGATAACGTGATGTCCGTAGTGTTGTTCATGGATATAGGCGATTATTTAGACGGTTACTACTACTACTTACCTGTCACAGGTGAGCTGTCATTCTGATTACATGGAAAAAGTATTATATCATTTTCAATAGACATAGTAAGTACATAAAACAAAATCACTATCTTGTATTGATATGCGTATCTGCATAAAATAAAAATAAACAGTCATATTCATGAACATAATGTTTGTATTGTGCGAGGAATCGAACGCGCAACCATCGGAAGCAAAGCGGTGTGCTAAACCACTACCAGGTCGTCAAATGGTATGCATGCATTGTAAAGTTATGGTACGTAATTGTGTAGAAATGAGAAGCACACGCCTAAGACAGAAGTTCCTATCTGAATGGATGCCGAACGTTATTCAACTCGTGTCACAAACTAGCATATGAATGCGTACCTCGCCCGTAGCCACGTTCATATATTGTTCATCAGTGATCCTCAATCTGTTTTTTTACCGAGGAGCTTGTAAATTATAGGGTCCACCAGTGCCATTCCGCAGATGTAAGGTGTTATACCTCTAAGTATGACATCTTGCTCGTATGGCAACGCATGAGGGATACCACACACGTCACATAGTGACGTTTCTGTCAGTTCGTTTGCTATGCCAGTTCCATAAAAGACTGTAAAAACTGTTTTTTGGGGTTTCAACGGATTCACAAGTTTTAAAAGTAAAATGTTCTAATTTTAAATTATTTTAATTAATAAGTAATTTTAAGCTTTAGCCTTTTCCCACGGGGTTACAGCCTATGTTATTCGCTAATAATATAAGCTATCTGTTGAAGAAATAATTTTTAAATTGGGTTATTTTATCCATTACTTCCAAGTATAGAAAATATAATCTTTCCTTTTTAGTATTAGTAGTAGAAACACAAACGTACAATTAACTAATCTACTTGTGTCATATTGTAATTTAGATCACTTTGCTTTTTCGTGGCAACCAAAACTTTAGTGTAAAACCAATTAACATTCTAAAAATTTAAATATTTTGCCTACCGTTTTAGCTCCGTCAGGCCAGGGGTGGTCCGCGGACTATTGGTTGAGAACCACTGGTGTACACTACAGCTGAGTGCTTGCGGTTACATAGGTATCCTGCCTATTCTATAATAGACAAGTTTTAATGAGCAGTTACAAACTAGTCTGTATTGTATTGTTACAGTTGCAGTGTACTATTTTAAATATACCACCTTCAACTACAATAGAACTCAACACACCGTTTGAATTTTTATATTTTTTAGAACTACACTCATAAAAATCGTTTCTCAAGTCAACTGCGTTTTTATGTGTACGAATGGCTAGTTATTTCAAATAGGTTTTCTTCATGACTTGACTGGCGTGTCGGTTTAATATATCACCAGGGATGTTCTCCGGTTCTATTCTTTTAGAATAGTATTTTCAGATGGAATAAATTATTTTGAGAAAGGTTGACATTGTAACAGATTACAGTATTCATAATTTTATTAAATGGATTTACCTGTAAATAATTTAAAAAATAATATTTATTTAACGATATGATACTCGTGCGGACCGTATTCATTGAATTCTTTTTATTATTAATTTCATGCTTTAGAAACAATTTTTACTTTTATTAGTGCCTTGTTATGACTCTATATAAATACATATCTGCATACACAAACCAGATATTGGTTTGTTTATATTTATCGAAAACTGTGGAGATGAGTTCTATATCGTCTGCACGTAGAGTCGTATTGAGATCACCTGAATTGGTTCGGGCGTGCCGAGTCGTTCCGCAGAACATTTCCCCTGCAAAAATAGCCCGCGTATCGGTGTACGTTTGCAAGGAAAAATCGCCACATCTTTCGCGAGCGCGGCACGGAGATGTAAGCAATTTGCACATTTATGACGCACAGGTCAATTTCGTGGGTGTATTCACTTCGAAATAGAAGTCGTTGAAGCAGGTAAACATTCCTTCCAGATCGTCTCGCTTCCTGTTAATCCAAGTTTTGTTACACAAGTTTTATGTATAATACAAAATAAAATATTTTAACTAAATACTAGCTGATCCGGCAGACTTTGTACGCCTTAATATCAGTGAATATAGTGTTAGTTGAATTAAGTTTTAATTTTCTTCCTTTTCGTATACGAAACGATTTTCTCAAAGACAAACGAGCAGAAAAAATATTAATGGGAATCCATACAAAATTGACTGAAAATTACTTCTCTTTTTGTAGAATCTACTCAAGAAAAATTATACCATTCTAATCTGATAAAATATTTATATGTGATATATATTTAAGAAATACATTATCACAAATAAATATTTTATATGCAATCAAGAATGAGAAATCTAATAGTTTTGTTCAGATTAATCGATGGTTCTGTAGCTTTCACTACAGATAAAAGTTTTGGCGTGAAAAGTTACTTTTTGCTGTTTTCCCTAAACACTTAAGCTGGCCGTATATTTCGTTAACGATCGGACTGTAATAAGTTGTTTTAGTTTTAAAAGTAATTTCTGTCTATTTTAAAGTTTACCGAAACTACTCATAGAACTTTCAGGCACTTTTAATATATTTTACTATTTCTGATGTGCTCATCGTCAAGTCTGCCCCTCTTTTCTTCTGTTTTGTGTCTTTTGATGACTAGGCGTAATTAGGCGTATCAAGTGTTCTAACTTCTCTTCTTTCATATCTCCCAAAGAGCTTTACTCAGATTCTATGAACTCTACCGTCGGTTTCAGATGTTTTGAAATGTGTTTTTACTTTAACTATTTTGAAAGTGGCATTTCCTGTATAATGTATAGGATTTGGTCTATTTGCTGATTTGTTGTATTTCAGTATATAGAGATCTATCGAAGCGTGAAGTAGCACCCATAAACCGCTTCACACCTGCCCAACGATGAATAGACCACATACAGATGTGTTGTTCACCAAGGTTGTCTATTGTTAGATAAACTCGTTACCTAATAGAAGCTGCTGTGAAAAAACACATTTCTACCGAAAGTCGTTCGGAGCAAATAAATTGTAAACAAACCTATTATCTAAAAAGAAATCGAAGATTCAATCTCGTATTCGAATGCGACAGTATTTTAACGACGAGCCCAAATGTCTGCAAGAAAATTTAGATATTTTTTAAGCATTTAGAATAGCAAACAAGTTGATGTCTCACCTGAGGGAGAGGTTTAAACAGTTTTTATGAAGAGCACCCTGGATGTGTGACTTTCTTGTTACCCCTCATACGTTTTAATAATTAGGACTAATATGACATATCTGCATTCTTTATAACTTTACTGCAATTTACCCTTTACATTTACTGCAATTTACCCTTTATATTACACAGCTATTTTAAAAATGACACAATCGACTTTGTTCAAAGTCTTGCTAGGTAAAATTCTTCGATATTAAGAATATATTTTATCTTCTACTTCTTTCGTATTATTATTACTATTGTCCAGTCGTAGACTGTAGACGTTAGTAACATGATAAGGAATAAAGATAGACAAGATGTTGAGAAACAGAAGAGTTTGAGCGTTTCAGACTAGTTAGATTTATGCAGAGACTCATAGATATTACACACAGTATTACCAACAGTTTAAACAAGTTTTAATAGTTTACCGTAATTTTATGTAATTTATACTCATTTTATTTAAACACGATACCATGCAAAACTGACAATGCGGAGTAGTATAATATTTATACTAATGTTATAAAGTTGAAGAGCTTGTTTGTTTAGTCGGACGCGCTGAATCTGAGGAACTAAATACTGATTAGAATTGAAAGGTTCTTTTAGTGTTGGTTAATATTTTTCGAGGAATATATAGGCACGCAGCAGTCTATAAATACAGAAGTGTACATTATATATTTTTCTTTATTATTATGTATATGTGCAGGTATCTTTCTATTTAAGTAATCTACCATTTTTCCTTCTTAATCGTCAACGGGTTGCTGCTGGTGTATTCGGAATATAGCTGGCTAATTAAATACATTTCTTTTGATATAAATCTAATAAAATATGCTGGTGGTTACTGCATTTACCATAATTTAAACATTCACTTGTATTGTCGTAATTATATGAAATTAATATCATTTGCAAAGAATAAGAACAAAGTTTTTTGTCAGTTCTTTTCAGCTCAAACTACATTCGAATATAACTGTCTGTAACATATAGACTTAAATGAATAAACATAATTTGATATGATTTTATATGAGTACTAGCACGATTGTTTATATCGACGACTATTCTATCATACGCCTAGGCAACAGTATATTGCAGTAAGGTTTGTTTAGAGTTTGATTATGCAGTTGATGTCGATATCGTTGCTATAATTTTATCATACTTGAGTTGTTATCGATTAGATAAATATGTCTATCAATGACATGTCAGTAGTCAGTATATTGGAAATATAGAATTATGTGTAATTGAGAGATAGAACACGTAATTTATTTATTGAAAGATTTTTTTTATTAATAGTAACGATACGAACGATATTGTAGACGGAGACTATTCTGTTTTGTTATAAATGTATTTATTATTTTCGCAACTGTAACGTTAAACAAGATAGACAAATAATGATTCTGAGCATACTCTAAAATTAAAGAAAAGAAATAATAATTTAGTCCAGCTAACTTTTTAAGATATAGTAGGATTTCCTTTGATTTACAATATTTACAGTATTCCACAAATTAATTAAGTATTTCATATACTAACGTTTTAATTTTTTTTAATACATCTAGTAATTTATACTAATGTTACATTACACGATAGTAACTTTTACGCTTAAAACCATTATTAAATTTTTAATAAATCTGCATATGTAAGTAGTTAAATCAACGTGACAGAAAAGTATACAATTCGTAGCACCGGTGTTTTCTATAGGAAATAATATAAAATATTCACCGAAATTGACTTTATTATTGGATGTCTGGTGCGAACTAGGGATGCGAACGAGATTCTAGTACAAATACGACATTTTTGTCCTTCGATACGAGGACATTTACATCCATTTGCATTGTCTCGTACAATGATGAAAATGTCCTTTGTACGAGATTTTGACATACGTAAATCAGTCAATATTATGTACGAGTCAAATTGATCTATTGTACGAGATTTTATCACATTTTTTATTTCTTCCTACAAGGCTGTGTTTTATAGTTGGTAACCCTAGCGCGAACTTGTCATCGGGGTGATTTATAACGAGATCAACCGTGCCACTCAGATTCGGTCACTTGCTATTTAAATTTAAACGTGACTTATATCCTATGAATGTTTGAGTATACATTGTACATTTATGGTTATTGTTTTTATTTTTAAGTCACCTATCTCGTTAATACGTACTCTTCAAAATATATTTTACTAACTGTGACCTGCGGGCTTTGTCACTTATTTTTACTACATAACTCATGCCAATGGGCGTATACCTATCCTCGTCATACAATCTATATTCACGGCGAATTCCAATAAGGTCTGTTTAAGACAACAAACAGATATACCTAAACGTATTTATGTTTAATACATACTTTAAATTCATTAGCATAATCTTCACTTTTTGGTGTATTTCCCTATCTCCCTATTTATCTTCCTATTTTTGACACCATTACTTTGGCCGTATCCTTCCACTAACGCATGTATTTCATGTAACGCATTTTTTACCCCATACTCACATTTCATTCTCATCCATCCTACATCCTACATATACCTTTGAAAAGTGATATTCGTATACATTTCTCATGCTTCTTCTAATCAGCACTACAAGGTGCCCACAAAATAGAATATGTGTTACACGATTATGATTGACGACGGTCTGGCAATGCTTTGAGACTTGACAAAGCTTTATGATGTTGCTTTTAGTTTTAGTATATTTTGATGGTTTTACCTTTTACATTTCCATTGCAATAACTATGTCTAATGTAAATTAATGTATTCATTATAATATATTATATTTATCCATCATGAATTAGCTGTCCCGATTAGCAAAAAAAAAAAATGACGCCAAATCTGTTTATAGTATCACCACTGAACAACTAAATAGCTATTTGTAAATTCTGTTAATGTTTATTAAATATTATTTTTGTCTAAAAGAGTCTAAATTGTTCAGTTTAGAGAACGTTTTTCTAAAAAATCTTTCATACTTTAAGTACAGCCGTTTTGAAGTGATGCGGTTTCATAACCCTACAATTGATTTTTAGTTATTTTTAGATTTTACTGTGTTTCCTCCTCCTTGTCGACTTCGCTCAATTAGTATATCTATGTATTCTTCACTTCTCAGTTGTTTTTGGATTAAATTATTCTAAATTTCGTTGGAACTGACTATTTTATATTCGTTTTAATACTAGGATAAATCGCTTATTAACAATCTTAATATATATATTCTACACTGCTGTTACATTTAGACTTCCTGCTTGGTATATGCTTTGTGTTGTTACGATATTTCTTGTTACTCTACACAATCCGTCGTTCTAAAAGATAGCCAGGTGTATTTACATGTCAGGTAATATTCAGGTCAATTCAGTAATTATGTACGAGTTAATTACTAGTTAGAATACGTTACCCAATCATAGGTCTAAATATTTCACGAGAAGGTAATTTTTAACGGTTTCGGTTCCAGTTGTCTTTATTTAAAATCCGAGCAATATTGTCTCTCGAATGTATTTATTATAGATGTGGGATTCTAGCATGTTTCGAACACAGTACAGGGTTTTTAAAAACGGTATCATGTCTACCTATTGTATTGTGGTACTATTTTTGGTTCAAATCCAACCGATCTGGGATTACGATCCTGCATAAATAAATCACTAAGACCTAATAAAAGGATGATAACCCTAAAGTGTTAGGATATTTTTAAATTAGATCCTTGCTTTCTTGGGCTCTGTGAGTTGAAATTAATCGTATGAAATATAAGCAGTTTAGTAATCATGCATATGTTTGCACGCACTGTGTACATTATCTTGTAAAGGTCGAGATACGTGCTTTATCATGTCCTTGTCTTTAGAAGAATTTGTCTTTTGACCCTATTATTTTATATAGAAACTACTATAGTCTGTAGTTTCGTCAAATTTGATTTAACATTAGGTTTTGGAAATTTATTACAAAAAAAAGGTAAGTAAAGAAATTATCATTTCTTTGTTTTTTTTCATATCGTGTTCGGTGAAGCACGTTTCGCCGAATTCTTATAATTCATTCGTTTTAAAAGTTAACAGTTAGTCTTGAATTTGTTTTTATTGTATATTACAGATACTACTTGTATTTATAATAATAAGAACGACGATTTTTTTTTGTGTTAGCAGTTTGTAATATATTTTTTATGATTATTCTATAAATTATCATATCTCTTCATCATAAGTATTTATATTGAATTCATGTCAAAAGTTTAAAAAATATATTGTAACAGCAGATATTACAATTATTGTAGATATGCCTGTTCTATCATCCAAATACAGTGTTTAATTTTATTTCTATTTGAAAAATATTGGTTGCAAAATATATTGGAAACTCCCAAGTCGGCAACTTTGTCATCTAGCGTCGAATGTGGGTGATAGTTTTTTCCAATATAAAAGAGATAATATGCATTGTCAGATTTTGACATTAGCATATCCGGTTCCTAGACGAAGGCAATAATTGACGAGATTTCTATATTTCGTATAATCGTGATGGAAAAAGCGTTAAAATATTTGTTATTCGACTTGCCTAATACAATACAATACAATGGTGTAAACTGCACCTTTATGGGTATTTAATAGCGGTATTTGAATATTATATCACATTATATGCATTTTCAGTTTGTTTTAAATTAGAAATTCTATTATTTAATTCAAATGAAGTTCCATCAAAGTGAAGACGTAAAACCGATTAAATTGAAGTGCCAATACTGTAATGAAAGCATTAATTGAACTTGTCCTTCACGCCTTTTAACTATGTTTTAGTGTAAGCACTGCACTAAAACATAGTACTCGTTTTAATTACCATTATAATTAGATTCTGTATTATCTACAGCTACATTCATATGGCATGTGTCGCTATTAAGTTGAGTTTACTCCCAGTTCTCCTCAACTGCAGTAGCTAGCTGAACTGGAGGAGGAATAGTAACAAAAAATTATGATAAAAGACCGATATATGAATAAATTTTGAGTTTGATTAAATGTTGTTGAAATTGTAATTTTGTTTATAATGATCAATAACTTTTTCATTGGCTTTGTTGCGCACTGACGATTTGATTTCACATCAATAGCCGCGTTCAAGTATCACAACTGTATCTGTTTTGAAAATTGATAAATAATTGATTAGGGACAGAAAAAAATTACTAAAACCTTTTCAGTAAGAGTTTAATATACATTACAGTGTATATTTTACGTATTTTTAGATGGGCCTATTTCTGGTTTGAAGGTTGAGATATGGTAGTGATTGCAGGGTACGGAAGTATGACACCTTACACACATCGCAACTTAATTTGGAATTTGCCTCGTGTTCAAGTATATAGGCGCCACTTGTCACTTTGTATCAGGTGGCAAATCAGCTTGAACTTGACCTTGGCCCTCTCTTGATTGAACTTGACGAATATAATTGTATTCAAATACTACATAATAATACTTCATTGTTCAATATAACTAATTTGTATGATTAAGACGCTGCGGTCTTGGGAATTAGTCACCGATTGATCGACAATGAATATATACGACAATAATATTGGCTTAGTCAAATGAATCAAGCGAATAGTAATCATTCCAAAGATTATCTATGTGTGGAATTATTTGTTAATTTTGAAAAACATTTAGGTTTACACATAGGCAAATAGTACACATATTTGTCGACTCGGCTTACGTCGTCCTGCCCGGTAAAGTAGAGCCACATACACACACACAGTTTTCAAACCATCTAGGAACCTATTGAAATATATACACGATATTTCATCCAAATCAGTCTGTCCTATAGGAGAAGTTGGGTGACGCATACACATACACACATATAGGTATTATTTATTTATAAAGTGCTTTAGTAGGAAATAACATTTATTCATAAAATTAGTTTGACGTATATACTACATTTTTTTACAGTTCCTATACATTTTGCTTTAGAATTCCATAATTGCTTTTTGTCCAAAATATCGTTCTTATCTTTACTTTCTCTCCAAATGTAGTCTGAAAGAAATTGCTTAGCGATAAGACCGCCTTTTGTATCAGTTACTGTACATTTACTATTTGAATTATTTTTTGTATTTGATGCAATTTGACAAAAATTAAAATAAAAAAAAACCCATGATATATGAATTGTGATTAATAGTTACATAGTGAGACCGTTTTCTAAGTAATCGTTCGTAAGCGCTTACGATAAAGATTGTAGTTTTTGAATATCGTCACTTTGTTGTGACATAACAGCATATTTTAAATAATAATTCAGAAATATTGGAGAATATGAATTGCCAGTAGCTTAGATTTCTCACATTTCGGTATGAAGGTACTTGATAAGGATATGGTAACAAAAAAATTACCGTCCGACTTGTCCCAGTTGTGGTAGTCAGAGACATTGTCCACTGTTGATGTTGTACTGAACATTTGACATGCCCACATTTCGTTTTGTTATATGTGTTTTTCACCGGAATGTTAGTCAGAAATATAATTGTCACAGTTTATTTTGGTATTGACTAGAATTGAACTCACGACCTCTTATGGGCGGAATTACGAGTAGTAAACCACTAGGCCACGACATGATTATTAATATACTGGTATATCTACAGATTTATTGACCACATGCAAAGCCTATGTAAAGCCCATAAGCTATTGATTAATGTGATCTTATCCGCTTGAAGGGTGCCCTAATACCTCTTGATTCCAACAATAATTGGTTTGTACAAATGCTGCGGTCAGTTTGAGTAAAAGAGATAATATTATTTACATTCTATTACGACAGAATGAGATGGCGTCCAATCAAGCTGCATATTAACTAAGAGCTATTGAAGTTTTTAATGTATACGTAAATTCAACGAAGAGAAACATAAAAGGAACATTTTTAATGAAGACTATTTAAAATAAGACTTACTAAAGAAAGAATTCTTTTTTTAATGTAAATAATTTAATGTTAAGTCAAAGTAATAAAATTAAAGTGATTAAATTTCACATTAATACCAAAGGTTAGGTATCTCTATATAGAATTAGTAAAGAAATGCGAAATTATGAAAGTCTTGAACTTTGCTTAAAAGGTATCAGAAGGCAGATAACTAAATACTATAAAATTTTAAACAGTTAATCTAAATGGCGATTTCCAAGACAAATTTTGGTCTGACTCTACCCCAGCAAATAAACAATTTAAGAGGATTGAAGTTTTGCTTTAGAAGTTTCGTGTTGGTAGGTGAGGTTTCTAAATTGGATTGCACAGTTTGAATGCCACAATCCAAACTCCGAAGTTTTCTGGTTCTAAAGAAACGGACTCATATTTTTGCACTGTGATTATATAAAATGATTATTATTTATTTTCAAGATGTTTCAATTTTAACAAATGGATAAATTTCATCAGATAAATTCAAAAATAAATTCAAAAAATATTTGTCCTGTTATGAATATCATATATTTTTATCATAATCTCTTGCCTCAAATTTGGCTAGCTACTTCGTAGTCTGCAAGCTTCATAAGTATTCTATGAATGTTTTCAGCATTATTAAAATTACTATTATTGTTTTGTTTCTTTTGCAACTGTTTTCTTTGTATTCAATACATTAATCGAGTGATATCGAGAGAACAATAAATACCCTTGTCCCGTGTGTTCACTGAATGCAGTTTTTATAACATTATATTTCATATTTGTGGGGATGAAAACTGTAATATATGTTATATGGGTTTGTTTATATTTATATATTTAGTTTCAAAATCTAAATTCAGTTGGCAGCCTAGCTACTGATATACAGTCTGTCAAGTCGGGGATCCTGACAACCATCCGATTTTATTTCAGTGGCCTTAAGATTCGATTCGTATTCCATCTGGGAACATGGTACTGTTTGCATCATATAGAATAAATGATATCTGCTGTCTGATGGTTGTCTTATTATGGCATTATATTTCTGTGATTTTGTATTAATTTGCAGACATCCGAGTTTTAAGCCACTATTTTCAATATTTATATTTGAGATCTATTGTATTTTATATGATTTTGATTCGATTGCATGTAAAGTACAAAGATGTGGTAATCATAATTATTACCTATGATTACATTGTGTCAATACTTTTGTTAATTCAGACTACTTGACGACCCGCTATGATACCTGTACTTAAAATTAGAGATTACTCAATACAGCCATCAAAGATGCTGAGCACTATATCAGTATGTTTACAAACTTTATCAAACGTATTATTTTAGTAAGTATATGTCCTCGGATTATTATCATTAATTACGATAAAAGTATTATTAATATTAATACTCTTAGATAATTATTTTACAAATCTCTTATTTGTCATTTTCTATTTAATAATAACTAGCTACTCGCCCCGGCTTCGCACGGGTGCACATGTATTATATATATAAACCTCCTCTATTATAGTTGTCCTCTATCTATTATAGGAATTGTATATATATTATATATAAAATTCCTCTTTCCTTGCTCTACCTATAAAAAAAAAACGCTATAAATCTGTTGCGTAATTTTAAAGATTTAAGCATACATAGAGACGGACAGACAGCGACAGCTTTATTTTATAGTATGTAATGATAATGCTGTGTTGTCTTCTAAATCTTACAGTTATAAAAACCTGGACAACTAAATTTATTAATGTAACGTATTAATATGTTATCTATGATATTATCTTAGATTCTATATATATATATATATACACTGGTATCACAAGTTTATTTGTTGATAGATGAAGTATGGTATTTTTTTCTTTTAGTTTATGTAGGTAAAATAACTATATGTATATAAATAACTAATAGTACACCACGAAATTGTGAGTTTTGTTTATACTAACATAATATAAAGACTATGTCTCTGGGGAATAATGTGTTTCAAACAGGAAAATAATTTTTCAAATCGGTGCAATGGTTAAGCAGTTTATTTTTTATATATTTCTTTTTTTATATTCTAATAATAATATGTATATATGCTACTATACCGTGTACAAGTAGTATAGCCATTAAGGTAATATAGGTGGTTACTTTACTCGTTAAAATGTTCACTCATTAGTTATCAGGCGCCCTATATTACAAATACCGCGTCTCCAACGATGAGTTGTAATTTGGTTACTAGCTAACAGCTGGGCACTTTACGTTCTCTTTCGTTAAACTAGTGTTTCCAGGCTTTATTTATTTATTTAATATAAAATAATAATAATGACAAAAATGTGAAAACATTTTTATGTTGAAAACTAATATTTAACGCAATGCAAAAAGAAATTGTTTAATTTCCGCTTAGTGTCGCTTTCATTAATATTATCTCGTACGTTGTTTTAGCGATTTTATGTTTATCATTATTCCGCTGATTTGGGTATTACATCAACTACATTATTAAACATTAGTTACCAGACCAACATCACCTGCGACACATACTGGTCATAGTGTGATTCTGTAGCTGTATAGCGTATAGTCTTACTCCTTCTGAGCTGTCCATTACTATTTAAGAATTTTTCAATTTGAACCAGTTGTTTCTGAGATTAGCGCAATCAACCAACCAAACTATTCTGGTTTTTAATATTAATATAGATTTGTGTGTCAGATGATTCTTTTTTTAATTTTGCTGTTGTTGAAGAATTGTAATACTAACCAGTATCGAGAATGAAAAGCAGTCAACTGTGTCGATGTTCCGTTATTTTATTTTTTATTAGAAAAGCACTCTTACAGGGGCTCCAAACACCTTTCTTTGTGAAATTTTATTATTCATTGACTTCCCCAAAACGGTCATTATCATCCTACCCATTGAAACTCGAAGTAGGTAATGCTTAAATCTTATCAATAATGTAACATTTGAGAAATAGGTTGTCTTCCCGTAGGGACGATATTTATTGAAAAAAAAAAAAGTAATAAAGTTGATGAACCTTTTTTTATATAACTGGAATGGCCAACAATCTGGCGGTGAGACATTATATCGTCACTTCTACGCACTTTCTAATTTACTGCCACATCCCAGCCTTTAACTGTAACCAATTTTCGAAACACAGAGAACTCTACCTCTCAAAGTATAGTAAACAAAACTTGCACTTTGGAGAATTAAATCTGTATTAATTTTTTTACATAGTTGGAATGGCAAACAAGCGGAGGGTCCACCTTATGATAAGAGGTGACCGTCGTCTATCGACATGATCAGCAGTAGCGCTGATCACATAATATATAACATGATATAGGGAGGGATATCATATTATCTTGATACCTTTGTTAGTCTAATTTAAAAGCTGTTTTGGCTGTATGGTGCAGGTTAGGGAGTGAAATTATAGGCATTAAATGGCATTTAAGTGGTATCTACATCTTAGTAGCATAACTGTAAGCATAGCGTAACTGATGTCACAGATGGTCATTTCTGATGTTCGTAGTATGCTATTCACGTATATAAACGAAGCTTACCGTTTATCGTCAGGTTGTTTGCCTTTCAAATTAAATAAAAAAACATAAAATCGTCCTGGTAATCCAATTAGTCGGCAACCCTGTTTGAGCATAAAACTACATATGCGTACAACTCGACAATTAGTGCTTGTGTACAGGCTACGCATCCGAGGAGTCTAATTCGAGTCTTACGGTAACTAATGAACGCTTGGCGGTCGCAAACTATATCACACTGATGTGATGTATAGCGGATATATTGCGTTGCATTGATTCAGTTAGCGAGTTGAGAACTCACAAGTTAGAAGCCTTTTGAATCATGGTTTCCGTAGTAATACATATATGTTGGTTTTGTACCTATATATTTGGCTAAATACAATCTACCATATATGCATGGTAATATTAGAATGCATCCTTTTCGTTTGAGGAGAAATCAGTGGGAGAATGTTATACTTAAAAATCCTATTATCTAATTATTAGTAAATTAGCTTTGAAGTTTTATATTTTGACCGTACCTAAAAATTATAATAATTTTAAAAATCAATAAGCACTGATATACTCTGTAACTTGTTTTATTTTATGGCAATGATGGTCTACGAAAACTCTTCAGGAATTAACCATTATGGCTTCCAGAAGCGACCACAAGGATGCAGATCAATTAAATGTTATCGTCCAATGGTGTCTCGCCGACTTATACAGTTGGGACAGGATGTTACCGATCAATCCATATTTTATGATTAAAAAAAATCCCACTTCTAGCTATGTATTTTTCCCCTGTAGACCTTGTTTATAAAAAAAACAATGTACAATTTTCCACCAAAAAATGACCAGTAATAAATAAAGTTATGCATGACGAGCATAAGCTAAAATAAAGTCCGTAGATTGATCATACCATCGTCTGTCGGGTCGGATAAAATTAGCAGCTGCAAGTCTTCTGAAGTCCATTAGGTTAATTATACCCAAGACTATATATAGAGGCGGCAGTTTATTATACCAGTTAATTACAATTGGCGACGTAAATTGGTTTTTTTATTTAGGAGGACATATTTTTTAACTGTACATAATGTAGGTACTCGTATATTAAAAAGTTATATCCGTGTTATAGCTAAATAATATAAATTCTAAGACTTGATGGATGTTGATTTTTTTATCGAGCACCGTAGCCTAGTTTACCAACTACCTCGATATATCTCAAATCTGGCGCCAAAAAGATATGTATCAACTTACATAAATCTGATAACCTTCCGATGATTTTAATCATAACGATAACAAAACAAGGATATCTAAAAAGCAATAGTAAGATTTAAATATACACAGCTAAATGTAGGTATATCATGTATACATCACAACATCGACAGTTGAAGATGTCTCTGACTGTCCCATTACATTACAGTCATTGTTTAGTCATATTTTCTTTAATTATTACACATTAGTGTCCTACGATGTATTAGTATAAATATAAAATCTGGAGAGGCATCTGGATCGTTTGAACATATTGTAATATGTTCATTTCAATACAGTTATAGATACTGCGGCTGGAGCCAAAAAAGCTGTCTGCAGTAAGCAGACGCTATAACCTACACGCTACTCGCTCTGGGAATGTTTGGTACATTATAATTCTATAAAGTATGTACGGAACAATATTTAGAAAATATTTGTATAGAGGTTCGAGTGCCACTTGCGTGAGTAAGACCTTATCAGTATTAGCTGTATAGTTGTCATTTTAATGTGTAGTATATAAAATACCTACTTTTATTTTCGTTAGCTGGTTCGCCATATTAATAGTAAAATATTCCATGGCAACTACTGGAAATTAATTGTACTATACCTAAAATTAGTGCAAATGTAATTGTCTACTACTACTACTACTAGGTGGTATACTACCCAGGGTAGTTTTCCCAGGGCTAGAAGTTGTGACAAAGGGGGTCTATCAAGAGCCTATACGCTCCAAGAAGAGTCAAGTCAACCAGGAATGATGCAGTGCGAACAATATGGTGACAAAATTTAATACGATTGAATGAACGATATTGTAGCACATGTAAATATTATTTTAATTATATAAAGATTATCTACTCTTTATTTTCTATAATCCTATCATCCTCTATATGGGTCGAAACGTAATGCAAATATAAAAAGCAATGAAACTTTTCTTTCTATCTGAAAACTCTGTACTGAGTAATAAATCTAAAAGGTATCTAGTGTTGCACGTAGTTTTCGAATCATTGAAACTTTGATAACACAAGCATTATTGATTGGTGTATTTTTAAATCTGTTATATGCTTCACTTGATGCACTCACTGTACTGTTCGAGTGATGTGTGCTATAATTGTGCCATTACCTCGTTAATTGCCATTAATTCCGGCAAGTATTTTCATTTTAGCACTTTTTTAGAGTAATACCTGTTAAATAACATACTTTCTTTGAACTTTGTATATGTTTTGATGTACTAAATTGTGGACATGGCTTTAATAGGATTTTTAGCTCAGAGCGCACAAATTTCAAATTTAGTATCAGTCAAAGGTGGATCACTTGTCAACTTAGAACGACTTAGAACTGTATAGGTCACCCTGACGTGGTACACTGCTAGCAATGTGGGCATTAATCTCCATAACAAACAATCCGCTTTCCTCCTCAAGAATAATTTTCTGTCATGAAAAATGCGGAATAATCTACTAAACATGCTTAACTTATATCGGATTGGACACGACAAAGCAATCGGGCGGATTTCGGCGGGCAACACATTATGGACTCTCCAGGGTCCTGAATAATAAATGCCGGCCCGCGATGGCCAAACACTCGACACTTAAATAAACGAATCAATTTATATAGTTCAGCGTATTCGGGGAACTATTTTGTAAATCAGCTTTAGGGAGCGCTTAAAGGGTTAACGTGCATGAACAAATTATGACTTTTCGCCTTCCAATTTATATTCTAACCTTTTGAATTCTTTGGTGTTAAGCAGCAATATAATTGTATTATTCATTTTTGAAGTTTCTGTCGTCTATAGACAGACCCGGGCATCAGGGATGTCACATAGAACATTATGGCGTATGTGATGTCCCCTGTGTTACTATTTCTGGGCTTTGTTGTGCTCTGTACTCTAAGATGTCTGTTATATTTCTCTTCACCGCAACAAATGTTGCAAAGTAAGTTACCAGTGGTAAAATTAAGTGACATGTAGGTAGCAGAAAGTAGATAGTCCCGCGTACGACTTTGTAGAAAGACTCCCTCCGGTAGAAATAATAATATAACTATTAAATATATCCATAATTTGTAACTACGAAAATATTTATCAAACTCTCAATTTCCTGATCAAATTGTGTTTTAAAGTAGACAATCGACCAGTATTTTTAAGGCATAAAGATTTGAATCGAGATATACTTCGATGTAATATATTACATCGCGTGATGTGAATAACATTATTGTAAGCTTAGGTATGAAGGCTGATAGGGATCAGTGGAAGAGGAAAACATACCTCGCCGATCTGACAAATGCAGGGCAATGATTATGTGCCATATCCTTTCGATATTAGATATCAGAAAGTAAATATCACATTATCATTACTGCAGCCTAGATTTCGCGCGAATTTGAATTATAATATAATGGGATTTAAACACAATCGATGTAAGCAATTAGATTGAATTTAATCTTGCATACATCTTGATGTAATTCATATCAGATCCAGATCATTTGGCAATTGTTTAATCATGTTTAATGTCAATAAAATAATCTGAAAATCGATAAGGTTTTAATAGGATAAGGCTTTATTTTGTTATGTTGCATTAATTGGATGGTCACTATAGAATATATATATGTATTTATATATATTATACCAGCTCACCATTGAACTAATTAAGTAATAAATAGATTGATTTTGCCTGAAGAACGTCTACTCGATCAGATTCCACGATGGATATGAAGGGACAGGCAGAAGTTATTTACTGAATAATTCCGGAAAAATTTAAGTATTGTTTTTAAACAGCTGTCTATATGAAAACGAAATTAATGGTTCGTTTGGTGTATATGTTCGCAGTATAGAAAACAATCTGACAGTTTATTAAATGAAAAGCGATAACCATTGCTATAGACATGAACTGCACCACCGACGCAACGTCACAAAATATATAATGATACAAAAAACGTTGCTGTTCCTGAGGGCTAAAGTTTATTATTAATTATTTAATATTACATACTTTTATAGCGTTAAATTCGCTACGTACCTGTAATTACCAAATAAAAGTAAATATAAGTTAAGTTGTCGGCTAACCCTTCTGTTCTGAAGTGTTTCAAGTATTCTATTTTTGTTTCAGCAACGGTCCGGTGGAGGGCGCGTACGGTCCGCAACACAGTCCGGTGTCGCGGTCGGACGCCTCCACCGAGGACGCAGAATTGTCGGCTGCTCTAGCGCACCAGCATCACTTAGCTATGCAGGTCAGTTGGAGATTTGATTAGTATACTATGCCTATAATATGGGTTGAATGAAACAGCCATAATTAGTCCACAAAAGTTTGCAGTGTAATACGACGGAATGCAAAGAGTAATTATGTGTATGAACGATCTAAAACAGATCGAAAATAAATAGCAGCTAGTTTTTCAGGTATGTTTATGTATGATTTGTGATATGGGAATGACCTTAGATATACAAATTACTTAGTAATTGGCCAAACCAGCATATTTGTTAATGAATAGAATTTATTATTTTCTCTTTGTCCATAATGTGTATTTAGTGTAATAATATGAAATGTATTTTACAACACATTTTACGGACATAAAGCGAAAATGAAACAATACCTTTGTAGGAAATAATACTTTTATTGTACTAACTACATTAATGTACAATATATTAACTGTATTTCTATGTAGTGGCGTAATTGTAAACAGTTGTAAGTGGTATACCTTTCTAAGAGCACATCATATTGATCAAAACAGGTTTTGCATTTGCATTTAAGCATGAAGCTTACAAAATTGTTTGTAAACTTCATGCTTAGTGCCTGCTACTAGCTACACTGGCCGTTATTTCACTAACTTTATGATTATTGTAATCAAGGAATACAAGGAATTATTGACTACAAAAACATGTTTAAGCCATCTGTATTAAGAATTAATGGAAAAATAAGTTTATATCGTAATTAATGTATACATACCTAGTCATAAATTCAGCGATGTTTTGTTTTCTGTGTGTTGTACTCGGTAACTTCAATAAAAATTGATCCAACTTTAATAATTCAAGTTACTATTAAACATTTAAACTTAAATGTATTATTCAAATGTTGCTATGACATAACTATGTCACAAGCGATTTTAGAGATTAGTCACATGTTGGTTTCAGATAAATTATTGCAGAAATATTATTTCTTTGTAACTATACACAAAGTTATTGTAACGTTATTGCTTAGAATAAGTTAAAAATTGCTTGATAATATCACTCTGTCCACACACTTCGATAAATGTGTGAGGTATCTGATCTGTTATTGTCTTTACTAATCATATAATACTAAATAAAACGTATATATTGTATAAGCTGTTGATTACCTAAATTTAAATAAAATAGTAATAGTAAAAAATAATAAATAAGTAGTAAATTGTAATAAAATGAATAGTAAAATAGTTGTTTTGGTACGACAATATTTTTTAACGTGCTAAAAATGTAAAATAATATTTTTTATAGGCTGGTGAATACCAAGTGGGGGGCGGTGTGGGGGTTGGGGTGGACGCTGACTACGGCCAGTACGTTTCCTCCCCTGCTACACATTATAACCATATGGGACACCTCACTATGGCGCCATCGCAGAAATATCCACATGTGAGTACGCTAGCTATTTGTTCATTCTTTTCTATTTTCTCTCTCTTTTCTCATAACCGACTGCAATTTGGATTGCATATGTCTGTAAATATTGTTCTTTTTGTATTATTAGTAAATTTCAACATTCAACAAAACATTTTATTTATATCATTTTTCCATACTAATATTATTGAGGGCGA
Source organism: Achroia grisella (assembly GCF_030625045.1). Classification (NCBI taxonomy): domain Eukaryota; kingdom Metazoa; phylum Arthropoda; class Insecta; order Lepidoptera; family Pyralidae; genus Achroia; species Achroia grisella. Next base: position 1,885,286 of record NW_026712590.1, read on the forward strand.
TAGAATTAATGTACATGTGAATGAATGTATATGTGAGATTATTGAAACAACGGATAAAAAATTGTAAACACCTATAATGAACAGTAACAGTGCAAATGTGACAATAAAATAAAATGTCAGTTTTAAAAAACTGTAAAAAAAGATATACAAATTTTGTTGCAAAAATATATGTATAAAAGTTTAACCAGTTTGCAACAATTATAAATGTGATAGTATGTCTGTCTGTTACCTTTTCACTTTGAGTGAAGATATATTGTATCGCGACGACGGATATAGTGCTAATAAGCAGACAAAGTTGCAAATAACGACTAGTTTATTAATAAGTCTCGGGCTCTGCTCGGAGTTTTTCTCCCAACTACGAAGGACTCGGCATTGTGAATCCACGGAATGCTAAGAAGTTCAACTCTATTTATGTTACTTATATAAATTGTCTCTTATAACGGAATAAAACATTCAGCAGACAATAAAATTGACTGATAGCGCGGACGTTATCATACTTCCATACGAACGCTCTAAAGTCAAGAAGTATTACAAACTCAGGTATATAATAATAAAAGTTTATGATTTCTGTGAATTTGTGTAGCCTTTATATGTCCTCAACTGAAGAATCCCATATGAGGTAGTCAGAGATGTCAAATATCCATGTTATGGTAAAAGTTATGCTTGCGTAATTTGTTATTGGTTTTGTTTCGTCGCTTGACAGTTAGAAAACATTAAATTGATACACAGTTCGAGTTAATATTCGATCGCTTGCATGATATGTTCTACTTTAAAGACTGAAATATTGCACTGAAGTTACTTATTCGACAAGTATTATAACTAAATCCTCAGGAAGGGTAATATAAAATTGCTTTTAACAATAAGGTCGACTTATAGTAATTATCCATGTTCTTTATTATGTTATTTATCTTTTCATTACTATTTTTTAAATATAAAGTGTAAGCGTCTAAGTGGATCGAGGACATCATTGTTTTTCATCCATTTTATTGTTTTTATCAATACGCGTAGTGGTTTTCAGTCCAGTTGAAATGATAAATCGATTTACAGGGTTACCATATTCTGTCAGCTAGATTGCCAATCCAGTTGCGTGAGACAATAGAAATAATTATTCATTCAAATAAACTTTATATAAGTAGTTTTTAATAGTCATATTTTTCTGATTCTACCACTCATTCGGAACGTAGATTCATCACAAGAATATGGATCAAGAAACTTGCGTGTTCTTTTAAATAAATCTTTTTCGATTTATTTAAAAGAGCAACACGCAAGATTCTTGAATTACATTTTTAAGAAATATGTGTACATTGTGACAAACTGCCAAATAGCAAAGTTGATATAATAAATGAATGATTACTTGATAGTCTAGTTATCAGAGCAGACCAGTCCCTAAATAATTGTTGTAGATCACAAAATTAATAAAATCTGTATTTTTGTTTCCAGGTAATGGATTCGGTGTCAGTGAGCGGTGGTGGAAGCTACGGGGGCGCGGGGGGTGCCGGCCATTATGGTACCTATGGCCATTATGGAGCCGCGGCGTACCAACCGCAGCCAACCTATATGGTCGAGCCTCACATGGTCGATGCTCCACCACAAGTTGCTGCCTATTTGGGACCGGTACGACAGTACTTTCTTTAATTTACAAATAATTAAGAACCGACAACTATTTTTAAATTACAACTAATTAAGAAAGCGATGCCGAGGTGGGTGTACAACTTCGCATTGTTGTCCAGTGACGTAGGTCTTTCTGTTATGCGTGTAATATTGAGGAAATCATGGGATCTTACCACGGTTTATTCGTTGCTATCGGGTTCTTGATATTGCAATCAAAATGTCGGAAATTCAATAACAATAATAAAACGTAGTAATATTCCCGTGATTTTATTAAGATTTTGTGTGAATAATGCTTACGTCGTATTAAAAACAGGGTAATCATATATTCAAAATACTGTAAGAAGTCACTAAATAATAGTAACTAAAATAAAAGAAACAGTATCAAATTCCGTTGCGTAGTTTGGAAGAAGGGGTGTAACAGATAGGTTAAAAGAGCGACTTTGCTCTATATTGTTATGTAAATTTCTAATTTTTGCATCTAATTTGCATAGCTGCTGTATAGGCCAAATATTAATTATGGTTAATTAATTTGCAGGAATATGGTGAAGGCGGAGGCAGTGCGTCACCCAGGAGTGCCTCTCCCGGGGCATTACCACAGCACAATTTGCATTTACAACAAAGGTGAGAATAAATATTTTTGTACTTATTGATTAGATTTTTCGATTTTTATGCATACATCTAAGTATATTAATTATTCAATTCTAAGTCATTTCAGCCACATTTTGTTAGTGCTAATATAAGTTTAAATGTGTATACGTCTCATATTTGTTAAATTATTTTTTGTTGTCTGTATTTGTAAATTTATTAGGATTATATAGGAAGTTATGATTTACGTAGGTACGACTCAGCATCGTTGGAGCAACTGGGACGGCATTATTGTGTGACGTCACCGCGCGGGGAGTACGCGGCCGACGGCTACGGTTACCAGCATTATCCAGCAGCGTACGACCCACCGCCGCATCAACCGCCACCGTTCAAGGTAATATCCCAATGTCCTAAGAAAACGTTATATTATTAAACACCTGTGTAGGAAATTATGCTAATGAATTATTGTATATATTATTTAAACATTACCTACCCTGACATATACAGTTTTCTTATCCTTCGGTACAAATAGTATCTCTGTTGGTTTGAAACTTTTCGTGATGAAATTTTTTAATAAAATTTTATATGAAAATAAATTGTACCACTACAAAGGATATATTTTTTATTTCCAAAAACAGGTCAAATCGCGGGTAAAAGCTAGTTAACAATACAGTACCTTATAGTACCCATAAAACATTAAAAAATAATATAGTAACTTGATTTCCACGTATGACTGCGTAGCCTACTTAGTATAAGCTAACGCTAGCTAATTATTTAAAAAAATAATTTACACTACATTACTAACATACGTCATATATGACTGACATCAATGATTTTATGTCAGTCATCTATGTAATTCAGTAATTTATAATCTGTATATTATAATGTGAAAGTATCGTATAACCAATAATTTTTATGTACAAATGTATTGTGATGTAATTAATAGACATTTTGTTTTACAGGATTCGCAAAATGGACTTAGTCTAGGCAGTGCTGGTGGCCAATCAATGTATGGTGATGAAGAGGAGTTGCAGAAGCAAATGGCGGGGATGGCTTTAGGTAGGTGCATACACGCTAATTAATATCTAGTTATATACTTTAGTGTAAAGTAGAACATCAAAAATATAATTATTAATTAATCAATCTTCTCAGGAAAGTTAGTCCTGATAATGTAGTCAGACGTAATTGTCTAATGTTTTGTGGGCGTACCATGATGTAACCAATTGTGGTTACATACATACAATTGTGGCTGTAAATATTCAAATTAAATAGATTTATATAATTTCAGCGAATCTATTTATATTTTATCTATTAAATTCGTAATTTTTGTTGGTGTCGGTGTATTCATCAGCAAAAAGTTTGTAATGAATATAAATTGACACATCATCATCATCATTATCATTGACATCATAAATTTACACAAATGGATTGAAATATAAATTTGGAATGTCTATCATTAAATCTACACTGACACCACTAGACCAGTCCTCAAATATAAAATATCCAATTGGTACGATGAACAATTTTGAAAATAAATCTGATTCCAATATTAATAAATATATTTGTAAAATAAAATAATATATATATTGTGTAATATTTTCCAGAGTCGTATGCAGTCCACGGCGTGGGAGTGGGCGTGGGCGTGGGCGGGCGCGACGACGGCGGTGGACTGCAGTGGCGAGATCCCAACCTGCCCGAAGTCATCGGCTTCCTGAACTCGCCGTCTGACGTCGTCAAGGCCAACGCGGCCGCCTATCTCCAGCACCTCACTTACATGGACGACCCCAACAAACAGAAGACCAGGAGTTTAGGTATTTACTCTTGTACAGATAACTGTACGTATGTATCGTTACAGAATCGTGCATAGGTTGTTCCTTTTAGGCCTTTTTAGGGTTAGACGAAAACTTTAAATGAAAACTATTTATTTTCTCTCTCGACAGATTATTCCAGGATTCCATTCTTTAACAATATATATTTCGTAGGTGGTATTCCGCCGCTAGTGCGGCTTGTGTCGCACGAGAACCCGGAGGTGTGTCGTAATGCGTGCGGAGCGCTCCGTAACTTGTCGTACGGACGACAGAACGACGAGAACAAGCGAGCCATCCGCGACGCGGGCGGTATCCCCGCACTCATGGCGCTGCTGTGTCGTGCGGCCGACATGGAGGTTAGTATACACCCTCGATATATATCAAGTAACTAATTAACTACCTTGTCGTACGACCAATGGAATGACGAGAACAAGCACGCATTATATGAAATGTACTTCAATGTATTTCAATACATTTATGTTACATGTTAATACTGTGTTTATAAAATTAATTTTAATTATTTATATATTTAGAATAGCAAATGAAAGCAATCCTTCGCCTATGTACATGAACACTGTCAATGTCCATACATCACGTTATCATATGAAATTCGTGATAGAACTCATGCGTTTTATAAATATGTTACTTGTATAATATACAAACTTATATATAAATATACTTTATCAGGTGAAAGAATTGGTGACTGGCGTTATATGGAACATGTCGTCGTGTGAAGATCTAAAACAGTCTATAATAAATGATGCAGCTCAAGTGATAGTCAACAAAGTCATCATACCACACTCCGGCTGGCATCCCACCAACCCTGGTGACACTTATTGGTCTACAGGTAACAAATTTATAAATTTGAAAATATTGCTTTATTTATGTGTATTCGTAGTGTTAAAAAATGTGGTTATATCGGATCGTAGAAATCATATCGTATCGTATCTTAATAAAAAAAAAATAATAAAAAAATGAAGCGAAAGAAGTAAAATGTAAAAGATGATACAGGACAAATTTTGTTGAAAGATGACGACATAAAAGCATGGAAGGGATATTTTAATAAACATGAATGAAGAAAATGTAGTGATGATGCTCTAAAAGATGTCTCAGTAAACATTGGTGTAGTGAATGAGATTAGTATGGATGAAGTAAGAAAAGCAGTGAAAAGTATGAAGAATGGGAAAGCAGTCGGGCCAGATGGTATACTAGTAGAAGTATGGAAATTATTAGGACATGATGGCTGCAGGTGGCTGGCTTTATTCTTTAATAAATTATTGTAAGAAGTGGCAATCCCTGAGGAATGGTGCAATAGTTCACTAGTGCCCATTTTTAAGAATAAGGTGATGTACAGTATTGCAATAATTAACGGGGAATAAAGCTAATGTCGCACAGTATGAAAGTATGGGAGAAAGTGATAGAGAAGCGATTGCGTGAAGAGACGGATATCACCCAAAACCAGTTTGGATTTATGCCAGGCCGAAGTACCACAGATGCCATATTTTCACTGCGTCAGCTGTGTGAAAAATACAGACATGCTCACAAGAACTTGCACATGGTGTTTGTCGACCTGGAAAAGGCGTACGATAAAGTACCCCGACCGGTTTTGTAGTGGGCCTTGAAAGATAGAGGAGTGCCAGTACACACATACTTCATGTGGAGTTAATTCGTGCTATGTACAGTCAACCTCGTATATCGAGATATGTGCGGTCGGCCGCTGGAAACACCAGCGAGTTCAGTGTGGCTGTAGGCTTGCATCAGGGATCGGCTTTAAGTCCGTACCTCTTTTGTTGATAATGGATTCCTTGACGTCGGAGATACAAGAAGAGGCACCCTGGTGCATGCTATTTGCAGATAACATTGTGCTCGTTGGTAAGGAGGGGGCTGGGATACAGAGTAGATTGGTGATGTGGCAGTAAAAGCTAGAAAGAGGGGGCTTAAAAATTTGTGTTTCCAAAACGGAATACATGTTTTGTGATTTTGGCGGTCTTTCCGGATCTGCAGCCATATCACTAAATGGAGCTCCATTACCGATCTGCTCCAATTTCCGGTATCTAGGTTCTCTCCTCCAAAGCAATGGTGAATTAGACAGGACCATAAAGCATAGAATTAACGCAGGATGGATCAGAGGTGTGACTCGCGTGTGGGGAACACGCGAGTGAAAATTTACAAGACCATGACCCGGCCTGCTGTCTTGTATGGATCGTAAAGGCGACGGATGAAAGACGACTGCATGCAACTGAAATGAGAATGTTGAGGTTGATGTGTGGTGTGACAAGAATGGATAAGATAAAGAATGAATACATTAGAGGAAGTATGAAAGTGGCACCGGTGTTAGAGAGGTTGAAGGGTAATCGTCTATCATGGTATGGACATGTAATGCGTAGCAACGAGGATAATATTTTAAGAAAGGTGTTACATATGAATGTGGATGGTTATAAGGGCAGAGGAAGGCCGAAAAAGAGATGGATGGACTGTGTGAAAGATGATAAGAAAGGAAATAAATAACGCGATGACTGCGAACAGGGATGAATGGAAGCGAAAAACATATTACGCCGACCCCAAATAAATGGGATAATAAAGAAGCAGATAGTAGTAGATAAGAAAAATAAAAATAAAGTTTTTAAATAATTAAATTCTATATGGTACATTTGGAATTGTGTGATGATGAATGAATGATGAATTATAATGATGAATTAACTATATAAATACAATTGGTTTTGCAAGGACATGAGCATTTATCTATGTATAATATATAAGAAATCTATCCTATGGAATACCCATATTAACATCAATGTTTTAGGTCAATGTTCCTAAAAAGCTTTACTTATTCCGATCAGTGATTATAACATTGCGGATGCGGATTTCAACCCGAGCCGCAGCGAAGGCGAGTAGAGCTGAGTGTGTAAAAATACGTACATATACGACGTTTTCCAACGCACATAATTGTAAACAAACTCTTAACTTAAAAAAATTGTGATGCACACTCTTGCTTATCTGTCTTTTTCCTTTTTTTTTAATCAGCGCGTTGCCTACTGGCTGGCGCCGCGAGGCGATTAATTTTTAAATTCAGAAAGTAACTACCGCAGTTATAGTGAAGTTATATTCCATAACTGCTCGGCGTTATATACGCAAATGCGTATATAACGCCGCGTGTTTTTATCAGCCGCTTGACTCGCATCACTCGAAGCGAACCTGTTGAAAAACACGCTCACACATTTATAAAGTATTTAATAGGGGTGTGTGGTGTGTGCAGTGTTTAGAAACGCGTCGGGGGTGCTCCGCAACGCGTCGTCGGCGGGCGAGTACGCGCGGCGGAGGCTGCGCTGCCTGGCGGGGCTCACCGAGGCGCTGCTGCACGCAGTGCGGGCCGCCGTGCAGGCCAACGCCATCGGCACCAAGATCGTGGAGAACTGCGTCTGTGTGCTCAGGAACCTCTCGTACAGGTCACTCTCACACTCACCCTCACCCTCGTCGTCCTAGTGACCCTCACATAGTAAGCTGCGTGCCTGGCGGGGCTCACCGAGGCAGTGCTGCACGCGGTCCTTTACTCGGTCTCCTACGATATTCTTAATATTTTTATTTTTTGATTTTATTTATTTATTTGATACAGAAAACATGTGTACTAATTTACTGAAATAACGATGATATTCAAAGAAGTATAAAACTGTTGCGAATATCGACGCCCTCCATCTAGTATATATAATTCCAAAAGCTACAAAACGAAAAAAAAACATGCATTGTCGTTACCCATCACGTACCTATTGTCTAATAAAATTTGAATAAATATGATAATGTATTTGTGCTCTGGTCGTTAGACAAGAAACTGAGCATCCATAACATAAAATTCATTATTTAATTAATTTACATGGTACACACCACTTAACATTTGACTGCTGAATCTGATATAAATACCGTGTATTTGTTAACGTACTTATATATGTATTAGCGAGTTTGTTATATCATGTTAGTTTGTTTGATTTAACGCTTGAACTTTACATGAAATACATATATGTATATACCACTCGCATTTCCAAACTTTTGTAATGAGATTTAAGACATCTGATTCTACACATTTCTTAATATAATATATTTATTACGGAAGAAAAAATAAGCATATATTTCATCTTCTGTAATAAATCTAATAAGTTACATATTTTTATTTCTTCATTTAACTCTTACATATCGCATCTATATATTTTTTTTCTTTTATAGATGTCAAGAAATTGAAGATCCATTCTACGATACGAGAGCACCACCCACACAGTCATCAGGACAAGCCAGAATACAAGCTAGTGCTTCCAAAGGCAAGTAATTGTAAAACTACGATAGAATACAAGAACTAGATTAAATTTGGAATAAAAAATATATTTGTTATGTCGTGATTGAAATGAACATGCGATTTGTTGTAGACGTAGTTAGTCTTTTACATAATTGTAATTGTAATTATCATTGAAAAAGAAATTATATTTATTATTCCTTAATCACATTTCATAATGTTAGTGTTTCATATTAGTCATGTTTTGATGAATAAAGAACAACCTTGTCCTTAGAATGATAATGCTCGTAAATGCTTGTACAATATGTTTTGGAGTTGTATTAACATAATTCACGCAATGATTTAGTTTCATTTTATAATATTTCGCTTTGTTTATTCAACAGGCGAGAATCTCGGTTGTTTTGGTGGCAGTAAAAAGAAAAAGGAAGGTTCATCATCATCAAACTCGACCAGTCCGCTCGGGAAGAGTGAACCAGACAACCAACCATTAGGAGATACTACGCCCGACCCACAACTTGGGTACAGTGTACCCAAGGGCACTGAAATGCTGTGGTCTCCAGAGGTTAGTAAAGTACTGAAGAAAATTAAGCAGATGAAATAAATAATAATAACGCCCTACAACTCACACAGCGCCATCTAGTCCCAAGCTAAGCAGAGCTTATGGTAGAGAACTGATATAAACAGATTTAGTTTTTTCATAAATACATACATAATAATAATAATAATAATAATCTCAGGATAATTCACACAGCGCCATCTAGACCCAAATTAAGCTAGCTAAAGCTTGTGTTACTAGTACTCGATAACTAATACAAATACTGCATACAAACATAGATATTTTGTTTTTGTAAATACATTCATATTATACATAGAAAACACCCAGACCGATACAAACAATTATACTCATGAATACAAATGTTTGTGCCGTGTGAGGAATCGAACCCGCGACCATCGGTCGTAAAGCGGTGTCCTAGACCGCTAGACCACCGAGGTCGTCAAAATAATATACATAGAAAACAACCCAGATCGATCTGGGTCTTTTCTATGTATATTATACAATACGAACAATCATACTCATGAATAGAAATATTTGTATCGTGCGAGGATTTGAATCCTCGAATATTGGAAGTAAGGCGGTGTGCTAAACCGCTAGACCACTGAGACAGTCAAATCACATTAAATATTTCTTATAGGTTGTACCGTTATATATGGCACTGTTGCAAACGTGTTCCAACCCGGAGACGCTGGAGGCAGCAGCTGGAGCCCTGCAGAACCTCGCTGCTTGCTACTGGCAACCCTCCATAGACATCCGCGCTGCAGTCAGGAAAGAGAAGGGTTGGTCACCTATTTATATTCTGATTTATATTGTGCATTGTGTCATTTACAGTGAAATAAACGGAGAGTTTAAAATTGTAATACATGATCACTAAATTCTTTTTAAAATTCCTATACATATAGGAATTCTTATACCTATAGAATTTAGTTATCATGTATTACAATTTCAAACTCTCCGTTGTAGTATAAAGAATACTTATTATTTATTATAAATATGGCTAATCTCTTGTAAACAGAATGATACAGAGCAGCTAATAGGCATAAGATAAATGTAGTGACTAAGGTTTTTAAGGAAAATAGCGAGTGTACCAATGAGGAATAAAGAAGAAAATATTATTTAATTTACTTACGTCTCCACTGCATTTACAAGTGCTATAGTAAGAGACTGATAAACAGTCTCTTACTATAGCACTTGTAAATGCAGTTTAATAGATATTAATATATTGTGTATTGGATGATAATGAAATGGTGCACCCGCTTGTGCTAAGGGTATACGCTGGCGGGGAATCAGGCCAGTTAGCCCATCATTCCACCAAATTCATCAGAAATTAACCAGGGGAAACTGTGGATGTCGACCTGACATGGTGAATTGTTAGCAATGGGGTTGCTATTCCTCTAACAATACTCTTTCCCCACGCAGAACGTATTAAAATTGCAACATCGCTAAAATTATAAATTAATTGAAATCACATAGAATTGTATGTGTCGGTGTGTAGGACTACCAATCCTGGTAGAGCTACTGCGGATGGAGGTGGACCGCGTGGTGTGCGCGGTGGCGACGGCGCTGCGAAACCTCGCCATCGACCAGCGGAACAAGGAGCTCATCGGGAAGTACGCCATGCGCGACCTCGTGCAGAAACTGCCCAGCGGCAATCAACAGCACGATCAGGTACCCACTTTCCACATGCTACCAATACGAACTCGATTGAATGTTTGGAACCTTGTCTATAGTGTAATAGAAAAATTGTACAGATTTTGTAAACAAAATATAGGAATGCATTTGGTAATGATCGTCGATGACTTCATTATAACGCGAGCGGCATTAAAAAAAAATAAAAGGGGTGTCCCACATTTGAGTAATTACTTTGAACCTATTGTATTGTATGTGCATGTATATGTATCTGCAAAGCAATTTGTGGGCCACTATTTTTTATTTACGGTTTACATATTATAGAAACTACTTTTCAACTTATATTAGAAAAAAAATACATGTAAAGTACGCTCAGTTATGGTTCTAGTTAAAAACAAGAAAATTGAATTTCTACAATCAGTTGCCAAAACGAATTAATTTATTGTACGTACTCAGGGTACATCCGACGATACGATAGCAGCGGTGCTGGCGACGTTGAACGAAGTGATCAAGAAGAGCGGAGAATTCTCACGGTCGTTGTTAGAAGCGGGTGGCGTGGAGAGGCTGCTTAATCTCACCAAGCAACGCCACCGTCATACGCCACGTGTTCTCAAGTTTGCCGGTATGTAGTATATTCTAATAATTATATATTAGGAGATAGGTAATAGGTGAATTAAAAACCTTGTACCTATTTTTATGAAATTTACGAGGACGGACGTATCAAATTTCGCACACTTATAATTTATACAGAGAAGAAGTGCCGAATGCAATGGTTTTTTTTAAATTATGCATAAAAAATACATTAAATGAATAAACGAACATTACACACACTACCGTATTATTGACATAGACACGCATATATACTTTTTAGTTTATTGCTAAAGTCTGTGGTCTAATTGAGAGTAGATTAATATAATTTGTCTATAGTCTTTGTTAAATTAATTATGGTTGAATGTCGACCACCAGGCGACCAAGTGGTCGCCGGTCGTGGTGGTGATTAAGTAATCATTCTGTAATTCAATCATTATAGGCATACGTAGTATTTTTCTTGTAGCACCAACTTTCAATGTCTGAAAGGTTTATCAAAGGTAGCTATTTTGAATTTATCAAAGGATTGATTTTGAATTTTTAAAAGATATGTTTCGATATATTACTGTAGATTTTGAGTTCTACAAATGAACTTATAAACAATATACTACAATAATTATAATGATTGTAAAATACAGGTCAAGTTCTAATGACGATGTGGTCGCACGCGGAACTTCGGGAGGTGTACCGCAAGCACGGTTGGCGCGAAGCGGACTTCTTAACGCCCGCTCGTGCTGCACAGCCTCGGGGATCCTCCAACAGTAGCGGTCAGTACATAAATATATCTCTGATTAATATAAATTAAACTCTATGATCATGAACAGTTAGTTTTAAGTTATATATTTCGTATTTTCATATTAATATGATACTATAGAAGAACTTTTCCGAAAGATTAAAGTCGATTCTTGAAAATCGTTTCTAAAGTTAAATTAAATTTCCATGGTATTTGGCTGTTTACCTTAAAAACTAGTATGAGACACAGTTACTTAGATACTCCAAGGTAATTGTACCGTATTATATATAAATGGTCTCGACCTACAACATCGTATTACTATCTCTCAGTAATAGTTGTGATTTCTGATTAAATAATATTTGTTTAGTAGCATACCGTTCTCGTCCTTGATGATGAATGCATTAAAATAAAGTCTTTAGAAACATTCCAATGAGTCCAATTTCTTGTAAATATATATTTTTTCCTCGCTACTTATGTAAATGTTGTCGTGTACAGAATGTATTCATATATTGTGTTCATATGATAACCATTTCATGCTCACTGCTATGAGAACATTGATCTAACTGATAACTGCCTAATACAGTAACAAGTACTCACAATTAATTCTTAATTAAGACATTAATGATTATTAAATTAATACATGTCTTAAATACACTGTAATATTGTCGTCACTTATGGTAAAAAACAGTATTGAATATTTTAAAGAAACTAATATCTTTGCATTTTGGATTTTAATTCAGTTTTATGTATAATTATTAACTGATCAGGTCCCTCCACTGTCTTACCTACCTAAGCTAATCTTGGTGGAAATGGTCGGTAAGATGCGTACACATTAATAGAGAAAAGGCGCATTCAGAGCAAGAAAATAGTCAAGATATACTATGTACAATAGTATACAATCTTTCACAATATATATATATTCATTGGCACACATTTTTGCAAACTTGAAACATTTTAGAAAGTGACTGATAAATTACTTACGTCAAAATATTTTTTATTGCGCACATGTGTTGCCAGTAGAATGTTATGAAATCATTATTAAGAACGATTTTTTTTTCACTCATTTGGCTGTTTCCTTATCCTACTTAATAAAATATGTAAAAATTGTACTTTCCTAAGTCATATAGAGTCAAAATCCTTATAATTTTATTCTCGCCAACTCTGGTAAAAATGGCTTTGCTTGTATATAGTGCTTTCTTTTGATTGTTTTCTTGCTCGGAATGACTTTGGTTGAATCACAGAGGACTATATATACAGAGAAAAGCATTTCAGTCACTGCTCATTCTGGAGAATTGTAACTATTGTATCCATATCATAACTGCGATTTGTAGTGTTGATATCCGATAATTTTTCACAATAAGTCCTATGGAGTGGTAAATATTCACAATATTTCAGCTAATGTACCACTTACCAGCTTGTTTGCCATTCTGGGTACAAAAAATAAATATGTGGCTAATACTAATTTCCAGACTGAGCCGGTGCTCAGGTTTCCACTCTGTTGTATATGTAGTGTTGTGTGAGTGTACATTGCACGGTGGTTGTTGTGGGGGCAGCAGGGCAGGGAACGCCGTCGTCAGCGGCCAGCGGGGCTCCGCATTCGCCCAGCAACGCCAACAGCACGCTCAGCCGGCCCATGGCCTCCACGGGCGGCACGCGCTACGAGGACCGCACCATACGCAGGCATCGGGAGGTACAACGCACCCTCGCGCTTTGACGGCCGCATGTTGTCAGAAAAAGAAAATCTTAGGCCAAAAAAACTGTATATCTATTTATTTCAGATTTATTTATACATAAAATAATATATTTGTGTAAAATTATATTTTATAATATATATGTAGATATTTATAACGAAAGTGCCACCACCTAACTTGTCTCTGTACAATCGTCCTGTTGGACTTTTATAATAAGTCTATCTTTATTTAGCACATTACAAAATAATTTTCCATTCATATTAAATTAAAAAAAATGTTCCATTATTTACTTATTTTATGAAACACTTCAAAGCGTAGATTCTGGTTGTGACTGCAATTTTTGACAACATGCGACCGATGTCATTCAAATATCAATAAGCTTATGACAGCGGCACAGTATAAAGGCGTTTTACACTTACATTATTCTGCTGAATTCTGTTGCTTATTCTATTATATATTATATGGTAAAGTATACAGTGACCCCTTCACCCTTCAGATAAGCTCTTAACAATATTTATGAATCCTCATTGGGGTGAAAGCATAAAAAACACCATCATATCGTGCCGCTAGTTTAAATAAAATTGAAACTAAAAAGCCGAATCGATGCCAATAAATGTGACACCATTTGTAAGCGACACCGTCATCGGGCGTTGCTTGCTTCTCTTTCTATCTCACTCATAGTTCCCAAATAGCGGGTGTAAGATGATAAAGAAATAAAACATAGTACAAGTTCAAATTTATTGGCTCAGCGTCCTCTAATTTGCAATAAGCTTAGCGCTGCTAATATATGGTCTAATTTATTTTTCCTCTTTGTGTGTTGTTGAAGAGTTATTTGAATTGAATGGAATATTCAATGGCCATTTGTAAGTACAAGGATATACAAATGTAATATACATAAACCAACATAAAATTGCACTACCTACTAAAATGTATTTCATATTAATAATCTATTAATACGTGATAAAGAGGCATGCTTCATACACATAATATGCAACTTACTGTATATAATATTATAATTCTTGTTACGGAGTTATAAATTCCGAAGTGGATAGTTATAAAGGTAGAGTTACATTTAAAACGAGACGAATGACCTGTGTGAATGATGTAATCGCAAGAAAGGGAGTGAATAGACATATGAAAGCGAACAGAGATAAATAGAAGGTAAATAAAATATTTCGCCTAATCCCAAAAGATATGGGATAAAAAAGGAAACGATGAAGCCGAACAATTGCTACGCTAAATTGATAAAAAGGGCTTGTTGTACTAAAAGTATTAATTCACGATGTATTTACAGAACGATGACATCCCAACGATGGACGTGAACAACTATCAAGACGGACTCGGTATGGGCAACCCCAACGGGCGGCCTATGAATCTGCAGGGCGTGCAGGCACAGATGCCGCCTCCGAGCAGTCGTTAGTATGCAGTAGGTGAGCCTCGACTGGCTTAGAAAGCGGTGGCCATCATTTATACGAATGTCGTTGAGGTCTTCGCGAGGAGTCTGACCTCTACAACAGGATATTTATAAAATTACCCTAAAAGTCATGTATGGTTATCAGTTTTACTTCTGACTAATAAATAACGTTTTGTCTCTTTCTTTTAAAGCATTATTAGATATTATCTAAATATATTTCAATTTAAATAGAACTGCAGGTATGACATGTCAATTAGTTGATATATGCCTCTCAAAAAAATCGAATATTAAAGAATGTCGTGAAGTAAAGAATTTTCAGGAAAGTATTATCAATTTAAACAACAAGTCATATGTAAAAATCATATTAATGATATTGGTTGATATTAAATATCTGATATTGGATATGTTTAGGTAACATGATATTGTTAGGTAATTATTTATTAAAATCCTGTGTTACTTTCTGAGATATCAGTAGTAGCTGGAAGTTTATTATTAATAGGGAACTTTAATCTTTTCTTGTGGTGGTAACGGAGGTTAAAAATGCGCTTTACACGAAATATAATACAGGGAGGGAGTAATATGAACGGAATACAGTTACATTGTGTAGTAGTACAAGTGTTATACGAAATTAAACCTTTTATGATTTGTAGACGTACTTTCGTATACAAGTCGTAGTGTAGACATAACCGTACAAAATAAAAATAGTAAGACATTTATATTATTATGTCTTAAACAAGTTTTCTACAATTACATTTATACTTCGACTTGTTAACGAAAGCACAAAAGTCGAGTTTATAATATCCTTACAATTCATAGTTTTCTTATAATCATTATTGTTTTAGATGCAGCTTGTTTTGTAAGATGTATATAATACATTATCAAATTTATAGGATCTACCTTGGTCAATCTATACAAATTAGGATGCTATTGTTAGTTGAATAGCTAGGGAAAATCTAGTCTCATGATTCTATTCTATATATCTAAAATATACATAAGATCATATATACCATCCTATACATATGATAGTGTAATATATCTACAACAGTTGTAAGTAATACATCTACTACAGATGGTCGTAAGTTATACACGGTACAATACTAGACTGGAATTAATTTTTACACAAAAAAATGAACGACACCATGCAATGATCTATTATTTTATATTTTAGATCATTGTGTTGAATTTGTCTTCATTCATTCAAATTAACCAATTAACATGAAGCTTATGGTAACTGCGCCGGCGCAGTATTCCTCGCGAAGTCGTATTAGATGAGAAGTATTTATTATTCACAGGTACTTATGTTATAGTTAGCGTATTTGTAATTTGCCTATTGGTAAATCTGGTGGTTTTGCTCATGATAAAGTAAATTTCTGTTAGTGATATCACTAGTTGAAAAGTCCAAATATCCATATATTAAAGTTTATTCTAATAGTGTTCTTTTACATGTCATTTATGTTTTTATTTGTATATTGCAAATAAAGTTTTAATTTATCTTATATCTATTAATATTACTACTAAAAAAATTTTGTCACAAGATACAGTTGTTGTACAAACTTAGCACAATTTACTTATCGCAGAATAGTTTGTTTGTTTTTGTTTGTAACACTTTAATGTACAATAGAAATTATTAATAAAAGAAAACAATCGACTTAAAGAATAAGTACGTACAATGGCGGATTTTTCCAAAAGAGTAGTATGTGTTGTCTCTTTCTATCTCAGCCGCGGTGTTATAATATTGTTGTCAGTTTGTTTTTTTTTTCAATAGGACCTCTAGGACCCAGTGACTCATAGAAAGACCAGTCGTTCAATGACGTGACTGGCATAATATATTACGTTCAATTTGGATTCCGCTGCTAGTGACATTGTATATAGAAATTTTCTTTGTTATAGGAATGAATTAAGGCTAATCAGACATGTCGACATCTGTACATGTTTAGTTTTTTTTAAATTTTATGTTACCATTTTCAATGTAATCACAACAGCCGTATAAAATATGTTTAGTTGCTGACATGTGTGATATGTACCTTATTGTACAGTCATTCACAATAATTTCCCGTTAAATATTGATGCTGTTACTCTGATTAATGCGATATTTCGTCTAATAGTAAAAATTGTCTGATGTCTTGATATGTATAAAAATTATTTATTGTAATTAACAATAGACATTGTTACCATTGGCGAATATTGTATTTATAATATTGGTATGACTGTACATATAATTGTTTAGAGACTTAATAATGCTGTCATTTTGTGGAAATTGTACACTGGACACGTGACTACGTTGTTTACTAAATGGGTACTATTAAGCTTCTAAATGATAGGCTCATTTATGACCAAAAGGCCTAACATTTTTTTTATACGCCGCCATTTTATTCATGATGCGAACATGTCAATTCCAAATGTATATACTCGTGCCATTCGTGTATCTTTTAAATATAAATAAAAAACGGGATTTTCATGTAGTGTTGTCTAATGAATTTTCTATTTGATCGAGGCTCATCGAGGTTGCATGCATTATGTCATTCGTTATTAATAATCGCCGTTTATGTATAGACACCATAATGGAATATATACTATTTGTGTCGAATAGGAATCGCACGATGTATTCTTAATAATCTCTAATTATAACGATATAATAACTAAACAAGTTAAATGCAATTTACATATATAATATTCAGGATTTGAATATTACTGTTATTATTTATTACGACAGTTATGTAGTAACCACGTAGCTGAGTGAGTATGTCGAGGAAAGTTCTCGAGTTTTGTCACGTTACGACGCCGTTCGCGAAACGAGTACGGGTAACACGGTTTCGTTCGATTTCAAACGCTACGGCTGAATAGTTTAAAGAAGAATTTTGTAATATTTTGTATCCATTCCATGACCCTTTATGAATAATTGTAATATAGTCTATGTCCTCTTATTATATTAAGGAATATCCGTCTTATATTTAGCGTTAAGATGCATTAATCATGGGACGTTGTGTGAGCTCTGGAATGATTCGTTTTTTGGCGACGCATTTTTAAAGACAGTGCAATATTAATTGGGTACCCCTACTATAATGGTGATGATACACTATATGAGAATGATGAATGAAAAACAAGTGAGAAGCATTTAGTTTTTGCCTCTTTATTGCACGATTTTATAAAAAGGATCATGATTTATAAAGAAATAAAGTACAAAAGTAGGTCTTAACCAGCAATAAACAGTATTAAATGTACAATCAAATTTTAAGTTTGTGTGTTTTCTATTAATGTGGTATTTCATTTAGTGTAATACAGGCGGCCGTAGATTATAATAACCGCTTATTACAAGATTATCGCCTGCTTTTTGTGACCTAAGTTATTTCATTATTACAATTAGAGTGAAAATGTATCGACTTAATGTAGTAAGGGTGCCGCAAATAGACTGGCATTATTAATTCCACTGATATGTCTTAACGTCGACACTAGGCTACAGTGCAGCTAAATCATATCTACGTGTATTTACGAGCGTCGCTGATCTGCACGTACGTGATACGGTTACGCCATTTGTCACAAGATACCAAGTGCAGTCAACTCTAAAAGTGGGCGCAATTTATTTTAATTACTTTTAAAATTCACAGAAATTTCTATATAACTTAACTTTATTTAAAAGTACAACATTGGAATTTTAGTTATAAGGTTTTTAGTGTCTGGTGAGATTTTATTAAATTATTTTATTATTATGTGAATTTCTTGAATTTTTAATTGATATAAAATAAAATGCTACTTGATATTTTGTTATCTGTCGAATATTAAAATGTTTACTCATTTTTGTATGTTGACGCAGTAATTACGCCACCAGCAAAACTTTGACAGATGGCGCCACCGTCCTCGCATCGTACCCATGAGCATGTTATTGTGAATGCAGCTTTAAGAATGTTTATTTCGGTTGATTTCCCTCCGTCATCGGTTTTAGTTTGTAGTGTATTTATTTTATATTAACTTGTAAGATTTAAATTTTATTAGAAAGTAATAAATATAAGGGTTTTGTGAGAACATTTTTTGGATATATTTTTATGCACAATAATGCATTTCTATACGTCCGCGGCAGGATGACTTGACTGAGTAACCTGGTACAAACTACCTTCATCCAGTGCATTATAATGATTTAAGTACTCATCTATGTAAGTTTTTGTATCATATTTTTATTATAATGTAAGCAAATGTACAACAGATCACACCATATGCTTGCCAGGGCGTCGTCGCTTCTATGAAGCGAATATAATATAATTTTTCATTCAAGTTTTCCCCCGTGTATTAGGGTTTTGAAAGTTATTTAATCACCAATTTATTTTTATTTATAGTCTTTTAAATGTGAGTATTAGAAAATGGTAGGCTTAGATATATTGTTTAAAAAGTATAAATATCTTTTTAGAATATCATTCGGTTTATGTACGTAAACCTTGTATAGTGAATCTATATATTTTATTTCATATTTTTGTTTATTAATAATACTGACTTTATGCAGATCTCTGGAACTTTCAAAATTATTTTGTTAGTTGTTGTAGTATCATCATAAATTTATCCAAGAACTTATCTAGTGTTACACCACGGTTTAAAAATATATTAATGTCTATGGTCTACCATGGACCATAGTGTTGTTGGAACAGTAATACTCGATTATTTATATTTTATTTAAAATTTTATATTGAAAATTATTTAATGTAATGCGTCTTCGTTTGTCGTTGCGACAGTATATTAGTATAATGTAATAGTTCTTATGTCATGTTGTATGTAGATTTTAATAGAACATTATTCACTCTTGCATAAAGATACTTATGATTAAAGAAATATTATTATCACAGAGAATTAAATGAATGATTTTTTTAATTTTGTTTTTTTTTTGTTTGTCCTTGCGTTTATCCTTTCTTTACGTTTCTTTTTTATTTATTAAATATATACAAATGTGTTAATATGTGTCTAAGTAAATGTTTGAAAGCTTGTTGTATTAGTTGGGATGATTTGGTATTTCTAAAATGACGAAATTTCAAAGAGATTATAAGATTGTGTGTATTTATTAACGCTATGTAACTTTTACTAATGATTAGTTTACTTTGTATAATGGCTTCCAATTTATTTATCATTGTTTTTTATTTAAGTAGTTTTCCCACACAATTTTCTAGTTAATATTAGGTATTTTTTACCGACTATTGATATTGGGTACTAGACAATGTTGTAGTAATATGTACAATTATTAATTATTATTATTATTATATAGTAAAAATACGATTTTTTATCTGTTATACTTACCGTGTCACAAACGAAATGGTACAACGTTGAGTTCGTAACGGAATCACTTATTAGATTCCATGTTTTTGTGTGAATTATAAAAAAAAAATCTTGTACTAATCGAAATTAATTATTAAGTGAAATTTCCTATTTGTATGAATGCTCACGTTTTATATTTATCAGTAGTGTCCTTAAAATTAATCAGTTATTGAATTTATAGATGTAATAGGCGTGTTAACCGATATGGGGTTAAGTATTAGGGCATGCACGGTTATGGTGATATAATTATATAGGTATCCTTTTTTACTCGTACGACTGTACATGATACAGTGATGTTCTGTTTGCGGACATAATTACACAACAGTATTATTCAGTAATCTCATGTACCAACGTTGCTAATACACTTACCTACATTTAAATAATGATGAGAGTTTTATTTCCCATATTCCCAATCCTACCGAATGCAAAAACTGGACTGGCTGGACTGATTCGAATGGGAATTGGTGCTCAAATAGACCTTTTATAGAAGAAAGAAGATTTAGATAAAGTTTACGCGTCCATAAACTTTCTAACCAATCTATATGAGCAGTGAAGGGGTACAGGTAATTTGTTATAAAACTGCATTACTATAGTGTTTATCGCGGCTGTACTTGCGTCGAATTAGTTCTCGACCTCATGCAATTTCAAATATGCAAAGTTTACGTCCTGTATTAAATTATTAAAAACAAATTTGGAAAAATCTAGATGTTAACTATTATATTATAAAATTATTAATATTATAAACGCTAAAAGTTTGTATGTATGGATGTATTTATAAATTTTATGCGGATGAAACCGCGGGTACCATTATTTCTAACTACATCTAGTGTAGTTAGAAATAATGGTACGGTTAAGTATTTTTAATTTTTGAAATAGATACATTAATACTAAAACTTCGTAGACTAAAATAGGGGCGACTGCAGAAGGAACTCGAAACATGTGGAAGGACTCATGGAGCGGCTGAAGATCAACTCCTGCCTGATGAATACGACTCTAGTTTGAGAGTACCGATTGCGATATAAACCTTGGCGACCGATTGGAAATGTCTAAATTTAAAAAATCCAAAGGTATTCTGTCTGGATTGACAAATACTCATTATACCACCTGTATTTCGTGAACGCAACCCTAGTTAAGTGATATGATTTATTACCGCAATTAGTAGGCACCTATTTGAGAACGGTATGTAGGTTGGGTTGGCCTCCAGAATTTGATTCACCTCTAACACTCGGTATCGTTTCTGTACGAAGGTGTGGCTGTTATTTATAAATTATTGCAATAGAATATAACATACCCGAACAATTACTTATTGCTTACTAGTTTTAGGTAAAACATGGTAATGGACGATAAGTACTTAAACAATGTAATAAAGACGCAGGTTCTGGGTAGTCTAGCGGTTTAGCACTCCGCCTTAGATATGATGGTCGGGGATTCGATTCCTTGCATATTGCGAACATTTGTAGTCATAAGTATGATTGTCTGTATAAGTCTGGGTGTTTTCTATGTATATGTATATATTAACAAAAAATGGTTTAAGTAGATTTCTATCATTTAGTATCTACCCTTAAAAAAGGTCTGCTTAACTTGGGAACTTAGCGCGGTAAATTGTCCGAAGTTTTTATTAAAGACGAGTTGATTATGATTTCATTTATGTTTCAATTTATTGTAACTTTATTTTTATTATTTTTAAGCGTTCTAATTGTGAATCAAAGTGCTGGCTGGAGACAAGTACAAAGGATGCAACTAGGCCTTCAACTCATCATCAAATTAGCCCGGTCGATGGATCCCTATACTCTTTCCTATTTCTGTCAGTATACTTCTTCGACTGAATACTGACAGATGAATGTAATATAACACAGGTTTCTTCTGCAGTTTGTAGTTGTAATATGCCATATAGACATAGATAACTAGAATGGCAAACAGTTGATGGCTCAACCAATGGGAAATGGCGAAAGTTTGCATAGATGGATGGATATTTGTTACTCTTTTTCGCAAAAACTACTAAACGGATTTTGATGATATTTTACAGGAATATTGCTAATACACTAGAAAAACACATAGACTATAGTTTAAAAATTATATTATATAAATTGGGCGACATATAACGACAAGTGAGATGCAGACGACGTTGAGTAGGTCAGCTAGTATGACATAATGAAGTAAATTTTGATTCACAGAAACTACAACTCCTACTTACTACTACGACATTTGTTCGATGAACATAGCTTTAAATACAAGCCTATTTAGATTTCTAAACGTATGTACATTGTTAACGTTTCTATAAATAACATCGACTGGCGCCATATTGTAACAAAATATTAAACAATAAGTAGGTGATAATTTTGTATAATTATCCAATTATCTTTGCGTACTTACTATGAAAATTAACAGACTTTAAATTATAATTAAGTAGGTAATTGTTTACTCTAAAAACTGGTCGATATATTCTAAATAAATATAATAAAATCTTGGTCTATAAGTAGGCATAATTCACATTTATATCATAAAATATATCATATTCTGTGTACTTTAATTCAGTATGTGATAGTCATGGGTTATCGATTGTGTAAAGAATAATAAAAATCGATGCAGTATTAATTTTTAAGAAGCATTGGACTCGACTGTACATATTGTAGTATATAAAGTCTTTGGTTTTTTTTATTTATAACGCTTGTAGTGGCTGTTTATAACGTACTCTGTGCATTTTATAGAATCGGAGTCTGTATTGTGGCGGGAACGTCCAAATTCAATGTGTAGGGTGAATTCGTTTTTTATTTGAATTAATATTGAAATACAGTAGGGTGACGGCACCAATTATGGACATTTTAAGCAGACGATTTCTTGTTTCTTTGAATAACATCAGATTTTTTGAGTGAACATGGATGACAGTTAGTAGGCAAATATATTAATAAACAAAGAATACAGTAAACTTACTACTGTTTACTACAAACCGATACATTTTGCAAAAAAAAATAGAAAAAATAGGAGATCGCTAAACCCCAGTGATATACATCTGAAATCTAGTAATGGACACCCAATTATGGACTATCCCTGAACTATGTATCCCCAATTAAGAACATCCATTTATGGACACAGAATATGTATTATCAATAGTATTGACAGGAAATTAAATAAAAGTTTGTCAAAAGGAAGATGGATTAAATAAAAACATTGTTACTTTCAGTCTTTAATCATTCGACTTTTCAAAGTAGGCTTTTCAGTCTTTAGCAACTTACCCATAAAAGAAATATTACGTACTCTTCATACTAATAAACATAAATAATTTAATATAAAAGAATTCCACTTCAAGTTTAACTTTCATTTATAAGATATCTTAACTCTTTGCTAATAAAACTAATAAACAATTTAATATAAAACAATTCCACTTCAAGTATACTTCAATATATATAATAGATACAAATCGGGTAAATATTTCCCCATTTCCTTAATTTTGAAAAATCCTCTCTTATTTAAAGGCAAAGGGTCACTAATAGATTCCACAATAGAAGTTTCGAATTCGGGTATAATGCTATTATCTCTATGCCATGTTCTGAACAATAATTTGACAAATGCAACGTTAGGTGTGATTTATGTCCATCTAAGAAAAATACAACAGGCTTTTTTATGTTTTCCTGTTGTAGCCAAGGATCGAAAATATTTGTGATAAATTCATAAAAGGTGCTTCCGCACATCCACCCCGATTCTGATTTTCCTATTCCCCAATCACCGGGAACGCTCGCTGATATGTGCGCCGGTACTCTTTCATATTTGAAAACAATCATAGGGGCAGCAAGGTGTCCCGCAGCATTAGCTGTTACAAGAACAGTAAGGTTCTCTTTTTCGTCTCCACTAAAGTTATAAAGGTGTTTTTCACCCCGTTTGCAAAGCACTCGGCCTGCTTTTGGTGACAAAAAGAAAGCACTTTCATCAGTATTAAAAACTCGGCTTGGATCTTTCAAAATGTCTTTGAGGCCTCTTTGTTCTAAATATGACTCGATTTCAGAAAACCATTTTCGCAAAGCTTCTTCACACACATCGTCTCTCGATTTGGAAAGATTTTGCGCGGTTTTCTCGACATCTGGGTGCCTCTTTAAAAAAGATTGAAACCATTTTTTCCCTGGCTTATTATTAGTAAAAGGACTAGGTCTCCCTTGCTCGACAATTATTTTTTGTACGCTTTCCATTAATAATTCACGATTTACTGGAAAATGTTTTTCGCTCATTGCTACTAACCATTTCACTAAAATGTCTTCTTCGGCTTTTGAAAGAACTGTTTGTGGCCCCATTGCACACTCCAAAGGACTTTTGCCCGATATTTTATTATATAGTGTAATACGCGGAACAACCTCTTTGCAGCCGTAGCAATCTTCTCTCCCTGTCTGACTGCTTCAACAGCTTGCCCCATCTGCTCAGAGGTGTAATCTTTTTTTGGCGCCATCTACGAAATCCAGTGGTACCAATTATAGACACAAAAAAATATCCAATCTTGGACACATGTTCATTACTGGTAGAAGTTGTCCAAAATAAAAATCACGACTAAATAAATAATTGTTATGACATAAAGAATTATTTTAAGCGACATTCTCACAAAATACTCTAAAAGTTAACTTTCGACACATGTCCATTACTAGAGGTTTCGATAATCTAGAAACCAGTAATGAACATCTCGTAAAAAATATTAAAATATTGAATCTACCGGTTTACGTTAATTTTAATTTTCTTTTAAAATCCTTTAACTTTAAGTAAAATAACATGATTGTACAGGAAACAACAAAGACGTTGAAGTAATTTTCAAAAAACAATACTCACTCTCTTAACGATTTTCACAATAAAAACAGATTTTTGTTTGCGACAACCAACACGACAAATTTAACGGTCAGCCATTTTGAAGCAAAATGGCCGTTTTCGATGACATTTGACATTATGACAACTAAAAGGTGGACGTTTGAGTTAAGGTGTTGCTGGAGCAAAAATAAGTGTGTTCTAGCTTAATATTTAATTATTATTTTTTAAGTGTCCATAAAAGGGTCTTGTTCATTATTGGTGCCGTCACCCTACACATATAATGCGTGATAAGTTTTAATTTTAAAGTTACATTTATAGTTGGTGTTCTCCAGAAGATGGTAGAACGCGGAGGAGGTCAGGTCAGTTACCGCTGGCGAATTCACCAGACATTAATCATAATTGTTTTCATGGTATAGTAGGTTGGTATATCGTTAGCAATAATAATAAGATTTAAATTCTAATTACCGTTTATCGTAAAATTAGTAAAAAGCTGAAGCAGCCCTGTGGTGCTAGCAATATTTTCAGGGTAACTGAAGCGGGATTGCAACATCTTGCCTCGTTTAAACGGATAACTGTTTAAGTTTTGCATTTTATTTTTTGCGCAATAAATAACGATGAACCCAACGGGCTAAGCTGCTAAATTAATTATCCTAGATCTGGGTTACGTTGAAATAAAAAAAAGTTATTTACATTATATCGTAGAATAAGTAACAAAATGAAGTTATTACGAAGTGAATTGTCATTTTTTGTGTACAGTGTTATCTTAGCTAATAAGTGACTTTTTTTTATTATTTTTCTTTTAATCAATATACCTACTATATTTTCATGTTGTCTTCGTATTTATTTTGTTACAATTGAAATCGTTGTAGTAGGAATATTTCAAATTATATAATCCTAGTAACTTCGGTTTATGTGACGTCTGTACTGATGATAACCTATATAGTCGACTATTAATTTATTTTCTGAGCATACATAATTTATGTTGTGAGTGTGTATAGATTATATTTAGGAATTAATTGCTAACACAAATTAGTAAACTATTAATGTAGTGCTATATCATCAATGTTTAAAACACGCGAAGATATAATTTCCCCAGTATGTATATAAAAGCAAAGGACAAAGGTTTTAAAGTACTGGGTACAGGTTGCGTTCCGGATTCCACCGCGAACGCCTATATATGCCATATTTTATTGATCCTGCGAGCCATAAATAAGCTGGTACATGGCTGTTTGTACAGTTAGCTCGGGGCACCATTAATCTGATCAGGATCTACGCCGACGATTACGTGCGCCAATAGAAGCCGCCATTAGATGGCGAGATGTTAAAATTACACTTCACTTGCGACTAAATATATATATACGGTAATATACTCTAATAATATAAGAGACGGGCACGATTCGATTCGCTGTACAATTTTCATGTGCATTTATTCTTCTTAGTTAGAAGTCCTAAATGAATAAATTATTTTTAATGATTATGATTTTTAAAGATGACGTAAAATAACCGTTTGTGATGACTGTACAGCCATCTGCACGGA
This sequence comes from Achroia grisella, assembly GCF_030625045.1. NCBI lineage: Eukaryota > Metazoa > Arthropoda > Insecta > Lepidoptera > Pyralidae > Achroia > Achroia grisella. The sequence goes on from NW_026712590.1 coordinate 1,911,791, forward strand.
GCTTGCTTTGTAAGCTGTCTTTTCATCCGAACGATGAGACGTGGCAGTGAAATTACACAGTTCGGAGTAATGAGGTATACCGTAGGCCAAGGACTAAGGTGTCATGCCTCATGACATGTACCACGGGCCTCACACAACGACATGGTACGTGGTATTTAATATTCTCTATATATAAAGGGGACGGTTATTGTTTTCCTGCTGATTCAATTTAATTCAAGAGCTAGATGGCAGAAATAGGTGAGACAAAGGTATACACGCAAACGACTTTGTACCATCCCATCCCAGTGACAATGTAATATCACCTTTAGATAATATTTCTTGTCTATAGATCATTGCGACTACTCCACGATTGCGTAACGAGACAATTCATAACTTACCTATAATATAAAGCCCGTTTGGAGACCAACGTGGGCGGTGAGTGGTATATAAAATGAAATATCGATATATTATGCGGGAGTTCCAACGTCTTAATTATCCTCACGCTAAGCCGTCAATATTCTCGACCATAGTGTTAATAATGCTTCATTTTTATAATTTTTCTCCTTACAATGTAATATAATACCCACTTAATTTCTTTACGCCTGTGAACAATAAGGAGTATTACTGTATTGCTTTTAGGGTTCCAGGTTCTTCTGCATTATGAATTCGTTACAACATACATCTACGAAGAACAGCTACTATTACAGGGACAAGTAGGGTAATAAAGCTGGAGTTTAAAGTCAAGTTGTTTGCCATTCCCATTATATAAAAAAAATATCTTCCACTGGTGTCACGCCAGGCCATTAGCGCAGGATATATGTAGTGACTTCACTAAATAATGACATATTATTCTAAATAAATACAAGTAATTGATTGTTATCCAAACAAACCGACAAAAAGCAACAATATACGGAACATAGTACTTGCATTGTATCTCAAAACGCGTGGGCGCCATTATTTCTGAAGACATCTTTATCACCGCCATTAGATGTGGCTTAAACGAATAATAAATACATTTTTAATACGCCTGAGTCGTTTATTGTGACCGGCCGAAGCTTGGAATGCTCTTTTATGGAAATTGGGCATTGTGGTCCCAGCGACAGTGTTGCCAAATGTTGGCCATGCGTTCAACACAAGATTTTGCTCAAATCCCCTCTAAAATTCAGAATAAAACCCCTAATAAAGAAAGTTTGTATTAGTAGGTTCTTCCATTTTCCAATTAATTAATAAGTAGTATAAACTAGCGTATAAACTCGATCGTTAGTAAGCATCTGCTGTTGGTTTCAAACATACGGAGCGAAATGTAAAGTGTTGTGCACACTACAACATTGACAATACCTCTGACTACACCAACTAGGATTCTTTTTTTATCTCCAGTAAGAATCTAAACATTCTCATTTTCCCACAGAAAACCACAACGAGACATATTTTTGACCAAGGAGCAAGACTATTACGTCCAGGAATAATCTGAGGGTAACCCAGCTGGAACAACGCGAGTTTCAAGATGTTCGTAGCCCGGTCCTGACCAATATACTGTCCACAATCCTGGGCGAATGAGTGATGCTATCGTGGCAGATTGCCGACTTCAGTGCCGTGATTACAGAGACGACTTATATTTATATTATTATTACATATGTAAGTTAGTCTATAAGGTATTTATAATAAGGGCCATTAGTAGCCTGAAATAAATAAATAATTCGATTATAATAATAGATTTAACCCCGAGTTTGGGAATAAAATCGCAATCTGGCATCACTGCACAGTACTGCGAGATGTGGTGAAAGGATTAATGCTTAACGAAATTCTGGATGACTTTATTTACTTCTATATTGTGAAAGTATGAATAGAGTAATGTGGTTTTTTACCCGATTGACCAAGAAAAGAGGACAATTTTCCGCATTTATATGAGTAGAATGTATACATTGTAAGATGCGTATAGTGGTGCAGATGAAAATAGTCAAGCAGTCATAAAAACACTATGGTTAGTGTTAATTCGTCATGATGAGCTAATTAACTTGTCAGACTATATCCTCATTTGTAATCGTCTTCGAATGTTACTACGATAGTGAGCCTATAATCACCATTATTAACAATTCCCCGCCAGTAGTATTTTTAATAGATGATACTGAAATGCTGCACCTGCCTGGACTGAATCGTCTCTCCAAGGAACACACTACGTTTGTTAGTACTCAAAAGGCGAATCGCGGAGAATGATCACGTCCTGGGTAAATTCAAATTCTGAACTCAAGATGTATTCGCGTTCGGAATTCCACGAATGGTGTCGGAGAAAACTTGAAATTTGAATGTGGAACGCTAAACTTTAGAAATGGCGGGACGAGACGAAGACGCTGCAACGGCTTCGCGTTGATGTAACTCGTGTTCGGTTTATTTTACGCAATAAAAATAGTGTAATAATATAGGTAGTTACTATAATTTATATTAAAATATGTATGATTAATAAATATATGTAATGTATAATTATGATAATCTATATATATATAAAAAAGGTGACTGACATAGTGATCTATCAACGCACAGCCCAAACCACTGGACGGATCGGGCTGAAATTTGGCATGCAGGTAGATGTTATAACGTAGGCTTCTGCTAAGAAAAGATTTTAATTAATTCTACCCCCAAGGGGATAAAATAGGGGATGAAAGTTTGTATGAAACTTTGTCAATTTTAAACCGATCGGGCTGAGACGTAGACATCCTATGGCTATAGGCTAGGCTATGATGTAGGCATCCTCTAAGAAAGGAGTTCGATAAATTTCACCCCTAAGGGTTAAATTAACGCGAGCGAAGCCGAGGGTAAAAGCTAGTCTTTATATAAAATTCTCGTGTTACAATGTTAGTTACCTTACTCCTCCGAAACGGCTTGACAGATTTTTATGCAATTTTTATGCATATTCAGTAGGCCTGAGAATCGGCTACTATCTATTTCTCATACCTCTAAGTTATGTCCAACCTTAACGCTTTTTTTTATGTTTTGGACAACATTTTTATTTTTTATATTTTTATAATGTGACATTTAAAATACATACCTACAACCCTAAATTTTCACCCAGGGTGAAAAGGGTCACTCCCTCACTAACCCCTATTTTTTAATACCGATATGGCAAAGTAGCGTTTTTCGGTAGCTAGTAATAATATATATTAACAATATGGATAATTTTTTAATTACTGTAAGAAAAAGGTGCGAAAAATATTATAAATTCACGTAAAGTTCAAATTTTTTTTATCTATAACATAAACAACACAATGGTATATAAAATTTAATTAATTATAAAAATATGTTTTTAAATAAATTTCAAAATACAAATTCATTATTCAATGATCGTCATTATGGGAGGAAGTATGCGCATAAACTGATTTATTTATTTTCATCAAACGTGATCTACATAATGTACTAACATTAAAATATATATAGCAAAACCATCGAACTAAGAACATCTTCAAGTTTGAAGTTTGCTGAAAATGGTTTAAAGTAACAGTCCGCAATACGAGGAACAACGATGGCAACAATTTAGCGGGAATTAGGGAAGTGGGTCAACACTGGCTGAAGCGAACAAGCGCGGACGAAACGACACCGCCATACACTGAGTCATTGCATTTACAAATGCAGTTATAATTTTTTTATTTTTTTATTTTTACTACCCGTGACTTAGTTATTATTTTAAATAAACCATATACAATGCCCGTCCTTGTGATATAGTAATGTAAATAGGACTCTATTTTCCTCTTATCTAGGCCGTTGTACGTGTAGGGCCGAGACTACTACAGTAACTAGCCAAAATCCTCCCAGAAGCGCAGAAGCCTCTTGGTGTCTTCATAGGCTTTACGGAGTGACCTCACCGTGGATTTGGGTACGTTGTATGCTACTGCTACGCACTCCAGTATTACGTGAATGGCCGTTTATTCGGCTTCAAAGCAGCCCTTTCAAAGAGGACTGTCTGACTGTTTGACAGTGGCCCGTTATAGTCCCTAGAAATATACTATCCCGGTATAAAATTTTATAACATCCGTCCAACTATGAATAGGTAGCAAACTAACAGACAGGGGGGAGGGGATTATTAGTAATGTGGATTAATACCAATGGGGTTCGCAAAGTACCATGTCACGGTGACCTCCACTCGGCTCTTCTTGGAAAACTTCATGCATCAAACTTGTCATCCCTTAAAAAAACTAACAGACAGGCAAGTTTGCATTAAGAATATTATTGTGGACTTTAGACAATTTTAATGACAAGTATTTGATATTTCTCTCTTAGATACTAAGAGAGAAATATGAAATACTTGTCTATCAATCTTGCTAATAGTGCATTTAGGAGATATATTTCGTTAATTTCACATTCGTATTTCATCAATTTCACAACACATCGGTACCGCAGACTCTTCAAATATTAATTAAAATTAATTGTCGTACCTTTAAAAATGCCAAGGTATATTCACATTTGAACATTTCCATACCCCATTTCCCAGTCACTGTCAAGAGCACTGGTTACGAGCATTGGTGTTTTATGTATTGTAGAGAAGATATCGTACTTCTTATTCCAAGCTTGGACAATTGAGGTAATATTACCACACTTTAATATTAGTTGCGCATATTTGTTGCTAGTCATGTATTATATTATTTGTTGATTAAAATTAAATAAAATAAATAACTTAAATATAAATATACATTACAATTAAATAATTATACTTATCTATATTTTTGACAAAAATAATCTGAAATCTTTATTGCGAATTCAGAAAATATAAAATTAAGTACCTATAAAACAATTCACTACAGTATCATTGAACAATGCTTACAATAACAAATATATAGAAATCACACAATACAAAATATATACAAATCAAATATACAAAGCAATCCAGGAAGATGTATACATATAATACTTTTTCTAATATATCCCACGTACGTGACGTATGAGGTTTATAAACTTGTGTTTTCTAGTACGTTGGTACATAATATCTCAATGTTACAAGCATTGATTTTTGCCGACGGTGGCAACGGTGCTGACGGTGCTGACGATACAAACGCAAATGAAAGCTGTCGGGCGCACGTCAGTGTACATTGTACCTCAGTAAAGGATTGGCTGTACTAAAGTCCAAGTGAAACCTTATACTCGAAATTCTGTACCAGTTCCGAATAAACCCTTTATAAAGAGAAGTTTAAAAGTATGCAAATGTTAATGCAGTTTGTAGTTAATCAATCATTAGTCTCTGAGTAGGACATTTTTAAATTTATACGAAGGATCTGTTTAAGTAACCATTTGATGTCTCTGAGTGGGCGGATAGTTTTAATTGTAGTACAGTAATCTACTCTGTTGTTATTATTGTTATCATCTTCTCTGTATTGTTTTGACTATCTAATAAATAAACACGTGATTCACTTAAGACTGGTTTAGTTTATATAATAATACAATACACATAAAACTAAGTTCGAATTATATGTAACCTAATTAATAATAATTGTTGGAAAAACGCTTTTATAAAGACTTTTAGCTGTGCCAGCGGTCAAACACGTGAAATTTATAGCCTATATATATTCATATGTGTAAGAATAGAATAGAAAATCATTTATTCAAATAAATTTACATTGAAGCACTTTTGAATAGTCATCACATTTTTTTTAATCTACCGCTCATTCGGAAAGCTGTCTCATCACAAGAAGAACGAGCAAGAAACTTGCGTGTTGCTCTTTTAAATAATTTTATTCTTACTTTACATTTTTAAGTTTAAGTGTGTGAATACAAAGTACCAATTAGCATTAAGGTAAGTTATTGTAAAGTTTCACTTAAATTTTCACAAATTCTACTGAATGGTAGAATTTGTGTGAAAGAGTAACAAACATCCGTCCATCTACATATATTCACAAATTTCCACGTTCATAATATTAGTAAGATTTGGCAAATATATCAATTATTTGTTATACAATTTTAATTTTTTGTATGGTTTGCAAGTAAAATTATAATTAAACATTTTATTTTTTTATTATATTATCACAATATAATATAATAAAAAAATAAAAATAACAAGTCTTTGACCAGTTCAAAATAAGTAATCGAGTTTCCGTGTTACTTCTTGGCTTTAGAATATCTTTTTAGTTCTTTGTTTAGTGCCTAAGTGTTTAGTTCCATAAATACTATTGCCTCATTTCATTCTTCCACAAAGTAGCGAACATCTCTCCCTCTAAATTTCTATTTGAACCTCCACAAACTAGACTAGTAATTTAATATGTTACACAAACCTAGTTATTCTAAATTAAACCCAACTGAAATAGTAGTATATTTGTAGACATTTACCTGGCAACCCTTTGTGTACGTGGCTGTGATGAATTGCCGAGGTAGCTCGCAATCGACCTCACGTCTTGGCCAACCTCTCTTAACTTTGAAACTATTTGCAGTTGTTAATTAGTTGTGTGCATAATTTGTTTTCGGTAAGTACTTGCGAGTTGGGTTTTACAACCAGTCCATATTCCAAGCATTTTGGTTTTCAACTCGTTTGTTGGTAAGAGTGGTCGTCGTCTACTCAAGGATCGTAGGTACAATTTATGAATTAATCGTTTTTTTTGTAATGTTTTGTAAAGCTGCATAGAAACTCTTTTTTATAATGATTAATTAGAATGAGAAACAACGGTTCATGTGATAGTAAGCGGTAATCGTCGCGTATACATGAACAGCACCACGAGCGTCATGTTATCAAACGACGACCGTGATACCACTCCTGCGATATCATTTTAGAGAATTAAGATAAAGCCTGTATTTTATTCCGTATTTTTATTGCCAATCTGACTCTCGCATTATTTTGAGGACTGTTACATTTATTATAGTTTTCATCATAAAGTTACCATGTATACCGTTTAGTAATGTTTTTATTATACATATATGTACATATATAGATATCTAAGTGTACGCGAGAGTCGCCTTGACAAATTAATCACATCTCACTCTTATGTCAGACACGTGTGATAAAATTAATTTATGTTACATGGAGTGAATTTATTTCTAGCATAAATTATTTTATACCTAACTGGAAAACAATACTTAGCTTTTACCATAAAATCCTTCATGATCGATGAGTGTGGACGCGAAATGAGCATATTATTTTCAGGTTAATAGATAAAACACTCGTTATTTAGTGTAAGTAAAACGGAGATTTAAACAAATGAATTAATGTCGAGTGTTAAGAATACTGTCGATCTATATCAATATTATAAAGAGGACGATTTCATTGTGTGTTTGTATTGAATAGGCTCCGAAACTACAGTCTTTTACCATTAGAATCCTATATTATTCTTGATGTTACGCAATAATGTTGTCAGAAATATGAAAACTTTGATAATGTAACCCTAAGTGTGAAAAAACGTGTTATACTACAGTTTTATATAGAGGACATCAATGTTTACAAAAAATGTCACAATATTTTTTTTTTCGTGTCATAATATGCCATAGTAGCGCCGGTACTTAATACCGGCCACATTATTTTTATTATTTTTATTTGGACTGTTAGTAGTTTATATAATACAAAAGTATAAACAATATTATAAGTACATGTAGCGATAAAAAGCCTCTTTGACTGTCTGCTTTTAACAAATAGACTTCACGTCTAAACGGTATCCATTTATTATATTAAAAAAATAGTAGTGATATTTTTTCTATCAAAATTTATCTATGTAATTGATAATAACCGTCCGCGGGGATTAATGTCGCGGAAGATTACAGCATCGGGCGTATGATTTATATAACGCGGCACGCCGACTGTGGATTACAGGATCAGGTAATTCAGACACAATACACAGGGACACCGTTTGTATTATACAGACCGATCCGTATGCTTCACATAGTATAGAACAACTACGGATAAAATGGTTAATAATGCTGCTACCACCTGCGCTGATAGATGCTGGCTGGGCACTAGTAGAGAATGATAGGTGAGGTTGACCTGATTTAGGCAATCTCAAAATGAAATGGGACTAGTGACCTCATTAGTTTCAATATTACAAAATGAAATAGTGAAAAGAAAGAGCTGAGTTTCTTGTCAGCTCTTCTGGTCTCGAAAGCACTCCGAACTGACGGTGATTTTACATATAGATATAGAGTCCGTAATAGACCTACATGAATAAAGATATTTTAATTTGATTTGAACCATAGATATTTATCCACCTCTAAAACTTACATTTATTTGAATACAATGTAAAGGCATAGACAATCATATCTGCATAACGCGTAAGATATCTTACAAAGCCTGATTGACACCACGACCCACCGCTCCCAGCGTCGACTGTTGATATTTTCAGTTTGTGGCTGCGGTTTCTAAAGGCATTTACACTTTTTCGATTAATCGCACTAAGTACATACATCGCCAGGCGCTTATTTGTCAAGTAATTGTTTTGGATATTGCATAAAGTTCTGCTGTCGTAATATGTATTGTAAACGTGAAACATATAAGTAAAGCTGCACCCAATCTTTGCTTATTTTTAGATCTACCAGTGTACCATATATTGTACGCCCAGGTTGATGCATTTGATGTAGCTCTTATGTTATGTCTACTCTTAGGCTATATTTCGTATTTCATTTGTTTCCCCCGACTTTGTCTGCTCTTTTGAAGACAAAATATTGTCTATTACTATCTTCCTTAAACAAATTATCTTCATTTTTATTTCATTATTATCTGTTGAGCCGTTATAGTCGTGAAATGTAACTGACAGAGACACTTTAACAATAAAATTTAGTGTGGATATTTAAACAAAATATTCTAGTATTGTGTCAGTTATCTAATACTTACTAACTATACTCATATATACATATATATAGAACCTACAAAAACTACATTACGAGAACTATAAGTCTCCTGTTAGTGTACGTCTTAAACAGAAATCATTTTCAACGAATTAACTTCACTATTGCAATATCTTTATAATCTAAAGCAAGCTACACACGCTACGATCGGACTAACCGACTATAAATAGTAACGAGCGAGGAAACTTTATAGTTGTGTAGATTGCGAAAGATTATAATAGAATAGAAATAGAAAAATTATTATAGGATTCAAATGAAAGTGAATATTTTCGATATAATAAACAATAATTGAAATTGGTTCAGAAACTAGTATTTTCACTTTGCTCTATTATTCCCAGAATGTAAGAGTCAATTAAATTAGAGGTTATTCCTATAGGTTGTCATTCACGTACAACCTACTGGGTCGATTTAAATGAAATTTCGCACACAGATAGATCACATCCTAGATCGACAAATGGGATATACTTTATATCCGGATTCAAATAGACAGCACCGCGGGATGAAACCAGTTATAAATACGCAGTTAAGTAACTGATAAACTATTCATTGATTGGCTAAAGATGTACGATACAATCTCTGGATTCGCGTTAGAAAGGTCTAATTTATGTTCTGTATGCAGCCCGGACTGGTGGCATGCGCTTGCGCAAAACCTAATCGACAATCTATCGATTACATCTAAACTTCAACCAGGAAGGGCTTAGTAACTTTTATGAGCTGACACCAACCACGTTAAAAGCACGTCAATTTATTTCTTTATTATAACGTCCTTGGTGGTATAAAGATTTTATACACTGCTTTACCTTCCGATGGTCGCGGGTTTGATTTCCGTATAATCATACATTTAGTAGAATAGAATAGAAAATCCTTTATTCAAATAAACATAATTTAAACACTTTTGAATAGTCATAGTTATGCTTCTTTTAATCTACCGCTTATTCGGAAAGTTATCTCATCACAAGAAGAATGAGGAAGAAACTTGCATGTTGCCCTTTTAAATAATCGTTGTAACTTCACAATACCCGTATTTTTATTGATATGAGTGTTATGTATTTATTTGTTAATCAATTGTCTAGTACAAATAAAATATATACCTTTTATTAATATTTACTATACTTATTGCATTTGCTAGGAATAAGAAGAAATAGAATATTATAATAATATGATTAAAGAGATTAAATTTCAAGTTTTTGAGATAAAGTAACAAAATTATGTAATCAATAATTTACAAATGAATTCAATAAAAAAACCTTCTCGTAAATATTTTTCATAAGTATACAATCCTTAATAATATTAAGAGGCAAATATTGTTAACTGACATAAATGTAAAATAAATAGATTTTATAGATATATAGACACGATTTCCAAAGTAACAATATTTTTAATTCTATTCGTTCAACTCTAATATATATTCCTAAAGAACTACATATACATAAAGGTCAATTTGGAACGCATTATAGGAGCAGTCAATTGATAATTTAGTACCAAATGATAGTCCGGGAAGTGCCATAATGTTGAATCGTGACGTCATAACATGGCGGCGTTAATCTCCGGTCAATCATAATCCGTGGTTTATTAGAGTATATTACAGATTATGACAACGACAATATTATTAGTTATGTATATAATATTGAATTTAAGTCATTTTAGAGTATTGAAACATGTGTATATTGAAACGCCAAGGTCGTTCTATTGCTATTTCTATGCTCTTTCTTTATCTTTTAATAACCACAGCTCTGTGTTCTGTGGGACTGAATAGTATTATGTGAAGGATATTTTTTTTTTAACTTATTAATATCAATAATATCCCTGGGCAATTCACACAGTGTCATCTACTCCCAAGCTAAGGAGAGCTTGAGTTCGGGATACTCGACAGAGATAAATCGGTATGCAAACTGCTGGACCACTGAGACACAAACGGGGATCGAAATTACGACGGCCTGAGCCTAGGTTCGAAGCCCTAGCGGTGCCCTCAGACAAAAGTCGTATCCGCCAGGCGGCAGTTGGCCTTCAGCCGCTCCTTCCGCGGGTTTGGAGTGTTGGAGTGCCATCTGCATTCGCCCCCTATCATCTGGTGAAGTTGTAAAGGGCATCTGCGGTCAACAGCAATAGAGTATCCGAAAAAATTTAATTAAAATTAATTAAATATAAATTTCATTTTAATCCGTCCAGCTGTTTGAGTGAAAGGGATAATAAACGATAAAAGTTATTGTTATATATATATAAACTTTCGCATATAATATTAAGAGAATTATAATATAAATACTAATGTAGGAAATAAATTAGTATCATTACATAGTGTAAAAGAAAGTCGCTGTTGCTGTCTGTCCCTATGTATGCTTAAATCTTTAAAACTACGCAACGGAGTTTGAAGCGGATTTTTTAATAGATAGAGTGATACAAGAGGAAGGATTATATGTATAACACATGTACACCCATACGAAGCCGGGGTGGGTAGCTAGTATATAAGTATTAGACAGTATAAATTATTAATACGTATTTTACGCCTGTAATAGCATAAGGTAGTTTCTCAGTACAGTGTATTGGCAATATTGGTCACTAAATAGTTATTGCTATTATATGAACTTCATATTAATCATTGTTCTATAGAGATGTACCTACTCTTTTGCTGTTTACAGTTGCTGTCATAGAGTAATTTAATAAAAACTGCCTATTTATTCCAGGATTATTAGTTGTTTGTGTTTCAACTGTGATCAATTTTTCATTTCTTTAAAATAAACTAGTGGTTACCAAATGCTTGAAATTAGATCATATAATTTAACATTTATTAAGACTATGGAAAAATAATATTGAAGACAAAGAATATTAATTTATTCTCAATTTCAGAAAAGAAAAAAGAGCGACCAACAATAATGAAGTCATTGTCCAAGTTATATATATGTGTATAAAATAACTATATAATAATAATAAGCATAATGTATAAATAACAATATATCATTTTTTTTATTTTTATAACACAGGGGACAAACGAGCATGCGGCTCACCTGATGGTAAGTGATTACCGCCGCCCATGAGCACCCGCAACACCAGGGGACTTGCAAGTACGTTGTCGGCCTTTTAAAAAGGAATAAGCTCTTTTCTTGAAGGTTTCAATATCGTATCGGTTCGGAAATACCATTGCTGGAAGGTGATTCCACAATGTGGTTGTGCGAGCCAAAAACATTAGCTAATAACTATAACTATATTACGTATATATAACATTAGCATACAAATAAGGTTATTGCACGTTTCACGATAATACCTAGACCTTTTGTAATGCATTTTCTGACACAATGTTCCCTAGTAACAAATATCTTTGCCAAATAGCTTTAATATTATTCAATTATTTACAGTACATAAATTGTTCCTAGTAAAATCAGTTAGTACTTATAATTCTATTTAATTTAGTAATTATATGTTATAAAATAATTTTGAAATAATATTAACTACTAACTATTTTATATAATTTCAGCTACTTGTAACCAATCAGCAATGTAACTCAATAATATGTTAATATAATTTGATAACTTTTAGTATAAAAAATCATTTATATTATCACTTTTAATCTAATTGACTTTTATATTTTAATAAAATAACTGTCCTACTTAGTAATTTTTTATAAATAAAAAAAAAATCTGGAACTGGTTATGAGATCTGGAAGAGTATTGTCTGTCTATGTCTGATACCTACTAATTGTTAATTTATTAAAAAATGATTGAAAATAAGTCATAATCATTAACATTTGATGTTAATGATGCTCGAAGTAATCACAATGTATTAAACAATCTAGCAATAAACGAGATAAATATTTATCAAAAGGAATTCGTAAAAACATATTTAACATGCACATTTGTAACTTTGTAAATTACTAACTGAAAGTTATTATCTTATATTATATCTAAATAAGATTGGTACATCACTATTAGTCGATTATACTGTGTAATCGACCTAAAATCTTTAGCCGTTGCCCTACGGCCGCGGTTTAGAACGTTAAACGATACATTGCTTCAAATTTATAGCTAATCTCTTTGCGAATTATGCTCCTACTTATTGGGACAAAGCTTATATAGGAAACGTACAAACTTACAACGCATTTTCTCTGTGGATGTCTTGTGAAAATCACTCCTAATACTATAACGTTAAAGTCGGTTTGAATATAAACGGATATGAATGAATATAATGCTTAAAATAGTTTATGGTACGTATTAAATGCGTTTTCTGTGCCTACGCCGACCTTTTTGCTCCACCTATTTATGTAATTTATCGCTTTTAGCGACTATCTAATTATGAAGGAAATTAGTAAACTGTCATGGCGTCAATTATATGTTTGACATTGGAATTTATTGTAAATATCATATTTTGATATTGTAACGGTATCAATTTCGCAAATACTTGCTGCGACAGCTATCTCTTACATTAATTATGTTCTCTATAGATATTAAATAGAAGTAATCTGGACGCAAAATGTAATCAACATTTAAAAGATATCTAAATGCCTCAATATTATTTTTGTTACTGGAATGGCATATAAACTCGGAGCTCGCCTGTACAAGTCTTCTTCTGGTGATTTCTAAAATGTATTTGGTTATTAGAGAGAATTACAATGAACTTCATACACAATTTATTTGAAGCAAGTCTTTGTGTTTCTTGCAGACTATACATGGACTATGGATTGTGTTCTAAGGAATTGATAGACAGAATACGTGGAGTCGGCTATTATCGTGCAGCTCAGCATCGACAGGGAATTCATCGTCACATCCTAGAACCTAATTGAACATGTACAGTGCGGTTTTGGAGGAATTTGCTACAATGAATACTCAGATTGTGGAATAAAATAATTGCCAAGATTTTCATTAGAGACTGCATAGGATTTTTAAAAAGAGCCTATTGAGATTTATAATCAATACAAGTGACATCAAAAGCTTTATAGTATCAGTTTATCATCAGATGGGCCGTATCTTTACACCATTGTAGTATAAAAAAACAAAAGTTCATATCAAATCGCGCATCACAGAAGATTATGTATGTTCAACAAAAGTATTATGAAATTTGTATATTGTAAGGAAAATTGGCCCGAGTTTTCCCTTGGATATCTATTTCGTGAAATATTATACTAAGAAGGAAAATATACCTCAAATATTGAATGTATTCGGATTTTTGTATTTTATTGTTATTCAGATAAACATGTTTGTTCAATAATGTAGGTAGTAGGTATATTCGTTTTTTGACTACCCTCAATTTCTTGACATTACACACAAATATCTTGACGCAAATAACGCGCGCGCAATTATTTTCTAATAAATATTAAAATTGTGCTTGAAAGTGTACTGGTGTGTGTATGTGTATATTCCTTGGAACTAGATTCGTGTTTGTGTGCTGCAGAAGCAGAGCGTGGGATAAACAACGAGGTATATTTTTATGTAATCGATATGGTAAACAATGTGATGACCAGCTTGATGGTAAGCGGTAACTGTCGCCGTATTGTATAATGGTGGATAATATTATAAATTAAATCCCGAAAAGTCTGCCTGATTATTTAGATGTCTTAACTGCTTTGTTAGAAGGGAAGAAACAGTTCCTTACAAACGAAGAAAACGGTGTCAAAATCTGTTGTTCATTAATAGAAATAATTATTTTTTCAGAATGATATTGCTCATTAACATCGACTTAATGGTGAGTTGTACATTATTTATACTTTCATACTTATATTATTACTAATATTATTTCATACTATAATCGAAACTGTTCCTATCTTTCTTTGTCTGATTGTTTGTTACCTTTTCACGACAAAACGGCTGAACGGATTTTAATGAAATTTTACGTCATGATTGATTGTATCATGAGGACGGACATAGCCTAGTATTTAAAAAAAAAGCAAAGTCGCGAGGAAACTACTATTGTGACATTTCTATGAGTATCTGTCTCCTTGCTTTTAATTACACACTATTTATATAATTAGTCTTAGTTTATAATTATTTTGTACTAAAGCTATGATATTCACATTTCTAGAAGTTTCGATTAGGTTCCATTACTATGCCCCAAGCGTCGCCATCTTTGATCATCATCCTTTACTTCATACTTATTAAACACTAGCTGTGCCCACGGTTTCACCGGCGTTAAATTTCAATATATAAATATTGTTATTCTGATGCATAAGCTATATTACTGTAAAATTTAATCAAAATCCGTTCAGTAGTTTTTGCATGAAAGAGTAACAAACATCCATACTCACAAACTTTCGCGTTTATAATGTTATTAAGATTAAGATAATAACACATAACACATTATCACGACTGTTATCCCAAATGGGTATTCAGAGACATTGTTGATCTCATACTAAACTGAACACATTTCGCTGTTATATTTAAATCCGAAGAGGCAAGCGGCGAACCTACCGTTGTCTTCAAGATTAAATTTTGGTTTACTATCGGTGTTTCCTTCACCAGACTCTCAGAAATACAAATTTACCAGAATAGTTTTTTTTATGACAATGACAGATCGTAAGTTCAAATCTGGCTAGCAGCCAGATTTGAACTCACGATCTGTCATTTGTCACTCTGGATAAGTATGTAAGTCACAACGCTCTCATGCTTATTAATAAGTTTTTAATTTGCTACCTTATTGGTTCTTGCAAACCATTATAATAGTCAAGGGACAGAAGTTATGGCATTACTAGTTTTTCTCGGGCTCATTAGGAGTATATCATTACGGCGTTGCTCTGAGTAGATAGACAGACGTCAATCAAGATTATGCTGCCGTGTTAAGCTAACGACACGTTTTGCATCACAACCGCGTGTTGAATCCTGCGCAGTTTATGCAATTAGATTCAATATTTTGCAATTTATACTGAGCGAATAATAGTGTGTAGATGTAGCTGCATCCTAAAAGATATCGCCAAGACATTAAAGTTTTTACATAGTGTTGTAGTTCGATTTTGATGCTTCCTTTCTATTGCGGCGATACCATAGAATTAATTATTAAAATTAACTTAAATTTAAGCGTTTTTTAATAGTTAGACGACCTCGGTGATCTAGTGGTTTAGCACACAGCGCTACTTCCGATGGTCGCGGGTCAGATTACGCGCACGGTACAAACACGGTGTTGTTGTTTTTTATATATTTGACGACCTCGGTGGTCTAGCGGTCTAGCATACCGCTTTACGACCGATGGTCGCGGGTTCGATTCCTCGCACGGCACAAACATTTGTATTCATGAGTATGATTGTTTGTATCGGTCTGAGTATTTTCTATGTATAATATGTATGTATTTAGGAAAAAAAAAATTATCTATGTATTTGTATCAGTTGTCTAGGACCCATAACACAAGCTTTAGCTAGCTTAACTTGGGTCTAGATGGCGCTGTGTGAATTGTCCTGAGATTATTATTATTATTATTATTATATATATATCATCTATGTATTTATAAATAAATGTATCTATTAGTACCCCTTGGAGTCAAAGTATTAAATATATAGTTGGATCCACAACGAAATTAAAGTTACTTATTAAAAGTTAATTATACATATACGACAAATATTACACTCCAACAAACCAACTCTATAGAAAAACAATAGAGTGACATGCAAACTGACTATTTTACTATGTTACAATTCTTTCCTGCACTTTAAAATTGAAATTTAATTTTATATAAAACAACATTAAAGAACAGACTAAGTGTACCTTGAAATTGATTTTATGTATAGTTAAATCGACTAAAAAAATAATCGTCCTATCGTGTAAAAAACAATAAAAAATATCTAGCTAACCATTTCAATATGTTAGCTGGATATTTTTTATATGCGTATGCTAAAATAACGATGATTTGAATTTTCAAATGCCGCGTGTGTTGCAGTATTTTCGACATCGTTACAAATTAAAACTGACACGTTTTCCGCTATCAATTGAACGTCATTGAATCAGTACATGGCAACCAATTTGTTTATTAAAAAAAGTATGAATCATATTCACATATCACTCACTATCATTACATCAGATTTTTATTAAGAGATGATAATGGAATGGTGCTCTGCGCTAATGGTATACGCTGGCGGGACACCAGTGGAGTTATAAGATAAGGTATGGGTAGTTATCTCATCGTGGCAAATTCAACAGGAATTTAAGATGGTTTCCAGGGGGAACTGCATGGTTGCCAACCTGACATGGTACATTGCTGACAATAAGGTTGTTAATCCACATTAGTAACAATACTAATCTCATTACATCAGTTAAATAAAAATACTAACATTACAGTCTGTTTAGGGTCATTTCAGTAAAGGATATCTACACTATTTGTTTTTTGTTAGGGTTAAGGGTTTGGACTATTACTTAATGTTAAATGCAGCTGTTAATTTACTATATATATACATATATAAGTAAAACGTGATTTTATGACATCTTTCATATTTACACCTAAATCACCAAATTTGTCATAAAAACAAAAAAATGCCATGATTATAATATGAGATAATAAATAATTTACTTCACTAAATTACATATTTATGAGTTTTAACAGCAGAATAGGCAAATAGTTAATAGGTAATTGCACTTACATTGCAAAGTATACAGTGATGTCAATCAGTAATATTGTATTCGCTTTTAACAACGTGTTTTGCATTACAACTGGTCGCCACGGGGTATGGGAATACGGTCAGTAATAAGAATTCGATTTAAGATATTTATTTTTATAAAACTACTTTAAATTAAGACTTAACTTTTTGCCATGCACAACCACATTGTGGAATCTCCTTCCAGCCATGATATTTCCGAACCGATACCATATTAAATCTATCAAGAAAAGGGTTTATTCCTTCTTAAAAGCTCTGGTGTTGCAGGTGCTCATAGGTGGCGGTAATCACTTACTATTAGATGAGCCGTAAGCTCGTTTGTCTCCTGTACTAAAGTGCATTAAATAGTGTAGTTGGGAGGGGAATGCATTGTTAGTAATGCGTATTAGTGACGTTCATTTGGGCAGTAAGTCCAGGTTGGTGCTTTCCTTACCTGCGTTTCGTGCCTAATTTTTTTTTTACAAAAAGACGTTAAATTAGTGTGTTAAATTTACAGACCAATAAGTGGATAGCAATTATTGAAAATAAGATTTTATTTGAACATTTATATACAAAAAATACCAAGTAAATTTTTGTGGTGCTAATGCTACGGACAAAACAATAATTTATAATATAAGTATGATTGTTTCGGTCTGTGTTTTATTCGTACCGAGCTCTACTTAACTTGGTAATCCATGGCAATGTGTTAATTGTCCTGGATTATTTATTATTCTCCCTCACCTATTTCAGCCGCCAAGCGGCTTGCTTTGTGCTCCATTTTAAAGGCTATATATCACAGTGAAATCACGGGGTACGGAGGCATAAGATCCTAGTCCTCCGGAAGGGGGGAGAGGAATTGTTAGTAATGTGGACCGATGACACCATTGCTAGCATATACCACGTCAGGTGAACTTCGATGGATATACCCCTAGAAACCATTATGATAAATTCTTGGTGAATTTGTTACAATGGACCAACTATCTTAACTTCATGTTTATCTTATCATCCTGCACTGGTGCTCGCCGGCGTATACCGTAAATGTAGGCGGGTGCACCATTCCATTATCATACATTAAAAAAAAGTTCTCCGGTATTGCAATGCCGAGGCATGTGTAACATATCACGTATCTATTTACCGTTTTTGTTTGTTTTCTACATTAATTATAAATTTGTATATGAAAAAGTTAACTTTTCTGCCAACTCTACTCCCGATTCAATATCGACTCTTGCGCATGTCGTGCCAATGAGCTTTACTAGAGCTTGTGACTGGAGATTGTCTTTATTTGATAAGTATACATACATATATTGATATTATTCAAATAATTGATATGTATATTATTTTAAGGTTTGATCCAATTTAAAGATTGAGCCATTTGAGTTCATAAAACAAAAATTTAATATTCTTTATTTTCAATTTTTACTTAACTCTATCTAGTCGCTAACGTCTCCTTTTAAACATAAAAATGTGTTCCAGGAGGTTCACTCTTCCATAGCTTATCTATATAAGTGTTTGAATTACTTTCGAATTTATTATTTTTATATATTTTTTTGTATATACTTTGTATAAAAAAAAAAATACGGTTTGTCACTGGTCTGGGTCGACCGAAGTAAACTTGTATAAAGTGACTGCATGGATCTGTCTCGCCTATTTCTGCCATCAAGCAGCATATTTGTAACTCATAAGGGAGTGAAATTACAGGATATAGAAGAATGACGTCTTAGTCCTTCGAAATAGCAATGTAATTAATTCTATTCACATAATAAGGTGATATCCGTAGTACTTACTGTTCGTGTTTACATATCTATGTACATATAGGTGACGGTTACGATTGTAATTGTTAAATATATTCAACTAAAAAGAAACCGTTCATATCTTATATCTATGAATTTTGTCTTACTTGAATACTCTTGTAGTTTCTGTACATTATCGAAATAATATAGTTATTATATATCAATTCGATTGAATCAGTGCGAAATATTAATAATTGAGATTATTTATGAAATGATCAAGCCACTTAAGTATGACTATTCGAAATGAAATTATCAACATCATTTGAAAATTGTTGATAATGTCGCGTACCTTTGAAGTCAGAGAATAGTAAAACATATATAGAAAGCAGACAAAACCGTAATCATAAAGTATATCGAAGGTATGGAAAGGGAACAGATCGTGCGACAAAGATATGCAAACCTGTCAGTGGCTACGACAGTGGTTCTCAAACAGTGATCCGACGGACCACCAATGTTATGTTCAGACCCAAAAATAAGGTCCCCAAGGATTTAAAATTTTAAACAAAATATATATGTAACTTTACTTGAAGTGCATGCGACGTCGTACGTATAATTGTAGATGCAATCTGTTGACTTTAATCAAAGACTAACAAAAAATAAAACGTCTCTATGACTTCATCTATTAGGTGTTTAGTTGATTAAATTAATAAACAAATTTGTAGAGATCGTGTTAAAAATGTTGACTAAAATAATTATTTAATACTTTTGGAGGGTATTTTTCTTACTTATATATATGTTGACTTACGGTTAACAACAGAATCTCAGAAAAAATTTGCCTAAATTTTCAGTCGTATTTAACGTGGAGTCTTAAACGACAAGCGGACAGTCCTCGTTATGGTTTAATTATATATAAAGGTGTAAATATATTATTTATTAAAATACATATTGCGCAGTTACATATTTATCACTAACACAGCATGAACTGAGCCGTATAGTTATCTGCTAAACTTTTCCAATTATAATTGATTTATAAATTAGCAGACAACAAAGAAGCCAAGTGGTCCCTGGTCAAGAAAGGTTTGGAAACCACTGTGTTCCATCGTTTGTGGTAATAGTATGCCGACAAGCGGAGATAGAAACACAATAATTAAGATATTGTTTGGTCGTAATGAATTGTAACACTTTGATTTATATACTGTATTTGCGGCTGTGGTATTTTCCTACTTTCAATTCTGTTGTTGTCATTAGAACACGATCTGTTACACGATGAATTAATAATGAAATAATACATAATAATTTGCATACAGTTGTATGTCTATCTGTAGTGTTTTATACCATTTGAAAAGGCAGATATTCTAATGTCAAGTGCCCAATAAATAGACACACTGCTGGCCATAGATTTAATCTCATAAAATTAGTGCTTAAACAAATTTAATGTACGTGAATTTTATTCACTTTCTTAAGAATTATTCGTCTGAAGACATAAGTGTATGCTACAGGTAGTGGTCAATATATAAGTCTGTAATAATATTCTGTGTCACTCTTAATTGCGCAAAGAATTAAGAATTAAAATTTACAAATTGCAATTCAGAACAATTTAAAAGAGCAACAAAAGTTTCTAAGCAATAAGCACTCCTTTTAACTCGTATAATATGTGTATACATAATTTCTAGTTTATAACTACTAAATTATCTATGAAATCGTTGGATTTATGCGAATGGCCGCTTTCGCACGTCGTTTATGCAATATAAGGTGTGCTATTCGATTCCGTCGGTAAATATCTTATCGTTGCCTCGGTGCCTTTCACATATACGTAAACTAGTGAGCGGGTCGACCTTAGGGCCATACATCCTATTTATAGCGACACTAAGCGACTCTCATCAAATGCTAGACACGGCAACACATTGTTATGTGAGAAACTTACAACACTGATCAATATCATAAAGAGCTTTTGTTATGAAGAAACAAAAAAATACAAGAAAGAAAACTATTACACCAATTTGAATTTTATTTCACTGTTTAAAGGCACATTAGTTTATATGGATATGTATGCATTATTGCTGCCTATAAAGTTTATTCTATTTATATCTATTATATTATTCTATTGTAACTTGTATTGACACAAAATCTTATATATGTCATGCTGAACAATATTTATTTAAAAGAACAATACGCAAGTTTATTACCAAACTAGCGGTAGAATGGTTTTTTAAATAATCATATAAAAATTTTATTTGACATTTCCAAAGTGCTTATATTAAGTTTATTTGAATAAAGATTATTTCTATGATATTCCATTGTCTGTCTGTTTATCTGTTTGTTACTTTTCAACACTGAAACTGACGGTTAACGGTCTGCAGAAACTTTCAACCCCTATACCATCCCCTGTCAGATTATTTTTTGATAATCCATTGTCATGATACAATATACCTTCATGTTAGAATTCTAAGAGTCGCTTAATAGTATAAACATAATAGATATACTTTGGTATTTAAAATATTAGTATCGATTTTAAACATGGTCTGATACTATTTGAATAAACTGAGAAAACAATGGAAAGAAATGTTGAAATAGACTTTTCTTTTATCTATGTTGCTATACCAAAATTATGAGAAATTACAGCGTCTGGTATTTCAAGGAAGCACTTAATTCTGAACCCAAATACTAAAATAATTTGTATTTATTCTGACTTTCCACTAATTATTTCTATTCTATTTCTATCCTGTTCTTTCTTAAATTATTATTTGAATTGGTGTAGTTGCTTGATTAATTACCCTTATTTCAAAAAACAGTAACTTTGTTTGGGATTATTTTAGACAAAGCTGTAGGCGATCTCTACAACAAGATTAATAAAGTATATCTACTCGTGTTTGAGCGTTTCACTTATAGGTTTGTTATTTATGTATGATTATCCCAAATTGTAGTTACTGTGAGTTAAATACCAAAAGTATAATGAATAAATAAGGTAAAAAAAGATTACAGTTATAATTAAGAAATTAAAAGTAAAATAAAAGGTCATTTAATGTGTACAAATATCTATGATACTACCTCTCCATTCTGCATACGAATATTAAATAATAGATATACAGAACCCTATTAATACGTGACCAACATGGTCTTGGCCACTCTATTATTTCGTACTAGCGGCTTAATCTGCACTAACTTTCATCTCCTGTGTATAACCTACGTTCATCCTCGTCATACAATCTACATTTATTTACACATTGATCTATTCTGCTGTTTAGTCGGGAAAAAGTAACAAATAAACTGTTGTATAACAATAACTGTGTGTATCATTGTTTTTTATTGTCACACAGAGTACTGTTATAACATTTTATCAATAAAGTTACTTATATTTATTTGTTCAGGCTACTAATGGTCCATATTATAAATAACTTATAGACTAACATACATATGAATGATATTAAAATTCATATAAAATATAAATAAAATTTGTTTGGTCATGGCACCGATGACCGCAATCTGCCAAGGTGGTCCCATAAACCACCCCTTCTTTTTCTTTTTGGACTACTCTAATGCTGTTGGCCGCAGCTGGCCTTTACAGTTTCACCGCACGATAGGGCCCAATAGTCCTCCTGAAGAAGGTGGTCAGAATATTGGTCGGGCTACAAACTTGTTGTGATTCGACTCCAGCTGCGTCACACTCAATGTCAGATTACTACTGGTCCGTATGTAGTCGACATTGTCCTGCATTATGTAAGGTACATAAATATTATTTGTCAGTATAAGCAATAATATGGTTATTTACATAAAACTTGATACCTATTGTAAATGTCTTTTAATCAATAATACCTATAAATAGATATATATTTAGTATTTATAATATTAATGTAGATAATACAACTGGCCGTGTATTCTAATTAAAATGTAACCCCGTCTATACAAAATTGCGTCTTCGAAACCAAATTCGTTTCTCATTCCACTAGGTCTAATTAAGTCGTATTGTAGTAAAATTATTTGTTGCTTATGTAAGGCAAATAGCCCATAAATAATTCTGTTATTTAGGTATAGTAAGCGCAAATCTGTAAATTTATCAAGAACAGGATGCCATTGTCGGTTGCGAGTTTCGACATAGAACCGCATCTAGTCAATTAGACGAACTAGTTTTATACCTAAGAAGTTCCTTGAGAGGATTGTCATGTACCATTCAATACTCTTAATGGATTGTTATCACTGGTACTTTTTCTTTTAGGTTAGCACTTCGACGAATTCTTTCATTCCGATGGTGGCATGTTCGATTCCTTGCACGGTACAAACATTTTGTATTCACCAGTATGATTGTTTGTATCGACTTAGGAGTTTTCTATAAATGTTATATATGTATTTATATAAAAAATATATCTAAGTATATCTATCAGTTCTTTAGTACCTACCCATAACATAAAGTCTGCTTAGCTTAGGACTAGATAGTAATAGGTATGGATTGTCCAAGTTATCCTTATTTTAGGTTAACAGAACCAAATAGATACGATTTTCAAACTATATTTTCTATACAAGAGCATCTTTATCTATATAGTTTACTACTCCTAATTCCACTAAAACATCCTGAGTTCAAATCTAGTCGGTACCAAAATAAGCTGTATAATATCTCTCGCCGAATTTATGAGGGATGCTATAGCTATCATCTGACGGTTGATCCGTGTTGCTCTTATTGAATATATCTATGTATGTACGCTACGGTTGCTGCTTTCCATTACGTGGACCGTAAACTTGTTTGCAATTACATAAAAAGAGTTAAGTTTATTGTACATGTGTTACTATTAAAGAGTTAAGTTTCTAATATAGAAATAGCATCGAAACCGCGGTGTCGGTCGCTAGTTGTGTTATATAATAAATAAGATAAAGCAAGTCCGCACAGATCGTTGGCGGTGGTATTTCTCTTCTATCTTGGTGTTTATCTTCCAAAGCGGTTGTAAATATACTAGCACCGTGTAATGATATTGTGACACTATGAACCGGGATAGTGTAAATGTTGACACACTCGCCCGTACACTCGTATATTAGCCATTTGTAGGTGCTATTTAACTAGGTAAATTCGCCATTTTGCAACCGACCGCTAAAATGAAGTATTTTTTACTTAGGCGTTTAGATAATTTACATACGTTAATTCAAACAAAATTTGATTATCATATACATTTATTAAGTATCATTTCTACATTAATAATATAACCATTGATAAACAGAAAAAAAAACATATCTAATGACATCTACTTCCAAATTAAACAGAGTTTATAGTACGGATAATAATACTGTGCAATATTATGATATCTGTGATAATACTAACACTTAAAGATTTAATTTTATAATGGATATACATATCTAAAACACATAAATAAATAATAAACATTGAAATTTATAGATTTTTTTTAACAAATATAAAAATCAACAAGATTACGTCCCACCTGATGGTAAGTGGTAACCGCCGTTTATACCTATTCATGTACACCACTACGATATGTGAAGCCCGTGATACTATTCATATGTCGCTAGTTAAGCCTCTAATCCTGTAATTTCACTGCCTTGTCTCACCTTTCAACCGAAATAGCTTACAAACTTTCTAACCTATTACAAGCCCCTCCTATATGTAGTAGATTGTAAATTAGAATATTTTTTAGGTTGATGCAATGTAAAAACAACCCACGCAGTGAGTGTTACAAGCTTACACAATATAAGTGGCTACACGATCAGTATTAGCGGATAATTAACGCCAAACCGATAGATTACGTCGCAGACTGATAACTGGCCCCGGGTTACGACGATAAAGTGGCTAAAGCCACGATTGATTAGTGGTTTGGCTGGGCCGGTGACGAGGTAGCTTCGTTCCGCCGCTTGTTACGATCCAATGTACATTTTAATTGGTTGATCGTACAGTTTTTGGGTTACTCGCCTGCTTGACTGTTAAATGGGCGATTAAAAATGCGCTTTACATGAATCTTTTTTTAATAATGAGCGATAATAGAATGCATCGCATCTGCTGTACGCAAGTGGAACACCAGTGGAAGAGGATTGGATGGACAGTTAGAACGGTCAGCTCATCGTACCGAATTCACCAGAAATTAACTATGATGGTTTTCAAGGGGATCACGGGGAAATAGATCTGACACTGCATGTAACATTGCTTATTAGTCGCCGTTATTATACCCTCCGCCCCGGGCACTACACTAATGACTCTTACTAATTTCGACAATTCTAATTGCTGGCCATACTTGGCCTTTACAGCTTCACCGTACAAAATGATGGTGAGTGCAGAGGGAATTCTAAACCTGCGGATGAACTTATAGAGCGGTTGAAGACCTTAGTCTGCCTTCCGGCGTAAATTGTAACGACAATCAGGATTTCGTATACTCAGTTTATTTAATTGTTTTTTAATACAATGACAAATGGACCGACAGCTGATGGAATGTGCTAACGGTTACAAACATAATGTACATTAGACCCACCCAAACCAATATAAAAAATCATAGTTATGAATACAAATATTTGTACTGTGCGAGGAATAGAACTCGTGAGTATTGGAAAGTAAGACGGTGTGCTAAACCGATAGACCACCGAGACCGCCGTTGAATAGCACCTGTCTTGCGTCGCTTTCCTGAAGACTAATAAACTCTTATGTCTCCAAACTCTGTAATGACAGAGTTCCATATATGATTTTTCAAGCCAGTAAGATAAAAATTTCTAAATGTCCAATATTTTACACAAAGTTTACTTTAGTCTAAACTTGATTTCAAACTGTAATGTTAAAAAAAATAACTACAAAATATTCTTGTACCATACTGTTGGAATATCATCAATTTTTCCATTCAAAATCTTTACCACAAAAGAGTTTTTTAAACCTTAGTGTATACTTGATTTCAAACTGAAATGTTAAAAAAATAATTTTAAAATATGTTTGTAGGGTACACTTTGAATATTTGCAAATATGTCATTCAAAATCGTTACTACAAAATAGTTTTTATCCTAAAATAGTTTCTAGTGAAAAGTACCGATGTAACTGGACTTAAATGTTTGCTACAGTTGCTGGTACTAATATAAACTCGGGCTACGCACACGCTCCGATATATTATCACGACTCCTGGTTACCAAATAAGGTTTGGTCTGAATCTAATCTAACATTGGCCCTATAAAGAACGTACACTTGGTTAGTTAAACGCAAACAGTATTTAAAAACTATTATTTAACTATTTCTATTCTCTCGGTGGTATTATTTCTACACACATGGTGCCATCTAAACCCAAACTAAGCAGAGTTTATATAGATTAGATAAAGATTAGGTATTAATTTCCCAACAATTTTCATGTACATCGGTGGTCTCAGTTGTCCAGCAGTTTAGCACACCGCTTTACTTCCGATGAGCCCGGGTTCGATTCTGCGCAACGGTACCAACAACACAAGAGTATTTTTATCAGTCACCCATAACACAAGCTCTACTTATCTTGGGCGCCATCTAGTGCTGTTATTATTATTACTTAAATAAAAATTACACCTACTACTTTTATACAATGTTATTACATATATGTATGGGTACATAGAATCCTATGTTACTTGCTGGTAATTAAGCTATCTACAAGTGAAAGTATTTTTAAAACAGCAGAGTAATTTTTGAGTTTGTCTGTCGCAAACAGACAGACACAAATACTTTCCTTTTGTAATATTAATATGGATGAAAGCACTGTATTTCGTGATTGTACTGCGGCATACAGATAGGATGCTACTTATATGCATAGTATGTGGTTTGTTGAGACGATTTTGATGTTGTTTTAAGTGGCTGATAGGCCTGAATAGGTAGAGCTGCCTATGTCGAAACGATTGTATTTCAATTTGATTATAAGGAGGTGTAATTTATATAATGTGTATATTAAAAGGTAAGATGATCTGATAAATAAATATTTGCAACTAGGTTTTGTAATGAGTACAGCGACAAAGTTAGTTTATAAAGTAGCAATAGCATTTTGTTTTTTATGCCGTTTTTACGTGAAATCTTAACATACAAATAGACAGTTATCATTTCATTACAATTTTATGACTTTGTTAAATCTATGCAATGAAGTATGAAAAGTATTATGTCTATGAAAAGAGAGATTGTCATTTTTGTAATTAATGTCTTGATATTTATAAAATCATCATCATTGCCTTGTCTTTATCCCATTATTTGTGGTCGGCGCTGTATGTCACCTTATTTCACTGATTTCTATCGGCCATCACATCTGAGCTTACTCTCCATTGATACATATCATCCTTCATATAATCCATCCATATTGTCATTGTCTTTCATCGCTTTTCGGTCGTCTTCTCCCTTTCCATCCATCTCCGTTCAAGTTAAATACTTTCTGTAAGACAAGGTCTTCGCTCGTTCTTGATATTGTGTATACCAAAAGTGTATATAAAATCTCGCATTTTTATATTTTGGTAAAACAAAATGCACAATTACATTTATTGGCCTTGTTATTTGAAACACATCACATCTGTCACATTTCCTGAATCATTCAGCCAAACAGTGTCAACCACAGCTACAGAGGCCACATAATGCCCGGCCGCCTTTGTCACAAAGCAATATTAGTTGCAATATAAACTGCATCAACTTGACAATTCAATCGACATACACCAGACTATCATCGTTTTAAAATAATAATAATAACACAGCACAATTCAGACATCGTCGTTTAGTCCCAAGCTAGTAAACTGATATAAATAGATAGATACAGCTTTTTTATATATACATACATATTGTACATAGAAAACACCTTTATACATATGAATACAAATGTTTGCACCGTGAGACGATTCGAATCCGCGACCATCGGAAGTAAAGCGGTGTACTAATCCTCTAAACCACTGAGGCCGTCATCATATCACAATCACAGGGAGATAGACTTTGGGTACATCAATCTTACCTCTATCTGGCGCCAAGCGGTTTGCTTTGTACTAGCTGAATGGTGAGAAAAGGCAGTGAAATTACAGGTTACAAGAAACATGTCTTCTTAATCCTTTGAAATGGCAAAAAATAATTGCAGGTAATCGTGTTTACCATTCCAATTATATAAAAATATCACTATGATACTAGCATAAATTTTATACTGTATTGAAATAATTTAAAAATCGTATTTCCTTAAGGTAGTAAAAGTATCATATGTTTAACCTATTCAAACACTCTTGGCCCTAGGACTAGCCAGCTAGCCTTTACAGCTTCACTGTTTTTTAAATATCTAGTCAATGACTGAAAAAAGTAATCGAATAAATAATCTCTTTCATCTGACGTCGGGTAAAGTAATTTCTCAACAGATTTCCCTTCGCATAAATGATAATAAATCTAACAGTGACGAATTCATTAGATTATGATTGCGTTAACGCAATTAAAGTTTATCAAGATTATGCAAGTACTTACTGCGGCTAATTAGAATGTCCAGTTACTAGCGGCAGTAAATATTATACATAAATATACATTTACCGCCGACATTTCTTACAACAAATCAAACGCACCGCAATGTTATCTGCCGGCCAATATTGCTTTAAGGCTGGACATTCACTTCATTAATAATATAAAAGCAATACATAGTCCTTACATTAGTAATAATTATATATTTATATATTATATACATTTATAAATTAGATATCACGTCTGCTTATCTGTCTGTTTGTTACTTTTTCGCGATTAAACCGGTTAAGAGATCTTATTATTATTACACAGTGCATAGTCCTAAGTTAAATAGAGCTTGTGTTATGGGTACTAAAAAACTGATACAAAAATTTATATACGATACATATATAATGTATATAAAAAACACGCAGATCAATACAACCTCATACTTGTTACTCATGAATACAAATGTTTGTACCGTGCGAGGAATAGAACCCTCGACCATCGGAGGTAAGGCGGTATGCTAAACAGCTAGACCACCGAGGTTATTATACGAGTATATGTCATATTTGACTTGAAGATAGGCAGATTGTATTACGAGGACAGCCAAAGACTGTATAATTTATCTCCAAAAGTAATGTCTAAAGGAAGGAACATGTATGCAGACGAAATCGCGGTGACTGTATGATTTAAATACATTTTTTTTGCACGGTGAATAGAGATTTCATGATTGATTACCTGACTGTATAATGCTAATTAATGACGGGTAAAATGAGCCATTAATAAAGGCAAATAATAAAACAATTAATATCTAAATATATAGAACTCAAAGGTGAGTAATGTAGTGATCTATCAACGCACAGCCCAAACCACTGGACGGATCGGGCTGAAATTTGGCCTGCAGGTAGATGTTATGACGTAGGCATCAGCTAAGAAAGAATTTTGATTAATTCTATCCTCAAAGGGATAAAATAGGGGATGAAAGTTTGTATGAAACTTTGTCAATTTTAAACCGATCGGGCTGAGACTTTGCATGCATAAAGCTACTATGACGTAGGCATCTTCTAAGAAAGGATTTTGATAAATTCCACCCATAAGGGGATAAATTAACGCCAGCGAAGCCACGGGCAAAAGCTAGTACCTATATGTACGTAACTGTTTTGTCCATTGAAATGGCCACCATTTTGGCCAGCATAGGCAGCGGGCGTTATATTTCAATGAGATTTTTGCAGTGATGTTCCTGTATTGAGATGACAGTTGCCACTTACCAACCAAGAGACAAAAAATGAAATCATTACTAGCAAAAGGATTTATTACTAACAATCGGCCCTCTAAATAAAGGTTCTGTTAATATATTTTTCTTCATAATTCTTCAGAGAACGTATGAAGACAAGAAACAGCCATTTCGACAACGTTAAAGCGATAGCACGACTCGGCAATATCTGTGCATCAATTTATGGAACTGGTTTTGTATTGTAGTGGGATCACAATCGTTAATCAATATTATAGTCGTACCATGAATGGGCAATATAGCAGGTCTGCGCTTGCGCAGATCACACGCCGCATTCTCGAGAACATGCGACGGCTCTCAATATTGTAGTGGTTGAGATTACTGCCGGGATGTGAGAGTCCTGTTGTAACCACCTTAATAGTTTAGGTTTACAATATATACTAGCTAATGGTCTATTAAAGATAAAGGTATACTTTTATGCGTGTGTGTGTCAATAACATGATAGTGTGTGTATTGCTTTTTTATTTAGTTTTTATGCGCTTTTTATGCATTACAAAATATTAGCATTCTTCACTTCTTCACTGTATAAAATATAAGTTTGCGAAATTTCAAACACAGTCCGCGCAATTTTCTTAAAAAGGAGTATATAGTTTTTTCTTCACTTGTTGATATAATGTTTTGGATGTTAAATAATGATAGCAGATTGCAGAAACAAATAAACATTTTGCAACAATTGCAGAAACAATTGCAGAAATATAAACGTGAAACCTTAATTTCAGTCAAAATATGAAACTATAGTTAAATAAAGAATTAAAGTGAATTAAAGGCAACAGTTAACTACGCCCTATAGCATAGTAATTTGCTATTATCTCAAAAAATTGCGAGATTGCGTCATGAGGACAAAGACTTTTTCTTTGGCGCTTGTCCGTGGCGACACGCATTTTATGTTCGTATGACATGCATGAAAATAAATTCGTTATCAACCTAAGTACATATTTTCATCAAAATCGCTAAAGCATAATTATTCGTTTATTATTATCATTTATAAATACTTAGGATAAAACAGTCGCTATTTTAATATATTTATAAACTTTTTTTTACTGTTTATTTCTTTTACAATTTACGCCAAGGATCTTGACACGGATAATACGGTTATCACAATCATTTCGACAATTTATACATAGGGTTTATATGTACAATAAATGTATATAGTTTTACATACGGGCTCCGCGAAGACTATGGTGCGTCATAAGTATATTATAAAACTACAATTTCACCTGACTTATCTGATGATTCATTGTGATAGGTCATTCAAAAAACTTATTTATATCATATTCATTATATAACACTAAATCGTTTCGCTCTGAACTGCAAATGAGTGTTGCCAATCTTAAAATATTTAGCCTCGTACGAAGAAGTCGAAAATAAAATAAAATCTCTGCATATTAGCCAAACTTTCTAACCATGTACATCATATTATTTTGACTGATTATTATTATAGGATAAAACCTCATACAAACTTTTATTATTATTATTATTATGAATTGGTTTGCGCTTGGTCTTACCTCATCTGATGGGAGTTGATGGCGAGACCTAGGATCTTTCCAAGAAGTTATTTATATACCACAGACTTGAAGAATCCGGGGTTGTATTTCTCCGGAAACACGAAAGCTGGAAGTGTGGCACCTTTTGGCAATGCGAATTAAAAATAACGAAGCGAACCGCTCGGTGCGGATATGTGGAATTTCCACGACGTAAGGATGAAGTCCTAGTATTTATCATGTAGTACGGTGAAAAAATAAACTTGTATGAAAGTGAGAATATCCTCGCATTTGTACGAGGATCCTCGTACGGTTGTGATCCCTGCTGCAGATCGTGACTATTCCATCTCGCTCGCACTCTATTGGTGCGTCTCGCTCACATTCCGATCTGTCGACAGATGTGATTGTGCCGATTTTGGGAAATTTGTATCGAAATGCGATATTATCACAGCTTAGTGCGTTTAGTGTCGCCAGATGAACGGATAACTAATTATGGTGTCTGCAGTCCAGCTCGTGCAAAAATGGCATATCTGATTTGTAACGCTACATTTATTTTCTGCTAATAAAATACATACTATATATGTATATATTTAATTAAACACTAATATCTTTTAACTATTTTAAGGGTGAGTTCAAATCAGGCCGGTATAAAAAAAATTACTTTATGTAAATTTCTATTTCTAACTGAAACTTAAAGAAAATTAAAACGATTTCGCAAGACGGCAAGTAGGCTCGCCGTCTTCCCTTGGATTCAAATATACCCAATAAAATGCATGGCAAGTATTGTGTTCACCATTATATCGCCAGGGAATTCATCCCCACACGCTGGAATCTAAGTGGTCTCGGACAGTGCGGTTTTAGAGGAGCTTCCTTCCGCGTACATTTAGATTGTGGAATGAACTACCTATCAAGGTTTTCTCGAGAGACTACAGCATGTGGTTTTTCAAGAAGAGTATATTAAGGTTTTTTAAATATCGATGACGCGCAGGACAAACATCCCTGGTGTTTTAAGCTTCCATAGGCTATAGTAAACATTAACCATCAGACGGGGAGCATAATGCCTTTGCCTGCCCCTGTTCGTGTAGATATGTTTTATGTTTTTATTTTTAACTATAAAGAAGAATTTCATTAATTAAGTTTTAATTTTGCGCCACAATTATTTCGACTTCCTCATGAAGTCTTCTTCATATTCAATAGGTGATATTAATAGTGCTGTTTTTATGTATATGAGCGATTATTGGCATTATCCATCAAGTGGGCCGTTCACACAAAAAAATGGTTCCCGAATAATAACAACAACTTATAAAAAAAAAACATTTAATTTAAAAAGTCCATCAATTAGCACTTTTGGTTTTTACTTTTTTATATTCTGGCAACTGTAAATTATTGGGATTGGCGGGGTCTGTAATGCATTAAGAATGATGTGTTGGTAAGCATGGAAGGCGGTGTCGATAAATATGGCGAGTTATGTGTTTTGTATTTTCGATTGTCGAGATCAGTTTTCGAATGTGTTAAGATTTATTTGGGCGAGTGTTGAAACGGATAAGAGGCTCGTTCGATATTAATATCGTTCGTATCGATTGTGATTATCAATCGATTTTATTAAAGAGGAGGTTCTTAATTCGATTGTATTTTACTCAATGTTTTTGACTGTATTGAACTTTTGTTTAGCTAGTCTTATTTTTGTTTAGCATATTGTACGTACATTCTGGTTCTTGTAGGACAGGCCCGCCTAGTATACAAATTAGTTTGAACACATAAAACAATTTGTAAATAAATAAATATTATTATTTGTCAGATTTATTTCACAGAAATGACAACCTTCCAACTTGTTACCATTTTAGGTTATAGCTACATTATAGACAATCAGTTGGCAAAAATCACATTGAGTTATGGTCTATTTGCACTGATGCAGCACAGAATCCTCTGTTTTATTATTTTGTTGTAGTTGTTGCATTATAGGCCATGATAATCACTTGCCACCTGATGAACTGTATGCCCGTTCTTATTATTCTATCCTCATAAAAAAACAACAGATGTTTATGTATAGTTGTGACACCATAATTGCTGCCATACCTAATAGAGTTTTTATTAGAAGTTCAAATTTGAAATTGACTTCAAAATTTTACGAATATACAATAGTTTTAATAGTCCACATAAGTTTATTGTGTGTAAAGTAAACAACATATAAACTTATGTTCTTTATATTGTACAATATAAAAAAATATAATAACAGCAATGTTCCTATTAATCTTAGTGTAAAGGGTTGTTTTGTTTGGTTGCAATAAATTTGATTTGACTTATTTTTGCATCTATCTAATGCCTGAAGTCATAGTTGTGGTGGATGTTTACGAACCGACAAACGATAGCTTTTCCTCATAATTTCATCGTCCGTGTAGGTAGTAGGTTTACCTAGGTGGTAGGGTTACCTACGGCAATAAAAATATAATATTATTATAAATAGAATATAATTTTATCGTCACATAAATTATTTTCTAAGGACACAGAGGCTGCGGTCTGTGTGTATTCTGCAAATATTACATACTTACGAAGAAAACTTTCTTAAAAGTCGTCAGTACGCTTTGTTGTTTTGGTCGAAAGGTGAGATATGGCAGCATAATTATAGACTACAGAGGCATGACATTTTCATCTTCCGTGATGATATCGTATAAGAGCATCCACTGAAATCATATGATGATGTAGATTAGATCCGATTAGGCTATGGAATAAAGAGGACTTTATTAATTTTATTCCTCTGGAATAGCAATGATTGAATGATAGGATACATATACATAACAACATTACATTATTGATCATTCATTTATGGCCTACATAGAATAACACCGCTGTGACAATAAGCTGCCACAGCATATGCAATGTTTCGATCCCATTAGTAATTGAAAAAATTACGTATAAATTTATTTTTTATAGTTTTAATGTTATAAATTCATCTTACTTATTAGTTATTACTTTACAATAAATTTCTTTTCTCTCTTTCCATTAAATTACAGTAATGTTTTATCTAGGATGTAAATAGTTACGGAAGTGAATAGAATATCCGCTATCGCTAGCTTTAGAACCGCATCTTCTGCCAAGAACCTCAAGCATACAGTGACGTCACAGCTGGGAATTCAATAAACCCAGCGGACGCCATAAATTGAGGACGCTATCAAAAGCCGGGTATGTCGTATTTTAACCATCGTGATATAAGATACGTGAAATTAATATCCGAATTTGTGAGAGCATCGCTGACAATATCTTTTGATATGTGCCACGAGATACCGCGCGATATCTGAGAATATTGTTGCATATGTTTAAGGCGGTAATTTATTGTTGTTACCGTTGTCATCGATATATTTCGTTATACTTTTCACATGTATAATTCAATGACCAGAATAAATCATCATCCACATTGAGGACTGCCAGTAAAACTTGAAATAGCATATTAACGCGCTGGAAATTATTTATTTATTTACAGCATACTATGTGTGGTATGATGTAAATAAATAAATACGATACGATTACATACAGATACTCCATCCCATATAAGAAAGTGGTTCCTTCCTAACTCGGGCTATTCTTCAGGCTTGATTATATTATTCTTTTGACAAAAATGCAATACAGCAATAGCAATATACAGTAGCATATGCTTCACTGTGTTCTCCCTAATTGAATGCAAAAATTAATCTGTATTTTTTAAATCATTTAAAAAGTATAGATTGATATTTTTGTCAGTTCTTTTTAACTCGACTTAACACTTTGAACTGACGGTGGATTTACATATCACAAGAGTCTGTAATTGATTTACACGAATAAAGATATTTTGATTTGATTTTGGGTGGATCTTGATGAAGATTTTCTACAGACATCCCACATCTCTCGGATTAATTTGGTTTGTTATCGCTTTTTCCATTACTGAAGAGTTAATTAAAAATTTAAATTGCCAGAGAAAGTTTTTAAACAAGATATCGATCTCACTACCCCTGAGGTTTGGAAGATTAGGTATAATTCAGTTAATCTATATATATAATGAAAATGTAACTGGTCGCTGTATGTATGAAGAACTAGCTCTGACCCGCGCAACTTCGTCTGCATCCTACTAACTAGATATTTATCATTATATTTCGCCCTATTTATATAATATCTTTTTAAATTATAGCCTATGTGTTATTCTGATATATAAACTATATTACTGTACAGTTTTATCAAATTCTGATCTGTAGTTTTTGCGTGAAAGAGTAACAAACATCCATACATACTCACAAATTTTTACGTTTATAATATTATAGTAATAAATAGTAAGAAAGATATATAAAAAAAAACATTATTTGGGTAATTTATGAACAGAACGAAAACCAATTATTGCTAGAATATTATTTAAGTTAAAGCTTAACTGATTGGGGGCTGGTGTACTGAAATGTGTTGTGGTAATCTTCACTTAAAATTTTGAGTTTGGTTTATTTCAATCACTTTACAAACAATAAAGTTATAAACTATTGTTATTCCGAATACATTGAATAATATAACATATATTACGGTTATATGGAGTTGCGGGCTCAGCTAGTTCCGTAACATTTGATAGTGGGTTTATTCCACTATCAAATATTGTTTCTGAACTGTGTTGCGCAGTTGAGAGTTATTCTTTACGTGTGTGAACTGTTCAACTTTGGTTAACATCCTTCTGATGAGCGAGCACAACTTGGCAATGAGCTAACATGCTACGCAGCAACAATATAACTCAAACCCAACTTAACTGTAAATGAAATACCGAGATGTGTAGAGATGTTACAATATCATCTACGTACACTGCGATGTTCATGTTGCATAACGTAATTTTGCATTATCCTGCGTCCTACGTGGGTACACTGCGAACTTCGAGATATGATTTTTTTTGCAGCTTAAGAAATGTTGGAATTTATTAAACACTAACGACTTCAGATTTGAGTACTGTAAGAGTTGCGAGTGGATTACTATTTTTCTAGTTTTTACTATTAAGGAATAATATAGTACACGCATCACACAAAATTTAATAATTATACGTTAATTGTTAAATTTTATTTGCTATTTCCTGTCACATAAAATAAACAGTTTGAAACTATTAAACACTATTGGATGTAGGAGGTATGAAATTTTGATCTTAACAGTGACAGTTGTTTATAATAATACTTTTAGGTTAATTATTCTGAAACTGATTTGAGATGACGTGATGTATAGACTATTTCACAGTTGTTTTTTGTATATATGTTACAAACATATGGAGATATAAAAAGTTCTTAACTGATTTTAACATTTCTTTCAATTATAAATTACTAGCTGTTTTAGCGGTTTCGTCCGCATGCAATGTATAGCCTATCCGTTATTCTAATGTATCTATATTACTGTAAAGTTTCATAAAAATCCGTTTAGTAGTTTTTGCGTGAAAGAGTAATAAACATCTATACATCCATATTTATAAACTTTCGCATTTATAACATTAGTAATATTAATAAGCGTGTAATATAAATATTATTCTACTTGGGTGAGGTTGCATAATACAGCCAGTTTTGGTATAATTGATAATTGTTACGAGTAGCATTGAGATCCTTGAGGAGGCCTTTGTTCAGCAGTAGACGTCTTCCGGGCTGAAATGATGATTATGAAGATGAATGATGACAAGTAGCATTACTGTATGCCGCAGGTGTAGCGATACATCGCCAGCTCACCTAGGGCATCATCTTATTACGTTCGCTTTGGCGTTTCGCCTTCGAATAGAGCGCAATGAACTGTACCTACAGCTCTATACATTACACTGCAGTCAGTTATGGCTCCCCCACCAATTAAGATATGCGGGCTTAGTGAATTCTGTGGTTTGCATTCTGATTTTATATCACAACAACCAATGACAAATGACGTCCTTATATTTAATAACATCATTAGTTTCAAGTAGAAATTATATTATCTACTTCGTCTACAGTTTTGCTTGAAATTAAAATTAACCCTGATTCCTCCTCACCCATTTGCTCAAAAATTAGCTTTCGAGGTGTCTAGGCATGAGTAAATTTTAGGTTCAGATTACATGCAGAGTTGACGCTAAGACTTCATTAAAACGTAACTTTTTTGTCTATAAGATAATACACTCAAATATGCACACGAATTTGATGGCCTCGGTGGTCTAAGGGTTTAGAACACCACCGCCTTATTATCGATGGTTGCGGGTTCCATTCCGTGCACGGTACAAATATTTGTATTCAACAGTATGATTGTCTGTATTGGTCTGTATGTTTTCTATGTATATTTTGTATGTGTTTACAAAAAAGTATTTATATATTTATATCAGTATAAAAATTATATTTCTGACTGATTCTCCGGTGACGAAATCATAAAAAAATATTCCGAAATACGGCAGTTGAATGCACAAACTTCAAATTTGACAGGACACTACATTTTGCTTACTGTTCAATACAATTGGTATTCAAATATATTCAGCGAAATGTGGACATGTCAAGTGTTGCGTGAACCAAAATGTTAACAGTTGACAATGCTCTGACTATTCCACCTGGGATTATAGTCGTGAATATAGTGTATATATATTAATGAAAATTACGAAGGAAGGAGATCCTTGATAATATCGAATGATTGATCAAATGGCGTGAGCGTTATGTTTACCAAAAATAAAGCATTAAAATTAAATGTGGATTAATGATATAGTCATTAATAAATTTCATATGTATTTTCTTGCCTTGTTTTTCTTAAATAGCATAGAACCTTTCCTAATTTAGTCATTACAGCTGTCAACTAAAATAAATTATACTCTTTTAGCCTTTATTACATAGTACAAAATAAAGTCGCTGTCGCTGTCTGTCCCTATGTATGCTTAAATCTTTATAACTACGCAACGGATTTTGAAGCAGTTTTTTTATAGATAGAGTGATTCAACAGGAAGGTTTGTATATATAATACATGTACATACGTACTAAGTCGGGGCGTGTAGCCAGTTACATATATGTATATATTTATGTATATAATATACATATATTACATTTTCTAATATTAGTGTTAGTAGTATAAGCCATTTCTGAGACATAATTTCATTCTATAAAGGAATAAATAACAAGCAGTGCCCACGGTTGCACCCGCGTAATACTTATATCCTACGTGTTATTCTGATATACTTATAAGTTTCATCAAATGCAAACTGTCATTAAAATCCATTCAATAGTTTTACGTGATAGACTAACAATACATCATACATACATCCATCCATGCATCTATCCACACTCACAATCTTCCGCGTTTATACTATTACATATGTAGTAAGAAAAGTAAGATGTGTATTAAACACGAAAGTTCAAAAATAAAATGTTTTTATGCTTTTGCGACGCTATTAAAAATGTACGCACCCGAACGGTTTCTCTAGGATGAGACCTCGCGCTTCCCCCACCGTATTCCGGAGCCCGGAGTTCCGGGATTGTCCACTCCGAGCGGGGAACTTGTTAGTACTGTTTGTGCTTAATTAGTTAAATTCTCCCTGCGATTCGCTTGATTTCACTGTCTGTTTTTAACTCCCAGTCTGAGCGTTTAGTTAAATTAAGTTCTTATTTGTAGACTTTATAGCATTTGGTAGATGTGGATAATGATAATAAGTGTGGTAAAACGTGATTATAAAACGTATAGTATTACGTAGCAAAATGCACCGCCACGTCTATCTGTAATTACCCGATAATCTCGAAAACCGTTAGAGGGTTTTCATAGGACTTTCATCTATCAACTTTTAATTAATTGGTATATTTTTATTAAACTGGTCGTATTTTTTTAATACAATATCTGGTTTCAAACTATGCTAATTAATGTAACCTTTTTTTAAACATACAATTCCTAACATTCCTTTTCCATTACTTGTGATTTCGGCTAATAAACAGAGGATGTGAAAATCAACCACCGATCCAACGATCGATTTTTCACAAAATCTGTACTGTTTTTTTTAAAGTACTTATAGACACAGTCCGTAACAGTACCATTGTCATCTATAACAGCAGCCAAGCAGCTTGCTTTGTAAGATATGTTTCGGTAGAAGTGTGAGATTAGGCAGTGAAATTATATACGATACGGAAGCATGATATCGTAGTCCTCCGGTAAGTCAACTCGTAAGTAATGTACAGGCTTCATATAGTAACGTGGTTGTATAAAAATACGTATGTTGGCGTATCTAGTTTAGAATACAGTTACATAAAAATAATATACAATAAATACTACGGATTAGTAACAATATTCCAAGTCCAAGAGGGCTAGCATCCAAGATTCGAGTAGGTATGTTTAAAGTGCTTAGTCCATGAATACTCGTACATATATATACATATAATATACAGAAATTATTTTATTATGAGTGACGAGCGCTTTAGAATTATTTGAGCACATTTTTTTCGATTGTCAAGTATTTGCAAACTTGTTCTTGTGAAGGCATCTGACACATTTGTGTAATAATTGCAGACTAGAGCTATAAAAGTAACGATAATCAGATTACCTGTATGTACTAGTTACTACAACAAATGATACTTGACGATTAATGTATATTTTTTATGGTTTTTTTATAGATCATTTTATTATTGTATATATATAC
Source organism: Achroia grisella (assembly GCF_030625045.1). Classification (NCBI taxonomy): domain Eukaryota; kingdom Metazoa; phylum Arthropoda; class Insecta; order Lepidoptera; family Pyralidae; genus Achroia; species Achroia grisella. Next base: position 1,951,585 of record NW_026712590.1, read on the forward strand.
GCTATATGTAGATATAAATATACACTATCTGTTTTCTTTTGATTTTGGAAAATTCGTGATGATCATTTAAAATATCGTGCCATTTTTTATCAATAACAATTTACCCACTTATACACAATGTTGTAGTCGGCCCCAGACAGTCTAATATTGTATAGTGCGTGCTCTCAAATTGCGTACTAAAATTCGGTGGTTTTAACGTGTCATCCTCTATAGTACTTGTTACTAAAGTGTCGTTGCATTATTAGTTACTTTTCATACAATTGACAGCGCACAATTTATTATAATCTGTAATTGTTCTCCAAATTAAAAAAAACCTTTGGTATGTTCTTGATTTTTAAGGACCTAAATAATTTACCATGTTTTTTTGACTACAACTGTGACAAAAGAAAAGATGAAATCTTTTCTTTTGTCACAGTTTGATTTTAATGACTACGTTACTATAATAACTACCTATGTACCTATGTATAATGTCGTAGTAATTATATTAACAAGGTACTTACGGTAACTATATAACTACAGTAACTAAGAATAACTGCAATCGCTAAGTAAATAAGGTGCCTTGTTTTCTAAGCTACTGTAGCACTAAATAACTATAGGCACTAAGTCTTCAAGAATTTCAATGTAACGACAAGGTACTTTGGTACAAGTAACGGAGGTACTAGTTAATACGTACTCCGAAAGTATTTTTTGCAACAGCTCTATTGCAGACAGAACTATGAGGTGAATGCACAGCGTTGTCTACAGGACGGAATACTAAACTCGTTAAACATATGCAAAATATGTCAATTCGTCCAAGAATTTCGAGCTTATTGTAGTTTTTACGAGTATATTTTGTATACGAAGAATAATATTAATTCGACAGCGTGTTTATCTGTTTCTTACATTTCATGACTAAACCATATTTTAAAGAAATTTGACAGAAAGATCAAAAAAGAATCTAGTTCGCCTTGATTCTTTTTTAAGCTATCTTTTATCTTAAAAAAGCAGAATAAGTCGCAGATAAGAAGTAGCAGTATTATATAATAATAATAATGGCAGGACAATTCACACAGCGCCATCTAGACTCAACTTAAGCAAGCTAAAACTTGTGTTATAAGTACTAGATAACTGATACAAATAATATATGTACATAGATAATTTTTTTCGTAAATACATATTATACATAGAAAACACCCAGACCGATACAAATAATCATACTCATGAATACAAATGTTTGTGCCGTGTAAGGAATCGAATCTGCGACCATCGGAAGTAAGGCAGTCACCACCTAGACCGCTAGGCCGCTAGACACCAGGACCGTCAAAATTACAAACACCATTTTCAATATTAATTGGCAATGAATGATATTTAGAAAATGGTTAATACGCTAAAGTGAAAATGTTTTATCCATTCAATGGATATAAGCCGTACTGATACTTTTAGATGCTGCGAAGAAATATGCCTTCAATGATATTCCAGACATTAAAAGGATGTTAAAAATGGTTGCATGTAAATCATTTGTACACTGTACGGTTGGCATAAAAATTTTTACTTATTATATTAGTTTGTGTAGTAATGTTATGCTTGGTGTACCGTACTAAATGTGATAACATTTAGTCATTTTATTAGTTTTGTTGGTTGTTCCTAGACTCTTCAAAATAATCACTATGTCTAGTCTATTTGAAGTAGTAAAAAATATTATAGCGCAGTTAATATGACAATACTAATATTACATATTATCATCAAATATATCTCTAATGAAACCGAAAGAATAATTTAATCTAAGGTTTCAGTAAAACAGTCAGAATTTAGAAATATATTTGTATTATCTGTAGACAAATTATTATAGCAGTTCTGATAATAGTATAATTCTTGCGAACATAGACATTACCTATACCTATTAGTAAGATAAAAGCTACATAAAAGAATCCACTGAATTGTATTAATAAAGAAATAAAGTAAATTGAATTAGTGGCTATTTATAACTTCATTTGCTCACTGTACATCTCCGACGTAAGGACAATGTTTGCCATCAACCGTTTCCAGATGTCGATATTTGCAATAACATTAATAATCATCGATACATTACAGAACGACAATTAATAGAATGCGATAGTGGTTTAATAATGTTTTTGCTCTGGGACGATCCAATTAGGTCGAATCCCCGTTCGGGCAGCAACCGATATGAATATGAATAAAAGATGTCCTCATCTGATGAGATAATAAATCTTTTAGCAGCGACAGTTGACTTTGTTATAGTTCTGTATTCGAATGTTGTTTAAGTATCGATATAGCGTGAAGTAGACCATGTAAAACAGAGGAACTACAACCAAGCAGCTTTATTTAATCTATTTTGATAAGTTACTATCATACACAATTTATATTGTTTCGAATTGATAAATAAATATTCTAAAGCTGTTGGCCGCAGTTGGGCTTTAGAGTTTCACAGAACGTTAGAGGGAGAGTGCACATGGCTCTCCAACTTCTGGAGCGGCTGAAGACCAACTCTAGCCTGACAGATACGACGTTAGTCTGAAGGTACAGCTAGGGGCTCGCTTCAGGTTTCATAATTTCTATCCCCGTTTGAATCGGGAGATCGATCGGAGGGACCACGCTGCTTGCTGTGAAAGCTGTTTCATTAGATTGAGGTAAGACAATAAATGAATGACAACGCATGAGTGGTACCACGGGTGTCACGAGATAGGAGAGATCAACTTGGTCTCCCGGGGGCTTTTCATATATTTTAACGACGGTTGTTACTTATCATTAAGAGGATTGTCAGTTCAGTTACATAAAAAATTTTGCGTTTTTGTTTGTTATTAATTGCTTGTTTATTATTCTAAAATGAAAAGATAATCGTAGTTTTTATCGATAATATCGACACTTGAACACACTATATCGTTTTCAAGAGATCTTCTTCTCGTCTAGACGCTTATTATAATCCACACAAAAAGGCACCATTCGATATTAACGTTTAAAACTTAGTCTTTAACGAATATATTCCTTTAAATAAAGCAATATTGCACAGGAAATTTTGTGTTTTTAGCACCTTAGCTTATGTATGAAATATAATAACAGCTCCTACCGAAAATTTAATAACGGAGGCTCGGAGTATTTTTTAGGTTTCGTTTGTCGATAGATTAAAATAAGGAATCTTGTTTGTGTTGTCGCTTTGTAACGTAACTCACGAGGTGGTAATAAGAAGTTGGTGTTCGTCTCAATATATTTTTTCTATAGAAAATCAATGGCAGTTAATAGGTAGTTGAGTTCAGAGCAGACCAATTATGGACCCCGTTGGGCATTGCAGGCCAGAAGAGAACACTTCATTATTACATAAATATAAAAAAATATCCATATACAATATATTAATATTTTTTATTTATTCATTTTACCTTTGCTAGCATTATCTCTTATAATTTAACCGATGTTCTACTTTGTAGAAAGTCATTTACTTATGTATACTCCTCTCTCACCTATTTTAGACGCCAAGCAGATTCTTAGTAGGCAAGTAGATATGTTTTGGTTGAAGGTAAGGCAGTGAAATTATAGAGTACGGAAGCATTACATCTTTGTTCTTCGAAATAGCAGCTCATTAATGGTTTTATTTGCGACGTTGATAACATATGGATACCACTTACCATCGCCAGCTTTACATTAAAATCATTGCTTAAGATATAAGTAATTTATAATTTTCAGGGCATTCAAGTCAACCTGCTATAATCCTTATAAATTCGAATAGAATATATAAATATATACCGTTTATATATATGTATATATATATATTATATGGTCTCTGTAAATTGGAATAAAATAGGCAAATTAATTTGTCACGATGGACTCCTGTAACTTCATCTTCAGGCTATCATTTTCTACTGCCAGTGTATACCATAAAATCAGGTGCGCTATTTGTTCCTAAAAACAATACATACCTACAGACACAGTAAGCGTCATTGTTTTCCCAAGTTTTTTATATATTTGTCGCGTCAAATACTTGACATTGGTATCTCTCGTGCATTTTCATAAACATTCGCGAGGGACAAATTTATGGCACTCGGATAAGAATCTTGAACAAAATGCTTGTAATTTTAGCGATTTCTTTTTTAAGAGAAACCCTTGTTTTGTCTCTGGTCATTCAATATTCGCTCGAGATGTGTGTGGATAAGTCGATTGCTAAAGGGATATTTGAAATTTCCTTTCATCTATGTTTTTGTAATGTAGATGCTATTTATTCGTTTATGGGTAGGTATACTCGTTTATGCCCGCGGATTTGCTCCAACAATTTGGATTTATTTAACTTTTATATCGTCGTTACAACCTCATTTAATATGATTGAGTGAGATAGGATTGTAAAGATACAGTCCCATTTCACATTCATTTCACCCGCTTTTAAGAGTACTACTCTAAAAGTCATTTTATATATTTTAATTATTAATTACTGTTTTCCGCTACTCTAATTGACAAATGCCAAATTCAATCTAGTCTTCAGAAATGGCAACTCATGAGAGGTTTTACTCTGACAAAATGATATCCGTAGTGCTGTTCATGAATCTATTAAGCGACGGTTACCGTTCAGGTGAATCGTCAGCTTGTTTGCCATTAGTTACATAAACAGAAAACTAGCTGTACACGTACCTAGTACTAACTGATAAGGCAAGTAATAAAAAAGCCATGAATTTGTCGCAATCCCGAGCACTAAGTCCCGAGAAATCCGGCGTCCTTACAACCCTAGTTCTACGGATCAGATAAGCCGGCTGAACAAATATTTTATCATCACTTCCCATTCTATGCAATGGAAAGAAAAGTAATAAAATGGCCGCCACATTTAAATCATTGTCGATGAAATTAATGCGACAGTATCTCGACTGTCTAAAATTGCTTTATTAAAATAAGGGGCGAGCTTTAATAAAATTTCTCTTGTAAAAAAGACCGCCGCGAATGTGAATAGAATTCTCGCAAATCTAATTATCATCACCGTTTTGGACTTGATGAGTAAGAACGCATGAATTAGGTACGGGTGCAAGAAACTTATATATGTGTAATATATATATCATTTAATGTATTCGCGTATATTGCACATATAGTATGTAATAAAATGTATTATAAATTATTAATACTCATAAATTTTGAGAATATTAAGAATTTTGTAAATTCTCCCTTAAAGTGGAGACTGTAAAGTGTATACTTTAATAATCGTACGATAACTTAAATGACTGAAATTAAATAATAAATATTACGTACTTTTTTTATTTCTTAGATTAATGTTACCATAATCTCACATGGTTTTACCATGAAATATTTATCATCGCCACTTGACGTTGCAAAAATAATGGTACCGTATATCTGACTCGCTAAAATGTGATCATAGTATTCTAACCGACCTGCTAGAACGTCATTGTCTTAAAATACAATATGTTTGCTAGCTAACTTATTTACAATGACTAAATTTACTAAAAATGTTATAGTTAATAATTAATTTATATTAATAATAATGAATTAATTAGTCAATAATTTCAACTATTAATGACTTGTATTTGTGATCATGAATAAATATTGAAAAATTTTAATAATCCAAATGATACGACTTTTTTAGTATTGGTATGTAATATTATCTTATCTGTGGTATTGGCAAAAATCAAATGCACTTGTAACGTTTGTTTGTCAATACCACTTATCCACGTCGCGACGGTCAAAAATAAATATCCTAAACTCAAAATATGTGATATCAACATTTCAAGAAATGTTTCTTATATGTTAATTTATCGATTGAAGTTTACATGCAACATTGTAATCAATACACACTGCACTGTAATGGAATCCATCGGTTAATCGATAACCTGACATTATCGAGTGGCGCGAAAAAGCATACAAATCACACCACTAATTCTTGCATTTTTTGACGCATAGGAACACGTTCATGCAGCCAAACAACTATGTTTTTCTTTTTTATACGCCTCTTTACAAGTAACCTTTTTATTTTTCTCGGGCATAGTTAAAGCTGTTTAGGCCGTGTAATAACATGTGGGAAGCTTCAAAACTTGTTGTTTAAGACTTGTAAACTTGTAAACTTTTTGTTTCATCGTTTACCTTTATTAAACTTCTACCCATTGTTTTAATATACGCAATTACATATGTATAACAATACAAGGTGTATTATTTGAACTAAGTACTATATCATTTATGTACTTCTTATATAATCCGTTATTAGGAGTATTTCATTAGAATTCAAACATTCATTCACATATACAATATTATTCTAGTTATTATTATTAGTTATGAGAAAACTGGTGACCGAAAATGAACCTATTCCAGATGTATTATTTCCATGTAATGAAATATTGGAGGATAATTTACACTTGGTTGATCTTAAAAAAACTAATCAGACCTATAAATATCGAATAACTATATAAAAATCCGTAGAATTGAGTCACTTCGTTTTGAAGTTGGTTTAAGACTAGATTTCATTAAAAGATCTGTCGTAAAGACAGAGAGGTTTCATTAATCGTTATATATCATTAATATCAACCAGGCATTAATGATGAATAGAGATTAACGAAGCAACTAAAGCCACTAACCAGTTATTTAACTACCAAACTGCGCATTGAAATGAAATAAAATAAACGATCTAAAGTATCGAAATATTTTATTTTCTTATTCTAATGTATAAACTTCGTTGAAAATGTGTTTTACAAGATAAACATAAGCAATTAATATCTTCCATTTTACAACACGGTACAGTCGAATGAAAAAAATATCAACACATTTGCAACTCACAATCGGTTTTTTTAAGGGATTTCTTAATGAAGAATATTTGCAATTCCACTGGTTTTTTTTTTGCCTTTATAATGTGGTATATTCAATAATGTTGTTTATTTTTAGGATATAGCTTACCAAAAATTAACGAGTGAAATATTTTGTAGTTTTTTATAGTTTTATTACGGAAACTGTAATTGATCTATGTGTAATGATATACAGACTTACAAATATACACTACCGCAGTTGTAGTTTATACGAACCATACGTCGCGTGTTGCAAGGCGCCACGGCTGGTGCGAAGTTAGAATTAATTGTAGCTCATTATACTGTTTGCAAATGACCTAATGACTCGACTGGTATCGAATGATAATTTATAGGGTGACCATGTATTCTTTAACACTTATTTTTATTAATATCCCAAAACCTCACGAGCAAGAATCACAAAATATTGAAAAAGTTTTTATGATTACGAAGGCCGATCGAAAATCGAAAACTATTGAAAGTTATTGTTTAGGAATTTTTATTTTTATGTTTATAGTGCCTCAATAAGTGTATACTTTAGGTATTTTTACAAAAAATAACTTACTATCTGATACGTGGTAGAAAAAACACGATTTAATATCAATCCCATGACAACGCGCGGCCCCTACTCAGTCAGTGGTACTATGCATATAACAGGTGGTCAAGGAAAAATGTAACTCACATACTTACTGGAATTAAATATGTATAGAACCAGCGGGAAGGCATCATTGAGTGACTCCCGGTCACAGGCTACCGGCCTGTTGTCACCTGACTGGAAACCAGGGTAATCTAAAAGGCATCTTTCCAAGGCTCCTACCCACACCCTTCACGGGGTAAAAGGGATGAAGAGATCGCCAACGCATACGTGACACCCCTGGCGTTGCTAGGCTACGGTAACCATTCACAATCAGATGAGCCGTATGCCTGATTGCTACCACCACTGTGGTTTTAATAAATATACACATATATAGGTTACCATAATTACAAAGACATAAACATACATACAATAGAGAAATAGAAATCATCTTTATTCAAATAAACCTAATGTTAATAATTTTGCAATTGTCACGTTTTTGTTTCGAACGCCACATTTATATTTTTAATTAAAATATTAAATACCTCATTACTGTTAAAGTAAAATACATAGAAATAATAAATAGGTAGACCTTCCCTACTAGTAAACTTAGTTGTCTTCTATAGAAGGAAACAAAGAGAGATATTCAGTTAAAGAGACGTGAAACTAGTTTGCATTTTCAATTTTAAGAAGATTTAAGTTTTAAGTTCCCAGTTTAAGTCGCCAAAGATTTCGCTTGGGGAGGATTTATCGTTAAATTGTTTCCACGGCTTCTGATTTGAGATTGTAGTTCACTGCTGATGCTGAGCTGATGGTTCACGTCTATTATAGTTTATAGACTTTTACTTGGGAAAATCCTTCATGGAATATGTTTGCAAGTAAATCAGCCTCGGCAGAGTGTACAAACATTTGTGTATATAAGTGTGATGTTTTGTACCGGTCTGGGTGTATTCTACATATATGTATTTACACCATCTGTTCTAGCTTATTACCAAAAGCTCTGCTTGGGTACACTAGTACCCAAGCAGAGCTTTTGGTAATAAGCGCTGGTAATATTCATGGTATTATCCTCCATTGGTGTCCCGTAAGTGTATAGATGGATGGATCATGCCGTTATCATCAATTGAAAAAACTATCCGATGTTTTTACGACACGATGGTGATACATTAAACATGCATGGACATTCATTTTGTAAGATACAAGCCAGAAGCTGTGCCCAAAACGCATCAGGTTTCCAGATTACCAGTAATTTGCAACTGGTTCCTTAAATACAAAGCGATAATACGAATTGCGATCCAGCTAAACCAATATTATGACGATATTTATAATCACTACCATACCTGTCCCTTACCGACATTTTGCATTAAGTGTCATTTTTAAGACGCCATTTTATAAGGTTTTAATGTTTAATTCGATGATCGGCGGCGTGGTCTCTTATTACGACCACATTTTATTATCTGGATATGTAAATAAGTCATTCATTATAATTATTGGAACATATATGAATTTCAAAGTTTATGTTATAAATATAAAAAGCTCCTCATGACATTACCAGTGAAATAACATGAATTCATTTTTTTTTGTTATGTAGGTATCTACCTATTGAACGTAGGATGATATCTACTTATTTATTTTACCTTAACGTAAGTGTAATGTTTGAATAATGTAATATATATAATGTTTGATTATTTGTATTATATAAATATTTTATATAAATATATGTCTGATATAAAAAATCTAATTAATTGGGATGGAATTTAGCTGATGGTTCACCAGATGGTAAGTAATAAACGTCACCTACAGTAATAATATTAATAATAATAATCTAGTAAGTAGTAGTAATAGAAATAGATGGAGCTGTGTATATAGTAAAATATACACAGCGCCATCTAGTTCCAAACTAAGCAGGGCTTAAGTTATAGGTACTCGACAACTGATAGAAATACATAGATACATTATGAACACCCAGACCAATACAAACAATCATACTCATGAATACAAATATTCGTACTTAGCGTGGAATCGAAGCCGCGACCATCTGAAGTAAAGCAGTGTGTTAACCCACTAGACCACCGAAGCCGTCAGGCCTGCGGTTGCGTAGTTTTAAAGATTTAAGCATGCATAGGGACGGACAGACAGCGATAACGACTTTGTTTTATATTATGTAACTAGCTACTCGCCCCGGCTTTGCCCGGGTGTACATGTATTCTGTATATATAAACGTTCCTGTTGAAACAATCTATCTATTAAAAAAAACCGTTTCAAAATCCGTTGCGTAGTTTTATAGATTTAAGCATACATAGGGACGGTCAGACAGCGACAACGACTTTGTTTTATACTATGTAATGAAGTTTAATATCCGATTTTAAAAAATATTAATACAAAAAAATTGACCATCATAAGACTTACTTGAATAAATAATTTTTGATTTGAATTAATATATTATTGTTATATTGTTGCAAAAAGTAATTTCATTAATTAATTAAATTAAATTTAACTCATTAAATTATCAATTAAATTCATTAATTAAAAATTGATTGAAACATTATTATACATTATTAAATTTAAACACACTATTTGATATTGTTTACAATTTATTAACAAAATAATAGATAAATGTTTATTTAATTCTTGTACAATCGGACATAAGGCCACCACTAGTTGTAAATAAATAACTCATGAACCAGTAGATATGTTGTAGTTATGTGTATGAAATTGTAACCGCGTTTTGCAGTGATTATACGCCGACAAAACCTCACGAAGCCTCGAAATAAGTATGAGTACGTATGTATGGATGTTAAGAGGAGTACATCCGCGTAATAAAATACGATGTAGGTATTCTTTAGTATACATTGATGAGTCTCTTCTCACCTAAGCAAAACAGCAATGCTTTATATCGAAATTTTACCGTAAATATTTAAGTTTTGCTCTACTCGGCTTAGCCTATTATTACAGTAAATTTAAAAACAAATGTCGTGTGAAAATGTATTATAATTCCAATATCATTATTATACATATCCAATATCAATATTACTTATACTGTCTTGGATTTTTCACACGATTGAGCTAAAGATAGGTTCTTTTTTGATGAAAAGAGAGTTAATCAGGTACGTGTATTTCTAAAACAAACTTTTTTAAAGAAAACAGTGTGAAATGTTGAAATTAGTAAAGTTTGTAAATTAGTAAATTAGTAGTTGAAAGTAGAAATCATATGGACAAATTTTATTGAGTTTAATTAGTTATTGTAGAAATATTTAACAGTAACACGTTTTGTAAGGAGCAGCGATATGCAGTCTTAATATATCGAAAATTCTGTACCTGAACAACTAATGTAATACAATTTTTTTTATAGCACAGGGAACAAATTGCGCTTCATCCGATGATAAGTCATTACCACCGCCCATGAGTAACACCAGAGGAATTGCAAGTCCGTTGTCTGCCTTTTAAAAAGGAATAAGCTCTTTTCTTGAAGGTTTCAATATCGGTTCAGAAATACCATTGCTGGAAGGTGATTCTTTCGTGTGATTCTTCGTGAATTATGTTGAGTTTAGTGTAATTGGTTATTGTAGAAGTATACTAACACGTTATGTATGGAGAGTGGTCGGAGATATACAGCCTTAATGTGAATGCATTTTATGTTACCACATGTGTTGTCGCATGGTGTTGGAATGTGGTCTGCACCATAGTAGCCAATTAGCGACGTCCGGAACGCATCGCGCACTAAGGACCTGTTAATTCAACAACCTAACATTCAATCAATGGTGATTAAGTTACTTTTAATAAATATATACATGCTCAATGAGGTGTTTTGGGAGAGGACTATGTCTCTGAGACATAGTCCTCTCCCAAAACACCTCATTGGACTGCAGTGGGCTGATGATGATGATGGACTGCAGTGGACTGCAGTGGGCTGATGATGATGATGATACATATACTATACTAACATATATATACATAACATACCTTGTACCGAGGTAGACTGCTAGAAGTCGTCGGTATGCAGCTTGCTTTTTAATCTGCGTTTGGGTTGATACTGTAAAATTAAGATTAGGCAATAAAATTACAGCTATGGGACATGACATTATTCTATAGAATGACAAATCATTTGAAGAAGCCAGAGTTTAACTTATGAAATCAAGTAGATAATAAATAAACATAATATAAAAATAAATAGTAGGATAAACATATATTTAAAAGTATGTAATAGGTAAAAATGTTGCAAATAATTTACCATATAATAATTATTTTGTAATGTGTCGTATAAATATGATCATAATTTATTATTGCATTTGATTTCTAATATACGGTTATCATTTCCCGCCAAATTTGACAGCTGTCATCCTACTGACATTTGAAAATTTTTAATTGTTCACATTAAGAACTTTCACGTTTGATTCGCAATTTAAATACTATTCATTAAGATTCGTAATTGAGCAATAGATATATTATTATTGTACATCGTCATGATTTTGAAAGAGCAAGCACCATGTTTCGCCGATGTTCAACTTTCTATTTCATTTGTTTAAAAATGGCCGTACAAATTAGTCAACTGCGAAGTCACTGGTTTGATAAACTAATAGACCTTATCTCTTTAGACATAAGGGTTATAATAATTATAAAATGTTTTTTTAATGGAAAGTATTGGATAAACGTGACATGGAGTGCATTCTCTTCAAAGTTGTTGAGTTTCATTTTAACAAGTCCTATAATATTGTGAAATGTTGTTTATTAAATAAGTTACGTTGTATTTTATAAGTGTCTGCTATTTGGCAATGAATTTATATAATTTTCAATTTCAATTTCATTTGTACACAGAATGCATTGTGTGTTGGTCTCTTGACGGCCTCGATGGTCCCGCGATTTAGAACACCGCTTTACTTCCGATGGCCACGGGTTCGATTCCTCGCATGGTGCAAACATTTGTATTCATGAGTATGATTGTTTATATCGGCCTGGGAGTTTTCTATGTATATTATGTATGTATTTAAAAAAAGTATATATGTATTTATATGTATATATATGGGTCCTAGTCAAGTGATATCTCTTGACTAGGACCCATAACACAATCTCTGCTTACTTTGGGACTAGATTGCGCTATATTAAATGTCCGGGGTTATTATTATTATTATTACAGATAAATTTTCTAAGCATTTTAAGTGTAATATACATGCAAACGTACAAACTTTCAAATCTATAAACCTAGTTATTTTAATGTAATCGGGATGGCAATGTAATGAGCAAAATGTCTATTCAAACAAAGTGATATACATAACTAATCGTTGCCTGCGGCTTCGTACGATTAACGACATTAAATTGATTTGTTAATCAAAAAATAATCTCTAGGAAAGGCTGTCGAAATTTCGATCCACGTTTGAATTCAACATTGATCGGAAGGCGATCGAGTAATATACATAAATACAAACCTTAAAACAGACTATAAAATTGAGGTGCGTTCATTACAAGTCTATTTGTGTTAAACCAAGTTAAACATTACACCTACATGCATTAAGACGTAATGTGTTTAATTAAATCAGCTTGTAATGTGTTAGAGGTACCGTTTATCTCATAGTTGAGGGTCTGTGTGTGTGTGTGGTATTTTACGAGTCTCACGAGAAACATAAAACGTTAAGTTTCGTGATTATAACTCTTCAATCTCTACTCAAAATGAATTAATTTAATTTAGGTTGCTTATTTTCAGAAATGGGGGTAAAGTAATGTAGTCCACATTACTAGCAATCCTTTTAATCATTATTTTATTCCAAGTGACCAGTTCCATCTACTTACCTAATTTATTGTCCTTACTGAAACCGCTACGCTGCTGTCGAAACATTTCGAAAAAGAAATTTCTAACTTAAATAAATCTTTTTATATATAAATTAAGAATATTTTATTTTTAATAACAAACTTACTAATAATATTTATGCGATAGTTTGTAAGTATGGATGGTGGATGGAAGGGGTTGTTACTTTTTTCACGCAAAAACTACTGAACGGGTTTTTATGAAACTTTACAATAATATATATTTTTATATATATATTCTTATATACATCAGAATAACACATTTATAACCTATGTGTTATTCTCATGTATATAAGCTTATACACAGAATAACACATAAGCTATAAATTTCACGCGAGTGAAACCGCATGCATAGCTAGTAGTGAATAAACAAGATTCGATGTTTCTATTAAGAACAATAATGACACTTTAAAAAATAAATTACATCAAGTTGGTTGGAACGGGCGACGCGGCGACTCGATGGCGCAATTTATTTAAAGCGCGCCAAGCACTATTGTGACCTTTCATGGCGTTGCAATAAACATTCCCTATATCAATTAGTTTTTGTTACAATTAATGTAATTGGGACGCATCACTTGTTGTTAACGTGCGGATTCTTGTCTCTCAATATGGAAGATTGGTATGTACGTTACTCAATTACGAACTGATCATTTGAAGGTTAATCATGATAATCAAAATAAGAAAACCTCCAAGGATTCTTAATTCTCATATCTAAATTAAATTAACAGAAAAAAGAGTTAACTGAAAATTAGTGACTAGTTTTACGTAAGTCAATATGACTGTAATATTATCTTATAGAATAGAAAGAAAATCATTTATTCAAATAAACTTACATTGAAGCACTTTTGAATAGTCATTACATTTTTTAATCTACCGCTCGTTAACAAACGTTATCTGTGATATGACTTTTTTTCAGAAGTTTTTTTTATGTCACTAAAATAATAACACAAAATTAATATCTCTAATACTCCGACTCAAGTAGTGCGAATGCGTAGTTATTGTGAGTTTAAAGTGTTGTGCTTCCTTACTTGAGGGATCATCTCAGTATGGCCTTCCGAAAAATCCCTAATTTTCGCGATTTTTTTTCTCAGGGTTGGAATAAACTAATCTTCCTGGCTTTTTTTTTTAATAAAATAAGATATTCAGGACAAATACATAATATTTTTTTTATGTTGAAAAGTATGTTGTAATCGTATGGAAGTTTCCTATTTGTTTTTTTAATTTACCACAAGAAAATAAGTTTGAATAAAACGCATCGAATATGACCTATTTTTACGACAATTTTTCGTAAAAAAATAGAAAGTATTCATAAAAAAAGCTTCCATACGTAGATAGAGAAAGACGTGAAAAATGTTCTCTCAAAAAAATGAAAAGCTTGAAAATTCTGGCTTTGAAAGTGGCTACCGTTTCGAAAAACAGCGTTTCGGGAAAAATGCGTTCAATGTTTGGAGTTCGAAAATTTTTGATAATTTGTTTACTTACGATCAATCAGCGATACCAGATCTATCAATATCCCTTCGGCTTCCACGAACAGTTCATTTTCGGTTGAAATTTCAACTCAAAAGATTTTTTTTTAATTTCGCACTGGTATGATTTCGCACTTTAATACAAACTAATACAAAAATAAACTCTAATACAAAACTTCTTAAACGTATCTTAAACTTCTACCGAAACAGTTTATAAAGTAAGCTGTAAACTTAATAAGTGCTGTCATTGAAGCATACAGATACTATATAGATATACTCGTAATATGAATAAATATAAGATCTTTGTAATTCCAATGGCGGGTGCTTGAATCGTTTCCCACAGTCACAACTGACACAATATTTAGATCCAATATTGATTTTACTGACAATTTATTATCTAAGTAACTCGGACAGCTATAAATATGGTGAAATGAAATTGAATTATGACAACATAAATCTTACTTTGAAGTTGTATTTGTTCGTTTTTAGCCGACTTTGAAAAGGGGTTATTGTTATTAATTCAATATTTTATATATGGGTATATATAAAATATTGACCACGGCTTCGCATGGGTATAAATGTACATATAAACATTCCTCTTGACTCTATCGATAAAAACTGCATTAAAAGATCTAAGCGAACTGACAGCGGAAGTGACTTCATTTTATATTATGTAGAAATATAAAAAAAAATTGAGTTTATTATTATTCTATTCATCAAGACGTAATTTACTTCTCTATCATATTCATCTCTGAGGATATTCTAATTTAGGTACGTCATTAGATTTATTGTTAGCTCTATGGCTTAGTTCTTATAAAGTTATGCAATTACTATTGGGCGCGTCGATAGATACTAAAGAGTCCTGTATCAAAACTACATATTAAAGGAACCTGAAAAAAAATTCATGGTATGTAGCATATATTAAAGTAGGTTTTTTTTATTTTGTAGTAGCTATTATCAGTGACTTTATGTATTAATTTACATTATATACACCAATTTAATCTGTGATAACACTTTAGGATATTTTACTCTAAATTTAGTATCCATGTCTCATTTAATTATTTTAGGATTACCACTACTTTCTAGTTAAAAAAGAAAACTAAATATTCTAGCATCGTCGAAAAAAGCCTTTTGTAGTGTAAACGAAGAGTAACTTCATACCTGTTGATTGAATTGACACTATAAAGTGACACACAAGACACACTTTTATATTTACTTATCAATTTTATCCAATTACGTGTTATTTTACGGAACTCAATTTCCTTACTTAGTATATTTGTATTATTTTGTTTAATTCCGCTACCGTTTTCGTACTGAATAATTGTGTTATCACATGTGCTAATGGCAGCGGAATTAAACAAAATAACAAAAATCCCTTAAGTAATTTACTTATATGATATGAAATATATAGAAAAATATTATACAGACCCACCCAATTACGAGTAGATCGACGGATATGCTCTCTCCATTGAACCCAAGACATAAATATAGACAGTAAAGGAAATAGGCACAGCTAAGGAACGGCGAGCCAGGTGGCTTTTATAAATTTAACGCTCCAAGGTATATGCTGTTGCTTCTCGAAGAGCGACAAGCGTTTTCTTTTTAATTTTACTATCAAAAGCTGCGTGGAGGGAAAGTAATGCAAAGGCCAGACATTTAAATATATGTAATTTAAAGACAAGTAAAGACATGTATCTATAATAATGAAGTAATTACATATTATTAAAAATATATTATTACTATAACTGTGCAAGGTACTATGGCCCACTTTGAAGTCTAGCAAAAGACTGCGAAGTCAGGTGGGCCACTTCAGGTACAAATTGGTGAATTGGTGTGTCGCTTCAAGAGAGACTTGCGACTGCGGAGCACCATCCCAGACTATGGCCTATCTACTCTACTGTCCTTTGTGCCCACCATCCTACACAAAGGAGGATCTAAAAATTCCGACTGAATGCGCCAAAATCGTTGCAACACTCCACACACACACTGAACCGAAGAAAAGAAGAAGACTGTGTGAAATCTCTACTATTTTAAAATGTTTTGTTTTACATTATTGCAAATTTCTCTATGTTTTATTCATCTCTTTCATAATGATCTTTGATATATGCATAATTTTGTATTAAAGCAGATACTATTGGTAAAAAATATAGCATAGCTAGATAAACCTTATTCATAAAAAAAGAATATATTCTGGAAACCGGTTTTCATTTCATTGTTTTATCACATTTTATTTCACAAGAACACCGAGAGCAACTGTATCAAAAGAGATGACTGCTGTGATTCGATACCACAAATAAACCGTGTCTGTGATAGGTAGCAGGGCAACTTGAAGGATACAGTAAAAAAGTCAATACTATTGATGATCTTGCGCTATTGCAAATAAAATATTACAATACTGTGGTTTGATAAGTATTGAACAATGTCGTTGAGAAACGTTTGTCGCTTATATTAAGACCTTAGGCCTTGGTTTGACATTTTAGGCGCTAACTCCGAAGGCCGTAGCCACTTTATTCGATTGTTCACCTAATGTGATAGGTCTTATCCCGTTGTTATTGTATGATTGGCAAATGTAGCGGCAATTTTTATAATAATATCATGACTTTTAACTCAGATTGGGTAGTCAGAGGTAAACCGGTGGTGAAAGTGATACTTGATATATCGACATTTCTTTGGGTAAATTTGAATCTGATATAATAGGGTGTCAACTACCGTGTTTATTTAAATAAATTGTTACACATAGTTTTGGTGTTGGCTAGATTCGAATTCAGAAACTTTAGATACATATATTTTTAATTATTTTGTAAATACATACATATTATATATGTATTTACAAAATAAAAATATGTCTATGTATTTATATCAGTTGTGTAGTACCGATAACACAAGCTCTACTGAGCTTTGAACTAGATGCCGATGTGTGAATTGCCCTGAGACATTATTCTTATATATATAAATATATATCATGTGACATTCGTCAGTTACTTTTATATTTTAGACATTTTAAATATAACTATTTGTTTATATAGCCATGTTATCTTATGTAACCATACAATAACACAATGAAAGATTTTTAGATATATTTTTCTTTATAATATATTACATACCACAGCCTTTTACATACAACCTGAAATTACTGGATAATTGACAGGACTTCTTAGTTCTCTGGAATGACAACGCTTGAGTTGTATTATGGATGTCACAAGATAACGTGATGTCCGTTCATGGATATAGGCGACGGTTACCGTTTACCATCAGATGGGTTTAATGCCATTGAAGATGCATAAAAATACTTTATAAGAACAATAAATACAACTTATTTTTATAGAAATAAAATAAAAATAATCATTATTCAAACAAACTTAATATAAGCACTTTTGAGTAGTCGCATTTTTTATTTTACCGCTCATTCGGAACACAGATTCATCTCAAGAAAAATAATGAAAAAACTTGTGTGTTACTCTTTTAAATAAATGTTGTATTAAGTAGACTTACATTAACAAGGATTAGGCATGCGACATTTAACATAGAAACCGCTACGCACTTAATCTTTGTTCAACCAGATAACATTGTCAGTGCTATGAATTTTAGGTTACATTTTTTCTAAAAATACATTGTTAACATTTACACAATAAATGGCAAAGACTATCCTAAATTAAGAAATGATTTTGACTTATTTAAATTTCTACCACCCAAGCATGAAGGTAGGTCCGAAGTTGATTCGTCGCGCGACCTGTTCGACCATTAGTCGTCCATTAAATCAGCTACAGGCGGCATTAAATTTGTTCATGAGTAACAGAACGGCCGAACTGACACCTCTTAATCGTTATTATTTTATTTTCTCATCGGGGAAAAGGTCATGAACCGATTTGCGACGGTCGAGTGTTACGCTAAACATAGAGCAACAATAAAGTCAAGACGGAACTGTATGTATCTACTATAATAGTAAGTTCAGTGTTCTGTAACTATATGACATGAGAAAGTTTTGCCATTTATTAAACTGTTATGTTCTATTTGCAAATATAAATTGACTTTATTCGCACTTAGCCTCATGCCTGTATTCATCAAAGGAGAGTTTTAATGAGATGACAAATAAATTGAATAAAATTCTTTTAAAATATTTTCCATGCGGTAACGGAGTAAAAACATTATGTTACCCACTTTATTCCCATGCATTTAATAGAACAATCTATAAATAAAGTACATAAGAAAGAAAATCAAATTAACATCATAAATAAACTGATCAGGTCAGTGTTGTAGTAATGGAATAAATAATCCTCTTTAAAAGAGACCCATGGGCAATATGGGTTGTTATCATAATGGTTTCTTAGAAATTTAAAAATTTTTCACGTATCACTTTTATCATTAGTACTGTATTCCCTGTTGCACTCCCTCTGGAATTTCTGTGGCTCTATGCTTAAGCAATTAATTGGGCAATTACATTTTTCGAACCATTAATAGTGTATTGTTTAAATTATTGAACATTTTTGTTGAGTATAGAAAATATAAAGGTAGGTGTGTCTTTTAGGAATTTGTCTAGTATTTCAAATGTTTTAAAAAGTTATAGGATTTTACTACTTTGTGAGTATGAGAGTTATATACATTTCTTTGTGAAGTTATGTATACATGTATATACAATTAACGATGATTGTACTTTCTGTAATAAATCATTACATAATATAAAATATAGTTGCTGTCGCTGTCTGTGCGTCCCTATGTATGTTTCTAGAGGAAGGCTTGTATATATAATACATGTACACCAGGGCGGAGTCGGGGCGAGTAGCTAGTTATATAATAAAGTAACTAAATAACATTTTTAAACGATATTTCTAACGAGATTATAGAAAATTTTAGGCAAATAAACATAGCCGTACGTTTTAACGTATGCATTGCTGAAATTTATGTATTTCCAAACATGGTTGTATGTAAATTTATTGTTAGAATATATAGACTAAATGCTATGGAAAATAAGGGCGTAACTATATAAAAAAATATTATTAGATAAGTTCATTATTTATAATAATAGCCCAGGACAATTTTGATGACACCATCTACGAGTACTAAACAGTTGTTAGAAACCTATGAATATATATTTTTAAATACATAAATTATATAGGATCTAGATGGAAAACACAGAGATAACAAACAATCGTTCTCATGAATACAAATCTTGGTATCATGCGAGAATCGACCCTGCGGTCATTCAATATACGAATAAAACTGTGTGCTGAACCGTTAAGCTACTAATAGTATCAAACTATGCACATCTCTTTCTATCCTCAAGTAAAAAGTATTGTTATTGCATTTATAAATACATAAGAAATAATTAATACAAGTCAGACAATTAACACAGCGCCATCTAGTCCCGCGGTAAGCAGAGCTTGTGTTGTGGGTACTAGACAACTGATATAAATACTTAGATATTTATTTGTAAGTATATACATAATAACCCAAATCCATACTGTGTAATTTTCCTGCAATTATTGTCATTTTTCGCGGCACTACACCTTCAACATACCACAACACACCTACACTATAAATGTATATATACGTCCCTATAATGTCTTAATGTTGTGGATATGAAAAAAACCTGCCCTCTGGCGGACGCGGCGCGCAACACTAGCGACAGATTCGATCGCGGGAACGAACGGCGGTTATGGCGGTCATATTAAAAACTTGGTGCAAATTGGCGGATATTTTGGTGTATTTGGGGTGAGTATAGGGACAATTTTATATTTTATTTATTATTTCGTGTACACAAAAGTGATTAGATAATAGGCATCGGCAGAGGTATATTTGTAAACGCCCTGAACCAGCGACTTTAACGCGGGGTGAAGAAAAGGTGACGAAATTATTACCACCGAATACCACTGATATATATAAAATTAACACATACAAACAGTCATACTCATGAATACAAATTGCAAACATTTGTAGGAATAGAACCTGCGACCATCGAAAGTAAAGCGGTGTGTTAAACCGCTGGACCACCTACGCCGTCTATTATTTAATGCCGTTATATCGCTGTTTATTATTTAATGTCTGAACACAAATACAATAACAAATAACATTAATGAGTACTTTTATTTAACTATAATCATGATGTCAAATGTTCCGTAGAATTGCTTTCACGTAGTGGTCAGAATAGCGGATGCTGAGTTGAACTAGATGTGGCATTGCCATAAGGTTCAGACTCAAAGTGTCATAATAAAAAAATGGCACTCGATAATAATGTTTTTATTTTCTTTTAAACCAGTGGACTTACCATTTGTATTTACATTAACGTATTTGGCAATATTAAAATTAATTATTTGTTTCACTACAAAGAAATAAAATTGAAGTGTCTGTATGTAATTTCAAATTTACAGCTTTTCAATAAATGCATATGAAAGTATATACACTACTTATATTAAAAAAAATCTAATAAATTTGTCTGTCTATCTGTATGTTCTTGCTAATTTTTGAACCGACTTGACCGATTTTGACGGAATTGGAAATCATCAACATCATGTGCTTCTTATCCCATTTATTTGGGGTCGGCGTCATATGGGAATAATATAAATATAATTATGGTTTTTTATTTAATCTAAAAATTAATCAAAAGTACATATTAGAGTAATCAACTTGAAATGTTTACTAAAATATAATTATAATTTATTATTATAATAATACAGAATAATAACAGTTTAACATACACTTACACTCACTAGAAAAAATAAAAACATGTCACATAGGCAAGTAGTATTAAAATTTTACTAAGTTACCTTTTTTATATCTATATAACAATATTATATTAATGGATACAAATTGGATATAAAAGAACTCATATAAACTTATTTAATAGATGAAAATGCATTAATAAACACCCATTTTAATTCGAGATAAGCAATAGTCATTAGACGCCATCAATATGTTATTTACCATCCACTAATGCCTACCTGAGTTTTAAAGATACTAAACCAATTTGATCACTTTTCGAAATGTCAAAGAGGCAAAACTGTTATAAACAATATTAACACATTACCGTTTTACTGCCTTAAAAATATCTTGTGTGTTTTTAATGATTTCAATAAATATATGTGTGGAATATGTTTTAGATTAATGTGTTTTACATTATGACGTGTAAACCATACTACTATGTCTCTCTAATCACGACGATGGCAAAATAGACCTCATTTGGTGGAAGCTATTAAATTAAAAAAAGACGAAATGTATTGGCAATTGCAATATATGTTAGATATTTAAAAATAAAATTAATCATTTTCAATATGGAACGTCGAACGTAGAGCTGGTGTATTATTTTGTTTATGTTTCTAAAATTAAATAGAACTCTTCTTGTATGTCTCTAGGTCTCTTGTCATCAATAACAATGACCAATGTTAGTGAAATTTTCAAAAGGACTATAAATTAAAAAAAATAAATATATTCTTTTTTGTTACACTAAATACATTAAGTGCCCAAAACAATTTAACACTATTACTACTACTATTCTTCTGCTACACTACTACGCCAAACAAACTTTTAACGATGCATTTACGTTAAATATAACAAGCTTGATGGAGATATCACGTCAAAAGTAGTTTTAAGCAGTTTAACTTTGTTAATTATCTCTATCTATCTTTTAATGTATCTTGAATCAATTTTAACTTAAGCTTAATCTGAAATATGTAGCTTATAGTAATTTTTTTTTTCAGAATGTTACATACTTATTTTTACATAGACTAATATTATAAATGATGTTCGGGGTAAAGTCTGGTACTATTGCTCCCATTTTACAAATACTTTTAGTATTTCATAGCTCTTTATTGACGAAGGCTATTAGTGAAGACAGCTATATAACATCACGCTACGATCAATAGGTAACGGAGCTTCAATAAAAAATTTAAGAAAAAAGGGATAATTGTGATGTATAAGGAAAAGTTGCGTGGGTTAACTGGTATATGTATAACAAGGGCTTGCCCGTGACTTCGTCTACTCTATCACAATTATAAGTCTAACTCTTCATTCCACTTTTATCGCAAATTCTATGAGGAGCAAACGACCGTAGTATAAAACATTTATGACACTTCCAGAATGTTCTATTTCCATATGAGTGAATTCTTTTAATGTCAAGAGTGGGCTTCTCTGCAGGGGATACACGATAATTGCTTAAATCACTTAGGCCCAAGTAGTTTAGTTCTTATTGGACATGAGTTTAGCAATACCACAGATAAATACCATAAATATTTTTAAAACTTATGTTTATTTTGCACTAATATTTTATAACTATTTACGAAAATTTAATAAACCTACTGTAATTAATTTAAATAGGGTCGAAGTGTGAGCGAGAGCTCATACTTGCGAAATGTCTACATTTTTTTAAAAGATAGTGAGAACTGAACTGAGTAGTAACTAGATCTGCAGTAAGTTCTATACCAGAACGTGTATCTAAAGCTGCACTAGCAGGATCCTATCAGATTTGGCTGGTCAGACGTGTATGTCGGTAAGGGGCACCTACACACGTCCCCAATCCCGGGAACTGCTCGGAATTCCCTCTCTGACACGATGGACTCGGCCTCCTCACTGAATGGTGAATCTATGGAATGTTATTTAAGTTCAATGTTAAGAAGTGCGTCTCGATTCTTGACGCGACAAGTTTCGACTTCATCCGGAAGTCTTCTTCTTCTTCTCTCTTGGGTTAGTGAAGGTCAATTTTGCATAACTACATATTTATAAAATATTATTGTTTAGTAGGTAAGACCGCAACTTCGTATTCGTATTATTTGTTCTGTATACCACAACAATAATCTATATATTATTTTGAACAATTTGGAATGCATAAAATTTTAGACATAGGCACCTAAATAAGTTAACAGTTAGTTTCAAGCCACTTCTCATTTGTATAAATAAATTAATAGGACGGTCGTCAAAAAAAAAAATTAACAGAAAAAACTTACCTTGCATATAAAAACTGATATAGGTGACTAATATATTCTACTTGCTTATATGATTTTCGAATTTGAAACACAAATTTTAAGTGGTTTGAAAGTTGGTTAAGATTCTTTGGTAGTTAAAGTATAAAAACGCACAGAGAAAAAAATCTAATAATAATTGTTTCAGGTTATTTGTTACGTTACGATAATTCCGTTGATTTAGTTTATCAATAATATTTTCTTTCACATGTCTTCCATGCCAGGAAAGCGTCCAGTTATATCTATATAATATCCTATGATATAGTATATATATATACTATATCATAGGATACTTTATCTTCTTACACATGAGTGGTTGTAGCTCACGTAGATGTGAGTTACAACCACTAAAACATATAGCTATTTGAAAAAAAAACTCGTAGACATTTCAATTCTTTCGCCCGCCATTTTCCGCCATTTCGTCTATCCGAGACGCCGCCATTTATCGACCCCCGCCAACCCTATTAATGGTACGTAATGAGCGTTTAAGACGCTGCCCGAGAGGTTCAATTGTTTTATCGCTGTAATTAAGCCACGCTTGATCTATAGATCTCTTAGATAATACAATCATCCGTGTACTTATTGTTTCTATCTTTTTATATTTATTTATTTCTAGGTATTCATGGGTAGTTGATATGTGGATACAGTCCTCAATATAAAGTTGAAACTCTGACACCTATCTAAATAGGAAAAAATTCTATGTTTTATATTATTGTTGCATAACAGTAAGTATTCTAAAATGCTTTTTTTGATGAAATACGTATGGCAAAAACGTTAGCAGGCTACCATGATAGTAAACAAAAAATTAATGAAATATTGTGCTTCCAATACCACAAATATGGTGACGCGACAAAAAACATTTGACAATTATTCTAAGTACTTCTAAATATTATGGGATTACAGTCGTAAGGTCTATTTGTTTTAGTAACTCTAGTAACAGCTTGATTTTTAAACTGTGTTTTCTAAGCGGTTTAGCACACCGTCTTATTTCCAATGGTCGCGGGTTTGATTCCTCGCACGGCACAAACATTTACATTCATGAGTATAATTACAAACAGGTCTAGGTGTTGACTATGTATAATATGTATGTATTATAAAAAAAATCTATGTATTTATATCAGTTGTTTAGTACCTATAACACAAGCTCTATTTAGTTTGAGACTAGACGGCACCATGTGTATTCGCTCAAGACTTTCTTACATTATTACTACAGGGTAGGAAGAGTCACCTTAGTCTTCTAGAATGGCATCGCAAAAGGTACCACGGGTGTCAAATAGCAACATGATATCTAATCCTTGATGCTATTTATGTATATAACAACGGTTGCCACTTACCATCAGGTGGGCTGTTATTTCAGTTACAAAAAGAGGAAAACAAAATAGTTGAAGAATCTTCCGGCTCAGAAGTTCAAGTAACCTTGAAGTCTCTTAACCGGAAGATATAAATGGGAGGACTGTCTGTCATTGACTGTTTTATTCATGTAGAAAAGAGATTGGGTTCCGTCGGGTGATTTACTGTTAATAGGGCAACTTTATCTACTCTTCTCCACGATGACAGTAGTCTCTGATGTACGAAAGTGTTTATGTAACGCTATCTTTTTTCGGAGTACTTTAATGCTATTGGCCGCTGCTGGCTTTTACAGCTTCACCGATTTTTATTGTAACAGCGAGTAATTTATATAATTATGTGTAGGGTAAGGGTTATTGCTATTGCTGTCAATATTAGTAGACGCAGTTCCCCTGGATAGCAGGGTGATTACTTTCTAACTGACCATACTTCATGTTTATTTTTGTTACATTAACCTGAGAGCACTCTTTGTAAAAAGTCATCTGCGCGGGGACCTCAGTATAACCTATTTCAGGTGCCAAGCAACTTGCTTCGTAAGCTCTGTTTCATTTGTAGAGCTAAATTAGACAGTAAAATTACAGGATAAGTGGCTTGGCATAGGCCTCTGGAATGACAACGCATGAGTGGTAACACTGGTGTTACATGACAACGTTATGTCCATAGTGCTGTTGATATATATAGGCGACAGTTACCGTTTAATATTAGATGGACCGTCATACTCATCCCATCATCAATTACGGATGTCACGTCAGTTAGTGTAAGATAGAATAACATTACATATTTTAAAAAAATCGTGCAATTTTTATCAGAATTAATCACGACGCTTTTCATGGATTGCGTGGAAGTCGAGCTAAGACCAATATTACTATTATCTTTCATTATGAATTATACATCGTGGTAGCACCCGTACTACACATAGCGTTTGTGCTCAGCACGCGTGGTTTCAGAGGCGTAAAGGCTGTGTCAAGGATACATTATCCATAAAAAATATGCACACAACACGCAGCTTTCGCGTCATAAAAAACCAACACGATTAGCAGATATGGACACCATCGATAACTTCTCACCGGGGTTGCAAACTTTAAAATATGTAGTACTAAGAAATCTCGTATACTGGCTCAATTTGGTTCTTTAATATCACCATTTCGATCATTTCCATAGGCCAAAATCTCGTACTCGAAAATGTTTTTGTGCCGTAGACCAAAGATTTGTAAGGTGCAAAATATTCAAATTCATTCATTAATTCATGTAGGACATTGTAGTAATTAATTCAAGTCAAGTCAAGTTTTTTAAAATATTCTTGTGTCTATTGTCTAATTCAAAGAGAACAACTGGCAAGAAACTCAATTAAATTTGTTTATATATTATGACGGCTTCGGCGGTCTAGCGTTTTACAAAAAAAAGTTGTCAGTACCCATTACACAAGATCTGCTTGCCTTGGGCGCTGTGGGAATTGTTCAGAGATATTATTATTATTATTATTTACTTAATTAGGCGTCTATTAAATAAAAATCTCATATATCAAGC
Organism: Achroia grisella; assembly: GCF_030625045.1. NCBI lineage: Eukaryota > Metazoa > Arthropoda > Insecta > Lepidoptera > Pyralidae > Achroia > Achroia grisella. The sequence continues at coordinate 1,977,998 of NW_026712590.1, forward strand.
ATTCTTGACATGTACGTTTGTCATATAAGTATTTGTTCCGTGAGTAATAGGCTGTACTCCATCCTTATTCATTCTTCTCACCTCTGGTGCGCAAAAGTTATATTTGCGTCGCATAAAATTAATCCTTGTCGCCCCACTATATTTATAAAGCGTTGTATAAAACAGTAGTAAGTCGAACAAAATATCAATTGGGGCGGCGTTGTCGTTTTTTATAGCGAGCACTGTAAAACATCGGACTCGCGTGTGCAAGGCCTTATGCGTCGTTGGCACGCGATGGGGAACTCGCATGCAACAGTGGTAAGGTCATTAGATATTTGATATAGGCCCTAAAGTACACAGAAATTAATAAATTTTATAGAAATTAAAATAACATAATATATCTTCTCGACTGTAATTCCAGATGGGATTGTAGAAGGGAATGTGAACATTCAGCGTCGTATGGAACGTAACATCTGACGACACGTTAAGATAATTAGCCTTCTATGATGCGAAAACTGTGTGTTATGTGCCTATCTTAAAAGGATAATATATCTCTGACACGGCCTTAACGCTTCCAAAACGACAAGTGCTGAGCTCAAATGCTATCTGTAGTACCAGATACCAAGAATGCTCAGACATTGGCAGTGTTGGTACAAAGCTAGGTCGGCCGCCACGCGATGTCTGAATAGCAAAATTCGCCAGATTTATTAAAATAGGTCGATAGGTAAAAAGAGTAGAACCTACCCTCGTTTCTTAATAAATATTGGTTTGTTATCGGTGTTTCCACTACCGAAGTAGCACTGAGATATTGGTAAGGGTTGGCTACCCACTAGGTCGTGATGTTCTCGGAAGAGATAACTTATTTCCATATATATATGTATATAATAGGTGCTTCTCTAAGTGTAGACATAGAAGTCGGGTGAGGTAATTTTTAGTAATGGGTAATATTCAGTGCATTTGTAATTCATGTTCAGTCATGGCAGTCGAGGATGAATAGAAATTCATCCTCGACTGCCAGAATCCGTCTGGTTCTTTATCATACATATACATAAAAAATGTAGAAGTTTTACTCAGCATTTTTATAACTACTTTTTAGGTAATTCCTCAAATTCGTACCTACAGAAATGAGATACATCGAGCTCATAAGTAAATTACTAGCAGAAATTATATTTTGTTCAACCAAACTTTCTTCATACATGAGTCTATTAAGTAGTATCATTACAGTTTTCGATATCTCTTTTTAAATGAAGATAAACTACGAAGTGAGGGATTTTTTTATTATAATTACTAAACACTTTTCATATTACCTGTACTTAAACCCTTTTATATTTTTTAAAGGCATCGCCTCAACCACGAATGATCGAATGCTCCCAAACCATGTTATACATTTAAACTTATCCGATTTGAAATGTAGTAATTTGTTAACTATTTGGAAACCGTTTGTACCTGCAGTAAGTTTCATGATATCACGTGACCCGTTGTGGAATAAGTTAATATTGTTTTACAATATGTATACATATACTTCGCGCGTTATAACATGGTGCGACTGACGTGTAATAGAATTAATAAACCATTAGAATAGAGGGCATTCAGTAACTTCTAGTAATTATAAAAATAACCGAGGAAAAATCACAGAAAGTTCTAAGCTAAGCAGAGCCTGTCTTATGTGTACGAATCTGTCTTATGTATCAAAAACACATATTAAAGTCAGACTAAGATAAAGTATCAATGATTTTAATTAAAAATAGGTTTGACATATTCGAATCAGGATGAAATATATGAAGTAGAATGTATGACATTTAGTCGTATAGTCCGCTTCAAAGAAAGATTAATTGATATACAATACAATTAATTTACATTCCTGTATTTTCTACTTGCATTTTGGTAACATGTCAGTTTGAATTTAAAGTATTATAAAATATATATATTTGCAAGCGTCTCGATTCGATGACGTTTAAGAGTCAGCTTGCGCTTTGCCTGTGCAGTAATAAGTGGCAAAATGTCAGCTGTCATTCGCACCGCGCTACAGCGTGCAGAGTATATTATTATTTGGTTTGTTACAGTATAATAATTGATATTGTAGAAAAATATATTAAAAATACCGTTAATGTTAAACTTTTTTTGCTAATGGCTGATTTTTGCATCGCTGCCAATATCAAATGCAGATATTACTAGCTTTTTTTTTGACTACTCTAATGCTGTTGGCCGCAGCTGGCCTTGGCCAAACCTGTGCAAGGACTTATGGAGCGGCTGAAGGCCAACTTCTCCCTGTACTGTTGATACTATTTTAGTTTGATGGCACCGCTAGGGGTTCAAACCTCGGCTTAGGCCGTCGTAATTTCGATTCCCGTTTCAATTGGATGGGAGATAGATAGTGCTATCTGGCTTTTTATAGCCTCGGTAGTCTAGCGGTTTCGCACACCGCCGTACACCTAATGGTTACGGGTTCGATATTGGTATGCTAAATACATTTGTATTCATGAATATAATTGTTTGTATTAATCTGGGTATTTTCTATATATGTTGTATGTGTATGTATTTAAAATAAATGAAATTGGTAAAATGTAAGATAAGCTCTCGTCAGCTTAGCGTTGTGTGAATTGTCCTTGGTTATTATTATTATACATTTTAGCAAATTAAGTTGGCGGCCCACCTGATGGTTTGTTGTTACCGTCCCCATGGTTCCCATGTACCGTCTTGTGTTATGAGTACCAGACAACTTACAGATATACTTAGATACACTTTTCGTAAATATATACATAATATACTTAGCAAACACCCAGACCGATACAAACAATCACTCTCATGTTTGTACCATGCGAGGAATCGTAACTGCGACCATCGGAGATAAAGCGATGTGCTAAACAGCTAGACCACCAAGGTCGTCAAACCAACGATCAACAATATCATTCCGTTGTACTTTGTAATTGTATTACCGTATCTCATGGTTCACACTGAAGCAAATGTTGCAAAGCGAACTGCTTGTCGGTTGAAATAGGCGAGACAGATTTACCCACGCACACGACTTTGTACAAAGCGAACCTTGATAAACCTTACATGACAATATCCTATTAAACAAACGAAAATTGCAATTGGACACCGCCAGAATGCCGTGTTGTTGCAACATAACGCGGCGAGAGCTTTAAAACTAATTATTTTTATTTAATTTATTTATTGAGAGATCGCCGCACGCGAGACTCGAACCCGCTCTCACGGCGGGAGTTGCCAAACCTGTTGCGTTGCGGACAATAAAGGTAAAAATAAAATTGTCGACTTATACTGAAGTACACTCAGGTAGATCTACCTACTAAGCCCTTAAGGCGTCTCCTAAGCTGACCATATTAATGATAATAATGTAAGGTTACTCTACACTACTATACATTATACACCTCTTAATATCTAATTATTCAGTATTTCTGTATGTGTGTTTGTCACTTAAAACCTCAAAATTATCGAAAATTAAAAAAAAATAGTTTTATTACTATTACTAGTCATCGCCCAGTGGTGGAAAATCGGCCAAAAATCGAAAAAATAAGTTTGAATATTAATAAGGTTCTATTGTCAAAGACTATGCGTGTGTGTGTAAATATATGATAGTGTATATAGGTAATGTTTTTTTATTGAATTAATGTATTTTTAAGGCCCAATAAAAACTATTATCATAATGCCCTCATATATAAATAAACTATAAGTGTGCGAAATTTCATACTCCTCCGTCGGCCCTATATTCGTAAAAAGGGTACAAAGTTTTTAGTTCACGTATTAATATATCGATATTGTATGAACCGCGCGAACTGGATGGGTCTAATTGACCCTATTTATTGTTATTAATAATGTAAATACGAACATGAGTTTGTATATTACGTTTTCACGCTTAAACCTCTGAATTTATTATGATTAATTTTTACATAGAGAGATCCTGGTGATCAGTATACGCTACTTTTTGTCGCGAAAAAGATCCGCTCAGATGTTTTAAATATTTTTAGAAAAGTCTGTAATTTTCAAAAGAGGCTCTTTGAATAACAAATTGAAATTGTTTTGAAAATTAAAACAATAATTTATTAGTTACAATTTAAGAAAATGTGCATTGTATTTCCTCTATTTCATGCTAATTGTGATTTAGTTTTAAGTATTACAACTTAGAAATACGTAAGACCACGACAAGCAATTTGCTTAACTTATTACTGGACTATAAAACAGCCACCGTTGGTGTTGCCGGCCGGTGTAACTTGCGAAAGTGCTGTAATTAGGTACTTTGTATTACCTACCCTTACGATAACGTTATACTGCCACGTGGTAATAGTTGAACGGTTTATGTTAACTACAGACTCAAATTGAACTCTTAATTTCATAATAATAATTTTATAATGCATCTTAAGTTAACGCAGCCAAACGGTTAATCTAAGATTTCGAAACGAATCCATCGTAAATTTATCGATTAGTACAATTATTAGTAAGAACAAGAGCTATATTATTATACTAGCTGTGCCCGCGATTTCTCCCGCATGGTATTTATATCCTATGTGTTATTCTATATTACTATAAATGTACAACAAAATCCGTTCAGTTGTTTTGCACGAAAAAGTAACCAAATCCATGCAACCATCTATCCTTCCATTTTTTTTTTTAATTAGAATAACCTTAGTTATTACTTATTAGAAGTAAATATTAATTTATATAAATTAATTATGGATATTATTCTCAGTTCTTCGTATAAAGTAGAGTTTGTAATGAAACCACCTCACAGTGTTACATGAATGAATTTAATCTATGTATTTTTAGCACATGATCTACCTGTATACCAAATTTCTCCAGCGCAATATGTGTAGATTATAAGTAAGGATAAAATATTTCGGCGACTGTACCACTATATGAATAAACATGTCACAAACATGTCCTGTTTTAATTACAACAAGTTCTTACACACGTTCTGGATCGTTCGCCCGTCGACAATGCGCCTCGCATTCTTATTCGATCACGATTAACAATCTGATCGATTCCGTGATATCGCTCAATATTCATAATTCGAACTTATTTAGAATGTGTTTATGATAGTGATGGCGATGATGTGATGACGATTCGCTTAGTTTCTGAATCGAACTCAACATTGAATTTTGTAATTGAATCGGCTACAATTGCAAGTCACATCGAATAGACGACATTATTCAGTCATGTTAAAACTATATTTTATAAATATACAGTTTATTTTTCTTCTACTTCTGTTCTTTTTATATACTTTTCATTTTGACATACCATCTGATATAATATTTTGATTTTAGTTAAAATCTCTCCTACTTTATCTTTAAAAAGCTGTTTCACGATTATACTATATTCACTAGCAATATTATATTTTGAATCTATTAATCTAAAAATGAAGACTAGATTTTACTTCGCTTTGTTTTAAGTTCTAAATTGAACATATTATATAGGTGTACAGTAATCATCTGTTTCTTCCTTGTCCCATTTATTTGGGGTCGGCGTAATATATTTTTCGCAGTCATCTCGTTAAAAACTCATCTCGTTTTATTATAATATCATCTTTCACACAGTCCATTCATCTCTTTTTCGGCCTTATAACCATACACATTATAGGTACAGTATTTGAGAAATATTGGCACTAAAAAATAAATGAAAACTTTTGAATAAAACTTAAACTTGTCAAAATTTATACGTGATTACAGCTGCGATGTCTATTTTTAACCATACATGTTGTTATTACATGTAAAGATATAAGCGGACTTAGTAGCAAGTAAAACCAGTTTAACATAAATGCATTCTGTAGATTATGGACATAAATGTAAAGTAAGATGAGTGATGTATGTTGCATGTGTGTGTGTATGTGTGTGTCATGCAGCCACGTGACGAATCACAGCTGGCGGCAGCAGAAAAAGCTTCCTAAAGCTACAAAGTAAAGTTGCAATTCTGGTTTATACGGATGTTATAAATTCAGGAGAAGGCACAATTGTTGTCTTTATTATAGAAAATTAGCTTTTATATTTAAACATATAATTTTATTAACATTTATTGAAATATTACCGATCGGCTTATTCTTGCCACATCAAATACATATGAACGACGCGCGTAGATCTACAGTTGCACATTACCGATCGGTTTATTACTGCCATATTTTAAGACATATAAATTATACGCATAGATCTGTGGTTGCACATCACCGAACGGATTATTATTGCAACATCAAATACATATGAACGTAGATATATTGTTGCATATTACCGATCGGCTTATTATTGCCACATCAAATATATATGAACGACGCGCGTAGATCTACTGTTGCACATTACCGATCGGTTTATTATTGCTACATCAAATATATATGAACGACGCCCGTAGATACACGGTTGCATATTACTGATCGGCTTATTATCAAATACATATGAATGTAGATCTATTGTTGCATATTACCGATCGGCTTATTATTGCTACATCAAATGTATATGAACTACGCGCGTAGATCTACAGTTGTACATTACCGATCGGTTTATAACTGCCACATCAAATACATATGAACAACGTGCGTAGATCTATGGTTGCACATTACCGATCGGCTACGCGCGACGTGAGTTTACCAACCTTGTAATAATAGCGTAACATAATTATGATAATGCCGCATCTAATATACATATTTCCTTACTACATCGCGGTTAATATATTTTTTGCTCCAACAATGAAAATATAGTACCTACTATAGAGCTTTAGTATTCTCGCGTTTGGTACGTATTATTATCTTTGTTTAACTATTTCATTTGTATTAAATGTGTAATGGTTTATTTTTTTTCTTAGAAATTAGATTTGATTTTGTTTTTATACACACAGCTAATTTTAAATATTATTTTATCTTTAAAAAAGCTACGGTACAACAAGTAACATCGGCAATTATCATCAGTATATACATAATAGCAAAAAAAAAATAGTGCCGATAAAATGCAGAGAGCCCAAGTAATAATAATCTCAGGTCAATTCACACAGCGCGACCTAGACCCAAATCAAGCTAGCTAAAGCTTGTGTCATGGACACTATAGTTAACTGACTCAAATATATAAATTTTTTTTTTGTAAATACATACATATTATATATAGAATAACACCCAGACTGATACAACCACTCATAATTCATGAATACAAATATTTGTGCATTGCAAGAAATCGAACCCGCGACCATAGGAAATAAGGTGGTGTGCTAAACGGTGGTGAGGCAGTCTAAATATATATACTGAGTATCACATACTTCCTATATATACTAAGTATTAATAGAATCAAAATGACCAACCATAGAAATGTGTCTAAAATCTAGCTTAATGTCATTAAAGGACTCTCGTACTTTAAAGTTATAAGTTCATTGACCTTTAAAGTTTCAGGCTTCGGTAGTATCGTTGGAAATTCTAAAGTGAGTGAATATTAAGGTGAGTTCACATGTTTGCATTCTTTTTTTTATAGTTGACAATGGTGCACAAGCCAGCGTTAACATTATACGCAGACGTAGAAGACAATGGATAAGCATGAAATATCGTAGCGAAATCACTACACACACAAATTGCACACAATAATCAAATAAACCACGATGGTTTCTACAATCCAGTAATATTATATATCCACTAATTTTAATGTATCGGAATTAGTTTCTGAAGTAAACCGGCTGTTATTATTCTTAAATTTGCCTTAACTACATTTACTGTGTTTATTTAAAAAAAAAACGAACAAAGGATCGTTCGGTACGTAAAGTTGTGTATTCAGCTTTATAACCACCCGTCCACGAGAAAGGAAGGAAATAATTACGTATACCTATTTTGGGAAACTTTTTTATAAAACAGGACTTAAACGGACTTTGGGAGGTTTTCAGGTAAGATTTTATTGACAAAGGAAGATATTAGTCCTCGGGGAAAAATGGTATGAAAAAGCGTAAACACTGTGATAACTCAGTGTTTTCTTTTCTTTATAACTAAAATGTTATGATTATACAACATTTCGTCCATATTTTTCTGGATGGATGGACACATTTCTCCTTTATTCAATGTAGTAATTAACAGAATTATTTCAAAAAGGCATAGCATTATAAATTTATATTACGATCGACCTGGCTTCTTATGTGATAACCAACGTTTAAATATTCGATACATTTTCGATTTTGATTTAATTTATCGTTACTAAGTTGGCGAAGATATTTATTTTATGTAAGTGCGAATAAGATTCCGGCCCTCCTGATGGTAAGTGATGATGATAAACATATTTACGTGATCAGAACGAACGACCAGCACTCATGCTTCGCTTCTGCCGCTGTTGCCGTTTATGTCTTTTATCCTGATAATCTACTGCCTTATTTCACAGTTCAACCGAAACACAGCTAACAAAAAAAGCTGCTTGACGGCTGAAGTATGTAGATTGACAGACGTATCAGAGCAGGTGATCTCTTTCCACCTCTCTACAAAATGAAATGTACGAAAATTTAGTTAATTCTTCCTTTTTTATTATACCACTGGAATGGCAACTAAGGCGTCCGCCAGATTTGACCATCAAACTCAAAATTGTCTTGTCACATATATACCTATAGAACCTTTCGGAATCTCGTTCATATCATATTATATAACTACACCGTCCAGTTCGGGTAGCTACTTTTGTTGTGCAGAAGTTGAGCAGAAACTCAACTGGTACATTTATTATGTTATTTTTTATCTTCTTTTATAATCTTTAAATATTACATAGCATTTACATAGTGTATATGTCTAATATAAAATCCCTTGTCTGAACAACTAACGTCATACAAGGTCGTCCTCCAAATCATCATTTGCAAAGTAATAGGCTTTATTCAACAAGTATTTCTTAATAATTTTTTTTAATTATTAACGTTTGATCCAAACTATCACACCATAAAATTTTATGCCGTAACTAATGCATCACCTACAAATATGACCAGCAATACAAATATCACGAGAAGTACTAGTGTCGTTCATAGATTTTTGAAAACGATTCTGCAGATTACAAATTGTTCATACAAAAAGTTTTCACTCATTTAATTTCGTTAACGGAAACCGTAAATGTCTGGCACAGCGGTTATTTTTCCTGTAATAATTTCTAGATTTTCAGCGTAAACATTTTTAGATGTTCGTGTTGTGAATGTATATTGTATTGTAGAGAGACATAAGTTTTGTGAACTCTATTTGGGTCGTAAATATGAAAGTCTATTCAATAAATCAAGTCACAATAAGTTGTGGCACGACTTGATTTTAATGTCGAATCCCAAGACTTCGTCAGCTTACGTTTTGCTCGTAGAAGATATTGTGAAGAGAGAGGACTTTTTAAAACAAAATATTTAGTATTTTTTTATGGATGATAATGGAATGGTGCATCCGTCTGCGAGGTTTACGCTGGCAGGGCACCAGTAAAAGAGGAACTTGAGGTCATATCAGTTGACCCAGCGTAACAAATTCACCAGGAATTTATCATAGATTTCAGAAAGAATCGCCTGGAAGTCAACCTGACATGGTACATTGCTAGCAATGGGGTCTACTGACAACATTACTAATAATCCTCTGCCCCGCTGTATTGGGTATTATAATCGGTGTTCTTGGCTCGATATCACAGAAAAGCTAGCTTAAGTTACTCCTTATAATTTTAACTAATTGAAACTTTCGTCATAATCGGTCCCGCCGTTTTAGAGATTTGCGAGAAGAAATAGACAAGATCTATTTTTTAAATATATTTTTGATCTAAGTACCGTTTTAGCATATGCATTTAGTGAATAGTTGTTAATTTGAAATATAAATAGACACTTCAGTTTTGTTCATTTGAATAAATTGTTACTATATTTATTAGACATATATCTACACCAATAAATATATGCCGGTCATGAAGACGAAGTCACCGGCTGAACACAGTCTAAAGTATTTTCTGTAAGTTAAGTGTTCTGTAGTTTCTTTCAACATTCTCCGTAGTCGGCAAAACTAGCCTTTAGTACAGTGATTCTCAACCTTATTTTTGATGCGGCACACTTTTAACGATTTTAAAATTTGTTTGCACATAAAGAACAAGATTAAATTAAAAGCTATTTATTTACCCATAACACACTGTTTAAAATAGTTTATGATAATAATTTGAAATGTGCGAAAATATCAGTGTATTTTTAAAGTTATTAATTACAAGTTAATAATTATAGATATCTAAAATTTGGCGGAGCACTTTTAGAATTTCATGGCACACAAAAGTTCCGCGGCACAGTGTTTGAGAATCACTGCTTCAGTATGTCTATTTTTACATACCTGCTAGTTGGTACAAAGCTTGTCGGCTCCCTGATGAATAGGAGTATTATCAACTATTAGCTTGCCAATCAATTGTCAATCCACCGTATTCAATGTTTCAATCAAACAATGCCGGCTGCTGACAAGGAGAAACTGGTTGACATTTAAAAATAATAAGTAATTACCCACTAGCTACTGCTTTGAGTTTTTTACACAAACTTTGTTGTATTTCACTGGCTTGTTTGAATACTTTAGTTTCTGCGGTATAACTAACCTATTCGACTATGATTTACGTTCATGGTCTCTCTGGGGTATATAAATATGCAAGAATCTAGCTATATTATATCTATTCCACTACATATATGGAGAGGAACAGAGATAAAAATATTGTATATCGCTTTTGTATTTTAGCTTTAGGTACTTTTGTTATATTATGAATAGCTTCGTTGTACACGGAGGATGGCCCTCACTATAATAAACATTGCTACTAATTACCCTATCAGTGGGACCTCCACACAGTTCTCACTAAAAACAATCGTGATTAACTTCTAGTGAATTTGCAACGATTGGTTAATTCCCTTGACTTCCTCCTCATCATTATCCCCATTTACCGCTACATAATATAGTTAGGGCAAGAGAGTATTCCATTCCATTATCATCCAATAAGAGAAACTTATAAAAACAATAATAAATTACACAAATTAATTTGTTACAAAAACATTTTGGTAGAACATTTTATAAAATTGAATATTTGCTTCGATAATATTATATATGATATTCTAATATTTCTACGCTATAACATGCATAATCACGGGTTGTCTTTCGGAGAACGGTTCCCATTTCATAACCACGCTTAAAAAACAGGAAGATCTTTCTGAGAAGGACAAGAGCTCTGACCAACGACCCACATAAATCCACTTATGGAACTTCTGGAAGTCGAACCAAGCCGCTCCTTCTGACTTTATCTAACCAGTCGAACACCTGCCCACAGGCAGCGACTTGCAATGGCACACTTGGACATATGTTAATAGATTGAATCCAGGTGGACCGATGTAGGTACAACTTACAATAGGTTGTCACGTCAAGGGAGCCTTGCAACTGTACCTACACGAAGAAAGACCTCAATAAAATGTGACTGAATTGTTTAAAGTCGTTGCAACTTTCTAGAGAAAATATATTTAGTTGCTAATGAATCAAAAACAAGAAGAAGACGAGTCGATTTATAATGTTATCAGGATAATTATTCCATTTATATACTCTCTAAAATTTTAAACATGTGTGAAATAAGTTTAAAACTGTATTCTTGAATATTTACTTTTTTCATTGCAAGTTTTGGAAATATTTAGCTCAAGCTCTCAGGCTACTTTCTCAGTATATTCTGATATTGATCGACCGGAATAAAAAGTATGTCACGCAGACAACGTCGCCAGTAAAAATAAAGCAAAAATAAATAAATGCAAGTCCATTATTGTAATGGCTTGACGTCCTACCTCGTGTGACCTATTCCATTTAGAAATAATGTTGTATTCTCCACAAGGAAACCCCAAAACGCTTTGTCTGGACACATTCCCCAAATGGCTTTTTTGTAATCGCAACAAAAAAAGTAGAAGTTTTGTAAAGGCAATCCTATCGGGCACTTTTTCTTCGCATCGGCCAATTTCGTCCGGGAGATAACGTTTTAACCCACTGTGCAATTACACTGTGAATGGACACACGTAAATCAATATTAGTGGTGTGTGTGTTCCGCTTGCAAAGCATTGGGCGACAAGGAACACAGTGGGCCGGTATGTACTTGTAATGGGAACATTTTCAAAAGATTTCAAAAAGGAGGTGCTGTAATTGTGACTGTATTTTGTGAGATAATAGATTTATTTTGTACACAATTATATAACATTACATGTCTTATATTCATTATAGTTTATGTCCGTAATTCATCATACAATCTTGATCCCTTCAACCGTTTGGTCGTGAAAGATAACAAATAGACATATACATTCGCATTCATAATATTAGTATGAATTATGGTGATTTAATATTACCACCATAATTTAGGATACTTTGGTAGTTATAAATTTGTACAATTTTGTAAAACATGAAAATTGAACTTTGTTTTATTATGTATTTAATATTTATATTACAGTATAAAGTATGATCCACAAAAGAGGCAATAATAAATTCTTAACTAACAACATCTAACAAAAAAGGAAAACTATAGGTAAATATTTACAGTACATGCCTAAATAAAAAAGCGCTCACCATCTTTAGGCAATATTACAAAATTAATTATTATATTTAGATACATTACTTAAATATAATAATTAATTTTGTAATATAATGCAAATAGAATAGAAAACCTTATTTTTTTAAATCAATTTAAAAGTAAAATACTATTTATATTATAAAATCGCCGTCGGATTCCTACTATAGTGTACACACGACTTTATCACTATCCCTAGATAATTGAACGAAATAAACTCAGAAAGTACTTAAAATGATTAACACTGAGTTTAAAATAGATTCTAATAGTGAGTTGTTTACTAAAATGTTAGCAGCGTGATTTTCATTAATATAACATTGGTTGAATGTGTTGTATGTACGTCTCGTCTCGTCTGCGGTGTGGGTAAAAGTAACTCTACATATATAACTCTGTAGGGTGTATGGTCTCACTTTTAGCGGAAAATAGGCTTTGTTAAATATTATGCAGTATAGCCTATATTACTCACTAATAACGCAGATATCTATAGGTAAACGACTTTGTAAAACCGTCAAATATTTTTTGTGTTAATCCATTTCAAATAAATAAAAAAAGATACAAAAATAATAACTTTTCTGTATATAAAATTAGTCTACATAAGTCACAATTGATATACTTATTCTAATAAGAAACTTTATATAAAGTCGTATCCGTGTACTACATTTGTATTGAATGAAATAGGAAAGATAGAGTATTCCACGCAAGCGACTTTACACAAACTTCGATGTGTTTGAGGATACAATGATTATCGCAATATCAGTTGTAATCCTTTACCCGCTCTCAGTTGTAAGTTGGGCCCAACCTCATGCATTCCATTGACCGTCTACACACGTCGCCCTGCAATTTAACTCGATTGATGACGTCACTATGTCCTTTTCACTGCCACATTTAGCGTACGTGAACCATCCCTTATCTGGCACACTGATTGGAGATTTCGCTTTAATAGATAGTGTAGACTATAGACTATGATAACTGACTATATATGTGATAACTATGAGAATAAAGGGAGTAAGAGCGTAGCATAAGTCGTGACATAAGTCTTAATAGACCGTAATCTTCATTTGAACTAAGAACCTAACTGTATTTGATCCTATATTGTTCTATATATATATATATCCTAGAAAAGAATAGAATAGAAATACCTTTATTCCAATAAACTTAATATAAGTACTTTTGAATAGTCGTATTGTTTTGATATTATCACTCATTCGGAACGCAAACTCACCACGAGAAGAATGAGAAAAATACTTGCGTGTTGATCTTTTAAATAAATCTTGTCCAGATTTATATTTTTAAGAATTTTGTATGAATATAAATGCCATATAAGAAAGTTTACATAAATAAATGAATAGTTACTTGAGTAACAAAATAAATCAGTCATATTTATCAGAGCAGAGCAGAGCAGACGCACAGGAAATATATACTTTATTTTTAGTTCAATAGTAAAAACCATCGCTCCTAAGAATGTCCTTCAATTCTTGTCCCTCACGGATCTAAGCAGCGAACTTTGGACAAGGGCGCGCATAATAGATCTATGTTGGTCGCAGTGATACAGGTCTTAGCACCTAACAATAGCACAAAACAGACAGTAAAAAAAAACAATAGCAACAATCAGACAAAATCCTAAATATGTAATGCTGTATGACATTTATTTAAAAGAGCAACAAGCAAGTTTACTGCTCGTTCTTTTTATGAAGAAGCAGTAGAATAAAAAAATATGACTATTCAAATGTGCTTATATGTAATGCTTACGTAAGGGTAATTGTAGAATTATTAGCTTTAATTCTTACTAAACTATAGAAGTAGCCATGTTTTGCGTAGGTAATTGAGGTTTCAGGTTCAATTTAGCAAGCGAATACCCCTAATTTAGCACCTGATACGTATTATGCCCAGTTGCCTGGTTTCTCGCAACAAGATATTTTAGTAGAGTTAAAAGACTTGTTAGAATATTTTAATTTAGTTAACTTATACATAACTCAATTATTATACTCGGTTTCAGTTTGGGAGTCAGGACTGCATCAAAGTATACATTGATAAAAGTTTAAGTAAATATTATAAAAACGTGATTTAAATGTGATATATACATGTAATAAGAATATAACACTCTGTCTGTATATAAAACATATGAGACAAATTATTATTGGCTTTATTAACTATTTGACGGTTTTACGGTTTAGGACACCGCTTTATTTTCAATGGTCGCAAGTTCGATTCCTCGCAGGGTGCAAACATTTGTATTCAAGAGTATGATTGTTTGTCTGTGTGTTTTCTATATATAAATGTATTTACAAAAATAAATATCTATGTATTTCTATCAGTTATCTAGTATACCCTAGTGGGACTAGATAGCGCTGTGTTAATTGTCCAGGGTTATTTATTTATATTATTTATTTATTTAAGACAATAGAACCCAAGACAGGATTATTACAATTTTTGACTACTTTTTTACTTTCACATAATAGTTTAAATTTATTACATGTAATTAACAAATAGAAATGTAGTCACAATATTCAATGCTATACAATACAGCAATAATCTTTGCACTGCTGCAACAAAGCATTGAAAACCAATAGGAGAAAGCTCTCAGTCACTTGGGCGGAACAATTTTATTTTGCTAACAACATCTCCATCAATTTGCCCCGGACGGTGCAGCAAATAATTTCGCAAACAGACCGGGAAAACCATCTAATAAAAACGGGATAGACGGGCTATCCTTGCGAGCACCATAATTTCATTTATTTTATAGTGGCCCTTTCCTTTTGTACCATTTCAGTTTTCAAATGTTGCACAAAAAACTTACTACGGCATCTTCCTATATAAGGTGCTACTATATTATCTGGATTTACCATCATGTTAGTTATATTTATTATATATTACAAAAAATGAATTTCATGTTTTGGTTGTAGTCAATTACAGAAAAAAATGTGATTATTACATATAGAGTTATCAAATATCTCAAATAGATTTGTCAAAGGCATTGTCAAATGTCTATGTTTGTGGCGATCGCAATACTTGACATTCAACTCATGAATCATGAGTCAAACGTGGAAGAGGTCGAGCCTACTGCCGTACCTTGGATTATTTTTGGTTTTATATCTGTTTTATTTACCAGAGAGTCAGTTAGTAATGACACACAAAGTTTAATTGTTGTCGGCTAAATTTGAACTCATTATCTCTTGGGTGTAATGTAGGGTATGTTTTTTATGGATAATACTGGAAAGTATGCGCCTTTCTATAGCATAGAAAAAACTGTGACCGTCTGCGCTAACGGTTTACACTGGCGGGGCCACCAGTGAAGGATGATAAGATGAACGAGGTCAGGTCAGTTGACCCATTAAGACATCATGATGCTTTTGAAGGGGAACCTAGTTCCCCTTCCCCTCTATAATGCATAATAGTAAACCATAAGGCCATGTATTTTATGGGTTGGATGGGTTTCAAACGATTGTTAGATTTTCCCGACTTTTCATTAAGTTGGATCAGCCCGTTGTCAATTTAAGTTAATACATATAAACCACGAACGACGAACGAATTTAAGTTAATACATACAATACACGAAGCAGCAGACTCTTACTAGTCTATAATTACAATAGTCAAATAAAAATTACTATTGTAATGATAATGCGACGTGAGATCGGTTATTATTACGAGGAAATAAGTAATTTCGTTTGTGGAACCTTCCATATTTCTTACCACAATAATTTCACCAAATTACCAAACTAATTTCATATTAATAACGTCACGAATTGTTTGTTTGTTCACTTACATTACTGTTTTAGTTATAGACAGTGATATTTATACTAGAATGATTTAAATAGTAGATGTTATATATAAAATAATGGAAAATATATCTAGTTATCACGCGGTATCTATGTACTCATTTCGTTTAGCTATTCATTAAAAAAGAATGATACAAAACATATGAAAATTCCTTGTATCCAACAGACACTCTTTCGAATTTACAATAGTATTTATTGTAAATTCGAAAGAGTTGTTTATTTGTTTTTTTTTTACAATTTCATGGATGCTGCATGATGCGATTGTACAAATCTTAATAAAATTTGATGTGAAGATTGATTGTATTGCAAGGTAAGATATAGATAATATTTTATCTTAGAAAAAGCATAAGCAGGTGACACTTGTACATATAAAGTGACACGTAGTTTAATGCAAAATTGCAAACAGTTATAACAAAGTAAATGTTTGTATAGTTTGGAGATCGTATTCGCAATCATTCTAATCTAAGTATTCTATAAAATTAATTATACTATTCAGGTTGTCAATGATGTAACTGTTTCACTATTTATATATATTTCAATTAAATAAAAAGACACAAGTTTTACGGGCCGGATTTCTTCCAACGTTCACACATTAAAACTTTAATTGTTAAAATATCAACGGAATAAAGTTTTGACTTAATTCGAGACAACTAAGTAACTAAATCTAAGCTCTTACAAAAGTTTACACGTAAATCTTTTGTTTTGCTCACTTCTTTGGTGACGGACAAAGTTGAGATTTGTTTAAAATTTATTCCCGTAGAAAGTATTCTATTTTGTTTTCCCTTATATCCGTTGTTAGAATTCTAAATGGGCGGCAAAGTTGTGGCAACTTCTTTTTTTGTTCGCGCGCAAAAAATCCACGTAATGTTCTCGAAAATTTAATTTAGGAAGTGTGTTTTTTAATTAAACATCCATTCTACTTTGTTAATGCGTTGTTTAGTTGTTATTTGTGATCGAAATCGATGACTATAAAACGAATGTTATGCTGGATTATGTGAATACGTAGATGGAGAATAATTCTATACATCTATGCTTTATCAACGACATATTATTATTTCTGAATGCGTTATCGTACGCTTCTAATGTAATTTCTGTAAGTATTTTATACTAGTTTTTATTGGAATCATGTATTTTAAAATAATAGTTACGAACCTATTTTCATATAGGCTACTCAAAGCAGTTTGTCTTTATTGTAAACATAATATTACAGGTATAGGAGCAAATCCTAATAACGAGATCGTTATAGTTTTCGTGAACTTTATGATGAAAAAAGTGCTTTTACTTTTAAGTTAGACGACTTTGTACAAATTTTAGCTTGGTAGTTTTTTTCTATCCGAGCAGACATGTAATATCTATGGTGCTGTTTATAATATCATTAAAAAAAATTGGAAAATATATTTAAAAATCATTTAGTTAATACAGTATATTATTTGTAATATTATCTTATCTGTGATATTATTACGCATACGATATATATATTTTACATTGTTTTTGAATATATACAATTAGAAAGCTTGTTTGTTTTAGTTGTGAAGGTACAGTAAAATAACCTAGTTAAGAAAATAGAAAACAAAAAAGATATGAATCGAGAAAAATAATACATATTATTTTAATATATAATATAATCACCTAATCTTGTTACAAATAAAATATAAATATAGTAAAATGGAGTACCCCTCTATTTTGAAGCCGACTTGAAAT
Organism: Achroia grisella; assembly: GCF_030625045.1. Lineage (NCBI taxonomy): Eukaryota > Metazoa > Arthropoda > Insecta > Lepidoptera > Pyralidae > Achroia > Achroia grisella. Next base: position 1,995,960 of record NW_026712590.1, read on the forward strand.
GCGTTTACGTAGAATAAATAGTCTCGCCATATTTTTAGTTAGGCTCTCGCAGATATCCATATTCGTATATTGGAGAGTGCTAAACACTGTTGCTTGTCAATTACTATTGTGCTGCTATTTTATTCTATGTATTGTTTTGGGTTAAACGTAGAATTTCATTACAGTATTTACACGTGAGGTTAATAATAAATAATTTTGACGTGTTAAAATACTGATTGTAATACAATCTATTAGAGATTTAACAATGCATGTGTGATATATGAAAAATAACGGATAGAGAGATAAGGTTTGAGAATTTTGAAATATATCGATGCAGAAGAATTGAAAGGATAATTTTGGAAAAAAACATTTCCTAAATTATACTTACTATTCTTCAATAGAAGTCATCGGAAAAGAAAGGAGTCTAAGATAGTGTTAAATAGAAAACTGTACATAAATCAATAGGAGGAAATTTTAAATATTATAAATAAATTATGGAACAAATAAACGAAAAAAAATGGACTATTAATTTATTAAAATCAATTAATTTCTATTATGATGGTACATTCCAGGAAGACCTGTCCTAATGTGGTAACATTAAGGCAGGTCTTCCTGTAATGACATTCATAATAATAACATTCATTCAGTCATTTTTAAGGACTAAGTGAGAGATGACATTCATATGAATGATATGAAATATTCGTTATCAAAGTGAGATCTGTGGTTGTGTTTATGTTGGTACATTCAGTCATTTTTAAGGACTATAGGTGTTGAGAGATGACATTCATATGAATGATATAAAAATATCATCCAAGTTACAAAGACAAAAAGAGATCTGTGGTTGTGTTTATGTTGGTACATATATAGGAGACAACAGTTAGCTTATACAGATCAGTACATAAAAACATATTACTGTAGATACTTAAAAATAAAGGTCATCCAAGAATTAGAAGAAAGACAAAAAGACAAGGAATGGCCGTGTAGTTCCAGTAATTTTAAAAGAACGACTTGCCAATAAAGTTTTTTTTAAAGAGACTAGATACTTGCCTATGTTATTCGTGACATTAAAACTACAGTTAGATAAATTATAATTTATGGTACCAGAGTACACTAATAATGGGTACCTCACCTCACCTCAGTATCATCTATTTCAACAAGCTGCTTACTTTATAAGTTGTAGGATGGAAACTAGGCAGTAAAATTAGAACATAAGAGGTATGAAGTCTTCTGAAATGGCAACTCATGAATTATAGCACGGATGTCACATGATATCGTAATGCCTGTGGTGCTACTTATGTATATAGGCGGCGGTTACCGTTTGCCGTCAGAGTACATGCCATTCCCGTTACGTAAAAAAAATAAAGTAAACAATAAAATCTTTATAATCCTACGATTTCCTTAAAATATATAAAAAGACAACTTTTAAGCACTTACCTAATGAATAAATTAAACTCCCAAAAACGACCTTCTTTGTAAGTATTATACTAAAATGGTAATTGTTTCGAAGATTTAGTGTTTCCCGCCAAAAGAAAACTTTTCGGGTTTTAAAATTCAACGAAGATAATAATTTATTCTGGTCATTCGCGTTTAGGGTAATATTATCACAAGTTTATTCATTGACTAGCTGCAGATTATGGCATTATTTGTGTGCTGCCATATATCAAATTTTAATACATGCCTATCAAATATATTAAGAGGGTTATATTATTGTTAATTTTAATAAATAATGAAAACATAAGTAATGCTGTTGTTGGATTACGAATCCTTATAAATTAATATATAAAATAGAGAGTGGACTATATTTATTGGAAAGAAAAGAATTAATGGAAAAGGAAGCAGAAATACGATTTCGACCTGGAAGAACGTCTTCCACACTCCGACCACCCCAAAGTAAACAATGTAACACCAAACTTACTCACCTTTGCTCAGGAACGTCCCGATGTGTAGTACTGTTTAGTGGCCACGCCCTCTAGAGTGTATATTTTCATAAAAAACAATTATATTATGTTAAATAAATCATTAATTATCTTGTTTTATATAGTTAAAAATACGGAGCGTCCTTTTTATTCCAGTTCTTATTTTCAATTGTTTTTTTTTTATTCTAAATTCTAAATTTAAGTGGCCACATGTATTTATTGGTGGCCAGTATCACCAAACACCCTTTGCTTCAGTAAGCAAGCCAGTGATACAACCTGCTTAGACTAAGGAGGTTCGGAATACGGAACAGCGGTATTCGTTAAATAAATTATTCTTTATTTTTCTTTCTACATTCAACTGTTTTCATTCTTCTCCCTTCGTTTTTTGACCGTTTCCCGTCGTTTTCCCTGAATCATTTCCAATCTTTCTCTGTCTTGCATATGTCTCTCCTTCTTTTTCACACATCTTTCCATGTGTGAAAAAGAAGGAGAGACATATGCAAGATATGGTATTGGATAAGATTATAGCTTTTGATATTGCTGTAATGGTATTGATTAATTATTAATAGAAAATTTATAAAAATAAAACATGTGTATATTATTAATATATATATTTAAAAAAACTGTAAATTCTTTTAGTTTGTATATTAAATAATGACGTTAATTACGAACAGATTTTAATGTACTTATTTAAATTGAAGGAGTTTATTCTTGTTGCTCCAATATCCATTAATTTCGTGTGGGATGAAGTAAATTTTACTAAAAAAATACTTTTAAATAAGTATTTTGAATTATTTGTTTATACTAAGGAATCAGATTGTAAGTTTATATAGAACGACTCATGATTCTCGTTTTGTTTTTATGATATTTTAAAGTCACAAATGCGTGATAGTTAAGATTTTATAGTTATCGTATAGTTTAGTACTAAAATTTGAAAATTCTATAATAATTATAAGAACTTTGTTCTTTTTCTGAGATCAATGTAGTTAGATCAAGTATTTATTATCTTTATCTACCTGTATATCCCGTTTCACGTACAAAATCAGGTAAAAGAGTCCAAATGTTATTGAGAGCACTCCATTCATTTTTGCTTGAAAGAGTAATAAACATGCATGATACTTTTTCGTTATCTAATACCTGTATCTATAATAGTAATATTTTATTGTCCAAATGTGTTTTGACATCATCTAGGAACTCATTAAAATATATACACAAAATTTGTCTAATTTAGTCCAGCCGATTAAGAGGAGTTATGTAACATACACACGTTTAGAAGAATTATATGTCTTAAAATATATCTACGCGTTTCTACACTTACTAGCAATGAAAAGCGCCGTAATAGTCGGTTGAGTAGTACGTATACCTACGCCATTGTTAGGGCGATGTTTTTTTTAAAAGCGCAACAAAGCCACAAGGCATGTATTGCATACAGCTGATACACATCCCTAGACATTCATAATATACAGGCTGTTGTTTGTTTAGAATTTCCTTTTTTTTAGACTAGCTAATAGCCCAATTGTTTTTTTTAATAGGGGATAATGAAATGATGTACCAGTTCACGCTAATAATATACTACTATGGTGAGATACTAGTGAAGGGTAATAGATTGAGGACGAAGTGTGACTAAATTGCCCACTTAACGGTTAACCATAATAGTTTCCAAGGAAGACCACGTCGAGGTAGCAAATGGTGAAATGGTGGCATTGACAAGAATCTCGTCATCATATCCTATATGTTAGAAAGTGATATCTGTCTCCTATAGATATAAAGATCACCATAACAGCCAGATTTTCTGTAATGTAATGTAATGTAATACATTACAGAGAATCTGTAACAAAAATTGTAATTTGCATTCCTACGGATTATGAAGAGAAGGTATGTGGTTTATTTTGTTCTAAAACTATAAAAAAAAACAATGTTCAACCAAAAAATATGTCATCTATCTAATATACATATCTACATATAAACCTTTCGGAAGAAATGCTCGAAATGATGAAATGTGAATAAAAAACCAAAATCTGTTGTGTGGTATAGGAGACGTAAGCGGAGAAACATACAGACGCAAATTGCATTGTTTTGTAGACTATTACAACTTCTATTGTAGTAAAAATAAACAATCTCAAAAATATAATCCATTATCCCGTCGTTTAGTAAATTCAATCCTTCATTCAATATTTTCAAGCGTAGGAGTATTTTTAATATTGTTTTCTTTTCCGGAACTAATCTATTTTAGGCAAAAATAAATGAAATGGTTTCTTCATTTAGAACAATAACTGTATTGTCTTTTTTTTATAACGTCTTCCTTGATAATTCATTAAACGATAAATATGTGTATATAAATTTTAATATGTGAAGTAAGAACATACAATTAAGTCAATTAAAAAGAAACATTACACCCGTAGTGGGTATTTATTTGATATATATACTGTTTTGTTTATTGCCTGTATAGTATTTGAAAATAGAACCATAACCAGATTGAAATTTTTTATTTAAATTAATTATGGTCGAATTTCGACCACTAGTGTATTAGTATAGTGATTTTAGTGGGTAATAATCCTAGACACAGTCATCCTCCATCCATAACAATCACATTCGTCCGGCGGGTGGACAGTCTTTGAAAGGTTTTACACGCGTCTATATTTAAAAGCTAAATTTACAATCTATCTAACTTACGATAAGAAATTTATTGGGAACTAATACTATGAATTTATTAAAATAACATTTTACTGCAATACTCCATCAAGACACACGCTGTATATTGAGCAATAAGCAAAGTGCAGACAGCTTTGTGTCGTATCATTTCGATACAAGCCGCTGTGATGTGTTGTCATTTTTGTTTTTAATTACAGCGAAAAACGTTAAGGCTTCAGCAAATGGAGCGAGGGATAAACACCTCCATTCGGTAATGTAATTCAAGTGTAATTACCGAGGTAGACTTTATACGAAGTCGTCTGCGTGTGTACCTCTGTCTCATCTATCTTAGTCGCCAAGCAGCTTGTTTTGTAAGCTAAATAAGTCTTACTTTCAAAAGTAATGAGTGATACTGATCTATGAATACATCAGTAAAATAACAGGAGACTTTAAAAATAATAAAATCGGTACTTATATTACCAATGACCTACGTTTTGTAAGCAAAGTATGTAAGAGTAACTGTGAATTACTGATATACGAGTATTTCAGATTAACAGGATACATTAAAAATTACACGAAATCCGAGATATCCGAAAATACCGAGGTCAAAAAATATGTTTAATTCAATATTATATTTGTATATTTGTGCACAATAGTCTTAGCAATAGTATAGCAGACTTTAACAACACAGAAATAATTAAATACTTACATAAAAAAACGCTCAGACCATTACAAGTGTTTCTATTACACGAGAATCGAATCCACTATCATTTAAAAACAAGGTAGTGTGCTAAACCGCTCGCAATAAAAACATTAATGTAATCTGTTAATTAATGTACTACGTTTTTTGCACTAAAACTAGCGAGATCACGCAAGCAAATCCATTGCGATGTGAGTAAAGCACCCCTCATTTATAGGGGGCGCCATTGTAGCCGGTTGTTTGCGGATTTCTACCGGATAACAATGCCGGCCGATACCGGGCTTTGTTTTCACTTATCCGGGAATACCGGGTGCTCGTTACTCAAATAGCCCTCACGGTGCGTAGGGCTGCCAATAAATTACAGTCCGTGCGCGATTTCATCTAGAACAAAATTATTTGTGTACTTATTGAAAAAATACTGTATATATTCTTTTTTATAAGGAAATTAATAGAATTTTACAATTTATACAGCTACTACTTCACCTACTACGCTGTTTACTAAGTAAATTTAATTTTTGGTTGAAGAGTGAGATATGGGAGTGAAATTTAACGATGCGGTGATTGTGCTGCACAGTTCTTTAGTAACGGTACCGAATAATGGGTAGTATGGTTGTCATATATATAGGCAACGGTTACCGGTAGCCACTTACTATCAGGTCAAAGATCAAAGGATTCTATCATCATATTTCAGCCATCAAACAGTTTACGTTGTTACCTGTGTTTCGGGAGTATGGCAATTAACCTCTTGATGGAATGTTATAGGAATAGAGTAGAGAGGGAACTATTTATTAAAGATTTTAAAATCAACAAATTTGATGCGGGTACTATTCAGAGCATACTACATGCCCCTACTATGGATATTGCTCTGCGTTTGTGTGCGCTGATAAAAGCAACTTAATAAATAGATCCCTCGCAGTTGGCAATTATTTGATTGTTTATTATTTTTAAGACTTGCTCCGATTAGTTTGCAATAATGGGGTTGACATGTCTGAAAACAAAAACCCCTAAATAAATCTAGATTAAAAAAAAAGATATTCGGTGCGGAGGCATGACATCTTAGTCTTCGGGAATAGCAACGCTTGAATAGCATGATGACATTACGTCAAATGAGCTTGTCAGCTTATTTCCCACTTCAACTACATAATAAAATCAAAGACAATAAAAACTGAATTCATATTTAGAAGGGCACGGTGGTCTAGCGCTTTAGCACACCGCCTTAGTTTCTGATGGTCGTAGGTTCTATTAACCTCGCACGGTACAAACATTCGTATTCATGAGTATGATTATTTGTATCGGTACGAGTATTTTCTATGTATATTATGTATGTATTTTAAAAATAGTATCTATGCATTTATAACTATCTTTAATTAATTTATAATTATCTAGTATCCATAACACAAGCTCTGCTTAGATCGAGTCTAGATGGCATTGTGTGAATTTTCCTGAGATATTATTATATTAATTTTAAAATTAAGAAAAATTATTAAACAGTGAAATATTTTAATTGGTTTTGTAGTAAACCTTTTTTACTCTATTTTTTTTTGTACTTGAAGAAAATTATCATAGAAGGGTTGTAACCCTAGCTGAAACGGACATAGTTTGGGTAGTTCGGTGTAACATTATTTAGTTGCTGATTTTGTTTGAACCTCTATTTATTTATAATATATAGCCTGCATAAATACAAAGGCTATGAAATAATTTGTAAGATATTATGGAAATAACGATTGGGTAGTTTCTCTAGAAACTAACAATTGTTGTTTTATTTTCATTATTTTTAATGGAACTGGAATGTAAAACAAGCTGATGACACGCCTGTAAAGAGTGGCAACCATCACTTATATAGATTAATAGCCTTTCGGACTTGTAGTCGTCAAGTTATGTTCGCCTTATGTTACCCCTCATACGTTGCCATTCTGGTGGAATAAAAAAAAATTTAAAGTTTTAGGCCTGCCTACTATTTTAAGGTAAGACTGAGTAAATCAAATAAATGCATAGAAAACTTACATTTTAATATTATTACAATGCATTTACTGGAAATATCTTATTAAAATATTTCCAATAGATGGAGGAGATTAATACTGAACACAACATTGACAAGCTATATTTTTTTTACTCTTACGTTTTGTATTACATATTTTTAACTGTTTTTCCCCAATGACATAGCTCCGTATAGGTCCCTATTACTGGATTTTGTAAAAACAAAATGGCGCGGGTAAATTCCGAATAACATGCCACTTAGTATTACAAGCAATAACATAATAACAATATCTCACGACAATTCACACAGCAACATCAGACAACTAATATAAATATATAGATACATTCTTTTGTGAAAACATACGTACTATATACATAGAAAATACCCAGACCGATACAAATATACATACCTACTCGTGAATAGAAATGTCTGCACCGTGCGAAGAATCGAAACCGCGACCCCGATGGTCGTAAGACAGTGTGCTAAAGAATTACACCACCGAGGGCGTTAATACAAAATCACTTAAATGTCAAATAACGTGTAGCAGGCACAAATTGCCTAACACAAACAGCGCGGGTAAACAAACAAACAGGACACAATGAACTAGTTAATGTCAAGGCTAATAAATGTCAATGTCATAATTTACATGTAACATAGCGTCAGGGTGAATATTGACCGCGGATATATAATACTATAATGTAACAAATAGTCTCTCCATACAATAAATACAAAAACATGAAAAAAATCTAACTGACCGCTGTCTATAAATTGATGTATGAGAAAAACTTTAGTGACTTAATTACCGTCTTTTGACTTCTAAAAGAATGATTGTTACAATTTTTGTCTATTTGTCTGTGCGTTTGTTCGCCCTGATCTCAGAAACTTGTTTAATATTAACCGCGGATAAGTAATATTATAATGTAACAGATAATCTGTCTGTATGTGATAATAATAATAATTCATTCAGCTTAGTATAATACACAGTGAAAATATAGAAAAACTTAAAAGCTAAAGCTCTGAGCAGAAAGGGCCTCCGCTTAGCTGGTGCCGCAGCTTGTCGCAGCAGCGCTGATTTTCACCACGGAAACTGAAGCCACTATTCGAAAAAAAGAGCAATATATATATATATATCTTAGCAAAAATATATCTATATTCTATATGTAATGAAAAATCTAACTGATCGCTGTCTGTGTGCTATAAATGAAAGGTGTATGAGAAAAACTTTGGTGGACTCTATTACCGTAATAGAACTCAATAGAATAATTGTTAGAATTTTTGTGTATTTGTCTGTGCGTTTGTGCGCCCTAATCTCAGAAACTAGTTTTAGTTTTTCGCCTGATTTCAGTATCCTTTTCATTATTCTTTTATAGTAAGCTTCACTTAAATTTTGCGTTTTTTTGTGGTCTGATCAGTGTACAAACACAAAAGTTATAATCCTTTGTTTTTCCTAATACTACGGTGTACGAGTATGAAGATGCGGGCTCAATTAGTAAATATAAGTAAAGATAAAAGAATGCATAGCATAATATTACTTTGTTTTCTTTTATCTCTCTAAACCATTTATGCGCCACCTACCATTTCCTGTCTTCTCTCCTATGTATTTTTTTTATTTCTGGTGCAATAAAGAGTTATTATATAAATAAAGATAGTATAGCTTCACTACTTTAAACCCACATGGCGTTGTTAGAAGCATTACCAACACTACACTTCATATATTCACATTTCACTACCTACTCTATCTCCTGAGAAATTATTAATTTCTTAAACAAATTTTCATCCTATTCTTCTCCTCTTTAAATTTCAGGCATAAATGTGTAATAAACAAACTCACTTTCACATCTATGTAATATCTAGATAATATTAGGTTCACATTCAAGGCATTCGTAGAAAAAAAGGAATTAGAAAAAATTGCTACACGTAACTTTAAGGGTTACAAATTAAATGAATACTCCTATAAATGTTCTTCCATCGTTCCCTAAGTCGACCCCTTCCACATCCCATCAACAATTCTCATCACGCAGCAGACGGGCCATCAACAAATAGTTTAGAATTGCCGCATAATTTTATGCCACATTTGCCATCTCGTCAGTCTGTCTGTGAATTTTTTATGTAATGGCGTCTGGGACGCACCGTGAATTACATGTTGATGGCGCATCTCGAATATTGAACCTAGATACTTGATGTACACGATAAATACATGAACTGGAACGTATACATTATATCTACGGTGTTATATGTACATAAGTTCTACCTATAGGTATTATTATAAATTACTAGCTGTGCCCGCGGTTTCACCAGCATAAAATTTATTACCTATATGTTATTCTGATGTATAAGCTATATTACTGAAAAGTTTCATCAAAATTCGTTCAGTAGTTTTTGCGTGAAAGTGTAATAAACATCCATCCATACTCACAAACTTTCGCGTTTATAATATTAATAAGATAAGAGTAATCCATGAAATTTTAGTGTTACTCGTATTCAGTATCAGAAGGTTGACTACTAATATACACATGTGCAGCGCCATGGACATCACGTTATCATGTCACATCTGTGATATCACTCACGCGTTGCCATTCCAGGGGACTAAAATGTCATGTCTCTTATCCTGTAATTTTACTGCCTAATCTCACTCTACAACCGAAACACAGCTTATCAAGCAAACTGATTGGTGACTGAAATAGATGAAACTAAGATACCTCGATAAATATTTTAAAATGTTGAAATTATTTCAATGAATCAAAATTTACGTTCTGTTACTTACAGTTGTATGAAAGCATTATAATAAAAAAGAGAGTAAAAACTTTGTTTATGTATTTATTTGTAAGTAGCCTCATAAAGGTATTAAAATCTTATTGAATGGAATCCAAATATTCTATTTAGTGCCAGAAAATAGCGAAAAATCTACGAAACCTTCAACCATAAGCTCGTCATAAGGGCAGGCTCGAATATAAGGCAATAAAATTACTGTAATAGATATGGGGGCGTAACACCTTAATCCGCAGGAAGGAAGGGGATATTACATTATAGTCTGTGATGTTCATGGTATTTAAGTTTATTTTCCATCATGTAAGCAATAAAAAATTCATAAACAAAAACAATCAATAAACATATAAGTGAAAGTCTCTTAACCGTATTATAAAAATGAGCTTCTCGAACCGTGTGTTGACTGTAATTCATAACAATTATGGATCTAAGAAAATATTTATTTTTTATTTAAAATTCCAAGTTACATGTATGTCATAGGCGTAAATGATAACATGATATTCGTAGTGATATCCATATAGGCGACGGTGGCAATTTGTTGTGGTAGTTTGTAAGCTTGTTTGTCATTCTACAGTTATATTATAAAATTTAAAAAAAAATATGTAAATCGATCTATTGGCGACAGATCTCTTTTAAAGAGTTATAAACTCTTTCTCATTTTGAACCATGCTTTTTATTTTCATTTATTGACATATATATTTTTCTATATTGTTTTTCTATTGCTGTGTCAAATATGTGTACTAAATGTATCGCTAAGGATTGATAAGTAATGTATTTATTATATTTATAGTAGGGTACTACTACCTGCCGTTACCAGGCGTATTATCGGTCCTTTAGATATTGAATTAATTTTTAATTTCTTTGTACAATGTACGTAATAATACTATTGCGTTGTAAATATCAATATTGAAAAAGCCTCAGGAAAGGAAAATGTTTAAAATGAACTGGGGTCGCGGAAAACAAAGCCAATCATTGCTATAACGAACTCTTTTAGTATTTTAATAACAAAACAAGAGAAACATCTTAGAAACGGTGGCATTTATTATTTGGCTCTTAAAGGTTTCCGTACACGAACAATTGAATATGTCGTTGCAATCGAATGAAAATATTTTACTAATATTCTAAACGTGACAGACAAACGTCTGTGTAGATAGACGGATGATTGTTACTATTTCACGCAAATACTACTGACTAGATTTGAATGAAACTTGACAGTAATATAGCTTATAGATGTATTTATAAGGGTGAAATTTGATTATTTTCTCGCGGGTGAAATCGGGCACAGTTAGTAATAAATTTTCAGATTACAGAGGAAATCATTATTAATTATGGTACTTAATTTATTTTAGTTCCTAACTATAATAAATAAAAAGTCTAGAACAAGATTGCACAATTGGTAAAGAAACGAGTGAAGAGTGAGGTTAAACGCCAATGGCACGACCATGTATATGTTTAAAAAATAAATTATATAAGTATTTTTATATTACTTGTCTAGTACATATAACACATCTCTGCTTAACTTGTATCTAAATGACGCTATATGAATTGTCTAGGGTTAATATTATTATTGTAACGTGACATATATTAAACTATGTAAAATGTATTTGTTTTAAAATGTGAAAGAAATAATTTATTATTAGTTGTGTACAATTTTTAAACAATAATATTTTGCATGCCATTGTCATGGCAAAACACATGATCTTATACTTACTTTAATTGTGATCTTTTGTTTTTGAGCAAATCTTTTTTTTTTATATAAATATATAAAAATTTGTGTAATAGTCGTCCATGTGCCGCTGTCCTACGTAGTGGCTTTTACGTTTTTCCCTAACGAAATAAATTGATCGTCTAGCTCTCTTCCATATTGAGTGGGAGAAATTTCATTATTATGGACTTATTGATGTTATTTACCAGAGATTCTAGAGATGGCTGTGTTCTCGGTGTGAGAGTGGTTCTATTTTGTGATATTTTATTGGACTTTATACGTTTTTAGGTCATGCGGTTTGGGGTTTTTGCAACAATATCAAAAGAAAGTGTACCAGAAGGGTAAATCAAAAGGCGTGTGTATGGGATAATGCAAGATTGCAGGTATTGACGTAGTTAACGATGGTAATAGAATAGAAAATCATTTATTCAAATAAACTTACATTGAAGCACTTTTGAATAGTCATTACATTTTTTTTAATCTACCGCTCGTTCGGAAAGCTGTCTCATCACAAGAAGAACGAGCAAGAAACTTGCGTGTTGCTCTTTTAAATAATTTTATTATTACTTTACATTTTTAGTTTAAGTGTGTGAATACAAACCACCAATTAGCACTAATTCTATTAAATACTCAAATGGTGATGGTAATAATAGGATATTATTAAAATAAAACGATATCATGAATATTTACGTTATTTTTTTTATCTGAAAAATATCTGAATAATTATGAGTTAAAGTTAAGTTTATCGTTGACTGTTAATTTTTATTATGATGTTTTTGCTATTTACATCTCTTGAGAGGGAATCAGTTGTAATGCTAATTTATTTTATTTTATCATCATCAGTATGGTATCTGAAAAAATATTGTCAAGCGGCTGTGAAATCAGTTATATATCTTATGAAAGTGTCTTATATGACTGTTCCAAGATGCGTTGGAATGAAGCGCATGCAAAATACTTCATCTATTCATCCAGGATAATTTACTAGGTACTAAATACCTGACAGAATTGCATACAAACATTTATTTACGTTATAGATATTTTTTTGTTAATAAAACACATGCGAAGGGTTAGTAATGTGGACTGTTGATGCCATTGCTAGCAATGTTATTGCTAGCATTGCTAGGTTGACCTTCACGCGGTTCACCCCGGAAACCATCATGGTAAATTCCTAATGAATTTGTCACAATGTGTTGACTGATATGATCTCATGCTCATTTTATCATCCTCTGGTGCCGTGCCAGCGTAATATCGGTTTACGATGACAAAGATAGGTTTGCATTCAATTATTATATATTATATTTATCATTCACTAAAAATAATACATATATATTATACGTAGGACAGAATCAAACACCCTGGCCAATATGAACAATATAATTCATAATACCAGTTTGTATCATGTGACCATAGGAAGAATACAGTGTGCTAAACTACTGGACTATCGAGATCACATACTTTCGTCAAATACTATATTTTTTCGTACTTTATTCATCAACAACATTCACAAATTTAAATTTCTTGTAAATTAATTTAAATACCCGTGCGATGACTGGGCGCTAGTTCAACAAGTTTAACATAGGGAATAATTTAAATAGAATTTTTGTCAGATATTACCAACACTGTATTGCAATTACTTTGTATCTACTTAAACAATATTATTGAAGTTACTTCAGTATCATACACCGCGCTACACCGGCACCGACCTCACTTGTTACAACGATGTAGCACATGGAGATGGCTTTTACAGAATTTTGTTTTTATGCTTAGTTAGGCGTCGTATATTTCTAGATTTTTATGAAACGCTACCGAAATATTGGGAACTTAATAAAAATAAATAAAACGTGGTAAGATAAATAAGAAAACAGTATCAAGATATGACTGCCTTAAATTTGACGCGATATAAATAACTTAAAATGTAATTTCTATTCATTTGAATGGACTGCACTAGTTCTGAGTTAGGTATAGAACTCTGCTAAATGAACGCACGAACTAATAAATTGCACGAATCGCAGAACGCAACAGTTATATTTTAACTTATGATGAGTAGTAACATGGAAATTACAAATTATCTAAAATTCTTGTCAGCAACCGATCGTTTACATATTACTCGAGCAAAGACGAACGAATCACTAGTGTAACATAAACAATAGTAATGATTATAACCCAGTAGTTGTTTAACAATAGGTAAGCGATCGGTTGATAACAAGATTTGTAGATCACTTGGAATTTCCTTGTTACTTACTCATCTTAAATACAAATTGATCTGCAAATCTTGTCAACAGCCGATCGCTTAGGTACATATTGTTCGAGCAAAGACGAACGAATCGATATGGTATAAATAATAGTAATGATTATAAACCATTAGTTGTTCAACAATAGCTAAAACTGACCAAACATGTCGCTGGTGAACTTGGCTCCATTATTAGGGTCGATATATGTTTGCATGTACCGAATCTCCCGGGGACGGCGACACGCGGCGCTGGAGTGATTACGACAGTTATTTACCATTTTAATGGTAAATATCCATAGGTGGTCTGTGTTTAGAGTTAAAAACGTTGAATCTGTCAATTTATTAGCGTGTTCGAAATATGAATGATGATAATTGACGAGTTGGCCTTATAGATTCAATTATAAGATTAAAAATGAAGTTTGTGTGGAATTAAAATTGTAGATAGTTATTTTGTTATAATGTCATATGCATTGTCTATCAATCATTATCTTCAATTACTTTATTTTTTGGGTTATGACTAATACAGTAAAGCTGAAGAGTTTGTTAGTTTGGTTGAACGGACTAATCTCACGAACTACTGGTTTGTAATAAAAAAATATCTATTGTTGGACAGCTTATTTATTTCAGAAGGCTATTAATATAATAATCGGTAGTATAGTTTTATTTTGAGTTTTCCTTCTATTGTTTTTACATTAAATCGTCGTTTATAATATTATTGAGGTAACCCACTGTAGTTTTGCTCCGTTACTATATAATAATAAAAATAATAACAGCTACTTATATTTTACTTAAACAGGTTTTTTTAATAAATACAATATAACATAGAAGTACAAATATAAAGTTATCTATAGATAATATTAGTTAATTTATAAAAGTCTCATTCCATAATATCCAACATCAGCCACAACTCTGTAATTGAAATCGTCTGCCCAGGAAATGTTACAATAGAATTTTCTCGAATGGAAATAAAAAAGTGGCAACTGCACGTCTAATTCCAGTGTCCTCTCGGAGGCAGGGAGGCGCTAATTCAGAGACTAAATTGGTTTTTAAATAAAACTCACCTCGTACCTTTGGCTAGAGAGAAATTAAAAAGTTTGTACACGTCGATATCTTGTTGGTTCAGTGATGCTAAACAAAAACAAAGACGCTTTTTTATTATGTGCCAGTACTTTATATACAAGATCGGCGTTTATGGTACTTTTTGTATTGGTATGTGAGTATTATGAGCTGTAACTTTATGGCTGGTAAGTAGTTATGATGCAGATGGGACAGTTATATATATCCATTAGCTGCGCCCGCGACTTCGTCTGCGTGGAATAGTGACCTTGTATAGCATTTTTAATTATTTTACAAATAAGACATGCCTGACATCGTTCTAGCTTCAGAAATGACGATTTACATACAAACTTTGAAAGGCATATTTAATCAACAGCCTAAAAATACGTTTCGAACTTTTAGCTTTATAGGGATCTAAACTATCTGTGTAATCAATTTAATTTAAATTTGTTTAGTAGACTTAGGGCGTGAAAACGCGACAGACAGACAGATTTACTCCCGTATTTGTAATAATTGTAGGTTCTACATTATACTGTAGTTTTGTAAAATTAAGCATTGAATACTGCACTCACCTGCCGCCTAATACGCTGCCGGGTAGGATGAGAGGATAAGCATGTCAATCAGTTTGCTAATCATGGCGAATTCATCAGGTATTATCCGATAATAACCCAAGAGGGAGTCGCATGGTGGTCGACCTACTGTAGTAGAAACATTTCTCATAATATGCTCAATAATGCCCGTTACTACCAATCCCCTGTAATGTATCATTCTTGTGTACTGCCCTTAAAATCTGTCAATTAAATGAGCGAAAGGTAATATAAACGTAAATATTGTAAACCCAATATTCTTACATCACTTGATTGGTTCAGTGTAATTTTTTGGTTCAAGCATCAATAATAAGAAAGTATGCAAGCGAATAACTTGTTATATGAAGACAAAATTAATGGTCCTCAATTTGTTGAATAGAGATATTATCAACATATGGATCTATGCCCAACTAATGTTTATCTGTTGGAGGTGAATCTTTATGATTATTATACGAGGAAATTGTTCATAATAAGCATGGTATGTAAGGGTGTTGTACTAATGACTCAATTGAAAGACAGTGATGTGAAAAAGGTGATTTATGTAATATATCGATTATCGATAAATGCTATTTTTTAATTGTAATAATACTCGGAAATAGTATATCAGCGAGTTAAGTTTTATTCTTAAGTATTCTAAATTTATTTCTGGGTAGATGAACTAAATAATTTTCTTATCGTTGTAAAGATATAAAATATTACTTACTGACTAATGTATCAGTAAATTATAAGTCATTGAACCTCGTCGCAATTTTGTTTTCCTGCAGTTATCAAGTAACAGTTGTAACAGTTGTATTGAAAATTTAAACACTATAAACTGATAAAAAAATATTAGCAGACATTTTATAAAGAAAGCTAAAATTTGAATAGATTCATTAAAAAAATCTGAATTATATAATATTATGGAATTTTATTCATTGTAATGTAAAGAAAGTTTACTGAATGAAATTTGTCTTTTTTCGGGATGATCTACGGGACATCATATTTATTTTATTATAATAATAATATTCCCATATTTAAGAAACTTCATTCAATAAAATTTACTTTATTATCTCAATTTAGAATCGAACAAGCGTGAACATGATTTAAAATTATATGAATATTTATTTGTAGTTAAACCTCTGATGATGGATATATCGATAACAAGTTAATTAATTTCATAAGAAAATAATTAATAAAATTAAGGGAAGGTTTCAAGCGGCCATGATATATTCAAATATACTCAGAGATATGTGGGCATGACTAGTGTCGTCACGACCGTATTTAACAATACCACCTGTAATTACAGTCGTAAATGTATGTTTTTTAATTAAAAAAATAATAAACAAATACTTAATGTTTTTAAATTATATATTTAAAAACATTAAGTATTTGTTTATTATTTTTATAAAATTTTAAATTATATATTTTACATTATATATTTAAAAACATTAAGTGTTTGTTTATTATTTTTTAATAATAAACAAATACTTAATCAACTGATTATTAAAAGTTAAATATCGACTCGACCTCATTTGACAATAGCATCTAGAATTAAGGTATGATTTTATAAAATATTTATTTAATAAAAAAATGTTAGTAATACTTAATTTTGTAAATATATATTTAAGTGATTAATTTATTATTTAATCGGTATATTTCACATCACTAGCTTATAAAAATCAAAGTTGTTCGTTTTAGGGCGGCAATTTTGCAATCGTAAAACACCGTGCCTGTCGGGCCGGCGCGGCGTGGGCATGCTAATGATGTCTACAATGTATCGATGCTAATGAGAACTTGCGATTAAGTAGTTGAGAAATAATCTAATATTTCTTGGCTATAGTCGAACTATTGTATATTATACCTGACTATTTTTAGCCTGTTGTTCGCGTAAATTTGGATATAAAATTATTCTATAAGATAACATAGGACCTGATTTATCTACGTACGTACTAAATTTTCTTAGATTTCTTTTTTTACGCAAAGGAACTTTTTAATATTTGACAAAGGTTTAATTCTACAAAGGAATGTTTTTTTTATTGGGAATTTGGGCTATCGTCAGGCTCTAAGACCTGTGACACTGTGACCTGCATAGATCTATTGTGCTCGCCCTTTTTCAAAGTTTGTTGCCCAGATCCTTGAGAGACAAGAATTGAATCAATTCATCTCAAGCGATGGTTTTTATGTCCTCAGGATTCAGTTTTTACTTTCCAAAATAGATATTTCGTTTATGCTTGAGTTGACTACAACCACATAGGATAGTGTAGTGGCTTTTCCTCTTCTGCTTGGCAAAATCTGCAGATTGTTGCTAGGCCAAGGCCTGATTTCGCAAAGAAAAGCTATCATTGCCGAACAAGTCGTACGTACTTAGACACAAGTGAGGTACGATTAGAGTGCTGTTTGTAAAAATATACCACGTAAATTTAATTTCATTTTTGAATTTGTCAGTCTTTCTTCTTTCATGGAATTAACAGATCCTTCATTTTTGTTTTTGAATTTAATAGCTATTTTTAATTTTTTAATGAACAGACATTCCTTTTTTAAATAGATAAAATTTTCTTTATTGTCATTTAATATACATATATATATATTTATACATATATATTTGATTACTATGTTTTATATTTATAGACTACCGTAAATGAGAACGCTTTGTTTATCCGTGACGTTTAAAAAAATACTTTGCAAGCTCATAAGAGCAGAATCAAAGTTCAAGACGCGGTGAATGTTTATACAATGAGCCTAAATTGACATTCGTATTTTTTTAAATCAAATCGGTATCGGCACTGTATTAAATAAGATAAAATAGATCAGTGTAATCTGAACTACAATAAATAAAACATAAATAACGGCTTTTATCTATTTTTGTTGTTAGAATTGAACCAATTTTCAGTTGCCACATACGTTATTTTTGTGTCAATAAAATATCGGTTTCTCGCTCCAATTTCGAATCGGTATTTATCACTCAGTTGTTAAAATAGTGTTCGACATTTTCGTTGTAAATATTACATAGACAACTATAGAAATTGGATGGTAGACTTAATGCCCACAGTTACTTTTTACCATCGCACTGCTTGCAATCGACAGAGAATTCATCCTCACATGCTGGAACCTAAGAGGTCTCGGAGTGTTCGGTTTCAGAGGAACTTCCTTCCGCGTACATTTAGATAAAACTACCTACTGAAATTTCCTTGAGAGACTACAGCATGGGGTTTTTCAAGAAGGGGTAAAATAAGGTTTCCTAAGGGTCGGCAACGCGTATGTGACAGCTCTGGTGTTTTAGGCGTCCGTAGGCTACGGTAACCATTTGCAGTCAGATTCATAGTACAAAAAAACATGCCGATGGCCCACCTGATGGAAAATGTCAACTGCCTATGATGGCAATTATGACCTATGATGTTTGTTATACAGTTACGGTGAGCATTGATAAGACGATAGAATCACTTTTAACCGGCTTACATCCGATGGTCGCGAGTTCTATTTCGGTACAAAAATTTTGTATTCATGAGTATAATTGTTTGCATCGATCTGGGTGTTTTCTACATATATTATGTATTTATAACAGTTGCCTAGTATCCACAATACAAGCTTTGCATAGCTTGGGACTAGATGGCGCTGTGTAATTGTCCTGAGATATTGTATATTATTATTATATGTTTTATCATTACTTATGTGAAACTGCTTATAAATGACGTATTAAAATATAAATGTACCTATTTATTTTAAAATAACCTACTAGCAGTAATGTGGTCTATTTCATATGCCTCAATAGCGTGCTTCATTGAAACAGCTGTTTTATTCAACGGTAACCCAGTATTGCATTAGGCACACCAACGCCGAGCATTTAATATACAGACTGAAAGCTTTTCAGCCAGTGCTCATTCTGAAAACTTGTAACCGTTGTATAGAAACACTATTACTGTGATCAAAACTGTGTATTAGTGGTGGAAAAATTATTCTTGATATTCATGTTCATGTATTTATGTTAATGTTTAATTATTATTTAAATTTATGGGTGTGAGGATCTCCGGGTTTTATGGTGTGAGTTAAAGGCCCCCTTATGGAAAGTTATCTTTACTCCATAATGTATATAAACCTGAACAGTCCCTTATCTCGACTAAATTGCGTGTGTCTTAACTTTCTGCAAGTAACATACTGTCTATATAGTTGACACATAAATAATGATTGGTTGACCTGTTCCTACAGTGGGTGCATTGTTTGTAGGGATTGCCACAAAATCCATTTCAAATTATCCAATTTCCGTTTCGAGGTAGTGCTCAAGTTAATACTCTGTATGCATGCAGTAGTCTGTGGTACTAGTTTGAAGTTGGCATTAAAAATGTAATAATTCAATCGTTGTACTAGGAAACGAATCAATTCTACAGCTTTGAATATAATACAAGTTACCATTTGTCTTGTATATTAACATGCAATAATCCCATCTAAAGAAATAAATAAATATAATAATTATAACTGGATGGACAATTAAGTAAGTACATACTAATATTATAAATGCGAAAGCAGTTGTATGTCTAGTTGTTTAATTTTCATTACTAAACGGCTCAATGGACACTAATAGAAATTTGTGTGAATACCAGCTATGCCCGCGGTTTCAACTGTGTGAAATTTATAGCCTTTGTGATATTCTGATGTACATATATAAGCTATATTATTGAAAAGTTTCATAAAAATCTATTCAGTAGTTTTTGTAAAAATCATCTATCCATCCACACTAACAAATTTCCGCGTTTATAATATTAGTAAATAGTTGTTACATTGAATCACGCGGACGGATTTCAATAAAGATATGCTATCTTTCATTAACGTTTTATCATTAGTTATAATTTTAATTAGTACTATCATTGGCTTAGTATCCTATACCAAATTAAATTTTTTATTTCTTGTGACATATTGGCAGTTAACCACTAATATAACACTTAAGTCAAAGACACAAATATACACAAAGACAAAAAAAATATTTCAAATTTTTTTTTATTATCTTCCGTATGCTTTAAGTTAAAAGCATTAATTTGACATTACAAACAGACACTTCATTTTCATTTTATTTATTTATATATATATACATATGCAATGATTATTTTTTAGGCATGATAATGGAATGACGCTCTCGCCTTTGCTAACGGTATACGCTGGCGGGGCACCAGTAAAGGATGATAGAATGCGCATGAAGTTACATAGTTCAGTTTGCCCACAGTATAGCGAATTTACCAGCTATTGACCACAATGGTTTCCAGGGAGACCGTGTGGAGGTCAACCTTTTTTTTTTTTTAACTTGGAGAAAATCCCTCATGGAGACCCGCCGGCCCCGGGGGAAGCCCGCGGGTACTGTGAGACTCCTACTCACTAAAAACTCCAAGGTATCCCGACGAAGCGCCTATAGCCGGAGTCGCGGGATCGAATGTCAGTCCACCGCAACTCCGGCGGCGTCGGCCCGCTTTAGTTTGCGGGCCCCTTCGCTTTTATTTTGGGTGTCCACCCCACCTCTCTTGAGAAGGCGCGCGGGGATACGCGCGCTACCTTCTCGGGCTTTTCTTGGAGATGCCACCGCCCCGCGGTGACATCTCAGGCCCTTGCGGCGATCTGAGGCGCCCATGCGCCCCTCCACCTCGGATCGCTTTGGATGGAGCCACCCTTATTGGGCGGAGTCCATCCTGCTCGGTCCGCTCTCACGGTTGGGGGCTTTGGGGCCCGACCGTTTGCCGACACCTTTACCCTTGAGCGGGGAACAGTTCTTCGCCCCCACCCAGTGGTCTGCCGGCCTGCCTTTAGAGGTACACACCGCACACCGCGGCGCAGACTCGCATGAGGCCGCCTTGTGGCCGCTCTCCCCACAGCGATAGCAGAGACCGCTGCGATCCTCCGCTTTGGTGCACTGGGCGCGCATGACCCACTTCTAGACAGCGGAAGCATCGCAGCTGTCTCTGTCTGAGCAATTCAGCCCGAACAACCACCCAGCCAACTTTAAGTTTCGCCGCGGTGGTGATGGCCTTCACCGCACGTATTGGGGCGCGGACCCAGCAAGCGCCCGCACCGGTAGGATTCCTGCGAACGTCCCCCACCTTAACGTCCTGGACCTGGCAATCCCCGGCGCTAGCAATGGCAGCGGCAATCTCCTCAACGCCAACGGAGTCGTCCAGACCCATTAGACGCATTTCCGCCTGTTTAGTGGGCCTGGAGACCCGTGCCACCTCCTCCGGGACAAGTTCCCGGAGCTTCGCCGCTAGGGCATCCGCCTTTTCCCCGCTGTCAACGCCGGGGATCTCCAGAATGCGGCCACCCGTCACGGCGACTCGCAACCGGAGAGCGTCTATCCCCAGGGGCCCCAAGTCAATCTTGGATTTTGCCTCCCTGAGGATATTCGCATAGGACGCTCCCTCTTTCTCAGCCTGCGGGTCCATCGTTATGATGACTGCCGCAGAGCTAGGCGGCCGCAATTTGGATGGGGCCGGTGCCGATCTTTTATTCGGCTGCTTTCCAGACGCCTGCTTTTGGGACTTCCACGGCTCACCGGGTAGCCCCTCGGGGACACTACTTAGTTTGCCCCTTTTACCTTTTACAACCGTGGCCCATGACGTCGTCGGAAGTTCCGACTGCGCCACCTCCTCTCTGGGCCCACGGTGATCTCCCTGGGTGAGGGCCTTTTTTGGCTCTGGTCCTTTGGCCTTGGTTTTCGGGCCAGCTTGGACATTGGGGGCAGAACCCCTAACCGCAGTGGCAGGAGCGGCCTGACCGCTCTTCTCCTGCATTATGACCGGTGGTGGAACCGACCCCATCTCCGGATGTTGGAAGGGATACTCACTCATCTCCGACATGAAGGACGACAAGCGGTTTTTGACTATGCCGTCGATGTCCCTCATAATTTGTGCCCTCCAGGCCTTCATTTCAGATCCCACCACCGGTCCCTGAACTTCTCCGGTGTTCGCGGCGGGAGCTTCCGCCTTCTTAGCCGCCCTTACGGCTTTGTTCTTCTCGGCACGGAGTTCAGCGACCTCCCGCTTGAGAAACTCCACCTCCTGCTCCAGCCGAATGTTTTGTGCCAAAAGTGGCGACGCAAAACTCGGGATTAAGCTCGCCTCTAGCGCATCGACCAGCCGTTTGATGCTGGCCATCCCATCTTTCATCGTTTTGATGCAGGTCCCTTTTATATTTGCTGATCTCCGAATGACTTCGGTGATCTCCTCCGCATGCTGGTAGACCTGCATCCTGACTGACCTAATAGCCTGGCTGGCCTCAGCACCGCTTGTTGGGGCGGGTGCACCTTGCTCACTACTGCGAGGGGGCTCGATTTCTGAGTCCCGTAATCGCTCCTGGCTGACGACGACTTGTTTTAGGCCTGCCCTGGCCTCCTTACTCCCATCTGTGGTTATGGCTTTGGATATAGCCCCCTTCCTCTTTGGTGGCAGGGATACCGGTTCAATAAACTTCTCATCTTCGTAGAACCGGTAGCCAAACTCCTGGGAGGGATTTGATACCTTTGACCCTGATGTTCGGGCCTCCACACCTGCCGAGGGGCTCTGCCCAACCCTTTTGGGGGCCGGAGTAGAACGCCCACTATATTCGGATTCCGACCCTGAGTTGGGATCCGTACGATGTCTCTTCCGCCGCGACGACCTCCGAGTACCTATGGACGACGTCTTGGCATCCTCATCCTCGACTAGAGACATGCAGGAACTGGAGAGGTAATCCGATCCCAACGCCAGTTCCCGCTCCGCCAACTCCAGTTCGCGAGCGAACGTGCTGAACGCCGCCGCATCTTCCGCGCTCATTAGACCTCTCATCTCCATCGCCTCACCGTCCTTAACGGACCCAGCATTTCCTCCGTCCTTCACGGACTCCGTCATCACACCGTCCTTCACGGACTCCTTCGTCACACCGTCCTTCCCGGACCTTTCATCAAAGGGTTTTTTGTGTTTGTCATCCATTTTTGTTCCCACGAGTGTGGGGGAAAGGTTGCACAGCCGGCGTTGCCCCCTGCTGGTAGCAGTCGGTAGACTGCGGCCTAATACACTTTGGGTGCGGCTGGTGCCCAAAGGTTGGTGCGCTTGCGGCCGGAGTTACTCCTCCGACCCGGCTGCCCCGGGGAACACGCTAACTGAAAGGAATTTCCAGCAGCGTGCTCCGCGTGACGACCTGTCCCTCGCCAGGCACCGAGCTTAGACAAGAGGTTTTTTATAGAGGTTGACTCCTCGCGGCCCCGGGCAATTAAGCCAAGAGCCCCCGCTCCTACACTGGGCCGATAGACGTGATCACCGACACCCAGTGCAGGTTTACGGTTTGAAGCCAGTTGCACTGAAGTGCTGTCCGGCTGCGCAGTTAAGCACCCACCAGACCTGGCTTCCAGTAGGCAAAGAAGAAAAAGGAAACGAAAACAGAAAGACAGGAAAGAAGAAGACAAAGAAAAGAAAAGACGAAGACAGACAAAGTCAAAGAGAAAGATTTGCCTACACCTACTCGCCGGACTATCGGCCGACATTGTAGCAGTATCCCGAAGGAACGACTACTATCCCGCCCAGGGCGCACCAGAACCAAACCATTGCTCGGCCACCGTTCCCCGCGGACGTATCCACGAGGATGGGGAAGCCTCCCAATGGATGGCCCATACTTGGAGGTTGTCCGACCACGTCGCCCCATGTGGAGGTCAACCTGACCTAAGATAAAACTAGCGATAGGAGTTTCCTATCCTCATTATTAACAATCTTCTAAACCCCCTATAGGCGATGGTTAACTTACCAACATGTGGGCCGACAGCTCAATCATTCTAACTAGAATACGTAGGGAAAAGGGGCTTGTTAGTAATATGGACTGATGATAATATGATCTTATTGCTAGCAATGTACCATGTCAGGTTGACCCCACGCGGTTTCCCCTGATAACCATTGTGTTAAATTCTTGGTAAATTTGTCACGATAGGCTAACTGACATGACCTCATGTTCATCTTATCATCCTCCACTAGTTCCCCGCCAGCGTAAACCGTCAGCGCAGGCGGGTGCAACATTCCATTATCACCCTTAAAGAAATCTAGAATACGAAATTACGCAAAATAATAATAAAATTACTTGTACTTGTAATATAATATATACAAAGAAAAATATATTTGATTTAAAATAAGTTCAATGGTAGTGGTACAAATAGCGTGAGCGCCTCCGGTCGCTAGATGGCGTGACCTAGCTTTAATAGTTCGACACCGCGGCATTTTGATTGCAATTTCAAAAACACGGATTTATGTCACTGATAGGGTAATAGCACTAATCACGGCCGGTCTGTGCGAATTATGTTAATGTTTGTTACATTATATGTACTTATCTCGTTATAACTAGAGAATTGTACTATTATGTGAATGAATTCTATATAACTATTATTTTAAGATATACTTTAAACTGAAAAATATAAAGTATTCGTGTAAAATACATGGCTGGTAATTAAGTAAAGAAATAGAGTAAGAAAAATGTTAAACAATCATACTCGTACACTAGATGTGTGATGAAATATTTTCAAGATAAAAATCTATTTATCCAATTAAAGAAAATAATAGAATAAAAATATTTGTTATTCAAATACACTTTGCAACTTCTAATAGTTACAAACGTTTTATAAAATAGATAATAAAAAAATAGTTTAATAGAATAGACATAGTTTTTATTCAAAATATCTCGCATAAGATTGCATGTCATAATAACTTCAGATTTTCTGTGAACAATATAAAACTAGCTTGCTTCTAAATATAAAAAAAGGATTTAGAGATAAGTTACAAAGTAAAAGAGATGCAGTGAGTCGCCTCACCTTTGGGATAACATTGTCGTGGTTATGTTACATATACAAGGTACCCACCCTATACAGTCACTAAAACATTCTCACATTATATTATTTTTATTGGCATAAATCTTTGTCGGTGACTCAAGTCCACCGTCACGCTGTGAGGTCGCCGCGGGTGGTCATGAAACCACTCTAACTGTATCCCCCAAACTCTTACAAAACCTTCAAATCAGCGTTAAATTCACTAATGAAGTTATTCGTCACGGACCAACTTACAGTGGACATCGAAACCATCGCTTTGAAATACATCGGGAACTCCTGTCAGCAAGAATTTTAGCATTCTTTCGTGTCATCTCAAAATAAACTATATCGTTCAGATAATAAGATTATTTTTTAATATGTCACTGTTATTGAGTACAAAAATTTCTGAGAATCAATTTGGTTAATAAAATTATATGAGATAACCTGCTACTGACATTCTTATTGTGATTTAGTATTTGTAGTTTGTTACTAAAATACAGTTTTTTAACTTGTTTGTTTCCGCCGAACCTCATTCAGGTCGCTAATCTCTTGGACTATACTGTAGATTTTATTCCTGTGAATTCCGCGCTTCTGATTCTAACATATAGTTACTGAAGTAGAAATTAAAACCTGGTATTGTATATACCTGTAAAAGTAAAAGTTTTTTATCTGACTAGAATGCCAAAAAAGTTGATGGAATGGTACAGTCACGATCAACTTAATGAAAACTGGTCACCTGTCGCCTATATACGTGAATAGCATCATGTATAACGCGACATCATGTGAATCCGTGGTACCCCTCCTGCGTTGCCATTCTGGGGAATTAGGATATTATTTACCCCTTCGATTGATCCCTCGTCTAATTCAAAGAGGAATCGAAATTACAACGGCATGAGCCGAGGTTCTAACCCCTAGCGGTATCCTCAGACTAAAGTCGTATCCATCAGGTGGGAGTTGGCCTTCAGCTGCGTCATAAATCCTTCTGCGAGTTTTAAATGCCATCTGCACTCGCCTCTTATCGTCCGGTTAAACTGGAAAGGTGATTGAACCTGGTAATTTCACTGTCATAGCTCAGACACCAACCGAGCTTACAGAGCAAGCTATTTGGCGGCAAAACTAGGTGATACTGAAGCGATGCGCACTTACGCAGAAAACTACGTACACAAAGGATGCCTTGATAAACCTTGCACTAGAATTATCTAATTGGAAACAATGTAAATCATTCAAGTCGGCATATGAGATCAAATGAAAAGGAATGGTGACATTATTCTTACACCGTCACCACAAACATATATTATCATATAACCGGTAAAAATATAAATAAAAACACAAGCATAATAGATATATGAACAAACAAGATTACTGAACAAAGCCGTTGTGGGATAACTCATATTTGTGTGACAGTTGACAGCGGACCCGAAACGGTAAGCGGCGCCCTGGAAATGTTTCCCGGGCTGTAAAATTGTCTACAAGCTTTTTTAGGGTTCCCTCGATTTGAAATACTATTTAAAAACCTTAAGTAGCATCTTGTATATTATATATTACCCTGTACGTATTAGAAATATTAATTTTAAATAACAATAAGTATATTGTTCTGCTGCTTTAAAGAATATACTTTGAGATCTTCCTCTTTTGAGTGATATCCGTAAGATAAAAAAGACAATCCCTTTTGATCGACGCGGACTGTAAAAAGTAGTTTGCCCCAATCTTACCTATTTTAGCTTCAAAACAGTTTTGCTGCTTGGCAGCCGAAAGAGGTAATATAAAGTTACACCTATAGATGATTTTGTATAAAGTGTTTGTACAAGGTTAACTATACTATATTTCTATTTTTACTCATTCATTATATACCCACAATTCAACTTAAAAATGTAAAATCAGAGAAATTATTTAAAAGAGCAAAGCGTAAGTTTCTTACTCGTTCTTGTAAGAAAGCTTTCCGAATGAGCACTAGCTTCAAAAAAATAAGTGCTGCTCTAATAAAGTGCTCAAATTTAAGTTTATTTCAAGAATTTTCTTTACTATTCTATTTATTTTAATCACCATAGTTATGTATGTAGGTAGGTACTTTCAATAGCTGAGCCTGGTAGGGTCGATGGAATTGTAATAATCGAACTGTCACCAGATGATTGAGTATTGTATATTGCTCCTTCGTGCTTCTTTATACATTTAATTAACAATGAATAAAGAAATGTATTATATCTATAAATAGTATAGGTAAATTCACTATTTTCGTCTACCTATTTCTCTACTTACTTCTTACAAGCCAACGATTTTGTATGTAATTGGTAGAGAAAACAAGCTGAGGGTTCATCTGATGATAAGTGTTAACTATCACCTATTACTTAACTACACATGCAGCACTACGAGTATGACATTATTGTGTGTCACCGGTGAAAACCACACTTACCATGCTGGAGGAGTAAGCTGCCTTGCCTGTTCAAATAGGTACCTATTTCAGCAACCACACGACCAGCTGCCAGACAATTATTTACAAAGTATTTATAATATTGTTGGGGGACTTTACTCATGTGTAGGGGCCCGATATGTGTACGTATGATAGGTATTTGAATACATGTGTATGCTAGAGTAATATATAATCGCGTCCTAATCATTGTAGTTGCTCGCTCGAGTTATGTAACAATACATACAATAAACAAAAGTCAGATTATACAGCGTATTATTTCCGTCACCGTCTGGAGACCTATAAGGTTTAGAACCCAAGATTTCTTAGATTTTTTTATATAAACGGTATATACACTGGTAGATCGGAAGGTCAGAATGAGAGGATTAGGACCAAATCAGAGTTGCCTAGTGTTTGCGCCTGTATACCTATTTTCCTTTCCTTACGCATTTAGACCACACCTAGGATTTTCCATGTAAGCAACAAGGAAACTGGACAATTCTGATTTTCTGTCCAAGGGTGTGTAGTGTATAGACCAACAACCATATATATAAAGGCGTAATCTATAATACTCCAGAGTTCGGATATACATTTACATTACAAAAAAAAATACATTTACATGGCGACAGTGATAGGACGATTGAGTGAAGGTCAACCTAACTTTGCCAGCAATGGGATTACTGGACTTCTAAACTATTCCCCTCTTTCCGCCATTTACATTTTGCATCTATATATATGATTGGAATGACAAACATGCTGACGGCCCACCTGAAGGTAACTGTTAACCGTCGCCGTTACACACATGAAAAGCACTATAAAGCTAATCGCTGTCACTTCCTACTACAACCCTATTACAGAGTATCCTGACGACCTTGGCTAAACAAGGACAGTGATACTTAAGCGAGGCGATGGTCTGTGAATGATTTATATCTTCCATTTCGTTCACATTCTCATCCCTCGGAGGGACAATGTGTGAATTGGGATTGTATTCATTGAACATTCTCTGTATTATCTGCCTTTATGGGGTGCTATAATTATTGTTAAGTTCCGTATAAACTAATAATGAAAATGAAATGGATAGAAATAGTTTTATACGTTTAATATTGATTTTATATATATATATATATGTGCATAACGCACCTTTTTATATGATAATTATATTTTTTTATATATATATTTAAATATTTTATGTTTCGTTCGAATTTTATTGTCACTTTGAAATATATGTCTTTTACCATCAGCGACCGTAGTTTCTCTTGTAACTAAAAATATAATATAAAATATATACAGTCCTTAGAAACATTAATAATTAAAATATTGGTCCTCTCGCCAACAAAGACAATGGTAAAGACACGTTCAACAAAAAAAACGAGTGCATCTGATGTGGAACAGGGCCAGTCTTCTACCGTACATCACGGAAGCCCTGGCATTCCCTCGTCGAGTGTAATCGCTAAAACCACTGGAGTTCCCAGCAGCGCGGCTAGTTCTGTTTCAGGTTCTTCAGCTACCATAAGAAGTCGTACTCTAGAAATTGAAGCAGACTATGCCCAAAAAATAGCAATCTTGGAGCGGGCTACCCTCGAACGTGAGCGTATCGTATTGGAACGAGAACGTGCTGCTTTAGAACTACGAAAAGAAGCACAAATTGCCGCTTTGGAGGAAAGAGGTAGCGTACGTAGTAGTCGTCGTTCCAAAAGTTATATTTCTAATAGGGAGGTTCGGAAATGGCTAGACACATGTTTAGACACTGCTATAACTACGATAGACGTAGATTTGCAACCGCAGAACGTTAATATAAATGTTCCTTGTAGCGAATCAGCTATTAATAAAATAAATCGTTCTGCGGCAATTCCAGCACCTCTACAGACACGTAATAGCACCTATACTATGCCTGCCACAAACTCTCAAAACGTTCTCCGTCCTGTCTTAAAAGAACATATGACTAACGATTTAATAATTAGTAGAAGCCCCGCGAGGCCGATTTGTAGTTCAACTACAATTAAACCCATTTCTTCAATTGAAAAATCGCCTAGTGACATAACCTTATTAGCACAGGCCATCACCTCATTATCAAATAATAATAAGCACAAGACGTTTGGAGACGGGCGTCTTCCGGTCTTTGACGGGAAGCCTTTGGACTGGTTGACCTTCAAGCGTGTATATGACAGTACACAAGCAGCATACTCGGCTTCGGACAACTTGACTCGGATTGGTATGGCGCTGCGAGGAGCGGCACAAGATTCTGTGGCGGTACTACTAGTCTCTGCGCGAGACCCTATCGAGGTAATACAGGCTTTAGCATTAAGATTTGGCAGAGCTGAATTAATTGTCTTACAAGAAGTTGCGTCAATCCGTTCGTTACCAAAGGTCAACACCGATTCTAGTGATCTTCATAAATTCTCTTGCCGCGTCCGTAATTCAGTGGAGGTAATGAGACTTTTAGAACAAAGACCCTACTTGGAATCACCAGAGCTCTTTCAATCGGTACTTAGTAAACTTACTCCTCTATTACGAACACGATGGGCTGACTACGCAGCTACTCATTTCACCCAGAGGACTACTAAACTTGAGCTGCTAGCCTCCTTCCTTGCACAAGAGGTGGACCTACAACTCAAGTTCGGTCTTCTCAATGAGCCTATTAATTACCCTAAAAAAGCCGACAAAGTCCACACGGTTAACACGTACAAACCATCTACGTCCACGGCCCCGTATATTTATCAGTCTGAAAATCATGAAAAATCATCAAATCCCATATCCAACAATAAAAAGATATGCTTATTTTGTAATAACGAACATAGTTTATCTCATTGTTGTGATTTTAAGACATTGTCAGTTGATGACAGGTGGAAATTTGTAAAAGGGAAAAAACTTTGTCACAAATGTCTCAAAAAAGGTTTGCACAATTATAAAAACTGTGATATTTCTAAAGAGATTTGTACCAATGAAAAATGTAATTCTAGACATCATAAATTATTACATATTGCCTATGTGGTTGAAAATGAGGATGAACAAGGTGAATCGTCTTCCACTCCTCACTCTGGGGAACTTAAGAGTTCTGATGAATCCTCGAGCAAAGAGACGACTGATTTCGTTGCTCACGCTAGTAGTTCGTTTTCACCAAGTAATAATAATAAACATCCGAATTATCGACCTTTCTTAAAAATAATAGCTGTTACGATCTCTGGTCCACGTGGTAGTATCAATACTCATGCTTTATTGGACGACGGGTCCACATCTACTTTTATAGATTCGGAACTCGCAGCTCAAATTGGAGCACGGGGTCCATGTGTACAAACTCACTTAAAATGCGTTGGGGGGTTGTCAAAATATACAAAAATGGAATATGTCAATTTCAACATTAAGGGTTGTCACACGGATGAAATACATCAGGTTAGACAGGCCCGTTCTATTAAAGATTTACAGTTAGCTAGACAATCAATTTATCCTAAAAATATTAATGAATTTTCTTATCTTTCTGACTTAGTACCATTTTTATGTTATGATGATGCACAACCAAAGATTGTGATCGGTATTGACAACTGGCATCTCACTATTCCTCAATGCGTACGGAATGGTACAAAGTCGCAGCCAGCTGCAATTAGAACTGCTTTAGGTTGGGTATTGTTCGGTTTTCGCAGTAGTAGGACTAGTCCGGTCGACATAGTGAATCATGTTCTATTTGACGAGTCTGACTTCCCATCTACTGACAATAGTTCATTAGAAAACCTTATTAAGAATTATTATAGGTTAGATTCAATAGGTATTAGTAAAAAAGAACCACGCAGTACAGCAGATGCGTGCGCTATCGAAATTTTAGAGCGCACTGCCAACCGCCTTCCATGTGGTAGGTTTGAAGTAGGTTTATTATGGAAACCTGACAACCCTATTATACCAAATAGTTATTCTCTTGCTTTATCTCGTTTTTTAAGTTTGGAGAAGAAAATGATTAGTGACCCAGGCTACGCTGAGCGCTATAGACAAAATATTCACGACCTCGTTAGTAAAGATTACGCTGAAATATGTCAGAATGAGCCATCTTCGAATTCCGTATGTTGGTTTTTACCTCATTTTGGCGTAGTGAATCCTAACAAACCGGCAAAACTGCGTGTAGTCCATGATGCTGCCGCTAAAATTAAAGGGGTTAGTTTAAATTCACTTTTACTTACAGGGCCAGATTTATTACAATCATTATTCGATATTTTGCTTCGATTTAGAGAAGGAAAGGTAGCGATGACAGCTGACATTAAAGAAATGTTTCCTAGATTTAAAATTATTAAACAAGACAGGGATGCGCAACGGTTTTTGTGGCGTGATAACCCTAATGTACCCATAACTACCTACAGGATGTCCTCTATGATTTTTGGTGCAGTGTCGAGTCCCTTTACGGCTATATATATGAAAAATAAAAACGCTTTAGAAGTTAAAGATCAATATCCCGAAGCAGTGCATGGCATTGTATATGACACTTATATGGACGACTATATAGGTTCGGTAGATTCCAGTGATAGAGCTGCTCAGTTAGCTGTCGATATTGTCCATGTCCATGCTCGTGCAGGACTGGAAATGCGCGGATGGGTATCGAATGACCCGAATGCACTTCGTTTATTACCAAAACATCTTTTATCGGAATCAGTATCTGACATTAACATCGATCTAGCAAATCTTCCGTCCCTGTCACCATGCGTCCGTGCATTAGGATTATACTGGCACCCTTCTAGAGATCTCATAGGTTTTAATACCCCAATTAAACAAGGCCAAGAGACCTTGCCCAATCCGCTTACCAAGCGTGTAATATTATCTTTAATCATGCGAGTTTTCGACCCGTTAGGAATCCTCGCGCCTATCGTTATTCGCGGTCGTATTTTACTCCAAAATGCTTGGCGAATGAATTTAGACTGGGATATCGAGCTCCCTAACTCTGAAACCATTGCATGGAATAATTGGTTTCAGGATTTAATTACTACCGCCAAGATAAAAATTCCGCGTTGTTATAATCATCATTTTTTGCAACCAAGTCAAACCGAGTTACACGTCTTTGCCGACGCCAGTGCCCAAGCTTACGGAGCAGTAGCATATTGGCGCTTTACATACTCTAACGGAGACGTACAACTCGCTTTGGTCTGTAGCAAGTCACGTGTAGCTCCTTTGAAACCATCTAGTATTCCTAGATTAGAATTACAAGCTGCATTAATAGCCGCACGTTTAGCTACCACCATTGTAGAAGCAGTAAAATTTAAACCTATAAAACGCACATTTTGGTGCGATTCAATGAATGTTTTGGGTTGGCTTCGCAATGATTCACGATCATACAAAACATTCGTAGCTCATAGAGTAGGTGAGATAATTGAACTCACGGATGTTAGTGAGTGGCGTTGGGTTCCTACTAGTCTTAACTTTTTTTTTTTTTTTTTTTTTTTTTTTTTTTTTTTTTTTTTTTTTCTCGACTGGCAACATTACCGATAACTGTCTTTGTCAGCTGGCCGTAATAATTAAATACTTTTATATAATTTACTACTCGATTTTTTTAGTGCAATTGATATAATTAGTGAGTTTAAGCTATAAGAAGCATCTATTGTTGTTTGTGTTCATTTTTATATTGTATTTGTGTACAAAAATCGACACAAATATTTCCTACCGGTCAACTGTCAAAGTTCGTAATAAACTTATATTTACATCAATCTTGTATATGTTATCGCGTAATTCAATTTAAATTATTATAACATTCCTTTATTATTACTTGTTTTGTGTTACATGTTAATATTGTGGTAATTTTAAAAGTGAATTCAAGTTGTGCGTCGAGGAAAAAAAAAAAAATTACCCACTAACCAAATATTATTGTAAGTACTAACTGTAAGTTCTTACATATAATAATCTTTAGTATTGTTATTTATATTTAACATATTTACTAACATTACTTACATATTATATATTTATAAATAAATTTTATTGTAAGGAAATAGCACAAGTTTTAAATTCCATTTAATTCCTTTATATTTAAATTTATTACTCAGCATATTTAATAATGATGTCCCGAAGAGCCTGTGATCTTGATGCTAAACTTAAGGTGGCACTCGTTGAATTAAAGAAAACCCAAGACTTGAATAAAGTATTGTTACAGGAACGGGATGATAGTGAAATAGAGATGAAATCTCTATTTGACAAATATGTGGCCCTGAAGGGGGAACTTGTAAACATTAATGTATTCTGTGAAGACCTACGCGTTGACAGGGATAGACTTCAGGAAATTGTTAATGAATATGATCACTGCAGGGACACATATGAGTCAAATCTACAGCGTATCACTCACCTCGAGAGACACCTTAAGGAAGCTCAAGCACATAGTGAATCTATGTTGGAACACAAACGGGTGAGTAGCTATAATAACACCTTAGATCTGTATACAGAATTGTTAAATGTCACTTGTGATCAAAAGTCTACTCAGCCGTTGGTGACCATAGATTTAACAAATACACCCAGCTCAAATAGTTGTACTAGTCAATTTAATAGTGTCAATAAATTAAAAAAATATATAAAAATAAACAAATTTATTAAAAAGTCAGAAAAGTTAGTGAGAACTCATACTAAATGTTTAAAATCTATAAATATTAGAAGACAAAAATTAGACCTGTTACAAGAACTTCAAAATTGTAAAACAAATTTACATGATAAGGATTTAGAACAAAATAAATTAAAGAGTAAAATTCAAGAGTTGGAATCTTTATTATATAATTTAACAAATAAATATGAGTGTGCTCAACATGAAATTAATAACTATAGTAAATCACTGGATAAATTAATAGAGTTGGGTAATTACAACATGGAGCGGTTCACCTCATTGACAGAGAAATGTTGTTGTGAGACACCTGAATCTCCTAAATCTTGTCAATATAGCCCTAATGGAAATAACAATAAGTCAATCACATCAGTCTTGACTGAGTCAATCACTCCTTGTTCAAATTTACTCAATTCTAACTTGTCTTTAAAAACTGATAATTGTAATGTTGCACCAGTACGAAGGACAATTATTTATTCAGATGAATATGGTAAGGGTTTGGGCCGTTCATTATCAGAAAGTTTATCTCAACATGTTATAAATAATTGTCTACCTGGTGCTTCATTGCCTAATATTTTAAATAAGGTGGTTAATGGTAGGTATGATAAGTTAACCACATTAGTCATTGCTTTAGGCAACTGTTTAAATGTAAAAAAAAGTCATGTCATTAAACTTGTAAACTCTTTGCTTAATATTGCTGAGCTGGGCATAGGTAAAATAATTTTATGTGCATTTCCTTACTGTCATTCTCTGACTATTGAACAAAATAAGTTCATATATTATATTAATAATTTAATTTATAATATGACTTGTCGTCATAATGACTTTTTATTTTTTGATAGTAACAAATTTGTTACAAACTTTTGTATGACTGGAGATAGATTTTATCTGCCTAAAAAACAAATAAGAAATATAGCTAGTTTACTAGCTTATAATATAAATGACCCCATTATAAGTAATATAATGGGTTGCACTAATCCAATTAGTAGTATTTGTACTAATGTTAATACTAAACATTCTGAAAATATTGACATAAATATTGATTCTAGTAAGAATCCTTTTATTTACAATAATTTAAATATGACTGCAGATTTAAACTGCTGAAAAAGACAAAGGGAAAGCTATCAGAATTGAAAATTGTTCACCAGAACATACAAAGTTTTCTCGGCTGTGAATTAATTATTCAATTGTTTTTAGAAAAAAATAATATAGATGTTCTATGTTTAACTGAACATTGGCTCAAAGTGAGCAATATGATGTTAAGCTTAAACAATTATAATATTGTCAGCTGCTTTAATAGAAAAATAGTAAATAGAGGAGGTTCCATGATATTGGTGAAAAATAATATAAAAGTAAAAGAACGTAGTGATATTGGCAATCTTTCCGTTGAGTGTTGTATTGAAATTTCCTGTGTGGAACTAGAAAATTATATAGTTATGTGTGTATATAGACCTCCAAATAGTGATTATAATTTATTTGAAGAGGTAATGGAGGATATTTTAAAAAGAGTATTTAATATTAACAAAAAAATTATAGTGTGTGGTGATTTCAATGTTGACATTTTATCACATAACACCACAAAAACTAAATTAATGAGTTTATTTCAATCTTTTGACTTGAGTAATGTCTTCCACGAACCCACTCGTATCACAGCCACGTCTGCTACTTGTTTGGATAACATATTTAGCAACAGTGAATATTTAGATAAAATAATATTAAACAACCTTCCTTCTGATCACTGTGGTCAATTAGTAATTTTTCCAAATCACGTAAACAAAATTAGGAAAATTAATTTATTAAAAAGAGACTTGACTAGTTATAAGATAAATAAATTTAAAATATCAGTTCGTAGTAAATTAGATTTTTGTCCTCAATCTGATGAACCTAACAAACTTTATACAGATTTCTTCAATATTGTTTCTTACGAATATAATAAGGCTTTTAACAAAAAAACTATCAGTATTAGTAACAAAACAAAATTTTCAGAATGGGCTACAAAGGGAATTCTTAAAAGTAGAAATATATTATTTGATTTATATGATCAAAAAAAATACCGTTTCGATAGTACATTCGTAAATTATGTAAAAAGATACTCAAAAACTTTTAAAAAGGTATGTAATGTAGCAAAGTCTAATTATCTAAATAAAAAAATTAAAGAATCCAAGGATAAGATTAGGACAGTGTGGAATATTATTAATAAAGAAACTGGCAAAGTTAAAAGTCCATATAATGATTTTACGTTAAATTATAATGATAAACTAGTAACGTCCACAAAAGAAATAGTCAATATTTTTGAAAAATTTTTCGCTAGTATTCCAACTGATATTACGTCCTCTTTGAACTCTTCTCCAAGTACAGCTAAATCATTCCTTATTGACAATGTTGCTTCGTGTCCGGTTACATTTAAATTTACATTTATTGACATTGCTACAATTACGAAAACATTTAAACAATTAAATTTAAAAAATACTGAAGACCATTGGGGCATGTCTGTTAAAGTTATTAACACCGCTATAGATGTTATTGCTCCATATTTAGTAACTATCTTCAATAAATGTATTTTTGACGGTGTTTTTCCCAATTTAATGAAACATAGTAAAATAACTCCACTTTTTAAGTTAGGGGATAAAACTGAAGTAGGTAATTATAGGCCCATTTCTATCTTACCAGTACTAAGTAAAGTGTTTGAAAAAATTATGCTCAATCAGATGCTTCACCACTTTAAAATAAATAGACTGCTTCACAGTCGGCAATTTGGTTTCACGGCCGGTAAATCAACTACTGACGCTGGTGTAGCTTTAATGAAACACATTTTTGACTGTTGGGAGAGGTCACAGGATGCTATCGGTGTATTCTGTGACCTCTCAAAAGCATTTGATTGCGTTGATCATGAAACACTCTTACTCAAATTAGAATATTACGGTATTAGATATGAAGCACTATGCATGATGAAATCCTATCTAAATAATAGAATGCAAGTTGTTGAAATAAATGGTGTAAAGTCTGAGGGAACTAGTATTAAAATGGGTGTTCCTCAGGGCTCTATTCTAGGTCCTTTCTTATTTTTAGTTTACATAAACGATCTTCCTTATATGGTAGAAAAGATAGCTGACATAGTTCTGTTTGCTGATGATACTTCATTAGTATTCAAAGTCAATCGACATATTGATGATATGGACGAAGTAAACGGTTCTCTCTCTTATGTTTTAAAATGGTTTACGGCAAATAATATGCTACTAAATGCAAATAAAACTAAATGTATCAAATTTACTCTCCCCAATGTAAGGCCGGTAGATTCAAAAATCGTATTGGACAATAAATCTATTAATTTTGTTGACGATACTGTATTTCTAGGTATCACATTAGATTCCAAGTTGCAATGGGGTGCTCATATTACTAAATTGGCGAGTCGACTTAGTTCTGCCGCTTACGCGGTAAGAAGAATTAGACAATTAACAGACGTGGCAACGGCTAAACTTGTCTATTTTAGCTATTTCCATAGCATTATGTCGTATGGTATTTTGTTATGGGGCAAAGCAGCTGATATAAATACAATATTTACTTTACAAAAGAGGGCCATTCGCTCCATTTATGGTATGGGTTCCAGGGAGTCATTGCGAGAGTGTTTTAAGGAATCAAATATCCTCACCGTTGCTTCTCAATACATTTATGAAAATATCATCTATGCCAGAAGGAATATAGACAGTTTCAAAAGAGTTAGTGATTGCACTAATAAAAGCTTACGTAACAATAACAAACTGATTTTACCTAAATGTCGTTTGGCTAAAGTTAGTAATTCGTTTTATGGCAATTGCGTAAGGTTTTACAATAAAATACCAGAGTCTGTTATAAATCTGCCAGAAAAAAGATTTAAATGTCAAATAAAACAGTTCCTTTGCAAAAAAGCTTACTATAAAATTGAAGAATTCGTTAACGATAATAATGTTTTTATAGAAAAACTTTAAATCTATAGCACTGACAATATTATCTGATTACATTAATAATGAGTGCGTAGCGACTTCTATGTTGATTATCGCATGCCTCTTACTTGTGATACTGTAATTATTTATATAAAAAAAAACATCTATTAAAAAGAGCAACACACAAGTTTCTTGCTCATTCTTCTTGTGATGAATCTGCATTCCGAATGAGTGGTAGAATCAAAATATGACTATTCAAAAGTGCTTGTAATGAGTTTATTTGAATAAAGATTATTTCTATTTCTATTTCTATTTCTATTTAACGTTGCTGACGATACGACGCGTTTGGACCGAGGTCCATTAACTCCAGACTCGCGTTGGATAAAGGGACCTAACTTCCTTCTTACTTCCGATTGGCCAAAAGAACCTAGTGTTACTCATACTCACCCTATTGATATCGCTCCTCAACTCGAAACTCATATTCATCTCATTAATGAAACGGTGGTGTTGCATAGTCCGATTTCAGCTGACGCGCGACGATTTAGTTCATGGATTCGATTAGTTCGTACAACAGGCTATGCTCACCGTTACTTATCATTGTTACGTTTGGTCTCATTAAGAAAAAAAGGCCTTAATATAGAACTCATTCATAAAGTAGAAGGCCACATTTTCACTTTTCATTCACCATTCAATCCAAACATTAATCAGCAATGTAATAATATACGTAGCACACTAAACTCGGACGATTTACTTTTAGCAGAAAATCACGTGTTACGTAGAAGCCAATTAGACTCGTTCTCACAAGAAATAAAATCTATTACAATCGGTATACCTGTGTCACACCGTAGCAGATTATCAAAATTACCAGCTGTTATTGATAAAAACAACATATTACGACTATCCACTCGTATCGTAGCAGCTTCCGACATAAATGAAGATATGAAATCTCCGATATTGCTTGATGGAAAGCACCCTACTGTCCGGCTACTCGTGCTACATTATCACCGCAAGGCAGCCCACGCCAACACAGAAATGGTTGTCAACGAGCTACGACAACGTTACTGGATTTTAAATCTTAGAAGCACAGTTAGATCAGTAGCCTTCAATTGTCAATTTTGTAAAGTTCGCCGTTCTGTGACATATCAACCGACTATGGGTAATCTTCCAACAGCCAGACTCGCTCACCACTGCAGACCTTTCTCATTTGTAGGTCTAGATTATTTTGGGCCCGTAACAGTAGCAGTTGGGCGTAGAAGAGAGAAACGTTATGTGGCTCTATTCACATGCTTGTCA
The DNA here is from genome assembly GCF_030625045.1 of Achroia grisella. Lineage (NCBI taxonomy): Eukaryota > Metazoa > Arthropoda > Insecta > Lepidoptera > Pyralidae > Achroia > Achroia grisella. The sequence goes on from NW_026712590.1 coordinate 2,035,450, forward strand.
GTTCGAGCAATCCATCTTGAGATCGTCCACTCACTTTCATCAGATGCTGCTATAATGGCATTACGACGCTTCATAGCTCGCCGTGGAACACCTTCGGAAATCCATTCTGATAATGGAACTAGCTTTGTGGGAGCAAACAGGGAGCTGAGAGCCTTGTATTCAGAAGTAACTTCCAATTTTGCGGCTGGAGAAATGATTAAGTGGAAATTCATACCTCCATCTGCTCCATTCATGGGAGGGTCTTGGGAGAGACTCGTGAGGTCCGTAAAGACAGCCTTAAAAGTAACTCTGGGCAACAATATTAGATCACCTACTGATGAAGTATTCTCCACATTACTTTGTGAAGCAGAAGCACTGGTAAACTCACGCCCCCTAACACACGTGGCTTGCGACCCCCAATATCCAGAGGCACTAACACCATCACACTTTCTGCTTGGTTACTCTTCAGGACGTCCCATCCCAGCCAATTTAACGGACAGCGATATATGTAGTAGAGCAGGCTGGAGGAGAGCACTACGTATGGCGGATCATTTTTGGAAAAGGTGGATAACCGAGTACCTACCTACATTATCACCAAGAAAATTCGTAGGTAAAGTGCCACAAGTTTCAATTGGAGATATCGTTATAGTCGTTGACGGCACACTACCTAGAGGTACTTGGCCTAAAGGCCGAATTACAGCTATGTATCCGGGTAAGGATGGCGTGACACGGGTCGTAGACGTTAGTACTCAGGCAGGTGTGCTACGTAGACCGATTAAGAAAATCATCCCTATTTGTTAAGGGAGGGAGCATGTGCATAACGCACCTTTTTATATGATAATTATATTTTTTTATATATATATTTAAATATTTTATGTTTCGTTCGATTTTTATTGTCACTTTGAAATATATGTCTTTTACCATCAGCGACCGTAGTTTCTCTTGTAACTAAAAATATAATATAAAATATATACAGTCCTTAGAAACATTAATAATTAAAAATATATATATATTAAAATTATTTAAGTAAATAAACAATGACAAATTATACATACACATTGTGCTGTTTAAATTATTTAGGATTGTTATGATATCGGAGTCTTTTTATCTAAAAAATAGCAGATAAAATCATGAATAATAAAGTCATCATCATTGCCTTGCCTTTATACCATTATTTGGGACCGGCGTAGTATGTCTTCCACCCATTGATCCCCATTGCCTTCAAATCATCTGCTTACTTTTCAGCATACAATCCATCCATCTTTTTTGGTCGTTCTTTCTCTGACCATCCATGAACGTGTTAAATGTGACATAGTCCTCGCTCCACCGCATCACATGCCAGTACCAAGTCAATTTGTTACCTCGCAACTGACTGCAACCAAAAAACCTTATAAAACAAGCGGTTAAAATATATGAGACAAATTTAGAGTACCCACGCACATGTGGGTAGTGTGCCCACATGTGCGTGGGTACTCTAAATTTATCTAAATTTGGGACTTTGTACAACGTTAACGTTGGTAAAATTATAATATTGTAATACAAGCTGATCTGTACAACTTCGCCTATGTCACACAGATTTTTCCCGTTTTTGCAACAGTTTTCATTGCAGCTCCGCTCCCATTGGACAGAGCCTGCAATTATATAAGCCCGTAGATATCTATCTACATATAAATGTAAGAACGCGTCCAAATATAAAAACCAATTTCTGTGTACGTTTGCTAATATATATTTTATTTACATAAGTGTATATAATATTATATTTCCACTAATGCGCCACCTACTCTATTTTTGTAAATACTCTCTTTTTCCCAAGGTTGTCTGTAAGAGATTGCATTACCGATAAGACCGCCTTTTGTACTTAGTTTTATTTTTTATGTCTTTAATTTTATTCATGTCCTTTATATGTTAGTGGAATAAGGTGTTATAAATAAATAAATATTATAAAACTTTCAATATGTACCGTGTAACCATGTATATAAATTATTTAATTTTTTTCGTTATTTCCTCAAAAAATGGCTTATCCAACGTTATAATAATTTAAAATCGAATTAGTAATATCAGTTTTGGAGATTACCCTGAATATCCAAACTCAAAAATTTTACCTCTATAATATAAAATATTGAAGATATTCGTCAATAAAAATTAAGAGTATTGAAGATAACAAAATGTATTACTGAACTATATATTAGTACCTAGTACTCGTGAGTTCATACACATCTGTGTGTGAACTCTGTACAAATATATCTATATTTGTTTATCACTATATATAATTTATAATCAAACGACTAAAATAAAAAAAACATGTATACTACGCCCTTATCCGATTAATTAATTAAATTGTAAGTGGTGTATTTAAAACTTTAACAAAATCAATTGTTTGCCCTATTGGGAATATTTTTCACAGCTTTCTTTAGTCTATATGATGACCTATATGTAAGAACATTATCTGTAAAAATGTCATGATAAATCGTCCAGCCGTTTTATGTGAATGCGCGAACAGATAAACAGGTCGTTTTAGCCTCCCACGCTTTACGACATTATTAGATATAGGTACTATGTTGTATGCAAAGAAGATTAGATTAGATTACCTACCTACGTAACTAATATACAACGAAATACAGGCAAAACATCGTTGGGTTAATCCAACACAATTCATGTCCCAAATAGCTGAACATTTTCAGAAATGTTGCCCCACTTCCAATACAAGATATCAACGGACCGAAAAAAAATTCGGGCCCTACAATGGCGCGCGGCAAATAAAAATAATAAATGCGCAATTCTTTAGGCGGGGCTGTAAAACTGTCGGTGCCACGCGTGCCCTTCAGTTGTTCGACCTCCGGTTTGGGAGCCCTGCCGATTGATGCGATGTCAGGGGTGTACAACTGTTTAGAATTATGATTCTAGTTTTTTTTAATATACCTTGCTTATATGGTTGTTATTGGAATAACACACTCGACTGCGTTAGCGCTATATTCTGGAGAGGTACCTGAGAGCTAAGCGAATTCACCAGGAATGAAGCAGGATGGTTTCCAGGGGGGTCAAAGTATATTACCAAAGAATAGGGTTACTAGTCACCACAATACTAACAGTCCCCTCCTACCTTTACGGCTTGTCCCAGATATAATTGTGACCAATGCAACACTTTAATACTTTTTTTCGCTAGATATATTTGAATCTAACATGGAAAGGGGCAGTCTCTTCGATCAATTTTATTTCATTATCAGGGTTCATCACTGAAGTCTGTAAATTTTTAGTGTCTGTAGTGTCTTGGTCTAACTTAGGGTAGAAAAAATCTTACCTTCATTGACGATTGCCGATTGATAATAGCATATGATGGCGGTAAGCTTACTCTTTGCTACGTTTGTTGGACTTAAGCATACATAATACAATATGAGTATATCAAGTGTTCACAGCTTTGTTCATAGACGTCAACAACTCTGACTACCCCTCATAGAATAATTGACGTGAAGCTATATTCTTCATATATGATTAAAAATATCATATTATACACACAACAAAATAATCTAAAAAATATCCAGCAAAATTATACAATCTTATTCAATTAGTCCAAATTGTGTTTTAAGTTATCCAGGAACTCGTATACATTTCATCGAAATCTGTCCAGCCGTTGAGAAGTTAGATGATAAACACACGTAAAGAAATTTTATATATAAATTAAGATATTGTCAGTGGACGAAAGAAATACCGGCAAGTTAATTTATTGACTTCGGCACCTCATTATTTAAGCTCTGTATTGAAAGTTAGATCTCTCCGAAGGGTTAAATTTAACTTTTGTGAAAAAAACTTCGATGCCGCCGGGACGTTAAGTTGGAGTCCCGCGAAATAGAATATCCGCGATGTTTAAAAGTTAATGTTAACAATTACAATTTTGGAAAAGATAATTTATGCCATTACTTAATTATTAATACAGAATTACGTCTAATATTATATTTTATAAAGATAACGGCCTCGGTGGTCTAGCGGTTTGGCACACCGCCTTACTCCGGTCGCAGGTTCGATTTATCAGTATGGTTGTTTGTAACGGTCTGGGTGTTTTCTATGTGTAATATGTATATATTTACGGAAAAAAATCTATGTATTTGAATCAGTGGACTAGTACCCATAACATGCTCTAGCTAGTTTAATTTAGGTCTAGATGGCGCTGTGTGAATTGTCCTGAGATAATTATTATACAAACCTCCGTGGTGTAGCAAGTTACCACTGCACTTCACTTTCCGAGGTTACAGATTTGATGCCATTTTTTAACAAATTAAAATCAGCTATTGGTTCTTTTTCTAGGTATATTATATACAATAGACCCGTAGTTTTTGCGTGATGCGTTCAAACATGAATCCTAAAATCTGGAATTTTGACTTCTGTTGTTCTAATAAAGACCGATTGTTGGTTATCTTTTAAGTATTAATGTAATAGCTTCTCTGTCTGTTGAGTAATCGTCTCTCTATCTGTTTGTTATTTTTTTACGACTAATGAAAGGATCTTAATTATATTTGACCTGAAGAGGCATACCTCATATGTACTAGCTGACGCGCAAAATCGCCTGTGTGATCATTTCCTTGACATTTATCATTATATTTCGCCTAATTTACACAATATAGTATACTAGCTACTTGCCCCGGCTTTGCACGGGTGTACATGCATTATATATATAAACCTTCCTCTAGAATAACTCTATCTATTAAAAAAAACCGCTTCAAAATCTGTTGCGTTGTTTTAAATTTTAAACATATATAGGAGCGGACAGACGGCGACAGCGACTTTGTTTTGTACTATGTAATGATATAATAAATTATAGCCATGTGTTATTCTGATGTATAAGCTATATTACTGTGCAGTTTCATTAAAACCTGTTCAGTAGTTTTTGCGTGAAAGAGTATCAAATATAACAACAAACTCAATCCACACTCACAAACTTTCGCGTTTATAATATTAATAAGAAAAGATTATGAAGATGAATATAAAGCAGGCAAAATCCCGGGTGATTTCAGTATAGTATAAAAAGTAAATAGTATTTTAATAACGTCTTAAATGATCATGTGTAACAATTATTTATATAGGTGACGGTTACGACATGCCGTCAGGTGAGCTGTCAGCTTCTTTGCTATTTTAATTACATAAAAAATAACTTTTGTGGAAATTGATTATTATACATAAAGTTATAAGGTCATTTTTTCAAGGTCTATGTTTTTTTAATCTGGGGTCAGTAGGCCGACCACAATAAAGAGCAATAAATCTAACGCTCGACTTTGACAAATGAACACGAAAGTACAGTCGGACGCCGCTCAAGTTATAAACGAGACACTGAAACGCCTGAAACTTTGCTACGCTGAGTAGTTACGGGGAATATGTGTTTTTTCTTCGTGTAATATAACGAATGATAGCAATAATGAACGTTTTCATCGAGTTTTATTCTTGTTTACTTAAGTTTTTGTTTCAGATTTACTCTGACGTTTATTGTATACATAGACTTTGTATAAAGTCATCTTTAGTGAGATAGTCAGTTAATGACCTCGGTGGTTTAGTACACTGCCTTACTTTTCGATAGTCGCGGGTTCGATTCCTCGTACATTCACACATTCAGGAGTTTTTGCGTTTATAATATTAGTAAGACAAGAGAATAAACAAACTAACATTACAGGTTGTATAACATATGTATACCTTTTTTCAGCAATATGCTTTCTATTTATATTTTTAAGTGCTAACTATACTCTGTATAGAGGTAGAACATAAAACGGCCATTAGATAAAAAATATATAATTAAAAATCTAAAAATAAGCGGGCTGCACGAGTCACCTGTAAACAATTTAATTATTTAAAAAATGCCCTCAGCATATTAAAAATATATTTGGAAATGCTGACCAAACCACTACTGAAGGGTTGCAGGACATAAAAACCTCAGGGTTGTCATTAAAAAATGTACCTTGATGCGTAGAACATACAGTTGTATGTATCTTAGGTGCGTTTTGTAATTATTTTCGGCTTTACACATATAACTCGGATTAACTGTAATTAGACAAGTCCATTTTTAATTCAGACCCGTAAAGTAAAGGGGTATTCAGATCGGCGATGAAACATTTTTTGTTGTGTTGTTGAGAGTGAAGCATACGATGACTGATAGTAAAGTACATGCGTGTACTGCATTAGTTTTGAAGTACGTGGGTTCGATTCCAGGCACGATGCGATGATATTATGTATATATTTAAAAAAATGTTTTTTATGAGAGTTATTTAGTACCCATATTGTTGTGGTGGGGTTCTTTTTTGTGTTGAGATGGTGAGATGATATGTTAAATAATAAATAATATGTACGTTTGCAGAATAATTCTATTGTCCCTTTTTTATAATATATTTACACTGATGTCAATCAAACAACAAATTTTTATTTAGTATATACACCTAACACATATACAGTTTTTAGCAATGATAGAGTGATACAAGAGAAAGGTTTATATGTCTACTAGATGTACACCCGTGCGAAGACGGGGCGGGTAGCTAGTATCTAATATAATCTTCTTCTCACATTATAAAACCGTAAAATCAAGACGATGTGACTGTTTATCTGTTTGTGTTTTAAGTTTTTTAAAAACGGATAGTTGAATTAGTATGAAATTTTCACTGAATATGTTATTACATATAGAGATTATATATTAAAGAAATTTGAGAAAAATACCTTTCATATAATTGTTGTTGTTGTATTAAAATCAACATGGTGATCTATAAATATACATGATAGAGTCACAGGCTCCACAAGTTATTTATGAAAATATTCGATAATTAAAACATAATTTAATTATATTTATATACAATATATAAAAGTAATACATATAATACCGTTCCGTCTTATCGTAAAAAACATTGTACATTTGCGCGCGAATATCTGAAAAAATGTCAGAACCATAAATAGTCCATAAAATATATCATAAACTATGGTGGCCACTAGTGAAAGCACTTTAAAAATCCTACCTTTTATTGTCGCAATAAAATATCCTATACCACTTAGTACATACAGACAAACGCAATGTTATAGATATATAATAAAAACAATAAAATTACTCATATAATAGTTTAATTTATAGGTTGTTATTTACGGACATTATTTTTCAATTATCTCATTATGGAATAATCTCCTGAGTTGGAACGTAATGGCGTCTTTTATATCTGTATCTAAAGTAATAAACTAAATGCATTAAAATTTATATACACATGCATTTGCAGTTTCTTTTATTAGATTCTTGTTGAATGGAACAACTCACGATTTCGGTCTACATATATTAAAAATGTACTTACGATTCTCGGCTTTCCACATGAAATTGGTTTTAATGTAAAACAGAACTGAATTAGAAATAATAATATAAAATAAAAATTCCAATCGGTCAAGGTCGAGTTTTAAGAATAAATGCACTCCGCTGAACCGCTGATGATTGGAATTTTTTTGAGTGGTAAACGTAGGTCGACCGTCGATAAAAATTTGATCTTGATTAGTTAAGCCGTTTCTGATCTCTAAGATCGCTACGCGTTTCGCACTTCGCTCAATAATAATATCTCACGATAATTCCCACAGCGCCATCTAGTCCCAGGCTAAGCAGAGCTTGTGTTATGAGTACTAGACAAGTGACATAAATACATAGATATTTTCTTTTGTAAATACATACATAATATACATAGAGGGGGGAAGGGGATTGTTAGTAATGTGAACTAATGTTCACATTGCTAGCAATGTACCATGTCAGATCGACCTCCACGCGGTTCCCTCTGGAAACCATCGTGATACATTCCGGTGAATTTGTCACGTTGGGCTAATTGACCTGACCTCATGTTCATCTTATCATCTTCCACTGGTGCCCCGCCAGCGTAAACCGTTAGCGCAGGCGGATGCATCATTCCATTATCATCCTTTAAAAATATATATATATATACATACAAAATACCCTGATACTAACAATCATACTCATGAATACAAATGTTTGTATCGCACGAGTAATCGAACCTGCGACCATCAACCTAAACCTCTAGATTACCGAGACCTTCTAAGTCTAAGAAGATTAATTCCGAGGCTGATAAGTCAGTATATAAACCATCAGAGCAAGACTTTGTAGAAAGTCGTCTGCCCGCGCAGACGAATTTCTTCTGTCTACCTTATGTCACAAACGTGGTCTATGTATGTATTTGTACATAAACACCACACATAAAATGGAGATATTTGTGGTAAATGCACATGCGTTGTCATTTCTGATCACTAAGGTCTCGTTAATCTATAACTTCACTGCTTTATCTCTATCTCTCAATTTCACCCTCTTCAAATCAAAACACATGTTAAAATATTAGTTGCTGAGCAGTTAGAGTAAGTGGTTTCTTTCTGACGGGACTTTCATTAGCAGATAGCTAAATTAAATTATAAGGAGTAACCTAGGTTACTTTTATTTCAGAAAAAATAAATATTTTAATAATAAAATGGTTTAATTTGGCGCGGACGAAGTCGCGGGTAACAACTAGTATATTATAAAACTGCGTCTGTCTGTTTGTTACCTTTTCATATTTAAATGACTCAATAGAACTTAATGTATTGTAGTATAAAAATAGATTGTATAACAACGAGGGATATAGGTTAGGTTTTATGTAAAAAGACAGACGAAGTGGCGGAAATTCCTCATTCATAAAATAACCGTGAATAAAGATATGGCAAACTAGTTGTACAACTGCCGCAATCAACTACGTATTCTCTGTGTTGGCATTCAGCTAACATAACCTAATAAAAGCCCATCAAATATTCCATGAACAACTCAGTACAAAACTGCAAATATTATATTACCTGGCCACTACTAGAAATAACTAGAAGCAAAGCCCGCCAATTCATACGATAGCGGGCTGTTAGCTGAGGGCTGTAACACTGTGTATAAAATATCGATATTAATTCCACGATAATTTTAGTAGCGAATATGAACAATTTATTAAATTGTTGATTTTTTAATAATCGTCTACATATTAAGAGCAACACACAAGTTTCTTGCTCGTTCTTCTTGTGATGAGACAGCTTTCCGAACGAGTGGTAGATAAAAAACAAATTGTTATGACTATTCAAAAGTGCTTATATTAAGTTTATTTGAATAAATGATTTTCTATTCTATTCTATTCTATTCTATTTATCCACAGCTCTAATTTTTTATGTCCCTTGATCTGTACGTATTCTTGTTTTATTCATTCTCTTGTAGGGACAAGTCTGCTCTAATCACTACGACTAGTTTACTCTTATTTATTCACTCAACTAGTTGGTTAGTAGCTCTAATGAATTAGTGCTTGTTGGTAGTTTGTAGTCACACATTTCAACTTAAAAAGTGTAAAGTGACAACTAAATTATTTAATAGAGCAACACGCAAATTTCTTGCTCGTTCTTTTTGTGATGAGACAGGTTTCCGAATGAGAGGTAGGTTAAAAAAAATAGGTGATGACTATTAAAAAGTGCTTCATGGTCAGTTTGTTTGAATTAATGATTCCAATTACAGGTTACAATTTGATCTTGGTTTTTATATAACTTATATGAAATCTATAAAAAGAAATCTGAGCATAAAAACAATAATTAATAAATCAACTTTTTGTTATATTTATTTTATATTTAATAATAATGGATTTTTTACAATCGATTATCGTTCCACATCCCTACTACTATAACAATATTGCGATCCGACTGTAAAACTGAAAATTGACTTGTAACTATAAAGCGGACGGTGTGGCTGCTATTATTTTCAGTTTACAGAATTATTAGTACTACAAAGTTTGACTGCTGTTCTAATATTGTTATACAACTCTAATACATATCTATTAACATGCAGGAAACACTTCTAATAGTTTTGGTCCTAAAATGAATATATATATTATTCATTTATCAATATGAAATATTCAATTATTATATAAAATCGCCGAATATATAACAGTTTAATGACAATAACGTTATTGCCACCAGCGTAGTATAAAATAATAAACTCTTTAAACATTTTACTTAATAAACTACTTTTATTAATATAAAATAATAACATTTCAGAACAACTCACACAGCGCCATCTGCTCCCAAGCTAAGCAGAGCTCGTATTACGAGAACTAGGTGAGTTATATAAACACATAGATATTTTTTTCTAAATGCATTATGTATGCATCTTAAAAGACACCCAGACCGATACAATTATACTCATGAATATAAATATTGCATCTTAAAAGACCCCCTAAACTATACTATTTTAGAAATAAACTTACGTCATTTGAATACAAATATATTTGTACAGTGCGAGGAATCGAACCCGTGACCATCGAAAGTAAGGTGGCGTGCTAAACCACTACCCTATAGAGGCCGTCAAAATGTAGATCTTCTTGTTAAATTTAAATTTTATAAAGATTTGTTTAGTTTAGTCATGTGATCGTAACAAACACACAGACAGATACACTATCACATTTATTAATATTAGTACGGATACAGAGTGAGGTCATAACGTGTATTAACCTTATGCAAAATAATACTAATACATGTGAACCCGCTTTTATAGGTCATCGGTTTTATTGCTGTACTAAATGGAGCAGCATGTATTTGAAGTCAATTTTAGAATAGTCCGTCTGTAATACTGTTTGTTTATCATAAACCAAGTACGTATACTATTTATAGTGAAACTATATTATTTTTATGATAAATTTTGAATTATATGGTATGGTGCACTCATCTGCGCTAACGGTTTGAAGCTGGCGGTTTAACCAGTTTCCGATTAGGGTTCGCGGGTTTGATTTCTCGCACAATAGAAACAATTGAAGTCATCAGAAAAAGGTCTAAAGATCTAAAGATTTCCTATGGTTGAAGAGAAAGTGAATCCAATCGTTGGAATATTAAGACCCGTAAAACAAGTAGAATTTTATCCAAAATATGACTATACTTAAAATGTCGTCTGCAGGTGGTCTCAACTATTTCAACCAACAATTTGCTCTATAAGTTGTCCTTCCATTGAAGGGTGAGTTGAGTGAGAAATGGCAGTGAAATAATAGGGTACAGAAGCGGGTATCTTAGTTCTTTTTAAAAGATAACGCCTAGGGTTGATGGCGGAAGTCACGTGTTGACGTAATGTCCTTGGTGCTGTTCATGTATAAGAGACGGCTGCCACTTAACATCAGATGGGCCACTTCTCCAACAAGATCCAGTTTATTTAACCAACTCCATAAAAAAAAATAGTTAAAAACTAATGAAACTACCCGAAACCGGGACTCATCATTATCGTAATCTGGAAGAAATATTACAAAAGTATTTTCAAGGGAATCCTTGAAATTCTTTCTAGCAGTGGTCAAAAGCAATTAAGAATAAGCCGAAAAACAATGGCTTTATTTATAGCAGAAAATCGTAGGTATTATTTATCTACCATACACTAGGCTAGCATGTGACAGTCATAGCCAATAAAATTACCATGCTACGGGCAGCAGAGATAAAAACAATAATAATACAAATGCGTTTAAATAATTATTATAAAACTGAAGACCAAATATACATAATATTATGTTACACATGGGGCAGACAAGCAAACACAGAGACGGTCTGTTACGCACTGATTTATTAACATCTTTTGTTCTTTCGGACTACGCTAATGCTGTTGGCTGCAGCTGGTCTTTACAGCTTCACCGGACGATAGGGGGCGAGTGCAGATGACATTCCAAACCCGCAGGACTTATGGAGCGGCTGAAGGCTAACTCCCGCCTGACGGATATGACTTTAATCTGAGGGTACCGCTAGGGGTTTGAACCTCGGCTCAGGCCGTCGTAACCTCGATCCCCGTTTGAATTGGACGGGGGATCGATCGGAAGGGGTTTATTAACGAAGCAGCCACTGCTATATATATTAGCGTATGTACACTTATAGGTACGCTCATTGCATATACAACATATTAAAATAACATTAAACGTTAAAGATATTGTAGATGTACAAGTATAAAATTATTATCAACGGACTGGATAATATAATATTTCACGGCTGAAGCGACGGATTAGCCTATAATTAAACCGATAATTGCTCAATTCGCCAAGAAATGTAGGGCGCGCTCATTAACTTTTTTCGTTTGGACCTCCGAAACTGTTCGGAGCATTGTTGGGCTCTGAAGGTTTTGTAAAAACCTAAGGGAATATATAATTCCATCAGGATCATCAGCTGTTATATCTAACATAACATACCGCTTTAGTTCCGACGCTCGCGGGTTCGATTCCTCGCACGCTGCAAACATTTGTATTCATTAGTATGATTGTTTGTATGATTGTCTGGGTGTATAATATGTATTTACGAAAAAAATGTATATCTATGTATTTGTATTAGTTATCTAGTACCCATAATACAAGCTAGCTTAACTTGAGTAGCTAGTAGACGACGCTTTGTGAATAGTCCTGAGACTATTATTATTATAAACGAAAATGTATCTATCTGTTTGTCTAACGATGGTTCATAATTAAACGGCTGAACGGAACTAAATAAAAATTTAATTGCAAATAGACTGTGTTAAGACGGATATAGGTAAAAGTTACAGAATCCTAATCATCCGGAATAGCAACGCATAAGTGCTAACATGGATGCCATGAGGCATGTGACGTGCATGCATACATGTGACGTCATGTGACGTCATGCATGTGACATAATTTAAATAAATAACCTTGGAGAATTAACACAGAGCCATCCAGTCCCACAGTAAGTAGAACTTATGTTATGTGTACTAGGCAACTGGTATTAAAACTTAGATTTTGTAAATATATAGGTACATAATATATATAGAAAACACCCAGACCGGTAGGTACAAATAATCATACTCATGAATACAAATGTTTGAACCGTCAGAAGAATCGAACCCGCGACCTTCGGAAGTAATGCGGCGTGCTCCGCTAGACCACCGAGGACGTCAATTTTTTAGAACAGTTTTAATTGCGAAGATATCACAGAGTATATTATACCAGTATACTTATGGAGGATATAAAAAAAACAATAGATTCAAAATGCAATAATGAACGGAGCCCGCAAAAGTGAAACTTGAAAGCGCTAATTCTTTTTAATTTCGAATAATTATTTAAATAATCCTTCCCTTTTCCCGGACACAATCGCACCGACAATTAACGGGGCCGAGATAAAAACTGGGGCTTTTTGGCCTTTATAAAATTACTTTTTAGGCCTCATTCATACTGAACTAAGTCATTAGACTAATGACATTACTGGATGTAAACCATACTATTTTTATAAATGCGAAAATATGTCTGTCTATATCTATTACCTTTTTCTTTTTAAACGAGATCTTAATAGAATTTAATATGAAGATAGGTATATATATTGTGTCACAAAGAAGACAAGGTATCTTTTATCTCTAAAATAAATCTGAAAGCGGTTAAATAAAGAATGAAATAAAGTCGTGTTAGAACACCTAGGTCATATTGATACTCTAAATGGGAAGGTGAGTCTATGTATCTGTTTGTATTTTTTTAACGTAAAACGGGTGAAGGTATCTTAGTGGAATTTGGTATAAAAATAAATAGATTTTCTTTTTATAGATGATAATGGAATGGTGCATCCGCCTGTGCTAACGGTTTACACTGTCCCGCTCGCTGGTGGTGGGTGACAGCATGAGCATAAGGTCAGGACAATGAGCCCATCATGACAAATTCATCAGCAATTTATCATAATGGTTTTCAGAGAGTATCGCAGGGAGGTTAACATAGTACGTTGCTAGCAATATGGTAATCAGTCTACATTACTAACAATCCCCTTTCCTGAAAATAAATTTGATTATGAGGACTGACTAGGCTATCTTTTATCTAAAAAACACACATAGTCGTGGGTTCAGCTTGTATTGTAAAAAGCTGTAGGTTACATAACAATTACATAAGGTTTGAAAATTATTTTCGTTGTTAATGATAAGTTAGACAAACCTTAATAACTCATGTACTTACTTTAGGAATAATTTAGTGACGATTCCGTTGATACCAAGGGGTTAGCGATAAAGGGACGCAAAGACATGGGTTTTAACATCAAGTTTCTGTTGTCCACAAGATTCGAATTTATAATATTTGAAGTACATATATTAAAGTCGTGGCAGAAAATCTCTACGCACCAATTACTCCTTCAATATATTTCACACAGTTCTTTTTATAATTTTACTTAATCAAAAAAGTAACAAAGTTTTATCACTACCCTCGCCGGACCCTCGATATGATCTGAATGGCACTTTTTTATTGCTTGTAAAGCACTCACAAGATAATAATCTTACCTAGCAGTATGGAGGGCCATCTGAAATCCTCGCTTTGCCTCAAGAGCCATTGTAATAAAAGAGGTCCGCAAAAACTGGTAGGAACATGATAATATATGTAAAACTGTATACAAAGTCGGTTTTGCTCCCTAAAAATGGTTTCCGAAATGAGCCAACCTTTTTTCTTTGGGACGCGTCGTTTGAGTTTGATATTAAAATAACTTGTTCTACAGGGCCACTTAAATATTTTATCAAATTACTTTATCACTAAGAACATTCCAGAAATTATAGTAATGACGCTTTTTTGTCCAAATTCGAATTTAAACGATCGCAACATATTGAGTTATTTTTGTAAAATCAGTTTTATATCGCCCTGTTGTTGCATGTAAATCTATAATATATCATACTTACATACATCATATTTCTAACTAACGGTGATGATACCGGTGGTGTACAATAACGAAAACAAACTGTATAAATCTGAGAATTTTTCTCAGGTAGGTTCGTGCTCCTGTCACGTGAGATCCAAATATGGTCAGTGACATGTTCTTCTTAACGTTAACAGTTGATAATGTTTCTAATTACCCCACCTAGAATTGAAAGATAGTTTTATTAGTATTATTTACGAATATTTTTTAATGAGTATTTATTTATATCTGAACAAATTTAACATAAGATATAACAACAGCAATGATAATATAAAATTTGTAGTAGTCTGGATCCAAAACTAGATCCGAGATCTGTATGTTAGGAATCCAGGCTCCCATGTCATTATGATGTCTAAAATAAGCTCCACAAATGAAATAAAAAAGAGGAATTAGGTAATTTATATTTAGAGGAATCATAGATTTTATTATAATATTTATGGCACTAAATTAATTAACCTTCTTACCATTAGTTACCATCTTCCGTCAGAATGGATTCTTTTTTTTTAAAGAAAAATCTATATCATACAGTCGTTATAAAAAAACTGTAAGCACAACTTAGAAACTTTCTTGTTTAGTAAGAAAAAAAACTATATCATAAAATAGTTATAAAAAGGTTATAGGCACGATTTAGAATCGTAAATAAAACCAGTAAAGTTTGCGATGTAGTGATAAATTTTTAAAATTCAATATTAGGTTATGCTTTATTTTCATATGTAAGTTTTATTGAAAATTTCTGAAGTGTAAGCATTCATATTGCTATTACAATATGAAATTCACAAATTACATCAGCTAGGGTGGAAATAGTCGAATCACTTCCTACCAATATCTTGGGAGGATTAGTTTAAAATTTATTTTTAATCCCGAGAAATAAGGGGCCCGGGTGAAATCAATTTATATCAGTTTATTTTATCCGCAATGATGAATGGAACAATTTGTTAGATGTGTCAGATTTAGGTATGCAAAATAGGTGTCATTTTTAATGGATATTTATAACGTCTTTTTAGAGACGATCTCTGAGGTGTAGTTTTTTTATTGAGGCTTTTGAGTTATTGTCAGATGCTAAGACCTGTAGCACTGCGATCTGCATATATCTAGTGTGCTCGCTTTTTAAAGTTCGCTACCTAATATTCTTCATTTCTTGACCCATCAGGGACAAGAAATGAAGAATATTCTTAGGAGCAATGGTTCTTATCGCCTCAGGATATAATGTATACGTTCCAAAGGTATTTTGTTCATGTATGAGTGGTCTACAACCACATAGGATGTGTTGACAGGTATATTACTTTGTAGAATAATCGAAAAATTTTACCCTATTAATATTATATATTTTTGCCTCGAAGGACTTCTTTAGCAATTCAGCGCGGAAACGTTTCAATTTTTTTGGACTTGGGCCGTGGTATGAGATGGGACAGTTTTACTTGATGTTTGTCACTTTGTTTATATATATAAATATATCGGCAGCGTAAACCCCTCTGTCACATCTATTTCAGCCGCCAAGCAGCTTACTTTATATATGTTTCGGTTGAATGAAATGATTAGGCAATAAAATTACTATATACAGAGGCACTTCTTCGTTTCTGGGACTGTAACGCATGGACTGTAATACAGGTGTGCTTTGTGGCTGAAATACATAGGTTAGAAGTATAAGAAAACATAAATCTATGACAAAGTCATCTGGACTTTGTACAAAGTGGAAGAGAAGTGATAGTTACCCATTACTAGCAGTATCATGTCAGGTAGACCTCTACGCGATACCCTTCTATTATACCAGGTATTAATCACGATGTGCTAACTCACCTGTCATCACCCTCATCCTGTCATCTCTCACTGAAGTTATACAATGAGAAATTAAACACAACAAAAGAAAGAACGGAAACAAATATAATAAATAAACCCTTGAAACTCAATATATATTTATCACTTTCATCTGGCTAATGGAATAGTAAATCAAATGTTACATGCCATAGATTAAAATGAAATTTTAACAACTGTCATATATGAATTAAAAAAATATCTATTATTCATTTTGTACAAAAGCTTACTCCACTGATCACATTTGCGAGCCCATAAAAAAAATTAAAATGACATATAGCATTGGTCCGGCAAACAATGAGTCGACCGTGGAAAATTTAATTTGTTTCAAAGTTGCCAGCCTAATTCGTTTACCCATTCGGGAAATTAAATAGATGGGTAATTTGGCAACCCCATTAGTGGGGTCCGACGGTTGAATGTGAAGACCTAGGCCAGTCCTAATGCACCCTCGTATTTTGAGGGTCGTGCATTTTTTTATTGAATTATTCTGTGTTTTTATTTAAATAGTATTTGCTGTAAAATTATAAGGTCATTTTACGATTGTGTAATTAATTTGCATAAAGAAAATATAACGTATAGCTTTATTGTATAATATTATATAACCTGGACAATTCAAACAGTCAAGCCTTTTTATATAATCTAAGTCGACGAGAAAGTTAAATTAAGTGAAACATGATTTTTCACCAAAAACAGATCTTGTATTGTGGATACTAAACAACTGATATAAATACACAGATACATTTTTTTTGTAAATACATACCTAATATACATAGAAAACACCTATAGAACGACCTATAGAAACAATCATACTTTTGATACAAATGTTTGTACCGTGCGAGGAATCGAACCCGTGGCCATCGTAAGTAAAGTGGCGTGCCAAATCGTTAGACTACCGAGGCCGGGAAATATAACGATATCAAACCAACAGGGGAGGACGGGTATTGAAAAATCATCAAAATCGTCTTACGTAATTAATGAACTTTATTTAATAGCAGCCCACGGTTTGTAAACTCTGATACAGGACATAAACAGCGTTTGGATTTATGCATATACGATTTATGTGATTCGATTCGTTAGTTTGATATTAAATTGGATTCCATAGTCATCACTCAGAGTCTTCCGCCGTTTCAAATGTATGGACACCATTTGTAATGTAGTAAAAGTCTAGAGAATATTTTTTTTACATTTAATGTAATTTCCAAATTATGTTTGGTTGGTTTTTGACGAAAATAAGTAATTTTAGTACAGTCAGTTAAATAATTTTTATTTGTTGCGAATACTTAATAATATATACAAGAACAATATGTTTCTTTGTTCATTTGATTGAAAGCTGTAATTTGAGGAACTATTGAAACGAGTTAACTTTATTATATGGTATTAATATTGAGTAGTCCATTTATCTAGAAAGCGCAGCATCAATAAAAAAGGTAGCAGAAAAGGTCCGAGATATATATATATATCTTATACAATAGTTACATGTACCTGTATACAATAGTTACATATATATATGACGGTGGTGTAGCGGTCAAGCACACCGCTTTACGACCGATGGTCGCGGGTTCGATTCCTCGCACGGCACAAACATTTGTATTCATGAGTATGATTGATTGTATCGGTCTGGGTGTTTTCTATGTATAATATGTATGTATTTATTATGTATTATTGACACAGTGTGAATTGTCCTGAGATTATTATTATTATTGTATAAGGATATTTGAGAATGTTCTAGATTTTAACTTACGTACCTTACTTACCTACGATCTAAATATTTGATATGGTTATAAATAGACATAGCGTATCCAAGTATATTTGAGTATATATTTTTAGTTCCAAAGTAACGCGTAACTGACTCTCATTAAATTTCAATTAGAAGTTCTTAGATAAAATTTAACATATTATAAAGGTTTATATGATTAATAAGGACAGAGTTATAGATAGTACTTAACTACATATGGGAGTTTGCTATAAATAAATAGCTCGTATAACATCAATGTACATAGTTTATTATTGATACGCTTCGTCTATACTAATATATGAAGCACTCATCTCTTAAACTACGGGTTAGATTGGTATAATTATTTTTATATTTTATACTCTAGTGATTCAGGAAGGTATAGAGACATTGTGCTTCCTCATGTACGGCTTCAAATGTCATATAAAACAGCTACCTTGTAAAAAAGCATATTATAAAATTGAAGAGTTCGTAAACGATAATAATGTTTTTGTAGAAAAAATTAAAATTCGTAGCGCTGACAGAATATCTGATTGCACTAAGAATGAGTTCATAGCGGTTTCTGTGTTGATTATCGCATGCCACTTATTTGTTATTATGTAATTATTTATATAAAAAAAAACATCTATTCAATAATTTCTTGCTCATTCTTCTTGTGATGAATCTGCGTTCAGAACGAGTGGTAGAATAAAACATATGACTATTCAAATTATGTTAAAAGTACTTGTATTGAGTTTATTTGAATAAAGATTATTTCTATTTTCATCGTGCTAGATTCAAAACCAACAAATATCCATACAAATTTTACCCCTAAGGGTAAAATTTGTACAAACTTTGAATGTCATATTTAATTAACAACCTAAAAAGCTTGAAGTTTGAAGCTTCTAGCTTTAATAATGGTGATACTTCCATATAACTTTCATTTCCCTTTTTAACCCTTTTATCGCATTAAAAAGTAGCCCCTGTACTTTCTCAGGGTCTAGACTATCTGTGTACCAAATTTCTTTTAAATCGATTCAGTTGTTTAGTAGTAGGTGTGAAAGTGCGACCGATAGGCAGACAAAATTACTTTCGCACTTATGATATTAGTTAGGTAGGTAGTAGGTACCTGTACCTATTCATGTGCCTATATATACAAGCTATTAAGAAACGCGTGTTCCAAATACAAAATTTAAAATGTTGAAGTTGGAACGACAGAAATTCAAATTTACATAACTGAATACCCTAAACGAAGTTAGCCCAGATTTCAATCCAACGATGAACATCATTGGATTGAAATCTGGGCCTGCGCTATTGAGTGCCAAGTTTCGGTATGATCGGTAAATGAATGGAGTCTCGCGTGTCTACAAATTTTGCCTCCGCATTAGTGCAAGCCCTGTTGTTAGGGAGGAGAGATATTTAAAAATCATCAAAATCGTCTCACCTAATCAATGAACTTCATTTAATATCAGCCCGCGGTTTGTAAGCTCTGATACAGGACATAAACAGCATTTGGATTTATACATATATGATTTATGTGATTCGATTAGTTAGTTTGATATTAAATTAAATTCCATAGTCGTCACTCAGAGTCTTTCACTGTTCCCAATATATGGACATAATTTGTAAAGTTGTAAAAGACTAGAGCATTTTTATTCTTTTACAGATTTCAATTTTAATGCAGACAATTAGACTACGTTACATAACTGAGTACGCCTACTAGTAACTTTTCATAACCGAATACGCTTACATAACTGAATAACCTAAACGAAGTTAGCCCAGATTTCAATCCGACGATATTCACGCTATTGAGTGCCAAGTTTCGGTATGATCGGTAAATAAATGGAGTCGCCAGCGTGTCTATAAATTTTACCTCCGCATTAGCGCAAGCTCTGTTGTTTATCATTCTTCCTGTTAATGCTGAAAACTATATTTATCAGTTTAGTTTTGTTCACTATATCTCTAGTTATGAAAAATACCGTGAACTACAAATTTTGCGTCCGCATTAGCGCAAGCCCTGTTGTTTATCATTCTTCCTGTATGGTACTGGAAATTATATTTATAAGTTTAGTTTTTAATTTTTCAGTATATCTATGGTTATGAAAAATACTCTTTACAGTCCAAATTTATTAATCTTTACATATTATAAAACAAAGTTGCCACTGCTGCTTTTCGCTTATATCTTTAAAATTAGGCAACGGATTTCAAAGCAATTTTCAGGAATAGATAGAGTGATTCAAGAGGATGGTTTATATGATACATGTATGTTATAGTATAGAACAAGCCTTGAAATTCCGTATAAAGCATCCGTGCGAAGCCGGGACAGGTCACTAGTATATAATAATTTAAGTATCTTCAGTGGGATGCAAGCTTATTTTATTCCACCAGCAATCTGCATATGTTCTGACTTCCCCTACACTATATATATTTATAGTTATTTATTATTTTTAATCTACTAATAATAATAAATTTGTAAAGTTCAATGTTTATATAAAATATTAGCTGTTATTCTAAGTTTTCATTAGAGAATATCTATTCAGTACATTTTGCGTGAAATATAGATAAATGGATGTTTGTTACTCAAGCATCCATCCATTTATCCATCTATCCATCCACGGATGTTTGTTGTTTGTCTCACAAAAGTCCGCGTTTATTATATTAATAAGATTACGAACAACTAGAAATAACATAGCCCATAACCTGTTAAAAACGTCTTTGTCACAAATTGAGATTTCATTAAAACAAAGTTCATCGGATTAAAATATCAATCACTCTCAATTAAGACACACCTTCATCCGATTCATTCAACTTTAAAATAGATTACGCGCTAAAAATAAGGTGTTTTTTTGCGTATTTGGTATTCAATGGAAGCATTAATAGAGATGAATAGTATCTGGCCAGACGCCAGTATGATTGTGTTTCACTCGTACTATTTGTAATCGAATTAATTCCGATATCGACTTTGTTTCGAGTTATGTAATCTAATGTAAACTTAACTGTAACTCACTTGATTTATACTTTTATCATGGATGATAGAAGAAAGATGCACCCACCTGCGCTAACGATATACGATTGCAGGGCAACAATGAAGAACGATGTATGAGAGTGAACCTTAAAGTCAGTTCAGTTAGAAGTCCCATCCTAACAAATTTACCAGTAATTAATGATGTTGGTTTCCAAGGAGGATATACGGCGTATATGGCTAGCAATAGGGTCTCTGGTCACTATTTTTAACATTACCCTCTTTGCGACCCATATCATATTTATGTTGTTATGGGTATAGAGCTGGGACCTTTATAATACAATCAATCTTTATATAACAGATATTATATAAGGTTCTACGTGCACTAATTTCGTCGATCTCAATGCGGACTGAATAAATAAGTTATTGAGTCTATATCCATATTTCTGACGTGGCATTATCAGGCAATTATAAATGGAAATTAATATATGCCTAGTTAATGGTATGCCTAAATTAATGGAAGCCTAGTGTTGACCGTGAATAAAATAGAATGACAGCAGAACAGTCATTCTACTTTTGACTCTATCTCCTTCTCATATCTATGTAATTCTCTTCTGCGAATAAAGTTAATTCTGCGATCTACTTTATCGACTTTATTCTCTCCCTGTGAGTGAGTTTAAGTCGAGAATAAGTGGACGTTCTCTTTATTAAAAACAGTAGTAGTGGATTGTTATTTTCACGTTTCGTTAGTAAAAGACCTTGTTAAACATTTTTATGTGGCGCTGTTCACATCTTCTAGATTGGTATTTCACTAAAAGGACGATTAACTGGATTTGTGTCTAGACTGAAACGAAAAAAAAGGTCTGCTATTGCAAACGGTTAATCACGGGAGAACACTAATAAAGTACTCATAAAATATAACATACGGGGTGAAATATAACATTGTTATGTTTCCGTACTTGTAATATAACAAAATGAAATATGTTTCATTCACTAACACTGTGAATATATCCGAATATATGTAGTTCTTTTCTTTCGTTTTCTTTGAGACTCAAATTTATATTTTCAACTAAGTTCCAAAAAGATGATATTACTTTGACGGTATTTATGTTGCACATTTTTATTTTTTGTTTTTCTGTCGTTTTTATGGGTATTTTTCTTATACACTCCATTTCCCGAGAAAAGTGTATATACAAGTATTGGGTTGACTATTACCGATAGTTGACAATTCCTCTGACCTCTGACAAATACAAATGAAAATTAAAAAAAAAATTGCATGTAATTATTTATTTAAGTATTAATTAACAGTATTGAAATAATTATGCACATAGTATGTGAACTTATAGCCTTATGTTATCACGTTTTCTTGCAGTCTATAATAAGGCAAATATATATTTATGTAGACTGTGCATTATCCATAAATAAGTATAATATATAGATAAAATATTAAAATCAACATAATGTCATTTACAATGAAAACGGACATTATTTTATATTTTACAGCTACAAGTTATGACGTGCCAATAAAACCGACAAATAACAATATCATGCTGGCAGCTTAATAATTCATTCGAAATTCAAAATTCACCCGTCCATGACTGTTGGAACAAGCGGTCCGGCGATTCATCAGAATTAGCGTCGATTGGCGGAGAGAGTGATGACGTCATCAATATGCAACTAACCATATGTGCTATTCGAAATTTGAAAATGTTAATATAATGTTGTTCGGTCTCTCACTTGTAGTAAATATTTGAGAG
The DNA here is from genome assembly GCF_030625045.1 of Achroia grisella. Lineage (NCBI taxonomy): Eukaryota > Metazoa > Arthropoda > Insecta > Lepidoptera > Pyralidae > Achroia > Achroia grisella. The sequence continues at coordinate 2,058,353 of NW_026712590.1, forward strand.
GTGTTTAAACTTGATTGAACTTTGTAAACAATTCTATTCTGTGGGGGGAAAGAAGATTGTTAGTAATGTGGACTCATGACCCCATTACTAGCAATGTACCATGTCAGGTTGACCTCCACGCGATTCCCCCTGGAAATCATCGTGAAAAATTCCCGGAGAATATGTCACGATGGGCTAACTGACCTGACCTCATGTTCCTCTTATCATCCTCCACTGGTGCCCCACCAGTGTAAACCGTTAGCGCAGGATGGTGCATCATTCATTTATCATCAAAAAAAATCTATTCTGTACGTACACAGCGTATAAAACTTTATATCGATATTGTTTTTAAGATTGCAGTACCTACATGTAAAGTAAGACATTTCACTTTTGTGTGCTCATATGAACACTGTAATAATATTTATTTAATGATTTGGAAAATGATGAGCATTTTTCTAAGGAGTCTACAAATCTATAACAATTCGTAATATAATACAAATTACTAATTGTTACCCATGACTTCGTCCTCGTAGAACTTAAACTTTTTTTTATTAATATGAATAAAATTTCTAAAATAAAAGTTACTTACTAAACTACTTAAGTTACTCCTCATACCATTACCTATCAGCGAGTGAAAGTCCTGTCAAAATCGGCCCAGCCATAACCAGTCCAGTATCCATAACAGGCTCAGATTACATTAGACACTAACTAAAATTTAATTTATAAATAAATAAGTCCTTCTCTGAATAATAAATAATTATTATTTGAAGAATATATCTAACTCAGGCATACGCATGTATATATTTTGTATAAGAGTTCATTATTTGTTACTCTACTCTTGTTCTTTTCCTAACTTTATAAACTTGATTTGTGTTGCCTTAATATGTACTGATGTCGAATTTACCAAGATTAATCTGTTGTTATAAAATATGTAAGCGTGTAATTCATTAAGAAGCCAACACGGAGCTAATATGCTCACTATGTGGTTGTAGGCTCCTACATAAAGAAAGAGAAAAAAAATCTATTTTTATTAGTGAAATTCTGTCTAGTATTTTTTTTATATTGATTCAACTTCTGCCTAGTTAGCCTTGGTTTCCCTGTAATATATAAATAAATCAAATTAGTCTAAGTTTATCATCGAAGACAACAAATAACTAGTGACGTTCATTACCACTAGCTTATTACGAAATAACTCAACATGATAGGTTGGGCTGGTGGCGGACACCGCGCGCTGCTCTGCGGTTGGTCGGCCGACGCGTATTGATGACGTCATCACTCAGCGCGCCAATCTGCGCCCGCCTCTACTCAAACTGATTCGAGTTTTAGTTTAGTTCCAAATTCAAATTTGTAACGTGTCCATTTATTTTGCAATATACAATGCAGTTTGGTTATGCGTTGCTTTAAAAAGCTTTAAAAGCTTTTCAATGCTAGCTAGCTATATCTTTCTATACCACCTGTGTGAAATATATCTTATGTTACTTGCTAATAATGTAGCTTTATTTAATTATTTATATAACTTCAATGCACAAAATACCAAGGTAAAAGTACATATGGCGGACCCAACGCCTTACGGCATTTTCTCCCAGCCAACCACAGGTTGTGCAGAGAAACTGTAGGCTGTGCAAATGTAATCAATAAGAAAAATAATACCTATGTTATAAATAATATATATTTATATAGGTGAAGTGATCGAATATTCTTATATTTATCCATCACAAACGTACTGGAATTTTCTTTTCATTTTTAGTCATATTTATAGATTAATAGTTCACTCCGTTTTAAAATATAATAAGAGTTATATGAAAAAACAGAAAGTTTTTTAAAACTTCTGTTAAATAATATTTATTGTGCAATACCTATTACTATAGGATTACTTTAATTACAATAGCTATGAATGCACGGGATTTTCATTCAATTTTAGATAATGATTGCTGCAATAGACTTCATAAGTTTGATGGACAGTAAAGGAATAACCCTTTACTGTTTCACTTCTGTTTAAAATGTTACTACTACTAATAAAAGTCTAATATTATTGGTTCATTTGTAAGTAATAAACAGGAATCAAGCATAAGAAAAAAATTATTATACCCTAAAAATAGTTAATAATCATTATTAAAAGAACACTGAAATAAACATTCGATTTAACCGTTTTCAATATTATTATGTCATATTAACTTATTTATGGTAAGTACTATTAAATTAAGTAATTCCAGAATCTACCAACGTCATAGGCCCGTTACTTCTAGATATTCGACAGATATTATAATTGGATAAACAGAAAATACTTTAAGAAACTCTCAGATATAAGTATATACAAACGGGAAGAACCAACTTCCAAGTTGTTTCGAGTTTTAAGACTTAAAATTAGGATGTTAGATTTAGATTATAGTTCCGATCAAACTATGACGTTTATGTAAGGAAATATGAAATGTGTTAAAAATTGGAATGGAATCTTGATGCTAACAAATTGTAGTGATCTACTGAGGTAGACTTTCTACAGCAAATTAACATTTAGAAACCACTGGTTACGAGGGAGTTCTCTTTGCATAGTTTTCTACCAATTGCTCAACTCTATTGACCTTTTATTAAAATATTCACGTCACATATTCTACTATTTAATTTTAAATGTATATATAACACCTCCCTAAAGTTAAAGAGAAATACACAGCGTTCGAAAGTAAATATGCAAAAATTGAATAAAAAAATAATCTTAAAAAACCATCAAAATAATACATAAACAGCCAGTATGTCAACAAGATAACAATATTTATGTTCCATGTCAATCATTTATATTCGAAAACACAATCATTTGTATTCCAAATTTAAATCTTAAAAAATATAAATACAAAATAACCTGCCAGTGCGTGAGTAACGATGACAAAACTGTTATTTATATCTGCACTAATATTAACCCTCAACAATGCGAACTCTCGGTTGGAAATTTCAAAATGTAATTAGAGAATTGTAATTGCGCATCACAGGGTTATGCGACTAAATAATCAAGGCAAATGGATGCCTCTAATTAAGTGCCATGCCGTGATTAATGCAGTTGCAGGGTTGTTAGCTTACGGAGTTTCCGTAATACTGATATTTAAAAATGAGGTGTTGCATTCGGGAATTTTATACCGTGATTAAAAATTTAACCCTCCAACGGTTCAAGTACTTTTTTTGGAACAGGATTTATTTTATACTTACTTAAAATAATATTTGCATACTATCCCGTGGCGGAACATACTGATAATAATAATTGTAGCAATAAATATGACAGTTATTTTAACGTCCATAATCAATAATTCAATTTAGTGCCAATATGTATAATATTTGATTATAATTTATTTTCTTTAACTTTATTTTTCATATATGTACCTTTGTATAAAAATACTTATCAATGTAGCTGTTTTGCTAAATAGCCCATGACAAAAAATACATGTATATATTAGGAAGATACTAGTTTCTATCATACACCTGGCTCTAGTTCAGATGCCACGAAGGATTACACGAAATTTTAAATTATATTAATTAGTAAATTAAAAATATACAATATGTAAGTTTACAACATAAATGTACAAATAGAAAATATATATTCTTATTAAATGTATTAAATTTCATTCCAACAGCATACAGGCTGACGGTGGACTTGACGGTAAGAGGCAACCGTTGCTATATGACAAAAGGGGTTGAGGGATGTGTTTTTTGTGACATATTGAATTTAGTTTTAATATACAACAAAATACCTAAAAACAAATATCTCTAAATAAATATTCATTTATTTAGTTTTTTTAGTACGGTATTGTAACTTTAATAAAAATATTATATACTAGAGATAAAATACCTTAAAAGTTGGTATTATTCCAAAGATTCATTGCTGGTATGACTCCTTTGTTGTTGCTTACTCATGGGCGTATTAGCTCCGTCTTGCCTGTAATCACTTACCATCCGACGAGGCGTATGGTCGTTTGCCTCTACATAAAAACTACATACCGAATATTCCAAAAGCCTTCCTAGTATGTAAATCAAAATAAATGATTTCATTTGACGCTAAATATATTGTACTCATTTTCACGAAGGGTTCCCTTTAACGGCTTGGAAAAATTTTCCCCGACCTTCCGATAAGAACGGGAATATTCGTATTCTTGTGTGTGCGACAGAGACATGTATATATCAACCAGTTCCCGTTGAACACTAACCGGCTTATTGATGTCATACATTGTTCTAATGCGTACCAGATGTAGGACGTAATGTTTTTAGATAGTCTTGCCTTGATAGGCTTCTATGGATTTGTTCTAGAAAATTCCATATTACTTTTTTTTATGTAATTGGATTATATAAAGTTGATAAATAAGGTTTAAGGCCCACCTGATGGTAAATGGTATAGGTTGCCTATGAGTACATGAACAATACTATCGTCAACACGTTATTATGTGATGCCAGTGATACCCAACCATGCATTGTCATTCTTAACACATCCTGCATCTAATCCGGTAATTGCACTGCCTTATCTCACCCATATATCGAAACACATCTTGCAAATCGCGCTTCGCCTTTGCAAAGGGCGGCCGAAATAGGTGTTCACACGACACGTCCGTTCACTGTTCATAGGCCGCCATCTTGAGCCCCACTATTATCATAAAAACCGGAAAAGATAACATTAGCTTACACAGTAATATGGTGAATATCTAATTTCAGTATAAAATAAATAAATAATTAACTAACCAATCCTTTGCAGTATATTAGAACAGTATATATAGAACTAACAAAGTATAAAAATTAAAAATTGTATATAAAATCATCCTTCAAAATAAGAAAAGAAATATAAAAAGAGGTCTGTCACATACAGTATATTTTAAAAAGCAATATTTATTTATTAATATTTAATTCACTGTAATTGAGATGCAGTGAATCATTATCGTTTGATTTCAACAGACTTATTCGAGTGCTCAATTGACAATAGCTGTTACATTTATAAAATCTCCAATCATTAAATTTTATACTCCATATTCTTAAGATTTAAGGCTCGTTATGGATAAAGAATGCCGCTGCAGTGGAGACTTGTCAATTATTCAAATGGTCCTCAGGCACTTAGTCATTAATTCAAGAGTGTCGTCCAAGAATTGCAGACTGTACAGTTTCACAGTTCCTAATAATGACTATGTACACTTTATTGCGAATTTTGTAAAAGATGCGATTTTTTGAAGAACTTTTTTCATATGTAAATTTTTGAATAAAATAAAAAAGTAAGTTAATATATAGAAAATATAATAAATAGAAAATATAATATAGAAACATATTTTATACATCATCATCTACTTCTTCCTTATCCCATTTTTATGGTCGGCGTCATATGTTTTTCTCTTCCATTCGGCCCTGTTTGCAGTCATCTCGTTATTTACTTCCTTCTTTCAGTATCGTTTTTCATACAGTCCATCCATCCCTTTTTCGGCCTTCCTCTGCCTTTATAACCATCTATATTCATACGTAATACCTTTCTTAAAATAATTTCTTCATTAACATATTTTATACATTTAACAAAATTGTAAAATCATGATGAGACTGAAACTACAATATGTACATATGTACATATGAAATTTTAATCATTTTTTAAAGATGGTGATGGAAGAACTCTTCTGTTTAAACGTAGGCAGGTTATTCTATATTAAAAGTTAATTTTCTAAAAACTTTTTTACAACAGATAAAGAGTATTTGTTATCGGTCAAGATTTCATGTTAAATATGTTGTTAAATAAATTGTTGAATAAGTATAGCAGTTAAATATGGGACAATTTCAGAATTGTCGCCAAATTCAGCTAAGATATCTTAGAAAAATATATATAAAATATGAAAATTATTTTTTTCCTTATTAATTTCAGATTTATTGATAAAATACAAAAGGGTGTTGTATAAATGCATTACTTAGTTTTATGGTTTAATTATTTTTAATAAATGGCGTCTACTATACGCAGAAAGACGCAGGCACCTCAGTATTTCAATAATTATAAGTTAAAGAGATACATATGTAAAATAGTCGGTTTATCAATAAATAATTAACTCTCCATTTTTTTTATGCAATTGGAATGCAAACAGTCATAATAAGAACCTTAAATTGGTTAAAATCTATTATAATTTCACTTCTATGTAACAAACAACACTATTTATTAACAATGCCCCTGGCTATCCTTAATGTAAGGATATGAACATTGAACATATTTTTTCTTACATGAAACTGAATTTGTAATCTCAACCATTCATCATGTTTGGCATAAACCTACACAGTATTTCGTATTTTTATAAATAACTAGCTGTTCCCGCGACTTCGAAAAACCGACAAAAACGTGTAATATTATATATAATTTATTTTTCTACAAAAAATAAAAGTAGATCATAGATAAGAAACCCACTTTATTATATATCGGCTGCCAGATAAAAAAAAAGTAGATAAGAAACCCACATATTATTATTATATAACGTCAAAATCGGTCTAACCATTTCAGAGATTAGCCGGAACAGAAAAACAGACAGATAGACAAAAACTTAAAAAAAAATATTTTGGTGTACGTACCGTATTTATATTCATATGCATGTAGTAAAAAACGGTTATTTCAATATTACAAACAGACACTTCAATTTTATTTATATGTATAGATGTATAGATAAGAAACCCACATATTATTATTATATAACTGAAATAAGAAACAAGCTGATGCCTGTTGGTTAGTGGTAACTATCGTCGTGATAACGTGATGTGCATGGTGTTGCTTAAATACATTTTGAACAACACTATCGACATTACGTTATCACTTGACGCTAGTGAACTCCTCATAAATTGCCATTAGGAGCACTATAATGCACCATTCCATTATTATTCATTGGAAAAACAACTTTGCTTCATACTAAGTATGGAGCATTGATATCAGAAACCGTATATTTGCATATTTTAGAATGTAGAATATTGGACGTTTAAGGTCTATTTTTAATAATCAAAGGTCACTTTATATATGTTATTCTATTTATCATTACAGTTTCAATATTACTACTGTCTGTATTATCAATATTTACTCAGGTATACTAAACAGGGGGGGGGGCACCCCATTTGAAAACGTAACGTCGGTTATAACACACGAGGAGGAATTTAAACCCGAGCCGTAGGCGAGGACGCAATAGAGCTGAATGTGTTAAATGTGCACATAAATCGTACGACGTTATAATTTAATTTTTCAATACACTTGATTTTAGGGGGTGAAAGGGATTGTTAGTAATGTGGACTCTCGACCCCATTGCTAGTATTGCTAGCCATGTCAGATTGACCTCCACGTTTCAATATTACTACTGTCACCAATTATCAATATTTACGGTTCCCCCTGAAACACAGTCAGCCGTTAGCTGAATGTGTTAAATTCATCTGGAATTTATAAACGATGGGCATGTCAACTGACCTGACCTCATTCTCGTCTTATCCTCTTCCACTGGTGCCCCGCCAGCGTAAACCGTTAGCGCAGGCGGGTGCACCATTTCATTACCATATGCAAAAAAATACACTTGATTTTAAATAAACTCAACTGTAAAACTGTGAAGCATTCTGTTGCCTTCCCGCCCTTTTACTTTTTTAAATCAGCGCACTGCCTTCTGGCGTCAGTTAGAAATTTGATAAAAAAGTAGCTAAATAGTGTGGTTATGGAATATAACTTAATTATTTGCGTTTATAACGCACGGGTGTTTTTTGAGGTGCTTTATACATTGCAAACCGGTGAAATTAGATCTACTTTACGAGCAAGTGTGTTGAATAATATACAAATATATTTCCTGCAGGGTGTTCTAGAATAGATTATAGATTATAATACGTGATATTGATAAGAACACATTCGTCGTATTTGTTGTAATGTCAAAGAAATACCTTTACGTACGTGAGGACGAATTTTTTATCGGCAGTTGGAACGTAGCAGCAGCTGCGCTGTTGTTGAAGGTTCACAACATCAATAAGCCATTCTGGGGAATGTCCGTAAAGGGGATGTTACGTTATACGAACTTAAGTATTCATGCCGCACTATAATAAATACTCGCATATCAGCTCAGTGTAGGTAAATATCGTTGAAAATGTAAATGCAAAAATGTCTACATCTTTCCTTTGCGTTTTACTATAGTTGAGCCCGGGGATAATCTCCCGTGAACTAGAAAATGTAAATATATAAAAATAATTTCGGAATAGTTGACTATATTCATAAAAAATGTTTTTCTGATGTTGCCATCGGTGACAACCATATACATGAACAGCAATACGAAATCATGTTATTATGTGATATCCATGATACCACTCTTGAGTTGCCATTCCGAAAGACTAAGGCGTTATGCGTCTCCTGTTATTTCACTGTCTTGTTTAATTCTTTAATAAAAACAGAGCTTATAAATCGAACTGTTTGACCACTAAAATAGATGAGACTGAAGACCCACGCAGATGACTTTCCGTGAAAATTAAATTTATATATTTAACTAAAGCTATAGATATTTGACGACCTCGGTGGTCTAGCGATTTAGCACACCGATTTACGACCAATGGTTGCGGGTTCGATTCCTCGCACGGCACAAACATTTATATTAATTAGTATGAATTGTTTGTATCGGTCTTGGTGTTTTCTGTATGTATAATATGTATGTATTCACAAAAATATATATATATATATATATCTATGTATATGTATTAGTTATCTAGTACCCATAACACGAGCTTTAGCTAGCTTAATTTGAGTCTAGATGGCGCGTGTGTGAATTATCGTGAGATTATTATTATTATTATTAAATAATATACAATACTTTACTTTTCAAACTTAAGCACTTTTGAATAGTCATATAATATTTCTTTTATTCTACTCCTCATTCGGAAAGCAGACTCATTACAAGACGAACGAGTAAGAACTTTGATAATTAATTAACTTAACATATAGATAATAGTTACATTAACAGCAAGTTATAAACATTATTTTCACGCAGTTAGCGTCGCAGTATATACCTAGTATCTAATACGTCAATTATTTAAATGAAGTTAGAGTGGAATGTACAGAAATTCCCACTGCACCTACCTAAATTGAACTTAATAAAGTTGCTTCCCTGGCTTCCAAGTAATCCATCATAAGTTATCAACAAGTAAATGTACAGTTAAAAGACCAGTTAATTCAGGTTCGTAGTTGTTTTACTAGAATATTGCAATTTATGGGGATCAGAAGAAAAATAATCAGTTAGCATGGTCTTCTGTATATTTAAAGTTATTAAAAGAAAAAAGATGCAAATGTCGTATTTGAAGAGTTTGTAAATAATAATAATGTTTTTGTAGATAAAACTTAAAATTCATGGCGCTATCAATATTATCTAGTTGCGCTAAGAATAATTGGTAGAATAAAAAATATGACTATTCAAAAGTGCTCGTATTGAGTTTATTTGAATAAAGATATATTATGTCGAATCGAATTGATTTTTCGAAATGGAGATAAAAAAATAAAATAATCAATTCATTAAAACAACAGTTACCACAGTACAAGAACCAGGGACTATAAAAATTATAGACACTATTGAGTTCAGTCTGCGTAAATTTTCTACCTAATTTGGTAGGAAATTTTCATGGATACACTTTAGTAACTTTTTGTATAGTGATGGAATGATGATCACGCCGGTGCATTAATAAAGTCTAGGCAGACGGTACTCCCAGCGTCATTGTGCTCTTTACCCAGAACATAGATTGAAACCTATTCTGTTCACGTAAAAAAGCTCTGAAATTACATAAAATAATATATATTATATTTACAAACATTTTTTTATTTTATAATTTATTGATAACTTCCTGTTTATTTTAAGTTACTTGAAACTCCATTGCCATACAGTTTCAACAATGATATCGTCTAACATATATAAAAAATAATAGACGAATCAGCCACCTCTTTTTTTGAAGTTGATTCCAAATGATAATAGTTTTGAGCTGCTGTATAAAGACAGCGTGTGTAAAAGTCCTTTTACATCTCCGCTGTATGTTTATTTATAGGGCATTAGAAAAGACGAATACTCGTTTTCTGGAAACGCCCGCTTGTTGGGCAGTTACCGTTGTAAGAACATGCTCAATCTTAACACAAACATATTTACTTTATTTATAAATATATAAGACTACATACTAGTACTACATGTGTATACGCTTTATATTGATGAAAATCTAACTACAAAAATATTTATTAACATAAATGCCCCATTTAAATAAATTATGCACCGCCAGCCATTTTTATTTAATTTATATTTCATGAATAGTTAATCAGTTAGTTAATAAATGTAATAATAGAGATGAATAAATTATAAATAAATCTTTACGTAGTATAAAATAAAGTCGCTTCCGTTCTCTGTTCGCTTAGATCTTTTAAACTACGCAACGGATTTCAATGTTGTTTTTAGCAATAGATAGACTGATTCAAGAGGAAGGTTTATATGTACAATACATGTCATGTACACCCATGCATAACCGGAACGAATTAGCTAGTTTAAAAATAAGATAAAAATACTAATTTATCTCTTTTGAAATAAGTAACTTTTTTAATCTTATAAAATAAATCTTATAAAAATATTACTCATTTTTATAAGATTTCTTTATGTATGTTACCACATATATACTACAACTATATATTTCATCTTAATTTCTGAAGTTGAGAAAAATTAAATTATTCTAGTGGCAGAGCGCAGTAGCTACTATTTCTTTTCCTTTTCCGTAAAAATTACTATATTTTTCTACACATTTTCACGCCTATTTATAATATATATTCAAAATTGCATTATAGTATATATAGTATATGTATCTATAATAATGACACTAAACTACTAAACTAAACTAGGTACTAAAAACACATACTAAGCCGGTGCTCGTGGATACTAAACTCAGTATTTCAGCAAGATTACACTAATCTAAGTAGTTATATCTCATTTGAAACTGAATTATTGTATTTGATTACACCTACGAAATGTTCAATAAACAATATTACAATTATTTCACATATTGCATGCAATCTATGGATCATAATGTACAATATTGAATACCTTACATTCCGAACATAACCGCGGGCTGCGGTTATGGCGGCATGCCGTACGACTGTGTACATACTATTGATATAAATTACATGAATTGCATTATTATTCTTAGGACCAACCGCGTAGTGGTTAGGTAAGTCCGTTTCAATAAATAAGATTTCGGGTTCTCTCAGTAAATACTTCAATATTAAATTAAAGAAGAAGGATCTCTCTCTCAGGTCTATATGAGACTACAAAAGTAAATATCTATTCATACACATATGTTTTATCATAAATGGTAATTAAATTATTATTTCTCTTATACCATGTGCCACCTATCCTTTGTCTCTTTTCCTATCGTTTCCTACGAACTTCCCTACGAAGGTTGTTTTGGAACACATTGATTTGCGATAGAGTCGCTTCTTGTATAATTTTGATGTATTTTTTTTTTTAATTAGTTTCTGTATCTGGTGTAATAAAGAAACTAATAAACATGCATAGTCTCGAGTTTAATATATAGATAGATACTTTATACTTAAGGCAAAGAAACGTAAGGTCGTTTACCTCTGTCTCACATATTATTGCTAATAAGCTGGCTTTGTAAGCAATGTTTCAGTTTAATACTTATGTCACAGAAATTGTAGGGTATAGAGGCATAACTCGTTAAATCACAAGAATGAAAGACAATATCCGTGGGGTACGGCAGACTTCACAGATGGATTCTGATATACATGGTGTTGAAGGTTACCAATTTCCATCAGATAACGCGTCAGGTTCTTAGCTAGTTATTCTTGTAGTATATTCATGTAGTTATAAAAGGAAACCAAACCTGAATTAAATAAAAAACTCATTAACAATAAAAACCCTGGACAATTCATGTAACGCCATCTAGTTCCCACCTACCTTGTGTACTTCCATAAATTTAACACTTTCTGTTTAGTACACATATACTAAACAGAAAGTGTTAAATTTATGGAAATACATAAATGCAATTCTTTGTATATACAAGCTTAAACATACATGGTAAACATACTGACCAACAACAATCACACCCATGAATACAAACGTTAGTACAGTGCGAGGTATCGAACTCGAACAATCAGAAGTGACACGCTATGCTAACCTACTAGACCAACGAGGTCGTCATTGGGAATAAATAGTGTTCCGATATATTAATTTAATTTATCGTGGCATAATACTTGTCTGTTTTATCTTCTATTTCCTTCCGTTTACTAAGAAATAGGTCTCCGCGTTCCTCTTGATTAAGTAAAGTCCTTAGACGTTTAAAATTAAAGTTTTCCTCAAGTGTTTATACTCGTATGTTGGATTAAAGGGTTGAGTGGTGGATTTATTGTGCAATATTCCACTGTGAGTGGAGTAAATAAACAACGTTTGTTTGTCTGTGACACTTTATTGTACTAATAACAAGATTATTACGTCAGTTCTTTAGTTAACAAAAATAAAATTGTATGTCTATTTATATTTCTGACTGACTTTTTGGTAAGGAAATACCGATTTCTAAGATAACAGTCATGACTATATATTTCATGTTATTATTAATAGGAAGATAAAATATAGTTATTTAAGGGATGATGACGGATAGATAGATAAATAGAATATACTTTATTTGCAACATACAGTAAAGAAGAAGCACAAACAATATAACAAAGAACACATATGTATCGTTACAATAAGGCGGCCTTATTGCTAAAAGCAATCTTTCATGACGGAATGGTTCATGCCTGCGTTAACGGGGCACCGATAGACGATGACAGGATGAGTATGACGGTCAAGTGATGAATTAATTCAATGAAGTCATTACTTAAGCGAATTATCATAAGTTCACCAGAAATTAATCACGAGGGCTAGAATTCCTCTCAGAATATCATAAATGTTGAACAGACTGTCCTGACCTCCATTGGTATGAACGGGGCTCATAAACTTCTCATATAAATATAGTTACACATAGAAGTCTATCCAATATGTTTAATTACTACCAATCCTTTCTATGACATATTATACTCACAGTTATACTCATAATATAATAAATAAATTGTGAGAACAACAACGAAAACATTCCTAATGCAGATTTTTACCAGACCCGATCCGACTTTGCCCAACATACAGTAAATATATAACTAGCTATGTGCCGTGGTTTACCCACAGATTAATTTAAAAGAAATGGCCGCCACACTCTATCTCTGAGCTACGGCATTGCGTAATTACAGATTAATATATATTCTTTTTGTAACTAAGAGCTCCTGTGAACTAACGTGGGTGTAGAGTTCTCATTATTATGACGGTGCGTCAGGACTGACCGGATGAAGGTACATAACAAGCCTATCTCAAAATATACCTTTGTGATGTTGAATTAATTTTTCAAATAGGCCAAATGGTTCCGGAAATTACATATAAACTCTCACAAAGTAGCAGACTGTCTTTGCATATTTTTTTTTTGTAACGTGAATGTCAAATATGCTTATGGTTATAGGTACAAACTCTATGTTGTGATTTTTTTATTTATATAAAATATTATTAAAACAATAATGGCCCATATTATATATACCTTAAGGATTAATCCATATAGAAAATAAAATATTAATATTGTCTTTGTAGTGGAATTGGCAAACGTAGCGTAGGACGTTCCATAGCTAGGTGGAGTGACGACATATGGAGGGTGGCGGGTAAAGATTGAACAAGAAGGGCTGATTATGATGTCTTTTTGGTCACCACAATCACTATGGTAATCTGCCACGGTAGCGGCAGTACACCACTCCCGTCGTCCAGTAGTGTTCCTTCATGAAGGTGGACATCATGTTGATTGGGACCCGGGCCACAAACGCGTTGAAGCTCGCATGGTAACCCGGGTCTGTCATCCTCAGGTTTAGATTACTCTTCGTCCCGAATATTGTCATGATGTCCTGTAATTATTGTATTATGATAATTTGGAACATTTTACCCGAAATAAAATATAAATGAAACTTCCGTATACAATATTTTTTTGATTGAAGACACCATGTCATTTATTAAAAAACTAAGGAAAGATTCTGTGACTAAATTACTTATTACTTATAAATGTTCAATTGCTTTTTTTTTAATCCGTACACATTAATAGAAAACACCTATAGACCGACAAACATTTACAATCATGAATACAAATGTATTGTCCAAGATTCGAACCAGCGACCATAGTAAATAGAGCAATATATCTACCGTACTAATACATCTATTAGATATATAGATCCTACTGTCTCCAGCCTCACTGATCGCGACATTCGTAGAATCTAAATTAGTCTGTTTTATAGACATTTACTATGCATGACCGTGCAAGTGGCTAATTTGGAATTTAATGAAATCGTAAAAAGGGATTAGACCCGTCTTTATGGATGGTAATGAAAAAATCCATCCATAAATCTATATAACTGTATTAATTAAACGTTTGTACAAAGTGATTCAATTAGTTTTTCTACTGAAGTAGATTTCATACAATGTCTACGTGAGTAGTCTTGCCTATTCCTGCCGCTAAGAATTGTAAAGTATGTTTCGTTGTAAGGGTGAGATATGGCAGTCATATTACAGAGTACAGAGTAGTGTAGTAGAGTTTGAGTGGTCTAAATTTAATCAAATTAAATTAAAAAAATAATAATTAATTGATTATTAGCCAAATTAAAACGATTAAATTTATTCATTACTAGCTGACCCGCACAACTTCGTCTGCACCACACTTACTAGATATTTGTCATTATATTTCGCCCAATTTACATAATATCTTTTTAAATTATAGTCTATGGGTTATTTTGATGTATTAGCTATATTACTGTAAAGTATCATCAAAATCCGTTCAGTAGTTTATCGTGAATGAATAACAAACATCCATCCATACCATGTACTTTCACGTTTAAAATATTAAAAAGATAATCACAAATTACTTATTATTGATTATATATATTTCTATTTTTGTTGATGATTTCATTCGGTTATTATGGAATCTGAAGTTAGGAATGAGTAAGTCTAAATTAGATATGCCTTAAGTCATAATTTTGATACCTAAGTCCTTATATATGTCAAATGAAGATTAAATTCACATATTTATTTATTGACTTATTCATCTGAATCAATATAAATTGTATAAGATAATATACAAGGTATAAAATATAATAGTAACTTAAAAAGTAAATTTTGTTGTTAGCAAGCATAACCCAGTCGGTAGTTGTAACTGAAGTCTTTATTATAATTGGAAAAATCATTTTCGTAAAAATTGATAAAAATTTTTGTTTAACGTAATAATATTATTAGAGCGAAATATATTTTTATTCGTTCAAAATAACCTTGTTGATCAGATTGCGGTATTTATTTTGTTGATAGAACTCGATTTCTCAGTAACATTATCATAAACCGTTTGATAAGTTTACATCATTCTATATCAGTACTTTACTACTGATGCAATGAATTAAATCAATCATTGGTGTTGCATACATTGATAAGCAATGTTACTCCTCTCCCCCCTTACACCCTCCCCCTCTTACAGCACCTTTCAAGAACCATCAAGTGTTGTTTAAAGTGGAAATAGGTATGATGGGTTGGTTAGTTTAAAGTGGTAAAAGGTAATATGATACCCTATTTTTCAAAATCGTCAAAACATTGCCTCATAGCGGAGTGTAGGACTCTAATCTAATGGAATTATAAACGCATACGGTATACCTTCGAGAGACTATTGCCGGAGTCATGACATTTGAGGCCATCATCACGGGTCCATCCTTTTATTGAGGACGGGGTGTACATCTTTGTGAATGGACTCAGTGCGGAGTGTAGGACTCTAATGGGATTATAAACGTATAAGGTATACCTCCGAAAGGCCATTGCCGCAATCATCACATTAGTAACCATGGTCAGGTGACCAGGATGGACAGGTGTCCATCCTTTTTTAAGGACGGAATGGATAGCTTTAACTGTCTTATAATTTGAATATATAACATTTCGGGTCACGTTGTTTGTCCGCGATGGAATCCTAAACTACTGAAGCGATTTTGATGAAATTTAATATGTATACTGGGTAGGTCTGAGAATATGTTGTTATATATTTTTTACATCCCTAAGTGGTCAACACAGGGTGGACCAGCCAAAAAAATCGGTATTTTTCGACATAATTTTTTTTTATGATTTCGTACTAAAAATACAATCCTAAATTTTACTCTTCTACTATCAATAATTTTTTAACAGTGATATTAATTTATATAGTAAATCAACGTTTGCCGAAATAGTTAGTGTATATCTAATATATAAAATATAAAAAAACAGATAGTCAATGTACTGATATTAATTCTGTCCGTTTGTTACCTTTCAATAACTAAGCGATTGAGTGTCATAAGGAACCAGTGTTACGATATTCATAAAATTTTACTTGATAATAAATTGTATCAATATGCTGAAGGTTATATTCTATCTCAATAAGTAACTTGGAAAGGCAATAAAGGTTTGTATAAATCGAAGCCAAAGTCGCGGGTCGATACTGTATACGAATTGCAATGGATAACGAAGTGACCGTCGACCTTTATTACAATTAATAATTTCCCAAAACTCTTTTCAATAACTTTATATCACGTTAATACAATTATGGTTCAAATTTATATTTATGCATAGTTGAAAGAGAATATTCCAATTAATACATCAAAGCTGAAAGTAAATTAATTAAACAGCTGAAAGCTACAGTAGCTTTCAGGGTAGGTATGTAGGTATGTAATTTTATTATAGTATTTTTTTTATAAAATTTGAAAGACAAACATGCTAAGGTCAACGTTATCGTACTAAAATGATAAATTGCATATAACAAATAACATTATATTATCTCGAAGAGCGTTAAAAAGTTTTTTCTTGCGATTTGGAACGAAACTTATTTCTCTATTAACTAGTAAAACAATAACATTTTTAGTTTTTTAGTTCTAAAATATGTTTAATCTAGATAACATGATGAAGAAGATATGACTACACATTTTTTTATTGACTGTTACTTGTGTCATTTACGAAATCAATTCGACCTCTTTACAAGTTACTCACTTGGCATTAAAGGAACTAAATATAAATATTTATAAAATAAAGACTACACTTAAAATTTCACTAAAATAGTGTAGGATAATATATCGTGAAATCAGTATATAAATTTTAACCTTTGAAGATATATTTAAAGAACTGAGTATTTACAAACTTCCAACGCGTGATATCTTAATACAGTATTTTTGCACTTATATGCGATAATAAATATGTAGAGTTAATTGATGATGATGTTGCTTTTTAGTGTACCATCATAAAAGGACAAAAAACAGAAACCTAATTCCATCGTGACAGTTTGTAAATCTTTCACAGAATCATAACTTCAGCAGTTTAAGTTCGCTCGTTACGAAACTTCACAGGAAAATGTAAATTGTAAGGTTTTACAAACTTACCATTAGTTTATGAAGGAAACAACATTAAATTTTCTATTATCGTTAACTTAATAAATTAACATAATAAATTATAATCCATATTAACAAAATAATATTTTCATCAGCGGTGGTTTAGCACACCGCTTTACTTCTGATAGTCGTGTTGGATTCGATTCCTCGCACGGTGTAAACATTTGTATTCATGAGTGTTTGTATCAGTCTCGGTGTTTTCTATATATATATATTATTATAATTATGTATTTACAAAAAAAATCTAAGTATTTATATCAGTTATCTAGTACCCATAACACTAGCTCTACTTACGGAGGGACTGGATGGCGCTGTGTTAATTGTCCAGGTTTTGTTTATTTTTATATGTCTCGACATATATGAATACCACATGTCGGGAATAGTACCTACTACTGTCTCTTGAATTAATTCGGTGGTTCTATCACCGGAGAGTCCGTCAGCAATATAATTACAATGTTTTTCATTGTCAGGCTGTATTATGTATTTACAATTAGTTTAGTATACACTCCTTTGAAAATCGGCAACCCTAACAGGGCGTTTCAATAAACGAAAGATAACAAACAAGATTATCTTGTATACATTCTCTTAATATTATAATACGTATTGAAAACCTCTGCGTTCTACCTGTGAACCGTAGCCGAATCACTCCCCCATCCATCCCCTGAGTATGTAAGATATTGATTGGAGTTTTCCCGCTGTTTTCAATACTTTATTTCATCCCCACAGACCGAACGTCTATTGTCTACCGAGATTGAACTGATATCTACCACGATGATTAACTTTTTGTTTTTCTTTCCCTTGATGTACTTTGTTTGCGTTATGACAAGACAACCCCTTGATATTAAAATGCAGATTTATTATTATTATTTATTACAATGTTTGTAGTTATTGAAATATGAACAATAGATTAGAAACAATGGAGAGCAAGGGGATTATTAGTAATGTGAACTGAACCATACATATTATTAGCATTGTCAAGTCTTCATCTACGCGATTCCGGCAGGGAAGAAAATATTAAAAAAAAATATTTGACGATCATAAGCTATATCTGATTAAATGATTTTTGATTCGATTTATTTGTTTCACCATGGAAACTATCATGGTAAATGGTGAAGCCTATTGTGATAAGGCTAAATAAGCTGACATTTTCATCGTATCACCAGTATCGTATCGGTGTATCACCAGAGTAGACCGTTATCATGGACGGGTACATCATTTTATTGCCATGCCATGAAAAAACCTAGAAAACATATTTATTTAAATAAACTTCAATTAAAATATATGACTGTTTGCTTTTTATTTTACTGCTGAATCGGAATAGAGATTCTACCAAGAAGATTAAACAGAATACATACCCGTTGCTCTTTGAAACAAATTTTATGCAACTTTAATTTTTTAAATACGAACTGCCAAATATTACTATTACAAGGCCGCCCCTGAGGCATGACACCTTAGTCCTAATGAATAGTAAGGGGTACCACAGAATTTACATGATGATGTTATATGTCCGCGGTGCTGGTCAGCATGATTACCATTCAAGTTACATATCAAAAAATATTTTGTTCATTTAATTTTAATATGTTATTTATACAAACTTTAAGACTTACGATTTTAGTACTTGTAATTCGACGTCCCAGGAACCATACCTATAAATTTATTTCAAATTGACGGCCTCGGTGGACTAGCGGTCTAGTACACCAATTACTTCCTTTGGTCGCGTGTTCGATTCCTCGCACCGTACAAACATTTGTATTTATCAGTATGATATGCATAGAAAATACCCAGACTGTTGCAATGAGCATCAATCTGAGTATTTTCTATATATTTAATACATGTATTTATAAAAAAACAAAGTATTTATATCAGGTACCTATCTAGTGCCCATAACACAAGCAGCGCTTAGCTTGGGGTTAGATGAGGTTGTATGAATTGTTCTGATATTATTATTATCTTATTACATTCTTCATCCTTACAAGCAGAACTAATCAAGCTAGGAGAGATATTTCATAAACTTTCTCTCTATATTGACTCTCATACAAATTGGCAAACAACTGTATCTATATTGAACCACCACGTCAATGACGTGTGACCCTTTACATGTCAAACAACCTTTGCTTGCTTTGATGCCGTGTCTGTGACATGAGCAAAACGAACAGTCAGTCTGTACATACGCTGTATTCCAAGAGCAATAAGAGTGAACACAGTGATGTTATTGTATGTAGTGGGTACACTTGACTTCACTGTCACTGAAATATTCAGACAAATACTGATGAAATTCTGCTTTAAAAAAATTCTGTTGTATTCTAAGAGCAATAATATAATAAATAAAATCATACTTTTTTAAAATATAAAATTGCGGTAAGTAACATTTATAACATTATTGAATTTTCTCGCGCTGAAATTCCGCTGGTAGTGATGCCAGCGGCATTTCAGATGCAAATGTTAGTTGAATAAAAAGCAAAATTATTATATTAGATATATTTATATCATAGATTTATTTAAATATATGTATATTTATATATATTTCAGCATTACAGCAATAATTACATGATCATGTAACAAATCAAATCAAATTAAAAATATTAACATCTACATTTGTGATATTGAACTCTGTCACAGTAGAGTAAGGTTCAAAATAGCTATAATATATTTACCTGCTTGAATCGCTAAAATGTCCTATATGAATAAATTAGGTACTGCCGCAACATCAGCTGCTTTTAGATAACATACAGAATACAGCCTTCAACCGGGTCTCCTTTATACAAAATTTCATTCCCTATTTCACCCCGTTCCAGATTATATTTTGAGGTAAAAGATAGCCTATACCCATCCTTATGATACCATCTATCATTATAGATAAATTCATTAACATCTGTTAAACAATTTAGGTAGTTCTGGAAAGGTATCAAACAGATAAACATTTTTCTATTTATAATATCAATGCTTTTAATTATATTTCAATTACAGACCAATGCTATTGGTACTTATTCTCTCTCTCTCTCTCTCTCTCTGTCTGTCTAACATATTATGAAAAGAACAATAAAACAAGACATATATTGAACGTAATACCAACATTTTATACTAGAATTCAACACAAAATATGCATTCTCATATCGTAATAGCCGTATAAACAATCCCATTCAAGCTCTGCCTGAAAACTCGCAACTTAATCGTCATAATTTGTAACCGCATAGCTAAAATTACGGCGACGTAACTCAAGTTATACTAATTCGAGTTAAACAAACGACGCTTAGATTACATACGTGGCATTCCAGAGGTGTAGGTAGCTAAACAATAATAACAATTAGTAGGGCACAGCCCTGAGGTTGCGTGCTAATTTTGCGGTCTAATGGCCGACATGCGAGAGTCAGCAATGGGGACGGATTTAGATATTCAATGGATGTTAATTGGTTTGGTTTTTGATGATTTAAGTATCTTATGCGCGTGTTTAAAAACATTACCCTTTTCATCTTGATGCACGTGGTTCAGAAGAAGTAAACGGAGTTACTATCTGAAGATATTAGCGAATTTGCTACATATCATTTATATTTACGAACTCATTTGAAAGGAATAAGACCTGGGTTTCTTATCACTTCTTCTTAGCACTCCGAACCGACGGTAGATTTGACATATCATAAGAGGCTGTAATAGATCTACATGAAAAAAGATATTTTGATCTTAATTTTAATTAAAATATACTTTAAGTATCACAAAATTTCTATACCTCTTTACGCATAAATATTGTTTGTAATAAATAACAGTTTTATCAAATTAGAATGACAAACGTGAACATGTTTCCAGTCTACAGACATACACTCAACATCAAGATTTTAAAAAATAATATTAATATTTACTGTATTGTTTTATAACTTTGTATGCGAATTTAATGAATTTGTTTTCTTTGAGAGCAGCATTACGAAGCGAGATGCAGCGGGGAATACACCGTACTTACCTTTAAAGACTTCAGGATGCATTCGAAACAATTGTTATGAAAGACAAAAGCAGAGTAAGTTTATTAAATTCCCATATATATATAGTTATATAAATATTACTATAAAAAGGAACACAGGTACTTTTCTATTCTACTGTGTGTCGCGAATTTTCTTTAGACAATCTAGTGACGGTAGTTGAGCAAACTGTTGGTACTTGTTGACATTGACATCACTTACTACAGTCCGCTCATGGGTACGATTAATCCAACCTAGTTGAATTGTTGAGAGAAGTGAATATCTTTATTTACCATTAAATTTCGAGTTAAAGCGTGCTTAACTTTTTTTTTTACGTTTACTTATTTATATAACTTTAATAGCCCGAAGAATTGCGACACTGAAGTGGCAATGGGCAGGGCATATAGCTCGTAGGACAGGTGGCCGTTGGGGCAATAAAGTCCTCGAGTGGCGACCACGGACCGGAAGACGCAGCGTGGGAAGGCCTCCAGCAAGGTGGACCGACGATCTGCTCAAGATCGCTGGGAGGCATTGGATGCGAGCAGCGCAGGACCGATCGTCGTGAAGATCTTTGGGGGAGGCCTATGTTCAGCAGTAGACGTCTTTCGGCCTGCGATGATGATGATGATGATGATATAACTTTAATGCCCGCAGTACAAAAAGTAGCAGTACATTTGGCGGATTTAACACTATGCGGTATTTTCTACCAGTCAACCATAGGAAGGAAACAGAAAAATTGGTGACGGTGCAAAAATAATCATTACATAAAAAAAATCAACATTTTTTGTTACATTAAAAATGTGGTAGTCATTATTTAAACTGGTTATATTTGTTTTTTATATAAAAATGAACCGAGACGTAGCCTGTGGACGCATGGAACACACTCATATAGTTTCGGTTTATTTTTCGGAAGGCTTATAAGTATTACATAATTCATACATATGAATACACAGAGTATTTCAGTAGTTTACATATGTATGAAGCCAGTGTCAAGCGCTAGTTCTCTATCTAGAAGCTAGTTACAACTGTACCTCTAGCTGTATATATAATACTCACAATAATTAAACTTCTACATCAGAGACTGTATGAATTCAGATTCTCAGACATACATCAGCCTTACCCAAGTAATGATAATACCTTAACCTTCACATACGGTATGTCGGATTTCAAATTAACTACAAACATATTTCCATTAAAACAAGATAATTAAACGTGAACGTAACAATCCTACAGACGGGCTTAATTTTACGTGTCAAATTGTTATACGGGCACATTTTTGAATGTCAAATATATTGCAACAAGCAATGTCCAAATTTATATTTATAATATATTAATTTTTAAAATATACGAATCTGGAGGGATCGTATTGGTTTTTACCATTTGCCGTGGAGACGTTGGGCCCATGGAGCCCAGAAGCCAAATTGTTTTTAACATATATTTCAGCGCGGCTCATCGAGGTTACTTGTGACCCGAGAGCTGGTAGCTACTTTTCCCATAGGCTAAGTATGGCCATTCTTTCTTCATTCTTCTTTGAATGGCCATTCAAAGAGGCAACGCTGCCAGTATCTTGGGTACGCTGCCTCGATGTGAAGCGTTGGAGTACAATGATTGTTTTTTGTGATTGTTTGTATTAATTATGTAAAATGTTTTTTTTTTAATTTGAAATGAAAAAAATAACTCTGTTATATTAAATTGGAATAGAATAAGAGACCTATGCTGTGATAATTTACTTTGATACAGTTTCATTTTTCACTAGCTGTGACCCGCGATTATGTCTGCATAAACGTTGATTCCCTCCGCCTCATTCCATGTTATTTTTTAATATATACGATAGCTTGTATCTTCTAATATTGCAATTTAAATTCATGTCACATATCATTAACATTAGTTTAACCGTTCATTTGTCAAAAGCAATAAACCGCACACAACACTTTCGTAATTAAAAGAATATTAGTATGAATATATATCTTTCGTTTTTACATTACTATATTTATTATACGCTGAAAATAAAAATAAATCTAACTTTTAAATTTTGCATTAAATACTACATTCAAAAACAAAATTAAATATATAATATTTTTAATTTAAAATGAACATCGAAAAATTCCTTTATCTAAGCACTTCTCTAATAGAAGTTATAAAATGTGGCTTAAATTTATTAAGTTACCTAGATATAATTTTAAATTAATAATTTCAACGGAGAAACGTATTTGATTATTTAATTAACCCAAATTAATTTACCAATTACATCCCTGTTAATCATCACTGAGTAGGGTTGCCACCTGTGAAGTAATATTAAATTACTTTAATAAATTATTTAATCTAGATATTTAGCGGAAAAGGTTGGCAATAGAACTTAATAAATAACAGACATGAACAGAGAACTGAAATAGCTGTATTTAGTTAAGATATTACCTACATGTTTATATAGTTACGAATTCTTTCAAATTTTGTAAACATATTAAGGGAAGGAAAGTTTTGATTTTTGTTTGTATTGAATAATTTAAAAAACACTTAACCGATTTTAAAAAATATATTTCAATTGAAAAAAGTGATATTGTAAATGTTAATTACTCAAACTTAATAACAGCGCATACAGCTACATATAACGCGCACGTCGTCCTACTGTGGCTGCGTGCAAACGTAATGCGGCACAGATTCATAATATTAATCTGTGACACATTACGTTTGCAATTTTGGTACACTCTCAATTATTAATTTTCTTACATAGTAATTATGTATCGATTTTATTGGTTCCTTTTTCAAATATTACTAAAGGTATGGTTACTTTCTGTAATTTACTTTTAACCGTGACAATGCCCATACAAATATTATATATATGAAAGTGTATCTATTAATCTACATAACATCTAGACTGATACAAACAATCATACTTTTGAATCGAGTAATCGAACCCTAGACCATCAGAAGTAAAGCGGTGTGCTAAACGACTAGACCACTGAGGCCGATTGTCTATCTCTGTCTCACAATACTAAAATTCGTTTTGTTAGCGTCATCAATTAATTTAAGAGGTGAAGAGGGTCGACCTACTTTATCTATCAGAATACGTCCGTCATTAATCAATGGGCAATGTTGCCATCATAGTGATTTAACCACTAGAACTGGTGGATTTGACCTCCTCATCGGTGAGCATAATTCATTCTATAGGTTATATGAAAATAATTAAAATGTTATACATAAAATTCTTGTGTCACAATGTTAGTTACCATACTCCTCCGAAACGGCTTGACTGATTTTTGTTTTTTTTTTCTATTTTACCCCCTCCTAAGTGATAAATGTTGTCTGTACCTAATATTTATTTCTTATTTTTTGGACTAATTTAATTTTTTAATATTTTATATATATTTAATACAACCCTAAATTTTCACCTTTCTATCATCAACCCCTGTTTTTTAATAGCAATTTTAATTTATATGGCAAAACAACGTTTGCGGGCTCAGCTAGTATACAGTATAGTATACATGTATATACAATAATAATAACAAACTGTTAACAGTGACTTTGTTTGCGTGGATTATGATTATAACAAATAACATTTTTTAAATAAAAGTAGCCTAAATTACTCCTTATAACATTATCTACTTACTTTCATTTGCATTTAGTGAAAAGCTGTGAATTTGAAATACAAACAGAAACATCAATTTTATTTCTATGTATAGAAACTAATTAAATGAGATCAGAATAGTTGTATTGTACTTAGTTTAACTAAATTACTCATTTTTTTTTTATTCTTCACACACAGGAAATAAACTGTGATACAATAACTGTAAACAAACGTGTAAAACAAGGGCGAGCTTATCTCTAAGAAGAGGTTTCTACCAGCAAACAGAAAATTTTAGTATAATCATCATCTGCTTCTTCCTTATCCCATTTATTTGGGGTCGGCGTAATATGTTTTTCGCTTCCATTCATCCCTGTTCGTAGTCATCGCGTTATTTACTTCATTTCTTACCACATCATCATCAGAAAATTTTAGTATAATATTTTAATATATTATTAAATTTAAAATTATTTTTTTCAAGATATTATTTAGTAGTATAGTTAATAGTAGTTTTTTATATTTTTTGTCTCGTTGTGTTAAAATTAGTTGGCAACATTATCATTAGGTCGTAAGGTTAAGATCGCGTTCTGTATCCATTGATGCCTGATTCGATTTTTCATTCAATCAGATAGACATTCACATTTTTTTATGTAATTGGAATGGCGGACCAACTTGCGGCCAGCCTTGTGGTAATCGGTGACCATCGCCTATATACTTGAACAGTACTGTGGACATCACGTTATCATGTGATACCACTCCAAAGTAGTTTTTTTATTTATTAATTCTTAATAATAACTATTGTGTCTAATTCAAAATACGAAATTATTATCTGAATCTAGTATCCTAACAATGTCCAAATATTCATAAATTAAGAATACTAATAACCCTCTCTGACACGTACTTGAAACCATCATGGTAAATTGCCATTTGCGATTATGGGCTAACTGACCTGACTTTATGCTCGTTTTATCATCCTCTACTGGTGCTACGTCAGCGTAAACCGTCAGTGTAAGCGGGCGCATCATTCCATTATCATCCATAAAAAAATAAGTGCGTTACCAAAACAGAGGTTTAAAATAATATCCTGGAATTTCACTACTTTATCTGCTCCCTGCGTCTGAAACTTATCTCACAAGGGAACTTCCCTTGACCTCAGCTTCACCCTTTCAGCTTGGCAGCTGAAAGGGTGAAGCTGAGGCACCTCTAGTTAAAATTTTCTTTAATCAGACTTAACTTTTGTATTTATAACATTTTGTATGTATTTAAAAAAAGAATATTAACATTTAGTTACATTTTCTTTTAAACAGAACTTTCACAATTAAACGTTTTGTACGTATTTTAAGAAAGGAACATTAAAATTTTGTTTACACTACAAAGTGACGCATGTTATATTGTCCTTACACACCCCGTATTTGAATGACTTCAATAAGCGAGATCATAAATTAATGTAAACAATTGATCCAATATTAGGGTTGGAGGTCATCGACCTGTGTGTCCACTTAACAGATAGTACAATCTCGAATGTCACACCGATAATGGCATTTAAGATAAGTTAGTGAAAATGTTATGCGTGCCTATTATTTATGTATCTATGTTTCGACCGACTTCAAAAAAGAAGATTTTAAATTTAACGGTTTTTTTATGTGTGATATCTTAAATTTTATTCCACGGGAACCGACTTTGATGATTTCTCATTTTATTTAAAAGTTGATGCTTCTTGTGTGGTTCTGTAAAGATTACTATTATAGTACATGAGTTATCAGATTTTAACAGACTTCAAAAAAGAACATATAATATTTTGTATTCAAACCTATAACAATTATGTATTACCCCAAAAATTAAAAAAAAATAGAATAACCTTTAAAACTCGAAGCTGAGTGAACATTCCAAAAGTTTGTAATTTTTACTTACTTCAGTATTGTACCTACTGGGTGTGAATATCTTGGATCATTATAGATTTTTTCGCGGTCTGAATACGCCTATCATTTACCATACGCTTCCACAATCAATTGAGCTAATGAATTCCACAGTCAATTGTAGGGCGAAATAGGTCGCCCTAACTCCGGCAGTTGTGGTAGAATACTAACGCGACCTAGCGACTCCGGCAATGGCGCTCGTAGATAAACCTACCCTTTTTTTTCGGACTAGCCTAATGCTGTTGGTTGCAGCTGTAAAGGCCAGCTTCAACGGATAATAGGGGGCGAGTGCAGATAGCACTCCAAACCCGAAGTCTTATGGAGCGGCTGATGGCCAACTCTCGCCTGATGAATACGACTTTATTTTGAAGGCACCGCTAGGGCTTCGAACCTCCGCGCAGGCTGTCGTAATTTAGATCCCCGTTTGAATTGGACGGGGGATCTCCCTAGTCAGAAATCTGGCTGAAGGACTGTCATTTGAAATTTTTTTCACACATAAAAAACAGGGATTAGTATTGTTATTATTTATACGTGTGATTTAAACTGTATTTTTCTGATAAATTGAAAAATAAATATAAAACAGACATGTTCAAGACCGCTATCGGTAAATGCATATTGCATTTATTTATATAGCTGTGCCAAATCATACACTCGTTATCTGATCTATTGACATAACTAATTGTATATGTATATATATATATGTTTGTGAATCAGTTTGGACGTCAAAATACTTAGAATCGTATATCTGACATAATCAGTCAATATGTTATCAGTGGGTTCTCAAATGCAATATTAGTTTAGTTATTTAACAGAACTGCTATTGCCAACCGCGCACGATACTAGTGCAGCCCGGCGGTTTCTCATGCAGTTTAATTTAAAAGATATGGCTGGTACCCTCGATTTTGGACTGTAGAGGATCACATAAACCGTCATTATCATTCCTTTGGTTTCCTTAGCTTTTGTTCAATCTTTTTCTTAGTGCTCAGCACCTAAAAGTGGTAGCGTACTGTTTAATCTTCCTCAATTAAGTTCTAAAATGTAAAAAAAAATTGATTGATAGTGTTACAGATTAATTCGTTGAAACAAACAAACTCTTAAGCTTTTTATTATTAGGTACATAATATAACCTGTAACTTTGTGCTTATTTTTCAATTTTTATTATGTTTCTTATAATGAACCTACTTTCACAACTTCTAGACTTAGCTTTTGGTTGTCCGTGCGTTGATAGTCAAGACAAACAATTTTATGTGTACATAGATATGTATTTACTATGGTAAAAGTCAATATATATTATCAAAGTGCTTGATAACGTTAAGTATTACCACGGTGCCACGTCCTAAAAAAAAAGCAATTTCGTTGAAGTTTGGGTCAACGACCCGTATACCGTGGTATATATAATCAAAAATGTTTATTTGCAATTTGATACCGTTACCCACGTACGTTATTAGGGGATTCCCGGGAATTTTAATAATAAAAAGAATTACTGAATTTCATATGATAGTCGTCACTACGTATTTTAAATTTCAATGAAATTAATCTCTCGTGATATATTATTAATAATATATAAATACTAGCTGACCCTGCAAACGTTGTTTTGACATATAAATTAAAATCGCTATTAAAAAATTGGGGTTGATGATAGAAGGGTAAACATTTTGGGTTGGGTTGTTCAAAAATAAAAAAAAAATTATCCCCCCCTAGCACATTTTTTTTATTTTTGACCCAACCCTTATTACTTAGGAATATGAAAAATATATAGTAGCCCATTCTTAGATATACTGAATATGCATATAAAAATTAATAAAAATCGGTCAAGCCCTTTCTTGCTGTTGGATAGATATCGGAAGTAAAGCGCTGTGCTAACTTCCGATAGGACGTCAGATAAATAAGCTAAAACTGACGGCATAGATAGTAAGTGGCAATTATCACATACTCATTCATTCATTCATAATTTAAGAGCAACGCTCTTGTCGGTGAAGCTTTTGCCACTTTTCGCGATCTTCCATCATGCTTTTTAAACTTTTAAAAAAGACTCCCATTTTAGTATTTAATTTGCTTGATGTAACTGTGCCTTGGTTCATCTCCTTGTACTATTGTAGAATAGTCATCACGTCATGCTCATGATACCACTAACGCTGTCGACGCATTCCTAAAGACCAAGGTCATGCTGTATCTTATCAGTTACTACGATATCACCCTTTAATCGAGAAAGCTTACAAAAGCTTCTTGGCTGCTGAAATGATTAGGATTACGCAGTACAAATTCTACTTCGGTAACAAAGTAAAAATATTCGGTATAACACTTTAATTCTTACCCGTGATTTGAATTTAAAGTAGATATGCAATGAATCCATTTTAATAAATCACATTAAATTAAACCAAATATGTATAAAAATATGAAAGTTTTACGTAACGAGTAAACCGTATGCACGTGACGCGACAACTTTATTATGAAATTAGCCTTGTTAATACTGATAGACAAAATATGCGATACTATTTAAAGCTAATATTTCTTTTCTTTACACTTAAACAACTCGTAAGTAATTTTATGCGAAAATTATTTTTTTTATAGTCGTTTGTAGTAATATATTATAGCCGTATTAAGCGTAGCATAGTTACGTTTAACATGATAAAGTATACTCCTAATGTACCTTTTAACAGTAAAATATTTTTTTAAATCGATGTAATAATTATAATATTATAAAGATTAATAGTTTGGTCGTTAATAGATTTTAACACCATGCTAATATGATGACATGCTAATTTATTTATGTGCAATAAAATATTAGAAGTACTGCTATCACTTCCGGGTTTTTCAGAGTAGTGGGGCACAAGGTGGCGGTCTATGAACAGTGACTCGGACAAAATAGAGCAACATACGATCAGCCCGCAAACGGAATGGACAAATTTTTTTTTCGGACTACATGCATTTGGCCTCAGCTTGTCTTTACAAATTCACCGAACGATAGGGGCGAGTGCAGATGGCACTCTAAACCCTCGAAAGAACTTATGGAGCGGCTGAAGGGCAACACTCGCCTGATGACGACTTTAGTCTGAGGGCACCGCTGGGGCTTCAAATCTTTGGTCAGGTCGTCGCAATTTCGATCCCCGTTGGTATTGGCGGCCGCGGCGGGTCGACCGGAGGGGTAGTCGTGAGCGTGTGTCTAATGGTACACGCAAATGCATAAAAAGAAGAAGGAGAAGCAGGTCATGCACATTCTTCTTTTTCTTTATTCTTATAATATTTAAAAACGAAAAATTTATATACCTATAGTAATTGAAATAGGGTCGTCAGTATATAATAAATTTGTAACTAAAATCAATAGTGAATTGATATTTTCGCTTGGACTGTACCACCAGCTTTAGCTCGGAGTGTCGTACGTAAGCACACGTGGTCACAATATTTACTTGAGGGACGCACTCTGCATATTTTCCGCTTAATTACAGCAACCATATTATATCTTTATGTGGACTACCTACATGGAAAGGGGAGTAAATGTTTACAACGATGGCTTCATTTATAAATAGATTTTACGGCCTCGGTGACCTAACGGATTAGCACACCACTTTACTTCAGATTGTCACCGGTTCGATTCCGCGCACGGTACAAACATTTGCATTCATTCATCTGAATTTCATATTTATTGAACAGCCGCATAAGATTATATCGATATGTAAAAATCACGATACAATCTTTAATCTCTTTAACATTAAAAAGTATTAGTAGTCTATGTCCTTTATCAGAGTCTAGACTAGCTGTGTACTAAATTTCATATAAATTAGTTCAGAAGTTTTGGCGTGAAAGAGGGATAGACAGACAGATATAGTTAGTTTCGCATTTATAATATTAGTAAGGAAGTAAGGATAAACATGTGACCGTGAATCGATCGGAGGTGGACATAGCCGCGTGTAAAGTCTAGTTCTATACATAGTGAGTAGATGGTAATCGGTTCGCAGCTGCCATCGTTCAGTATAAATTATCAGCATTAATCCATCATTTCAATAAATGCCTATTGATTTATTCGCGACCCAGGTGCTTACCGCTCTAATAATATTATCTTAAAACTAGCGGTCCATCCCGGTTTTGCACGGGATTATAACAAAAATGGTTGCAAACTATAGGCCTCATAAAGATCAGAGTTCTTTATGAATCTACTCAAATAAATCTATCTACTCAAAGAAATCAGTCACTCAGAGGGCACTGGAGAGGGCTTTGCTTTAAGTTTCTCTGCGTGATGGTATCAGAAATGAGAAGATTCGCAGAAAAACCAGAGTGACCGACATAGCCCGAAGAACTGCGAAACTAAAGTGCCAATGGACACATAGCTCGTAGAACAGATGGCCGTTGGGACAGTAAAGTCCTCCAGTGGTGACCATAGACCGGAAGAACAGGTAAGGCCTCCGACAAGTTGGACCGACGAACAATGAAGGATCGATCGTTGTGGAGGTTTTTGGGGAAGGCCTTTGGTTCGGCAGTGGACGTCTTCCAGGCTGACATGATGATGATGATGATGATAATGACACACATACACATATGCACATCACATCACTTTGTTTTATTGTCAACAATTTCCGCAGTGTACAGCATTTAAGTATATTATTCGTATTTTTTTCAATCGTTGTATTATATTTTTGTAATTTTCATACGTATCCTGACGTTTTTGTAAATATTCTATCGCCTATATTCATCAGTGGTAATATAAGATGCTAATGGTAAAATATTTATTCAAAACTCTTTTTGCCTATTTATTTATATTATATCAAGTTTCGAGACCTATTCAATGCAAAAAGAAATCTTCCTTCCTCTTTATAATATTAGTATCTTTCTGTGATATCATTTTATTGATACGTAAAGCAAAAATTTTTCACTCCTTGTTATGAAAATTGAGCTGGTTTTGGAAAAGTTTAGTATTCTTGATAATCATACTAAATTTAGACTGCAATATCTATACAAATAACGATAAACTTATGTATCTAATTTTAAATATAACCAAGGACAGCGGAATAAATATTGACTTTAATAAACGGAATAAATATTTATAGCAACAAACGTTTTACAGTTGATCCTTATGTACACACGCTTCGATATTGAAGATACCCACTCATAACTACATCTATATATCAATATTTTTTCAAATTCAAATTATCTTTATTCATGTAGGTCTATTACAGACTCTTATGATATGTCAAATCTCTGACGGTAGATTCGGATTGATTTCGAGATGTGAAGAACTGACAAGAAGCTCGTATTCTTTTCATACCCATCTCTCAGATTATTTTTGTTTGTTAACACCATCCGAATATAGGTAAGAAATGTAAATTATCAGATAAAATTGTTTATGTGTCGGCTAGATTTGACTCACGACCCGTCAAAGGGTAGAAAACTAATAGATCACGAGTCTCTAATATTAGTAACATTACAAACTAGTTAAAGTTTATCATGTAACATAACTGCCTAACCACTTTCATTAATGATATATGGCAATACAAACAATTATATTTTTATCAGGTATCACCGCGGGTCATTGACCGGGCAATAGCGAGGTAGGTTTCCATTTACAGGGGGTTCCGTCCCCATATTGTTATTGGATCGAGTTACGCTATCATTAGCCGCTGATCATTGTGATTGGATTGGTCGGCTTCGTTTTGTTAAAACCTTATTGATAAAAGATAACATATTCTATAAATATGTTAAAAGTACTTACCAGAAAAAAGAAGTAATTACTGTACTCAGTGAGTGAATCATAATTTTAACTGATTTGCAATAGAAACGACAGAAAATATCAATATGTTTTTAAATAAAAGTAGTCACAGTTACTTACTCATTATCACTTAAGCTATCTGCGAGTAAAAATGTCGTCAAAATTGGACCATCCGTTTCAGAGATTAGCTAGAACAAACAGGCTTTTTTAAATTATTATTTTGAAGTAAGTGAAAGTACAGTAAGTAACTATACTTTCATATGCGAAAAAGCTGTTAATTTCAAAATACAGACATACATTTTATTTATTTGTATAGATAGCAATACATGTACACACGTGTGATACTGGGGCATGCATTCTTTGATGACACAGTCAGTCGGTATATAATCTCGATTCATTATGTATATAAGGTAGACCAGAATTGATAAGGTTCTGTTATCGCGAGAAGCAGATTCGCCGGCGTCTGAATGCAAGTCGCAATAGAGCCTTGAGGCGTAAGTGTATTTATATTTGTAGGTTTACCATACGAATTTAGTCATGTAGGACAAAAATATAATATACATTTACATTGATATATAATATAAACCAAATGTGTACATTTCCATTTAACCACAAGTAAAGAAAAGTTTCCAATCTTTAATGAATTATAAATAATTTTATCCTTAAAAAAGTTATTTAGCTTCTTTGTTATGCAAAACTCTTATTGCTCTTTGTCTATAGGTAGTTAGATATTTCGTCCTTATATAGGTATGCTGCACTACATTAGGAATAGGAAAAAATATATAAATATCGATGAATATATGTTGTATATGTAATGTGCATGTACCATAAGTATTAAACATAAGTAGTTATAGAGGTGGCTGCGTCCGCCTAACAGTGTGTAACAGACCGTCTCTGAATTTGCTTGTCTGCCCCGTATATAACAATATATATATAAAAAAATATTAATAATAAATGTTTTCACATGCGAAACTTTTCATATCTAGTGACCTATGTGTAACCAAGTATGTACGGCACAAATAAAGAAATAAACAAATTGATTCTTTTTATTTCGTTTTGGAGCCTAAAAACAAATATTTTGATGATAAGATGGGCGTTAAGTCAAAGCATTTATTATGTTGGTTTTCAGAGGTATCCATGTGGAGGCCAACCGGACGTGGTACATTGTGCTAGTAATGTCTATAATGATTGTTGACAAGGTCACGTTAAGACTGTCTCATTACATTCCTAAGATATGGTGACTGTACACTTTAGTGCAGTGGGCGTAGCGTAGGCCTGACTGACGGGGTGTCCATGTTAATGATACCGCTCTGAGCCATTCCAGCCTTTAATGACCTCTATTTACTACTAAATGGTCGCTTATAGCTTCATACAGGTAACTGTTTAAGGACATTTTGAACCAGACCTGGATTGTATGGAATGGATGGTTCCCATCTTGTTTTTTGATACACTCCACTCAAATGATTAATTAATTACTAATGAAAGAATTGTGGCCTTGTGGTTTACTATATCGCTGTTCCTGAGTTCGAATCTTGACGATACTAACAAATTTTGAAGAAAAATCTGTGTTTAATTAAATACAAAATTAGGGTTTAGTTTTTAAGGGTAACTGGACAACTGATTGAATACTGAAATACATACGTAATATGCATAGAAAACAGCAGACCATCGGAAGAATATGGTTTAACATGTGTTATGCCTCTAATAAAACTACTAATTTAAAAAAAAAGAGAATCCCACGGTATCCATAGCCTTAATAACATAGCAAATAACCATTAAATGTATGAAGAAAAATAATGTCCATTAACTTTCACCTCTGGTTATAACTTAACGTTAATAGTTCTAAGATCGTGATCTTTATAAAT
This sequence comes from Achroia grisella, assembly GCF_030625045.1. Taxonomy (NCBI): domain Eukaryota; kingdom Metazoa; phylum Arthropoda; class Insecta; order Lepidoptera; family Pyralidae; genus Achroia; species Achroia grisella. Next base: position 2,092,796 of record NW_026712590.1, read on the forward strand.
AATGTAATGTAAAAATTGATAAAATTAAATCAATACCATCTTTCGGATTAAAAGCGTGACCGGTCAATGATCGAGGCAATCCCGATGTATCGATACGAATTATCGATGTACAATCTAACGCAAAAACTCTTTGACCGTTATCGATATTCAACAGATATTCAAGGGTCCCATTTATTGCGTTTGTGCGAGTTGCTTTTTAAAGTACTTCGTGTAATGAATCCATTGTAACTGTATTTGAGACCGCGTCTTCGTACGCACAGTCTTCGTAGTAATGACTAATATTGTAAAGCGGAAGAGTTTGTTTGTTTGTTTGATTGTAGCAATACCGACATGCAGACTGCTTTGTAAGATGTGTTTTATTTGAGATAAGGCAGTGAAATTACAGGATAAGAAACATGATATTTTAGTCCTACGAAATTGTAACACATGAGTGGTATCGTAGGTGTCACATGATAACGTGATATCTGTGCTGTCGTTTGTATATAAATGCTGGGCATCTTAACAACAGGTCAGTCGTCAGTTTGCCATTCCATTAACAGGCCAATAACAGAAAAAAAAATATGAATATAAATATTATAATATCCACATAACATTTTTTTCTGTATTCTTTACATAGTATGAAATAAATTCGCTTCCGCTGTCTGTTCACTTCGATCTTTTAAATTACTCAACAGATTTTAATGCAGTTTTTAGTAATAGATAGAGTGATTGCGGTGATAGAGCGAAGCCGGGGAACCTAGTTCATTATAAAATTCAAACTGTTGTACTATGACAAACACACATGCTTGCCATAGTACGATAGTGAGTACGCACAAACGCAATGATAAAATAGACAAATATACAAAAGATATATAACACTTCTATTATACATAACAATAATATTCTCAGGACAATTCACATAGCGTCATCTAGACCCAAGTTAAGCTAGCTAAAGTTTGTATTATGGGCACTAGATAACTGATACAAATATATAGATTTTTTTCGTACGTAGAAAACACCCAGACCGACAAACATCATACTCATGAATACAAATGTTTGTGCGATCGAATCCGTGACCATCGAAAGTAAGGCGATGTGCTAAACCGCTAGACCACCGAGGCCGTTACATACATAAATATCAAATATGTTCAACGTGTACAGAATGAGTTTATTTTTAATATTCAATGCACAGACTCGGTTTTATGATCTTATTATATGTATGAGTCAATGCCTTAATCTAAGATGGACCGTAGATAAATGTGGCGAGATGATCATTTGTAGTTTATAGTATCTTGACAACTGCGCGAATGATACCACAACAAAAGGCAGATGTAACAAATGATCGAAGCGTCGTAAATGGACACACATACATATACTACAATACATTCATTACATCTCGTGTCATTTATTTATCATTACTATAAAGTGATAATAAATGAACGTACACAACCTTCGTATTAAACATTTCTTTATTTGCGATTGGGTGCAGGGAATTTATTGAAATAATTGATTTTGACTCTGAATGTTTGGTATTTGTTAATTTACTTTGCACTTTAAGTAAAATATATATAAATTAAAATTGTTTAAATGAGCAATAGATATTCCTTTGATTTAATTAATTTTGGCAAAAACGAGTGGCGGATAAAAAAAGTGGCTAGTAAAAACGGTTAAATTTTAGTTTATTTGAATAAACATTATTTCTAATAAAAACCATAAGGTTGTCCATCAACTTCAGTAAGCACAGATATTACGGTCAATAGAGATCAGTAGAAAAGGTATTCTGGGAAACTCCTGTTTTATACTGATAATATAAAAGAGAGAGAGAGAAAAAGTGAGAGCAGAGTTTATTATGAGGAAAGTAAATTTAGGGGCTTTTACACTGATTTGAGAAAATTGTCAGTTTAATATATACATTATTTCAGAGTAACTTACGCTGTATATGATAATATGTACAAATTATCCGAGCTACCAGTAGGTTCATTAATTTGTAATGAACAAATTTTATTTTTTAAACTGTAATTTTTTCGATTCAATTTGTGTATGTTAACTAATTAACTAGGGTAGTTCTAGTGATATGAATCTGGTCTCAAAATCAGACTGTACGGGTCTCAACTCTGGTCTCCCGAGCTACTGCAGTTCCAAAGAATGAAGCAATTAGAACACTGAGTATGGAGGTATAATATGTTAGACCTTGGACATTGGACGGATGTTGGACCATGATGACATGATATATGTAATGCAACCCTTTACATAAGTGACAGTTGCTATTCATCATTTAATGTAGGATTATTTGCCATGACACCCCACATAAAAATCTGAACCGCTGCGTCACCTCATTCCTCATAAAGCCTCTTGTGTACCAACTTCACATCCAAGTTTCTTTCATTTCTTCACTCCTAACCTTTCCAATGTAGGAAATATCGGTGATGCTTTTATGCACTTTAGCGCACATTTTTATTAATATATTTTGCGTTTTGAAGTAAACAAACTTAACCGTAATATAGTTTTATTTACAGTAACATATTGATTTATCTGATTTATTACCGAGATAATTTAATTCCATATCATGGTATCGAATGAAGTCAGGATGCAGCCAATGATAAACAATCTAATCTGGCGGAAAAATATATAGTTATCAATGTGTTTGCACTGTAGCACGCCAAATGCAATCAGATTAAATATTATCACTACCTACTTGTATATGTTCAAATAAAAAAACCGAAATTTGTATTAGACAAGCTGAACTATATAAAAAACTTTCTAAACTGTATTCAGTTATAGGATAAGATGAGACAATGAAATTATAAGATAAGAGGTTAACATGTTAGTTCTTTAGAAAATCAAGGCATGAGTGGTATCATCATAGCGTGATAGTTCATGCTGTTCATATATATAGGTGGTGGTTACTTCTTACGATCAGATGGACCGTCAGCTTGTTTGCTATTTCGGTTATATAAAAAAAATCCTAGTGATATTATCTCCCACCGCACTCATTATTCTAGCCCCAACACAAACAGTGGGCCACTTTTATCTAAGAATGTAGGTCGCAGGAAAGCTCGAGTGCGCAGCAAACAACCTCCAGTGCAATTGTTATATATAGGGCGGGCGGGAAATTGAAATTTATTTGTTGGAGTTTAAAACGATGTGCTGCGGTTCCCCACCCTACAAATATTATCATTAGATCATAAAAATAATAAGAATCTTTATTCAAAGAAACTTCATTGATTTTTTTTATATGACAGTTATGGGAAAGAATTCAGCACCTTTGCCATATCTGTCATATTGTTATGAGTTTCTTAGGTACGAGTGATAAACGGTAATATGTACAGCACTACATTTCATAATCATGAAACATTCCTGCTACCACTCATGTGCTATATTTGAAGTTATAAAATGTCATCCCTCCATAACCTCTAATTTAGTGAAGGGCAGTGGCCTTTCAACTGACTTATATCGTATAAAGCAAACTGCTTATCTGAAATAAATAATATATAATTTTTATTATTGCTATATACTATAGTACATACTGAAGAGACAAATCGGGCAGTGTACAATACCTTAGTTGCTCACAGTACATTCCAGGTACTAAATTATAAAAAAAGTGAAGTTATAAAAAAATCACATATACTTTTTTAATGCAGGAAAGAATTTGGTATAACTATATACCTTTCCACATAAATGAAGCCCGTGTAAGTAAATTATAATGTAGAAAAATGAGAACGTATCTTCTGCTTTCACGTTTTCCCATGCATATATATGCTATAACAATAATTATAATATTTTTTTTGTACAATTAAGTTACTTTGTATGCCGTAACATCTGCTAGGGAATCCCTGTGTTACAGATGTTGTTTTCTTCCACAATGGTTGGAATACAAGCACGCAATGGTTATGTTACTTTGTATATTTCAAGTAAAATTTTAGTATAGTATATTTTAACAAAAAGGAACAAACCCTCTCGTCTCTTATGCCCCATCTTTTACAGGGATAGTACAATAAAACATTTTAAACTACGACAGGTTTTGAATTGGGAATGATAGAAAAATCTAAATAAATAAAATGTAGATACAAAAATTTTTGGATGGAGACTTTGTAATCGTAAGATATACATCGAATCTCGTCTACACAATAATTAAAGCGGCCACAATGCCTAATGACATCGGCAAAAAATCCTCTGAATGCTATCCGATGCTAACAAAAAACTGGTTGCCGCCAGCCCAAACTTAGCTAATAGATGGGATATTTAGGTGTGGTTTATTTGCCTATTTACTCCTGCCTCTCAGATGTTACTAAGCAACAAATAATATTTTATGACAAATAGAATCAAGAGACGATACTTTACATGACTGTTCTTGATGACATGAAAAAAATATCTTTTTTAATATAGTTTATATACATACTCATTAATGAATTACGAATGAAATTTATTATATTAAAAATGTAAATATTTAAATAATAAATTTTTAAACATTATGTTGATTACTATAAACATAATGTTTAAATTAGTAATTAAATTATCAAGTCATCTAACCGTTAGTATATATTTGATACAATAATAACGAAGTTTAAATAACCAATTTCATAAAGATATATAGATTGGAAACTAATCGAAATAGATTAAAAACTAATCAACAGTTTCCTAACCTTTTTAAGTATCAGGTTTTCATGAAACAATTATTGCCTATTTTATTATATTACACGCCTTCGTAGTACATTCATATTTATCTAAAACTAATGAATATAAACAAATATTTTTTTATGTTTATTATAAGCAAATAAGATAATTAAAAAGTTTCAGCACTTAATATCTATTGTAAAAATACGTTTATTTGTACATTTATATATTCATATAACGACTGTATGTTGTTAATAATAGAACGTAATGTTTATTAAAATTAGTGTCTTTGTAAAATAAAAATAACATTTATAACGTGTCGCATTTGTGCTTTGAGTGTTATAATCTATGTAGAGTCGTGTACATAAAAACTTTGATATTAAGTAGAGGCGTTGTGTTGCGAATGAGATGATTCGGCCTTTTTCTCACTGGCCGGACCCTCGAAAGGGTTCGATAGGCAAACATACGGTCTATTGCCCCATTGTTACTTCAGAGTTTTATGATATTTTCCACGCCAGTTTTCCCGGGGCTACTTTCCTGTTCTTACATAGTTGCTAGTCATTAACTGTGCGTTCATAATAGAAGGAATTTTAATATTTTTTTACTAGATTTTGGAGAGATAAAGAGTAAAGGATAAAATAGCCATGCTATATTATTTAATGCACTTAATTTTTCAGTTTTAGTGCGTCTTGTAAACTATATCATTATCGATAATTGTGATTCTTATCAATATTTTTTACAGCAAATTTCAAACCGTTTTGCGTTTAGGCTTCAAGATATAACAAACAAAAAATTAAACTACTTTTTATTTATTTATAATATCAGTAAAGATGTTTATAATATTACTCTATATCTTTATGTCCGTTGCTTAGTGGTTTACTACCTGGATTTAATTCTAATGCTAGTGTTTTCACAAAAAAACTTTATTTTATTTAATAACAATAATAATAATCTCAGGAAAATTCACACAGCGCCATCTAGACCCAAGTTAAGCTAGCTAAAGCTTGTGTTATGGGTATACTGATATATGATTATCATCATCAAAAATATCTATGTATTTGTATTAGTTATCTAGTATCCTAGATAACTAATACAAATACATAGATATTTTTTTTTCCTAAATACATACATATTATACATAGAAAACACCCAGACCGATACAAACAGTTATACTCATGAATACAAATGTTTGTGCCGTGTGAGGAATCGAACCAGCCGCCATCGGACGTAAAACGGTGTGGTAGACCGCTAGACCACCGAGGTTAATAAACTAAGAGTTTGCGCCTTCGAGTAACTCTGCACTCCCTAAGTTTGGCTGGTAGAAAATGCTAATGGTATTTAGCCCGTATATTATACAAATATACAAAAAAGTTTACATGAATAAATAAAAAATTAAAATCTGGATCGTCCCGAAAACTTTGTCTGTTAATTGAGTCTCTCTTCGGTGATGGATACACCGATAATAAACCGAAAATTAATCCGTGAGATGAAGGTAGGTTTGCCTCTAATACGATTCAATGTACCCAGCGAAATATAGACATGCCAAGTGATGTGTTCACTACTACTGCGACAGTTTACGAGCTTTTGACTATCCCATCTGGGATAATAGCCGTGAAAGTATATTATATTATTTATGATTATACATTGTTGACAGAAATTATATCTCCGACCGCCTCAAAACCAGTTCTTTGCTCTTGACCGGAGTACAGTAACCACAGATGAATAAAATTATACAGAGTGTGAAATTAAGCACTAGATCAAATTGTAAAGTGGCATTTATAGAAAAAACTCGGACGTAAGGACAAATATTATAAAATACGAACCTAACCATTCCTTACTTAAATTAATTAGATTGGTAGTATTTTAAATTAATCAAGTTTTAAAGCATTAAATAGAAATAGCACAGATGATCATTAACTAATAAATAATTAATAACTGATTTTTTTGTTTTATGTTATACATTTTTATGTAGTAAACTATTTATGGACCAAAATAAATCTATAAAATTGTATTAGGCTAAGAAACTCAAGAACATACTCAAAACATATAACGTTAAATGGATCATGTCGGTCGTAGCTGCCGTATTTGAAATGAAATAATAATTTTTTTTATGCAATATACAACTTTCCACAACGAGCACTAGCTGAAGAGTTTTCACTCTGTGTATTTGACACTCTGTGGTAAATACCCTCAAGGTTAGCGAGTCATTAGCTCAGCTTACCGCGTAATCACTGCAATGTGCATCACTTTACGCATATTATGAACTATTACTTAATTATACTTTAACAATTTCATATAATTGGACCCCTATAGATGTCCGGTACCATTATATGCATATATCAGTAATAACATATCTTTACGCCTCCAAGCTAAAAGATTATTTGAAACTAAAGTAACTTTTTGTAGTAAAACTGTTTGGGAGTAAGTCATAATCGGTCTAGTATCATTATGCGAATATGGAAAGATACAGGTATTGCGACCCAGACTGATTGATTATGATCATGTGGAGATAGTATCTGATGGAGAAGAAGAGTCAATAATATCCAGAAACTACGCAAATGTCATCATGATCATCCGCCTAATGTAGTCCACTGCTGGACATAGGCCTCTCTCAAAGCACGTCACTGGGTACAACATTCAGCCCTCTTCTCCAGTTGTTACCTGCAAACCTACGTATCGGTAAATGTGGTTCTATTTATTTAAATCTTTTGTTATGTAAGATATTTCCTTATTACTGTATTGTATTCCCTAAATATATTTAATGTATATATGTAGTTGTGAATGCATGAATGTAATGCATTCTATGCAAGGATAGAAGCTTGATTAGTTACTTGATGTAGTAACTTAGTTAGTTATGACATCACAGATTAGAAAACTGAAGTCTTGACTTTTGTATTTCCGAATGGCATACTCCCAAAAACAAATAGCGCGAACTAGCTGATACAACATTAGCTCTTTACTTCGTTAGATTGCTCAATAAAATTTAAACAACTACTTTTTAAACAAGAACTTATGCTTAACTTATATATATAGAGGTTGACCAGACTATTAGCTCTAATCTAACGCGAGTCCGGAGCAAACGAACGAAAAGATTGAAATAGTTCGCGAAAGAACTGCGAACTATATATATTGAGTGATCCCAATCGCTAACTACTATAGACATATTAGAGACCCCATTTATTTTGAAGTCGGTTAAACAGTACTCCTAATGGGCCGTCAGGGCGGGATAGTTTTGTATTTTATATTGGAGACGCATTGATCCGTACATGCCCGGATCACTTCTAAACTAAACTAAAGCCGGATAAAGGTGTAGCGAATTCACTTTCCGATTTCGCTACTTTGATTTCACGGTATAACGACTTTTAGGGCGAGGCTAATCGGGGAATAAAGCACGTGTCGGAAAAGTTCTGAAAATCCCTCATTTAGTATACTATTAACCTATCAACCAATTGATTAATCTGCCTTAATAGATCAAGTAACTTTTATTTATTAGTTCAATTAAATAAAAAAATACATAATAGTTATTTTACGTCTAACTGCACATTTGTTTTCGTTGTTTGTTCATTAACTTTCAAATGTCTTTACTAACTATATCTTGTAAATTAGATAATGAAAGCTGTCCTATAAATTAAATTAGGATATAATCTATCTGTGTACCTTTTAATTAATTCGAATCTGTTCAGTCATTTTTAAGAATAACAAGCACTCGTCCTCAGAGACTTTCGCAATTATAGTATTGCTGGGATTCGTAAAAACAATATAAATATCTGTATTCATGACTATTACTGATCGTATTGACGTGAAAGTAAGTGTTAATAATGACAATAGCCTAGGTATATGAACAGCACCACGCACTCAGGATAAGAGGCATGAGATGTTAGTCGTCCGGAATGGCAGCGCATGCGTCACATGATAGCGTAGTAGTATTCGTGTTTATAGGCGAAGATTACCACTTACTATCAGTCAGCTGTCAGTTTATTTGGCACATCAAGTATATAAAACTAAAACAGACGTGTACAGACATTTTAGTCTCTGATATAGAACTCAATAATCAAATGAGGTCGAGACAAACGAGGTTATCTTTCGGCATGTTACGAATAAATAATGCAATGACTAAGTGTTTATCTGCATTTATCAGTATAATTTCCATGCGTCGATATTTATAACGTTTTGTGGTTTTGTAGCAGATGATGATGATGATGATATAGTTTTGACATAAGTAAGTATTTTTTTTATAGCATAGGAGACAAATGAACTTGCGGCTCATCTAATGATCAGTGATTACCGCATCCCACCCGCAATACCAGGGGAATTGTAAGTGCGTTGCCGGCATTTTGAAAAGGAATGAGCTCTCTCTCTCTTCTTAAAGTTTTCTCTTTTCCTTTCGGAATTATCATTCCTGGATAGTTAAATCTACGATGTGGTATTTACAGAGAGTAATTTTAATAAAGTTCTGTTGCAGACCATCGATTCTATTTATGTATACCTATCAAATTGATGGCGCACTTAATATTCAGTGGCAACCGTCGCCTATATAATAGTATACGGATATAACGTCATTGTGTGACGTCAGTAGTATCACTCATGCTTTTTCGAACTACTCTAATGCTGTTGGCCGCAGCTGGCCGTTACAGCTTCACTGGACGATAGGGGATGAGGGCAGATGGCAATCAAAACCCGCGGAAGGACTTGCGGAACGGCTGAAGGCCAGCCTGACGGATACGACTTTAGTATAAGGGCACCGCTAGGGGTACGAACCTCGACTCAGGCCGTCGTAATTTCGATCTCTGTTGGAATTGGATGGGGGATCGATCGAAGGAGACTACTCATGCATTTTGGAGTACTAGGGTGCAATGTCGCAATACCATGTAATTTTAAATAACCTATAATTTAATACTACCATATCTCACTCTATCACCGAAATATAGCTTAGAAAATAAACCGCCTGTAATTATTGAGACCGAGATATCCATGCAGGCGACTTTGTTGTACCAAGTCTACTTAAGTAATTTATAGACAGAAATGCATTGAAATAAACAAGGATGTAACAATCTTACCAATATTATAAACGCGGAAGTATGAATGGATTGACGGATGTTTGTTACTTTTGCAGGCAAAGACTGTATGGGTTTTAATGAAACTATACTACATTATACGTCAGAAAACACATAGGATATAAATTTCAGGGAAGTGAAGCCGAGGACATAGCTAGTACCCATTTAATATTGTCAACCAGGTCTTGACACGAATAATTATATGGTAAAGAAAGGTTTTTATTTATATAATAATAATAATCTCTCTAAGCTAGCTAAAGCTTGTGTTATGGGTACTAGACAACTGATACTAATACATAGATAATTTTTTTTTCGTAAATACATACATATTATACATAGAAAACACCCAGACCGATACAAACAATCATACTCATGAATACAAATGTTTGTGCCGTGCGAAGAATCGAACCCGCGACCATCGGACGTAAAGTGGTGTGCTAGACCGCTAGACCAGCGATGTCGTCGCTTGTGAACATCAAATATATTTTTTATTTGATGTTCACAATCGGCTAAAATGTCCTAAATGTGCAAATGATTTTTGAATTTGAATTTACCTTTCTCAACATATCGACTAGGTTGCAATAGCTATGGTCACAAACTGACTGGAGTAACAACGATGTCTATTTCGGTAGGTTGCAGCCGGTTTTTCTACTACCGACACTAGATTGTACAACGAAAGACTATTGATAATACCGAACTGTGTTTAAATTTATTTATAACTGGATTCCACGTTGATGATAATTTTAAGCTATCCTCTCGGTTGAAATCGGGATAGAGGAAGCAAAATGAACCAGGAATATATTTGCTTTGTTTTGTCCAAGATATATAAGAGACGCGGTGAGTTATGTGAGCAGTTTAAGGATCTGCATGCATAAAATAACTATATTAACTTAATCTCAAGCTGACCCATTTATTCTTATAGCTACATACACTATGATATTGTCGAGCTTCTTCAGTTATAAGCTCTAATACATGAATAACTTAGATTATTTCCATATATAGAAACACTTCATGTTTTTGCTTTACAGGTAATCAATAAAATGCTATAAGAACATTTTCATTGAACCGTAAAAGTCAGTTCACTTTGTTATGACTGAAATGAATCAAAGAAGCACTGACATCTTCCGGATAGTTAGTGGTAACCATCACCGATGTAATACGTTTTACTGTTCCATTCTTCTCTGTTCGCAGTCATTCTCTTCATTCTTCTTCTTCATATCGTCTTTCACACAGTCCATCTATCTCTTTTTCGGCCTTACTCTGCCCTAATCGGGGAGAAGAGGAGTGTTAGTATTGTATATGTGGTTAATCCCATTGTTAGCAATGTACCATGTTAGATTGGCCTCCATGCGGTTCCCCTTGTAAACCATCGTGATAAATTCCTGGTAAATTTACCACGATTGGCTAACTGACCTGACCTCATGCTAATCTTGTCATCCTCCACTGGTGCTCCGCCATCGTGAACCGTTAGCGCAGGTGGGTGCAACATAAATTATCATCCATTAAAAAAACCATCCACATTTATATACATAAACTAGACAATTTCAATAATTAATTTGAAATAAATAAAATAATACTTATTTTTAAATAAAACCAGTCAAGATCAGTGTCCTTAAGTTGAAAGTCGGATAAAAAGACCAAAGGAGTGTGTTTGAGTTGAATCTTTAAACGTTGTGTCGTGAGAGAATTCTGATCGTTCAACGCTCTCGGTATTGTGTGGGTAATACGACCTTTTTTATTAATCTTAACACGATCTTTAATTCGAAGGTGTTATAACATGATACGGTTAAGTGGCATCAAAGTGTCTGCTTAATTCGTACTTAACTATTATAAACGCAGTAAAAAAATTAATAGTACCAATTTACATGAAACTCAAGGATTATTTTTTTTGTTAAGATTTTTGCAAAGACTTCACTTTACTTACTTTTACACATGTATATATTTAGTGGTATAAAAACAGTAGGCTCAAGCCTGGGATCTGTAGTGGAATATCACAAGCTTATTAATGTTTAAAATTAATAATAATAAATCAAATGCGTTCGAAATTCGAAAATATAACGATAATTTAACGACGATTATATATTAACTGCATTAATAACGTTGTAAATAGTAATTTATCGTTAATTTTAATAAGGTTCATAATAAAGTGAGTCTATAAATATTAGGCCTTGTAAATAACGCGTCTTACTGCCAGTTGTCAAGTCGTATGGGACACGCTATATTAATTATTTTGTACGCTTTCTTACAAAGGTGAATAATAAAACGTAAACAACACATTTAATTAAACTCCTGGGGGGTGTGTGGGACCTTTATAAATGTTTATTACTGCACTATACTCGAGACCTGATGGCTTAGTAGTTAACTACCCCGAATTAATCCGAAGGATCGTAAGTTCGCATCTGGTACTACAAGTATACTTTGTCTGTTTATTTGTATTTCTAACTGACTTCCTTCTGATAAAAACAATAATACAAATTAAATAAGTGGATAAGAAATCTTAGACTTCAAGGATAGCAACGTATATGTGATATCACGACATATAAGCGATGGTTACCATTTATCACCAGGTTTACCGAAAGCTTGTTTTTCTATTACTATTAGGTACAAAATTTAATTAAAGACATTCATTTAAATTACCCATTATTTTATTTTTCTGTATTAATGTATGAGACGGCAGTTGGTTACATTGAAGTATATACAGTGAAATGTTATATGTCACATCAAGTATTGACATCACTACAGTCGATGAATAGAATAGAATAGAAGATGATGACGATGCTTATGATTACCCATCCGGTTTTATTGATATAGTTCTACAGATATATTATTATTATTACTATACTCTAGCTAATGGAAAATAAAAATGTAATCTTTTTGTTTACAAATTACATATTTTTCAAATCATTGACTGATATCTGACTATTACAAGTTATTGAACGATAACGATTACGATTGCCAGCCTCCGTGGTATAATAGCTATTTAGCACATCGCCTTAAATCAGACTGTTGCTAGTTTGATTTCTTTCACCTCACAAAAAAATAAATTCATGAAACATGTATTATTATTAGTTTGGGTATTTTCTTGTAATAAAATAAGAAAACTGTATTTAAGTATATCAGTTGTTTAGGACCCATAACATCAGTTCTGTTTAGATGGTGACTTCATGCTCTTCCATCATACATTATATATCTATATATATGAAGATGTACACATATCACACTGTTTATTCGACTATTTGTTGTATGTGTGTTTCTAGATTATCGTCTGTAAATTGGTTTCTGATGATATATTTTTAATTGATTCCCTATCGATTAAAAAAATCATTTTTGTAAAAAGAAAAGAAAATTAAAAAAGATCTTGGTACTTTAAAATTTTTTTTTCATTTGTAATGAAATAAATTAAATAAAACAAACTTAAAATTCGAATATGCTCTTGTCTATGCTTACCATAAAGTATAATATATCATTGATAAGCCCATAAAATTTGACTTCCAACAACTGTATAATCCTTGTTTACGACAATAATAGCGGCACTACAATCCTCACCTATCCAGACCATTCAAAATTCCACGGATCAAAGAACGGCACGGTCTCAACTAACGAGGCATTCAGTATGCAATTTATGTCAAATAAAGTAACACGTGCTACAACAATAAATAGATCTTGTCGACGTGTTAGGACACGATACATTAACGGAGAATTAGCGTTGTTGCTTTTAAACATTGGCGTTTTGTATACAGTATCACTATTGTAATCGTAATAAAGATCGTAGTAATGTGAAGAGAATAAAGAGAAGTAAACAAAAAATAAGTAAATAAGCAATAAGAAAAGAATATTCAACACTCTGGAATAATAAACAGTAAAATAAATTTTCAAATCAATGTAGTAGTACCGGAGTTTACTCTTTATAATATTAGTATAGATGAGGTATTCACTTGATAAGACGTATCGACTAGGTTCAACTACAGTGACAAAACTAGTGGCAGATTTCATTTATTTATCTAAAAAATATAATAAAGATGTAAGATTTATAATAAAAACCATTAAAAATTTATGGAGCGAGTACTACAGTGAGTACATAGGATGAATTATGAGTAAAAAAATTGAAACCTGTACTCCGGTTTTGTACGGGTGAATTTAATACCCGTACAAAACCGGAGCGATTCAATGGACTTTGAGATCTGAATATCTATCTAGATCTTGTTTGAATACAGTTTCTTAATAATCTAATAAATATAATAAGTTTTGTTTAATAATCTAAGTTTTTATTATTAATTACAAACTATATTAGGGAAATTTAATTATCTTAATTCCTTACAAATACACGACACACCCTTTCTACATTTCATTTTATTCACATTTTCCGCTCAGTTAAACAAATCGCTATCTCTCGTACACAGTAGTACCACCCGGTGAGTTAGCGAGCGGTCAACAGCTGCCTTCACGAGTGGATTAAAACAATTGATTAATTCAAGTACAACTAGCTGAATGGAGTTTCTGGACGCCTTCCAGATGCCCTCAGACATGCAAGCCTTGTTTATAGTACACTGTGTGATGTATACGGCACTTGTACAGATATACGGTGTCTTACAACTAGGGTGACAAGGTTTGTTGTTATTTTGGGGACTAGGATGAGACATGTGTTACAGGATGAGTCGCCAAAATTATAATTAAACTTGTCACCCTACTTTTGTAATATTTGTTTGGTACTAACTTCTATAGTATATCATTGAAAAATTTATTACGGCCTCGGTGATCTAGCACACTGCCTTACTTCCGATGGTCGCGGGTTCGATTCCTCGCACGGTACAACTGACGACTGATGACTTGATTTTATTGATATGATTGTTTATATTGTCTGGGTGTTTCTATGTATAATATATATGTATTTACGAAAAAAAACCATATATCTGCATCAGTTACCTAGTACCCATAGTACAAACTTTAGCAAGTTTAACTTGGGTCTCGATGGCCCTGTGTGATATGCTTATTTTATGTAATTAGAAACTGACGGTTCACCTGATGGTAAGTGGCAACATTCGCTTATATGCATGCACTTATATGTGGCACTCACGCGTTGGCATTCCACAGGACTAAGATATTATGTCTCTTATCATGTAATTGCCAGTGCCTTATCTCACCACATAACATAAACACGACTTAGCAAGAAACCTTCTTGGTAGCTGAAATAGACATTAAACAAAACACCGACGATGTCTATTGATAACCAAAATTAGGTCGTAAACAGACCTAAAAATACTTGTTTTTACTTTTCTGGTACTTTCCATCATCACGTGAATATTTAGTTCATTATTTGTTTGTACCTGTTTTATCTAGAAAACGATGGTCATATGAATCATCAGTAGTATATAATGTTTTAATGCGTTTAGTTTTTTATCTGATTTTAGTTAATAATCATTTCAATAATAAACATAGTATGATAGCGTGAGAAACAAGATAAGAAATGATCACATGAGAAAAAAAAATGTATATGTTATGGAAATAGTATAAAGAAATCCACATTCAATAGGGTTTATTTATTTACGAATAGTTTATAAATATCATAAACTAAACTTTTACCACTACATTTTTATTATATTCTTAAGGTGTTCATATTGTTAAGGTTTTTTTAAATACCCAAATATTTATAAAAATAGAACGCAAGAATGGGATGCTAGAAATTTTAATTAAATAAAATAGATTAAAATAACTAATATTCATGTAGGTCTATTAGACTCTTATGATATGTCAAATCCACCGTCAGTTTGGAGTGCTTTCAAGTTAATAAGAACTAATAAAAACTCAGCTCTCAGCTTTTGAATTGAACCAGAACTAGATTACCAAATTATAATACATGATTTTATTTTGGTTTATTAGAAGTGTATCGTTTTTATTAATAAAAGCAATAGATTATAATGGAAATGATCATTATTTTGTACTGTTTAGATGAAGATCAAAGGAATACAGTAATAATGAAAAGAACTATTTCATTTTTCACGATTTAGCAATCATTCACACATTTTTTTATAATATATGATAGATGTTACACAAAATACTAACCACGAATATAAAAATAAAGAATAAAAAAATATAAATGTACTTTGTAACAATGCGGATGAAAAATATCTTAAATATTATCGCGGTAGTATGGTTACAACACATTTTTTTTGTATAAATAGAATGACTACCAAGCGACAGTCCTCTGGTAAGCGGCAACCGCAGCCTATACCCATGATCAGCACCACGGATATCATGGTATAATGCGATACCACTCATGTATTGCCATTCTAAGCACTAAGATGCCCTGTAATTTCATTGCCCATTCTCATTCTTCAACCGCAACATCATACAAAGCAATCTGCTTGATGTTTGTAATAGGTGAGGCTGGAAACCGTCGTGTTAAATTCCTGGTGAATTTGTCACGATGGGCTAACTGACCTGACCGCATGCCTGACGTCATCTTATCATCCTCCACTGGTGCCACGCCAGCGTAAACCATTAGCGCAGGCGGGTGCACCATTCCATTATCAACCCTCAAAAAAAAAAAATAGGTGAGGCTGATGTACCTACGCTAAGGAGATTTTAAAAGTCTACTTTAATAAAACAAGATCGGCAGTTGACAGTTTCGGTCGGATATTATACACAAGTCGTGGTTAGAGAGTGACCTTCAGCTGCTTATCGATAAGTTGTTTTTATTGATAAATTACTTATTTCTGTTTATTATTAGCTTATCTATCGATAATACCAGCTTAAACAGCTTAAACGATTTTACTGGGAGCTATTGAGACTAATACCATCGTAAAATAATCTGATCTAGTTGATACAGCGACTTAGGACTCGTGGTTTTTGGGTCAATAATAAATAAAAAAAAAATAAAGATACTTTTTTAAATATTTTTTTTTATTATTTTAAAATATATTTCTGCTAAATTAAACTTTTTGAACTTTAAAATGTTGATATCAAAAGTTTTAAAAAATGTTTATTTTATTCTTATTCGCAGAAATATTTTTTATGACGCAATTCATATATTTTCCATTTATGCGTATAAACAAAACTTGTTGGTGGTAGAAATAGCTAAGACAGACAACATAGTACAAAGTTTAGCTCGTTCAATTTCAATCTTCTAAATATACATTTAAATTCGTCTAACACGTTTAGAAACTTCTGAATTAGACAGGTATCTAGGTATTTCTAAATCTACCAATTTTATCTCGCAGAGATCGCCCTCTTTCAACCGAAATAACCTATAACTATTGATTTTCTTTACTTAGTGTGAAATTGACAGATGTTTTTTATAAATAATTGTATGGGAATGTATTCAAGGTTTCTGTATTATTATGGGGGGAGGGGTTTATTAGTAATGGAGATTATGGCTCGCCTCGCTGTCCCATTTTTTTAATGTTGGGAAATATTTTCCAAAGACTATATACTATGGAGGGAAACAGGTGGGCAGTGTGGCATTTTTGTCAACTAAATACTACACGGTATACCTTGAAGCACTGATGAGCAGTTGCCTGGGGTTAATTGTGTATTACTTAAACTTCAGAAGTATAGAAGAATAGCTGCCTAGAAAACAAATTGATAATTTAGAAAACTTTGAATTTGAAACTTAAATTCATCCTTATATCTCCATATCCAATGCCCCAGCAGCGTATACCATTAGTGATAAAAGAGCGAATTTAAATCATATACTATACACCAGACTTTGTACAAAGTGGTATTTGAGAATATCTCTGTCTCACATATTTTACTTTTGTTTGCTTTCTACAAGATTGTTTTTTTTTATGAATGATTATGGAATGATGGTTCCGGGTGCGGTAACGATTTACGCTGGCGGGGTACTACTGGAGGATGGTAAGAGGCGCATGGGGTCGTCAGTTAGCCCATCGTGATAAAACTAGGAATTATCGCAATGGTTCCAGGGGTAACTACGTGGAGATTGACCTGACTTGGTCCATTGCGTAATTAGTTCAAACTCCTTCCCCCCACCGTGTTTCAATTGCAGTATGAGGTAATGCAGTGAAATATAATAATGAAATAAAATACAAGGCATGGAAGCATAATAATGTCTGATTCCTCTGAAATCGGCACGCATGAGGGATACGGCTATCACATGATGACGTGATATCCGTGATGCTGTTCATGTATACTTTCATTAAGTGGTGCATCAGGC
This sequence comes from Achroia grisella, assembly GCF_030625045.1. Taxonomy (NCBI): domain Eukaryota; kingdom Metazoa; phylum Arthropoda; class Insecta; order Lepidoptera; family Pyralidae; genus Achroia; species Achroia grisella. The sequence goes on from NW_026712590.1 coordinate 2,110,616, forward strand.
TGTTCATTGTTTTTATGCAGATACGAGTAGGTAAGAAAATATTTTAAAGCGTAAAATACTCTATGCACACAAAGTCTGCGAATAAACGCGAATGTGTATGAATGATTGAAGATGCTAAAAGTTCAGAATCTATAATAAAGTAATTATAGTGTAAAATGACAATAGCTATGTAAAGAAACCGTATATTTACTGCCCTCACTGCGACCTGAACGCGGGGACAAAATTCACTTACCAGTATCATAGACACAAGTTAACGTTCAGTTAATTTAACCTTTGCAAGGTTGTCTAAAGGGCGAATATAATGGTTAAGTTCATTTTGATTGACGACCTCGTGTTCTAGCGGTTTAGCACATCGCCTTACTTCCGATGATCGCGAGTTCGATTTCTATTTATGACTATGATTGATTATTGTTTCTATGTATATTGAGTATGTATTAATACAAAATATTTAATTATTTATATCAGTTGTCTAGTACCATGTACAAGTAGAAGTAACATAAGCTCTGCTTGCGTTGGAACTAGATAGTGTTGTGTTGATTGTCCAGGGTTGTTCTTATTATTACATTAGACATGATTATCTTTATCACTGTCTATCCACAATTTCATCTTCATCAAATAACGTCCATCGTATCTCTCATGCATAGCTATTCCAGAGGACTAAGACATCTTGTCTCCGTCTCTATAACTTCACTACCATATCTGACCCTCTAATGGAAACACAGTTTACAAAGCAAGCTTCTTTGCTGTTCATAGGTGAGACTGAGGGTAGCCACGCAGATGACTTTATACAAAGTATATCTCGGTAAACAACACCAACCTACTACGGACATTATTCAACCCCTAGTTTTTAATAGTGATTTTAATTTATATAACAAAACAACGTTTGCAGGTAAGCTAGTATATGTATATATGTCTTGCTAAATATATATATATATAATAAACTATGTTCTTATCACAGGAAATGAAACATTCCCAAAATACAGATTACAGTAGAATACTAATTACGTAATTATTAATTAATTTACGTGATATTTCTAATCAGGCTATTATTAATTTGTCGTAAAAAAATAAGATTGTATTATTTTATTATGATAAATTTATGTTATTGATATTAGATGGCAGCAATGTATAGATAAATAAATATGTCACATCTTAAAAAAAAAGCGAGTTTCAATTATTCAATACAAACCGGCAATTTCGTACTTTAATTCCTATTATTATAAACGAGAAAGTTTTTCAGTATCTATCTAACCATTCATAGATATAAATGGATCTTTGTTACTCTTATACGCAAACACTACTGAATAGATTTTGATGAAACTTTACGCTTATACATCAGATGAATACATAGGCTGTAATTTAAAAAGATATTGTAAATTGTAAATTATGTATGTTAATTGGATGAAATATAATGTTAAATGTTAAATAAGTGTCATGTAGACGAAGGTGCGCGGGTTAGGTAGTAACTTATAAACCTGTAATGTAAGTTATTTAAAATCACAGAGAAAGTAACTTTATGAAAAGAAATATATTTATTATAGTAAAATTAAGAAAATATCCCGTCATTTTCTCTTCCCACGTTTTGATTATTATATTTGAGTTTTTTTGAGAAGCTAGACGAATTGGACGCTGGGGATAGTAATAAAATTGTCAATCATAAGCAGCTGAATGTAAATAAATGTCCTATATGAATAGATTATTTTGAATTTTAATGACGCAAGGCAGTGCAATGGAATAAATTGAGTTGTTTAAGTAAAGCCTATGTTAATATAAACCGACAACAAACTGAGTATATACCATTAAGCTTTGTATTTCATATAATAAAAATATTCATTTTAAAAATGGAACTGAATTCTTTGCTTTTAATTTCATATTTTAATTTGCTAGCGATCCGGCAAAGGAAGCGATATCCATAAAGCCATAGAGTACTTACATTTCCACAGACAGGAAACTAAAAGGAAACCGGCGCCGTTGACAGTATTATAAAAAATATTCATTGATTTTAACTACATAGTGGTAATAAGTACAATATTAGTATTCTGTTGTTATATCATTACAATACTACAGTTTTGTTGAGTGGGTCGTAGGCCTAGTTGTTTGCTATTCCGACTCAGACCTAAAGTTCGTGAGTTTGAGTATGGTCAACAATAAAAACTTTTTGTACCAGTTTATATTTCTAAGTAGCTGTTACCCTTATTTCGTGCATGGGGATTTTTGCTATTTGATTTTTTTAATTTAATAATCATATCCGACAGATAAAAATTGTTAATTTTTTCAATAAATCGATAACAATAATTTAAAAGGATAAGATAATATTACAGTAATAATTCTTCGATTACCTTCAGCCAATGTTAAATAGTAAACAGAACAGCATGAACGCCGTGCCGTAGTAATATTCGTGAATTTTCATTAATATACGTTCGATTAGTATATGATATCCATTCTGAATGTGTATGTGTATTTTGGACATATGTTCTGAATGTTTTATGTGTATTATGTATGGATTCAGTGTCACATAAATATGTTAATATTGACGTAAACCTAATATATGTCCGTATTTAATATTTTCAAGGTACATACATATACTCTACCAGACATATAACGGATGTTCATAACTGGATCGAAATAAAAATCACAATCAAAAGAAAATAACAGGATTAGGTGACATCAGTAAAGAATAAAAACCATCGGCGTTAGATTAGATTTAAAAATTGTCTATCTAAAAATAGACTTACATTAGATTTAATGATATTAAAAATGGCTAAAACCAAACAAGTTTCTAGAATGATTATTATAGATAATTATTATTTTCGTCATCATTTCAGTAGAATTTGAGATGGTTTAGAAGTGGTAGAGCAAGCTGTACGTCCACACGTGGTTGTTCAGCTCGATTGGGCCGTTCGAACCGGGAAATACCCTTCGTTAGCCCTAAATGAGAGATACAGTAAAACTGAAACAGATACATGGCAATGGGGCTAAAAGCATAAAAAAATCTGCTCTATCATATACTAATTGTGAAATGTACCGAAGTGGATGATGGTATGGAATGAGAAATAGTCTAGCAGATCAGTTAGCCCTAAAGGAGGGATAAACAAAAAAATAAACAGATATATGGCAATACTAAAAGCTAGTAATCCCTTTCCCAAAATGATAGAATCTTGTGACAATATTACAGAGGAAGTTGGAGATAAAATTAATATTGACATTTGGTACAATGTCATGGAAACCCTAAAAACACTCAATTTAATTAATAAATTAATAAAAGTCACAAAGATGCACAGGAATTTAAAAAATATACAGAGGAATCCAAACCACAATTATGAAACAGGGGCTAATTAGTTACTAAATTTAAATAAGCTACTTAAGATAGCAGCATCTTAGTAATAGGAAGAAGAAGATAATGGAAAGGTAGAGGTTGCTTAAGCGATAAGATCGACGTTTGTGCTAAAATTAACTAATTTTCCTATTAAGTTGTTGACTTTCATTCCTGTCAATAAAGAGTATATCAATGAAGTAAATAATACAAAAAGGCTTGAGTGCCAATTACGAATAAAACCCGAAGTGACAAATAATAAAGCAAGTATACCTACATACTATACATTCAAATGATTAAGTTGAAAAATTCAATCAGAAGATTCTACGGGTTTGCGGATTTCCTTCAAAACTGCAGGTAACACTTTTACAACACTACCTTTTTTTCTGCGATTTTACTCGCATTTAAAAGAAACAACTGTCGATCTCGGATCTAGAACTACGTAATTCGAATGGCAAACAAACTGAGAGCCAACCTAATGGCAAACTTTAAAATTCTAATTCAAAGAAGTTGTACCTCCCATACACGTAACTTCACTATCTTATGTTTTGTTGACGGACATGTTGTGCGGAGAAGCGACGATGTCTTAAACTATTTCACATGAATGTGGCTGTTTGGAGAGGAAGAGGACAACCGAAAAGATGGAGGAATTGTGTGAAAAATGAAAGGAGAATAAGCTCTGACATCAGATCTGATAGGAATTAGTGGAATATGATATGATGAACCAACCCCAAAATAGGATCAAAACAAGGCAATGATGATGATATTTTATTGATTTGAGTTTCCTTACGCATATAGGAACTATAGTTAAATAAGAAAACAGAGTACTGTTTACTCGTACATAGTTTAGTAAGTGGTACGTTTTTTTTCCTTTGTCATAACTTTTACAGCTCTACTGAACGGCACCGATTCGAGTGAGAAGTTATTTCTACCATACATGATACTCTAAAATCCAAAATGGTACCATTTTAAAAATTAAAAGTATCAAGTATGATACAAATTACAGTATATATGCAAATAAAAAATACCACATAAACCTGTCTGAAGATAATTATGAGTTTCTGGACGTCATGATTATTAAAATTAAAAACAAATATAAATTTGATTGGCAAAAACTTTACGTTAAATTAAATATCGGAAAAGCTTTTTATTGTCTCATTATACGGTGTTTTTATAGAAATTAATAAAACTTCGTGCCTCATAAGTGCCGTTGCTTAGTGGTTAGTACGCTGATTTATACCGAAAGGACGAGATTTCGAATCTGGCTGAAGCAATACCGTTAACAATTTAAAATTAGTCCGAGAAACTGCGTGACTCGTTGGGTTCATATATACTCAGTGAAATAAAAGAATGTCAAGTGTTAAATTCACCACGACGACTGCAGTTAATGATGCCTCTGCCTACCTCATCTGGGATCACAGTCATAGAGGTCCCACAAACAGCATAGAAAAAAATTAATAATATCATACAAGCGAAAGTTTTTGAGAATGAGTATTTATTACTTTTTTCACACCAAACCACTAAATGGATTTTGATGAAACTTTACATTAATATAGCTTATGGATCAGAATAACACATAGGCTTTATTTTTTTATTAAGATATATATTGAAATTTAACACGGGTAAAACCGCGGGCTATTATAAGATATAATTAATAAAGATAGAAAAATAAATAAAAATATTATTCCTTTGTCAATCACATTTATCCAATTTACATATTTTTTTTATTATAGCGTTTAGTAGTTTTTGCGTGAAAGAGTAACAAACATCCATACTCACAAACTTTCGGTTTATATTAGTAAGATAAAAACAAATATAATCTTGATGAGCAAATACTGTAGATTAAATTTCACATGCAAAAAACTTTTTATTGTCTAAAGTTAACGTCAATATGCGGGTTTTTTAACATTTGGATCAAATATTTTATAGCCGTATCTTGTAATAAACTTAAAAATACTTAAGAAGTGTTCACAATTATAAAATAAATACGATTGTATAGGTAGGATACCTTATCCTTACTTTGTAAATAAAATATTACTTATATTTAAAGTGTGGTTTTTCGATTTTAATATGGACACTAGTAGGATTTGCGTAACAAAAAATTTCCGATACAAACACGAGGTACTCGTATTTTTATCGGAAATTATAAAGCACAATAAGTAATACATGACAAGTAAATAATTAATATAATAATCAGTTAAATGTAACTGAAATACTGATCTTGCATAATATACACACAAAGACTATTTATTCACATATGTTTGTGAATAAATAGTCTTTGTGTCTCAGTAATTTTTCAGGAATTTTCCTTTTAGTAAAAAGATTACTATTTCAATTTTCAATTAATTCTGAACAATGATGAATTTTATAGATTTTGTTATTTCATGTCCAACGAATGCAAGATTGTACATACAGAAATAAAATGTGAAAGCGTAATATGCATTGCTATGCATCATATGATTTTCGCATGAAATCCCTTCCAGCCAAGATTCACTAATCATGATCAGAATATTCTTGTAGGGGAGCGGGGGGCACATTGTTACAATTTTTAGATAAATGTTAATATGACAAATAATATGCTATGAAACAAATTATACATTGGATTACTTGCAAAGTTAGTATGTCTATTTAGCTATTAAAATATGACTGAAAAATTATTAAAATGTATGTAATTTTTTCACGATGGGAAATTTAACTAAACAAGTCGATTGTAACATCTTACCCCCCAATTGGGGCTAGTTGTTACATCATCGGGGCACGATGTTACGGTAGATAAATAAACACAATCATTAATTATACATATTTTTTTATTATTATTTTAAAATATTATAAACAATAGACATCATTTTAAACAGTCTTGTAACATTTAAAACCAGGAAACCAGTCCTGCCCAGCCATATTATTTTTATACCAACTGGGGGGAATATTTTTTAAATCGAGTTTTATAGAAATATGAACAATCTTTATTCAAATAAACTCATTACAAGCATTTTTGAATAGTCATATTTTGATTCTACCACTCATTCGGAATGCAGATTCATCACAAGAAGAATGAGCAACAAACTTGTGTGTTGCTCTTTTTTATATAAATAATTACAGTATAACACGCACTCATTATTAGTGTAATTAGATAATATTGTCAGTGCTATGGATTTGAAGTTTTTCTATAAAAACATTATTATCGTTAACGAATTCTTCAATTTTATAGTAAGCTTAAGCGTAGTTGTTACATGTAACAACTTACCCCAAACAATTGTAACTACTTGCCCCATGATACGTTCTTTAATATAAATTGAAGTCACCATTAATGTATATCAATATCAGAATAAAATAATATTTTAAATTCAAGGTAGATATGTAATGAACGTTCAAGGTTAAAAATTTTGAGGAAATAAAAGATATAGAATCAGGAATCAAAAATTTCGTAAAAGATTTTTTTACTTACTTGGTTGAAATCGAGACACATGCACACAACCTAGCTCCTAGGCGCTTGCCGGGTCATTGATAGTTTTTATCTAGTGCACGACGTTATAACAACACAAATGAGTCAAATTATATCCATCAAAGAGTTTAAAATCCCGGTAAAAACGCGTGTAACTTCCTACCCCTGTAACAACGTGCCCCCCGCTCCCCTAGTTTTTTATATCCAAGTCAAGAGTCTCTAACATTTATGTATGCATGTGTATAGTTATTAAAGTGAATGATCCAAGGGTAGTTTATGTTACAAAAAACAAGCGCTACGATCTCTGTTTACTCCATAAGGAATCCAGGGTATAAATAGGTAAAATAGAAATAACATTATTCTTATTCACAAAAATACACTACGGTAATTGTTTTCAAGATTTGTAACTTTGAGGTTTTTCGTCTTGATCTGGAATAGTCTAGATGGAGCGTCCTTCAGGTGTCCGACACGTACTTAAAGGGTGACCGCGTGTAGGTCAAATATTTTATTAACTTTAACACTCCATTTCGGTCGTATAATACTCCGATTTGCTAATTTATTTCCAATTCGAAATTTGAAAATTTTGAATTCTAATTTACAACTAATAAGATTAACATAACCTCGAGAGACTGTGGCCACGTAACCAAATATTGATAGGCCAGTATTAAAAATGTGTTCTAATTCGAAATTTCATCATACCCCCATATCCATATGCTGTGAAGATTAAAAATTTATGTCAACACATTAATTTTTAAATTTCGAATTACAAATAATACATATATGTATATTGACAGGCCAGTATTAAAAATGTGTTCTAATTCGAAATTTAAAAATTTATATGTCGGCATAAATTTTTAATCATCACATCGTATGAGTAGTTTGGTCGGCATCATATAAATTGGTAGAGATTAAAACAGGCAACACATATCTTACATTTATGTAAAAACTATTTTGATATATTGTTTATTACATAGAAGAAATTAAAAATTAAGTAAATACTACACTATTCTAGAACCATTCTAAAATAGTTTTCGAGTTTTTTGTTAAATGTCACAGACTTTAATAATTTTATTTACAAATAACAAAATATAATATATTTTACTAAAATAATCTGTGACCTACAAGGCAGTGATGTGACAGTTAAAAATATCTAGTAATGTACTGATACAAAAAAAATCTCAATATTAACGGGGAGGTAATTTCTGAATTTTTATTTTGTCTAAAATAAATAAGCAAGTATTTCACTTTCTAAAGTGTGTGAGGTATATAATATTCTGTGCATCGTAGATCTGTACAATCTGTGGTAATTTGCCGTGGCGAAGGAACAATCTCGATATTTTGACCAAAATGAACTTCGAGCAAACCAATTCGATTTTCGAATTTTTGACGGTCCACTTGACGTCATCACGGCGGCAACCTCCAGTAATTACATACCCGTCCGCATGGCGACGCTAGTGACGCAACCGTGCTATATCACCAAAGTATGTTGAACCCTCGACATCTCGATTCCACCCCCCTTCATCCCACAATCAATTGGGATCGCGCGGCCCAGAGGAGCTCAAATCACACCGGCCAAGAAACAGTATGCTGAAATTGTTCACAGTAAACAGTCAACATTTACATACAAACACACTTAATGTGAGCGGGAAGGAATCTCCCGAAACGTTGAACCCAAATCCAGGGATTAACTTCAAAGGGGCACACCGCAATTCTGAAAATGCGTTTTTATAGAAATACCCTCTTTGACGACAAAGATTTTGTCAACGGATTGCTGATAGACAGAAGAATTTGGGAGGCTCAGCCGATTTCCTATCTGTTTTCAGGAGGCAGGTCATTTCGAGGAATTTACGGATAAACATTACGCGATATTTCATATGTCGTGTACATATCGTAGAATAGGAGAATTCCAAAGAAATTATCGGATTTTATTATTTTCCACTATGACTGATCATTTCGTGTTACAAGTTTATTGATTTGTCTTTGAATATTTGTGTATGATTTGTATAATTTTTATTTGTACAGGAAAAAATAATACCGATACAGTAATTATGAACTAAATTAAATTATTACATTTCTTGCATATTCATGCAAGAAATGTAATATTTTAGCATGTATATTCTTCCTCAATTACTATTTGGTGAAGATTATTGTTTATTTATTCGTTTGCGACATATATTTACGACATATATCAGACCGTAGCGGTATGAATATATTAAAAGACAATTGTGAGTTTAAAAATTGGATGATAGTTATGATTATGCATATCAGGAAAGAGTGTGTATCTATATGGTACTCAGTTTCCTGATATATTTTCAATAAATCATATTTATTGAGCAAAACCACTGACTAAACGATTACATAAATGACAAACGTGGATGGCGGTAGTTGTTCATGCACGAGTTTGTTTTGTATGTCAGACATAGTCACCTACATACATACATACACACGTACATAGTGTAAATAAACTGGCTTATAATATTAAAATATTAATTCAAAAAACTTGACGTTCATAAGCGGCTAAAATGTCATGTGGATTGAATTTGATTTCATTAGAGCTGACATAACAGTAGTATGCAGTAAGAACTGTCATAGAATAATTGCTATATTCTAAAGTTCTATATACAAAATATAATATATGAACTGTACCAAACTATTGTAGAAACGTCCCCGATACCTAGATGTAAAACATCATCATTACATAGTATAAAACTAAGCCGCTGTCGCTATCTGTCAGTTTCTATGTATGCTTAAATCTTTAAAACTACGAACAGATTTTGAAACGGTTTTTTTAAATAGATAGAGTGATTGAAGAGGAAGGTTTATATGTAAAATACATATACACCCGGGCGAAGCCGGGGTGGGTAGCTAGTTATTATATAAATACATATACTGATATACGAGTAGATGTAACTGTAATTACTCTTTATACCAAAATAAAATGTAAAATAATCTGTAACATATCAATAAAAATTATCAAGACGGAGCTATTTATTGAGATATCTATAATAATCCATAATATCATAATAATATCTATCTATAATAATGTGCCAGTGCATAATTGACAGAGCAAACGCGCACGTTCGCAAACTCAACCATTAAAATAAACATGTGATCGAAATTCATTTATCAGTAATTTTCATTTTTAGTTTGAACGTTATTAAGGCTCTATTGTCTAAAACTAATATTAGATATACACATTAAACGAATGCTGTATGTAATTATTTTTATTATGTAATTTAAGTATTATTATGATACTCCGTAAAAATTAAAAATGTGCTCAAAGTTTTTGCTATCTATATATAGACTCTAATATATAGATTCTACAACCTGTCCACGACATATTTATTATATTGTTACATGTAGATATGCCCATAAACAAATACATCATTAGAATGTTCTTTGAACTTTAGATATTAGAAATAAGCTGTTTAGTTAGCCTTTACGTCTAACCTACCTTTTTCCTGAAGGTTTATGTTTATTAAGTTTGTTAATAGAAACTAACCGTTGCCTGTGGTTTGACCCGTGTCAAAATTTCTTTGTAGTCCTCTAACGTAATACGTAATTTTGTTACACCTACAATACCTAGTGCCAAGTTGATTATAAAAGCTAATGATATGTGCCGACCCCAAATAATAGTGAAAAAGCTTTAAGGACGATCATATTAGCTGAGGCTGACATACTAAAATTTCCAAACAAATTATTGTCGAAACAAATGTTTACCAATTATAAAAATATTAATACCATTTTTATCCGTCATACTCGTGAACGGGTGCTGCTTGTGTGGACTGGTCTGCTCTAATCACTATGACTTATTTTCTCTTATTAATTGTTTAACCACTTGTTGTATATTGAATGTTTTTACTATTTTATTATTTCATTGATTAGTGCTAATCGGTGGTTTGTATTCACACACTTAAACTTAAATTGTAAGTAAGAATAAATTATTTAAAAGAGCAACACACAAGTTTCTTGCTTGTTCTTCTTGTGATGAGACAGCATTCCGAATGAGCGGTAGATTAAAAAAAAAATGTTATGACTATTCAAAAGTGCTTCAATGTAAGTTAATTTGAATAAATGATTTTCTATTCTATTCTATTCTTATAATTGGGTATATCCACCATTTTTATATAGGTTCGCCTTCCGCACTATATTTTGTATAGAGTCAATAAAGTCACTTTCACTTTACTTTATTATTTTAAAATTCACACCTACTAAGTGGATATATTTCTATACTATTTATATTTACTTTATATTATGTATAATGTATATGTGTATAATAGGTATATGTATTTTATATATTAGATACTATTATTATATATATTTCAGCATGCGCCATCCACCACCTTCTGTCTTTTCTCCTCTACTCAAAGCTTGTCTGGAAGAGATCGCATAATCGATAAGAACGCCTTTTGTACCCATATATTCTAAATATTGTTTTCTTTTGTTATATTTTGTTGTTGTTATGGTACAATATAGAATAATAAATGGAATAATGAGTAGTATATGGAAGTAGATTTCTATATGTATTGGTTACTGCTATTAAGCACAGCTAGTATAGGATATAGGAACATTATCCGATCTAGTAATTTTAACTTCATTCAACCGTACGTGGTATTTTGTATTCAGATCCATTATCCACCGTGTACATAGATCTGATATAATACTACTATACAAATGCACTTTAACAGTCCATGTAGTGGATTTGAGTAGGGCCTTCGTATTAAAAATATATGTTTCAACCTTGCATTTTAACGTCAAGCGAATGATATGCTATTTTGATTACGTAGCTGGAATGACATGCTGTACACACGATGGTAACCGTTCTATATAAATCACACAATCGCATCACAGATAGCCATATATGTATCACCCGTTGTACAGTTAGGTTGTAAAGTTACAGTAAAAGAAGCATGTCATCTTATTTCTCTATAGTCGGCGTAATATGTTTTTCGCTTCCATTCATCCCTGTTCGCAGTCATCGCGTTATTTACTTCCTTTCTTACCATATTATCTTTCACACAGTCCATCCATCTCTCCACATGATAACCTGATATGGCCAATTATCTCTTACCATCAGGTGGGCCGTCAGATTGTTTGCCATTTCAATTACATAAAAACTACATGCATATCGGGTAGGTCTGAGAATCGGGCAACATCTATTTTTCATACTCCTCAATGATAAGGTTTACCCAACCCTACATATAGTTATATATATTATATGACTCGGCATTATAAAATTGTATGCATTTTGTAATGCCGAATCGTATAAAAACCCTAAATTTTCACCCTTCTACCTTAAACCCCTATTTTTTAATAGCAATTTTTATTTATAAGCCAAAACAATGTTTGCGGGGTTAGCTAGTATATAATAAAAATGTTACTGACCGCTGTCTGTATATGGAAGATATATGAGGAACTTTATCAACGTTACAGGACACAAATGATTCTTAGGATTTTTGTCTGTTTGTCTGTGCGTTTGTTTCTCTCTAATCTCGGAAATGGCTTAACCCATTTGGGTACAGTAACTAATGTATTAGAGTAGGATTCACTTAAAAGTTTATTTTGTTTCAATTAGAAGATACGAAGTCGCGTGTGTGTGTGAAGGTTAGTTGTGAATGACATCCTAAGCAAATATTAAAAAGAAATAAACTCGTCTTTCTTACTGAACTATTTTTGTTTGTTGATCTTGACATAAATAATAAGACCTATGTCTATATGAATTAGTGCAACAAGTGAAAAAGTTACCTACACTTACGGCTAAAAGCTTTGGAAAATGTATAAAAGCTCACACTGTTAAGCCTGCTCTAGACTACTCTTACTAATTTTATCAGCTAAACGTGTCAGCAACTAAATTTTCAGACGTAAGCTACTAATTTTACTGTATTTTCTTTAAGTTTAATTCTGCCTATGTTTTTATACTTTCATATTTACCGGGATTATGTATTTATGAGTTACCGAATATTTATTTTTATACCAAATGATTCGATAAATCGAGATAAATTTATTAAAATCACAGTTTTCCCTATATAGTCAATTTCCCATATATATAGATTAGACGAAGTCGCGTGCAGCACCTAGTTTACAATATTTGTAAGCGTTACTCTCCTTTTCACAATATTAATAATACATTTGAAATATGCTATAGGGAAGCTATGTATTAGATCAGTAGGAAACCCTTGACCTAGCTCCTCAGTTCCCGCGGGAACACGTTATTTATCTCCTGGTGATCGTTGTTGTGTAGATTTGTCACTGTTTGTATCGGTAAGGGTGTCTCTGGTTAATCATTGTTAGAAGTCAGTTAGAGAATATTCAAGGTAGCCAGACCAGACCAGACCTCAATGCCTACAAGTAGACTTTGTAGGCATGGAGGTGGCTGCAGAGGCTATTCCTCGCACGGTGCAATCATTTATATTCATGAGTATGATTGTTTGTTGTTGTGTCGGTCTGGGTGTTTTCAATATATTTACAAAAAAAAATCTATGATTTATATTAGTTGTCTAGTGCTTATAACACAGGCTCTGCTTACCGTGGGAATAGATGGCGCTGCGTTAATTGTCCAGGCTTATTTATTTATTTATTACTATTGTAATCATCCACTGGTACCCGAGTTAAACGCACATTATTCCATTATCGTCATCAAAAATGTAATGTTATTTCAGTTTGTTGACAGAATTAAGCAAACTTAATACGTAGGTAATTTATTAGACTAGAAGTTTGTTGAAGTTAGTTAGATGTCTAATCTAATCTGACTTTATTTTTGTTATTAGATCAAATTACGTGGAATTGATTTCACGAACTAATCTCTAGTGGTATTGGGCAAAATTCATAATATATATTAAATCATATATAGGACATTAACAAGATAACTATAATTGAGGGCATATTTTAGGCAGTATTAACATAGTGTGTTATTTGCGTCTGGGTATTATTACTTGTCGATATCTATTATTGTATATTTATTATATTGGATTGACTGGAAGAGATCTCTATTTGACAAAAGTTCTCCTATGTTAATGTTAATTTTAATGAACATATGTAAATCATTTCTTTAAAATACAATAAACAATATATAAATAGAATATGTATATAAATTTAAACAAACATAATTTAGGCATTTTTCAATGTATTTATCGGAATCTTAATTAAATCTATCTGTATAAAATGTGGATAAAATTTTAAATTAATAATTGTTTTTAGAGTAGTTTAGATACAATATAAAAATAAAATATATAAGTATGTAATTAATTTAGAAGCTAAGACAAAGCTAACTTGCTGACTATTGTGATCATAAGCTCCTAAATAAATAAAGAAAAAGAATATTCGCTGCTACAAAAACCAATTTCATATTTCTGATATTTATTTAATATTTTGTATATCTGTTTGGTTGATTGTAATGGATTAAATAGTAATTTGATATCATATTTTATGTACATATTATCAGAAAATGAAATTATTGAATTTATTGAAGTCAGTTTTATCATGGCCTAAATACGCGCATATTATTTACGGTTACGGTCAAGTCATCAGCGCAGAGCTAATAATTTTGTATCAACTAAATAAGATTTTATAACAGAAATAGTCTTTTGTAATTTATAATTTCTGCTATTCATAGTAATAACTTTGGGGGAGGCCTATGTCCAGCAGTGGACGTCTTCCGGGCTGCGATGATGATGATGATGATGATAGTAATAACAATAATAATCCTGAACAATTCAGGCAGCGCCATCTAGTCCCAAGTTAAGCAGAGCTTGTATTATGGGTAGGTACTAGACAATGTACAAGATATACCTAAATAGATTTTTTTTTTAATACATACATAAAATGTCTAGAAAACACTAATAAATACTTGAAATTTAACCCGCGACCATCGGAAGTAAATGTTCTAAACCTTTACACCACCGAGGCCGTCATCGAATGCTCCTACTAACCCTTAACTAGATTGTTTTGGCCACATTCCTACAAATGAACATCTCGTGCATGAACAACTATTGCCTTGCATCTTTGTCATTTTTGTACAGACATACGTATATGTCTAATATTACATTAAAACCCTATACACGAACAACTAATACCATACACTTCTATCATTTAAGTAATTGTTAGTCCTTGGTCCAGAATACTCTTAAGTTTCCAATAAAAATTTTGTTAAAAAAATGTTTCTGATCTAAACCATAGAGCATCAGGAAGTTTTTAATTGTTATTGAGAGCATCAAGATGCCAGTTTTTTTAATATAATATACATTTTTACGTAGATATGTTGGAAAGTAATGGTAAGAGTATAATCGTCACTATGATATTATTGTTTCATTAAGTTCTTAAGATAACATATTATAATATTCGTCATAAATATTTATAGGCATTCAATGTGTTTTAGAGAGCATTAATCATTCAATATATTAAATGATACTATTATCTGATATCAAATTAAAAAAAATAACGGTTAAGGGTGAATCGATAATAAAAGGGTTCCGTAAGGTTGTTTGAAATATTATATACTTTTTTGTTGGCTTGTCAAATTAATCGTCTAATTGTAAAGGTGTGGTTTACTTGTACCTTTGCCTAAACACCAAACTCATAAATATTACATATTACCTATAGAAATCGGACAATTAAAGGTATAATTATATTAAGAGGGAAACCTTTTCTATTTATTGGAAATATGTTTAACACCAATATATAGGTATAGCAAAAATAGTCTTTCTTTATTTCGTTGCATACACATATCATTTCGTACGATAATCTTGAGTTGCTTTTGCAATCTAAATCTGTATATACCTACATCATGTGATGTATTTCCATGTACTAACCTAACCAATTCTTTTTCAAATGATACAATTTTGTATTGTTATTACATTAGATCAAGACTAATAAAAAGAAGTAGCTATAAATACAATTGTAAATTTGATTTCAGATAGGAATGCAAGCGAGTAAACTTTTGAATGTAAAGTGCAAGGGAGACAAAGACCCCACATCTAGTCTCGAGCCTCCGTGGGCAAGTGTGATCGTTGTGTTGTTTGATAGTAACTTTTATTAACTATCATATCGTAGGTATTACACTTCAATCAAAAATGCTGAGACCGCCACTAGGGCGATGCACTCAAACATAACACGTGCATTATTCACAAAATATTTTCATTAAAAACCGAACTAAACGCAACGCACCCGTCCCGTCTACCGTTCCCCGCGCCCGCACACCAACCAGTGATGCCCACTGCGAGCGTTTTCTCCACATACTTAGGAACATTTTCTAGCGATGACGGGAAATTTGGGGAAAACAAATGTACGCGACAAATAAAATTGAAGTTATAGACAAAGTTAAAATTATGGCGGTTTACGTAGTTAAAGATATACGAGCACAGTAGACAGAGGGATGCTGGTGTGCAATGAAAAATATAAAATTATTTGACTTACGATCCTAAACACAACAAGAGCTACATTAATTTATAATAAAATTGTAATTACTAGACATACATTCTTTATTTAGTGGATTTTTTCCAAAACCTGTATATTAGCGGGTGTGAGTTTCTTCTTTAGGGTGAAAGTGAGATAGTCATCTGGCAACACTGACACCGACCGCCCGAGCAAAACCAGTTCAGTTGGTGCCGGGCTGTTGTCCGCGTCGTATCTATTTTACGGAGTGACTGCGCCGCGTTGTGTTACGAAAAACATCTTTTGTACCATAAGTAAACCAGTGTTGTGGATTCGTATTATAGTGTACGTGTGAGATTGTGCCATTTCATATTGTGATGTTGCCTCTGCGATATGCTATAGTGGATTTCTCTTGAAAAGAGTGGGACGGGTTTTGGCCTCCGTCGTCGGACGCCTTTTCTCTCCGATCTCGGGATATCATTAAGGTATTTATTGTTACACCGGCTCATTGTTGTAAGAAATTCTTTCTACGACCCCAGTGTGGAGTTAAATCGATAGCTGGATTCGTTTTCGTTTGCGAGTAAGGTATCGCGTTGTAACGCGTTGCTTTTGCTATGTTGTTGATTTTGGATTTGTAGATTACTAGATTTGCATTTAGATGCGCGATGCACTGTAGGGTAAATAGGTATTCTGTTCAGACATTCTGAAATCCGGACTGTGGCTTCGTCGGGTGGGCGAGTATTAATTACAGATACAACGGTACTTGCATCAAACTTGTAATCGTTACATCGGGTCAAGTAAATGATCTTTTGATAGCTTTTGTTAGATAGCTTAATTCGGGTCAGTTATTGATGCAGAACTCGTAATTTATATAGTAAAATGATATTCTATACGCTAATGTTTTGAATATTCCGAATAGTCAGATCAGTTTTATTTATGTACCTTTTAAATTTATGTAAATATGTATAATGAACTTTTACGAAATGAACTTATTAACTGCAATAGTACCTACACAATTTTGTTTTTCATCATAATATCCTATTAATGGTCCACTGCTGGACATAGATATTTCGCTCTTGTCTCATACTTTTGTTTTGTTCCCACTATGCTAGCTAAAGTAGGCTTTATGACTTCGTTTTTCTGCTTTTCTTGAATTAAAGATGTTTTTTCCCGTGATACACTCTATTGACATGTTAAATTTCATTAAGATAGGTACGTTCATCCGAATCCGTACAGATAGAAAAACACATAGGTATTACATTAGTATGGTTTTCGCACATGCAATGGCTTTTTTTATTATCAGTACTGATTTTGCGGTTATTAGCTATTTTTAAAGTGTTAAACCCGGTTAAAAATATTTTTAGTTTTATGTAAACATATTAACCACATTATATCTAACCGAATTATTACAAAGTATAAGGAAAAACTATATAATTGCCGACTGTAAGGGATTTATCAAATGACATTTGTCAACATACAGCGCTTTCTCAGGGGGGAGCGAATTGTTAGTAATGTGGACTAAAAACCCCATTGCCAGCAATGTCCCATGTCGGGACCTCCTCGCGTCCCTGGAAACCATCGTGGTAAATTGCAATTTGCTAAGATAGGCTAATTGATTTGATTTCATGCTCATCTTATCATCCTCAACTGGTGCCCCGCCAGCATAAACCGTTAGCGCAGAAGGGTGCAATATTCTATTATCATCCATAAAAAAAATAGCGCAATCTCAGGAATAGGGGCATGTAGTATGTTTTGATAATATCCATAAAAATTTGTTAAATCTCAAAAGTTTTAATAATTAGTTCTTTCTAAGTACTTAATAAAGGAAACAAACTAAACTTGTATTAATATGTTAAATAATATCAAAATGGTTTGATTGTACCCACTAATTGTTTTATATTTTTAGAAATATTCCTAATAAATTTGGTACTAATAAATGTATTTTTTACGACGTCTTATTAAGATCTTCGTATCTATCTTTATCATCGTAACGAAGTGCCTATAAAAAGAAATAAACTTTCTTCGTTTATAGAACTGGCTTTATTTTTGCCAGGATTCCAGTTAATTTTTTCTTACTCTACATAATTTACTCTTACAATCTTACTTCTTACTAATTGGCATCGGTTACCACTTACCATCAGCTTGTTTGCCATTCTGTTGTATCAGGGGTCCATAGCCTACGGTATCCGTTTACCATCGGATGGGCCGTATGCTTGTTACCCACGTACTTTAGTAAAAAAATCTAATTACATATAATATTACAATACTTAATATAGGTACAGTGTGCAGGTACTTACCCGCCCACGCAAAGATGAAATCCCGTCCGATGTCAATAAAGCTTTAGATAAGTACAAAACTAATCATTTTAATATTAAGGCCCACAATTCAATAATTAATTGAAGCTTTTAATGTATAACTTTATAGTTGACTAGCTGTAACCCGTGGCTTCGTCTGTATTCTTTGATAAAATATAGCCAGAGACCATCCTCATTATAAAATCTGGCTTCATGTCAAATTTCATATAGATCTGTTCGGTCATTTAGTCGTGAAAAGGTAACAAACAGACAAATAAACTTTCGTATTTAGAATAAATAGCGTGTGTCATTCTAATGTAAGCTATATTATTGTAAAATTTCATTAAAATCCATTCAGTTGTTTTTGAAAACGTGATTTCGTGAAAGAGTATCAAACATCCATCCATCCATACTCACAAACTTTCGTGTCTATAATATTAGTAAGATACTAATAGTAGGTGCCTACTAGGTGTATAGACGTATTTAATTTCTATACAAATATCGGTGAAAACAATATTATTAAAATTATTAGGAAAGCTCAATAGATGGCGTTAGTTGTGAATAAAACAATAACAGATACCGTTATTTTGAATTTAATAATTCATTATGGATATTAATTTAAGGATTTGCAAATGTATTAGAAAAGTGGAATCTATAATTTGAAATATAAAATGATATAAGTATAAGTATATACTTAAGTAATCCAATTATAATTAAAATCAGTATTAGACAGAATTGGCAAAACATGTGCATGTTGTACTGTAAATATATTTTTAAGCAAACAAATGACTACAAATCTCATTTCAACGATTTATTTTCTCATTCTACCCAACAATTCTGAAAATATAAAATTATCAATAATTAAACGGTAAATAAAAGATAAAACACTAATAACAGGTTTTCTTTTATTTGTCTAAGGAACCCAAACAATGGATTTTCTAAGATTAGATATCAAATAATTACGATAAATTTTAACGTAATTTTGTAATTTGTGATATCTAATATCAATTGTATCCATTCATGATAAATAAAGATATACAATACAGGTAATAAAATAATTTGACGGTTAACCGATTTTTTCTTAGGACTTGAATGAAAGTCCAGCCGTAATTTAGACCAGCGATTGCTAAAATGTGATTTGTGAAACCCTGGGATCAAAGGGGTTCTACAATGTATCTACAGTCTACAATAAATAAAACGCGGAAAAGGCTCATATCAGCATCACGCCCGTTATACGTCTTTCCATAATATTTAAATTACACTTTAGTCCTAAAATAGCCGGATAGAGTTCTTCAAAAAATTATGATATGTTACGATTTCAGCACTCTGTATACTCACGAATATCGTTCAAACTGTTTCTGATTTTTTCAAAATTTACATTTTTGAAGAGATAAGAAATAGACAGACAAATATACCTTCTCTAATATTAGTATCGATTTAATTATTCATACAAGACGAAACCGCCGATTTAGTCGCAAGCGTCAAATATATGTACGTCACTTTCGTTCACATGACGAAAAAATCTTGCAAGAAAAGGAGAAAACAATTCAATTAGTAAAATAGGTTTATTAGGCGTTTCACGTTTTTATGAAACCGTACCGCACGTGGCATGTAGTTAGTTGGCGGTAAGTTAATTTATGGTTAAAAAAAACGAGACAAGTCCGGAAACGCGTGTGTTCCATCGACAATCGAACATATGTCGACATGTGTCGCAGCACAGAGTAGCTACCGTGGGTTGCCACCTAATTCACGAGTAAAACGTGAGTCTCTGGTAACAAAGGTAATGTTTCTCGTAATTAGTGAAATGAGTTCTATCTGATGGTTTGCAAATATTTATAGGTGAAAACAATATAAATATGGAATAGAAATATGCGATTAGAAAAATTACCGACTCGCAAAATACATTTTACTGACTGTTATAATAAATGTGAAAATAACGTTGAAAGTAGTAATAACTATGAAATAAGTGCGACGGAATTTTTTAAATTGTTTACAAAATAGTTTATCTATTAGGTATAAAAATAAATTCTGTTCTATTAATTTATTAAATGATAACTTCAATGACAAACGTGCATGGCAATACTTGTTCATGCACGGAATTTTTATTTAATGTTATACAGACCTATAATATACAAGCGTGCAATGTAAATCAACAGATTTTTTTAAAATGAAATTGAGTTAATTAATTAGTTGAGTTTCTTGCCAGTTTCTTTCAATTTAATCTGTACACTGAACAAAATCTTTATCAATCTACAAAAACTTGACGTTCATAATCGGCTATAATTCCTATATGAATAAATTATTTTTGATATAATTTCATAATAGATTACATATAAAAATAATTAAAAGTTATAGCAAGATTTTTGTTACCACACCGGTTACGTTCTATGGGCGTAAGGAAATACATTCATATGCATCTACGCATGTTGTGTTACATTCTTCAGTTGGAAGGCGTATTCGAAATTTGATTTATAGCTCACCTAATTCTATAATTTTACGACGTAAGTATATTTCGGGCGCCATATTGATGCGTGTAACGATTTATGTCTCATTTTGTGGTAAAATAGTTGTGGTAATATGGAAGCTAGATAGATATATTTATTCCAAACTAATTGCCCATCCCGGCTTTGCACGTGTATACTATAATAAAATGATAACGAGATAGACAGAACAATAGAATGACAAGTTTTTCAATATTTTTTTTTATATGGGGATATAAACTAAATGGGTTTTAGATTTTCAAAAATTGATCACGCAAACATTGTCATGTCGGTCTAATCTAACCGAAACTAATTGCGATCCAATGACATTGGCCTGTGCAGTTTCACACAGTTTTCAATCTTAAAATAAACACTAATAACGTATTTATTCCGTGTTTCATACTCAATCAAAGAACTAATTGACATTGTTATTGATGTATTCCATTTAATCTTGATTATGTTTCAAAAGAACAGTACAGACAGAGATGGCTTGGATTGAAATCGATATTGAGATTGGACTTTAGAGTAGACCTGCTGACTGGGTACATATACCAAAAAATAAATGCAATATAGGTATTTTTTTTGTAACATGCAGTAAAGAAAAGACCTAAACAATATTATATGTGTTTATTAAAGAACGATAATAACAACAAGTCGACTTTTTTTACCGAGAATAATCTTTCCAATATGCTTTTCAAAAATATTTAGCTAAATAGGAAGTGTCGTTCTGAACTGATTCGCTGAATATCTAATATGTTCAGTAATTTATTTTTATTTATATAGATACTTAAGTATAGTTTATTATTGCTCTCACACTGGCGAGTTTGACGTACTTACTGAAATCCGTTGATAAGATTAACAAGTACAGATAATAAAATCAATAACTGACTCGACTGTTTATATTTATGTCATATATAATATATAGAGTTTTATCGACTTTAAGGAGGAGGCATTACATCGTCAAATATAATATAAATTATATCACAGTATTTTGATATTAATAAATAGTTTTTTCAGTATCTCGTGCAGGTTACTAATAATGTAGTAAGGTCTGATTCTTGATATATTATCTTACAAACGACCCGTCCCGGCTTCGTTCGGATGAATTACAAATCTTTGAATTTCTTTGTTTGTTCTATGCTATAACACACGTCTATTATACTGTATATATAAACCTTCATCACAGATAACATAATATTACATACAGATACCCCATCCCATACAAGAAAATGGTTCCTTCCTAACTCGGGCTATTCTTCGGGCTATTTTATTTCGCCACCGTAGCCGCTAGATGTCGCTAGATCTGAAGCAGTTCGGATTACTAGTGGGTGCTTAGTATGAAAATAGATGGCAGTCAATTCAGCTACATGACATCTGTTTTGCAAAGATATGTATATAATAGATATGTAGGTAACTGTATCGTGTACCTCATTAGGGACGATTCAAGATTCAATGTAAATGTGTAGGTATAATATCGTTAGCCGACACTCTGCAGATATGGCTTATGTGCCAATGTATATACCTATTATGTTATGGTTTATTTTACATTCCATGCCCATTTTTTTTGATATGTTGTAACGCGTCTGCGCTATACGTATAGCCTGATTTTGATACGTTTATACTCGTACGTATCAAAATCGGGCTATACGTTTTTTTATTTCAATCGTTATATGTATGAGACTGATTTTAGCTACAATTAATTTACTGGTATATACCTCATGTATTCTACGAAGAGGGGTACCTCTTTTACCTAATGAGAATTCCGCTATATCTTATATTGTTGGATCGTCATAAAAATAATTAAAATAAGTTGTAAGACTATTGCGCTGCGTGCGGTATTCAACGACCAACTGCCGCCGGCCTCCCGTTACCCAACCGCTACCGGGGTATCTGTTGCTTAGCAACGAGCCAACAGCGCGAGGCTACCGGCGGGTGCGCCGCTATATATATATATATCTACTTAGTGGTAGTGTATTACAATATATAAATTTTGTATCACAGTGTTAGTTGCCATATTTCTCCCATGATGAAAATTGATATGTATACTTGCCAGGTCTGAGGTAGGGTTGTTATCTATTTTTTATACCCCTAAGTCATAGGGGTGGCCTACCCCGAAAAAATATTTTTTTGTATTATGGACAATTTTTTTTTATTTATAATGTTACATTGAAAATACATACACGCCTAAATTTTCACCCGTCTTTCACCAACCCCTATTTTTAATAGCGATATTCTTAAAAATATTATAAATGCTAAAGTAACTCAGTCTGTCTATTTGTCTCGCTTTCACGCCAAACATTCTGAATTACTCGTATATCTTTCAATATCTTTAGCGGTATAAACCAGGTTATGTACTACTACTAGTATTGTTAGTGAGGGATAAAGTTGATGAACAAAAATAAAACAATATTCGTATTAAAAATATATTCATCTAATATTTTTGGCATTATTTTTAAGTTTCTTCCAAATACAAGGGGTCTGACATGGGGTGTTATGTACCTACATTAAAAGATACTTTTTGAAATGTATGAAATGTATGTATCTACATTAAAAGATAATTTTTGACATGTATGAAATGTATGAAAGAAATGTATGTACCTACATTAAAATATAATTTTTGAAATGTATGAAATGTATGAAAGAAATGTATGTATGTACCTACATTAGAAGATAATTTTTGTCATTTATGAAATGTATGTACCTACATTAAAATATAATTTTTGAAATGTATGAGATGTATGAAAAAAATGTATGTACCTACATAAAAAGTTCATTTTTGAAATGTATGAAATGTATGTACCTACATTAAAAGATAATTTTTGACATGTATGAAATGTATGAAAGAAATGTATGTACCTACATTAAAAGATAATTTTTGACATGTATGAAATGTATGAAAGAAATGTATGTACCTACATTAAAATATAATTTTTGAAATGTATGAAAGTAATGTATGTACCTACATTAAAATATAATTTTTGAAATGTATGCACCGTACAATAACAATACACGTTAAACATCATACCACAGAGTCATACGCAAGTTAAAAACAAACTGCTATGATATTAATGAGAAAGGAAAATCAACTTTATGGTATTCGAATTAGGATCGATTTCTCTCTTTTTTTTAAATACTAATTTAATCTTACCAGTTGCCAGTATTCGAAGACAACTACGATTCGTACTCGATATTTTAAATTATTATGTAATCGATTTTTCAGTACAAATGCAAATAACCAACGACACTAATAATGTACTACTATATTCCGTTCTTTGAAACGGAACACTGCTATAATACAAAATAATGAAAAATTACTGTTCACAACGATTCATTAAAAGCATCATCGAATAATGCGTAATAAAATCCTGTTATCGATTATTAAAAAAAAACGATAATACATGTATTTATTTATAATATGACAACACTTCATACATAAGTATTATTGGAAATATTATTACTTGCTTGTTCGGCTATTTTTAATTTACTTAAAAAATTTTTATATGTTTAATTTACAATAATAATATATTAAGTGCTTATTATTGGAAAATATAAAAAAGACATTTAATTATGCCGATACAAATTGACGACAATGCCATCTATGAAAGCATTTTGAAAACATTGAGCCCCATATTAGCACTGATTAAAGTGTAATTAAGTACTGGAAAATAACAAAATGAGTAAATATATGAAAATTACTTTTCTAAACGCATTATTTCATTTTAACATGTATATATAACTTTTTAAAAATTGATTAAACATTTTTGAAAACACAGTTTTGTTTTTTAAAACGTTTGCAAAACTATGAAGAATTCCATCGATACCAATCACGCCATCTATATGCAACTTTTAGCAATAATAATGGCTACTTCCTCATTGAGTGCCACTGCCTTCATCTTGAATCACTCTACTTCTATTGCTGAAAACAGCATTAAAATTAGTTGCGTAATTTAAAAGATTTTGTTTTGTACTATGTTAACATTTCAGTTTTGTAATAAGTATTGGCTCACCCCGACTTCGCCTAGGTTCCTATAATTTGTTAGTTATAATATATATTTTTTAAAGAGTGAAAGGATTTTTCAAATCAAATCAGTACAGAGCCACCTTCTTGCTTTCCTCCAGAGTGTCCTTCTTGCTTTTTCACTTCATAGTATTAGTGTAGATTTTGTTTATTGGCTAAAAATGATGTCGCTTTTTATATATACCAAAACAAAAAATACATTAAATAGATTAAACATGTAATTTTTATTTTAAAATCTGTTTTCTCATATATACGTCCTGGGAAAACACAGTTAAAATTAAATTTACCCCGGTGAGTGTCTCCGTCACGCATCATGGCTCAATCATGACATGACGCACTCATTATTGTCAGCGGGACACGTCTGGGATTGGTTCAGACGAGATAAATCGTGTACATATAACTTTGTTTGTTATAGTTTATATAAATATATGTATATTGCACTCGACGAAGTACCTTTTAAAAGGGAGGGATTTTTGAAACAGTGTAGATGTTTTAGAGATTCGCGTTGTCGCTTTTTCTCTTCATAATATTAGTATAGATTTTATTTATTGTCTAAATATGAAATCACTTCTTATATATAAACAAAAAATATATTAAATAGATTAAACCTTGAATGCGAAATGTTTATTTTATAATCTGTATTCCCACATTTACGTCCCGAGAAAACACAGTTAAAATTACATTCACCCCGGCGAGTGTCGCCGTCACGCGTCATGGCTCAATCATGACATGACATGACGCACTCATTATTGTCAGCGGGACGCGTCTGGGATTGATTCAGACGAGATAAATCGTGAACAACCGCTTTAGAAACGTGGCGTGTAGATGTCCTATAGATAGTTTTCTTTTTTGCATGGTCTATATTTAAAAATAGTGTTATTCGCTAATAGATATGCGGACAGGGACGAGTGAAACACAAGGTTAACGCACTGACTTATATTGTCATAAATGCACTATAAGAACATGGCGTACACATGTACATATATAACATGGGCGTAAGTATGCACGGTCCTTAAATTACGTCACATGGGGTGACATTGTATAACAAACAATGTCATATTGTGTTGATATGTCACAAACTGTACATATAATAATCATAAAATCTAAGAAGTCGCAAGTCTTAGATTGTTTAACGTAACATTTTGCGACTAACACTAAATTAAATAGCAAATTGTGACCAACAGTGAGATGAGGGGGTATATTGTAGCTACTGACTTTAGTCAGCTCGTGACCAAGGCTGCTAGTATGGGGCGATACACTACTAGCGAGGATAATGTAATAACCCCCTAAGAGAAATGAAATTAAAAACATTTAAATACTTAGATAAATTTATGATTAGTTGTTCGTCGGTTGATGCTTTTTATCAATTATATATTGAGTGTGATTTTGGTATTGGTATGGATGCTTTCTATATATATATATTATGTATGTATTTACAAAAAAAAATGTATCTATGTATTAATAACAGTTGTCGTTGTAGTACCCGTCATGGGTACAAGTAGTAGCTCTACTGAGCTTGGGACTAGATGGCGCTGTGTCAATTGTCCTGAGATATCATTATTATAGGTAGATTATTCAGACTCAATTTCGAGCTCTACCAAAATATCATTACATCCCAACAATACATCATCCGTCAATTGTCGTGCCAGCTCGCTCATTATTGTCAACAGGACGTCCCTTCAATTAAATTCTGCGATAGATCTATAAATCATAGATGACACCCTGTATAATTTACGACTGAAATTCTGATTATATTGCTCTGAATGCTGAACATTTATTTATTTAATCTATTATTTATTTATAACTGTATTGTAACTGAAAGGTGTAAATTTATTAAATTATTTAATGTACATGACATTTAGAATGTAATCGTGTACGCATATCATTTGGTTAAGTGACTGTTATATGTTACAAAAATATTATAATATTTTTCTGAAAGCCCACCTGATGGAAACCATGGTAATCTTCACCTATAACATAAACAATTTATTGTCTTGTCTTATAATCGTGTATATATATCATTAGGTTAGGTTATTGTTATGTTATTCAGAAACATATAATAACATTTTTGCGATAATCCACCTGAAAGAAACCTATATGCATGGACATCACATTTATTTTAAGGGATGATATAGAATGTTGCACTCGCCTGCGCTAACGATATACGCTGGCGAGGCACCAGTGGAAGATGGTATGCTGAGCATGAGGTTATGTCAGTAAGATCATAGTAGCAAATTCACTAGAAACTTCACGTGATGTTTTCCAGAGTGAACTGCGTAGAGGTCAACCTGACATGATATATTGCTAGCAATGAGGTTATTCATCCACATTACTAACAATCCCCTTCCGGACATCACGTTATCCTGATACACCCATAGTCACCATTATAGGAATATGCCAAATATATTGTAATTTTATTCTATCTAGATTTATTGTCACTATAAATATGCCTATACCTTAATGATACTATTGTTAAGGTACACTATAATAAAATATTATAATATATGCAAGCAAAACAGCGAGCACATACAATCTCCAATCTAACATCACCAATTAGTAGGAGCATGCGCACATAACTGTAATATTCGTCGCCAACTCTGTCACAATGGCATGTCAATTTTAATTAATCCATAGATGAATTAAACAAATAGACATCCAATTTGGTACTGTACAGCTAACGGAGCTGCCACCGTTTTTTTAAAGATAAAACATGAATAAGATGGTTTGTTTAGATAGTCAAGAGATTCGCTGCGAAATCATCGGCCATTGTAAGGACTTGTTTGCATATAAAGAGAAATTAGTTATAACAATAAAACAGGTTCAAGTACAACTCGGTTATAAAGTAGGGAATTCCGTATTATATTTCTCAATTGTTTGACTCTTTGAATAATAATTATTATAAAACAAAGTTCTCTATATGGTCGCGATAATCTCAAAAAGTATTAAAAAAATATGAACAAATTTTCATGTGGTTTTCACACATCAACAGAGACTTATAAGGATGCTTCAGTTACATCATTCCTTATGATTTTTCGTAAATATGTTGAATCCTCGTGCTCAGCCGGGGCGAGTCCTAGCGACCATATTGGAAACAAAGTAAATTGTATAGGCAAAAATATTAGTTAATCTAAAGTAGTTTGGAAGTGTAAATAAATAAATATTTAAGGGAGTGGCCCTCCCTGTAAATATACCTACTATAAATATATCAACATATACCTTTTGGTACGACCATTACTACTATCTTAATAGGTTAAAATTAGTGATGAAATATGACGTGTACAAGAGGCCGAAATATCCTATTAATAAATGATTTGACTATATCGAAAGACGATAAATATAATGCCAATAACCTAATAAGACACTTTAACAAGAACTTTGTATTACCACCTTATCAGTAATATACAGTTGTTGAAATATTTTTCAAGGCGTTGGCGTGTAAAGGCAATTACGATAAGGTATACCAATAAAAATAGTAAAAATGGCCGCGACTCGTTGAAACCAAGTAAAATGGTCCATCTATATAAAGTCGTGGAGATACCGCAGCAATCTCAAGAATCTTTTGTTGTTTATTCGAAGCCAATGGATATTACACAGTCTTGTAGCAATGTGATATCGGTATTGAATTTTATTTGAGTCGTTGTGGTTGGATTTGCCATGTTTATATGCATGCATTGCATTGTTGTATAAAAGTTACGGTATTCTGACGTCATTAGCGGCGATCCATACATCATCCGATAAAGGAGGAGAGGGCTCGACAAAGTGTGACAATGTATGACAAGGAGTTGGAAAAGTCATGAAATCTGTAATCCCTCTTCTCATCCATTGGAGGGTCATACATTTTGTGACGTCACATTTCAATCTTAATAATATTATAAACTCGAAAGTTTGTGAGTAAGGACGTTTATAACTCTTTCACGAAAAAACTACCGAACGGATATTGTTGAAACTACAGTAATATAGCTTACGCGTCAAAACAATACAGGCTATATTTTTTAATGAAATTTAACGCGGATAAAACCGTGGGCACAACTAGTTTTAGTATAAATCAACGAAATTTTAACTCTTAAAATGTGACCAGTGACAATGGAGTAGTGGGACTGAGAGGAGGGGGGGGGGGATAAAACTAAGTTAGTGCTACATAATTTATGGATTTAGCACCCTATTATACCTTTGCGATAAGAGAAGCCTTAGAGAATAGATTTGTGGATAACTAGTGTATTTATGTTTTTGTTATTCTATGTTATTATGTAGAGTTCATACTCATCCATATTTCATTTCTATACTTAGAGCATGTTTATTTGTCTGTTAAATATCATTCATGTAGGTCGAGTAGTTTTAAATCTTTCCTGTTTACAATAATATGTAGGAATGGCTTTTCAAGAGAATGAAATATGTTTACTGTTGAGAAACTCTTATGTGAGAATGTGAGTATCGTGAGAATTAAAACTTTATAAATGTTAAAACTAGTTGTATTATAATAATAATAAAAATAAATATACCCTATAAAATTATCCTAGATAGAAGTCGGAAGCAAGTCAGTCAAGCAATTGTCGAAGTCTGGCGGAAGGGGATTTTTGGTAATGTAGACTAATTGCTAGCAATGTATCATGAGAGTTTGACTTTCACGTGGTTACCGTTACCGTAACATTAGACATGCAACCATTTCTCTGGTATATTTGGATTCAGCATGGCACGGGATTAGCCTACCGACATGTCTTCCATTAATTGTTGGTTTGTTATTGGTGTTTCTATCACCGGAGTGTCAGTCAGAAATATAGACATAACGATCTCGTTTATGTCCAGATTTATACTGCTTTTTGGGTGTAAATCGGGGTATTAAACGGACACGGTTCTGTAATAAAAGTATACTTATACATTTGAATTTAAACCACAAGTTTAAATTGAAATGTATAAGTAAAATCGATAAACTATAAGATTATAGGAATAATAAAACCGGAAAAGCTTTTATACGAAACGAACTAAATAGTAATTTTACTTTGAATCATTCGCAAACTAAAACCTTGAATATAACCGGGAACTAAACGCGATGGTACCGACCCAGAATTGGTAATTACATCTGATAAATTATTCATTTGAGTCATTTGAATTTTATTAGTCTCCGAAAGCAATGGCGGGGCAGTTTGCAATCAAAGGAAACGTTTCCTTAGTCATTTGTGATAGTATCTCGCCAATGACAAATCAATCTAAACTTGAATACCTAATCATACCTACCAGGATTGTAATGTGTTTTTCTGTTTAAACTCCCAATGGCGTACCTTTTCATCTAACTTGTGTCAAATGGATTTATTGTCTTTCATCATTGTAGAATTTATTCCCTATTGTGTTTGTAGACGTATTTATTAAGATATTTTATTTTATTTTATAATATTTATTACTTGCTTCTTCTTTTTATCGATAATTAAATTAGGTGCTATGTTTTTGCGTTAAATGTATATTATTAACTGTAACTGTAACAGTAAAAAAGTAGCCTATGAGTTATTGAAGGATTTGATCAATATCAATATCGATGTTTAGCAATAATCGTTTTAATCCATCCCCCTGTTTGTGCGCGAATATTGACAAATATACATACATGCAATTTTCACAGTATTTAAATTTGTTACATTAATACGATTGTAGATTATTTTTTATTACCAAATTCAAAATTATGTATCACAAATTTTATTCTGCCAAGCTGAGCAGTAGCTCAGCTCTTAATAATGTATATACATATGTCTAAAACAAAAATATCTCGGTCAAGGTTTGTAAAAGGAAAAAAGCAATTTAATAAAATAAAATGGGACAATCTTCATTGCAAACATAATCCTACAATTGTGTAATATAAATTAGAAAAAAAAGAAGAATTTTTATGGTAACATTTGTTTATTTGAGGATAACCAAGAAATGGAAAAAACGTTACACAAATATCATAAATATGTCACCATCGTTTCAAAACATAAACATAAAACAAGTCTATCTGAGAGTAATGAAGAGGTATTTAGATATTTCACTAAAACCACGCAGAGTGAAAAGCTTTTAGTTTTTACTTAACTTGCTCATAATGTTATGTTGAGTCATTTTGGACGGGCGTTTAAAGTAGGTATAATACCTCAAGGGTTTTTAGGAGTACTTAAAATAATTTACTCTCTACCAATCTAAAAAGCGCAGTGTCTGATACTTATTGGAAATAGAAGTATGGCTTCTTTACTAAAATCATGGTGTAATTATGTAAATAACTTCCACTAATTATGTAAATTCTTTGACCTATGGAGTACCTACTTAGTTTAAAAAAGAACTTTGTTAAAGCAGAGTGAACATAAAATAAATAAATATCCTGAGGTAACCACAACTATGCTTGAAGCTGTAGTCATATTTACCATTAATCATATTTTACGATGCTTATAACATAACCTTAATAATAACATCAGTTATTTTAAAACTTCTACTGGTCTCTAATATTTTATTTATGGCATTATAGTGTATAGTAATATTTGCAGCAATTACTTTAATAGCTAATGATTATACTACAGTCATTAAATCAGTTCGCACCTCGGAGCGACATGCAAAATTTGCTGCCAGGTTCAAAAGCATATTTAAGAGTATTATCTAGACTTGAAGTGGAGTTATCGTCATCCGGGCACCTGTTAATACTACCTTAAGCTGTTGTTAAGAACAGCAATCTTGTGAGTTTCGCAACATTTTATTGTTTTATTACACCGCGGGCTTGCTTCCGTGGCGGTACGTAAGGAGCCTACATTACGGGATAACCTCGGGGCCGAATGGTTATAAGAAAGCTATTTTATTGTCTCGTAGGTTTGCCTTGGAAATAATTTCGGTTGCCGTTAGGATTTCAAGTTGAAAGTTTATGGTGAATTGGAATTGTTCAGAAATTATATACATTTGTTGGATTTTTATTGTTCTCCATTCGGAAAATTGTAGGGATGTTACGTTTAGATCACAAGATTACAAAGCGAAAAGCTTTTCAATCTAGCAATCAGCTGAACAAACGATCGATTCACGTAACATTGCTTTACGAGTCTCTCCACACCGAGATACGTCTAGAAGATCGTCGATATCGTTTCTGTAGAAACTTTGAGTATACTGACTTTTTCGTTGAGAGGTTCTGTAGGATTTGCGTACAGACGGAGAAATGTAACGATAACAGTGCGGGGGCCGCTAAATTAGATTCACAAGATTAGATGTCATTGGTAAGTGTAACGTCTTACCAGCTGGATTTTACGAGCTTCGTATGACTCCGAAATCGGCTGGAAGGATATTTCCGGGAACTCATTTGAGAAGTTTGTCGTCATCAAAATTTGGAATCGGCGAGTCATTAAATAAGATCGTGACAGAGATTTCTACGTTGTTACACATTCAGTTTTAATTGGATACATTTCGCGCCGTTGCCTTTTAAGCATACCTACCTGCTTTTTATTTGTTCTATTTTAGTTGAACATTTATTTGTTTGCAATAACGATATTCCCATTTTAATACGACAATTAAGTATTCTGTGAAACTGTTTTACAGTCTTGATACGTTACTGTTGTAACTGGCTAATCAGATATGTATTTTATATTCTAAATTTGTATTTGAATTTATAGTTCTTTTATATTACATTCTTGTTTTTGATACTTCAATTCCTCTAATTCTATTCCTAATTGTCTACTGACAATTAGGAATAGAGGAATTGAAGAAAATATATTAACATAGACTACTGTCTATGTTAATATATTTTCTCCGTTTACCTAGTCCTTTTTCTTATTACTACAACAGTTACTCTCTTTACAATTATCTTTTTTATATTGATCTCAATATTTTATTATTAAAATAAACGAGAGAAATTACTTTCTGAATGTATTTATAATACAACCAATCCCATTAACGAAATGTTATTTAACTTTATCGGATCCGAATAAAATTGAGAAGTGTCGCACACTTTTGTGTCCCTTATAATACCACTGTCAACGCTAGTAATAACATCAGGTAAAAATTGGAACCCAAACTTGTCCCTTCATGGCCGAGACGGCGATAGTCCTCCCTTTCCCCCTAATTGACCTCGCCGAACAGATTCAGAAGGCCCAAACAGATGGATCACAAAACATTCGTCACTGGGGAACATACAGATGGAATTCAAATGCACTTAAATAAGAATTTGGCATGTTCAAAATGATTGTGCTCGTTCATTTTCTACGTTCTCTCCATTGAATACTTTAAACGTAACGTCGTCTCTGCTCCCAAGTTAAATTGAGACATTGAATGTTTGCCATTTTCCTTTCCTTCCAATTTCGCGCCAATAGCAAAAGTAAAAAGGCTCCGATACCACCAACATGGAAGGCAATATACGAGTTTCGCGGAGAGAACCATTTCCTTTAATGTTTTCATGAGGCTCGAGAACTAAAGAGCGTGTTACAACGTATCTATTCGTTGGCTTTAATAGCCTAAGAAGGGACAAACTGCCAAGTATTAAGTTTTATCAACCATCTGCACAAATGTCACGTCTTTATTACTACTTATTCTTTGTCTTCATGAATGCAACGAGAGGAATAGAGGTATCGCTGTCCCGCTCCGCTGTAGTTATTATCCCGCTTGAAATGTCAGAGAATCGTGCGTCCCTCTCGTGCATAGGTGTTCAATTCAATAAAAAATGGCGTACGTTAAGGTACCTGTGTATCCGCGTCCCCTGACATGTTTATATACATACATATTTCTTATTGTTGTGTTGAGTTTTTGTTACGGATTTTTCGATTGAGATTGAATCTCTGGCGTTATTAAAAAAGTTTCCTTGGCTTCGGGTAATTCGCGCTGCCATTTCTCTGGATGCCCGCGAATTTTTTGCCAATTTATCGTTTTGCTTTCGCGCGCTTTTATCGAGTTTTTCGCGTCAACTTTGATTTATGGTCCATATTTTATTGAGTACATGTGTGACTTTCCTGTGATAAAATAAAAAGTTACCTCAAACAACCGAAACCTATTTCGAGATAAATATTTTATTGCAATCCATTATGAATGCGGGGCCAGTGGGCGGAACAAAATTTGAACTGCGTCTATATTTTTACATAATTACTTGTTATATAAGTTTACTCATATTATCTATATATAGAACAAGCTAAAATAGCAAAATATAAATCGTTAAAGTTGGATATACGTTTTTTTGTGCTGACTGGGTGCAGCTTACTGTTTGTATAGGTCTGTATTATCGATCTTAAAAACCTATTTATTTACTATTGTACTAGAAGTATAGTCTACAAGTAAAGAGAAGAAAAAAGTTTGCTGCCAATACGTAAACATAAAATAAATAAAGTTAAACACATTGAATATTCAAACTACCGTAACTTAATCCTCTCCATTCACTAACCAAATGATTTAACATTCTATTTCACTTCACACAGCAAACAATAATAGAAAACGGAACTTACAAACAGTTTGTCTATGCTTGCAGTTGAAAAAAAATAAAAGTCCAAAATGGCGGACGTTCGCAGTCACAGCTGATTCAGCACCGCCTTACGTCCACTCGCTATTGTGCCAGTACCTTCGGCTAAGCGTTCGTTCCGATCGTTACAGCGGTATTTTATCTTTCAGTGTACCATGGCGCCACACTACTAGTATAATACTATTGCAGAAATTGGTAACTAACAAAAGATTTACCAGTTTTATAACAATAATTGAATATACTTGTATTTAAATATATAAATTTCACAACGAATCCATCAGACTTGACCTGGTTTTTGGTGCTAAAATAGAAGGAGTGTCTATCTCTGAAAATGAAATATAACTCCTCATATACGGTAATCATCATCATTGTAATGTAGATAGATATTCATAAAGAAATGAATTTATAAAACCAAATAAGTATTTCTTTGTGTGCATCAATTGCAAATAAGAAATCTAATATATCCATAGTAGTTTACATTAGTTGTGTATTTTAATTAGCGCAAATAATTTTCTAAGCAGAACTAGAGAAATCGGTTCTATACAATTGATTAAAATAGTTTTTTGCTGTATATACATACATAGTCTATATACATACCAATACAAGCAATCATGAATACTACTGTCTTAGTTGGTTAGATCTAAACATACGCTTGACCACCGAGGCAGTCACAAATTAGTTATGTATTTAATATGTATATATCAGAAACATAACATTTTATATAAATAGCAATGTTTAATGTTCTTGTGTCTGGTATGTATGACTAATCAGTCGTACAGTGTTTGTAATTGCGGTCAGTTTTCGACCACCATGATGACTATTTTGCAACCATTTTGTTCCGTTGATTAAGCCATTGTTCTATAAGGCACAAATTTTCAAACAATTTTAATATAAAACAATATAGAATACAATTAAAGTTTATACCTACTTCACTAGACCTTTTTTATGATTCAGAATCCTCAATAAGACAAAGTAATGTTTTTCTTTTAAAGTATCAATGCAGATACCGTATCTTAGTTTTCGGTAGACAGATTTTCATGCGATTTCTCGTACACAGTGCGAGAACGATTTAAATAGTAACACATAAAACTAGCAATTGTACAACCAGCAGTCTTCACTTCACACGAATGAATGGGGTTCGATTCCGAGATAAGGCGGTTTCGTCGTTTTAGATGTTCTTTTCGTTGCAATATCGTGATTTTATGTAACGTGTAATTAGTTGTTTAAATGGAGTTTTATTGGGTTTATATTGCAATCTTTAAGAATGAATAATGTCTATTTTTATATACAGTACATATTGTAACTATTATTCATATATTTTGTTATTTCTGTGTATTTTTTATGATAATGGAATGGTGGACTCGTCTGCGCGAACGGTTTACGCTGGCAGGGCGTCAGTGGAGGATGATAGGACGAACATGAAGTCAGATCAGGTAGCATATCGTGATAAATTCACCAGGAATTTATGAAGATGGTTTCCAGGTGGAAGTCAACTTGACATTCCCCCTATTTTATGTACCTGAATGGCTAGGGATATGTTAGCTGTCTAATTAAAGTACATCTTATTAGGTATATTAAAACGAAACAGGAAATCAATGTATTATCTACCAATATATTATTATGTTTAAAGTGCTAAAATCCATACCGTGAGGGTTTCTTATAAACCCCAAACGGGTATTATACGTGTTAAATCTTTGGGTCGTCAGATTATTGTATCTTAATACAAACATTATCGGATTACGGACATATTAAGGGTGTATGACACGTGTTTTATCTGTAATTATTAATATATGGTAGCGTATAGTGAATCAGGACACAAATAACTATTGTGTTTGTATAATCTATATAATATCTACTTCCTAGTTGTTAATTCTATACATACGTATTTGTGTTCACTAGTTGCATATTAAACAGTGTTAAATAAACAGGAAATTCTCACTTCGACAGTATTTTTATAAGTGTTATGTTGCAGTCGATTGTG
Organism: Achroia grisella; assembly: GCF_030625045.1. NCBI lineage: Eukaryota > Metazoa > Arthropoda > Insecta > Lepidoptera > Pyralidae > Achroia > Achroia grisella. The sequence continues at coordinate 2,146,943 of NW_026712590.1, forward strand.
TTTATAGTAGGTATATGTTCGCGGGAGATCAGACTATAAGATTAATATGAATTTTAAGTTAGGATAGTTAGTCGTAGAATCACGATAAATTTATAGTTGAGGATCGTTTAAATGTCTATCTGTTTCCTAACATTGCTTATCAATTCAATAAGTAAAATTAAATCAAATTAAATAATATAGGACATTTCGGTCCTCTTATACAGGTCATATTTTTTGTATTGCTATACCTACCGTCCAGTTCGTCAGGTGAGAAGAGTTGGCAAAATACTCAACTAATATTTTTTTTAATCATATTTAACGTCAATTTAACGCCCATTACTAACAAGCCCAAATGACTATACTAGCTACGTACTCACTTTTTACGATGAGGATGTCATAAGAAAAACTAGATTAAACAGCGCAGATATATCAGTGCAAAAGAAGAAATGTTTAAATGTTTATAACCTCTTATTTCTTATTTGTATAGGATTTATGAAATGGTGCACCCGCTAACCCCTGCGCTAACGGTTTACGCTGGCGGGGCACCAGTGCAAGATGAGAATGAGGTCAGGTCAGTTAGCTCATCGTGATAAATTCACCTGGAATTTATCACGATGGTTTCCAGGGGGAACCGCGTGGAGGTCAACCTGACATGGTATATTGCTAGTAATGGGGTCGAGAGTCCACATTACTAACAATCCCTTTCCCCCCTATAACCTCTTATTACCATTATTACTAACTATCAATTTTATTATATCCTAAACATTTACATAAAAAATACGCATCTACCTCTAATTTATGTAGTAAAATGCTATTTGAACTTTCCCAATGTCCATTCCATACGAAGTTAAAGTACTTTAAAACTCAACGTGCGAGTTATCGTCCGCTCATCTCTTTCATTCCAACTTTGTATGAGTGCAAAAGAGATGGCATATTTCTGGATAATTTACTCGGCTTTTAGCGAAGTGGTCGTAAATCTTCTGTAGTCAATTCGCGATAGCGTGCGCGGACGCACACAGAGATGCGCCGGCACTGAAGATAGTGTGAGAAACTAAATCGGCAAGTATTGCTTTGGTTGAATGTTATCTACAGAGATAAATTATGTTAGGGTAGATAATATTAAGGATTTATTGGTAGGCCAATACCTAATGATGCTAAATAAACATTTGACTTTACTTAGTGCCCCTTAAGTGTGCCGCTGTACAAAGTTTTAAGGCCTTTATAGTATAATAAGAAATTAAGCAGTACAGTTTGACGCCCTCGGTGGTCTAGCGATTAGTACACCGACATACTTACGATGGTCGCGAGTTCAATTCCTCGCATAATGCAAACATTTGTCTTCTTGAGTATGATTGTATCGGTATCAGTATTATCTATGTTATTCTATTTATATTAGGTATGTATTTAAAGAAAATGTAACTAAATATTCTAACTATTCTCTTTTAACTGCATAATGCAAATAAAAACATGCTCTACCTCTATAATAAATATTTAAAGTATATTTTACATTAACATTTGTTTACATCTAACGTAAAAATGTTAATATTTAAGTATTAAACTAGAATATTCAGCATCACCATATTATTATTTATATTAATATTGTAATTTATTATATGATTAGAATACTTTATTAAAACGAGAAATCAAACAAAAGACATCGGCAGGTTAAACGAAATTAATCCCATTATAGTTAATTCAGCGATTTCAGAGAGCTCTTTAACCCCTCGAGGCTGTAGATTAAATAATAAGCTATGAATACATATCAACAATTCGTGTGTATTTTAAAGCTGACAGTCTCTAAATGTGTGAATACCAAACAACAAATAAGGTATTGTTCTCATATGAATATATTTTCGAAAGTTATCTTAATACTAGCTGACCCGGCAAATATTGTTTTGCCATATAAATTAATCAGTTATCGACTACTGAGAGTAGAAAATTATAAAAATACTAATATCGTTAATAAAAAATAGGATAGTTGGTAGAAGGGTAAAAATATACGGTTGTATGTATTTTTAATGCCGAATCAGAAAACAATTGTCCAAAAAAGAAGAAAAATGTGTTGGTCTACTACACTTATTACTTAGGGGTCTTAGGGTTAGATTTAAATAGTTTATGTTCTATTCTCAGACCACTAAATATCCACACAAAATTTCATAAGAAGCGGCCAAGCCGTTTCGGAAGATTTTGGTAAAAAACACCACAACACGATAATTGTATATATATATTAGATTATAAAAAGAAATATGTTTTTTGTAAGGTATCTTTTAAAAAAACTTAAGTTATTTTAAAAATTGGTTGCTTAAAATTTTTTTAATACACTTGAGCAAAACCGATTAAGTTATTTTAAAAATTGGTTGCTTAAAATTTTTTTAATGCACTTGAGCAAAACCGAAGTCCGCAGGTATGACATTTGTCGCGAAAGACGAAAATGTAATAAGTGCATGAAATTCCCGTATACAGTTATAAAATAGTATGTCCTACTGCATATTTTGCAATATGTATTTTTGTTGCAAGACTCCGTGATATGATCATACCTTTAGCTACATACATGCATTAGAAACCACAGACCAAGCTAGCGATAAGAAACAAAATATTTTTTGTACGCGACTGTGATATCAACGCTTGGTATATTTGCAAACAATTGTTGTATATATTAATTTTGAAGGTTTTGTGTATGCCTGCCTCACTTAAAACAAAATGTGTTTTGCTTAAGACTCTGCAATCTCTTCTTTTAAAACCGTCACAGAATGTCAAATAGATTCAATTTTAGTTCAATTCTCATAAGGGCTCACTTTGAGGACAGCTCTCTAAAAAGGTACGACTACCAAATTATGCCGACAACTTGATTATCTCGGCAGATACAGAAGCAAAGTACGCAAGCTGCGCAAGACTATTTAAAAAAAAACCTTTGTTCGTTTTTTCAACATCGTTGACAATGCACTCGATGACATACTGCTATCCGTTGCAAAGTAGCAAAATCTTCTATGCAATTCCTGGAAATGGTATTCACAATGCCCGTTTTATAAGTTTACAAAGACCGTATTGTATTTCAAACTTTACAGCTTATGTCATAAGGTTTCAAGTTGTTTGTCACTTGGCAAGTGTAAAATGTTTCTATCTATTTTGGGTGTATTAACGCTTTGAAAAACATGCATTGAGATTTGTTTCCAGACTCTTGATTTCTTATAAGCCTAGATACTCATTTAAGTAAATGTATTAATTTAATTAATATTACTATTGTTGTACATGTAAAATTCAACCTTATTTGTAAATGTGTAAAGTTTGTAATTATTAAGTTTAATTAAATACTAGAATGTTCTGTTTCTTTTATCATTGCCTAACCTTTATCCAATTATTACGCTACTTGCGCTTTTTTACATTACAATAATAAAGAAAGAATGTCAGTTTTGACTGCATGTGCATATATTAAAGCAACCTGCGTTACTGCAACTATTTGAAAAAATATTTTACAATTTAAAAGGTACAGAATTTCAATTACAAATAAACTGTGCTGAAAGCACACTATTGTAGCGACTAACAAGGTAAATAACCTTTATTTCTGTTTTCATTAAATATTACATACATTATCTTTCACATATGTATGCATATCTATTACTCGAATCGACAAAATTATCTTCTAAGACCTACCTAATTGAGTTGGTATTGTAATCTCTGACAGTTGCGTTCAGATTTAGAAATTAGGTCGGTGGATCTATTTGTACTGTAAGACAACTGATTTTACTGATGATGTTTATTGACATTGTTTTCTTATTACGGAGTTAAAAAATTGCATTAGCCACACATTAATGAGAACAAAATGTTTTTTGTAGCTGGAATTGCAGCCTAGCTGACAGTCTACCTCATGGCCTCATTTTTTTGTAATGCGATGGTGGCAAACCATCCATCTGATGGTAAACGATTACAGTAGCCTTTATACGCAACGGTAGGGGTGTCACGTGCGTTTTGCCGAACCAGAAAGAAACCTCAATATACCCTTCTTGAAAAACACTATGCCGTAAACTCTAGAGTATTTTAGTCACCTATAAGTATACATACATGAATAGTAGGTAAGTACTATGGACATCAAATTATCATGGATGTCCGTGGTAGTGTGGGTGTGAAGGGGAATATTCAGCTATGATCCAATGACGTAACAGTCGTACTGTCGATTATTTCGTGGGAGTTAGTCTGTATATCCCTATAGTCCATCGCCGATCTCCCCTATCTCATTCGTTGCCATTTCAGAGTATTATGCTCTCTATCCTAAAAGGACACTCATGTAGTCTGAGGCGCCACCATTTTATGTTTGTATGAAAATTACCGTGTAGATTGCATTAACGAGTATGATCATTGTTAACACTCATATCATTCCCCACTGATTATGATTGATTAGTCATGATTTCACAATCATCCCAATTCTTAAAATACCAAGCAAAAATAGCTAGTTAGTTATCTGTTGATTCGCTTATTCTACGGTCGACCGGCGATCATCATTTGATGACGTCACCCTTTTTTTTCACGTTTTTTACTCACAAAGCAGGCATTTAGTTAAAGACTGTTTGCAACGTCGCAAAAAGCATTTTTTTCTTTTACATACTGTTGAATAACAGATAATTAATATTATTAATTTGTATGTTCATTGTTATTATGTGATGTGAATCATACATTTGTATTTAAGATGTGGGTTATGGTCAGTACGATGTGATATGGTACCTATTTATGTTAGAGATTTATTTTCCTGCTCTATTTTATAGTGTACAGTCATCATTAAATATATGTTAATACGTCAGTACAAATTATTAGAACATACATTGTATCATCCTGGTGATACATTCTCATGCGCTGCTATTCTTTAGGAGTTTAATGTCTCCGTATACTGTACTTTCATTACACTATCACTTATAAAGGCTGATATAAGTGATATAGAGGTATAAACGCAAGCGAAAAATATTGTAATTTTGTTTTTTTTATATTAAATTTACATATTAATTTATGTTATTATTTTCTTTCTATGAGAGGAACACAATACAGAGTTTTTTAATAATTTAATTTCAAACTCTACCTCCTTAAATTCTCTGACACAGTATTGTACTTAGTGATACCCTGAAAACTAAGTTATGCTTCTACTCTGTAATATCACTGGCACTAATTCCTCTTTCAAACCTAAATAGCTTACAAAGCAAGCTGCTTAGTAGGTAGAAATAGGTGAGACAAAGTTACCGACGACTTTGTACTTACTGAGTTTTATCCTACTTGGATAAAACCTCAGTCTTTGGACCTCAATCTAGTCTACACAAACTAGTGCGTAACACTACACGTACATAAAACTCTAAGCAATACAAGACGGCAATTATCATCACCAGTCATACCATCCGACCTCTTACTCATTACGATTCCATTAACAAAAAGCAGGGTTACCCAACTGTTCTATCGTTCTAAGCTACATTTAAAGAGATAGCCAACCTTTAACCCGGAGATGCTTTGTGGGCGTTCCACAACACCATTGTAACACTTCTAAGCTATTTCGAGTGTCAAATTAATGATCCGAAACAGGGAGGCGCTAGTTGCGACCTCGTTCTGTACTCGGTATTTTCTTTGTTTGGTCCAATGTATAAGAGGATAGTATGTATTATAGATGTAGATTTAATTGAAAAGAATTAAATATTTTTAGCTTTTTAAAAAATCAGTTACAGGACCTTTATTGATTGAATTTGACAGAGACTGAGAATTATAAAAAGAATCCCAAATGTAATGAACAAATTGAATTAGATTAAATTATAATTATATTTTAAAGTAAAGCTAAAGTAATAATTATATTTTATTACTGATGCAGGAAACATGTCCTTCTGATTGTTTATTTTAATCTAATTATCGAAATATTTCCAAACCTAAAGAATAAATTTATTCATTCATTCACAGTCATGTGATATAGTGTACAACTCGTATGAAGTATAAAACTGACACATCGCACTCTGACGAATTAGAATTCACGTATTCCTGAGTTATTAATTGCTCGAACATCTTTAAATACGTTCCAACCTTTTGCATTCACCAATATTGTGACTGGAGTGGGAACACAACTACTATTTTAATTAAAAATCAAATATATAGTAATAGTAAAAAATGTGTATTTTTCTCAAAAGGGCTCACAGCGAACAATGGAAGTAACAATAAGAAATCAAAGAAGTCAAAAGTACCATTCTTTGGTAGACAAGCTGCCAGCAACAAATATGGTTTTTCGGCTTCTCGCTACCGTTTATCATATGTACCACACGTGTAAGTTACGTTACATTATTGAGCAATCGATACGAGTCGATAATCTAATCGTTGCAACTTGAACTTTACGCTACATTTGGTTACGAGATCGTCATTTGTTCGAGTTGTACGTACGCCCAGACGGTTTGATGCGTTACGCCTAAGTTATATAGAGTACAGACAGGTAATGTCATAGTTTGACGATTGGTGAAATATTACTCTCGAATATTATGAGAGCATTCAATACAACTGTCATATAGTGTTTCTGTATATTTTATTTTATTTTTTATTAATGGATTTCGGCTATTACTCGGTGATAAAGATAACCTGTACGACTGTGACCTGCATAGATCTTAATCTGCAAATTAAATTCGCCTTTATTTTAGAACTCGCTGTCTAGGCCCGTCAGGGACAAGAATTTAAGGATATTCTTAGGAACTATGGTTTTTATCTCCTCAGTTGTCGAGTAGCTTGCTTTGTGATCTGTTTTTCAATGAGTGAAAAGATTTATATATAGGTATATATCAAGGTTTGTATCTTTGTAAAAAGCCATCTACGTTAGTACCTCAGTCTATTTCAGCCGTCCAGCAGCTTGCTGTGTATGTTTCAGTTAAAGGCAGTGAAGTTATAGGATAAGATGTATGACATGACATATGAGTACTTCTAAATGGCACCTTTATATTGGTTCAAATTAACGGACGATCGTAAATCTAGTAATATATATATATGTTTATTCTTTTTATATTTAAGTAATACGCTTAAGCTCGGGTCGTTTCGTCGTGATTTTATTAGTCTGTGAAATTAATATTTAAATGTACTTTGTGAGTAATTGTTCTCTACAATAAAGGTGGTAAGTTGAATAGTTTGATAAATTAATTCGAGGTTTGTACTATTAAATATAGATTAAACTTTTCTAATTGAAATCGTACTAATTATATTTGATGAATATTCATAATTCAAACACAAAGTCACTTATATTAGTATAATTGTAAATTGACGTGTAATTAAAACTAAGGGCTTAAATGGATTGTGTTATATTAATCTAAATTGCATTTATTAATTAAATCTTAGGTTTTTTTTAAATTATACCTAATATATTATAGCTAATATTATTAAGAGAATAAAAAATAAATTTAGTTTTTAATATTAGAACACAAAAATAGCCGATATTTAAATTGCTTTAGCGTACAAACTACTATGACCATGTCACGTGGTCTATTTTTTTTAAATAAATGTAAATCCAATCTTACATACCAATGTTATAAATGTGAAAGCTCTCTGTTTGTTTAACTCTTCACACACTATACACTGCTGAAATAATCTTAATAATTAAATTTGACGTGTGATATATCCCATCACAAGTCATCATTTATTGTATATGAAATATTTTTGTAATATATTTTATTATTATATATTGGGCGTAGACTTATATTATACTAACTTTAATCCAAAAAAAGACTGGACTGGACTTTAAAACAAAATCACGGGTACTAATCCTACAATTCCCACTTGTGCTAATCGGGAAGTGTCGCTAGTTATGAATAAGAAGGTTTTAGTGTAGGCTTGGGAAATTTAACTCTACCTAACAGGGGAAGGGGTAAGTAATGTGGACTAATAACCCAATTGGTAGCGATGTACCGTATCAGAACTCCACGTGGCCCCCTGTAAACCATCGTGCCACGATGGGCTAACTGACCTGACCTTTTGCTCATTTTATTAACCTCCACTGATGCCCCGCCAGTGTAAACCGTTAGCGCAGGCGGGTGTACCATTCCATTATCATCTATAAGAAACCTCTACCTGTTACGAGGAAGAGTATTGTTAGTAATGTTTTTTTATACTACGTAGGTGGTAATCAAGCATGTGGACTAATGACACCGTTCTAACAATGTACCATGTCAGGTTGACCTCCACGTGGTCCTGGAAACCACTGTGATAAATTCATGGTGAATTTACCACGATGGCCTAACCTCATGTTCATCTTATAAGGTGTACGCTCTTATAATCCTCCACTGGTGCCCCGACCAGTGGAGGATTATAAGAGCGTAAATCGTTGGCGCAGGCGGATGCCATTCCATTATCATCTATAAGAACCTGACGGGGGGAAGAGGACTGATAGTAATTTGAACTAATAAGTACCAGGTCAGGTTCCATTATCATTCTTTAAAAACCCTCTAGCTATAGGTAAAAGCATTCTACAAGCAGCAACTACAGATCCGAATACAGCGTTAATCGGATCTGAATTATGTACTCAATACAACCCGCCCGTATCATTCGTATACCTAATTGACACATGTCAATGGTTGTCAAAAGAACACGCTTACTATTCCTGGATGGCATGAAAATAACGTGCCCAGAGCAGATATTTATTCAAGTATAATTGTGATATATTTGCAAGTTACGAAAGCACTGTATACTGTATTTTGAAAAGCATATTTTATTATATTTTGCTTATTTGTTCATACATGCAACGATGGTTTTTATCTCTATAATGATGGTACACATGTAATAATGGAAATAAATTCGTTTATTTCTGACTGTCTGTGTAGACAGAGTGTTAAAATAATAATAATAATAACTCTGGTAATTTCCACAGCGTCATCTAGATGGGACTAGTCCCAAGCTAACTATTTTATACCAATGTCCACACAGACTAATTTACATAAAGTCTAATTTTTAATAAAAGAGCAATTATAAATGAGAATTAAAAATTTGTAGAGAAATTAAGTATAGTTTGTACATTACCGAATTATAACATCCAATATGCCTTACTCGCTAATAGCAACATTTTGAATTATTGGAAAGGCCATAGAAACCAAACAAAATCTGAAAGATATATTATATAGGTATGTCTCCATTAAGATATCTTATTATGTTCTCTGCAATCGACTATATCGTTTGAATAAATGGATATACATAACTAAAATCTGTGATCGTTCACACGATCAAACACAACACGTAAGTAATTATATTGTTTGTATCGGCATAAGGAATCCTGTATAAAAATACACCGAACCAATTACGCGTAACAATTTACTAATTATATAACATTGTAATATAAATCATCATTTTACGAGATACGTCTTTATTCCCCGGGCGTCGGACGCAAGCGTTTTATGTCGCAACGCAAGCACACTGTTTTACGATAGGTACCTAGTACAGTCAGCAACGTATAACTGTTACGTACACGATATTATACCTTATTCGACGGAATTAAGGTTCATTGGATGAACCATTTGATGTAACCCGTACCTTACGTTTCATGGCGCTGTTATCGATATGTCGACGTGGTGATGTTCTGATTTCATATACAATATCTGATCTTAAGATCGGTTTGTTACGGTTATTTTATTGTGCGTTATTATTTATAGCTCTTTTAAGAAGATTAGTGGTCTGGTTATCATTGATTCGTGGCCTACAATTCGTGGCGTGGATTCTGTTTGAGATATAGGAAAAGTATATTTAATATTACATACCTTCTTATTTGTGCAACTTACCAAAAATTAACATCCGAATAGCCAGACGAAGTACTATTGAATGAGTCATACAGAATAAAATAAAATAAAAATATTTAATATTACATACGATTAAAAAATAACTCCATATTTGTGCAACTTGTCAAAATCAACATCCGAATAGCTAGACGAAGTACTATTGCATGAGTCATACACAATTAATATACAATAAAAATAAAATTAAGATAGTCTGTGGTCATTTTGTTTCCTTCAGTTTTCGATTGTCAGTAAAGTTACCAAAGAACTATATATAGAATTATGACTCTTACACGAAAACATAATAATTATAATTGCGTTCCATTTTCAAACAAATTAATGCTGATAGTGCAAAGAATTTAACTACTACACTATTATGTCTTTTAGTTTGAATGAAAGGATATTTTAAATAAAGAACACTGAGTAAATAATACTACGTTTCTTTCAAATTGAAAGAGTACTATTAACATTATGAAAGAAATAAGAATCAAAAGAATTCTACCAGTACGTTTAAATTTACCTGTCACGTATTTCTATCCTTCAAATTGAAGGATATTTAAAAAAAGAACTATCACGTACATAGACTAAATAAGGACGAAGAGAATAGCTAAACTTACGGGAATGGAAGCATTGAACGGTAGGTACCCAAGAAGTCGATCAAAGTAGGATTTGCCTTGAGATCGGGTTCTAGCTCTAAAGCGAGGGTTGCGTTACTGCTTCAAATTGAAATTTTGTTTTTATTTATATACTGTGTCACATGATATTTGTCGTGTTGAATAGGGAACGTGAAAGGCGGAAATTTAAATGCACGCGAGTTTTGTATCAATAAAAATCCTACGATGGTGCTTGTTAGTTTCGATATGTGTGTGTGTCTAGTGATGCGATATCGTAACTTGTAAGTCTTTCAACTCGGATGTGTTATAGAAGGTGCGGGTTTAAAAACAGAGTGGATACGTTTCAATCACTAATAATTATTTCAGCATGATTTTCATACACAGGCGGCAAAACAAATGATTCTACCACTTCCTACATAGTCAAATTCATCTATAAACATAAAAATACTTTTAAATTAAACGGCTTAACTAAATATGTGGGGTGCTGATCATTAGTATTCTAAATCTAACCAATTATAAAAATTAATCTTAAGCATTTAAAATTTTGAGATGTTACAAAAAAATATCTGTGACAAAGTACAAGTACACTAATGAGTGAATGACTGAACTGCGGCATCAGTGCCCCAATTGATTACGTCAATAGTCTCAAACACAGCATCTCTAATACGTCATTTACTCCAATGGTTTAGACATGTTTTTCAATATAACATGTACCGTACATAGTAAGTTACTGGCGACTTTTCTTAGCGAAGGCAGCCATATAAAGTCAATGAAACTCAATATAAATCTAATTTTATACTTGTTTGCGTTTAGATTGCGTATAAAGTTTTTCTTCGTACAACTTGTACAGACATTCTTTTACAATGTTGTTTTAATAGCACTTCAATCATGACGACAGTAAATGGCAGCTTTCTTGTCGTCCCTGTCAGCCATTTTTATGACATGAAATATCTGAACAGCTGTAACAGAAAAACAATAGGATTGTTTTAAGAAATAAATTCAACTTTTTATATTATTATTAAATACATAATTATTTCTTTTAGACTGTACTTTGTGATGATTAATTATATTTCATATTTAAATATTAATAGGTAATTTCTTGTCAAAAATTAAATTAACATAGTATACCCATTTATGAATATAATAAAAATTATGTACATAGTCATATTAAGTTATTTTAACTGAATTTTAAGTGTTCGGTTTGAAAGATAAGATAGGGCAGTAAATTTACGGGGCACGAAAACATAACACTAGCATATGAGCCCACAGGCATCGCCATTTCCCATCTGGTGGACTATCAATATTCTTTTTTTAAAACGAATGAGACTATTCGGAATTCAGCGATGCGATTATATCTCGATAAAGACTAGACAGTAGACACTATATTTTCCATTGTGGCTCCCCTGAATGTCGATATTCAAATCCTCTCGTAGCAACCCTAATCTTGGCGCTGAAGTCTCTATCTGGTACCGGGACTGCTTCATTTACATAAGTATTACTCCTATCCAGGATTCTAAACGTTTGCGTTAGGGGCTTGTTATAAACTCGCGCTTTAGAACTTAGGATTTCATAGCGATGGATTTATAATTAATTTTAATTGACGCTTTTATTTTTGCTCCATACGACTATTAGTAAATGAATATCAATTTTCTACTAGCGACTCATTCCGTCTTCAGACACAAGTCTAATTCTCCATCTGTTTGCTTTTCACGATTAAACCGCTGAATGAATCCTAATTAAATCATAGATCATAAGAATAGAATATTTATTTTTTTGCAAATACCAGCTGTGCCTGCGGTTTCACCAGCATGGTGCAGCAGGTTTATGGCCTATGTTAATCTGATGTATAAGCTACATTATTATATAGTTTCGTCAACATCCGTTTCTGTAGTTTTTGCGTGAAAGTCCATTCATCCATATATCCACCAAATTTCACGTTTATAATATTATTTACATATTTATTTTTACCCGTTTAAAATAGTCATACTTTTTATTAAGATGTTTTTCGTTTCATCTGTATATAGATTGTAACTGTTTGTATTGAAGGTAAACTGGCGAAGTTGAGTGGAAAGGGATTGTTAGTAGTTAGTTAGTTAGTAGTAGTATGTGGACTCATGACCCCATTACTAACAATGTACCATGTCAGATTGACCTCCATGCGATTCCCCCTGGAGACCATCGTGATAAATTCCTGGTAAATTAGTCACGATGGGTTAACTGACCTGACTTCATGTTCATCTTATCCTCCACTGGTGCCCCGCCAGCGTAAACCGTTAGTGCAGGGGGTGAATCATTCCATTATCATACACATAAAAAAAACTGGTTAAGTTGTTGGTAAAAGCTAGTGATATTAAAAATACTAAATTCTTGACAATAAAATTGTATAATCCATTAAGTAATAAACTCCTGACACATCTATTATACAGTATAGCAACTACTTCATCATGATCTAGGGCTCCCCCGGTACTCGCATCTATCAACTTTATCTGTATATATTATTGTACAATATACTAGTTTATTATTGTCATAGATTAATAAGAGATATTTTTTTGTTTCAGGTAATTGGAAAGATTGTTTATCCAACGATTTAGTCTGATTCCTACAAGCAATTACGCCGGCGTTTGGTAATTTCTTTAAAATTCACAAGCTTGTTTGCTCCACGCTAATAAGATATGGACTACTTTTATATCTATAGAAAAATATTGTAGCTGGGTAAATGCCAAAATGCGGGAATCTGATCACATAATTTATTAAAAATATAAAATACTACCCGTACCCGCGACTTCATTAGCGTGGAACAGTGACATTCGACAGTATTAAAATTATTTATGTTAATTATAAAAACCAAAAAAAAAGTTTCTTCCCTATTTTATTTTACCCTCTTAAAGGTAAAATTTTTACAAACTTTGAATGTCATATTTATTTATATCTAATCAATATGCTAAGAATAAGTTTGATGCTTCTAGCTTTAAAAATTACGATACTTCCATAAAACCTTTCATCTACCCTTTGAACTTTTTACAACCCTTTTAACCCACAATAAAATGTAGGCTATGGCCTTTCTCAGGGTCTAAACTATTTGTGTAACAAATTTCATTTAAATCGGTACAGTATTTTTGTTGTGAAAGCGAGACAGACATACAGAGTTATTTTCGCATTTATAATATAAAATTGTTAATATATTATTTATTTATGTATATATATATATTTATTGGTGAGGATTATAAATGTATTTAGTTGCCGTTGAAACGAAAGAAGTACAAGGTGAGGATTATGGCTGTTGATATTTTTTTTATGACATTGACATGCAAACCAGCTGAGGTACCATCTGATGGCAGGAGGAAACCGTTGTCTGTTTACAGCAGTACTATGAATATCACGTTATCATATTGCGACCGTGTATAACTCATGCATAGAGGTGTTATGCCTCCGAAATCTGTAATTTAACAGCCATATTTATGCATTCATCCGTAACACAGCTTACAAAGTAAGCTGCTTGGTAGCTAGAAATATATGAGACTGAGGTATCCACGCAGAAGACTTTATACAAAGTATATATGGATAGATGTTCATATGAAGATTTGAATACACGAATATCTTTTTATTCAGAGGCATTGTCAACTGTCGATGTTGTGGTGATCACAATGTGACTGGGGGCGAGTAGTACCGCTCTCTCTCGGATTGTTTTTTTTTGTTTGATACCAGTGTTTCATTCACCGGAGAGTCAGTCAAAAATATAATTTGCACTTATAATTTGATTCAGATTTGACCTCATGTCCTATTGGATGTAAGTCAGGGTACCTACCACTAGGTATTATGTATGTATAAAATTAGTTTATTTTTTTGTGCCCTAAAATACATTACATATACTTGTGTATAGAAATATATAGTAAATGGTCTATTATTAATTATTATGGCGATGCTATATTGGGTCAGTTGGAATATACATTAAATATAGTGATGTCAGTCGGATATTACATATATTTGTTATTGCAATTACATCCTACGTACAACTATTAATTATCAAATCTTATTAAGCATAGAACACATTGATACATCGTAATATCATTTCTAAATAGAATAACTATTAGAATTAATAATACCGACAATAACTGAGAAAATGAGACTACAGTGAAAATAATAGTTATAAACTCTTTATTGTGTACATAGAAGAAGCAATAAGAAAAAAAACAGTTTAATTATTAATTTTAATTAAATTTATCTATTTAATATAAAAAATCAAGCTGTTAAATATCTATTTAAAATAACACATATATTATAATAGTGCGTATAATGTAAAAATTATAATTAAACATATAAACTTTAATACATTTGTTTTTATTTATGTTGTTACCGTAAAAAGCTCACATTATTTATTCAAAACAACATGACAACGAATAAATAAAAACTAGTTTCAATAGGTATTGTTTTGTATTATAGACATAATATGGTTTTACAGTCATATGTGTTATATGAATATAGCGTCATATTACCAAGGAATATAAATTACGGATATCACCCTTTGAAATACATTTTGGAACTCTAGAAAATATCATCATTGGATTTGCATATTTTTGTAATATTTTTTTTATACTCTACGATGGTGGCAAACAAACATACGATCTAACTGATAGGTAAAGGTTAACATCGCCTATGGAGGCCTGAGACACCAGGGGTGTCGCGTGCTTCTTGAAAAAACCCATGCTGTAGTCTCGTAAGAGAACCTCCTAAAATTTTGCCTGGCACACTTCAGATCCGGATTGCAGCTTTCTATAATTTTATCTAACTGCTTTACTTGTTATCTAACAGTGAATGTCGTCGCTGTTTACTTGTCACATACCCTGATAGGCCCACTTAATATCTATCAACAAAACTTTTTAAAATAAACCTCATTATAATATTTCGTTAACTATACACCATATGGCTACGACTGTACAAACAAATATCACAATATCAACTCATTTCGTTCAGTTAATAGAAGCGAAAATCGATTGTCGTCAACCGAAAAATAAGCTACTTACGACAAAAAAAGTTTTGCGTCAAGATTCGGTTTGTTCAGTCGACTTTTGACTTTATTTCTATACTATTAAGACTGCGAACAAAGTCACAATCTTGGGTGGTTTGTTAAGTAGCAGTTTGTTTGCACGTTGAATGACGTGCGGCAACTGTGGGAGACTGAGAGACTGTTTGGTTTAAACTTTCCGTTTGTTAATCGATCGGCGAGTGTGTTACTGGCTTTATAAATATAAACACATTTTTTTTAGTTGCTTCAACTATAAACAAATTATGCTACTCTTCCTACAGTAAATCTAATGTATACATTAGATTTGTGGGTATTTCCTTTCGATGCTGTGTGAACATTGAATAAAAACTTGTAGTTTTTGTTCAGCGCTGATAAATAAGTTTTGAAAATTTACTGGTGTTGAGAGATAGTAGGCTAAATTGTGTACGCATATGATGCGGACGACTGTTGATTTCCTAACTATATATAATACTTTATATAGTAAGTTTTTTATGGCGATTTTAAAAGCTCAATCAGTTACGAAAACATACGTAGTATTTAGAATGCAGAGAATTCATCAAGATGAATCTTTGTCACGTAGACGCTCGGTAAGCATGGGGTAAGCTAGGTAAACTAAAAAAGGACTGTATTAATTGAGATTTTAGTAGTTAAAATATTAGTAATAATTGACATTTGTTGAATATATAAATGATCAGTTAATAGTTATATCTATTACCCGCATCATGTTATAACGTACGGAGTATACTTGCTGACCCTGGATATCATTTCCCTTGGAATTTATAATCAAATTGAAAATAGATATTAAGTGATAAACGGTGTCATCTATTTTTGGATTTTATACAACCACCCTGCCAATTCTCATCTTAGAAATCTCGTCTGACAGGCACTTTACGAAGAGTTAATTTTAGCGAATAGATTAGAAAATATTTTTGTTACAAATCTTTTGCATCAACGAATCTCTTTAGTTGCATTCTATTTTTATTACCGTGGGCGATGGAATTTTAGTGAAATACTAGTTCTATGACAGTGGGACTTAAGCCTTAAGTGTAATAAATAAAGAATGATGTTAATTCCAAGTGTGAAACTTTTTCTTTTTAATAATAACAATCATAACATGCCTGGACAATTTGCAGAACACTCTCTAGTTCCAAGCTAAGCAAAGCTTGGGTCAGTTCTAGGCAAGTCATATAAATACATAGATTATTATATCTGTATATTGACAATACCTAAAAATTAAATATACCCTTTTCATAACTGGCCGGAGTATAAATTATCGCGTCCCTTATTTACAACCATTGTTATTTTAACATCTACCATAAATTTGTAACATTGCGGTGGGTCATTCACGGCACACGACTTCCGTATCCCCGATTATTATTGTACTGCATTTATTTCGGCTCCACATTCTCGTTTTTCTCCAAAAACTTTATTTCAGGATAAAAAAGGTACCAGCCAAGAACCACTTAGAAAAAGACGAAATAAAGCGCGGTGTCCTACCGGAAGCCGGGCGGCGGAAGTCGCTAGGCTTCCCGGAAACGCTAGAGGGCTCTTGCGAGCGGGCCAAATTGTATTTAATCACAGTATATTGCGACTCAAACGGTGGGTAGGTCGGGCAGGAATTAGACAAGTCGAGTGCGGTACGTGGATTGTTTTGAATGGAACCATTCTGGTTGGTTAAGCAGGGATCTGTCAATATTATTGGGGCCAACTTAACTATTTTTACGGTATTTCAAAATTTTCTGTTTAATCGTACAAACGGTAAAGACATAGCTTACGTCTTTGCCATTTGCACGATTAAACGGCTTAGATTATTTATTATTTTTATATCAAAAAGACTAACATGACACTGAGCTTTGTATCTGTAAACAGTAGAGAAATTCTCGGGTAACAGCTATTATAGTTTCATCTATATCTGTCGAATAATTTAGGTATCACGTCTTTGCAATGTTAAAGTTTGATCTTGATTTCGATTTTCGGTTTTGATATCTTGACCATTTGATAAATTGTGGTGAATGATCCATGGTGATCGATTGGCAATCATAGCAAGAATCCGAATCCGATCTTACAATTAGATTGCTCGACTTTGTATTGAACTTAAGGTTTGATCTTGCTAACAAATTTGCTATATGATGTATCAACATCTACTGAGACAACAGTAATATGCCGTTTTCCACTTATCACCTTTTTATGATTAAACGGCTCAACAGATATTAATGAAATTCGATGTGAAAACAGATTGTTTCACGAACACTGACATAGACTATCTTTTCTCTCAAAATTTAGAAGGGGTGAAATAGGGAATGAATGTTTGCGCTTAGTCGTGGCTAACAACTGTAATAGTTTACTACACTTAACTGTTAATTCATTCATTCATTTGAAGGCCTCGGTGATTTACTGTTTAGCACACCACATTACTTCCGATGGTCGCGGATTCGATTTCTTTTTATTTGTATCAATCTGGATGTTTTTTAGGTATATAATTTATTAACAAAAAAAAAATGTATTTATATATTTATATAAGTTGTTCAGTGCCCATAACACAAGCTCTTCTTAGCTTGAGAGTAGATGGCGCTATATGAATGGTTCTGAGATATTAGTATTATTCATAATTTAAGAGCAGTTCTCTTTTCATTGAAGTTCTTGCTATTTCCCACGACTTTACATCAACAGTTGTAGTTACTAAATAAATAAGTGTTAACATCTGAAACAATGCTACAATACCACTTCCTAACTTTGACCTTGGCGTATACGTGCTGTTATAATTACAGACCCCAACATAAGTACCTAGTAATGAACATCACTGTACAAGTTATTTCCCCTAAGAGTATTTTAAAGCCTAACTCGCCCCAGCACATTAAGCTGAGTACATAGTTGCGAATTACGTTAAGACTGTGTCGCTTTCCTCGGAAACTTTTATAATTTTAGCCTTTAGAGACACTAGTCTTTTATTAACGGCCTCCTCGGGTATGTAAGGTTAAAGCTCTTTTCTAGTAAACACAGTCACTAATAGTAAACTGAGATTTGGACTAAACCATTCTTTAAACCTAAGTAGGTTTATCCATCCATACTAATTTTCGCATCTTTACATAGTATAAAATGAAATAGTTTCCGTTGTCTGTCCGTTTACATCTTTTAAACTACTCTACGGATTTTAATACAGTTTTTAGCAATAGATAGAGTGATTCAAGGGGGAGGTTGTATAATGTTGTGGATGAAGACGAGGGCTGTTCCTTTTATTTATTTATTATATATGATAGGAAAATTGTATTTCAGAATATCATGGAATTGAATTATAAATTACTGTATTTTTTATACGTGAATATTACAACTGTATAATCTTGTGTTGATGAACTTTTTTGTTAGATAGATTCCTTTTATTACAATAAATATTTGCTAAGTCAGTACTTAATTTGACTTTAAGATTTATTATATTTGAACAAAAACGTTAATAATCGTCTGTAATAATTTCAAAAGTCGCATATATATCTGCCATATGTAAACTCATAAGGCCACGACCTGGAACACGTTAAGAGACAGAAATCAAAACAAACAGTCACATCTGTCACACGAAAGCCGTAGACTGTATTTTAATATTTCGTAATAAAACAGCTTTGAAACGTATAAACTAATTTCAAATCCGCATATATCAAAACATCTTATATTATTTTTGTTTACACGCGTGTCGGGCGCAGCCACGATCTGTCACGAGTGAGTACAGCGCCCCTGGCGGCTCGCCAACGAACTATTCCAAACTATTTGGACTAAACCGTTAATAGTTTTACAGTTGGCGCGCGTGTGCCCTAAGCTTAGCAATTAATAATCGACTCGAAATGGGCTGCGATACAGTTGTAAAAATGACAGCTTTATATTATTGTAGCTGTGTTGAACTATTTGTGACAATACTAATAGGATTAGTGAATGAAACTGTTTATTAGTGATGTGAATAATTAAGATAATTAGGTTAACTAATAGGGTTAACTAACTCGGGTGGGTTTTATTAGTACAATATTTATTGAGTAATGTTCTTTTATTTTTATGTCTGATTATGTATGAATATTTTATAGACTACTTACAAAAGTTAATTTAATTAATTAAATCTTATCTTTAATTTACTTTGAAATGTGTGAAATTATGTTCGGTTAATGTTTCTTTTTTATCCTCTGTCTATAACGTTAACTACTAACAATTTCAGATCAGAATTCATTCATAATGTTTTCTTGTTTAATATTTTTATGGGCGTGATCGAAAAGGTGCTTCCCTCTGCGCTAACGGTATACATCATTGTAGGATTTGAGTCAGTTTTTTCCTAGTTTGGAATACATACATTTTTAACTAGTTACACTATTCTTATGTATTCAAATCTTGAATATAGCTGGGTCCGAAGAAAGCGATCATTTAGAAGACCTCGTGATGTAGGTGTTCGTGAATTCTTAATAAGCCTCTTGGAAGTAGGAATGATTCAAACTGACCGAAGGCGGCGACCGGATTGATTAACTTATATATTATATTCGTATATACTGTTTTTAGCGCATTCAACTAAAATTACTCTTCAGCTCCTATACATATATATATTATTCATTTTATCTGGTGTTCAATATACACGAACACTCTGTATTAACACGCAGAATATAGAATATTTACTTATATTTTTTACTAATGAAAAACGTCAAACCAATTTCTGTAAACCACAAAGCGTGCTTGTTATTTTCATTATCCAATCTGCAATTATAAATAATAAGTCAACTGTATTTAACCAATTTAACGTTATAAATTGGTTACAATACTTTATAGAGACAACCTATTTTTTACTATATTTGCGCTGGTTTTAATTAAAAAACACTGCTCATAACGGCTGCTTGTAGTAATATTTATAAAATTTAGGTAACCTTAAAATAACTATTAAAAAAAATAGTTATTACCCAAGACTTAAACTGTTTTTTTAAATACAAGATAGTCTAATAGAAAAATAATATCCTATTGTGAGACATTCTCACTTCAAATTTCATTATTTTAATGAACTAGTTCAGCCGTTCAAACCAATAAAAAACAGATAAGATACCAATTCGAATATTAGTATGGATCTATACATACAATGCAATCTATAGATATAATATATATGTATTATTATACTTTGATCAACCCCTATAAAATCCGCTGATGATAATCGTCCATTAAGAGCATTATCCTTAATAATTACAAGAAGTTAAATATCGTGAAAAAACTCGGTGACGTGACGACATGACGGGTAAATGGAATTATCTCCTAATGAGTGGGGTGAGTGACCCACGGAGGAGTGAATTTTGCAACCACAGTAGTCGCTGTCAAGTTCCTGCTAACTCCCTTAGGGTTGCTTGTTGGGGTAACGGCGCGAATAACATTTGTTGAAGATCCAAATAAGTATACATAATTAGACTTTGCCTTTCTTATATTGACGTCAATTGTATGTGTTAGTTTTTTTATTATAATATACACTTTAACAGTTTTTTTTTTCTTTTATGTATGTATTACATATACATACATAAATACATATATTTTGTAGATACTGGACTGCAAGAAACAATGGAAATTTCGTAAATGTATACATACATTGTTTTGATTTTTCATAATGAACAATACATAAAATGAAATATTGCTAATTACTAACACAATGACATGTACCTATATCAAAGTACTTCTCTATGATATTTATTTTTTATAGTTTATTGCACAAATTACAGTAAAAACTTGATTAATTACGACGGAAAACATCACAAGAATTAAATTTGCAAAAAAAAAAAGGCACAATAAAACGTGCGGGGAATGTACTATATACATATCGAATTCATCCGCGATTTTAACAACAAAGATATCCATAAAAAGCTGAATATTTTGCAGCCAAAAATTGGGAAACAATAAAGTTGCGAACGTGAGAGTCAATATAACGCTTCATCCCATAATAAAACACACGTGCGAACGAAATCCGTAAATCTCCGCATCAAACAAGATTACGAAACAATCAACGTCGATGGAATCAATTATAGCATTGATCCAAAACAAACACGAGTCGCCCACGCACCTAGATACTCGCGAAAAAAGATTAACACCACTTAACAATTAAGCCTCGAATATTGACGAGACCTTAAGAGACGACGCGGCCAGTGTTTTTTCCATACAAATGTATTCCAAGTGTTTTCCTAAAATGTACTTTTATTAATTAGCAGGCCACTATGTTTTTCTTTTTTTTCCTGTGTTAATTTTATAAAAAATAAGCCTCCCAATCTCACGAAATTTTCTCATTTCGAATCGTCGTCGAAATAAAACAAATCCCAAACAGATATGACAACTAGCAATTTAATATTAAAAGGAAAATATAAAGGAATATAAAGTCTTGTCATAGTCCTTTCTGTAAAACTCTAAAAATATTTGTAACAAATATTTTTAGGGTATATGGGAATACCGAAATCACTATTTCAGATGTTTTTCGCACGTATAACTAGAGCTAGCTGCAGTTGTCCTTTTTGCTTTCTTCGGTAAATATGAGTCGGGAGGTTAACCATACCCATGAAAAGTGATGTGTCAACTACTCGGGCATTCAAGACACTAAAAGATACCACTACAATAGTCAAATACCTGATCCTCAAATGTTTCGAAGCCCGCGTCGCCTCTTAACAATTAAGCCCCGAATATTGGAGAGACCTTAAATGGCTTTAAGTAAAAATACGGCCGTGTTTTCCATTAAAGGTGACAACCCTGGCGTTCAATATCTAGAGAGCTTTCATCGGCTCTTCCAAATCGCTTACGTCTCCCCCCTCGTGGCTCGCCCGCTCTCGCCTTGCGCGTGCTTGAGTGCCAAAGAGTACTGAGGGTATGTAGGTTCACACTATATGCATTATTGTTGAGTGAGTGCACACGCGTGGACAGCGCGCATTAAAAATCTTTTATCGGTATTAAGATAACATTAATTATTATGACTTCGGGTAGGATATTAAGTGTGTTATTTTTATGCATTATTTTTCTTCGTTATTTGAATATAGAATAAAATTGTGTTTTATTCTGAGAATTTATGATAATAATGTGTTAGATAATAAAAAAAATGTATGTGCTTACTTATACTAATAGGTAATATAAGGTTAAATCTTATAATGTTATACATACAGTTATTTTGTAATTTATTTTTATTTTCCGATTGTGAGATCTGGAATGTAAACTAACGTAGGTTGTGTTGCTATATCTATTTAAATATGAATACCACCTACCTACCTACTACAGCGCTGCTGTATATTAGTCCACAATATGGTTCATAGTCTCCAAGTTGTCAGGCGGGGTATTTGGCTGGATTTTCGGGAGGAATTTAAAGATAATGTAAGGGTCTCTCCATTCAAGAGATAGTATAGATATTTCTGTGTTACCTGTTTTTGTCGGGAAGCAGCATTTTGAAGGATAAGAAAGTATAATTAATGAACTGGGGCCATCTGGGCTTAGTCTTCTGAATCATGAAAGGATTGAGTGTACCGAGGACGGCATCTGATCGCTTGATATCCGTGGTATTGTTCATACTATATAGGCGACGCTTATCTCTTATTAGATGGACTGGCAGCTTGTTTTTTTATTGAAGTGACTTTTTTAATGGATGAATATGGAATGATGTACCTACCCATCTGCGCTATTAGTCTCTGCTGGCGAGGCACCAGTGAAGATTGGAACAATAAGCTTAAACTAAGGTCAGTTCGCACGTGACGAATTCGTTAGGACTGCGATGGCCTACGATTCTTTTCGGGGAGGACCACGTGGAAATCTGCCTATCTGCTACATTACTATCCCACTTATAGTTGCATATCTGATCTGTGGTTGTTCTTTGGCGGACTTTCAGAAATGTTGCCAACGTGCACTCGACGTTGTTTAAGGCAAAGTTATGGCTCACTGTGTGTCGTTCCGCCAGTTTTATGTGCGCCATCCGTTGATGTTCTTATGTCTTGTGATTTTTAACCGCCATTTTGGATTGAGATGTTCAATATTTATTGCCGATTAAAAATATTGCTACAGATAAATTTTGTATTGTAAACTTTTTCAGTTCGTAAACGGAGTGTTTTAGGTTTATTTAGGAATATTATACACTAGCATTCGCCCTTGCATCATACAGGTGTAGTATATGTATGGATGGATGTCATGTGAATATAAATTGCAATAAACCGTACAGAAGACATTTTGTAAAGTTCCGATACATTGAGATTAAGAAGAACTGACGAACTGAAGAAGAAAAAACAGACGAAAATAGTAATTTTCTTTTATATTTTTTGATATTGTATGTATTTCTTTTTTCATAAACAGGTAATTGTAGGTATGATGTATTTAGTTATGATGTATATATTTTTTTAATATTCTGTGTTGATTAATTATATAACTGTTTTATATGGTTATACAAAAGAAATAGAATAGTATACAGGCAGTAATGTATAATTTTATTGTGCTTTAAACTCGGAATCACTGAACTTTTAAAACAATATACTCTACATTAATATAAAAAAAAACCATATCTGTATTAACACAAGCGCGATAGTTATTGTTGAAAAAAAAATAGAAACCTTCAACAAAGCCATTGTGTAGAAACAGAGTAATTTGTTAAAGTGGTAATACCTCCCTCTCCCATCCGATACGATGGCTTTATCTATGTACTGTACAGGCGTGCCCCTCTTTTTCGCAAAATTGTTTGTTTCCCTTTTTTCCGAATTTGTTTATTTTCACTTTACTTTATATTTTTGACGTATATTGTAAATTTATACTATTATAACACTAAAGAGTTTGTTTGTTCGCTTTTTGAACGCTAATCTCAGGAACTACTTGCTGCAATTGAAAAATTGTTCTAGTAGCGGATAAACATTTAACAAGGATGTCTATATATCATTACGGCCCAACCAATAAGAGCTTAGTATTAATTAAAAATGTCGTAGAAACTGGTATAAAATTTTATTCTCTTAAGTGACGCATAGTAGCTAGTTTATTGTATAGATGTACTATCTATTCTGGTCTACCGGTTTAGTATACGGTAGGTATAGTTTACTTCCGATGGTCGCGAGTTCGATTCCTCGCACGCATCCATTTCTATTATTTGTATTCATAAATATGATTGTTTATATGAGTGTTTTCTGTATATATATATTATGTATGTATTTTAAAAAAATATGTCTAAGTATTTATATTTCATATTTATATATCAGGTCTAGTTCGTACCCTTAACATAAGTTATGCTTGGCTTTGGGACAAGATGACGCTGTGTGACTTGCCTGGGGTTATTATTATTATATTATTACTATTTAGATTCTATAGTTCATATCACATTTCTACTCATATTCTCATTTAACCTTGCTTATACTGTTATATTTGTAATCACAACTTCAGATTTTCAAACTAGATTTAGCAACGTTATAAGTGAACAATTGGGGCTTAATTATCTAACTCTATTATTAACAATTCTCAGATAAAAATTTACAACTTTGTAATTGTGTACGGACCGTTTCAAAGTGGAAATTGCGTATTGTACAACTTACCTTGTAACTGCAACGCTCAAGTGATTTATAAATAAATGCTAACACTTCGATTTTTATGTTTATTACAATTGAGAATTGTTACTAATCGTTGCATAAACTAAACCTCCCTTTTTTAAAATTGGGGAATTCCTTCATAGAGACTGAGTTCCAGGGGCATGAGCAGGCACTGCCGAGCTCCTATTGGCTAAAACCCCAAGGTTTACCTCTACAGCTTATTGCCGGAGCTACGGGTGTGCGCGAGCATTCTGCCACAGCTCCGGCGACGGTGATTCATCTTAATAGACGGGCCACTACTCTTCAGGAGAAGTAGCCTTGGTACATTCTCAGTGCTACGATGTCGACGGGGAAGCAGCCGCCCTCATGGCCGCTGCACCTGGCCCTTGCGGAGGGCATAAATAATTGCATGAACTAATAAAATATATCATTGAATTAACAGTCATTATATCTTAATGTAGAATATAATATTATCTATCTATTGTTAATTATTATTAAATAGATAGAGTACTCACTATTTATTAAAGTTAAATATATTTTCTAAAATGCTTAAATTTCAGTTCGGAGTTTCTGCTTAAAATGTATGTACAAGTTTTAGTAGAAAATTGATACGCAAAGCAAATATGTATATTATCATGCTAGTATAATATCTTTTAATAAACTATTATACTTTGTATTCTCTGTATTTTGTTAAAACGTTACCTTTTTTCGGAATTAAACGTGTTGCGTTAACACTAATTAATAATCTTAGAAAATCCCGGCTTTCCATTTAAACTGTAAAAAACACTCATGCACCTACCTTCACCTCCATGTTATTAGCTAACCATGCTCGGGATGAATCGTGCTAAAATCATATAATGTTTAACCTACATCAAGCCCCGATAAAGCTGTCAGCATCACGCTTTGCCGTCTGTTCTGTCATTACATCTAAAAACAGGATCCCTGGCTTTTGCTAAAAGCCACCCAATGAGATGTGACACTTTGTGATGATGTCACCAAAGGAATTTGAAGGTTTGCCCGTCAATATTATCCTGAGATGTTTCTCTCAGCTGTTGATATTGATTGCTATGTTTATAACCAATAGTGTTTACTTGTAGACAATGTACAAACAAATCCTTTAATTGGATCATTCATAAGTAATATATCCAGTTAAAATAGTTAACCATAACCATATTTTTAATACTTTAAATGGCTGGCTACACCGTTTAACCTGATATATAAACTTATTTTTGCATTTGTTAAAGTTAGTATTTCTTACTTTGTATTCATTATTATTAATACCTGTAATTGATTATTAAATAATAATAATACACTATTGTATAAGAGAGGAAATATATAAAAGAATAACAATAATAATGCTAGTAAATAGGTACATCTATTGCAGACAGCATTACAAAAATATGTTTGTCCTTTTTATTCATATACAATGTCTAATATATTGTCTCATTGTGCAATAAGCCACAATAACAAACAAACTTGAATACTGTAGTTGAGTATATTGTCATAGAATATGAAGTATGCACCAAACTCGTAGAATGAGAGAATTATCACGCAAGTCCGGTACAATGGTCCAATAGCAATGAACGTGTAAATTAATAGGACACATCTGTTCTCCGTTTAAGCAGGGTTAGCTAGGGATGCTCAAAGCTAGATATCATCCGATCAATAGATATAAAAAAATATTAGTACTAGTTGTGGCCCAGTGGTCGAATGGTGGCCCAGTGACCAGAATAAAAAATACAAAAAGATCTTTATCCAACCAACAAATAAAACAAAATTTATATTTTAACAATAAACTATAGAGTATAAATGCATGTGTATATCAAATTTAATTTATTTTTATGGTTATTTAAAAAAAAATAGCATTCTGTACTCCTTCATTACTACTCACTATAAATGTACGAAACTTCATACTCCTGCGCAATATTTGCAGAAAAATAGATGGATGGACTATGTGAAAGATAATATGCATGAAAAGATAGTAAGTCGAGATATTGCGACTAATAGGCGACCCCAAATGAGGACATAAAGGCAAAGTAATAACCATGTAGTTGAATGCACCAATCCGAGGTAGTTATATAAAATTGTATCACCAATGATAGTTCATCTTAACGCTAGATTTGTAATGTTGTAGGCAGAGAGAATGAAGTGGCAATAGCCTATATGATATTTCGTCTTTTTACTTGAATTATTCAATGACGTAAATATGCGTCCTGAACGGATGTACAAAAAATATAAACGGTTAGGTATATCACAAATAGATATAATGTGAGACAATGTTAGAATATAATGTCATAATCATAACTTAATTTAGAATTCAAGTCTGCGAAAGGCCGTTCACTGTTGTAATACAAATGACAGTTTGAAATAAATTTGCAAACACCATAATGTTAAAAATAGTCATCAATTCATACGCAGATCTTGTGATAAATTTCACACTTAAGATATACGCAAATATGCAAAACAGCTCAATTGAGTTATAGGAAGTTATTGTTGATATTGTTAATTTTTTTACAAATCGTAACAACGGTTCTAATATCGTTATTTTACAATTTCTTACTGTTGGTACTTTGTATTCATATAAAACATGTAAAATTTTATATCTTTTGTTTTAGTACCAGCCAAGTTATCCGTTGTGGTGATAAAATCAAAAAATCTATTAGTGTTTAAAATAATGGTCTATTATTATATGTTTTATCATTATATTAATACCTGAAGCAAATAATTTGTATCCCTTTTTACGTAAAATGGTGCAAACGGAGGAGTATGAAATTGAGCACACTTATTTTATATCTGAAGGAGTGGAGAATTCTAATATTTAAAAAAATGCATAAAAAATACATTAATTCAATAAAAATAAAAACATTTCACATACCACCATGTATTTGATACACACATGCATAGAAATAACTTTGACATTCCTGAACAATGTTCAAACTTGTAATTTGAATTAATTATGGTCGAATTTCGACTTTTGGGCGACCACTAGTAAATGTAAAATAAAATATATTAATATAGTCAGAGCAATTTTCACTTCTTGTACAACTTTTAATTACAATAAAGAATAATAACAAAATGATTAGATTAGTTAGGCGGCAACCCTATGCGGCCCAAACAGTTTTTACGCAGTGCCGACGGGCGCAGCACCACCAGCAAGCCATAATCCCCAATCTAGTAAGTAAACAAGATTGTTTGCTTCCACTCAACACCGTACCTGGAGTTCTCGTAACCCTCGAACGCTCTTTTCGTCGAATAACCGCGTAAATTTAATGTACACACTGCGTATTTTCGTTTATGGTCGTTACCTTAATTTTTTCGAAGTGGCATTTTTTTTTTATTTTAATAAATGCAAAGAACAATAAAAACTGTGATTAGGCACTGTATGACTGCGTATCTTGTCATAACACAGTTTTTACTCGCATATACTGGGAGGTAGCTTTCTTAATATGGTACTTTAAAAAAAAATGTTTCAGGAATGTTTATTTTAAAAATATCTTATGTAATATTTTGAATAAATATTTACTGATCTATTTTAATTATTTAGTATATAATGATGCATTTGAAAAGAGTGCAGCAGAGTTTTTGTCAGCTATTCTTGGATCGAACTACTTGAAGAACTGACGACAGATTTTGTTTTATGTTAATTATCCAGGTTTATTTATTTTTAATTGAAAAATACAAATTAACTAAAAATTGAAATTGCTCTAAGCAAACGTACAAATATCTAACAATATGTTTTTTTTTGTTTTCAGGTACTGTTTGTTTGCTGGAAAATCTAATATACGTATTGACAATACTAACAGTATAAAATCAAGGTACATATGATGTATTTAAGTTCTATTTAGTTAGAATAAGTATATTTAAAGAGCTTAATTAAATTCTGTGAAATATACAGTTTCTAATAATGCCATAAAGTTACATATGCCATTAATTATATCAAAAATACTATCAAATACTTACTTTAATGCCTAAAATTTAGGATCGAAAATTGTACTACATTTGAAGCACATTCTGTCGAGAAATATATTTCCTAATATATATAATTTCTTTCTTAATATATATGGCAACCTCAGTGGTCTAGCGGTGTTAAACCACTTACTTTCAGTAGTCGCAGCTTCAATTCCTCTCACGATGGAAACAGTTATATTCATAAATGTTGTATTAGTATTTGAAAAAAAAAGTATTACTATCAGTTGTCTAGTAACACCATCTCTGCTTACCTTGGGACTGTATTGCTTTCTATAAATTGTTTGTTTTATTAATATATTTCAATCCGATTACTATTTGAAGGCAATTCGATTAGATTCAATCACGATTTAATAAATAATCCTGCTGACTGTCATATTGATCAAAATGACCATTATTATGAATAAATAAAGTAATAAAAAATTCATTGTCAACCAACCGTGCAAACTACTATGAAAGCAACAATCATAGTAATGTGTCTATTAGTGCGCAGGAGTTCTAACGGGCCTTCACACGAGGGTCAAATTAAAAAGCCATCAGAAACGTATTACTGACACCTCTCATGCCCTGCCTATCCATAATCTGCTTTACGACTTTCGACCTTCTCACCTCGCTATAGGAATTAACTATAACGACTATACCACTCGAACATCCACAAGGACACTCTCCAAGCAATTTTAAACTTAAGTTCTCTTTAATAATGTTGATATTGGTTTGCGGTCCGTAATCCCGGAAACGTGTTGGCCAGAGGTCCCAAAACAGGTTTCGTTTTATGTTTTTCTGTGAGTGCATATCATGGGTTCAAAAGCGGCGATCTTGGTGTGTTTTCTATAAAGATTTTTGTGGATATCGACAGTAATATTACTTTAACGATAAACTACAGGACGTACAAATTACTCTACAATAACATTATTTATTGCAGATAGATAGCACTTAATAATTAGTACTACGAGTAATGTCTTCGTCATTTTTCTGTAAGATAACCTTTGTCATGTTACAATGATAATATCACCCTACGACACTGGATACTATCAATCGCCAGTCAGTCAGTCCGTCAGTCTATCGGTGATAAATAAAATATGTTATTATTACTTAGGTTTTCGTCACTAGACGACTAACTGTTGAAGGAAAGTAGTGGTTTTTTTATATAATTAAATCATAAATAGTAACCGTCGTTTCATTTCAGAGATAAGAGAATTGACTGTCATTTATGCTCTATATAATTCAATATTTCTATATAATCATGTCTTTGAATCACCATACAAATTCCCATTCATTATTTCAGAACCTTCTAGATAATATATATGTATATTTTTGGTATAAGAAGCCTATGACAGTACACTTGATATAATGTACTATTGGGAACAAACGGTTCCCAACAAAAATTAACGTAAAGTCATAAAAAGATTAGAAATAAAAACTCGCATTTATGATTATAGTATGGAATTATTTTTGAAGTGCAGAGAAATTACTTATAAATACAGGCAGGTTCTTGAACATGAAGATATAGTATAATTAACAGTTTTACGAACCAGTTTGTGCCAAGAACTTTGTAAGCTGCATATTGTATCGGTATTGTGGTAATTCAATTTGCTATAACGTGCTGAGTGGTAGCCCTATTGGCATAAAGTAACAATAAATATATAATAAGAAAAATAGTATATATAAAATGTAATATATACATTTACATTAAATTGGACACCGAATTGTTGACAGTAATAATATTTTGTTTTCTTTTATTAAAATTTTCGGGTTCGATTCCTCGCATGGCACAAACATTTGTATTAACGAGTATGATTGTTTGTATCGGTCTGAATATTTTCTATGTATAATATGTATGTATTTACGAAATAAAAATATATCTATGTATTTGTATCAGTTATTACCCATAATACAAGTTGAGTCTCGATGACGCTGTGTGAATTGTCCCAAAAAAAAAGAATAAGTGTCACCTATAGGGTCTAATGCAGTAAAATATTAAATTTTATTAATTTTATTTTTCGAAAAATGTAACATGGAATCCATGTATATTAATTACGGTTTTGAATCTTTAAAGAACTTTTAGACTTGTTTAATTTAGGTAATTATTCATGTTAATCTCCTCATATTACAAGAACAATGGGCCATGAAGTGAAAAAGTATTAGAATAATTATTTTGTCTTAAATTTTGAATATACTAGATATTGTAATTCATATTATAACTATGATGCCTATTAAACGAGACCTTATTGTATTCGCCATTGAGTTAATTTCCATTTTAACGCGCTAAATTGTTTTTTGCTAAGCGAGTTTTTGCCACATAAATCATCTTTCCGTGTAATAAAATTTAAGCTTTGTATTAATCTTAATAAATGTTAATTGTATGTCTGTTGTTATATTTTAAGAAATATTGTTGTCGTGTCTTTTCGATAATTTTGTTTTTTTTTAATAATCGAAATGATCTTATCATTTCGATAATAAACAGAAGAAAATATTGAAATATCAATGATCTTTATAGTTTTTATTCCAAACGTTTGTTCTTCAGTTTTAAAACAAAATAATAAAAACCCGTAAATACTGATAAAATAATTAAAATAATTAACTAAAAGAACACTTTATATAAATGTGCTTAACAAAAGGCGGCCTTATCGCTTAAAGCAATCTCTTACAGACAAATAGTATTTTTTCTCATCGTATAGTTTGAATAAAGAATATATAAATGGTATATGGTAGTTTTAATTAGACTAAAGAACCAGAATCACCCAACTTACTTGATTGTTTCACATGGATGAACATATTTATAACTACTTAGTTGCGCCCGCGATTTCGTCCGCGTAAAATGAGGATACTTCCATATAACCTTTCATATCCCTTTTCAACCCCTTGCAACCCTTTATTTGCATTAAAAACTAGCCTATGTCCTTTGTCAGGGTCTAGACTATCTGTGTTCCAAATTTCATTTATATCGGTTCAGTGGTTTTGGCGTGAAAGCAAGACACAGACAGACAGACATAGTTACTTTCGCATTTATAATATTAGTAAAGAGTAAGGATGTCAAAAAAAAACAGACAAGTAAACTATGTACATATTTATATGACTTGACTTGTTTTCCATTGGTGGGTAAACATGTATAGACATATCCAGCAGTGGTACAGACACAAAATATATGTTGTCTTATCTTTACAAATTTCGACACGATTTCAATTCTGCCATTACCTTGTTGTTTCATAATGTTCAAAGTCGATCAAAAATGTCGAACTCGTAAGAAAAATATCGCCATCATTTCAATATGAGCCGAATGGAAATCCTGATAAACTGTGTGTCATACAAAGTTGTAACAGATGAAGTGTCTTCGTACAACATTTGTTTTTCACCAACTTCGCTGACACAGCATCGACGTACTTAACTTAGTTGCTCGGCGTTCAACTCTCCAGAGTAGGGTGACAACATTCCGGGAGGAAAGTAAACAAGTTCTACATTTAAAACATAATATTCCATTATTGACGTAAGCGACTCGGGTGACCACATCATACGAAGTCAATTGTTTATCTTACTATATTCATTTGCAGTTACGTGCACTTAAGTGGAAGTTAAGTTAGATTATATTTAAGTTATTCTTTATTCAAATTAAATTAACAGTGTACCTACTCTTGTTCAATCATAACTTTCTTTAAACAGCGTATACTATATAAATCAATGTACTTTGATAAACTTAAGATTACATATTTGAGAGTATATCTATTATAATTATGATGACAATTCGTACAAAATGTATATTGAATAAATATGAATATATATTCTAGTCAGAACTCTTGTGTTTTCTATGATACAAGTATTGTTACAAGCATTATGATGATCTTTCAGAAATCTGTCTAAAAACGCAAGTCTATTTGTGGAAATAATATAGCTTGATATATAAATTTATCTGTTCGTAATGACTCAGTAACTTGGCCCATAAACAGGTAAATCGTTACATTTTCTAAAATTAACTCGAATCAATTAGAAAGGATTCTTTCTAACTTCTACAGAATAATAATCAGAAGATTCTCAAAGAGCTAGTTAAGATCTCATAAACACAAAATTCCGCAATTGTCTTCGATTCTATACTATACTAATGATTGTAAAATTGTGTGAATGATTTACATTCACACAAATTTACAATCAAAGTCACGACCTTCTTGATGGTAATTGGTAACCTATATACTATATAGACATCACGTTATCATATCGCGATGACGATATCACTCATGCGTTAGCAACGTTGAAGTATTAAGACGTCGCCTCTTATCCTGTAATTTGCTTTACTTCACCCTTCAACCAAAGTTCAGCTTACAAAGCGTACTTTGAAGAAGACGGGTATACCCAAGTTGATGACTTTTTAGACAAAGTCCATCTTTATAACTGAACGGATCTAAATTGTTGATATAATGATAGATTTCGTTGGTCTAGAGTTTTAGCACACCGCTTTACTTCTGATGGTCGCAGGTTCGATTCCTCGATTTGCAAACATTTGTATTTATGGTTATGATTGTTTGTATCGGTATGGGTGTTTTCTATGTATTTTACATGTTTTAAAAAAATACATCTATGTATTTATATCAGTAACCATAAACACAAGCTTGGCTTAGCTTGGGACTGGATGGCACTGTATGAATTGTCCAGGGTTATTTTTATTATTATAGATCGTACCACAAGATTTGGTCTTGTGGTACGATCTATAATAATAATATAGTAGTAGTTTATATTTTTAACCGCATCTTTTACCTGATTAATAATATAAATAATATGTTTGAAACACGAAAGTTAAAAAATAACTAGACCAAACATAGGTTATCTTTTATCTTAAAAAGTCAGACGAACTCGCGGGTATAGGTAGTAATAAATAAATACGCAAATATTGTATTGGTTCCAATATTGACATTTTGCTAAAATTAATATTTAATCTACGAATATGTGTGAACAAGGTTAACGCTTTAAGCCGATTAAGTAAACGCGAGATGTTGATTGTGTTATACGATATTATTTTAAGAATTCCATACAACAATGCAGTTAGAAAAAAACGGAACCATTAGGAAATTATATTAGTACTTGTATATCGTTGTGTATCTGTCGTAGAATAATTATAGGAATCATTATTATACGTAAACAGTTAAATGAAACATATGTGTATATTGTTATCAACTCCCGTAAACCTAACATTTTTTCTTTTTAAACTTTGACTCCATTGGAGTTTTATGTAAACTTACCTAAACATAAATGTTATAGCGTAATATAATATTAAATTCTATTGTTGTTATTTTCATTTCATACACTAAAGATTGAAAATGTTTAATTAAATGTTAAGTCAAATATTTGTTGATCGCCATGTTATTTTAATTTACTTACTTTAACTACTAAGTACCTCTGTAATCTGTATCTGAATTAAAAAAACACCTTAAAGAAAATAATAAAAGCAGTTCAATTACTAAAATAATTTACACTTTTATGAATATGGATAACTTTAAAAAAGCTTAATTATTGTAATTTGTTGTATGCCTCAACATTAAATAATTAAAAAAAAAGTGTAAAATTTATATCTATCATTGGAAAATGGTTACCAGATAAAAATACATTTATACTGTACATTTAAAATTCTAGAAGTTTCTCGCATTTAGAAAATTCACGTGGCCCTACTACCAGACCCAATGTCCAGGTCTCCACGACCCAAGTTTACGCGCCATTCCTGCAGAACCTTTGAATTTATACGACCTACTTGACAACACGGCGACATGCCTTTACTTTGTTTTGTTGGAGCCGTGTTTCAGATTGTGTGGTATTCATTATTATGAGCCGTGCTGTTTTATGTGAGATTTTACAATATGCAGTGTAAATTCTACTACTGGAATAGTTTGTGTTAACGAGGTGTTTCTGATGTATATATACTTTTATGATTCATTATTTATATAAATAAGCTCAGAAGATAAATATTGTAATTACGCTGTAATAGTTTAAACAATACAAATGTCAATGACATTAAAAAAAAGACTTCCATTTTTTTTTATCTTAATTATAAACGTCATTCATTTTCAGTGTGTACGTGTTTTTAACTTAGATTAATAATGTAAGAATCATGTTTAATATAAAACCGTTTTTTATCGGATATATCAGAATGTAAAAACTTAAGCTTCAGTTCCACATGACAAACAAACAGATCAGATAATAATACTGTTACAATTAAACCATATTATACTGTTCTCTTATACCGACCTCCATTACTGTATCCAAGTAATTTATATGACTTTATCTGTTCATATTTGCATAACATGTAGAAAAAAATAATGCTGTAGATGTATTTGTATTAATGGCATAGTGAATAAGCGGACGCGAGAGCGGATTAAATCTTTTATTGGATCGGTCATGAGCGGTAGTGATTGAACTGAGCGAAAATTTTTGGCGAAAAATCAATGTAACTCTTATGACTAAGTACTCATTAATCGGTTCAGTCGGACGATTGTTCTACTAGACGCTGTTTAATTTCACAATTTGTATGATGCATCTCGTCCTCTTTAGATTTGCGTCAATTTTTACGGTTTACGCGGTCGGGGCACCAGTGGAGGTGAAAAGATGAGCATGAGGTCAGGTCAGTTATTCCATTGTGGCAAATTCACAAGGAATCACAATGGTTTTCAGGAGAAACCGCGCCTCGTGATTATGTCGCATATTTAGAAATACACCATTCGAAAGGTGTCTTTGGCACGAGCCGTCCGACTCTTATCGGAAATGTGTGGTCCGCGTTCGCATGGTCACTGTATCCAATGAACGTGGAGTCCATGAACTCGTAAAAGCGTAGTCACATTAGCATACGTTAAATTCGTTATTAAGAGATATGGACCCGCCTAATTATATGTATTTTTCAATGTTAAGGTGAAACACTACATACTTTATGCATGTTTCGTTAGAATCTTAAATTTGTTTAGTTTGTTTGTTATAAACCTAGATAATAATATGTGACTTAGTTAAGTTTTCTATATTCATTATTAGTACTGTTGCAACCTCTTTAAACAATTTAATATCTAATATATTAAATTGTTACATATACTATTGTACATATACTTAGATAATTTTAAATGACTTATTTATTTTACATTATGGAATTCTCTTATGTTGTCACTTTTATTGTTCTTGCTAATCGTGCCCATATTAAAAGTACATGTTTACAATTTTTATCTGCTGTTTCGTTTGTCTTCCATGTTAAAAAGAATTAAATTGTTTAATTAGGTATTATAAATATACTACAAAGTTATAATGTTTAATAATATGATTTTTATTTAGAACGGGTAATAAAATAAAATGTCTTTATTTATTTAAATGTTACAATATTATAAAATGTATGATATATAATTAATAACAATATATAATTTATTTATTTACAAAGTAAAATATCTTTATTCCATTATATAAATATTTAATTTATATTCTGCCTTGTCCTTAAACATTAATTCGCAACAAATTTTAGTATCAGAGACATTGACTAATACAATCCAAGATTGATAAGCGATTAACCGAATTAAATAATGGTATGCGTAGAAACTTGTTTATTAAAGTATTTTTAAAGCACTTTGTAAAGCAATAAGACACATTTTGTGATAACAAATGTGAGTTATTGATATTGTGTGTCCGCTTTAAGATTTAAACATTTTAAAATTGAATTTGATAATGGACGCGTAGGTTGTTCGTAACGGTAGAAATTTAACTTGCGCAGTCTCTTTTTAAACTTCATTTATTCTAAATATAGCAGCCGAGTTTCTTGTCCACTCTTGTCTGATTCCTAAATAGGCGGTAGAGTCTACATGAGATGACTAGTCAACAGTACTATATTTTAGTATATATTATTATCTATAATTAACAAAACTGTTTCATATAGCAAATTTAAAAAGAACTAACGAACGTCTGTAACGTTGTTGAGTACAATAATTAATATGACCACTGTATTCTTTTTTCAAATAAGCTTGATATAAAAAGATGCATTGATTTTTTTTAAAACAGGCGGTCTATAATATTGGAACGGATGTGTGAGTAAGAGCAACCGTTTATATAACAATATAAATCTTGTATTCCTATTTTTAAAATTAAGCACAGTATAAAAATATTAGCATTTTTTAATCACTAATTTAAAAACAGCCCTTGCCTCTGTAAATCTTGAGAATGAATACCTAAATATAACCGCTCTATTCCTTTTTCAAAAATAAATTCGATATAAAAAAGACGCCATATTTTTTTTATATTCCGAATTTAAAAACAGCCATAGTTGCTGTAATATCGTGACGGTTGAGTACAACATAATTTTTACCCGTTGCTAAGTTAAGTCGGCCAAAAACACCGCATCAAATTAAACCTATAAAGCTGGGCTAGCGATGTTTTTCTACTTTTAGATTTATAGCTACACTTACCGCTTTCCCATTTTAGCAGGAACACTTAAAAATTTCGCCGTTAAAGCCCTGGTCACAGTGGCAGATATACTATCTCTCCAGACAACTTATTTTCATTAGGTTTGTAAAAAGTGAGCGAGTTCAGAGAACTGGTCCAGTCTACACATTTTGTTTCCTCTGTTATCATTATAGCACGGTTGAATGACTGTATTCCTATATAGACATGTAATATTAAATATTGGAAAAAAGAATTAGCACGGATAAAAAGTAATAGTCAAATTTGACATAGGTGCTAAGTATACAAACGTACAGACATAAATATTGTTTTTTTAATAATTTAAAACAAAGTTTTTTATGCATGCTGAACTAAGTATTTAAGTTAAAAATAGTATTATTATTACCTTCTAGTAATGTTGTTTTTAATAGAGATAGTAATGTTTTTATTGTACATTAGAAGAGTAAGTAACTTTATTCGAACATAGGTATATAATGTTTTGTTTTCTTTTTATCTAAATATTTACGTTTGGAAAGTATGTAGCCTGAAAACTTGTGAGGAGTTTATATCAGAGTTTCTCAAAGTGGGGTGTACACACTTAGAAAAGATGGATGGATTGTGTGAAAGATGATATGAATAAAAGAAGAGTATGTTCAGATATGACGACCGATAGAGAGCAGTGGAAGAGAATGACATACTGCGCCGACCCCAAATAATGGGATAAAGGCAAGGCAATGATGATGAATGATGATTATTTACTATTGTTCTATAAAAAGTCAATGTT
This sequence comes from Achroia grisella, assembly GCF_030625045.1. Taxonomy (NCBI): domain Eukaryota; kingdom Metazoa; phylum Arthropoda; class Insecta; order Lepidoptera; family Pyralidae; genus Achroia; species Achroia grisella. Next base: position 2,184,958 of record NW_026712590.1, read on the forward strand.
TAATTTACCTTTATCTAGGTATGTAATTCTACGTTATTTTTGTAAAGTGTGTTGGTAGGTTGTAGTCTTCCGCAGGTCCTTCAATGGACCTCCGGGTACGGGCCTCGAGCATTTGCTCCTTACCCGGGCTGGAGTGAACCACCCCAACGTCGTTCCTTAGTGGTGAAGTTGGCTACAGTTAAGTAGCCGGCTGAAGGAGTAGTAGTGCATTGTGAGAATTAAAGTTTTATACGAAGAATATCTCGCGTCGTATTCTACGAGTGTACCAGAATGGCAACCAGTGGGGATAAATCGCAAGCTGTCGTACAGCGGATGACATCACCCTCATACCTCACTACAAAACGACCACTACCGTTCTGTCAAGAACGTATCGAATGAAAAGAACGCAGAATTTCAGTAGACCCATCCTTCATGTACATAGGCCACGGTTACCGCTAATAGTCAGATGGGTCGTCAGCTTGTTTCTATTACAATTATATACAAAAAAAATAAACTAGCAATAGATTCCAGGATCCTATTACTCTACTGTTCTATTAGCCATGAGTTTGAGAAACGCTGGCTTAGGTGTTTTAATTAATTTAAAAGCTCGAGAAAAAGGGGAGCTGCCGTACAATGGGATTGTCCTCTTTATGTTCGTTTTGTTTAAAATTTTAAGATTACCTTTGCTTTGTTTGAGATTAAATTCCTCCTCACAGTTGAATTGGAATAGTTTCTATATTGTGTTGATCGTGAACGTACAGTACTTATGTTATAGAGCGTTTTGTAGTCTGTGTGATCAAATAAAATCAAAAATCTTTTATTCATTTAGACATTTTAGCCGTTTATGGCCGTAAATTTTTTTGTATTAATATTGCTTCCTTTCCGTCCAGTTCTCAATTGAATCTATATAGATTCAATTGAGAACTGGCATGAAACTTAACTGTTTTTTTTTATTCGTTACTCTATATATTAGTACGTAATGCAAATATTATGTACCCCCTGATTGATATGCGGAAGCTTACTTACGGTTTATAATATAGAGACGAGAACCATAAAACTGATATATTTTTGAATAAATAGCTTGAAAATGCATATTGATTATATAAAAAAAATATACATATAATAATACGTATCACAAATAAATCTTAGGTTTGCACGTTTTTTATATACGTAAAGTATATAAAAAACATTAAAACCTAAAATTGAATTGAATTACGGTTGCATTAGATACTGGACAACAGCTAGTCCCTCGCAAAGTTAGTTTGAATACGACAATCTGTATTTTTTTGACGGATAATAATGGAATGGTGCTCACGCCTGCGCTAACGGTTTATGCTAGTGGGGCACCAGTGGAGGATGATAAGAAGAACACGAGGTCAGGTCAGTTAGCCCATCGTGGCAAATTCACCAGGAATTTATATATCGATGATTTCTAGGTTTCCAAGCTAGCAAGTTCTTTGTCTATTATATTTCTAACTAGCACTAGATATACCCAGCGAAATGTGAGTATGTCTGTCATGACAATAGCTTCTTCTGATTACCCCATCGAGTATGATAATCCTATAAGTATGTTATTATATTTATTATAAATTCAGTACGTTTCTTAGACGTTCGAGGTTTTATTAATAAGAAGCATTAAGTATACGATACATACATCAGCCGAAAGGTATGCCTTCAATCTCCATATCAACCGAGCCAGTCTTGGTAAATGGAGGCAAATATTTTTTTTCGCAACTTCGACAGTCAATAAGGAGTGATATTAAGGAGGCAATACGGAGGGCCTTTGAGGTAATTGAATTACAATTTACGAGGGTTTTACCGACGCACATACGTTTAAAGTATATATGATAATAAATAATTGATCAGTATCCACGATTTTCGACTTTATTAACATGATTTAGGACATTTTTTGCCGTGTACTGTTAGTTTATGTATTGCGACTAATTGGGAGTGATTGTTAATCTACATATTATTGATTTCAGAACTTTAGACTTTATTAAACTGATGTAGAATATTTTTTGGATTGTAGACTTTATTTGTATTGGAATTTTTAGAGAGTGGCTGTTACTCTGCATTGTATTTCATACCTATATACATTTTAATAGACAATTTATGAACTCTATTTTAAATAGTTTATTTTGTAAGTACAAATTAATCTTTGTACCCCCATTACCTACTCGTATTGCTGCCTTAAAGCATCTTGGTTATCAAGCAGTGTTCCTCTTTAAAAGGCAAGTTATAATATTGAAATTACCAGCTTGTCACCCTGGTCCTGAGGAAAGAAAATGCATAACAACCAAGGGACTCACAGTATATTTCATACTGTAATTATATTATTAATGTAGTTAAAGAGGTTTTAACACTTATAATTTAATGGTAAAGAAAGGTATTACCTCTCTCTAAATTTACCATAAAATTATTCGTGTTAAAACCCGTTTAACTATATTAATAATGTAGTTCTATTGTTAAAGTATGTGTCTTTAGGCGACACTTTCATCCTAATACCCCATTCATAGCCTACCCTATTACCAGCTAGTTATTAGTAAAAATAAAGTAATAACGCGTATCATTGCCAGTTCACACACTAGGTAAACTATTTTACCATATTACAGTGAGCATCCTAGTAAACAATAGTTTTTTCGTGCGAGATTTTTTTTGTCATTTCAAATTTTGGGAAAACTGTTTTAATAATCATAATTTTGAAGTTGATTTTTCATTTCATGCAGTTCAATATTAAGCTTGCAATATATACCCGTAATTATTTCCACTTTTTGAACAGAAAACAGACAAAATGTTTTAATTTCAATTGTGTTCTATGAATTGTAATTTACAAGGCATTACCGACCCTAATAAAATGCAGTACGGCACATTTTTACGTGATGGTATCTAATTTTTTTCAATATTATTAAATACCTTTAATTTTCCAATCCAATATGGATTATTAATCCTATTTGACGAATTAAATCGCCGTTTAACATCGCCATCCCGTGGGAAATCATCGCTACAATGCCGGGATCGTGTCCGGGAAATTAATTTTTGGTCTGTATGGATATTGATGGTCAACGGTGACATTTTATTAATTATATAAATTTTAATAATAATGCAAGTGCATCGGAATGACTGACATCATATTTATTATATTGAAATAGAATAGAATAGAAAATCCTTTATTCAATTCAATTTTAATTAAAGCATTTTTTAATATCATGACATTTTCTTTTAATCTACCGCTCATTTATCAAGCTGTCTCATTGTTATAGATATAGGTAATAAATAGTAATTATTAAACATAATATACTCAAATTTCAACTTGACCCGAAAAGGACTGCATTCGATAAATCTTTATTTCTGAAATCGGGTAAAAATACGTATGCTAGTAGTAATTATGTACATATAGTGGATTTTGTAAATTTATGTTGTGAAATGAAACTCAGATTATTTATAAAAAAAGAACTTCGCTCTTTGATCTTCGTCTATTCACACTGTGCTATGCTTGTTAATATATATATTATAATTTTAAACGTACTATAATTTGTGCAAGAGTGGGTTAAACTCCAGAACCTTATCGTAGCTAGCTCTTATTTAAAAAATGTTTTGTCATTCAAAACATACAATATGTTCCTGTATCAACGCAGTTTCTGTATCCTGGTAAATGCAAGTTATATATTTTCTATATTGTTCAGCCCGGCCGAAACTAGGACTAGTCACTAGTATTTAAGATCATTGATAAATTTTATATGTCTTACATAATTAATTGATACGAGATCAATATAGGAATGAAATATGTTGATTAAAAAAAGAATACAATAGTATCTCCTATTTTCAAGTCGGTTAAAAAGTTAATTTTAAAATGCAAATAGATCTATTGATTAGAAAATATAGGCGATTATCGACACCTATAAATATATGGTAGTCTATAAACGGGTTCCGTGAACGAGAAGATTATTATACGCTTTGGGACTGATTGAATATGTATGACATACATTTTGTGTGTAACAGCGGAGCAGAAGATAATTTAACATCGAATGAACAAAGCCTATTTACGTATAGGTTTTTTATTGCTCGAAACTTGATTGCCGAATTACTTAGCTCTCATTTCTTATCTTTTTTATTGGTCTCTTTCGATACTACTCAAGAAAAAAGCAATTATATCATATTTCTTTAACTATTATATATTACTAATCATTATCTAGATCGTATTAATTTTCTAATTACATAAACTAATAGACAAAACATAGTAAAAATTATTAAATAAATTGCCAAAAACTGTATACTATTTATTTTCACAGGTTATATGGCTGTATAGATTCAGACCCTGTGCTTTACCTAGTCAAAAGAAAAATAGAACTAAAAATAATTTTATACAATTGTATTAAAGTTACAGTTATATATTCACAGAGCAAATGGAGCAAAGGAACACGGTTTATCAAATGCTCTTATAAAAACAAACCTATGTAGTGTGTAATCTAGGAGTCCTTGGGGAGTTACAACCAACTTGGGGAGCATATACGGAAATGTTGATTTCTTTTTAAAAAAGAAAATGGTTCGATTTACTTCCAATATATTATCTTGTTGTGACGGCAATTGTTATTTTTAAAAATTAATTTCAATTTTAATTGATTTCGATTTTTAAAATAGCTAATCCGATTTCTGTTTTTTTTTATAATTTAATAATATTAAAAAAAATCTGATTTCTAAGTGAAATGGAATTTGGTTGCGGTATGTAATATTATCTTATCTGTGGTCGCGGGTTCGATTCCTCGCACGGTGCAAACATTAGTATTCATGAGTATGATTATTTGTATCGCTCTGGGTGTTTACAAGAAAAATATATAAGTATTTCTATCAGTTAGGTAGGTACCCATCGCACACTCTGCTTAGCGTGGGTTTAGATGGCGCTTTATTAATTGTCCAGGGTTATTATTTATTACTATTAATGTATTTAATTTTATTTGGGCGGGTAAATTAAATAATATTAAATCAAATTTAACTCATCAATAGAATCATTGATATTAATTTCTACGCTTAATAAAACTAAAACTAAAAACTAGTTATAAAAAAACGAATAAATGTAAAAATAATGTATGTATATTGTGTTTTACACGGGGTGTTGTGCACGTACTTACTTAATACACAATACCTTCTAAGTCTAGAAAATCTCTAAAGAGAATAAAATTGATTACAAAAGTTTCCGTTACAATTACTGTACTTTTTCTACAAACTAGCAATAGAGTAACAGTGCCAAACGAACAGATATATTTCAAAGCTTTCAATGTAAAAAAAGCGATGAACTAACAATCCATTTCGTTAGTCCGTCATGGCTGAATGGCCGATCTTTCATAGAACAGACGATTTGCCGCGAAAACAAACAGCCAACTAAACTGTTTTTACTTTTTTTTTCTGAGGCTTGGGAATTAGGTCTTGTCTACTTGCCAAGACGTTTTTATGCAAATTGAATAAGGTGTTTTTTCACTACGTTTTTATTTGATTTGTAATCTATATTACATTAAGACTATATGTACATGGATTTCGTCTGTTTGTGAGACATTAAAGTAGCTTATAGGTATTGTATTATTATACTAATTATAATACGTATAAGTATCGACTGGAGCGATCCTAATTTACCCTAATTATTATTATTTTTTCTCTTTGTCGATTAGGTGTGTATAGTTTTTAACTATCATATTTTGCATGTCATTGCTATGGTAAAACACATGATCTATTTTACTTTAATTTTCATCTTTTGAGCAAGTATTTTTTTATGTTTCTTTTCTTCTCTCTACTTTTATCTGGGCCTTAGCCAAGTGTGGGAGAGGTAGCGCTATGTGGAGATGTTGTTATTGAGGAAGTCGGAAATTTCTAGTAATGCAGCAAATATTCAGTATTGTGGCTTTTTGTAAGAGATATGTTGTACTAGGATTAATATTTAGTGTTTGCTATTATTATTATTACTAATTAAGTTGTGACCATGGACTTTATACCGATATTATAAAAAAAATCAGGTGTAAAATGTTTAGATTTAACAAAACAATATAATGCTTGACTACTGACTACTGACTACTGACATCACAATGACTGCAATAAGTTCTATATACATAAACAGGAAGGTAAAATGATAATCCTTGCGACTAATCTTAATGCGAATTAATAGTAACACCGTAGGATACTGATTGATTAATTAAAAAAATTAACATTATGACCTATTTTAACCATGATTTGAAATTTTATTTCGACTTATTAAATAATTTCAACCTAACGCATCCATTTGTCATCATGGTTTAGAATTTCGAAACAAATTGTTTTTAATTTAAATTTGATACTATTTTTATTTGCATATTTGCAAATTATCACCAAGTTGACGAAGATTTACTCAGCCGTTATCGTGTAAAGATAAGCTTAATAAGATAGACAGACGCACTTTTTCATTTATAGTAGGTAATATGAATTATCGACCAATACAAACTGTAATAAAAAAATAACCATTTATTTTACTACCGTTACACATCCAGAAGAATAGCTTATTTCTAGAGGAAAGTAAAGAAAACTTTAGTTGGACGTAATAGTAGTTGCACGGTATACCGGCGTGTGCTAATAGTATTGTTCCAAGTTTTACGGCGCTGGCTCCCAGGAGGAACATCCCGGTACCCGCTTCCCTATCTCTTTACGGTTTTTGGCTAATCGCTTGTTGTGGCTCTTTGGGAACCGTTCAGAACGGATAAATTCCATGGAAAGTGGGTCATGGCTACTTTGTAGGGAATCTCGTTTGCTGCCAAATTAAATGTAGGAAATTGAACATTAGCGTGATCACTCAGCGATATTTATGAGGTGATGACGTCACTATAAAGTGTTTTTCGTTGTCCTGCACTATATATGTCTTTTTTATTCAAATATACCGAACTTAATGTAGGTATGTCAAGTATTGCGGTCATGACCACGTCAACTATTGACAATGGGCATTGTTAGTAATGAGGACTGATGATCTTATTGCTAGCAATGTACCATATCCCTTTGGACACCAAGAATTTATCACGATGGGCTAACTGACCTAACCTCATGCTCATCTTATCATCCTCCACTGGTGCCCCGCCAGCGTAAACCGTTAGCGCAGGCGGATGCACAATTCCATTATCATCCATAACAAAAACTATTGACAAAGGCCTTGCCCTTGATTAATATATTTATTTATTACATTTTTTTATTTATATACCTATTGCGTCAATATATGATTTTCCTGGTTTGCGGTTTGGAAGATACAATGACTCCTTACAGAATAACTATTGCAAAAATTTATAAAACACGTGTTTTTCCTTTGCAGTACTTGTTTATATTTATTTCATTTGTAATACATGTGAAAAGTATAAATTATAGTATACATAATAAATCTTTATTATTTTTACTTTATTTATCTTTAAGTATTGTACCTAATTTAAGTTTTATTTTAATTTAATATTTATTGTTTATATTTTTAATTTAATATCAGCTCTTTGTGCATTCATTTTCTGTATTTCCACTTGAAATCTTTTCACAGACAAGTAAAAAGGATATAATCTACTCGAAAAGTTAAAACTAACTATCTATTGAAACCAGTATTTGAGTACAACATTAAACTCTCGTTAAACCATGGTAAGCATTTCGTTCTTGTTTTCTTCTTAAACAAGAACGAAATGGTCACCGAAAGAAAATAAGACAAGTTTCAAAAGTTAACTAAATTGTTTTTGTCATTAAAGTTAATGAATATATGTTTTGTAATAATAACTCGGACTCGGTGGTCTATCGGTTTAGCACACCGCTTCACTTCCGATGCTCGCGGGTTCGAGTTCTCACACGGAGCAAACATTTGTATTCATGAGTATGATTGTTTGTATTGATCTGGGTGTTTTCTATATTATGTATGTATTTACAAAAAAATCTAAGCATTTATATAAGTTGTCTGGTACCCATAAGACGAGCTTTGTTTACCGTGGGACTAGAGGGCGATAGTATTTAGTGACAGTTAATTACTGAAAAACTTTTATATGTAGGTAGATAAGATAGGAACTCCTTGGTATTGTACAGTAGTTTGTGATATGTCTATAGTATATCTCATATGTCCAAATGACATTTATTTCTTTTTTGTTATATATTTTATTTTCCTATTTAGGTCTTTTATAAGAATTTGTAGTATAGGTCTATGTATTATAATATTATAATCAATGACGTAATTTCAAAATTTTTCCTCGTCATCCTCGACAGCTAATTTAATCATTAAAATGAGTATAAAACAATGACTGTTACAAATAAAATTTTTACGTCACCGTATATGAAAAATAGTCTTATAAAAGTGTTTATGTATTAAGTTTACTACAAAACTGCTGCCTCAGAGTTAGCAAACACTCATACAGAACTTGTAATGCCGCGAGCTCGGCCACATTCACGCCTACAGTTGTAAGCCTCGACTACATTAATAAGATTTCTTTAAGCCTATTATCTGTACGGCGCATTGAATTATACCCTCTTTTTCTTTTACTTCCATGCGAAACAAACGACGGTTATTAAGTATTGTGGTGATTGTGAGAGTATGTTTGCATGTTATTATTTTTACGTCGTTTTCTTTTTGGTTGTATGAAATGTTGTCTAAAAAAATTTGTTTCTATGGTAGTATGTTGACGGTCTCGGTGATCTAGCGCCATCTAGACTAGAGTCTAGTCTAGTCTCTAGAGAGACTAGAGCAGTGCTTGTATTATGGGTATTAGACAACAGATAGATTTTTTTTTGTAAATACATACACAATTTACATAGAAAACATGCAGACCAATAGAAACTATCATACTAATGAATTCAAATATTTGTATTGTGCAAGGAACCAAACGCGACTATCGGAATTAAAGCGATGTGTTACACCGCTATACCACCGAGACCGTTACATACTTGAAATTAAATTTATTTTCAATCAGATATATAATACCGCCAATATAAATAATCCTTATTGGTATTCAGAATATAAAGACAAATAATCATAATTGAGAACAATTTTGAAAGGCTTAAAGAGCCAATAATATATTAAAATATAAAATTATAATGAATAAACAAACAGTACGTGATTAAATTATTAATAATCCCCAATTATGTTTCGATTTATCTTTAAATTGGGATTAATAAAATAACAGTTTATTTGCGCAATTCATTTTAAAATGTGGGTATTTGGCAACAATGGTTTGTTATCATGTTGTATCTTGTCCGTGTAAAATAATAACATACCATCCGTCTCTCTTTTAAAGATAAAAGAGTATATTTTTATATAGATGCTGTTTTTAACATATTTTCATAATATTTAAAAAATACATCAGCCATTATTATTTAAATGTTATTGTTTGGTATTACCATTAAGTTTAGAACTGTGAAATTTTCGATTGAAATTGGAAGTCTTGTCTAGCCGCACAAGTGATAGGCATTCAGCGTTTGTAATTGTTATATCTTAATGTTAGAACTTATACTGTAGCAGATAATTATCAGAAATTAATGACATAATCGGTAATACTATTAGTATTAACTGACTATGTTATTATTTTGAATTTCTTACAGTCAAAAGTTAAATTGTTCATGGGACATTTTGAGCCTTTGTGAATATATTTTTTTGGTTTTATTAACTTAAACGTGTAAGTTTATATGTTGTAGGTATACTAGAACTTTTATAACGTTAATCTATAGTAATTATTATTTGTTTATTTGAAAACTGGTGTTTGTCGTTTTTTACCATACAAATTCAATCAATATCCGACCAGTAGTTTTAGAGTTATCCTTAATAAAACATTAGAAGACGGTCTTTCGTAGCTTGAACATGATATTATTAACTTTATACCGTCGATTGTTTCATAAGTTTCTGATGAATTTTAATATATTCTTTTTATTATTATTTAGAAAAATGTTTGAATGTAGAGTCGATTTGGTTGCTCGTGAGTGTATTATGTTGTAGTTATAAAAATCGCAAGCTCTTGTTACTTGCACCACAAACAGTTTAATATTAAGGGGACGCGCGTTTTCGAACTCTCGTACATTGAAGGGTCTCTTGAAGTTTCGAGTGTTGTAATTTAATTACACGCTCGTCGTAGTCGAAGTAATCATGCTAGTGATTTACCATCCAGCCGATGGTAGGGCCGTTTCTGTATCGATTCGATTTTGTTCACACTTAACATCGATAATGCAGGCCCCTTCATTTCAGTCTCATTTCGTAATGATATTTAAATATATATTTTTTTCGAAACTTTTATAATACTTTTTCGACGTATGTGATTAGAGGTAAATATTTTTAATAGTTTATCTCGTGATCGAGAAGCTGCCACATTAATAAAAATAGCGATTTAATAACTTCAAATAATTCGAAATATAAAAAGTTGGGTTACTTCCATTTCTTTTTAATTTGTGTGACAAAATAATGAACCTTATTTAAATTGAATTGTTTAGTATATTTGCCCAATGAACCTATTACTAATTGATACTTATTGATTATTACTTTATTTTTTTAAAAACTATTACGACTTATTACAGTGCAGTATTAGTTACAATTTACACATCATTTGAAACTTGTAAAATAATATATTTTACTTGCAACGAGTGTCATTGTTTCTTGCCTATTTTCTGAGTTTATTACATATTGTGATCGAGTTGGTAGAATAAAATAATTTCCATTAATATATTTTTAGTTATCATTATTTATACCTTCAATTCAACATTAACATACTACTTCAAGACCGCGATTTCGTCTATTTTTTAGGTATTAAATAACCCTGATGGGTTCTTAAGACTTTTTTAGGTAAAAGACAGTCTTTGTCCAAAACATTTTATTTTCATGCCCAATTTCACTAAGGCCTGATCTGTGATTTAGCAGTGAAAAGGTAACAAACAGATACACAATCGCATTTGTAATATTAAGTTTGCCTCACTAACAATATTAACTTAGGATATTACAGTCGCCATTTATAATCCGACCATCGATACCACAGCGGAAATAAAATAGAGATTCAATCTAAAATCTATAGTTGAGCGAAGCGCTCATCTCACTATGTTCTGGCCGCGAGCCAAACAGACAGACAAACATAAAATATTCCCTTTTAATACCCGCAGAGTTTACGCGATTAGAATGATATACGAGGGTAGAAACAACATCGCGCGAATTTCTTTGCCCCTTTTTAGTTCCCGTTTTCACGGTAATTTCCTGTGTTTGTTTTCTTTCAAGGCACCATTGCTGTGATAAATGTACGGTGTGAAATGAGAAATTATTTGTTAGTACCACTCTTTTATAACGGCCACTTTAAATTTAGATTGTTGTTTTATAATTTATACAATTCGGACAGGCGAAGAGCATTGTCCATTCTGCCTAGTTATAGAATTTATCTTGAGTCCATAAATAAAATTATACCTTCCGCGGGATTTCCGTGATATTCTTCGCAGTTTTAAATTTAGAACTGCAGAATTCGTAATTCAATTTTTTTAATATGATTCGTAACCGGAATTTATATGACGACCAAGCTTGAGTTACTAGAAAGCAAATCATTTTTGTATGAATCTTTGAAATATAAATGTTTTTTTAGTAAAAATCTTGTGTGTCAATCTTGTTATGTAGATTGGTTCAATACGCAACGAATTTAATGTTTTTTTTCTATTTAATTTATTTTAATATTTGTATGGTGCAATACAACCTAATATTATATTTATCATATATATTAATTGAAACAAATATTATTTAATATTATACACTTTGATATTTGTTACAATAATACAACGTAAAATGTCGGTTGCGTATTGATCATTTTAATAAATCAATTCACACAATATATGTTTATCCTTATTTTGCTAGAAAAGTATACTATTGACCAAAATATACATATATGTAGTGATGTAAATGGCGTTCACTGGGATGCCTTTCCCGGAGCTCGAACAGGTAAAGGCCGTGCCTTGATTGGCACTACTACCATACTTTGCATAATTGAAGTGCGCGCTGGTGCTGGTATGTGCTCACTGCTGATGTAGTTGGACTGAGCAAAAAAAAATTACGGTTTATAAGTTGGCACTGGTCTACCTAAATTTCATCTATGCAATTATTTGTAGTGGTTATAAAGGAAGTGCTTGCATTATTTCATACAAGAATTATTTTATTCTATGCTATTCAGTCATACTTGTGAACGACTGCTGCTTGTAGGGACTGTTCTGCTTTAATCACTACTGATTTACTCTTTATTTAGTTGCTTAACCTGTTGGTTGTATATTCAATATTTTTTCTATTTGAGTATTTAATTAAAATAGTGCTAATTGGTAGTTTGTTTTCACACATTTCAACTTAAACTTTCTTGCTCGTTCTTCTTGTGATGACAGCTTTCCGAATGAGCGGTAGATTAAAAAAAATGTGATGACTATTCAAAAGTGCTTTAATGTAAGTTTATTTGAATGAATAAATGATTTTCTATTCTATTCTAAGAGGACGAATATTTCTGATTCATTTGTACCACTAATTGCCAACAAATGTTCAATGCCTAAAAGTGTTTACATAGTTCCATGCAATTGTAATTTAAAATTTTAAACGACAATTACAACTTTATTAAGATTATTTGTGTTTTAGAAGTAATCAAAATTATTATACTTTTAAAAATGTTCTAAATTCAATGTTAAATCTACATAATTTTGAATTTAGAACATTTTTATTCAAATGATAACAGTGCAATAATAATTTAAGTAATCAAAATACATACATACAACACATACATAATTAAGAATACTAATAAATAACTAATATATAATAATTAAGAATGTATTTGACGTAGTTTGTAAAAATGTATTCAAAATTGTGCTTTTATTTAACATTGAAGTTGATGAAAATAGGGAAATTTATATTTGCCACTGGCTAAATGGCACTGGAAAATTAATAGAGTCAACGAGTTGTCATTAACAAAAAAAGAAAAAGTATAAAGTCAGACTAAAATAAAACTACTTAATACTTTGTTATAGAGTTTTAAATTTGGAAATTCTATTCAATTTATCAAAGCCTTTCAATCCTTGCTATTGAATGGGTACTAAATAACGCTAAGATGTATAGAAGAAGTCTGAATAGGACAGGAATATCCAATTAATGGATTATTGACGTGTAGTTAAAGAGTAAAAAACGCTGTGCACAGATAATAATAGATCCTCCAAAGAGTCTTTATTTCAGAACCTTTCAATAGGTACTTATAATGAAAGATTTTCCACTAACTTTTAATGAACCTTTTAAAATGGGAAACTGGACTGGTATTAACTTGTCATTTCTTCAACCTTTTTGAATTATTGAATCCTTAATGCATTTAATAGATCTTTATTGGAATTGTTTGTTACACTATGCTATTGTTAAGTTTGTTTTAATGATGGTTTGTTTGTACGATACTTTAAGCTAGACTTAGGCAAAAGGCATGAAATCTATACATAGCATGGACATTAACGCTGGCGTCTCGCAAGGCACTGTTATCTCCGACATTGTTTCTGCTGCATATCAATGATCTGTTAACAACAGTTGATATTCATTGTTGCGGATGACAGTATATGGGATGCATTACCACACGGGCTTGCTAATATCTCAGTGTCTCAGGCGTTTATAGGCTACGCTACCATTTATCATCAGATGGTTAGTTTGCCACAATCGTAGTATAAAAAAATTACAAGGTGAGGAACCACCGCTGTCAGAAGACGTGATGGCAGTGATGCTACAGATGACGGTTACCAGTTTACATCGGGTGGGTCGTATGATTATAATTAGAAGAAAAACGAATAGTTATGCCATTTGGTGAAATATTTTTGTTTGAATAAAAAAGCCCATCCAAACACCCATTAAACATAATTTGCGGTTAACCAAACGATAGTCTATAATTCAATTTTAATATCAATAAAAAATGCCACTTTTTCTGTAATTTATACCCACCACCTGTGTGTAAATTACACGTTAGGGTTGTGGGTTTGTTATTAGTGAGGGAATGAGGACATTTTTTTTAGGTTTCTGAAGTAAAAAAGTGCAAAGGACCCCTCACAGTGTGGCTTTGGGTTTCGTTCGTCTGTCACATCGTTATATCAACTCAGAAACTTTTACAAAACTAAATGCGCTCCATTATATAATGTATACATATTGTAACACAATGTCCTCTGACGAATTATTATTTAAACTGATTAGTATTCCAAAAGGAAGGAAATTTGTTTTTTATTAATAGTAGATAAATTAGTTAACGGATATAATACATTTCTTGCACCTATAGAGTATTATACTACTACTACTACTATACATTATTGGCAAATAATATATTTAAAGAAAAAGACATTATTTGATGACATTCATGCAAAACCGAGCATGTCACTAATTGTACAACAAATAAAATGCATCGTTCGAAGTTCAAATATAACCTCTCTTTCCTAGGGCTGTAGTATTTTGCTATCCCAGGGGTAGATCTGTTGATACGGTTTTTTTTTTTTGCCCACAGGCAGGAAGCTCCGACGCACTGTTGTTTCGTTGTGTTTACATGTTTGTCCCTCGGTTGTTTGGGTTCTTTCGCTACGTTTTGGACTGCATGCGGTTTTGACTCAAACACGACGGATATTCAGTTTTTTTTCAGCACTTAAGCGCAACTTAAATATTAGGCGACAGTGTTTCAATTTGTTTTTTGCTATTGTTTGCGGAAAGATAATATTTATTGACACAAGGTACAATTAAGAGAAAGAAAAAGGTTTTCAAAGACATGGATTTATATAGAACAGAGTGACAGAACTATGTCATGTATAGACAATTATATATAAATCATGGAAAACGTTTATTTTACCTATAGTTAAATTATATTTGTAATGTATAATTTCCAGAATGTACATTGCTGTACTATTCATTATTATATATTCTGAAATTTATATTAACATATCTTAGAATATATAATAATTATTTTTTCATACAAATTGTCATTATTTGAATATTATGAAAAGAAAACAATCGACTAATTATTAATAATGTGTAATAAAACATACTTGATAATTTTTTTAAATTCTTACCTAAAGATAGATAGATAGAATATATTCTATTTGTAATATAAAATAAAGAAAATACAAATAATATATTAAAGAACACATGTATAATTACAGTAAAGCTATTATCAGTTGTGACGTTGGCTGTATATCACTCAATAGAATACACTCACTGTTAGATAATATTACTTAAAATTTATATGTATCGAAATATATTGTGCACAATGGAGCACAGAAATCTCTTGAATGGACAAAAACGTACTTGTTTTTATCACTAACGGTTTTTCCGTAATGATAGTAAGAAACGGAAATCGTGAGCTCGGCTTAGGTATTTTGCTTTAATCGATGTATTTGTCACGAAATCGGGGTTTCCTTCGCGTGACCTTGTATGGGTGTAAAAATGCTAAGACTTTCCCTTTGATGTTGCCTCTTATAAGTGTTTACTTAGAAGTTGTGTTTCCAGCGGTTTTCATTTTATTAAGTTATTGAATTGCACACGTTACATTATTTGTTCATTGTGTACGCAGTTTTTAAACATTCTTATTGCCAATTTACGAATTATTCTTTATCTTTTTAAAATTAATATAAAATTTTTCATATAGGTAAAATTTTAAAATATTCTTGTAACGTTCATAAATAACATATTAAGAAGGTCAAATTTTAAAGCATTATTCAACGTTGTACGTCTACTTCGTATATTATCAATAAGATAATAACAATATTTAACTTATTAAACCCATAGTGTCACGGAATGCGTGAACATACTTTTAAATTTTGTAGATAATGTTATACAGAAGAGCACATATCAAAGAACAATACTTATTCACAACTTTCTCATACATGATGTCCACTGTAACTGCTTCAAACACTTTACAAACCGAAACAACTGCTCGTCTAATCTTTTAAAAGGTTACCGTTGTCCCAAATACATCAGTATTAACTATTAACCAAGAACCGAATACCATACGAATAACGGAAATGATCTTAGTCACGTTTTTATCTCATTAATGGTTGAGGACTATTTATCTCAACGTTGGTTGCGAGGCAACCATTAATACATGTCAAAACGGTCTAGTCCAGTGTCGACATCTCTCGGGAGACTTTTGTTTCATTTTGCCCAGCGACGTTTCGATTCGGAGCACTGCGTTTTGTCTTTTTATAAGGATCGTGTGCAATTGTGTCACAGATTAACTTAGCTTTAAATATTTTCTCTTATTTTCTCTTATCGAGCATTGTAGTCTAGTGGTTTACTGCCCCAACTTATATCTAAGAGGGATTCAGGTCAAATCTGCCAAAAAAAAATACAACTGACTATTCCATCTACGATTAGAGCCGTGTAGATATATTTATTGTGTTGTACGTATATTAAATTCTTACAAATACAATTTTTTTTAAATTGGAAATAACTTTTATTCTCTTTACGTTTGGAGTAAGAATTGATGGGACCGTGTAATTATTTGATGTCGTTGGTATATGATGATCTGTTGTATAGAATTTAAATTGCTTATCAAAACCAATAATAGCTTTTCATCTTTTAATAAATGAATGTCTGTTTCTAATCGTGTTATTTTGTACGTAAGTTAGATTAAGCATGTTATGCATGTACATATAGCTAAAAATGTAGTAGATTTAAATTGTATAACTAAAACATTAGTTTCTGGTGCAAATATGACTAAAATATCCTAGGTATGTGGATAAATATTCGTAAATTGGAGTTTGAAAATAATTTTGATTAAAAATTTGCTCTACATTTAGTATTTAAGTAGAATATAAACATGCATATTATTACTATATTTTATTTGGTAAAGGCAATATTGTCAAAATAGTTAATCTAATTGTTTGATATATCACATCGTATACGTTTATAACCACATATGAATAAATTTACCATTACAAGTTTTATTTTAGCAGAAATAAGGCAACGGAACTACAAGATACAGCTTATTCATCAGACAATAATTTAACTTTGATTTAATTAATATAAACGTGTCATTAATAAAGTATGTGTCATAGATAATAAAAATGTAATAAAAACTGGAGACAGAACATGTCAAGATTTGCATACGCAAATGAGGGGACAAGTAAGCACTCACACGGCACAACGTGTCTCTGAATTATAATCTTGCCTTCTTATTTATGTACAAAGAGACTTTTATTATCTGTATTATCGTTTCTCCTTCTACAAAATATTTTCGCTCCAACTCCATTACCAAATGTCATAACCTCTTTTTTTTTCATCGACAGTTATCTATTTACATTATATAAATAGAATAATAATATCATCAGATAATTTACGGTTTAAAATAACGGATAGAAATATATAAGTTCCTTTTGTTTAGTATGATAATATCTACATAGTAGAAATGTAGAAGAGGCCTACGTCTTGGCAATGGGCTAAAAATGACGATGACCTACATAGAAAACATCCAGGCAAACAAAAACAAAATAGCATTTAATAATAATTATATTATTTATTTCAGACTTTTTGTCCTTATTTTGATTAAAACAATTTTATTAAATATAAGAAAAAAAACAAAAACAATAAATATAAAAAAATAAAAAAAATTATTAAATAAAAGAAAAAGAATAAAAAATAAAATATTAGAAAATTACACACAGAAAAATAATAATATACGCGTATTGAATCCACGATCACAGGAAGGCGAAGCAGTCTGTTTGTAGTTCAAAACCGTAACCACCAAGGTTGTTCAATTGTTGTTAAATTCACATATCCTACAAAATCTTCTATAGTAACATAAAAATATATCATGTGTCAGATTACCAATTAACTACATTAATTAGGACTGTTATAAATTGCTATTCTTAAATAAAACAGTATTTGCAATTACCACAAGAAGCATACCATAAACACGGATTAAATTCAATTTAGTACTATTACTAACGTCACATAGTAATACTAAATTTGAGACTATATAACAAATCTGAAAGATGTTAAGTTGTTAATTTGTATTTTTTTTTATTTATTAGTTTTTCATTATACTAGATCAGAATATAATGTAATCTAATTACCAAAAGGCAATATTAACTACGCAAATGTTTGTTTCAAAGCAACTAAATTTTAGTACAAACGTAATTAAGCACTTTAATGAGAAAGTAAATTAACATAATGTAAATACCTGTAGCTTTAGTTCGCATCTTCCTTTTTAAAAGAAACTAGAAGTTCTGCCATTAAAAATGTTAAGCGAGCATTATTTTTGTCCTCTAAAGGAAACCTACTTCCTCATTTTTATTCCAATTCTTATTACAACTCGGAAATAAACTTCAAAGATACGCGCCACACTTCACTTGAAATTTCTTTAGCGAATCCTCCAAATTTCCAAAGCCATCCAACCCGTCATTAAAAAAAATATTTCCTGGGATCATCGTGTGAAATATGGCAATATTAACCGCAGCCGTCGATCTATGCACAAAGGTTCAGGTGTCAAATACACCGCCATCGAATCTGTCACTACGCTATCGAGGTTTTCGCGCGCGCGGGAAAAAATCTACCCTCCTGTTCTCTACAGATAAGGAGATGTAAATTACTTTCTCGAGGGGTGTTTAAACGAATTTACTTCCCTGCTCCTGAACGAAATTAATGTTTCAACAGTAACCGTTAGCCTGCTAATGTTCGATCAAGTTGGACGGACAGCCGACGCTCCGAGCCTCCAATATTTTAACCATACTCTTTGTTTAGGTCGCATAATAAGCTTGTTTAGAGTGGAGTTGCTTAATTTTGCAGGCTGCCACCGAGATTAGTGGAATGCATAATAAATTGAGTAATATCGTTGAGGATTTGCGTTAAAGTGAGACGAGTGGCTGAGTGGTGACTAACATTTAATGGGGTTTATGAACTTTTTAGTTAATTTCTTACTATCAGTGATCCTGTCACGCAAATGAAACGTAGAGTTATTCTACGGGTAAATTATTAATAATTAAAAAAATACAATTCACTGAAAAAAAACTATTTTTCAACTTATATGTATGTATATGTTAATATAATAATTCTTGTGTCGTGACATAGTAAGAATACAATTTTACATCTCTCTTTTTGATCCTCAGGTAATTCAGAAGAGGTGTTCTAAGGGAGTAAAGCACGAATGCATCGATATATCAAAGGTAACATTTGAAATGAAACTATAGGAAGCTTCTTGTCATAGTACATAAGATCCTATTGTATACGTATTAGGGTTCTAAATATTTCACTTAGCAGGAGAGTGCTGTATTGAGTGATGTTAAAATGAATATTTCTACATTACCTTCATGATCTCTTTTCATTATTCCGTATCATTAAAATGAAACTTCATCGACTGATTTTTTTATTGGAGCGTATTTATTTTACGTTCAAGTTGAATTCTGGTTTCATAATATACGGAAACCAGATAGCACAAAAAAAGTAAAAAGTCTGAACTATTTTCGTAAACCGACTACAGCGATTTTATAGGCTCGAACCGCTGTGTGCATTCGAGAATATAATTGGAACTCGTATACAAGAGGAATCAGAATGGAAGTAACATGTACTGGAAATGGTATACACTAGCGCCTCACTAATTCGTAGTAAACATATGAAAATTCTTAACAGAAGAATGTAATACAATAATAATATGGCCAGTTCATACAGCACCATCTACGAGTACATTACGTTGTAAATACATATATAATTTATGAATATGTATATAGGTATATTTCTATGTATATATTTACAATTAGATTAATATAAATATTTATATACATTTTGGTGTAAATACATTGTATATAAAATTTACAAAATAAAGTTATATGTATGTTCGGTGTGCTAAAACCGTTAGATCACTGAGGCCGTCTATAATTGAATATTTATTTCACTTTCCAAAAAACTTCTTTATGTGTGTGTTGTTGTGTAGCTTTAATTAAAGTCGTTTGTAAAAAGTCTAAAATTGTCATGTATTTATAATAATAATAATAATAATAATAATAATAATAATGTATTTATTATCAGGCTTAATTGCCCACTTTGTTAGTATTACAGATTTCTTATAATTAATGTTAGTACGTACAGACTACAGACACAAAATACACACACAAAAATAATAATAATACAAATAATATCAAAAATTAATATTAAATTAAGTTAAAATATAAATTAAAATACATTCACATATAAATCAGTATAAAAATCACCGCTGTACCATTCCATTAGAAATAGTACAGCAGTGATTAACATATGCACAGTCCAGCCTGCCCGCAATCATGCTCAGGATGCTGTTGGTACTGGCACGTACCCTCCGCACCAGGGATGCGCATCTTTTCCGCATTGTAGCATAAAAACAATCCACACGGTACTCCGCGAACATCCCTGATGCACTGCAGCATCGCGACAGCCCCATCAACACCCTGAATGCGTTGTTATACTGAACGCGAAGCCCGCTGTAGGACTTTCGGGTGTATGCAGCCCACAGATTGCAAGTGTAAAAGGATGTACAAAATGATCTAAACAGAGTGATCTTGACATCCCTAGAGCACCGCGCAAATCTGTGCGCTATCATATTCGCCCTCACCGCCAGCGCTCTCCTTTCTCGTTCAATATCGTCGTCATCTCTAAGGTCAGAGTTCAACAGATGTCCCAAGTATTTAAATTTATACACCCTTTCCAGCGCTATGCCATTGAGTTTGACTTCGGGAAAAACATCTGTATTATTGCCTCTGGCCTCGAAGACCACGACTTTACTTTTTATTGCATTATAAACCAGACCGTGCCGACGCGCATATGACTCACAGATAGCCATGAGTCTTCTAAGTCCACATACTGATGCACTCAGAAGCACCATGTCGTCCGCATAACTTATATTATTTACATTTACACCGTCTATATGACAGCCGACATGAGTACTACCCAATGCAACTATCAGTTCGTTAATATACAGATTGAAAAGTATCGGCGACGACAACCCCCCTTGCCTCACGCCACACTCCAATCTGTATGACTGTGACATGGTACCCGCCCATCGGACGCTGTTGGCCTGATTAGCATACCAGTATTTGTGGATATTTATGAGATCTGGTGGCAAATTAATTTCCTCAAGCTTTTTCCACAAAATATCATAAGAAACCAGATCAAATGCTCTTGACAGGTCTAGAAAGCATGCATGGACTGGCGTTTTCCGATTAGTATAATATCGGACGGCATGCTTCACACACAACACTGCATTTTCAGTTGACAATCCCTTTTGAAAGCCAAATTGATTGTCATGTATTTTTATATGTTGAGTCAACCTAGAGTTAAGCATGCCGTCAAATACCTTCGAGATAACTGTGGCTAGAGAGATGGGTCTGTAGTTGTTTTTATTTGATACATCACCAGATTTATTCTTAATTATAGGTATCACTACTGTTTTCATCATCTCTTCTGGCATATATGAGTGACTGAGTCACTCATATATGCCAGAAGATGCTGAGTCGAAAAATTATGCCTTTAGGCCACAGTTTCTCATCTAAAAATAATTGTTCTTTAGATTGCGCAACAAAGAACTTATAAGCATCATATTCACTTTTCCTTTTCATAGTAATCTTTTCTAGATTGACAGTTTCATTGGTTTTACTGTAGATATAATTACTTATGTCTGATTTTAAAGTTCCCATATGCACATTCGTAATAAAAATAGGTATTTTTCTATCAGCTGCCCTAAATTTTTGTTCAGGTTCGATATTGCTATTGCCCATTTTTCCAGTGAAACGTATATTTTTGTATGGTTTTTTATTTCGTACTAAAGTCCATTTCTGTTTCGCTTTGCTATCTATTACTTCGCTCGCATTCGACTTCAATACGTTTGCATAGGTGCAATCATTACTTGCAACAGTCTGATCGAAGCGCTCTTTAGCAAGCGTAGGCGATGACGCATAGTTCTCACCTTCCGCACCGTTGCACCGTGAGTCATAGCGCACTTCGTCCCCTTCTCCGCGCTTCTCGCCGCCGTCGCCGCCGTCGCCACTAACACCCAGCGGCGACAACAATGTTGCATTCAGTTCGGTTATTTCTCTACCCTCCATCTGATTTATATTAATGTTTTGGTATTTTAAACTACTATTATTCGCGGATATTGCACATTGAGATATATTATTCTCATCCGTTAATGCTGAGTCATTGAGATGAGGTAAACCAATTGGCCCGCTGTCCTCATATGCAGCTCCTCTCTTGATATTGATGTTATGTACAGAAAATGGTGTTACAGCTCCTATCGTCGTATTCTGTATCTGGTTCTTTACGACCTCAAGCTGATTCAGAGTTACGTAGGACGATTTTATTTCCTTAATCTCGGCCTGCACCAGTAGTAGATCCTTGAGTAATTTAGAGACATCCAAATGATCGAAAGTTATTGGTGGTAATTTCTCCAATTCACGTGCAACAAACACTGGCATTATATCAGGGTCTGCGACTTTAAATAGGCTGATAATATCCTTTAACTCCCGATTTTCTCGGCCTTGTCCCTTACGTGGCTTTTTACGATGATCAGCTGATAGCGATTCAAATAATAACGTTTTAGCTTCATTTATTTGATCACTATTAAATGAAGACAAACAAATTTTCACCAGGCTCTCTTCATCCACGATTGAGATTTTATTTTGCACATATGCTAACAGTTCGTTAATAACAATATTGCAACTTGCACATTTTACTGTTGTCGTCATTTTATACTACGCGAACGCATTCAAAATGCAACCTAAATCACGAGCACCACAGAGCAATGCGCCCGCGCGACTTCATGTATGGGTTCGATGAATTAGATAATTCTCCAGATTTAACTTTATAGCGTGGATCGACGATCTGGTCAAGATCACTGGAAAGCGTTGGTTACTAGAAGAGCAGGACCGATCGTCGTAAAGATTTTTGGGGGAGGCCTTTGTTCAGCAGTGAACGTTTTCCGGGCTGATGATGATGATGATGATGAACTTTATACCGTATAAACTGATACGACATTGGATAATGCGTTCCTATGCAAGAATTAATCGTTTTAATTCAGAAGACGACTCAGATAAATGTGGGCGATGTCCGCTCGCTCTCAACTTATCTCCACATTCACGCGTAATGAGCAATTCGATCGTATTTATACTACTTGTAACTGAATTAATGCAAACCCTCAATATTGTTAGTATACGTGTCAAAAGGTATGTTTTAGTGACAAATATATCCGAGCGAAGGTTCTTAATAGAATGTCTTCAAATATCAGTTTTTCAAATAATATAATAATAATTTACGATAATTCACAGAAAAACTCTAGTCCCAGAGCTTGTGTCTTGTACTAGACAACTGACACAAATACTGTTTTTTAAATATGTACATACATAGTATACCTAGAAAATACGCTATAGACCGATGCAAACAATAATACTCATGAGTGATGTACCATGCTAGGAATACCCGGGCCATCGGAAGCAAGGCGGCGTGCTAAACTGGGAGACCATCGAGGTCTTGTTTTGGAAATAAAGGATAGCATAGACTTATATATAAGTTATATCTCTTTGAATTTAGAATTGAAAATAAATTATATATTATACTACACTTCAAAAGTTATTATGACACATTCAACAGTTTCGCATTGAAAGATCGCAGTGAACAGACAGAGAAACAGACTTTTGCATTTATAATGCTATATGTTATCTGAGGTTTCGTCTGTTTTTTTTTAAGATCTATATTATCGTCAAATTAAATTAAAATCAGTTCAATTGTTTAATCAAAAAGAGATAAGAAACACTTTAAAATTTATAATATTACTATGGATAGTTAGGCTGCTATTGTAGGATTGTACTAAGCTCCGTGTGAGTCAAGTTGAAGTTACCTGGAGCACTCAAGTTAATTTACTTTGGCTACTACACTCTAAATTTATTTGCAAACTTCCATACGTTACACGCTCAATGATTAAACGAGTGAACCAGTTACGTTCATAAAAGTGCCAGCACTGAATTGTATTAGTTCAACAAGAGCAAGTTTCTTTTAAGAATTTTATTTCACTTGCTTTATTTCCCGATGGTCTCAGGTTCGATTCAAAATAATAAACATCCGTATTGATATAAATGTGTAAGTCAATTTGTTTTGTTCAGAACTAAAAGGATCTTAATGAAATGTGGCTTTAAGATATAAGCTATCCTTTATTTAAAAAATCAATATACTTGTATTGGTCTAGGAGTTTATTAAAACAAAAAAAAGTTAAAGTTTCCCTTGTAACTAATTCTCCAATGTTGTAAATATTCTGAAAGATGGTAGTTTGAATTGTTCTTTTTTACGACAGAATAAAGTTTAAACTAGAAATTCACATATACATAAGCTGTCAATAGACAGTCCAACGTCAGCGCTTCTAAATATATGTCCCCTTAGTGGCGGGCGCACAGTGGGTGCGAACAGCCGATAGCGTGGACAAAAAGATTCCTCCGCATTGTGAGGTGAGCACAATGCCACGCCGGCTAGAAAGGAGAACTTGTAATTACTATTTTCCTACAGGCGTCTTTTCAGTGGGGTATATTTTTCAGAAAAATGTCATATACGCGCGCCAGTTCTTTGTTGAATATTTTATATCTTCGACATATTTTGATCGCGGTGTATAAAACGTTGTTTATGGCACTTTATATTCGAATAACATCGGTGTTAACATCTATATTTAGTGACATTTAGTACACAATGAATGAGAAATGTAAAATTATTCAAGCCAAATATAAAGGAGAGCAAAAAATATGTTATATTTTTATGCGTACAGTTTTATTGTTATTATGCATATGATATGATGAATTTTAATAATTAGCTAAATATATTCACTAATATAGTCTAATAATACGAATATAAAGACCACTGAGATTAAATTATCGACTGTTTTTAAGATTTTCTTATGCGAAAGCTTTGATAATGATTTATCTATCTGTGCCTGCGGTTTTACCTGCGTTATATTTCAGTATATAAATTTTAATAAAAAATATAGCCTATGTGTTTGTTATTCTGATGCATAAGGTCATATACCTTATGCATCAAAAAGACTAATGTTTCGTTAAAATCCGTTCAGTTGTTTTTGCCTGAAAGAATAACAAACCCATACTCATAAATTTTCTTGTTTATAATATTATTAAGATAATATTTTATGGAAACCTAAAAAGTTGTGTTTTATTGTAACATTTATTTTAAAGATAATAAAAATCGATTTCGAAAAAATCAATGATATTTTTGTAGTGAATCTATACAGGATTTACTTAAATCATAGTCTTATGCGTGTATTATTATTGTAGATACATCCAAAGTTATTGTAATACGAGTGTGTCGATAAAGTCATAAACTTATAAAACTATGCACGCATACATATACGTGGTGAGATGATCGCAAGCAATCGCCAACTCCTGACCACTAGTATGTTATTACACAAATTGCTAGGTATGAACTATTAGCATATAACGCCATAGTCATCGGTTAGCGTATAATCTCACAAAGGGATCTGCCGCAAATGTAGCCAGCAATTCTCTCAATATTTACCTGAATAAAGTGTTCCACAAAGAGCAAATGACAGCAATGAGATGGAAGGAGTGAGAGGCTGCGGCTATTTACCCCGATGCCACGTCTGTAATTATTGTACATCGTAGAAAAGAGTTAAAATACCCAACCGTTTTACTTGCAGATGCAATGATGATACTATCGCAAACGCTAGCAAGTTACGAGCGATTAACGACCTTATTGCATTTAACGAACTGTATGCTTGTAATCACAATTAAGTGTAAATAATTTAAAAGTATGATCTTTAATTATTATTAAATGATTTTCTAGAACGTTTTACTAGAATATACGTTAATACGTCGACTTTATACAAAGTTGTCTGCGTGGGTATTTCTGCTTCTATCTGAGAAAGCTAATTTTGCCACCAAGCATCTTGCTTGCGATATAGCCAAAATAACGCGATGCGTTCTCAGGAATGGCAACACAGGAAGTCTACCACTACTATACTGATTTCTGTGATACAGATGATATATAGGACGGTTGCCATTTCCTATTAACTTGTCTACCATTCCAATTACATAAAAATATGTTAATACTTCAGTTTAATACTTTATCCAACATTCTAATTTGTCGGAGACTTTTATTTCTAAAAGCAAAGGTCAAGAGAGACATTGTGTCGAGCCTACCAGCGTGCTCGTACAAAAAACATCAACAAGCTACTTATTATCAATAAAATTTTGAGAGAACAACGCCTAAGTGCCATTTAAGTGTCAGTCAACTGGTCATTAAGACCTTTCGGCTCCGGTGCAGCGCGAGGAGCCCGGGGCGGACTGGTTTGAGCGAAGCCGGTTGGACAAAGTGTAGCGACTTAGTAACTTGGTATGGTTACTCCTTTGTGGGCGCATTCCGATAGATACGAGTAGGGTTGCCAACTTTTACGATTTAATCGGGATATCCCGATTTTTCTATCCAATCGTCTGGATTTTCAATATATTTATTTTATTCGTGTTCCCGCTACTTTTGCTGACTGGGCTATTTTATATTGAAACTTATCATTATGCACAGTCGGATGTATTCAGTTAGTCAAAACTTCGAGAAACTTAAAAGCGGGAATACAAAGTCAATTATGCTAAAAAAAATCAAACATCTTTTAATTCACATATTTAGTTGTTGAAACTTGTTTAATCATGTTGCAGGAAGCTCGACTTTTATTTAAAACTTAAATACGTGAAGCTTCTTTAAGTATATTCTAAGAAGCTCGACTCTTTTAAAACTTACTTAAGTGTTAGCTGTGTAAGTTACATATTGGTAACTATATAAGTTCATTAATGATAAAATAGATATTGATACCGTTTTTTAGAGATGTTTTATTTATAAAATCCTGACGAAATCGTTATTAGAATTGGTCAGCCTAGATACGAGCCTCGCCGGGCGAAATGCGGATAATGAAGAGCGGTTATTGTGATTTGTGTGGCATCCGAGTTGGAAACTAGATGTATATTGCGTTGATTCTGTTTAGTCTCCTGTGATCACCCGATTTACGATCTATCACTGGTCTTTAGTCCAGCATCAGGCGTCAGTAGCGAGCCATTTAAAGTTCTAGGCGCTTAGATCATTTTTGTAAGTTAACTAAAAATGAAAATACTCCTGTTGGCTACATACGCTTACGCATACGCATTGGCAACATACTGGAAACAGTGGAAGAGCAGTATTCTGTATTTAAAATTGGAAGAAAAATATCGGCCACACCTGCTGAAGCTGCTGAAAATTTTAAGAAAAATAAGAATATCTTATTCGAATTTTAAAAACGGAACAGACGTTCCCAATTTGTGTTTTGATGCAACAATATTGAAGATGATTGAAAATTGCCATCACTAAAAAGTTTAGCTGTATCAGATATAAAATTATATTTATAGAAAAATATATCGAAATTATAGTGAAAACCGTATTAATCACCGTTACTTGATTAAGAAATATACATAGAAATAGACACGAAAAAGCGTTTGCTTATTTATGCCAATCAGAGAATTTTATTATCATTGCGAATGCATTGGCGTTTTTGAATAAATAAATAGTATACGGATCACTAATTATATAACTGCAAGTTGCTCATGACCGGTTTTTTCCGTGAATGTGGTGTGAATCTGACATTCCTGTTTTGGTCCGAAATCCCGAAGCACGCGAGGCGCACCGAAATCGGGTGTTTTACGAGCTACAGACACTGTATTTATGTCCGGTGTTTTATTTAATAACGTTATCCAAATCAGTGTGTCGTTAAATACATTAACGTGTGTCGTCCTACCATTCATCGGCCACCTTAAAAGGCGTATTGGTCCTTCGAGTTTGTTTTAACGGATTCTTTTATTACTTTGCGAAGTGTAAAGGAATTTGTCAGATTTATAAATGCACAAAATACGCATTAAACTTTCTTGTATTATTATAATTGTTGATATATACTTTTTGTTACTTTTATATTGTGATGTTATTTAATCATGCAATCTGCGTGAGCATTGTATTTACTTTATTTATGCTTATCTTTGTCCAGCAGTGGACGTCTTCCGAGCTGTGATGATGCTGATGATGAGGATGCTTATCTAATCCAATAAAAAATTTGGAATAAAGTAACAACAGAATCGTTAGGAAAGTGCAGTTGAGTAGTCATAAAAATAATCACAGGTAGCACTTTAATTCTACCTTCACGGTTGTAATCCTAGATGGTGTTGTTAAAGGCATTGCAAACGGCTAATATCATTCTGAACCAACTGACATGTCCCCATTGCATATTATTATTTGACTCCAACAGGACAGGGATACCCCTACTACAATCACGCAGAATAATTAGGTTTTTTAGAATAGGATATAAGTAATATTTATATAATAATAAACGTATTGTAAGCATTTTTGAATTCTAGAATAGTATTTTTTATTCTACTACTCATTAGGAACGCAGACTCATCACAAGTAGAATTAGCAAATGCGCGTTGTTCTTTTAAATAAATATTATTTTATACCCATGTTTACAGAAAACAAAATTTAGAACAATAATGTAAGTCTCGTACTTACACTATTGCTCTAAATTTTGTTTGACTTAATCTAAATCCACCTTTATATATACAAGTGACATTCGAGGTGTCCCATAGGTAGTCCGCGTAGTACGTTCTACATTGTTCATGGGACACTTTGTTACGCAACTCCAACTGTACAGACAACATACATTATTTTTATAACTCGCCTATTATTCTTTCCTCTTGCCTGTAAATGCAAGTGGTATGATATGAGTGTAGAAGTCACAAACCCGTCATAATAGCTAACATCCTGTTATTCGGAGTGGTGTGTCGTAACACAATTTACTGTAATCGCATTAAACAGAATAGGTAATGTTATCGCCACACCCCATCCTTTTAACTATTTCTTGTGCTATAACAATGGTTTTTACAGCTGTTTTATTTACAGCTATATAAATCATTGTTATGGTACAATTGAGTCTTTATACAGCAACACTGTTTATGTATATATTATCTGTACTTATAGGATGGAATAAGTAGATTTTATTACATGATATTCAGAGAATAAGACCTACTTATTCAATGATATAAGCACAGATATAGATATCTGTATCTATATGACATATATTGGTAGGTATATGTATTAAAATTTGTTGTATATTTTGATTTGTGGAAATGAAATTGTACACTCGCTATCATCGTCTGTATATGCTTGCGGAGTTACCTGTGGAGGATGATAGGATGCATGGAGCATGAAGTCTGGTTGGTTACCTCATCTTACGATGCGAAATGATGCGAATACAACAGAGATGAAGGGGACCGCGTAGAGATCAACCTGACTGGGCTTCTTTCGCCGCCAGCCGTCAGTCATTATTATTATACATCCTATGTCTACATGTGATCTTAATCTTAATGAAATTGTACATGTATCCTATATCCATACCCATGTACATGTCAAATTTCATTAAGATTCAGTCATGTAGTAGTTATAAGGTAACAAATAGACAGACACATTGTATTAGTATGGATAGTGTACGGTAATAGCCCCATAAACTAATGCGCAATTGTTTTATTTTCGTCTTCGAGTGCCGTATCAAAATGCAAAATGCATTGCACTGAAATTGATGGCTCTAGATAAGATTAAACAAAGGATTACGAGACTATTTTATGTTTACAATGTAACTGTAATAAAATGACGGCTAATGACCCGAGTATGATGGCAGATAGGATCGATGGAAAGGGAATTATGGTCGACCCCATAACGTGTCTGCGTTTGCTAACTAAAAAAATTATAATAATATACTGACAGCCTCGGTAGACTAGCGGTATAGGACACCGCTTTTTTCCGATGGTTGTGGGTTTGATTCCCCGCACGGTATATACATTTGTATTCATGAATATGATTGTTTGTACCGGCCTGGGTATTTTCTATATATATTATGTATGTATTTACAAAAAAATATATATCTAAGTATTATAGAAGTTATAACACAAGCTCTGCTTACTGTGGGACTAGATGGCGCTGTGCTAATTGTCCAGGGTTATTATTATTATATTATTACCTTGATGACATTTATTTTGAATTGGGTCACAGCATTCTATATTGTCGATAGACAAACAAATTTTTTATATAAATTGACACACAACATGTATTAGTGTTGATTTTAAATCATAACTATTAGGGTTTAAGTTGTTTGTCAGCTCTTGTATATTAATATATTTGTATTGCAAAATAATTATTATATTTTATATCATCACCACCATTGCCGTGCTTTTATCCCATTATTTGGTGTCTGCTTGTTATATTTATCTTTTATGTATGAAGGCACTGTCTGAATTGTCCAGGGTTATTATTATTATTATTATCATCTGCAACTCTCAAATGGTTCATAGAATCACAAACTGCCATTTTAATCCATTACAACAGAGATATGTTAATAACATCGTTACATAATTAGACCACTAGACGTCATTGGTTTTTTTGTCAAAATCCGACTCAAATTAAATCTACATAATCCTAATAAATATCGACATAGCCATTGATATTGTATACTAAGATCATGTTAATAGCTATTACTTAAAAGCTCGAGTTACGACACAGTTCAACGCACCAAAGCTACCGTCAAGTCACTGAAGCAAATTTTTTTTCACCCACACAACTTGTCTGTTTAAACTATAATCCTATTGTATGTTATTTAAATCCGACACACGTTGCTAGTAGGAAACCATTGTTTCGGTATTTAAAATTCATGAGAAGCTATATTCTGTTGGACATTATGTTGGAAAAGACATAATATGTTATATCTTTGTACATCTCATCCATACTGTTAATATACAACTGAAGAGTTTGTTTGTTTGCTTGAACGCGTGTTCTCAGGTACTAGTTCTAATTGAATCTTTTATTTTATTTTGTTATACTCTTTATTGCACTAAATACAGAAAATAATTAAAATAGTAAATATACATTAACTCGTACAAAAGGCGGTCTTATCGCTAAGCTATTTCTTCGAGACTACCTTTGGGTGGATAGAGAAATTAAAGATGTAGCGTAAAATATTTGAATTTTACAAATATTGCATTTCGAATTAAAATTATTAAATTAGTTATATTTTAAGTTATCACCCATCTGTGATGGCACTCCTGAATGTCTATTTATGTCACCATATCTGTGTAATTAATATTAAAAATTACTTTGTCCCCAAGTTACATTGTATGTACGCACAGTGCAGCGCATACATTTTATCGTTACCAATTCTCTGAATTTTATTATGGGACGTCAGCATTTCTTACCAGTATCGCTCTGTTTATTACCCATTGTTATTTGTGACCGCAGCGATAGGTATGGGCAAAATATGCAATTCCCAATAAATTCATCATATAAATTCATGTAACCAAACATCAAATGTTGCACTTTCAATAAAATGTTACCATAACCAAATAATATTTTTATAAAACAATACATAATAAAAATAAAACAACGTACACAATAAAATTACTTGCAATACAAATTAGTGTTTCATATTCTTATACTTTTATGGGTATGACTATACGAGAATTTTAATTAATTTAATGAATTAACTAAGTTTGAGACGATAGAACGCCAAAGACGATTACATAGTAATTTTAAATACTATAGTTTTAAAAATATAATGAACATGAATTTTATAAGGAATGTTTTATATTCAAATCAGTCATATCAAAATGAAATACTTAATTTATATAAAAATAACGCATGCTGTTGTTACGCATTCATTTATGTGTATTTAATGATAACCGACAAGTTCATAACACGAATATATTCATTTGTAAGAACAAAACCGCAAAATACCTCGTATTGTATTCACGAACGGTGTTTTATGACTCCAGTTTTATTGTACACACTATAATACAGATCGACATGGGTATTAAAATTGTAAGAAACAATCACAAATCGGCGTTACCATCTCGCTCCTACAGGCGGTTTTATTGCTCGCCGGACAGAGATCGGCGTACGATCGCGATACTTTATAGTCCCAGTGGGCCTAAAGACAAGATCTGTGCAGTCAAAAAACATTTATTACGAGCCATCAATTTTTAAAAACCCATGTAACGTGACACCGGTGAAAACAAACGAATGTGCTCAAGACAGCCGTAAACGTATCCGGACGCACAGTGGGCCGAATAGCTACGCTACATGGTCACAACATGTTTTTTTATCCCCAATCACTTGATTAAACAAAACTTATGTATCAACACACTCCATTTGACATCTTAATTTAGCTCCAAATTACGAGTAGTGATTCCAAGTTTAATTTGACACGAATTAAGATTTAACGTCGAGAAAAGTGCAGAAATAATAGCGGCCGCCGCTCGTAAACTTTATTTAGTTTTTTTTATTTCTCATGGAATCTCTTGGGTATTAACACAAAAGAATTTAATGAGAGCCCGTTGGACGATAATAAACCGATATTATAATACTTTTGCTTTATAATAACCTCTGAGGGAAAATAAAAATAATAGATATGGACGCATTAATGCGGTTGGACGCGTCGATGAGCTGTAGGGTACAACGGATGGCCGAGTGAAAAAGCAACAGATAAAACAACAACTCGACAGCCATCCATAGTGGATAATTGTCAATATTTATAAACGCTTCATTAAATCGATGGCTCTTATAATCTTTATTCGTGGCGATGGATTTATATTTTGACTTTTGTAGTCGATTAAATGAAACACTTAGAAATAAAAGCATATTGATTATTCATATTTTTAAGAAGACATTAATATTTTTTACACATTTTATCTCGAACGTGAAACCCAATTACTGCTTATGATGGTATATATGAGAGCAATCAGTTTCACATTTCATGCATCCGTACGAAGTACACTCGATATAAAAAGCTTATTTTAAATAGGTACATATTATCTGCTGATTACTATTTTTTGTCTAATCATAATGTCATAATCAGGACAATTTTTTCCAGAGGTAGACTATAAAAAGTTGTTTGTACGGATACCTAAGTTCCACCTAATAGTCGCCTTGTAACATGTTTTATAACCTGTATTTCGATTGTAGGGTGCTATTAGGCAGCGAAATTACACGGTAAGAAGCATGACATCTTAGTCCTCTGATAGGCAACGCATGGTATCACTAGTATCGCATGGTAACGTGATATCCGTAAAATTGTCCATGTATATACAAACGGTTACCGTAAACCATCACGTGGACCGTTTTGTTTTACTAAATACCGTAGTTGTTATATAGTATGGTAAGAAATTCCTAATTATATCTATTTTCTACAAAATTCATCTACATTTATCTTTAGCTGCGACTTTATAGGTCTCATCAATTTACTTATGCATTCATTAAAATTACAAAAAAATACTAGAAAGGTGCAGAATGCAAACCTCTTGAGATTATTATGCGATTACGAACATCCAGATTCATAATTGGAGATTTATCTGTGGTATCTAAATTGTTATAAAACTATTTCGTTTCGCCTTCTTAGAAAAGTAAGAATGCTTTAATTGCAAATGGAAGTACATGGGGAATGATAATCTTATCTGTATTGATATACAATTTCTAGTTCAGTTCATCTTAATAAAACTATTTCTTTAGCTCTCTCTGGTTATCTCGAATATGTCGGAGTCAGTGATTTATGGTATAATATAGCAACTCGCTATCGGAACTTAGCAAAAACACTAATAGATTCAACTGAAGTTAATTAATTTGTTGAGATATACATTTGTCCCTTTGCAAAGAACGATTTCCTAGACGTTTTCTGACATTTATTGTTACTTTTTTGGGTAAAATATTTGTTTATTATCTTTACCTATACATCTTATATGTTAATTTACTGTATTAAAATGTAATACCTATACCCATCATCACAAATATTGCTTATATGCCAGGTTTTATGATGATTTATTGAATCATTAAAACGCCAAGAAACAATGAAAACCACATCAACTCTTACACCTACAAGACTATTAAGAAAAAGCTAAAACTTTCAATTTATTATTATTTGATGACCTCGGTGGTCGAACAGTCAGTACACTGCCTTACTAACGGCGGTCGCGAGTTCGATTCTTACACTGTACAAATATACACATGAGTATAAATCTGTTGTATTGCATGTATATTAAGTAAGCATGTACTATTCATTTAAATAGTATTTCAATATTTCCATCAGACGTATAGTACCCCTAGTTTGTACAGCTCTGCTTATGTAGATATCCAGGGTTATTTATTTATAACATAGCAGATAAAATAGAGCTTCCAAGATTATAAAAAAAATGTTAAGTTTTGCAAAACGGGCAGGGCCGGTGTAATAATAATTATTAGATCTTTTTCCGCGATGGTACGCACAGTGGGTCGACGCCGCAACTCGGTCAGTCATAAAATTTAAGCATAAAAGCTTAATAGCGCAATTACAGGCTTAATTAGCGAAGCTGAAGCGTTTGTCAGGGCAAGAGTTTTACGACATACGTGACTGAACGCGATTGGTAAAAACGATGTCCGAACGTGGACGACGCTTGGAGGCACGTGGTCTATTTATTTTTGGGGCGAGCACATCGATCGATTATACCAACTAGAGAACATAAATAAGACAACACACTGACCAGACGCAATTGAATTACAATATGATCTGAATCAAAAATATATGACATTTAATTTATAGCATTTGTTTTTTATGGAATTATGTGAGGTTTATAAACATTCCATTTCTTTGTTGTCTAATGGTTATTTAACAAAGAGTACCACATTACATAAATCCTTTTCCATTAGTTTAATTTAATTTCTAATTCGTATACCTGCAAAACACAAATACCGTCGATTTCTGAAGTATATTCAGACTTATACTGTAAATATATCATTATTACATATTAAACCTTAGAAATAAAAGATCATGAAGTGGTTATGTCAAATTAATGAACATTGATTTAAACTATAAACTCACTTCGCTGTGAGGCGTTATTCGCTTATTTTAAATGCTTTGAACAGGTCATCTAGTTGTATTGTTGATCAAGGGGTGTGGGTCTATTTTGTGGTGGAATTAATTACAGATAGGATTCATAGATAAGTGTATATCTGCCTTTACCTTGTTTCATGAAAGCTATTAAAGTTTGTTAAACGCGTCATTTGTTTCTCACATACATTATTGCGATATAAAGAACAAATAAAACGTTCATGATTTTGTTATAATATTCGTGTTATGGAATTAATGTAGAGTTAAAATGATAGCGATTGTTAGAAGTTACTTGTTAAAATTATAATGTAGTAATAGAATTTTAAATGAAGTCTTATTTTTGTATATTATTTTTAGTATCTTTATATTTTCTTTATACTTCTCTTTTATTTATTATATTTCCTCTGTTTGCATCTAAAAATAGTAAAATAATATATTTGTAGTAAAATAATAAAGAAGCAAAGTGTTAATATGAAAATATTTTTAATGTGCCTTCATAGAAATTACACGATCACGTGATCAATTTAACAAAAGGTTGAAAGTTTATTTTCATATTTCAACTTAATTTCTTGGTAAAATTAATTCATTTTCATATGTATTCTGTCTGGCTTGGTATACCTTCTATGACGAAACCTATGTACTATGAATTAAGAAGCACGCACTGCACTGCACCCGTTGAAATCGTACATATATTTTTATAGACGAAGCATGTTAGTACAGTGTAGTACTAAAATGCTTCGACAAAAAACGTACACACTTTGAACTGGCTCTTACATTTAATAATTCTTTAAAAAGTCTCGCAACTCTTAGACGTTTAATTAACTTGAGTAGGTCGGAAAGATCCAACGAGAGCCGTTTTCCGCACGTTATGAACAGACGTGAGCGCATGTGAAGGACTTCTGCCACTTTTTCTGCAGTCTCTCCGTTATACAGTTAAATATGTGACTCTTTATTATATTGCTTGCGAGTTTTTTATATATTAAATACATGGTTGCCAGTCCAGTCTTAAGACCGATTCCGAACGATCCGCAATTATCACCTGTATGTACAATCGAATGTCACGTTAAAAAAAATTACTGGCAATAATAAATATTTTTGTTCTGGTAATTTACTTGTCTAAAAAATGAATAATAAATTTTGGACAATACTTTAAAATAATGAGCAATTATTCTTAATTGATCTAGATTGATTTATAGGTTTTCTTTTTGTTTGTATGTGACATCCTTTTTATTTTACCTGTTTACTTTTATATCTTTATGTTTTTCTTATTATCTTATGTGTGACTATGGTATAAATTATGATATACATCTATATCATAATTTATACCATATAAATAGAGTTTTATATAGGATTCTAAAAATTTCTACAAAAACCACACTCTTTACAAACTCGTCTTTACAAACTCATTAAGCGACTACTTTTTTCTTTTTTAAATCTTTTTATTAAACAACGTAATAATAAAAAAAAATATGTCTGTTATCATTTGCATAAAAATTATCAAATTGAGTATCTCTTTTATTTTAAAATTGGTTGTATATATACAACCAACCTATAAACGTATATGTATCATTATTATAATGTAACACCATAAAATCTACTATGGCATGCCTCCAGCTCCATCCACTTTAAGATTAATTAATAATGCATTGTTATTATGCATTTATGAACTTATACATGTTACGCCCACTTTGGCTAGCATGCAACTGTAATTTGAATATAAGGAATTGTATTTTTCGTATTAAATCCACGGCATTATGCAATTTCTTTTCATAATTTAACCAATGCATTAATTTAATGCCTTCAATGGACACTCCATTGAAGGCATTAAATTAATGCACTAAAGTAACCACGATGTAATTAGATATAATGTTATAATTTTCTGTTATAACAAAATAGGGTTTGACATAACTATGTATATTATCGTTTTTCCATAAAGAGATAAGTTTGTTGCTTTTTATTGATGATTATTTAGAAATTGTTAAACGACGATTTAATATTTGGACATAAAAAAAAATTCTAGGTGTGGGAAAGATTTTCGAATGACCACCCAGAACCATGTATACAACACCATCTATTAAACAATAGACACAACCTGTTACAGATAATAACTATAACTTTATAACTTTAAGGTCTTTAATAAAAAAAATAGTTTCTGAGGTCCCGGTTTCTTAACCCACCCTCTGACTAGCAGGTGACGTTCACTGGAATTCATAATACAGCTACCTTAGGCCATTGTAGAAGTTTTCTAACCGGACGAAATATGTCATTTTGACCTGTTGCTTGCTCGCGTGCCAAAGGGTTTATTCACCTGACATAAGTAAAAAAATTGTCGGAATCAATGCATGCTGGTGGCCCAAAACCTTTAAACTATGTATATATATATATAAAGACAAAAGTTTTTCTACAGGAAAAAATAGCCAGAATTTAAATAATTGACATAGAGAAAGCCACAGTGAACTGCTGATATTATTTGCTACCGAAAGTTCAAATCATTTGACATTTCCAAAGCACCATTCCGTTAATTGTATCTAATAATTTATTCAATCGTTGACGACATATCCACGTCTGTTTGCATTTAGATAATAATAGGACTTGCTATTACCTTTTGACATATGCATTTATTAAATTAGTCAAATTAATAAATAAATATGTATTTATTCATTCAGGCCCTTATTATTAATACCTTATGGTCGAATATACTTTTTGAAATAATAATAAAATATAAATGGGATAAGGAAGAAGCAGATGAGATATATTTATTAGAGTTAACCATATTTCAACTCACGATCGATGTTTTTAAGTCGGAATAGCCGCTCGCTCTATATCAGTGCAAGATTCTTCAAAATCGATTCTTAAACTGCACAAAGAGACTCTCTCACCTCTTGTAAGAGAACATTTAAAAAAGTAATTTTTGGGCATGTTTAAAATTTGTGTGTCACGTTTTTTGCGTCGACTGTGAATTATATTCACAGTCAGAGTTGGGAGATTGCATGAAACGCACGTGGATTGGTCACAGTAATAAAACGGCATACAATTTGCCGGAATCGATTATTTACACTTTTGAAACGGTACGAGCCGTAATTTCTTCATGACATCATTGGTCGTTCGGACGTTGGATGGGTGGTTCGCATGACTCAAGATGATCAACACTCGCGTACTAAATAGAATTAGCATTGTTTTACGCGTTGTCATTTTATTAAACATTCAATCTATTTATCTTCGCTGATAAAAACAACATCTATATATACATATCATACAAAGTTCCCCTGTATCTCAAAAACTACTGATTTGTTTTTCATGCTGTTTTCATAAACAACAGAGTGATTTCAGAGAAAGGTTTAGGTACATAATTCGTTTAGATTTTGTGTAAATAGGTTGAAATACTCGCCGGAGTGAGTTACTAGTAATGGATAAATTTTGAAAATTCTTTTGACCTTCGATAGTCTTACTTATAAAGTAACTTTATCAGTAATGAGTGAAATAAATATATATTTTTTTTTAATTATTTATTCTTTCAGTAATTGCAACTGGCTCGTTAATTCTTGTTCCTCATTATTTTGGCAACAGACAGTCATTATATATATATATTATTATACAGAGAAATTTGTTTATACAATAGACACTGAGTGCCGAATTTTTTTACATAATTACCTAGAATGAGCCTATTGGTGTAAATTGCTAACTACAATTATGCCTATATATTTGCTGGTAATAACTACTTTGTATAGTAATATTATATGTAAATCCGAAACTGTGTTTATTTGTTATGCTTTCACGCCGTATATCTATTTGTTTTGTTCTGGATATTCTATATCTTCGACATACATTTCATGTTATAACTACAAATTTCTATTTGTAGTTATAACAGATAGTTCAAGTATTACGGCTTTCTAGCCGTAATACTTGAACTGTCTGTTGACAAAATAATGAGGAACAAAAATTCAGCAGTCGACTGCAATTATTGTAAGAATGACTATTTTTTAAATAAAACATTATTCACTTTACTCACTGATAAAGTTACTTTATAGGTAACGAAGTCGAAGATGAGAGGAATTTTTAGTCAGGTGCTAAGAGATCTGCAATACTGCGACCTTCGCGGATCTACTGTGCTCGCCCTTTTTCAAAGTTCGCTACCTAGACAAGAATTGAAGTATATTTTTATGAGCGATGGTTTTTACTTCCTCAGGATAGAGTGTATAATTTCCTATTTCGTTTATGCATGATGTGAGCTTACTTCTAACTTAATTACATTTGCGATATCTATTTAAATCGTAGATTCGATGTCAATGAACGCATAAGTCTCACGATAGACTTGCAACATTTTAATTACCCGTATCTCACAGACCATCTCGCCCCAATTGAAGCCAATTAGACGTTGAATCACTATAAACGTCCCCAAGTGTCCCCAATAGAGAGCACGAGGCAGTATTTGTGACAGACGGACAGACAAAGCAAACATACTGAATGATATTTTAATTACGATTGTTGACTTGAATTGGCACGCAGATTTTTAAAACTTGCTGTTTCGCACAGATTCGTCTGCTATTTTGGGATAAAAAACAGGACGTATCGGTTCTCGCGATACAATCCTCATGTATAATTATATATTATAAATTATTTCTATATTTAGTAGATATTATTTATTCGTTTAATTGTAGAAAGATAACAATCAGATAGATCTATCTATCTATATATATATATATATATATATATATACTTCTAATTGCGATATTAGTATACAGCTTGATTAAAATCTATAATTTTATAATGAATCATGTGAGAGTTGCAGTTACAACGTAATTTATACGTATTATATTATATAATGGATATGTAATAATTTAACAATTGCAGTTAAATTATTCGTACATTGTTAAGTAGATTTTGAACTGTTTAAGTCTTGCGCATTTTTTTAACTTTGAATATATCCTATGGACAAGGTTTCATCTAGTCTCCAAAATATACTATGTCAAGACGACCTCTTTGTGAATAATTGCTAGTCATTTCGCCACGATGGACTAATTGACCTGAACATAAGACTCATCGTCATCTTCTACCAGGTACATTCTATTATCAATTAAAGAAATAATTGACCAAGTATTGTAAGGAATTTATGACTTAAAGTTGACAACTCGCATAAAAATCCGCAATTTGTAGTATTTGATTGTGATTCAAACGCAAATATGCAAGGTATCAATGTAGATCACCTTATGAGAGAATCTCTGTGGTATAAAGATAGTAATATTGCTTTTAATTTAATAAACAACGAGATTGTGGCATTAATTTTCATTGTGTGTAGAGTAATACCCGAGTTTGGGTGTGGCCACAGACATTATTCATATGTTTCTTGTTTGCTTTCTCTATTGCTATATTGTTTATATTTACATTTTACTCCCAGTTCTGTTACAAATATGAAAAATAAACGCTTTTCTTAATATATTTTCCATTAATATCATTATATTTAATATAGTAATAAACTAAAATGTAGAAACTCGGATGATTTAATCACTATTAATATATTTTTTGTGTTGTAACGAATTGCTTTGAATTATTAATAATATTAGAGCAATTAGTTGATATAATAAAATATTATGTTGTTCCATTTTTTATGTATTTTATTACAGTTTAATAGAAATCTATCTGTATATGAAATATTACCATAGTAATTAATAAATTTATGTTTCTTTTGTGTACTCGTACCTATATATGAAGAATCTATTGAAGAATCCCTTATAGTTCTTCATGTATACAGTATTCTTACCGTAAACTGAATAATGTTTGCTTTGAATTATTAATAATATTAAAGCAATTAGTTGATATAATAAAATATTATGTTGTTCCATTTTTTATGTATTTTATTACAGTTTAATAGAAATCTATCTGTAAATGAAATATTACCATAGTATTTTTTTTTCTGAACATAGAATTATATATTAGATTTAGACAGTATTCTTACCGTAAACTGAATAATGTGGAAGGTGGTCTAGAAATTAAGTTTTGGGAATGATGTAGCAGCATGGATAACATTATTTTTTATTATTTGTAATATCAGTATATTTATTTATTTATTTATTTATATACTCTTTATTGCACCAGGCAAAATTACATTAATAGAGTAATTAAAATAAAAGGGTACAAAAGGCGGCCTTATCGCTTATGCAATCTCTTCCAGGCAACCTTTGGGTAGAGGAGAAAAAAACAAAAGGTGGGAGGTGGCACTAGAATAGGAGAGAAAAAAAAACATAATAATAATAATGACAAATGAATAATAATGAATAACATAACATATTACATATATAAACAGTAGTATACTAACGGACATTGTTATAGTCAGAGGCAACCTTCGCCTATTACATGAACAGCGCTACAAAAAGTACCAAACCCTATAATTTCACTGCCGTATCTCACCCTTCAACCGAAACACTTTAAGCGAAACAGATGGACCTACCCAAACAACTTCGTATAAAGTCTATGTCGATTTTAATACATACATCATAGTTTACACTTGATTTACCAAAAGGCAGACATAAAGAAGACATTACATAACTTCGATGTATCATTAACTTTTATGGTTCAATACCCAACACCATCCTCCCAACTTTCCCAACACAAGTTGGCCTACCTTAAATCACTTGACTAACAATGGGCCAATTACAAATTGATTCTAAAGTCCGTCCACAAAACAGCAGTTTAATTTATATTCAAACTTCATCCGGAAACGTTTAGTGTTTCTGTTGCGGTAATTTTTCATTATAATTACTTGTAAAATATTTATAGGCCATTGTGTAACGTTTTTATGGGGCTCCCGCGTCCCTTGCAGCGCTGTACTGGGTTTTAGATATAAATGTATAATTTATCTATACATATAACAAAAATGTAATTGATAGCTGTCAGTGCATGGAAGATATATGAGAAAAACTATTATAGTAATAATATTTTTTAATACGTTTACATTATTTCATAGGCCGTAAAATCTGTGCTAGGGAATCTCTATATAATAGAAATTAATCTATTTTTATATTTCAATATTACTTATCAAATTACACCGCCTTATTATCTCTGATCAACGTGACGGTTGACTGGTAGAGAATGCCATCAGGCATTAACTCCACCATGTACACTTTTGTGTGCAAAAGAATAAATAAATAGAATAGAAAAACATATATTCCTTAAATTTAATCATTTTTAAATAGTCATACTTGTTTTTTAATCTACCTCTCATTCGGAAACTTGTATCGTCACAAGAAAAACTATTAAGAATCTTGCGTGTTGTTCTTTTAAATAATTGTTATAACTTCACATTTTTACGTTGAAATACAAGCTACCAACTATCACTTATTCAATAGATGTAATACATAAATAGCGCAACAATCATGACTCATGATACATTGGCGTTCCTGATGACTAAGTTGTTGTCTACATACTCCATGTAATATAATTTCACTACCTTTACTGACTCTTCAACCACAGCTTACTCACGAAGACGACTTTTATCAAAGTTTACCTCGTTTATTTTATAGATGAATTAAATTGTACTTACTAATTGTTAACTGTTGTACGTTAATCACTAGTCAAAGCGAAAGTGAACCTGATTTCAATACACACAATTTGATCAGATTCCAGTCAAAGCGGACTATAAACATTCCTGTTTTGCATTGCTACATAATTTATAGGGTTTGTTGGGAATAAGCCGATAAGAACATTGTTAAGCATAATGCCAATCACTTCAATTTAATGCTTTAAGTACATAATGACATATTATTTATTACTAGTCGTCCGGCAATAAATATTAATATATATTATATATTTATATATATACAGATACCTTACAATATTAATTTCTATGACATTGCATAATCTGCTCGATAATTTAATTTTTAAATTTACGTGGTCTTATTTCGCTTACTTTGGAAGTCAATCTCAAAATGAAAACATATTTTTTATAAGTGCGGGAAATGTCATAAATATATGTGAATGAAATCTTTTTAAATATAAAATTCTTCTTATTTTATTAATTAGTCGTACATGTATTTTACTGAGCAAATAACACATGATGTGTTTGTCTGATATTTCGTAGCATGCCATTCGAATTCGTTAGCCATATTCACTTTCAACTTTTTCTTATATTCTTTGACCTGATTTTTAAATGCATTCTTTATCATGAAATATTTTATTCAGCAGCAACATAATAGTCTTAAACTACTGCACTTACTACTGCTACTAAGTTATCAGTATCTTTGAAATAATTATGTATTGACAAATAAACTAGATTATATCTCAAGATCTGATTATTCCAATAAGTTATAGCTAATGAAATCGACAAATGGCGATAAATATTACTGTCGATAGAAACTAAATATTGCAAATACAATTTAATTAACATTGAAATTGTAGACACAAGTTCCGTTGGATTGTGACTTGCGAGATAAATTTATTTGCCGGCTACGGCAATGCAAAAAGGTTAATTGTGATTTATAACTACAAAAAGAATCCTATATTATTATCGTGCCAATTTTTTACACGAGAATAAAGCTGAAAAACAGAAAGAAAAATAATAGTAAAAATGATAACAAAATATATGTTTATTTTGTTATCATTTTTACTATTATTTTTTGACGGTATTTTTGTGTGACAAGAGGATGACCTCTGTAGTCTTACGGTTTAAAGTACTGCTCTGTTTTCTGATTGTTTTCTTTTAGATTCCCATTAAATATAAACTTTTGTATTCATGAGCATATTTGGATTAGTGAATGTTGTTATGAGTATATTATGAATTTATTTATAAGACATAAAATTGTATACACTTCTTGTATGTAGTTAATTTGGAATGACAAATAACAACCTCAATTTTATACATTTGTATAGTCGACCGTAACGAATAAACGTTTCATATCGACCATTCAAATAACGGTAATGAAATTTGATTTTTTTCTGCCTATAGTTCAGATTTGTCATTTGGTAGTTTCTTTTATTGTCTGATAATATAATGGTGCACCAGTTGAGGATGATAAGATGAGCATAAGATCAGGTCAATTAGCCCATAGTGATAAATTTATCAGGAATTTATCACGATGGTATCCAACGGGAATCACGTGGAGGTCAATCTGACATGGTGCATTGCTGGCAATAGTATCA
The DNA here is from genome assembly GCF_030625045.1 of Achroia grisella. Lineage (NCBI taxonomy): Eukaryota > Metazoa > Arthropoda > Insecta > Lepidoptera > Pyralidae > Achroia > Achroia grisella. The sequence continues at coordinate 2,228,967 of NW_026712590.1, forward strand.
TTAGTCCGCATTAGTAACAATCGGTCTACTACCTACTTGCTAATTAGGCAATATGTATAGTTAGGAAGTTCATTAATAATAAAAAACGTCAGGAGAACACTATTAGGCTAGTTATAAATAACGGTTTCCCTTACATGACGCTTCACGCAATGGAATCACGCTATTTGAATGTTCTGGTATTGTTTTTAATGGTTTTCATATCATTTACGAGGTTATATTTTGGGCAAGGTCCGATTGAAATAGGCACATATACATTTTATATAAAAAACACCCACAAACAATGTATCTAACGACTAACACAAACAATCATATTCGTAAATATAAATGTTTGCATCATGCGAGGAATCGAACCCACGACCATCAAGTAAAGAGGTGTGTCCAACCGCTAGACCACCGAGGTCATTACATATACCTACGAAATTGTATCTCATGCTTTATTAACCTGGCTATGACTTCACCGCATCTGTCTAAAAGCGAATTGGCGCGAAATCATGTCTTGGTCACAGACTAAAAATAATTTCAAACTTTTCATGTATTTCTTTGAATGTTGGTACCTAATGAAAAGTGCATAGATTCTAGTTTTCTGTTAATACAACTTTTTAAACATCTCTTTTAATCTCTCAGTTAATTTAATGCCCTGTGTTACTTATATAATTACAAATATTTATTTTTAATGGATGACTGATAGATTGATGCACCCGCCTGCGCTAACGGTAAAAGCTACCGGGGCGCCACTGGAAGAAATTATAGGAAGAGCATTAGGTCACGATAGTTGACCCATCGTGATGCATTCAGCTGTTAAATGACGATGGTTTCCGGGGTGACCGCGTGGAGGTCGACCTAACATGGTACATGTAATGTGAATGTACAGGGATCATGTTGTTTAATTAAAAATGGGTCAGAAAGTACTTTTGTCTTAATATTTCGAATATAGTTTGTTGAGATAGTTATCAGTTTCGCAAAAATCTGCATATAAGCCTTCCAAATACCACTAACCAAAGATTATATATATTTTTATGGTGAAGTCTTAAGTCACAAAAAAATTCCTAACCTTATTTCTTCTAAGAATGCGTAATACAAGAAGTCCAACTTAACTATAAGTGCGTGATGGCAACACTATCATGACTCGTGAGATTATAGTAAAGATAATTCGACGTTTTAACCGTCATTTCCTACCATCTCAATTTACCGCATCTATATAATCACTTAATCACAATGAACTAGTTTCAATCATTGTTACATACACCATTCTAGTAACAAATATTTAAAGAAAATCTAATCAACCTTCTGCTCCATTAAAGCAGTGTTTCTCAACCTTTAATCTTTTAAATAAAAAATGAAGTGTGGAAATAATATTATTATATGTATTTAAATTTTAGATATTTGTGTCAGTCATTTTTGTTATTACCATAAACACAAGCTTTAGCTAGCCTAACTTGGGAATAGATGACGCTGCGTGAATGAGCCTGATTTTATTATTATTATTACTTCTGTTCCGAATGTATGACTACCAAATTTTCTAATAATAAATTTATTATTAAAAGGTTGGGAACCACTGCATTAAAGTTAATTTCATAATATGCTTATACAAATGTGCAGTGAGCATGAAGTGCGTGCAAACCACGACATCAAAGTGAGTGAGTGAACGAATGGGTGAGCTGCGAGAGTGAGCGGGTGAATGGATCGGTGCGGTCCGGTGGAACTGACCGGGATGAGTATAGATAAACATGGCGACGTGGTAGAGATTCTTGTTGGAATGTGTACGTAAGTAATGTATAGGCTAACTAGCTGTGTACCGCGGCGTTACTCACATGCAACAGTCTATGTTAGCTAACAACGTAGCTTTTATTGGTGAAAGAACTTTTCTAATCGGTTATATCTTTTTAGTTTATGCATTTCAAATTTTTATAAATATATCGATGTTCAATAACACAGAAAACATAACAAGTAGTAATTTTCACTAAGACACAATCATATGTCTACTCATAAACATTCCTTATATATGTTTTTTTTTAAATAATTATACTCCGTTAAGAAATCATAAAAATGATTTTCTCGCTTTCTTTTATTTATTTTGTGACTAAACAAAGTACATAATAACTGCTTGTCTTGGTAATAAACAAAATATATAATGTTCACATACCACCGCGAGCTTATAATAAGCGAGATGACGACCATCGTCAGTCAGGCAGGTGCACCACTCTATTATCCATCATTACATAGTATAAAACTAAGTCGCTGTCGCTGTCTGTCCGTTCCTATGTATGCTTAAATCTTTAAAACTACGCAACGGATTTTTAATAGATATTGTAGTGATTCAAGAGGAAGGTTTATATATAATATATGTACACCCGTGCGCAGCCGGGGCGGGTAGCTAGTATTATTATAATTGATTTATTATTTAGTCTTATCTATTTATAAACTACGCATGCTAAATAACAAACGATAATCGATCTTAATAAATATTTTTTTTGTAATATGAACTTTAATATTTTGTATTAATGTCGAATTTCCAAAATTATCAAGTTTGAGTTTCTTATTAGGTTTAGGATATATTTATAAACAATGTAATTAATACAATCTGGAATCATAATAACCACCTCCGTGTCAACCCACACGCAATTACATTCTATAAATAAAACGAGTTAATTTTATAACATTTTAAATTTTGTACTCAGTTATAAAATATTTTTTGTACAGTCGGATGCGTGGGAATTGAAAGGGATATATCGAATGTAGCTAATGTGGAAATTAGAGGTGACATTGAATTTAGGTAATATGTGAGGGTTTCAGAGGGTTTAATATGAAAAATGTACAAATAATTAAAAGAGAACATGAAACAGATATCTCTGTATCATCTATTACGGCCTCGGTGATCTAGCGGTTTAGCACACCGCCTTACTTCCAATCGTCGCAGGTTTGATTCCTCGTACAGTAAAAAAATTGTATTTATAAGTATGATTGTTTGGATGGGTCTGGGTTATCTGTGCATATTATTTATATATTTGAAACATGTTTCTAAGTATATCAGTTGTTTAGTACCCATAAACATCCATCCAGCCATCTAGTTTCAAGGTAAGCAGCTTGTGTAGCTCTGCTTACCTTGAGACTAGATGGCGCTGTGTGAATTATCCAGGGATATTGTTATTATTATTATTTATAGGCTGTGTCCCTAAATAAATTGAGATTTGGCAGTTCAACAAAATTGTATCAATCTCAACAAAATATATTGGACAAAACTAGAATAATTGTAGCTACTTAAAACAAAGTTCTTCTGTGGATAAGTGTTCAATACGCGTCCACACAGTATACTGTAGCAAGCAACCCGTGAATGAATGAGTGAATGAACGAATGAACGGCTGATTTATTTGTTTGAACCGATCCCAGCGGAATGGTTCCACAAGCCAATTGAGGGAACAACAAAGCTTTGCGGGTTTCTTATTTAGAATGGTTAAATAGACGTAAGGACTGGTTGGGGTTAAAACGGGACACTGGGATGTTCATAAATGTATCCGTACTAATAAAGTAAATTAGAAAAGTCTGTCTGTATGTTACCTTATCGAGGTTAAACAGCCGAACGTATCTGAATGAAGTTTAACGTGAATATAGCTCAAATTAGGACGTAGGCTGCCATTTGTCTGCAAAATGGCAGACGAGTTTGTGAATAACAGTTTAATATATACTGAAATATACCACCATATACATATACCACCACGTCCCCGGATTTCGCCCGATCCCTTGTAATTTACTACTACACTAGTGATGGATACACCGTTAACAAACCAAATCAGCAAGAGACGATGGTAGGTACTCCTTCTACAACGTTGGATTTCATATACTCCAAGAAGTGTGGTCATGTTACATCCTCCGTTCACCACGCCGACAATTCCCAACGCCTCTGATTACCACATCTGGTAAAATAGTCGCGAAGATAAATTCTTCTTATGTTATTTTTTAATGGTAGATTTAATGTAAGTGATAAAATTTGCTGTTAGAATACTTTTTGAGTAGTCATTACCTTTCGAAGTAACGGTATTGAATTGACATCGATATTGGAATTAGATTAAAGAATTGACCTGCTGATATTCCATTGAATTTGTCTATGGTCAAGAGACACAAAAGACGCCTCGCTTACCAATTACAATTTCGACCATAGATGTTATAGGGTCAGCAAAAAAAGCGGATCAGTACATCGTCACCTCGAAGTTTCGATACAAGTACGGTGTACAAAAAAGGTAAATACTGGGATCTTGGCTTTCAATGGGTTCACTCTTGAAATGTATCACACAAAAGAATCTTTTTCTGTTCCATGTTAAGTAGACGGCGCGGGTCTCGCTCTTTGTAATGTTGGCAGAATAAATCCTTAAATACATTACAGAAAGTTATGTTAGCAATAATGTTGTGAAATCTATGACTTTATTAAGTAAAAAAAGAAAATGGTATTATACTTTTATATTTAAATGAATTTTGTATATAATATGGTTTTAATATACCGTATGATATATGATATACGAGTGTTTTCTGTAGTACCTATTTACAAAAAATATATATAGCTGAGTATTTACATCAGTCATCTAGTACCCGTATAACAGAAGATCCGTTTACTATGCTGCTAGATGGCGCTGTGTGAATTGTTCAGGACTATTATTAAACAATATAGTAACTGTATACATGCCTCTTGTTGTAATAATCAAATGCAGTACATTTATTTCGTATTGAATAAATTTGAAATCACAATTATTGGCTAGTAATCCATATTTCTATTCTCCATACAAATATTATACATTCTAAAGTATGTCTGTCAGTTGGTTTGTTACCTTTTTTGAACAGATCTTAATGACATTTAATATATATAGATTCTACCTTTTTTACATCTATCTAATCTTTTATATTACATAACAATGAGGGCAGAGGAAGACCGAAAAAAAGATGGATGGACTGTGTGATAGATGATATGGCAAGGAAAGTAGTAGATAACAAGATGTTTGCAAACTGGGATGAATGGAATAAGGAAGAAGCAGAAGATAGATCCTATCTTTTTATCACAAGGACTAACATACATTATCATTTATCTATCAGAAAACATACGGAGTAGCGAATAACAGTTAGCAGTTTCTATATTACCAAATGCGCCATCCTTTTGCTTAACATCTGCGATCTTTAAGAATTTATATCGGGAATTTTCTGTAATTCGTAAAACGTATTGTTTTTACAATTTGGATTTACGTTTTGTGTTTTAAATAATCATGTTCTTTAATTCTTTTGATGTTAATGTTATATTTTCTATTGTTGCAGGTCAGTAACTGGTTGTTTTCTTAAATAAAACAATAATAATAAAGTGGGTTGCGGGAAATAAATCGACTAGAAAGGCTAAAGATCGGTCCCTGTGACGTATCTTGGGAGAGACCTATGCCCAGCAAAGAACTGCAGTGGGCTGATGATGATGATGATGAAAATGGAAATAAAATATAATAAAAATCAGGTGAGACCTGATTAGATCCGATGTGAAGCATCGGATCTAATCAGGTTTTCACATCATAAAATCTTCAAAACAATTAATAATAATAATATCTCAGGACAATTCACACAGTGCCATCTAGACCCAAGTTAAGCTAAGCTACAGCTTGTGTTATGAGTACTAGATAACTGATACAAATACATAGATATATTTTTTTCTAAATACATATATATTAAACATAGAAATCAACCAGACCGACATAAACAATCATACTTATGAATAGAAATGTTTGTGCCGTGCGAGGAATCGAACCCGCGACCATCGGAAGTAAGGCGGTGTATTAAACCACTAGACTACCGAGGTCGTCAATACTTAGTATCAATAACACAACTTTGAAATAATTATAAGAATGACGTTCCATAGTTTGCCGAAGGCTGTATATGTTTGAAATATTTTATAATTTATGTTATCTGTTTTGTTGTTTTAGATTTCACGTATCTATGTTGTATTTATTCTAAAATATGTTAATATTGTTTAGATTGGGTGGTATTTTTTTTATTGATATTTATGGTATGGTGCAGGCGGGTGCCTGCGCTAACCGTTGACGCTTGCGGGTCAATAGTGGATGATTATAGGATGGGCCAACTAACCTGACCTCTTGTCAGGTTAGTTGGCCCATCGTAGCAAATTCATCAACTTCATCACGTTTCCAGGGGGAATCAACCTGATATGGAAATGTTCCAAATCAGGTTGACATCGATTTCCTAGCGATGGAATACTGACCCCTTTCCCCCATTTACCTGCTATTATAGAAGATAAACTTTGGTCAAAGTCTGTGTGTTTCACTATTTTAGCTGCAAAAGCGGCTTGCTTTGTAAGATATGTACCGGTTTAAAGGTGAGATTTGCCTTGCCAGTGAAATTACAGGATAAGAGGCATAAGATCTTATTCCTCTGGGATGGTAACATGAGTAGTGTCACGGGTGTCACATGACATAGGCGACGGTTACCGTTTACCATGCTCAGGTGCTGTCAGCTTGTTTGTCATTCCAGTTACATAAGAATAATTAGTTACATAAATAATAATCGATAAAGAAGGTTAATAGGATATTATTTAATCTTAATATAACCAAACAGAAGTTAGAAGCATTCTGAAATTTTAGCTTAAAATCTTTTTCCTCCGGGACCGTAGTGTTATCCCAAATAACATAAAGTTGGCCGTCTACGTGTTACTAAGTCAGTCTTAAACTTAATCTAAACTAACTTTGGGGTAATAATTTCATATTAAAATTTTACGTAATTCCTTGTAACAAAAAGGAGGATATTATTAAATTATTGCATTTCAGATCTATACTTTGTTTATTTAATATTTAATGTGTAATGTTATTCTTTTTTTTGTTCTTTTGTACTACTGTGTACATTTTATATACATGTATTATATATAATTTAATTCAACTGTACACGTTGAGAGAGTGCTCAAGATTACACTCTGTTTATTAATCACATGATTAATTAAAAATGGTATTTACTCAAAAAATGACTTTAAATTTAATACTTTAAAATTGATTTTCGGAATATTTCTCGTGTTAATGCAATTTGCTCTGTGGTACAGACCGAACAAAATAGGTATCCATTATTTATAAAGGTTCTAAATAAATTTCTCTGCTGTCGTTACCGACGCTCGTCAAAGGGCCGGGACCACGTCGAACAAAGGTAGCAGAAACCAATTTGTTACGTGATAATATGCCCCTCGACCCTCTCAGCCCCCTCTATTATAATCCCCCCCCCCCCTCTCCCCCTATTCACTCCATCTCAGTTTAATTTCAAACGAGATATTTCGAATTTAGCTCTCAATGGTCGGATTAAATTATTGTTAATGTATTAACCTATTTTTTATTCGTTTGCAGTGTCTACGTCTAATCCTATAATATAATATAACGTAATAACGTAAATAACCATGCGTGGGGTTTATACATTTACTTATAATTCAGATATTTCTCCTAACAGATTGTAAGTAATTGTGTTAAGTGGTACAATTGCTGAAAATGCCTTATGGTGCTAAGTGCGCCATGGGAGCCTTTATTTTTTTATTTGTGCATTAAAGATTTAATAACAATAAATAAATTGCTATTATATCTCAGGTCGAACTCCACGCGGGCCCCCCTGCTTATCATCATGGTTAATTCCCAGTGAATTCGCCACGACGGTGTGATATATAGACATATTATACTTCGACAAGTTCTCGTAAAAACAACACTGACAGAAACTGCTATTGCATTTCTGTTCCAAAAATATCAGTTGCATTTTTATAAAATTACAAAATAAAACGACATATACATCCTTGTTATGAATTTAACGCTGTATTTTCTTTGCGACAAAATACATTTTCGGAAATCGAAAAATTCGTCACAGTAATTGGTTATTTCCAGTTCGATCCAGTAACCGTCCCGCTCAGTAGAAAGTGCTCGAGTTCCGAATCAAATGGCGTATAAAATATCGGGTGCCTGATAACGTGACCCAGGCCCGAACAAATATAGGCGTCGTATTTCATAATGGCAGTAAACGGCGAGTATTTTTATTGTCGAGTGACGATTCGAGTATTTTAAGATGTGTCACTTTATTGTGAATCTCTTATTTATTAACTATTTATCTGTTACGAGTGACTTTGTCTACATTTTTTAGAGATAAAACATATCTATGGTCCATGTTGTCTTTTGTGTTGTAATTTGTGTAAATTGTGTTTTATGTTAATTAAACTTTAATTGAGATCCGTTTAGTCGTTTCGTCATTATTGTTATATGTGTACGAGTCAATAATTTATATTCTGATTTATTTTATTCTAAATAATCTTTCATTGAGATCTTTTTAGGCGTCGCGTAAAGGTAATAAACACAGAAAGACATACTTTCGTATTTATTATGTTACGCACGCAGTGTCCCTGGAAATCATGGTTAATTCATGGAAAATGCAGTTAATGGACATGATGTCATGCTCATTCCATCGTTCTCTACTGGTGAAAATTCCGAAACATTAACGTCCTTCTATTTAGAATATTAGAAATCTTTTCATCATTTTATTTTATCATTCACTAGCTATTCGCCCCGGCTTCGCACGGGTGTACAAATATTATATATAAACCTTCCTCTTGAATCACTCTATGTATTAAAAAAACCGCTTCAAAATCCGTTGCGTAGTTTTAAAGATATAGGGACGGACAGACATTGTTTTATACTATGTAATGATTATTTAAAACTAAATAACCCGCGTAACTTCGTCTGTGCCATATTTACCCGTTTTTATGACATTTTCCTAAAAACTGCATTACGATCCGTTGTAGTTTAAAAGATCTAAGGTTCGCTTAGATAGCAAAAGCGACTTCATTTCGTACTACTCAATAAGAGAAAGAATCAGAAAATTTGAGTTGTTTTTCTGCAACATATTTAGAATACCAGTTGCGTGAATTATTAAATAAATCCGACCACAGATATTAAGATGGCTCCACAATAGAAGGTTATACCGGAGAGTGATCCAAAGTGGAATTTCGAATGTTAAGAAAACTCGTACCTCCCGATATTACGTCTCCAATATTCTATTCAGCCAATATTTGTCAAAGGCCAAGTCGAATCTGTAGGGCGGGCGGTGTACGAAATTGAAATGTTTTATAGTAGCTATGCAATACAGATAGACTTACCTACCATGTAAATCTATTCGACATCTTGAATCGATGTAGACTTTATACAAAGTGACCTATTTCTGCAGCTAACCAGCTTGCTTCGTAACCTATTTTTGATAGATGGATCTGTATGTTAGTACACAAATATAGGCTTAATAACAAATAGCATACAATACAGATTCTTTAAACGAATGTAATAATAATAATACGCATATTAATATTACTAATAATAATCAATATTATTATTAGTTTGCCCATATAACAACCCTTATTAATGGGTAAACTGCATGTGTGTCGGACAGCAATACAAAATGGCTCTATACAATTCGATTTAGCTGTTCTTTGATTGAAGTGATTATATCAAAAGTTAGTTTACAAGTACGAACCTACGACTACAGTAGTCATATTAGGGTCATAGCAATAAATCACGCATAACTTTATAAAATTAATAATAGCCATAGAAATAATAAATTGAATTGAAATAGATAAAGATGGCAGTTAATATATTCGTTTTATATTAATATTCAATAGGCATTCAGTTATATTGATTGTTCCAATCGATTGCGTTAAGACAGACAGACAGACATTTGTTTAATAAATATACAATCGTGCTTCCTACTCAATAAACCTCCGAAGTCTCTGACACAAAGATAAAATGGTTTAAAGTGAAAATAAATACGTCAAAATATAATACATTGTATAATAGACCTAAACCTGTTTATTGAAAGTTTAAGATAGATCGGTGCACACCAGGCAGGATTTCCCGTTGAATTCAACATATTTTCCAATACAGGTTTCGATGGAGCTGACGTTTGAAATACTAGAAGTGACAAGTTTCATATTTCTATTAATAAATATTAAAAACGCGGATCATTATCAAGATGGAGATGGATTTGTGAGTGGATTGAAATGTTTGTTACTCTTTCACGCGAGAACTACATAAACATTCATTTTATTTATAATTTAAGATCTGTGCTCTTGTCGGTGGAGCTCCCGCCACCTTCATACACATACATAAACTAAATTAAATGTGTATCACAGTTAGATTATACGTTAAATTATTACAAAGCATACTTGTTGCGTGAATTTGTCTCTAGGTACAACTAGTAAATAAAGAAGTAGCTCAGGGATTTTTAGTATTACCTCATTAAATATATTTATATATTAAGCAAGTATATTTATAGACTTATAATAATAATACATATATATTGCTCATAATAATGTAACATAGTATATAACTAGTTGTTACTCGCATCTTCATATGCTATTGTTTAAATAATGAATAGCTTTTGTCTGTCCTTTTGATACAATCTATCTTCACAGCAATTTTGTTTAAATGTATCGTTTTGTTAATAAAACAGGAGAATAACAACCAGACAGAGAGAGATACAACTTTCGCATTTAATATTATTATTAATGCAACTGTAGTAGTAACATCCAGTAGCCGTACATCAATGTTATGAAGATTATACCTAGATGAAGCGAGCTGGGAAATTTCAAAATAAATTCCATGCAGAAGGCATTTATTGACATCCCCTCTGCTTTCATTTAGCTAATTTTTACCCGTCCACCCCTTTTAATTTCCGGAACATACTTTGTTAGGTTGTATATGTTAACTAAAAAGAAAAGAGGGAGTTTATAATTGTACTCTGTATTTGTGTGTGTTACGAATTGTCTTCGCCAATGGCAATGATTCTTTTTTTAAACCAAATGGCAGAGAGCTTACCTCAGTTTAGATCAATACTAATTTTAAGTACTGTACACCGTTTTTAACGTTATTTGACAATGAAAATATAATCAAGTGTCATTTTTCAATACTTACATATTGAACCATGTCCCTTAATTTTATTTTCATACATATAATTTTTATTTTTTCGAATGCCCAATATTCCACCTGACAACATGGCAGTCATTTATATTTTATAAATTTTACTGCCATATCTCATTCTTCAACCAAACCACTATGTATGAAACACCAACAAAGTATGAAACTTTAACTGGTAGAGAATACCATATGGCATTAAGCTCGTCGTTTGTACACTTTTTACTCTGCAATAAAGAATAAAAAAAGCCAAGTTGTTTTGGCAGCTTAAAATAATAATAATACTAATAATGGTAATACAGGAGTATCATCATCACATAGATGACTTTGAACAAAGTGTATATCGAATTAGTAACATTAGAACTAAAATTGCAATTTACCGTAATATTGTATACTAAATATCTAAATACAACTGGAATAGCCAGATTGTTTTATAAATTCGTCCTGCCTACTTAATTAGTGTTATTTTTAAAATAGCTTCCTATTCTCCTCAAGGAACCTTACTAAAACTTTCCAAACGATATCGTAGTTGTGAAGTCTATAATTAGGGGACCAAGACCCGAAACTAACAACAAACATATTGATATCAAGTCTATTAATTACTATAGGTAGTCATTTTCTGTTCCGTAATAATATAGAAATTTTCAAATATTACAAACTCACTTAATTATAATGTTGACGAAAAAAAAAAATTATTGTATTGGTTTATTTTTTAGTCATTTATTGGAACAGAGAAGAAATAAATTGCATATAAAAATAATTTCCTTTAAAGTGTTTATTGAAGGAAAGATATTTGAAAAGATAAATATACTCAAAAATATTGAAAAGTACATCTACATATTTTCAAGCTACAGCTGCAAATAAGAATAGATCTGCTATTCTTATTTTATAGCACAGGGGTTAAACGAGTTTGCGGCTTACCTGATAGTACGTTTTACTATAGAATGATTTTCTAACAAGTACTTCCCACGAATTTATTTATGTTTAAATTCAACTTCAAAATGTCTTTATTCATGTAGGTTTATTACAGACTCTAGTGATATGTTAAATCTACTGTCAGTTCGGAATGATTTCGAGCTAGGAAAAACTGACAATCAGCTTGTTCAATAACAATTTGTGACATGAAAATATTGTGCGCAAATTTCTCATAATATAACGTTCTACCTTAACTGCCATTCCAGTTAATACGACGGACAGTTATTTCGCCCACCGTTTTCCCTACAATTGACACCCGATGTGTAGTGACAACATTTGCATACGCGTAAGTAAGCGTCACCGGCGACCATTTAATGGACGCTGGCGCCCTCTGTGGTAATGAAAACTGAACCGCAGTCTATTCTTTACCCCTTTATAAGGTTCAGCGTTCACTGGTTATTTTCTACTAACTGTGCCCGCGACTTCGTCCGCGTGGAATAGACGACGAATGAGGAATTTCCATTTCATCCTCTATTTTATTTTACCTCCTTAGGGGTATAATAATATATAATAATTTATTAACTTGAATGTGATATATATTTACATTTAATCAACAGCCTAAAAAATAAGTTTCAAGCTTCTAACATTAAAAATGCTGATACAACCTTTTATCTCCCCTTTCAACCTCTTACAACTCTTTTTTCGCATTAAAAAGTCATGGTCTTTCTGAGGATCTAGATTATCTGTATACATTCAAATTGGTTCAATAGTTTTGGCTTGAAAGCGAGGCAGACAGACAGACAGTTACGTTCGCTTATATTAGTAAGGAAGTAAGGATTTAATTGGAGTGACAAATTACTGACGGCCCTCCTGATGGTAAGTTGTAACAGTTGGCTATATACATCAACAGCACTACGGAGACAGATGTTGACTTTCAGGAGGTCCAAGATGTTATTTCTCCGTACCTTGTTATTTCACTGCCTTACCTCACCATTCTACCGAAATACATCTTACAAAGCAAACTAATTGGCGGCTTAAAGAGATTCGGCACAGTACACATGTAAATAATTATATACTTACAAACTCCATCTAGCAAAATCATATAACATAACACAATGATAATGAAAGCATACTTGACGGCCTCTGTGGTATAGCATACCGCTTTACTTCCGATGTTCGCAGGTTCGTTCCTCGCACGGTACAGACATTTGTATTCATGAATATGATTGTTTGTATTGGTCTGGGCGTTACCGATGTCTATTATGAATGTATTTACAAAAAATATATACTTATATATTTATATCAGTTGTCTAGTACCCATAACACAAGTTCTGTTTAATTAGGGACTGTATTGCGTTGTGTGAATTGGCCAAGGTCATTATCATTGTGCTATATCTTATTAAAATAGTATTAAATATTAATATAGCAACATAGAAGTGTAGTAGTCTTATTTCATAAGAAATATTATTATATACCAGAAACATTCATCTTCATCGAATTGTAAACAAAATACTACATGTCTTTTTATTATTATTACACTATATATCCAATAAAAATATAAAATTAAATGTTAATATAGCAAACATAGCCATGCAGTTACGACAAAGATTCATATTCATACACTTGTTAACAAAACACTACATATCTAGTACATTGAATAGCTGTTTATTAGAAATAATAAAAATCCCATTTGTTTTCAAAATTTAGTCGACTCTTTATACGATCTAATTTTAACATTACAAATACTTATTATATCATATACATGTATAACATATATATTGCTGTATTTGTGATTCTCTTTAAGTCAGGAGAAAAAACTGTGGTAGGTAATTATAGGCCTATATCTATCTTACCAGTATTGAGTAAAGTGTTTGAAAAAATTATGCTCAATCAAATGCTACAACACTTTAAAGTAAATAAACTGCTTCACAGTCGACAATTTGGTTTCACGGCCGGTAAATCAACTACTGATGCCGGTGTAGCTCTCATTAAATATATATTTGATTCTTGTACATGGAGAGGTCTCAGGATGCAGTCGGTGTATTTTGCGATCTTTCAAAAGCATTTGATTGCGTTGAACATGAAACACTTTTGCTCAAACTTGAACATTACGGTATTAGATATGAAGCACAAAGCATGATGAAATCCTATCTAAATAATAGAATGCAAGTTGTCGAAATAAATGGTGTAAAGTCTGAAGGAACTAGTATTAAAATGGGTGTTCCTCAGGGCTCTATTTTAGGTCCTTTCTTATTTTTAGTTTACATAAATGATCTTCCTTATATGGTAGAAAAGATAGCTGACATAGTTCTGTTTGCTGATGATACTTCATTAGTATTCAAAGTCAATCGACATATTGATGATTTGGACGAAGTAAACGGTGCTCTTTCTTATGTTTTAAAATGGTTTACGGCTAATAATATGTTACTAAATGCAAATAAAACTAAATGTATCAAATTTACTCTCCCCAATGTAAGACCGGTAGATTCAAAAATCATGTTGGACAATAAACCTATTAATTTTGTGGACGATACTGTATTTCTAGGTATCACATTAGATTCCAAGTTGCAATGGGGTGCCCATATTACTAAATTAGCGAGTCGACTTAGTTCTGCCGCTTATGCGGTAAGAAGAATTAGACAATTAACAGACGTGGCAACAGCTAAACTTGTGTACTTTAGTTATTTCCATAGCATTATGTCGTATGGTATTTTGTATATGGGGCAAAGCAGCAATGATATAAATACAATATTTATTTTACAAAAGAGGAGCCATTCGCTCCATTTATAGCATGGGTTCCAGGGAGTCTTTGCGAGATTGTGCTTTAAGGAATCAAATATCCTCACCGTTGCTTCTCAATATATTTATGAAAACATCATGTATGCCAGGAAGAATATAGACAGTTTCAAAAGAGTTAGTGATTGCACTAATAAAAGCTTACGTAACAATAACAAACTGATTTTACCTAAATGTCGTTTGGCTAAAGTTAGTAATTCGTTTTATGGCAATTGCGACTTTCATTTCAAATTAGTATTGAAATCTAGGACATAAAATAAAAGAGAATCCGTTTTATTTTTTGATAAGGTTTTACAATAAAATACCAGAGTCTGTTATAAATCTGCCAGAAAAAAGATTTAAATGTCAAATAAAACACTTCCTTTGCAAAAAAGCTTACTATAAAATTGAAGAATTCGTTAACGATAATAATGTTTTTGTAGAAAAATTTTAAATACATAGCACTGACAATATTATCTGATTACACTAATAATGAGTGCGTAGCGATTTCTATGTTGATTGTCGCATGCCTCTTACTTGTTACACTGTAATTATTTATATAAAAAAAACATCTATCAAAAAGAGCAACACACAAGTTTCTTGCTCATTCTTCTTGTGATGAATCTGCATTCCGAATGAGTGGTAGAATCAAAATATGACTATTCAAAAGTGCTTGTAATGAGTTTATTTGAATAAAGATTATTTCTATTTCTATTTCTATTTCTATTTCTTGCCTTTGCCTCTACGCCCATCCACATCTTAGTGTACATTAGCCCTTAACCACAATGTACTGAGCAACGGGTAAACGTGCAAAAACAAATACCCACGGCTCTGTTCAAATACAAGGCCCTTTCGTGTGTGCGCGCCCTACGTTTGAATCTGTCACTATTTGAATAGGGACGCGCCGTGTTATGGTGAACGACAAAAAAGGATTTTTTTTATTTTGTAATTAAGATCGAAGATGTCACTTGGGGAATTTGGATTGTTAGTGTTTTTTTTTTATTCTATGCTATTTGTGCCTTTTAATTATTAGATTAGATTATTATTAATTCATACTAAATAGTTTGTCCTGACTTATCTTTTGACACTCAATTCACAATTAACACTAATAACAGGTAGACTTTATTAAAACTCTTCTGCATGGAGTACCTCAGTCTCACCTATTTCAGCCAAGCAGTTAGATTTGTAAGCTGTTTCGTTTGTACAGTCGAATTAGGCAGTGAAGTTGCAGGATAAGAGGCTTGACATCTTGTATGGTGTCAAGGTCATATGGTATCGTGATCTCCGTAGTGCTATATACTTGCGACGGCTACCACTTACCATCGGTGAGCCATCAATCTATTTCCCATACAATTCTATAACGACTTCAAACAATTTCTATCCATTGAGCGTGATTTACCCAATTTTTAATTAATATACTGTATGGCATCTACTTACCATACTGCGTCTACAACATACTACACACATGCTGTGCTTAGCACGTTCACATTATATTTATTAGCTACTACTGACATTGAATACACTACCAATTAATTATGAGCTCTGATGTTTGATGACGCTGACCCATTTTTGTTACTAACCCACCCGTCGAATTGTATGAGGGCGGGTCAACATATACCGGTCTTCTAGGGTTCACCACCGCCCTATTCGTTGTAATATTGGAGAGAAATAAGAATGAGTTCCGTAGTATGCACATATTGGGAATATTTCGTTGCACAATACTTGATTATGAACTTTGGGATTTCCAAATTACTTTTATTATTTTAGTAGCGATTTTACTTTCTTTTTCTGAGATAAAGCATTGCTTATTAATTATAATATCTCTGTACAATTTATAAAGCGCCATCTAGCCCAACTTAATCAGAGGAACGAGCTGATTGCAGATAGAAATAAAATATATATATTTAAACTATACTGGGTCAAACAATATAGCCTTTATGCCATGGCAACACGATACAGACGTCTATCGTGTCTGAGAGAAAGAGCTGATTGCAGATAGAAAAAAAAAATATATTTAAACTACACGGGGTCAAACAATATAGCCTTTATGCCATGGTAACACGATACAGACACGATACACACTTGTACAGGCACAAAGGCTTTAAACTGACAACCGAACTATTTTGAAATCACATAACACCCCTAGATTATACACAATAGGTGATTGCAAACGGCGTATTTTTTAACCAGTATAGCTTAGAATATTTTAGATTAAGTGATATGTTGTATGTAAGTTTGTTTGACAAATTATCATCATCTGCTTCTTCCTTATCCCATTTATTTGGTTTCGGCGTAATATGTTTTTCTCTTCCATTCATCTCTGTTCGCAGTCATCCCGTTATTTACTCCCTTTCTCACCATATCATCTTTCACACAGTCCCTCCATCTCTTTTTCGGTCTTTCTCTACCCTTATAACCATCCACATTCATATGTAACACCGTCCTTAGGATATGACCTTCATTCCTACGGATTACATGCCCATTGGTTTGACAAATAATATGTATTATTATTAATAAATTAAATGTTATACAACATCTATGTCGTTTGACGAAAAGTTTCCATGTAGATATGTGTGTTAACGTTTATTTATTTCTCAGTTTGCCTTATGGTTGAATGGTAAAGAACGCCCTTTGGTGCTAAGTTCGCCATATATAAATACATTTATATATTCAATTTGTGAATTAAAGTTTAAATAAATCAATAAATATTTAAAATCAACTGTTAGTATATAAAATATAATTAAGGAGAAATATAATGTAGGAGAGATTAAATTCTATTTTAATAATGAAATAAACTAAGTAATATTAAAACTACTTTAAAAATTTTGGTACCTACTAGTAGCTACATTATAATAACGAAAACCTACAAGGGTTGCATTCTGTGTAAAAAAATTAGCTCGTTTGTTCAACTAATTAGTCGATACTGCAAATATAATAGGTACAATAGATAGATCAGAGGCCTGTAGGAGTAGGCAATCATCTGTAAGTATCCCAGTTATATATAGATAAAAAGCATTTAAATCAAAAATATGCACTCAAGTGACATCCTGTCATTCGCCTGTCCGAACAACGTGGTCACGTGACAACGTGCTGCTTTTTTTATTTAATTAATGTCCCGGCGGTTCCCCTCGGACAGTCCTATGTAGTGTGGGTGCCAATTATTGCACGCTCAGATTTACGCCGTTTCACTTTACGGCCGTGATTGACTGGCGCATTTTTGCGCCGTTTTTTCGCAAACAAGCCTGTTCTAGCGAGAATGTGCGATTGCAGCGGATTGCCGGTGTCGTGTGTAGGCGCTTTTCAACTTTTTTTTTCCCGTTACGCTGCATTTTTATCTAAATTTTATTATTAACTGACAACACTAGTTGCTTTTGCTTAGTGTGCAGTACGTTCGATTAACAACTGTAATATTAATAATAATAACGATGGACAATACACACAGCGCTATCTAATCTCAAGCTACGCAGAGGATGTGTCATGTATATCTAAAAAGAGATTAAAAAATTAAAAGCCCACTCTTGTATCACATTTATAATAATTAATATTTTAATTCTTTCTATATGAAATAAAGAATTACGTGTATACATTTAATCCGGCACTCTACCAATACCTGGTTTATTCATTTCAGCTATTCAGCACAAATTATTGACATAAATGTAATAAGCGTCTGGTTCGAATATAAATCAGTCAGCCAATATCAATATCAGAGTTAGTAAATACACAATATTATGCATTATATTTGTCTACCATAGATCTCATCATCAAATTAAAATGGAAATATATGTTCATATGTGTATAATAATCGTGTGCATTATTATCAGCAAGCGGATTTAAAAGTATATAATACTGATTCTTTTATTTTTTTTACATAAGGAATTGGAATGGCAAGCTATGGGCCCGCTGGAAAATAAATGGCAACCATCACCTATCTTATTCTTAATAATATTATAATCGCGAAAGCTTGTAAGTATGGATATTTGATACTTTTTCATGCAAAAACTACTGAACGGATTATGATGAAACTTTTGAATTGAAAACTTAGACATAATGCTATATGTTTTACGCAGGTTGTGAAATTTAACGTAGGTGAAACCACGGGCACAGCTACTATATGTATATATGTGATACTGTTCACATGAACAATACCACAGGCATTTCGACATTATGTATCTGTGGTCCCACTGCTGGTTATATGATCTATCAGTATCCTGTAATTTCACTGCCTTAATTTCATCCTTCAATAAAAATATAGCTTAAAATGTAAGCTCGGTAGCTGAAGTTGGTTGGAGAAGTCATCATGAGAGAACGTGATAATGTTGAATAGAAAATCTATTATTCAAATAAACTTAATTTAAGCACTTTTGAATAATCATCACAATTTTTATCACACTTTTGAATAATCATCACAATTTAATCTACCACTCATTCGGAAAACTATCTTATCTCAAGAAGAACGAGCAAGAAACTTGCACGTTACTCTTTTAAATAATCTTTGTAAGTTTACATTTTTTGTTGATATCTGGGATGCTGTTGGTGTATTTAGGTGACTTTTATCACTGGTTTAATCAGGAGTTTTCTATTGCAGTTATAGATAATAATGGGTTAAAAAAGCTTACAAAATATGCACAAATTTCATAAGATATTAAGTTGTTATTTTGTCATGATTTTGTAACTGAATAACACACTGTCGCTTTTAGAATATTAGTATAGATCAATATCGAAGATTTATAACAAAAAGCTACTTCAAAATATGCTTTACCCCGTTCCTATAATATTTTATGACTCAACTTACATGATCTTACAGTTATCAGTAAGTTTTGTAATTTAATGAAATTTTTATTGGTACTGGCTACAATATTAATTTTTGATCGAGTAAGGGCATAGTCTATGAACACAATGCTAATATTATTCCACCAAAAATGATGTTTACAAAAGTTCTTAGGCACCCCTCTCACCTAATAAGGGTGGGGGCAGAGTGAAGGGGTGGCAGACAGGGTTTCCAATAGGATGTCCTAAAAAAATGGGATAAGTGAACAGAATACACTTCTGTTTATTAATACCAATAATATAGGAATTTTAATATTTTAGTAGGTTTTTTATGAATATATTTTTAAATATGTTTTTACAGAAGATAGTTTATCACTTTGAACTATGTATTTACGTGTAAAAACTATGTAAGGAATAGTTTATGTATGAAGTTTATTTAATCTTTTTTTTAGACAGTGTTTCATAGATAAATATGTTTTGTTGCTCTTCTAAACTCTAAGTAATGAATAAAAAAAATCATCTGCTCGTAATTACTACCGATATACAATATACAATTTACATAAATATGTACTGTACATATTAAATACTTGTTTGCTTTCGTAATTGGTTCACGCGTATTTCTCATGCGGTAAAACGACATCTAAAATGGCAAAGCCTTGATTATAAAATATTGTATAATTGCCCTTATTTCGTTTAGATACACCTTAATACATCAACAAATTTAACGAGATTTGACCTTACAAACACATTTTCTGTACCATTTTACAGCATGTCATCTTATATATTTGACTCGACCTTATATAAGTTTATTATTGTCCCTGAAAGTAGGTATAAGATGGTGATCCTATTTGGGTGTTAGGGTTGACGGAAGGACGGTATTGGCGTAAATGATCTCAGGCAGATCCAGGGGAGATTGAGATATGTCGAGTGTCTCGGATAGTGTCATCAAATTTATTTACGACACAATATTTTTCTATTAAAAGCGGGTATAAAGTATCTAGTAATATAAAAATGTTTTCCCTTTTTGCCTAGGAATAAAGTTGGTTCCTATATCTATTTTAGATCACTGTATTTCTTTCGTTTAAATCTAAATAATGTATCATTGCGACTGTTATTGCATTTGGAGTAGACAGAAGTATTGTCAACTATTAACGTTATGCAAACATTTTGATAATTGTATTTGTATAGTCATAAGTGGCTCGAGTCTGGGACACTTAAATTTCTTAAATTGACAGAAGGTGGTGTCAACAAATTGGCATCGGGTGGATTTAAATTCAGGACTTTTATATTCAAATTAGGATAGTTAACCACTATGCCATAATACTCTCTGGAAATAATGTATAAACATAAATAAATATAGATAATACTTACAGTAAACTTTTACATTAACTGAAGCACTTAAGAAACTTAAGAAATATATGGGTATCTATATAGAGCAGATACATTTCCTTGTCGAGTTTCCGTTAAAGTTTCCATCAAAGGTGAAATACGGGAAAACGGAACGGAAAAAGTCCGTAACGAGAACCAAGTTCGCCGATAGGCCGATCGTAGATACGATTTATTGTCATTAATTGTTACTTTGAAGTCTCACACTTTGTAGCTGCTCGTGTTATGGGGTTTTATTGTCTCATTATATATCACATATATATATGTGATTCATTATATACATATATTACTAGCTGACTCGACAATATCTGTCGTAAACACGCGGCCTCCAATAGTTTTTAAGTTTTCTGTTCAATGTTCAGTTAGCATTTATTAGTTTACCCATCGTAACGAAGTCACCAGGAATTACCCACAAGAATATGTAGTAGACCAAGCTGACATGGTACATTATTAACAATGGGGTCAACAGTCAGTATTATTAACATTCCTTTCACCCCCTGCAAAATAGATATGGACATGTTTTTCGAAAAGCACAGCTTGAAAATGAAAAGAATAATTTAATTACATTTCATCACTTTTCCAAATTCTCTTCTCTCTTTCAGCATCTATTAGTTATTTTCCACTCTATTTGATCTGACACGTAATCAGGCTTTTTGAAGAAATCAAAATCTAATTTCCGCTCATACTAATTCAGAACTACCGACTCTTAAATTAGAAACGGGTATCAATTGGCATTAATTGTTGTATCTCTGTATTGTTTTCATATAGAACTCAACTAAACAACAATTGTATAGCTATACAACGGTGCATTCAAATTAAGTGTATGACGTCAGTCAGTATGTTGTATTACAAGTCTGATGTATGTGTAGTGCGCTTATGGAAGCTTGCGCTCTGAGCTGGTCTAGATTGCTATCTAGGGTTGTCACCGTATCTAGTGTCTAAATAAATTAATATACGTAACAGCATCTTTTATTATTCTTATGCTGTTGACAGTAGCTGGCCTTTGCAGCTTCGTTGGACAAATAAGGGCGAGTGCAGAGGACACTCCGAAACCGCATAGGGTCACTAAGGTTTATACCAGTTTGAATGAAATAGGGAATTAATAAATAATAAGCAAATAACCATGTAACTGTTTGATTTATTCTTTACATCTGCTCTCTGTGAATAATTTTGTTTAACATTAAACTTAATCATAAAATTTAATTAGTATAATTGGTATTAATATCTTCCAGTAGAAGCAGGTGTACTTAAAAATACTAGAAAAGCGGGTATACTATACAATTGACCCGTCATCAGGATGGTCTTTAAACCCTCGAAATATCGAGGTAAATATCTCTTTTATATAATGAATATAAATATAAATAACCGCGAAAAAAGATATAAAACTGTATTAATCCCTACAAGCGCTAATACTAATGTTGTTGACGTACTGGCCACATATTTTATAGTTCATATATTGTATTATTATTGCATTACAGTCTAATAAAAAACTTTGTCAACAACAACCAAATTAATAGCTGGCAATCTCTATAAATGATTAATTTCTTTCTTAATGTAAATTGCTGTGTGCATAATGACATATTTTATTTATTATGTATTACTATTTATATAATATCTATTATAAATTCACACAGATACTTAATGTTTGATCATGATATTAAAATAATAAATACTGCTACAGTCTATCAACAGAAACAACTTTGTTGCATGTATTTTAAAATCGGATATGTGATTACTTTTGCATGTTAAACGCGATTATAAATAAATAAACAAATTGGTGGTGGGGACAACAGCGGCCGGAGAGGGATGTGAACTGACGTCCGAATTTGTCCGAAATTAATTCGTATGTTTCGTATAATTGGAAGCTGAAACCGTTCGTTATGCACCTGTCAATAGCATACTTACTACAATAACTTTGTGGATTAAAATCGATATACAAACAAGTATTAACTTTATTCGCTATCAATACATGTATGTACGTGATTATATCCAGTATTATATTTCCAGGACTTTTACAAAATAAATTACATATTTTACATGTTTATAATAATAAAACATGTTCTTTATTATGTATAATAAAGAACATGTTTTATTGAATACAATTAAAATGAAACAAACCCCTGATATAATAATGTATGGAATATAACTATGTAGACAATTGCTTATAGTATTTTATATATGTATACTTTTAATATTTTTATGTGTATGTATTTGTGTAGATCAGGTTATTTGTAAGAGATTGTTTTAAGGGATAGGATAGGAATAAGATTAGGCTGCCTTTTGTTTAGAATATTATTAATATTAAGTTTATATATATCTAAATATATATAACTCAAAAGTGCCTGACATAGTGATCTATCAGCGCACAGCCCAAACCACTGGACGGATCGGGCTGAAATTCGGCATGCAGGTAGATGTTATGGCGTAAGCATCCGCTAAGAAAGGATTTTGATAAATTCCACCACTAATGGGATAAATTAACGCGAGCGAAGCCGCGGGCAAAAGCTATATATATACGCTAAATCTCCATTTATACTGAACGAATTTTGATGAGTCTTTTAAATAAGGCTGTATTACATGACACGTAGATTTCTTAAAACTACAGAGGAGACTAGAGGCTTCTTTTCTCTTTTTTCGTGCATCTTACGATGTTTTCAACCTACCGGTGCAAAGTCACCTGGGTTGATAACTTCGTCTCACTTATTTCAGATGCAGCTATATCACTTTTATAAAATACAGGCTACAAAGTATGTAGATTGTGTTTTGAAAAGTGGTATTTTCATTTCTCGAGGATATTGGCAATCAGTCTAAGACCATCAGCGAATCCGTTCTATGATGCTGTTGTAGAGTGGCTTCCCATTAGGAAATTTCTATTCATTTGCAACCTAGAGCTACTGTTGATCTTCTAACTCCAGGATTTTATGGCGTTTTAGTCGTCTCATGTAATATGTGGTATAGGTATATTAAAAATTATAGGATCAGACCTTAGACCTCAGAGAATTGCGATTCTCTGACCTCAGAGAATCGCAACGCAGTTCTTGTAATTAGGTGACGTTTGCCAGTTATGATCAAGTGGTAGGTGGGCTAAACTTCTATATCATTCTCCTGGCTGATTGGGTTCAGTCCTCCTCAAACTTTATCCCACTCTTGGAGATTTTACATCATCTCAGGTCTTAAACACGTCGTCAAAAGATCCTGCTTGATGTTTCGAGCCCAGGTGCCCGGCGGCAGTCCTCTGTCCCGCTTGCCTTTGATAATGACCATCACTTTTCTGGTTAAATGATCTTTATTCTGGTGCATCACGTGTTCAAACTTCTATACTATTTCAGGTTAAAAAAAAAGATAGGTAAGTGGTAGCCCTATGCGCTTCTTATCTCAGCGACAGGTACGCTTGACGGGGTTGCGTCAATAGACACGAATCTATAGCTCCACAGCCGCTCGTGTGAACTCCGCGTAAGGCGGCACTAGTGTGCGCTCTACACATATCTGTGCCTTCAACATGAATGTGTGAAGTAGGCAGAGCGACATGTTGTATTGTACTATCAGGATTGATCTGTTACGTTTATATTAGATCTATGAAAACAATACCGGTCTCGGTGGTTTGGCACACCGCTTTAATTCCGATGGTTGTGGGTTCAATTCCTCGCACGATACATAGTTTTATATTATATTATTGTTTGTATCGGTCTGTGTTGCCGTTAAAATGATGTGTTATTGATTCTGGTAAGACATGTGGTTATGGTTGGCGTGTTGTTAAAATGATGAATATATGACAGTGTATATAAAAAAATTAAAAATAACAAATAATAATTAATTTAACAACTCATTTTAGTCATTGACAGATTCTGGTAAGACAGTTTTATTTCCATCAATCGAAACGAGATATTTAACAATTTAAGTAATAATTGTAAATACATTCATTTATTTTAAATTGTTATTGTAACAATACTATAAAAACAATTCCAAATTACATTCCGTGTATCACGTGATCGAACTGTTCACCTCTCGCGATCGCCGTCGAAATTGCTCCGAGATTATCTTGAATAAAAATAAAAATTTCTCCTTACAAAAAAGCAGCCGAAGCGTGGCTCTCCCGTTTCAGATTAAAAGCACATTCTGCAATATTTCCTACAAAAGGATACCTTAATCCTTAACAAGTGGGGAGTAAGCTGTAGGGGGCAATATTCTGAAACGTTCGCTTTAATTTTCTATTCAAAAGAATGGTGATTGCTCTGTGAAAATGCATGCAATGTCTACTGCTTTTTAGCGATTGTAGCGTAGCGTTCCGATTGAGATTCGTCTGAGGTTATTTATGTAAAGACCCACGCTTGCAACAAAGAAATTCCTGGAACAAGGAAAAATTGGAACTTAATTGAAGTTTGATCAATGAAATGGTATTATTTGATAGCAACATTACGTGAAATCATTTAAATTAAACATCATATTGGGTAGTCCTAGTCAGTTGACAGTTGTCTTAAATCAGTCATTCTAGAATCATCAAAGAATATATTTCAATTATAATTTACAATGTTTTATAATAAAATATATGAAATCATATGAAGTCCCATTTATACAAGGAATATTAAAAATATAACAAAACTATTGTGACTATTATTGCGACGAAAGTATTACTATTTTCGTCTCTCTTTCGTAATGAAAATTAACAATTAATATATAGAGTTAGAATAAGAATTCCATCTTTTCTTCAATAATCATTTTTGCATTAATCTAATCGGAGAAGTGCGTTTGATCAGGAATTTCACAAGTTGGCCTCCATTTTGAGGAGCCTAAGTAAATACTTCTATTGACATATCTTGGCTTTGTCACCATGTGAAAAGGTCGAAATATTTCGTATGCGATAAGCAATAATTTATTTCGAAAATAACTCCCTCATTTCTCATTTCAATATTAATATTCCTGGTTAGATACGAGTGTATACTTATGAGATACAACTTGTTACCTTGAAGGATATCCGGCGAATTGTGATTTTTTTCAATTGTAATGGAAGATAATGACGCGTTTGTTTCCGTGAATGGGGTGGTTAGTATATTATACCAACTTGTAATAAATATGTCGGTAGAGGCATTTATAGTAGCCTCCATTTGATTTATTATGTATTAGGTTTGCTATAATTGTTATTGAAATATGAAACTCAAATAAGAAAACGTTGTAACCCAGTGGTTACTACGTCGACATTAGACCTTATAGGTCATGAGTTTGAATATAACAAACACCAAAAGTGGTAATTTATAATTCTGATTTGTCTTTCGGTGTAATACTCAAGAACTACATAAAATTATATAATACACTTCAACCGTAGTAAAGTTCTTTATAATTACTCCATTATTTTATTACTACAAAGTACGTTACATTATCATTCCGTCAATTTCAACTCGTTCAAAGTTTTCGTGAACTTAATAATATCATGGAAAATACGAAAATGTTGATGGTGGTTGAATTACGCATTTTATAACAATATAAGTATCTAAACTCTCTCCCATTTAGGGGAACAATTTCACTAAGAAGGGTGAACTAAAACTCGAGTTACACCAAGAGTTAATTCGAGTTAAGTTTTTATGTGGCAATAAAAAACCCTGGTCCGAGCTACGTTTAGCATAAATCTGCAATATTTAAAGAAGTTGCGCGCCGGCGAGACAGTCCCTGGCATTCGAATAATAAATTATTGCCCGGTGTACCGGCCACCTTATCTTTGTAAGTTTAAACACTGTAAACTATTCAAATTTAATTATTATTAAATACCAATTGTATTCTGTGACGCTGCTCATTTGGAATACAGCCTCAGTTAGTGTAGCCTCAGTTAAAGTATTTTTTTAATTTATAAATTCCAAAAACAAAAAATCATAAATTAAATCTTATCTCTTTATAATATTATTACAAACTAGCGAAACGACTAGGTTTTGACTTAGATGTTTTTTTTAAATCTCTTCGTAGACGACTTAGGTGTTATTTTTTATTTTCTTCTGAAAGGCATAACTGTTTCGGTGTTGTGGTATTTTAAAATCCACCTTCCGATTGTCACCAGTTCGAGCCCTATACAAATCAAAATTTTTTTTTCTTATTTTCTATACCACAATTATTTGTATTGGCAGACCATTAAAAAATGTACAAATATATCTACCAGACTAGACTATTTTTCTATTCTTTATTGTACGCATGTACAATAAAATACAAAAGGCGAGCCATATGGCATTCTCCACTAGCTAAACTAATATTTTATTTAAATATGTACCATATATATGAGCAAAAAAAAATAACGAGTATAAGCACAAGTAGAGCTTGTAGTCTCAGTTATGATTTTAATGAGTATAATAAACATAGTGATATATTTCATAACTATGATGTCATTTTATTATAAGTCCATTAAAGTTGATGAATATTCAAAAGATTATTTATGTACATATATGTAATATAAGTATTGATAACATAACACCATTCGAGATCGCGAATTTCATATAATATATGCATATAAGTAGCAAATCGGTTCAATAAAGGCTCAACGCCGTATATGGCTTCAATAAAACATGTTTTAATATAAAAAGGAACAAGTAATGTGTCATTTGTCGATAGTAATATCTCTGTATATTATTTTATGATCTTGTTTTCGTCTAATTCTCTAAAAATATATTCTTTTTACGACTTGATTGATGCACCGCTATATTGGTTGAGACAATTTTAAGAATCCATTTGCAAATTTTTTTGTAACGTCTACATGTTAATAATTTAATCGTATTAGCATAATGTTGTTTAATGGTTGAATTTATTTAGAGACCCCATTAGATACAAGTTGGCGTATATTAAAAGGTATTTCCGAAACATTTATAGATCCAATAATATCAGATTTTTTTACAAAGTCGTAGTACATATGTCTTGTTGTTTTGACGACCTCAATGTTCTAGCAGTTTAGCACACCGCTTTACTAAAGAGTGTCGCGGGTTCGATTCCTCGCAAAATATTTGTATTCAAGAGTATGATTGTTTGTATCGGTCTAGGTGTTTTCTATTTATAATATGTATGTATTTACAAAAATCTATGTATTCATATCAGTTGTCTAGTACCCATAACACAAGCTTTAGGCAGCTTAACTTGGGACTAGATGGCGCTGTGTGAATTGTCCTGAGATATTATTACTATTATTGTCGTAAATCTGTCGCCAATAGAAATGTAACTGGTAGGGTTAGATATGGCAGTCAAATTACAGGGTTTTTAACAATAACTATTTAGTTCATAGGATCGGCTACAAGATGTCACTTGTGTATAAACATATGTATATATTTTAAAGAGAGTATTACATATCAATGTGGATGGTTATAAGGGCAGAGGAAGGCCGAAGAAGATATGGATGGACTGTGTGAAAGATGATATGACAAGAAAGAGAGTAAATAATGAATTGACTGCAAACAATGATGAATGGAAGAAACATTTCGCCGACCTCAAATGAATGGGACATGGAAGAAACAGGTACTTAATATATATAATTTTATTATTATTTCATACGTATATTTCTCCATAATTTAAGAGGTGGTTACTTTTAAATTACAAATGAATGAATGTGTATTACTCGTAGTTCATTAGGTATTTATAATATGGGTCATTAGTAGCCTGAAATAAATAAAATAACCGACGGTTACCACTTACCATCAGGTGTGCCGCCAGCTTGTTTGCCATTCCAATTACATAAAAAAGACAACGAAAAAATTAATTATGAAAACTTTACTGTCCTTTATAAAGAACAAAAGACGTGAAACGGTCCTCTGAATTGTGGAAGGGCGATTTTCTTATTGGAATATAATTAAATGAGGGGGAATCGATTTTCTGCAGCTTTGTGAACACAAAGGGTTGATGGGCGCTTTTCAATTTGCTTTCATAAGTTGTTTGTTTTGATGGGACCTTTGTTCAGTGTCATATTTTCGTGTTACCTCTCCCGTTTATTATTTCATTGATTTAATAGCAATTGAAAGATTAATAATACCAATTTTTACCTAGGTAGACTTTGTACGAAGTGGTCTGCGTGGAGGCTCAATCTTACCTATTTTAGCAGTATTTTTAATCCTTGTCGCCACTGTTAAATATTGATCTAAGGAGAACAGCAAAACACGTCCGTTCTTGATATATTTATTCTCATACAAAACAGCAACGTAATTATCATATTATAATAAGACTATTACACTACTTACAAGTAGTAAGATGTATTTAGGTTGGAGTTTTTTTTATACTGAATACATCCACACGGATGTATTCAGAATAAAAAATCATCAAGTAATCAGAACCTGTATTTACGACTCCTATGGTCCATAATTTTTGTTCCGGTTTTAATGTTTTATTTCAATAGTCCATAGTGTAAATTACACTATGGACTATAATTAAAATTTTTAACATTAGTGGTTTAATATTATTTGTATAAAGATATTGATTTTCGTTTTTTGTTTATTAATTTAGCTTTATAATATTTTATTATTACGAGTATTAATCAGTTCACTCTGTTGTGTTTAATATGTTTCGTATATAGTGAGATGAGGAGTGAAATTACAGTATGTGAACTTCAGATATTACAAATATTAATTACAGATATAGACATATTATTTCTCCGAAATGGTATAGCATGAGTGGAGACACGGTCGTCATATAATTACTTGCGGTCAGTTTGCTTATCATTCTAATTACACAAAGAAAACATGCCGACTGTATTTTACTCTTGACTTAAAATATATTCTGAGTGTAATCCAAATAAATTAAATTTAAAATTTATTTTGTACTAGTTTTTACCCTCGGCTTCGCTCGCGTTAATTTATCCCCTTAGGGGTGGAATTTATCAAAATCCTTTCTTAGGGGGGAATGCCTAGGTCATAGTAGCTTTATGCATGCAAAGTCTCAGCGGTTTAAAATTGACAAAGTTTCATACAAACTTTCATCCCCTATTTATCCCCTTGGGGGTAGAATGAATCAAAATCCTTTCTTAGCGGATGTCTACGTCAAAACATCTACCTGCATGCCAAATTTCAGCCCGGTCCGTCCAATGGTTTAGGCTGTGCGTTGATAGATCACTACGTCAGTCACCTTTGAGTTATATATATTTAAGATTTTATCGGATATATCGAATAATTTATCGGGATATTAGATATCGTATCATTTTTAAATAACATATGTACTTCCACATTATTGTACTAAAAAGTCTCAAAAGAAAATGATGTATCCTGCATAAACACTTACAATAACAAATTAATAGATGAATTATGGGCAATGCGGCGGGCTACCATTAGTAATAAAACACTTAAAATATTGACACTTACATATGCAAAACAATAAAAATTGTACAGTAATCCTATGCCTAATCATTAAAAGTGACTATTTTAGATCTATCGGAAATAAACGTTAATTCAATGAAAATCTTTCTACACAAAACATTACTTTAGGAGTGTGGCCACGTTATAAATGAAGATGAGCCGACTGAATGAAGAACGGAATGAATGAATGAAGAATGAAACAATGAAACGGGTAAACATGGCGGCCGGTCGCGTCGGAAAGTGCTCCGCCAGTTTTCTAATTAAAAATTTACATTTTGAAAGGATGTTTGAATTTATTATTAAAATTTCGCGGCTCGAGTCGCTTCGACGTAATAATTCATATAATTTTCGTCGTGTATTATCGCCTGTTACAGTGGGCAACCCTACATTGTTTTATTATGTAAACCAACGAAAGGGCCTCATTGTCCTTTAATTCTTCGGGCGGAATCTTTTCTAACTTCTGAATTATGGTGTTTAAGGGTAATTATTTACGGTATGGTACAGGGTTGATGCTATCTTACATAATAATTAAAAACTGAAAATACGTTATAAAGTTCTTTGAAAGATTTGAACTCAGAATTAAAAACTAGTAGGTATATAATGACTTGTCACGGTGGTCTAGCACACCGCCTTACTTTCGATTGTCGCGAGTTCGATTCCTTAGTATTCTTGAGTATATATGTTTGTATTGGTATGGTTGTTTTCTAAGACCTTTATTAGATGCTTATGACGTTACAGACAGATAGCTGTTCGTCTGTTTGTTACTTTATCGCGGCTCAATAACTAAAGAGATCTTAATGAAATTTTATGTGAAGATAGGGTCTATCACAGAGACGGCCATGGCCAATCTTTGAGACCAAAGAAAGACTAGTCGCGTTTGATATTTTTCATTTATAATACCACATATTTTTATTGTAAAGTGACAACCCTAGCACAGTGATGTTATTTTCCATTGTTTTTACGATTATCATGGCATAGTTGGGACTTAAAAGGGATAATTACATTGTCACATTACATGCATCCAGCCGTCGTTAGGAGATGGGGGCACGGTTATCTCTGTCATGGTTGACTAACTTTATCCCAATGGTTTGCCTGCTTATTAAGTGTTATTAGATGGCTTAAATAATGTCTTTGACTTCACTTGTTAGTCTATGGTTAGTTCCCCTAACAAATGATGTTATTTGTTATATTAAGGTAATGATTGCGGATTATTTGTTGTATAATTCTGTAGTGATGCAAGCTCAGTATATAGTTCATTATACAATCTGAGTGCTAACGGGAGGAAACTCCTCTGAAAGAACACTGTCCGTGACAAGTTTTTACAGCCTCGCTATTTTACGGTAAACCTATTTTTAACCGTCATTAAAAAAGTAGGATCGTTGTGTATGTCACCAATGTATTTAATATTTAAAAAAAAATATAATGTCTGATTCATTTAATCATTACGAAATTTTCTTACCACTTATGCGTGAGGTAATTATTACTAGTTTTAACCCTATCATATAGATTTACTGTCTTGTTTATTTTAGAACTGACAAAGTAAATTCATTTGGTATAATATTGTCATATATTAACCTCATATCCCACACAAATACTTGTAAACAAAGAATACACATGTTTGATAGCACAGGCTTCGAACTCACAATATTCCTCGAAAATCTGTCCGTGTAACCACAGAGTCATCGAATATCTCTCTAAATAGGTAATACTGACAAATATCTTTCATTCAATAGATCCACAATCCCCAAGGGTATATAACATAACGCGCGCCAACGGAGGATCCGAAATGAAATTTACCCTTCCATTGTAAGTTTTGAATGGTAAGTGAGGGAATCAAAGCCACCTACTTCTTTGTTAAACTCGATGATATTCGGGACAATCTACTTGCGAGACGGATTTGAGACTAGCTATCGCCTGCGGTTTTAGATATTAAACTAACTTTAACGTAACCGTTAACGGGTTCGATTCCTCGGAACAAACATTTGTATTCATGTGTATAGGTCTGAATGTTTTCTATGTAAGTATTTACAAAAAAATATTATTATACAAATATAGATTCATTTTTAAATTCAATTAGAGAGAATATAGTGATCTCTAGCATATTTCTATTGCAATATTGTGAAAAAGATATAATCTAATCAGTGGCCGAACCGAAGCCGAACCCGAACAGACCAGTCCATCATTGTGTAAAATTCATCTCGATATATATAATTTATTTTTGGAACTACATAATATTGAAATCGAGACTAAATTTTAATGTTAACGTAAATCTTTTTATAATTATTCTAGAATACATAAGTATATTAACGAATTACATTTGGAATTTGTATAAACTAATTTCGATGTAACATACAAGACAAATAAATGTATATCATCATATACAAAAAGTATTGTATAAAAACCACAAACAGACGCATCCATTTTATTTTATACGTACCTCGGATTCCCTTTAACTCTTTTGATTTTCGAACCCGAAGTATAAGTTCTTAACGTATCTTCTCACGGTTAACATAAAATAAACCTTTTTTCTCTAGAAATAGAGCTGACAAGTCCTTTACGAAATCATTTCGTAGCACTGATATGAATTATTCAGGTGCCATTTAATAACTACGAGTAGAGTCGGCCGGGGGCGGACGCATGTCGCAGATTTTGTTTGTCTTTTTCCGTCTTATCGACGTAGAAAGAGACGATGTCACTCTAAAAGCTTGAGTGTTCGTTTCTTTTGTTTTGCTTGAGCCAGTAATATATTTTTGTACAATATCGCTACTTACGGTGACAGTGCAAGGATAGAAAATATGCGTTTTTTTTCTGGGTTACTATTCTCCTCATAACTTTTGTGAATAACAATATATACACCGTCTTAAATATAGTTATATTACTTTAAATTTGCTACAAGCGGTATGTGAAACAGCAAAAAATATACAGAGCGAAAACAAAATAAAATAAAATCATGAAGAAATGGACTTCCTTTTAAATAACAATCTTTAAAATATATGCAGTATTTTTATCAAAACTTAGCCTATAAAATTGAAATCGCTTACTGTGTAATTTGTAAAACATTCAGTAATAATACTTTCTTTTTTCTTTCAGGTATGAATCATCGAGTTTATATAATACACACAACAAATATACTTCATTATGCCAGGATTAACGTGAGTATCTAATATACGTACATATATACACATATATATGCATATAGTTCTATGAATTGAAATAATATTTTCTATTCAGTTACCGTAGTCCAGATTGAGCATTAACTGAAAGTTACACTCTGTGCCTACACAAGGTAATATTGACATTATGTAGGAAACAGAAAATATGCAATTTATTCAGTGTCTCAATTGACTCGTTTTTGAAGTCGGCTATTTATACTTAGATATTATGTAATTATATGTTACGGATATATAATTATTATATATAATATTTTATTTTTACTAACTAAATTAAATGTATATAAAATATAGTATAAAGTTATATACTTAAAGTAGACTATATTAATATGTCTAGAGACTAAATTAAGAATGCAGTATGTCTATAATCTACTAGATCTCTACATAAAGCACTCCACATCTTAGCACCTCACCCGTATTAAACTTTTAAAACTTTAAAGCGCTTCTTGTGTGGGACTTGATTAATAGCTCTCCCCGATGTTGCTGGAATTCTAAATCGATCTTCAAGGCATGTCTCGAGTGGGATGAGTAGAAAGAAAGTTCCTCGAATTCTAACACAGCATATAAACAAGAACTCGTCTTAAGAAATGTTTTATATCAACAATAACTGTTTTAAAATTACGAATTTAACTATAATTTATTAAAATATGTATTAATACTGTAAATGCGAAAGAATACCTGTTTGAACTATTCTATGGCCACGTAATGTAGGTTAGATATGAATTAAAAGAAAGTATTTTCTTTTTTTTAATAATAATAGCCACTTGAACTTTAGTTTAGTTCAGTTTAGTTGTTTTTATTAAGGGAGAATTATCGCTCTTTGCTCAAGTAAGGAAGCCTATGATACAACCAGAAGCACGGATCGAAACCGCGACCTCCAATTTAGACCACCGAGGGTAAAATATATTATACATTTAATAAGAAAAAAACCTTGGTAATATCGTTTATATTTTTATATCGTATTAACACCGAAAGAGAATGACGGAAGATCGAGGGAAATGGTTAGAGATTCACCTTCAAGAGTGCGGCTCTTATATTATGAATAAATGAAAAAGTTTTCTTATAAGTAGAAGAACTAGTGAAAACCTAAAATGTTATAAAGCAGATTGAGAAATAATATAACCCTTCAAAGTATTGCAATAACTGCAGAATACCAACTCCACTTGTGCAACTAGGTGGTAGTTAACTACGAACAGCGGTCACTGGGTCAGGTACTATAGAGTAGACAAGCGTATTGCTTTTGTTAACAAAACTAGGATGGCTGTGGAATGACGCACGTATATTCCGATTTAATAATAACTAGTGGTCAGTGACTATTATAGTCGGTTCATAATTAATTTTTTATCTCTGTTAAGCCACCTACCACTTTCTGTCTTCTCTCCTCTACCCACGAAGTTTTATTTTGCGATAAGACCTTTTGTACCTTATTACCCTAATTTATATTCTTTGTAATTTACTTCTCGTGCAATAAAATAGTTAATAAATAAATGTAGTTCCTAGCCGTAAATAAATAAAAATAAACAACTACTTCATTTTAAGTTTGGTTATTTTATGTTAAAATTGTTTCAATGTGTAAGAAGTACTAATAACATAAACCGAACCCACCAATCACCACACGTTCCAACCAGGGTTGTGCTATGAGTATTAAAAGTAATCGATTATATTCGTTATCATAATAATCGATTAAACAAAAATTAATTACAATTCGTTATTCGTTATTATGTCTTTCGCTAACGAAAAATCTCAATTAAAACTAAAACAGTTACATTTATTCGATTAGAATAATCGATTTTTGTTACAATCGATTAAATTTCCACATCCCTAGTCACAAACTGCCAGTGTTAGTTGCACTAAGTAGGTCAGGAGGCTCTATTCAGAGGCACGTATTTTGCTCAGCGACAACTGCCGAGTACGAACTCAGTAGAAAGCCTTCAGGATTCACTAGACAAGTGCAGTTGGGGTGAAACCAAGCTATATTCATATATAAAAGTATTTCAGATTATTTTATATATATTACACTTTGTTGTTGCGTTCTGCAAAATGAATATGTTTATATATATATATATATATATATCTCGACGTTGTGACAATACATGTATGTTAAATTATTTGTGTTACGACCTAGTTAACAATATAAACATTGTGACCATATTTAAAATATGCATATATACCTATAGTATATATTTTTTGGCGGATTCTGCCCATTACACAATTTGGAGAACGAATCGTAAATGTTTCATGAAAACTCGATTAAGAGTTGAATCGAGTGGAAATATTCATCTCGATAGATGTTCAATAAATGTAATCAAAGTATTTTCGGCTGTAACATTAAGGTTCAATTAAATTACATTTTTGTATTATAATTAGCGACCCACCTCGGCCTTTTTAGGTACACCCTACAATTTATATGACATTATCTTTACACAGTCTTTGAAGTTGCTTCCGCTATCTATTAAACTACGCAACGGATTTTAATGTAGTTTTTAACAATAGATAGAGTTATTCGAGGTGAAGATTTATATGTATAATACATGTACCGTGAGACGCTGGGGCAGTCTAGTACATATATAAAACAATTTATATATTATTATGTTTTTTGACAAATCATTTCAACAAGTCATTTTTCATTACATATTTGCTCCTATTAGTCATAGGTTATGTAGTTTATAGCGTTTATAGATAAATCGGCTATCCTATGTACACTAAAATAATTTTCAAAATCGTATCAATAGTACGTGAGTATACCCCGAACATGTAAATTAACAAACTTTACCTCTTTATAATCTAACTTTTCCTCTTTGTAATATTAATATAGATATATTTATTCATCATCATTATTACCTTGTCTTTATCCCATTATTTGGGACCGGCGCAGTATGTCTTCTTCCCCTGATCCCTCTCGACCGTCATATCTGAGCTTACTCTCCTTTTATACATATCATCTTTTACATAGTCCATCTATCTATCTTTTTTTACTGTACGTTACAATTTTGTTTTTTGTTGTAAATGGAGAGACTATTTCCATTCATCCATGTTCATGTTCAACACTTTCTATGTGTATAGGTATATTTTAATCTGATTTATAAATTTAACTCTTTATTATCATCATTCTAGATATACTGCGTATAATATGTGATATAATCATTATATTTATGTATTCTGCAATAACTTACCATCATAAATTCTCCCTAATAAAGATTTCGTTAACTATTAAGGCGCAGTCACAGGGATGAGCGTCAATATCGATATACCAACTCGATATATTGTGTTAATATATTTTTTACGATCTCCCCATATTTTCTACCCACCCTGGCCATTACGGCAATATTAATACGTTTAATCAGAAAGTGGATGTGTTATGTAGAAGCTATCGCATTTGGATGTTAGTTTCTTAGTCGATTTTTGTTCATTTTTTTTACTCATACACGCCTAAACAAGACAATTACTAATTC
This sequence comes from Achroia grisella, assembly GCF_030625045.1. Classification (NCBI taxonomy): domain Eukaryota; kingdom Metazoa; phylum Arthropoda; class Insecta; order Lepidoptera; family Pyralidae; genus Achroia; species Achroia grisella. The sequence continues at coordinate 2,265,686 of NW_026712590.1, forward strand.
GAATATTATTTTTTATGATTTTGTCTTATATAATTCACAATAATATTATAGGATATATCTAGGATATTGGATAGTACCGATTTGTAGGTTTTTTATTATACGAGTATATATAGATTTTGATTGGAGTAATAAGCAATATCATGCTCATTTAATTTAAATTTTACATTTTTATATAAATTAAAGTAATATGTAAGCCAAAATGTAGACAAAAAGTTACGGAAAATGACAGTCAATTTTTCTTGTCTTGAAATATACTTTTGGATATGATAAATTTGAAAATCGGGAAGATCTTCCAGATTTACTCTAAAGACTTTTATAGATTCAAATATATTGGATTGCGCCGTTCCATACTTTTTTTATTTATACTCTAGCAATGCATTTATTATATACTCTGTGGTCGAAGACAGACCTGACCTTGTTATCGATTTGTTTATTCATATGTATATTAGTTACGTTACAGCAAAACGACGCAAAAATAATAAGATTACTATCTCTAATACCGGTATCTATATAAGTACGGATTACGCTAGAATCAAACTGTAACATTTTTAAATAACAACAAAACATCCAAAACTCGTTCACATAACAATTTTAACCGCACCAAGCGTATTTTAATGGCACACACTGCGCCCATAACCGTTCGCACGCGACACCACTCGTGGTCCCCTACGATTTACAATCGAGCCCCTACGATTAAATTCGAGAAATAAAATGTTTTATCGATCAGAGGGTGGCGCCTTAACACGTACAGTCCGCGGACGAAATTAATGGGCTGCAGTTGGTGTTTTTTTGATGTCGCTAACAATTTGTGATCTAAATAGAAGTTTATGTTACGTAAATTTGGTGTTATAAATTTACTAGTATTTTAGGTTTTTTTTTATTTTTTTATCTATTGTATGTCTTTTATATTTACAGAAATACAATAAAGAAAGTTACTTTTTTTATATACAATTATACTATTTTTATAAGTTTAAAATTTAACCTATGTACATTCTCGTACATTATCTTCATGCCAAATTGCATTAAGATCCGTTCAGCCATTTAGTGATGGAAAGGTAACTAACAGACATATAGCTGATATGCATTTATAATTACTATAGATGTGGAAATGACATACAGTCATAAAGACAAGATTGGAGAAATAAACGAAAGTCAGGTTAATATTAAGCCTGGAAGTTTTTAATGAGTTGATGGGGTTATAATTGTTATCATTTTTGTTTTGTAATTACTATAAAGATGTAATTGTTAATTTATAATATTTTTATTACTATATATATTCTTTACATAATTTAAGATAATTTTAAAGCGGTTTTCTTACTACATGGTTAATGGCTGATGACAGTGCTCGCCCACGCAAAATGTGGAAAAATACATTATAGCGATAATTTTTTTTTATTTTGACAATAGTCTGGCAAATGAGCTTTTGAAAAAGATTGGGCACCTTAGCTCTCTTATAAGCTGTGTTTCGGTTGTAGGGTACTAATTATTCAGTGAAATCACAGAACAAGAGGCTTGACCTCTTAGTCTTCTGGAATGGCAACCTATGAGTATAGCCTGTGTGATATGATAACATAATGCCCGTAGTGCTGTTCATGTATTTGGGCTTCCGCTTACCAGCTGGACCGTCAGCATACTTACCATTCCAATTGCGAGGCTTTAAAATAATATTAAGTGACTGTTAGACTATATTGTCAATTTTATTAGTAACAACTTTATAGCATAACCTAACCTATGTTATGTTAGTAATAAATTTTAAAAAATATAACCTTTAACATGTCCCACACATTCCATGACATTCGTATGCTCGTTCTAATTTCAATTTATACTCAAGGTCAGAGATAGCAAACAGCTATCGTTTTCAAAGGTCATGCAAATTCAATATCGGAACATTAATTACAATATACTATTCAATTATCTACGAAACGGACCATAGGGAGGCGTCCGAATGAATCATAGGCAATACTTTCGTTTCGCGCATCCCACACTGACGAGACAAAAACGTACCATAGACTGTAGCCCTTAATAAAGAGCCTATTGTCCGTCCCCCCGTATTTATTTCATAGATAATCTTTTATGCGCAGTCACAATTTATGGTCGCCGTCGAATTTCATTTGTCATTTGACGGCCATTGTATGGTATCCTTTTGTGTATACGATAGTATTCGATAATCGATATTAGTGATGCGCTGTGATTCAGATGCCGTGCAATTGTTTCTTTGGGCAATGATTGTATTACGAATACAATTATCCAAGATGGCCGAATGCATATTTCGTAGTAGCTGTGCCCGCGACTTCATCCGTGTAGAATAGACGATGAATGACAAATTTTTAATTTGCCCCCTTAAAGGTTATTTTTTTCCAAACTTTAAATGTCACATTTATTTATATTTAATCAACCGCGTTTCGAACTAATAACTATCGAATATGGTAATTAGTTATTGCTAAAATAAGCTAAAATTTCAAGTAGTATGTGATCATCTTTCAACCAAAATCTGATTTAATTCTGTTTAATACATGACTGATTAATCTATACTTAATTTGAAATTTTAATTAAAAGAAATATAATTGCTCTTTTCGTATTTCAATAAACCTATATCTAAGCTGGTAAATTCTCATTTAACAGCTATATAACGAATTTATTTTGCATTTTGTTGGATTAAAGCACTATAAAAATATTGTTAACTACACTCAGTAAAAAGTAACACTAAAATCTGTCTTTATAGCCTAAGTTAAACACAAAAAGATAACACAATTTTATTTTAAAACTGGCCATTTTCCATGTAACTGTGCGTGACTGTCTCTTGGCTTAACACCAAATTTTTTACGATCTGAACATGGCAGTGTAGTCTTAGTTACTTTGCCTGCTTAGTACCTACTTGCTACTAACTATTATTTTAAAGTAAACATGATTCACATTCAATTTATAAAATATATGTATATAGCTAGTTTACAATAACTTCCCGCTGCAGTTTCTCACGAACGTAATACTGAAGAAAATAAGACCAATTTAGTTTTTTACAGAGTCAGGATATTTTATGACTAAATACTTCACTTTTCCGTTGGATTTTTCCAACATTTTCTTTCATATAAATCTTGTCCTCACGATTACAACTACAATAAAAAAAAACAATTAAAAGCAACTATTCTGAAGCCATTTCCATGGCATGGCATTTGGAATATAATAGAATAGAAATCATTTATTCAAATAAACTTACATTGAAGCACTTTTAAATAGTTATAACATTTCTTTTTTTTAATCTACTGCTCATTCGGAATGCTGTCTCATCACAAGAAAAACAAGCAAGAAACTTGTGTGTTGCTCTTTTAAATAATTTATTCTTACTTACAATTTAAGTTTAAGTGTGTGAATACAAACCACCGATTAGCACTAATTCAATGAAATAATAAAATAGAAAAAACATTCAATATACAACAACTGGTTAAACAATTAATAAGAGAAAATAAGTCAGTGATTAGAGCAGACTAGTCCACATAAGCAGCATAAGCTGGAGTTCATAAATATTAACTAACAATGCAAATTTGTTTTAAAATTGATGCAATTTTGTTATTATCGTTCACCTGCTCCTAGCATTATCATATGCTACTGGATTCCATTAAGTATTTAGTAAGTATATCATCATCACTATCATCATCATCGTCATCATCATCTGTTTATTCCTCATTCCATTCATTTGTCGTCGGCGTAATATATTTTTCTCTTCCATGCATACCTGTTCGCACTCATTTCGTTATTTACTCCCTTTCTTTCACACAGACCATTCTCCTCATTTTCAGCCTTCCTTACGTATTACAATAGAAGTAAATTCAGCAAGTAACATTTTTGAAACAAATTTATTCCCATAATTTTATTTATGACTCAAAAACACTTAAACAAGTTGCGATTAATCGAAATTCGAATATGAGTTTACGATTATTCAATCATAATCGATTACGCGATATGATCGAGTTATCGCGTATAAGCGGCTCACGTTAACGGTTTAATTTGTTTTCTTTTCCGTTTATGTCTTAACCAATAATCGATTTGTTTTAGTTTGAATTTGTAAATAAAGTTTTATGTTTATTTCAATTTGGGTCAGTTTTGTTTTTGCTCTGTTCGCTTTTATTTTTATGTTGCCAACATAAATCAGTCATTAGTCATTATATAACAAACTAGGTGATTACCACAACTTCTTCTACATAGTGTTAAATCAAGTCTAATTTAATAATAACTTTAATTAATATCTGTTTAACCATTTAAAAGTGAATAAATGGCAAACAGACAGACACACATAAGCATATATAAAAATAATAAATAACCCTGGACACAGCGCCATCTAGTCTCATGGTAATCAGAGCTTATGTTAAATGGTAGTGACAAGAAAGCTGATATAAATGATTTTGTTTATATAAATTAGCAAACAAGTATATTTATAGCAAATGCAAATTTGACATTGAAAATTGACTTTCAATTTAAAGGAATATATATTTAAATGCTTTTACATTTATGTACACAAGTACCGAAGATTTAGAATATTTTTAATAAGACACCAGCCAATATTACTCGGTGAGAGTACCGAGTAATATTGGCTGGTAGTAAGTAATACGCTTATCTCGTAAGACATCTGTCGTGAGGGTAGATAGGTAAAATTAATGGCTATAGTGGTACAGTACCTTAGTTCTTAGAAATTACAATGTCTAAATGGTGTGATATTCGTGGTGGTAGAATAGTTTATCGGTAAAAGATGTTATTTTTTTGTCAGATTATCCAAATGCCTGTTTGCCATTCAGTTTAAAAGACGGCAGTGTTTAAAGTTCTTTTCCCAATTTCTGTTCAATTACTTCTATAAAAACAATAAATACTTTCCAGCTGCCGTATCGTAAATTAGTTCATATGTTTAACTTATTTATTAATCTTCAAAGTTTAACACAAATAGGCTTCCTTCAAACTCGTATACCAACAGTAACTTCTGACCAGCTATTGTTAATAGAAATTTATAGGTCATTAAATCAATTTATGAGCATAGAAATCATTGGCAGGGAACGCTATAAAACCGCAAGCAATACGCAATTAGTCCGTGCTGTATTCTATTGTGTTGGGCGCTGTTATTTGGTTAAGTTGACGGTGTTGAGCGAGTAGTAATCAAGTAATGGAATTCTTTGGTTTTGTGACCAACGTTGAGCAACGGTTTTATAATTCCATGGTTTTATAATTATTTTTTGTCCCTCCGAACTCCTTCTAAAATTATTAAATTCTTTATCACTGATTGCAGACTCATAATATAATAAAATGCAGAAATAACCAACTCCATTCTGTAGGCTCCTATATTATATAATTTAGCAATGGTGTGCTTTTCTGACTGATTGTCAACTGTAGTTTATATTTGGTAGTTTAGTAATTTGTACCTTTCTACTTGAAAGAGAAATATTAAAAACGTAGAGGCTTACTTATTCAACAGAAAATAGATTCTTGTTACTCACCCGTCAAAAACCCAAAATGTTTTCGTTCATTTTCATTAGTTCTACTCAAACTATTAGTCTCGGTGATGGAAACATCAATAACTAACCAAATGATTTAATTATATCTGCAATTAATGAGAGATATAGTCAAATAAAGTCTCTGCAACTGTCTCATGACTCATGAGATATATCTAGAATACTTATGTATTGTTTGCAACTAGACATTTTTTTTTATAATAGTATATGCAACTCACATATTACTATGTGTATATGACATACAAATAACCGGAGAAACTCAATTACAAGGTACAAAACAAAACCAAAAAGCAAACAAAGGCGCAGTATACACTACACACAAAAACGCCACACGCTGGCGGATCATATATCATAATTTTATCGCTAATGTAACCCGAAACAGGTATGTCTGTATGTTAGTTCTCTTTTGCTTCCGTATTCGCATTGTGTACGCTACGCTTGGACGGGTTTCGCGCTTAAGCCTCCGTTCCGTAGGGGTGTGTCCTGCACTCGATATGCAAATCGCTGTATTTGAATGTTTACGTATATTTTATCGATAGTTTTGGTTTACTTATTTTTATACTTTCGCTTTTAGTGCACTTTATCACGAGTGTTAACATTAGTTAAAAAAAAAAAACATTCTAATATACATACATATACAAGTAAATAACATTTAAGGGTCTGTTTCTAATTTCAAATGAACAGCTTTTCGCTATATGCATACGAAAGTGTATACGGTACTTACATCAAAGAATTGATTGAAATTTTTCGTCTGGTTGGTCTGCCTATCTGGTTATTCTTGCTAATCTCTGAAATGACTGACATGATGAATGACACCGATTTTTTTGGGACTCTCACTAGCACTTAGCTAATGTTATAAGGAATAACTGAGGATATATTTATTTTATAAATTTTTATTCCACGCGGGTCAAGTCGCGGGTAACAGCTAGTTATGATAATAATAATCACCTTTGCAATAATAAACTGTTACAATTTCTGGTTATAATAATATTCAAAGGTATTTATAGCGATAAAGAGACAACGGTTCTACAACGCAGTAAGTCCACATACTGCTATTCTGTAATATCCTTTATTAGTAAATAATTACAATAAAAATTAACGATGTTTGTAATGTAGTTACAATAACTATTTTTATCTAATATATGCATTAATAGTAAGTAATTGTATTTGACGTTAAATTTTCGATTCGTTACACAGACTGGTCTAGTCGAACCCATTTCTTTCCTTGACCTAAATTTGTATGATAACTTAAAACTACAATTAAATAGTTTCATTCATGAGACTGCTATCGTTAGGTAACTTCAGTAAAAGTTTTTTTTAACCTAAAAAGCAAAACAATTCGTGTTATATTTGTTTTTTCCAAGTTGGTCCAATTTTGTAATTTTGCAAGAATTGTAGCGGGCAGAGTTGTTTCATTCTACAATAGTATAGAATTAAGATACATTTTTCGTAGGATACAGAACAATAGGGTTAATTGTATTTTAAGAATTAGGGTTATCAACATCGTATAATATTCAGAGAAATAAATATTTTTTTAATTAAGCATCACGTAAGTATCACTGTAATTTCATTTTTAAAAATTAAAAACTATTTTTGCTCCTATTATTACATAGAAATGTAATAATAGGAATAACATTGTAATTTACGAGTTCATAATAATATTTTATATTTTGTATCTATACTTATATTGATAACATTTCTTCCAATATTGTTACCATCGTCACACCTCTACCAGACGCAAATCTAAGCACTTCTGTCAAGTAAGTCTGTAAGAGATTGCTGATAGCGATAAGACCGCCTTTTGTAAAACATTTATTTTCGTTGTTTTATATCTGTCCTATGTTTATGTATGCGCAATAAAGAGTTATTATTATTATTATTATTATCTAAGCACTTCTCTCCATCCTGAGTTTGCCTAGAAGAGATCGCTTTTTAGCGTTAAGGCCGCCCGTTTTTACCTCTTTGTCTTGTTTATTTATTTTATCATTTTATACATAATTGTGTATGTATAAAATATGTGTGTCTGTGAGAGGAACAATAAAGAGTTTCATTCATTAATTCATAATTTTACGGCTGATAGAGCAAAATACAATTCAAATACTCCTTATACAATAAACTATTGTGAAGTAAAACCGTTTCAGTATTATCTTCGCTTCACTCGCTAAGTATCTGCTGGTAACACCAAGAGGCCATTAAAAAGTTACAGTGGAGTGGCAACCCTACACCCATTTAGCGTTTGCGAATGTTGTTAGGGTATAAATCTACGTTTTCTCTGTTTAAGTGCGCACCTCGGTAAAAGGTGTTTGATTTAGTGTTCCTTGTGAACAGTCTATTGCTATGCTAAATAGGTATATTCTTCAATGTCATAGAACTGGTGGTTGAAATTTTTTTTTTATTGGAGAACGTAACCAAGCTTTGGAATAGTGATGACAGAATAAAGTGTCATCACAAATCACATCGCATTGTTCTACGAATTTGCAGAAACATTTTAGTCCTCCAGAATGGTAAGGCGTGAGTGGTACCACCACCAAAACCACCTAGGCTTCACATAGGTGGTGCTTCGTGGGGCTTGAGGTGATGTAAACTTACATTTATCACTGACTCTCCGGTGGATGGAACACTGAGAACAAAACCAAATAACTGATAACAGAAGCAAACATAAATTCGAGAGATGGTGGTAGGCTCTCGATAATTTTCAGGGCCTCTGTCTACAGCATCCATAATTATAGTCGTGATGGTATGTTTATATATTTTGTTTAAATATATAGACGGCCTCGGTTGTCTAGCGGTTTAGCACACCGTCTTAATTCCGATAATCACGGGTTCGATTGCTCGCACGGCACAAACATTTGTATTCATGAGTACGATTGTTTGTATCGGACTGGCTGTTTATGTATAATATGTATGTATTTACGAAAATAATAAAACGAAAAATCTATATATTCGTATCAGTTATCTAGTACCCATAACACAAGCTTTAGATAGCTTAACTTGGGACTAGATACTTTTATGTGAATTATTATTATATTCAAGAATTGCTCAGTTGTATTAAATATTAGATAGATTTCATGTCAACAGCAGAAGGAACTTTCAAGGGTCGGGTAGTTCCAGTAAAGACAATCTCAAAGTTCTAGTTAGCTTGAGTCTACCCTGAAACCATTTTAATTCGTCGCCTTTAGGGTTCCGAAAGAAAAAAGAATAAAATAAACCGTAATGTTAAAATTATTTTTTGTCCATCTGCTACTGTGAGAAATATAATTTTAGTTGTTATTCATAGATCATTGTCTACAGAAACTCTAATATTAGTATTTTTAAATTTTAGAAGATATGCTGTCGTTTGACCCAATTGTATATAATAACAAAACAAAATCACGGAATTATTAATAATTAAAGTATATTGAATTTTGCATATGAATATGTTATTATTAATCCACTTAAATTACACTATAATATAAAAATATATATGAGTTCAAAATGTTTATTCAGGACCCTTGTCTGCCTCACACTTTACCGTTTTTTATACCTATGTATCTGAACAAAAATTTCCACTTTGACAAAGTTTGTTTTGTATATAACTGGTTTAAAACAAATTTAATTAGTTTTTCGAGTTCTGTGATCTAATAGCCGAAGCAACATAATTTTGTGTCTGTCTGGTGTATCTTTTCTTTATATATATATATACATATAATACAAAACAATATCGCAGTCGCTGTCTGTTCGCTTATATCTTTTAAATTACGCAACAGATTTTAATGCAGTTGTAATGGGCAATAGAGTGATTTATATTGCTGAAAAACAAAAGGAAGGTTTATATGAATATAACATGGATATTATGAGTGATTATATATAATAAGATTTGTAATGCATCCGTTTGAAGCCGGGGACGAGTTGATAGTATTTTTTTAAAGAATAATAATGGTATGTTGCACTCGCCTGCGCTAACGGTTTGCTCTGGCAGGGTACCCGTGGAGGATGATAGGAACATTATCAAATTCACCAGGAATGTTTCTAGGGGAATCACGTGAAGGTTAAACTAACATACACATACACATACACGGTACATTGCTAGCAATGGGGTTCACATTACTAACAATTATTTTTCTTCCTTCTTCGGTCTCTAGTATTTATATATTCCAGTCTCAGTTGTTATTAAATCTATGAGGTTTTACATTTATTAATTGCTGCAAAATATTTAAAACTGACCTATTAATCTGATGTAAACAAAGTCCACGATAATAATTCAAAGAAGATGGACTGGTCGCGTGACGTCATCACAGACAAAACCGATATGAAAGGGATTACACAATTTAAAACGTGGGCATTGTAAATTGTTGGCTATTTCACCTGACATGTAATTAGTCGTAATTACAATATTACTTTGTAATTATTACACCCACGCACGAGTATGTGTAAGAACAACATGGATGTTGTTGAGTTTTTTTTTATTATACTAGTGTATAATAAAAAAAAACTCATTTACGTGACTTCATCCGTATTACGACGAATTTTTAATCGAGTATTTTCACATTAGGACCTTTGGGAATAAGAAACTAATAAGTACACACTTTCTTTAAAAATACATCTAAATGACAGAAATCAAGAAAATAATTGAAAAAGTCTCGCCTGACAAATATAGTTAGAAATTATAAATAGTCTTTACATAGTATAAAACGAAATCGCAGCTGCTGTCTGTTCGTTTATATCTTTTAAATTACGCAATAGATTAATGCAGATTCCATCAATAGATAGAGAGATTCAAGAGGAAAGTTTATATGTATAATACATGCGTGCAATGCATCCGTGCGAAACCAGGACGGGTCACTAGTTAACTAATGAACTAAATTAAAACAGACACAAATAACAATTTTATTTTATGAATATTTACACTATTTGCACTTTCACTATATGAATGATAATATTTACTTTGTTCAGAGTCGTCTCAATCGTATTTCAGCTGTCAATCGCTTGCTTTGTTCGTATGTCTATTAGTCCAACAGACAACACATTCAAAATATCTTTATTCATGATAATGAACGAAATATCAGAATGATTTCGAGATGGGAAGAACTGACAAGAAACTCAGCTCGTATGCTTTTCAAATAAGTGTTGTACATATTTATAATAGGACAGATTTATTTTTAAATTCAAATTATATAATAGTCCAATAATATATATATTATAAAATAGCCCAATCAGTGTTCGTAACCCCAACAGACCAGTCCCCACAACCGTTAATGATAACGCGATATCCTTCCTCACATTCACGTAGTACGCGACACGACGATAGTTGTCATTTACCATCAAGTTGACCACTATCTCCGTTTGTTTTTCCATTTACAAAAATATTATTTATAGCATGGGTTCCAGGGAGTCTTTACGAGAGTGCTTTAAGGAATCATATATCCTCACCGTTGCTTCTCAATATATTTATGAAAATATCATGTATGCCAGGAAGAATATAATATAATAGAAGACACTTTCAAAAGAGTTAGTGATTGCACTAATAAAAGCTTACGTAACAATAACAAACTGATTACCTAAATGTCGTTTGGCTAAAGTTAGTAATTCGTTTTATGGCAATTGCGTAAGGTTTTACAATAAAATACCAGAGTCTGTTATAAATCTGCCAGAAAAAAGATTTAAATGTCAAATAAAACACTTCCTTTGCAAAAAAGCTTAGTATAAAATTGAAGAATTTGTAAACGATAATAATGTTTTTGTAGAAAAAAATTAAATACATAGCACTGACAATATTATCTGATTACACTAATAATGAGTGCGTAGCGATTTCTATGTTGATTATCGCATGCCTCTTACTTGTTACACTGTAATTATTTATATAAAAAAAAACATCTATTAAAAAGAGCAACACACAAGTTTCTTGCTCATTCTTCTTGTGATGAATCTGCATTCCGAATGAGTGGTAGAATTAAAATATGACTATTCAAAAGTGCTTGTAATGAGTTTATTTGAATAAAGATTATTTCTATTTCTATTTCTATTAAATGGTTTAAAGTATAACGGTAGATAGGTAGAGGTAGCGTCAGGCTATGGGTCATATTAACATTTTTATCCGTACGAGTCCACAATTTCTTATCGCCTACTAACACATACCACAATAATTACAATGGGTGGTCCGTTGTGTAATCAGATTGCAGCGATTGTTTTAATTGTGCAATGCGATTCGTTTTCCAAATAAGCATCACTCAGTGTTGCCATCGTAGTAGTTTTACCCCAAGAGCTAGTATATACAAGACCTATAGTGAGTGATGGGAGTTGGATTCAGGTGGCTAGTGGCTTTAATAATCCACAAACAAAGCCATGATTCAAAATATTTTACTTAATAAATTCCTAATTGTGGAAGTTTATTAATTAATAAGAAAATATCTAATTAGGTTATTTAAAAGGTGTTTATCTTCAATTTACTTATGTAACTAATCTGATTAATGACTTAATATTTTTAATAAAAATGATTATGTTGTTTTTCTAGTCTGTAGTATAGTGATTTCATTAATTTAGGTTATAATAAATTTCACTGTATTTGGGAAATCCTACTTGTGGGTTTGATAATCTTTGCTGGCAACATTGCACTGTGTCAGCGATTATTCACATGCGAGATGACGGTGTTCAGTGAAAAGCTCTCAAGTGTACGGTGCTCCTTAGTACCTACCTTTTGCCGCGTAGAATGCTATAGTGCATTTGGTGTACGTGTTTAATGTAATTGTGTATATGTAAATTAATGAAATTAAACGTAATGATTGTAGTTTAACGAAGTGAATGCAGATTTTAACTATGCCTAAAAATAATTATCAATTCCATTTTTTTTTTAATTTACTTAATTATGTGAAGTGAAGTGCTTCTACAAAATTAATAAAAACAACGTATGTACAGAAATTTTTTAACTGATCATAAACTAAAGCTCGTAAGTACTAAGTATTAGGTAATGGACGGTAGGGAAAAAAATATAATGTAAAAACTTGACGTTCATAAGCGGCTAAAGTGTCCTACTTGAATAAATGATTTTTGAATTTGAATTTGAATGTATTATAATTATTTAATAAACGACTAAATTCAGTTTTTAATCAGTTTGATTAGATTTAGTGTAAAGTAGTAAATAAATTATTTTAGTACTCTAATACGGCACATAAATAATTTATTTACTAATGTGTAATCAATAGTAATCATAGACCGAGAGGTCGTGAATTCAAAGTAGTGTGTGCCAGGCTAAACAACTTTTTATATTAGTTCATACTTTGGACTCAAGCCGATAGACCAAACGATAACTAATCAACAAACTAATACGAGATACACCCGTAAGCTACTCCACTGTCACATTGAATTCTGTACAAAATGTGGGCATTTTAAGCGTTGCTATTTCTACTAAATCTAAGTTGCCACTCTTCTGGTTACCCCATCTGGGCGAACAGGTGTGAATATATAATTTTATTATATAATAAAGGGTTATCCTACTATTAATAATAATGACGATACAGATTTATCAAAGTATGAATATTTCACTACGTGTACAGAATTGATTTAATTACAATATTTCCAGATTCATGCAACCATCACATACTATCGACGAACAAACACATTAAAAGCTCCTTGCTAATTGGATTCCAGTTGCCAATTTCAATTAATTAAATGTATATATATGTATATATTATAACAGATGTATTGGTGTGTATTCCTACTATACATAATTGTTTATTTACTTGTCTTTAATTGTCTTTATTTACATGTAAAAAAATTGATGGATTGTGTGATAGATTTCATGAGAAATTGAAAGATGGACTTTCTCTCTTCGACAAGTTTTATTTTTATGGATGCTGTCTTCACGCTAACGAGCAACAGTACAAGATGATAGGCTAGACATGAAGTGGACGCGAGCAGTTAGATCAATGTGGCTAATTTACTGACGATTTCTGTGCACGATATAATAATTTGTATTCATACGTATAATTATTTTATATATATACTGCTTTTGTATTTACACCAAAAATAATGTATTTATATTTATATTAATTGTCTAGTATCCATAACATAAGATCTGCTTAAATTGGGGACCTATGCCGCTATGTGAATTGTTTTAACCACTATTTCCAGGGATATAACGACGTCGACCTACTATGGTACAGTTCTAGTCATGCGGCCATATCTTTTTATCCATTACGAATCCCTTCCCCCACTATTATTGAATTGTCTCACCATTGTAGAATCAACCATTTACATTACAAGCACAAATAAATGAATTACGTATACACTGACGTATAATCAGACGGCTTATATATACATACCGCAAGCGCAAATCGATACAGCATTAATTAAATTTCATACATTGTTCAGGAATATTTCGAAGTGGCGATTTACCTACGAATTAATAAGGTATCAACAACACCATGTACCTCGTGTTCAACCCTAGCTTGTCTATCGCAATGTTAGGGTTGTCACCTGACTACCATTATTGGAATTCTTGTCATAAATATTTGACAACAGCCCTCACTGTGTGTCGAAGTAATTATATTAATTAGATACCTACATGTATACGTAAATGTTTTGATGTAAACTAATATTAGAATTTATTTACCTTTCAAATACCCTTCAATAGACTTAAAACTGTTTATGTTTTAATTTGTAATGTCTATTGTTTATTGTATCTTTGACTGTTATTTTAATTATTATTTATGTTAGGCTGTTATATCCGTACAATACAGGATGTTCATTTTGTTATTTTCTCTATAACAAGTGTCCTGCAGGGGACACAATGTATATAATATAGACAACTGACACAAATACATATTTTTTTATGTAACACATAATATACGTAGAAGACACCTAGTACGAACAATCACAAACAATTATACTCATCAATATAAATGTTTGTGCTATGCGAGGAATCGAACCCGCGACCTTCGAGGCGCTCAGTATAAGTTACAGAGTTTTAATTAGTACATTTAATCCTAGTTTAAAATAGTATCTACTAGTACAATATACTGTATTGTATAGTACAATAGACTTGTCCTAATAGATACAGTGGAATATCATGTAAGCATCAGATTTCTTAAGATAGTTAACATTATGTTCTGTTACTAAGAAAACATAATGTTAATAAAATGAACGAGGTATATTAGGGTTGACAACACATACGTAACACCCCTGTCATTGCATCTTTTTGTCAAACGAGTATTATAGTTATTAGTCATTATTGTTGTATAATAATAATCCTAAACACATATCGGCATCCAGTCCTAAGATAAGGAGAGCTTGTGTTATAATAGTTCTTTATTGTGTACTGAGAAGAAAATTAATAAGAAAAACAGTATTATATGAGTAAACAGTATTGTGTTACTAGACACTGATAAATACTTATTTTGTGTAAGCTAGATATGTAATGTACATAGAAAACACCCAGACCGATGCAAATATTTCGTGCGAAGAATCGAATCCTAACCATTGGAAGCAAATCAGTGTGCTTAATCGGTAAAACACGGTATAAAATTGCAAACTTTGTAAACAGTCTAAAATTACTAGACAGAATCGAAGGTAATTTGATATACAGATACATTATAATAATGTATTAACGCATACCACAATTTTCACTCTAATGTACGCGAACATTGTCGCGGCGTATGGCTAGCTTTGTATTACAAATATATAATAATTAAATTAATATAGAATCTCAAAGCCATCTAATCCCGAATTAAGTAAAGCTTCTACTATGGATAGTGTCCAACAACTGTTATAAATACTCAAATATATATTTTATAATATGTACATAATACCACAGATTATCTTATCTATTACATAATAATATACAAAAAATTCAAACAAACGGATCCAAATGTTTAGCTTTGTATTACAAATATATAATAATTCAATTAATATAGAATCTTGCTTGCTATCTGTCCGTCCCTATGTATGCTTAAATCTTCAAAACTTTTTTTTAATAGGTAGAGTGATTCAAGAGGAAGGTTTATAAGTCTAATACATATACCGTGTGAAGCCGGGGTGGGTAGCTAGTAATTATATAAACGTGGAAATTTGTGAGTGTGGATGGAAGATTGTTATTCTTTCACACGATAACTATTGACTGGATTTCATTGAAACTTTACAGTAATATAGGACATCACAATAACAGATATATATTTCACGCGGGTAAAACCGCGGCCACAGCTAGTAACAGAATATAGAACTAACTACGAGAATGTCAGTTCTTTATGAATGTTTTATTTGTTCTTAGCATTGTTCGCAAACAGACCAATTTTATGTTTACGAAACAAACTCCAGATGAGCGTGTTGTCTGTTTGTCAGAGCCACTTTCCTCGAGAACAAATAAAACTTATGCTAACTTGGCATTTCAAATAGTACACGGAGCTTATTTGTCCATTGTTAGGTCACATTATTTCTAGTGGCAACACTGTGTTTTTTTATTTAATCTAAGCTGTTGATCAGTCGATTACAAAATAGGAAATACAACTAGATTACCTCTTATACTTTCAATTTCTACCCTGGAGCGGCATTTTTCGTCTTTGTTTGGAAAATTATTATGGTTAAAATGTTGATAAATTTAAAACTTATTGTATATGTAACGGTAGATGTAGCTGTGATGATGACTTTGTCGAAAGTCGTTCGTCGTTCTACGAATATATTAAATACATTGGCTATTGGAAGAGACTTAATTATGACTTAGATAGAACATATTTAACAGAAATTACTTATTTATCTAATGGTACTCGGAAGAGCGGAGATGGGATTGTTAAGTATTGGGGATTGGTAGTAAATACCGAATCTAGTCGATTTCCACACGGCCGGGGAATATCTATCGTAGTCAATTTCTTGAGATTGCAAGTCAGATCAGTACATTGTGGGGCTAACTAACCTGACTTTATGCTTATCCTATCCTCCTACACTGGTAGTTGCTTGTTCTGTTACATTACTGCTATTTACCTACCAATTACTAAATATTGAAGTCCGAGTCTTTGACACAGTCTCTGACCAATATCGTTTTGCCATAATTGTGATTCGATTTGGTTTTGTATTTTCCAATTTGCAATCCTTTTTGTCAGCCCTACGGTCAGTCACGTCCCCTGGCGCTCCAACTTCGACAATTTTGAGCTCCAACTTAGTCCGGTGTCCGTCGCATAATGTATTTACTGTGACGAAATATTAATCCTGCCCGTAACGAACCGGGCAATAGTTTCGTAGACCCGTCAAAGAATAGTCACTTCTGTAAACATAGTTTATAGTTGGTAACACTATTAATATTTTATATTTCTTTTATATTTACCAAATATTATGTAAATATATGATACCAATACATCAGAATCAGAAAAAAAGCCTAATAATTTGTTAATAGTTAATAAAATTGTCCGTTCATGAAAAAGAGACCCGTGTCTAATAGGTGCTTGTACGTTAATGAGTTGTTATTACAATAAACAATATTTGAATGATTAAAACAAAATATTCCTGCACATATATATCGTTTTTCAGAATTTTCCTATGTTTCACTCAGTGTAACTAAAATTGAGCACTTCACTTCACTGATTTTCTTTAAAGCCAATTAGCATTGGGCCAATTTCGTTTCCCTAATTTTCCAATTTGCTAATACAAAGATAATAACAAAATAATCAAATCTCATTAAATTCTATGTATAAAAAAACATTTCCAATTACTCTAAACAAATAACAGATAAAAAACATAGTACCGATATTAATTACAAAATATGTATAAAAGAACATTTCAAATTATTTTAACAGCTAAAAAACATAGTGAATCCCTTGGGAACTAAAATGGTTTTTGTTACCTACTTAAACTTGAAATAGCTTTCGCGTAATAAAGCGCCTTGTTACACGATCAACCTAAACTAAACGATCTGAGTAACTGTGAAACAACTCATTATGTCAGTTCTGTTTTAATTAGAATTCTAATCTGTGACAATGCGGTGTAAAATGGACAACATAGTATTCATTGCAAAAGTTACTTTATGTTCTGGTAGTTAGTAAATGCATTCTCATTTACTTCTATGTTTTATTATTGTAAACGAGCTTTGTACAATTTCGACAAATTTCTCTCTGTCCCCAGTGGCATATTGGCCTTTATTGTTATATGAGGGGATTTTAAATAAATTAGAGGACCATAAATTTATTTGAATAAGTTTGTAAAGTTACAAAGCAGTTGAATTTGCAAATATATTTGACTTTAAGACTTGTTTTAGTTAATTATTTAGTTTATTATACATCTACAAATAAGTTCTAATACATTGATAGTAAAGTTTCCAAACTTTAGTAATAAACACCAAAATATTTATAGGTGTTTAGTGAAAAATAGTGACGGACAAACTAAATTGTAGTAGTAACTATAATAATTTGGTTATCTATTTATTTCAATGTTGTGAATTTAACGAAAAATATTTCTTTATTACTAAAGTTTGGTAATTTATATGGTAACTTGATTATTTTTTACAGTGTAGGGCAATCAACACAGAACAAATGTGAGCTCTACTAATAGGTCAGGATCTGAGGGACTGGAATAACCTTTGGCTTCAATATTCGAACCTATATATGTAAATGTCACATCTTTGGCATAATTGTTGCCTCATAAAGAAATTATAGATATATATGCCCTACGAGAAGACAACGAACAAAAATCATGTTTTCACGTCTTTACTATTGATAAAAAAAATCGTATATTGTCTATCTCTTTGCTTGTCTTTAGTTTTGTTACCTTTTAACGACGAAACGACTGTACCATCTTAATAAATTTGGTTTTAATTTGTACCATCTTAATAAATTTGGTTTTAGTTTGTATTGCTACCAATCATTGTTGTCTTAATTTGTAGATTGAGTGCTACCAAAATTGTATCTCCAGTAAACAAATAGAGATTTTTATTTATTTAAAAAAAACAATCGAAGTAATAATAACTGCTGCTTATATAAATTGATAGCTAAAATCTACACAAAAAGTGAGATATTTTTCGATTATGTTTTACAATAGTAATATAACTTTGAAATAAAAAGTGGAACATCTCAAAACTGATCCTATTTCTATAGCTGCATTCTAAGTTATTACTTAGTTACTTAGTGTAGTTTCACTTTGTCAAACCAATCTAAGTTGTGTTGATAACAATTATAACTTAATACCATGGTTTGGATTGTCTTAATGCCGCTTTGCGTTGCTTGTAACTTGGTTTGTAAACCACCCCTGTTTACTTTTAAACTTTAACTTGAATTATCTTCGTGGTTCAAAAGTCATAATAATAATAATGAAATTGCTGACAATATGATGGATGCAGCATTTCACAATTGCATTATGATCTATGCAACAGTTTACAATACAGTTGCTAATGTATAGTTCTTCTGAACCATACATCTGTACTTCTCGTATGGTTCATACAGAATGACAATCTTATTTATTTAATCTAATACCAATGAGAATATTTTAATTATGTTATATAATTTGAAATAACTCTGACTACTCATAACTATTACAATCGTAAAGTTATACACATGTATGTGTTCCAATATATACATAATACATATATATTACAAATACAAACGATATATGAAAAGTATCAATGCCAAGATCCTATACGAAGACATTGTTTCTCAATCCGTGAAATGCAAATGCACAGTGGGACCAAAACGCGGTCGTCGCAGACAAAACTTTGAACTAAAGAAATCACGTTCCTCGCACCATTGTCACCTGCGCCCTGTACCAAAAGTGCATTTCTTCCAAACTGGCCATCCCACCGTAATACCTGAGAGAGCCGGATTTATTTTATTTTATTTTTAACCTGCACCGTTTGCGAGTTCTCGCCGTAGCCTGAACACAAATAGATGTTGCGTTGTAAAAAGAAAGTGTAAATGAAATGGCTTGTAAAAATTTTACGATACAACGTTGTTAACAAAGATACACGGACTCGAATCTATACGTATACTAAAAATGTAACTGATTGCTGTCTGTACATGAAACACAATTATTTATCAACATTACCTATTAAGATGTTTTGCAAAAAGGTTTCGCGGAATCTGACGGTCTAAAAAAATTTCTAGCGTACTCTTATCTAATCTGTAATTCTCTTCACAATTAATACAAATTTATTATAAGAGTGCACGTTTCAGCAGTTTCTTTGTTAGTGAAAACAACGAGATATAAATCGTGCTTGCCAGAGTGGGATAGCAGATGTCTGGAATAGAACAAGTTTAAAATTTACGGTCTTAACGGTCACTTTTTTGGCCAACTAGCACACCGCTTTGTAGCAGTGGGTGTGTAAAATTCGTGTAATATAAAACTTTGCTTGAATTACTAACAGTTCTCGTATGATTAATCTTACCTTTATACTTGGGGGTGAAGACGGGGTCCGTGGGGGTGCAAACTTGGGCTATTACTTCGAATGGGTCTTTAAATTTCGCAATAAAAGTTTCTGGGAGGTTGTTGTTCAGATCGTATTGTGTGTTTGATATTTTGACAAGGCTTTTGAATTGGAGTTGGAGTTGGCAACTGCGGGAATCACTTTATAAACGTCTTCAATACACCGTCAATAAACAGATATTCGCCCAGTGTTTACAAAGTTCAGTGTGAATTTTAGCGATTGTATAATCATTGTGGATACTGTAGAGTTACGTTATCAGATAATAATAAGATTAAGAAAGCGCTGTGTTTAATATTCCGACTTATAACAATAAGTTCAAGAGTTAAAATCTGACCAACACAAAAAAACATCTACATATATTTCTGACTGAGTCTCCGGTGAAGATAATACCGAAAACAAACCAAAAGTAATCCAAGAGACTGCTAAGTTGTATTTTTTCAACTATGATAATGCCCTGTGCTATTGGTGTACGCTGGTGGGGCACCAGTGGAGAATGATAAGATCAGCATAATGTCAGGACAGTTAGCAAATCGTAGCAAATTTACAAAGAATGTGACGAGAGAATGATTTCCAGAGGGAACAGCTTGGAGATAAACCTGACATAGTGTATTGCTGATAATGAGGTCATTTGTCCACATTACGCTAAATTCTAATTCAAAATTCTAAATAGAAATTTTTTTTCTTTTATTACAGGTAAATGAGCTGTTCACATTTGCAGATTAGATACAATTGGTATGTATAAGTACTTATATATAAACATACATAGTATTATAATTATTTATGTCTTTACATAATGTTTCCGTAATCACAATTTGTATCAGTTACAACAAGAATTTTATAAATGTATAAACAATTATAGGCAATTCTGTTACAAGTTGATACACAGTTGTAAGTGTGTAGTATGGGAACTTCGAGTTACCTACATTAAAAAATTTTTTTTAATGTAGGTAACTCGAAGTTCCCTGGTCATAATTTTAATAATTTCAGTACATTCTAAAGTACTCAACTGGTAAATGGGTCAAAAAGTGGAATGGGCATATCATTGGTGTTAAAGAAGTGTACTCCTGAGTTGTGTCCTGTACTCATGCCCTTCTTCGCGCTTTCATACGATATGCAATTTCTGTCGACATGGAATAGACCACTCTTGTGCACCATGTGCCAAAAAAGGGCGACAGAATAAACCCCTCGAATTACAGGCTTTTCGTCGTCGCATCTCAACAGACATTACCCTGACAATTATAAACAGACCAAGAAAAAAATACCCATATACGTGCAGCAGTTCTGAAGTGAATAAACTATTGCTTGCATACATATCAAATCAAATTATTACAAATGCATTACGTAACAAAGAAACAGAATCAAGTTTCTGTTTATTTAAATTAAATAAGTAAATAAAGTCACGGGTAAATAAGTAATTAAGTCAAATAAAGTCCGTAAATAAAGTCACGGGGACAAGTAGTTACATAAAAAAATGCAATTTTATCAAGACGTCAAAGTCCTAACTTCAAATAGTAAATTCCATTCGGTGTTTAAGCAAGTGTTTAGTGTTAAACCCATAGATTATTATGGGGTAATAAATCGCACATAATTACATCACCGACAAAGGCTAAGGCATTAAGAAAATACCAGACGAAAGCTAGGCTAGGGGCCCGAATGTTGGCGCAAATGTTTGATGTATTTGTGCACACAAATTTAACTGAGGAATACGAGTTTTGTATCTACAGGTACGAAACTCGTATTGATATGAATAGCGTAATGTATCCACGGGTACAAAACTCGCATTCCTCAGTGTTTTAATTACGTTACACTTTAAAACTTTTTTCAGTGTCCATTAAAAAAAAGGAGTCGTGTAGTCGTCATTGCAAAGAAATGACAAGAAAATATGCGCACAAAACTTTTTTTGTAAAAATAAAATGTTTGGTACTTTTAGGTTTATAATATTCACTACAGTCATTCTAGCAGTGTATCAATTCTATTAAAACATGGTTAAAAACAGACATACATGTAAATGTTAAATAAGCCACAGGATAAGGATTCATATATATTACTTTTATCCAAACTTATTATCCCTATTTATCCCTTTTAAGGGTTGAATCGTAATAAATGTTTCTGGATATTCAACTCCATTGTTTAGGTAAATCTTGTGTTTCTAATACGCATATTTAGAATGGCCATTGTATTTTAGTTGCAACAAATATTGGCCCAAACAATTGTCCGAAATACGGAGCCAAGTTAAGGGTACATACCGTTACTCAGGGTCAGTACCACACACCGTTACTGTGACATTAGTTGGACAAGGAATGTAAGCAATATTCTCGTTAGAAAACATGCGAGCGTCAAATAAAAACCTTGTTTGTATAGTAATAAGTGCTTAATCGAATTTGGGTTTCTTACCATTACATTTATATCAAATTACAATTATACAAAAATGCGGATTTAGACTAGGCGTAACTATCTTTGTTTATTCTACCTACCTCTCTATATAAATGGTATTTTTTTTATGTAACTGGATTGCCAAACATGCTGACGTCCCAAATGTTTGGTAACTGACAACCATTGTCTGTATATATTTTTTTTTATTTTCGGACTACTCTAATGCTTGGCCACAACTAGGCTTTATAGCTTCACAGGGGGATAGAGGGCGAGTGCAGATGGCACTCCAAACCCGCGGAAGGACTTATGGAGCGGCTGAAGGTCAACTCCCGCCTGACAGATACGACTTTAGTCTGAGGGCACTTTTAGGGTTCGAACCTCGGCTCGGGCCGTTGTAATTTCGGTCCCTGTTTGAATTGGACAGGGGATCGATCGGAGGAGGGGTCTGTTTACAGGAAACAGATATTTTCATTTAACGGCACACACACACAAGTCACAGTAATATAGATAAATAAAAAGTAAATACAAAACTACATTGGTCATTGAACAAAATACAATATATGTACAATATACGTGAAAGTAACGCAGTGTGTGTTTGTATGACAAGGAAGTCACAGGGAAAGTATAAATTAGTCCTCCGCAATAATAACATATGTTAGGTACTGCGGGTATAATATGATAGCGTGATGACTTTGGTGTTGTTCATATGAAAAGCAACAGTTGTCACTTACCATCAGGTGCTCAGGATCTTGTTTGCCATTTGCAGTTTTTTACATAAAAAATGTATGAAATGTTTAAAAAAAACTATTAAGGTACAAAATCTGTCTTGTATTATTATAATATACTTAATTATCTACTATATCCATCACCAATCACATTAATAGATAATATTGTATGCCGTACATCATCTAGGGATGTAACATTCTGTATAAAATCTCAATTATTTTGCTGTTAAATAAAAATAATTTTATTATATTTAAATAACTAATCAGTTGTCTAGTACTTATAACTCAAGCTCTGCTTAGCTTGAGACTAGATGGTGCTGTGTGAATTGTTCAGGTTACTAATATATAATCGCCAATCTTTAAGGTCAAGGTTTTCAGCCACTGATTAAGTTATTTCCTTTTGACTAAATGCAATAGCTTATGCTAGTGGTCACTATATTCTCCGTAATTGAATTTAATGTTTCTATAATTGATTAGATGTTTTCACACAACCCAAATTTTAGGGTGTTCTTATTTTAACTCGTCACTTCGTTTTATGGAAATTTAAATATAAGAAGTACTTTTGAATATAGAATATTAAAATAATCCAAAGATTAACAATTTTTTTTATTGTATTTTTTTTCTTTTTCTAAAGGACTTTCACGTCCCTAATATCAGACTTGGTGGTCAAGTCCACCCGTTTACCTAATCGACCGGCTTTTTGCATTCATCTGACACTCATCGGTTCGCGTATCTAAAAGGGTACAATCGATCCATAAATATGCCTTCTTAAGGTATCATATTTAAATACAATATTTATAGATGTCTAGGATGTTCACTGTGCCTATAAATTAACTATATAAAAAAATTAAAAGTAATTTAGATTTTGAAATTAGGACTAAATACTCTTTACCGCTGGTAGGTTACCAGGTTTTTTTTTTACTGGCAACATTATTTAAAAAATGAGCACTCCAAGTCTACGTTCATAGTTTGTTTACTCGCCGTATAAAAGAATTATTCTTGATATTTCATGTAATTTATTCATAAGTTTTTTTATCAAAATGATAAATACGTAATATCAAAATATATCTGTCTATTTCACGTTTTATTACCAGTATTTTTTGGACCTCGCTACGAGATAATACAGTCTCTTGTCCTGTCCACTAATCAGTGCCAAGTCTAGCTAATTGCAGGGCTAATTTGTTTGTTAAACTCACCTAAAGTACTTAGCAAAATGTGTTTTTGCCAAGCCTATAACAATGTGGCGCTGAAATATCATTTTTCATAGGTACTTACTAATAACACAATAAAGTAGATATAATACTAAAATTCCATTACTGCTACCCCAGGGGTAGTCCATCGTGCTATACCATCAGGCTTTAACCTTAAAGACTAACAGTTTTTATGACTGACTCTTCAGAATCGTAGTTAATTCGTAATCGTAGTTATGGGTACTAGACAACTAATATAAATACTTAGATATTTTTTTCTTATAAATACATACATAATATACATCCAAAACACCCTCAAATCAATACTCATGAATACAAATGTTTGCACCGTGCGAGAAATCAAACCTGCGATCATCGTAAGTGCGACAGTGTGCGAACCGCTAGACCGCCGAGTCCGGCTTTCAACTATTCCCAGCGAAATGTGAGCATGTCAAGCGTTTACCAGGACGTTAATAGTCGACGCCTCTAACTATACCATTTGGGATAACAGTCGTGAATGTATATTACTATTACGTATTAGACTATAAGTATACACGAAGAGTATGAGCTCGTGGGAAGATAAGTGCGGTCGGGAAACACACCTGGGACTGGCTAGGGTTGGCTCATTGTAATTAATGAAACGATGATACGTGTTCGCTAAAAGCGGCCACACACGGTTAGAAGTAGACTTTGTATAAAGTCGTCTATCTCTGTCTCACCTGTGTATCTCTGTCTCACTAAGAAGCTTAGTTTATATTGAAAATGGCAACAATAATTTTGTTACTTTTCGTACTGCTTGGTGTCGCTCTCTTCACTGTATCTGCCGTATTAAGTAAAACGCATTATTCATACAACTGTTTTAGAAATCTACCAAATTATTCATTGTTTATAATCAGTTTGTAGTAACATAAAAAACGTACAAATCTAATTTTACCTCGTTTCCACGCGGTTTCACCTAGAAACCATCGTGGTTGATTTCTGGTGAATTCGTCATGATGTGCTTCATGCTCATCCTATCATCCTTCACTGATGCCCTTCCAGCGTATACCGTTGGCGCAGACACCATTATGATCCATTAAAAAATCTTACCTTATAGTATGTTCAGATAATCAAGTATATATTCATATATAGTATACTGTATATCATATAGTATTTATCTGTGTATTTATATATACATATTTTTATAGACATTTATATATATATTACCATATATTAGTGCACCGCCAACAATCTTTCTCTGCACCATTCATGGTTGACTGATAGATAACGGCGCAAGGTCAAGTGTATATGCACATTTTATTTTTGTGCATAAATGATAAAATAAATACATAATCTACTGTATCAGTACAGTAGTGTAGTGTAAAGATTTCGATTGCACTTTAATATACTCAAGTGTTATTTTTACCTAAATATCGACAACCCTGTCACCAGTCATTGTCTATTAGATGTATCGTATTTTGGGCGATTGACGTAAAATTCACTCCCATCTCTTACGTCGGGTATACCCTGGACATTACGGACTTACTACACATGGTCCAATATACATATAATAAAATTATAAAGTCATGACGAGACGAAAATATTACTTAAAAATGACTGGAATGAGTTCGTCATTTTCAAAGAATTTAATATTATATTTTATTTATCGATTATTAAATTCTTTATTACTAAAAGTGGATAATTACATATTATTACAAAAAATATATATATTCAATACTAATTATAATAATGACCTCAAATCATTCAAAAAAATATGTTAAGGCAAATGCGCCTCACATTTAATATTTTATTTTATTAGGCAATAGCTATTGCCTGCCCGAAACTTGTGATATTTTTTATGGATGATAATAGAATGGTGCACCCGCCTGCGCTAACGGTTTAATGGGGTCATTAGTCCACATTACTAACAATCCCCATCCCCCCACTTGTGATATTCGGTATGTTATTTATTTATTAAAACTATCATGCACAAATAGAAATGTATATGGCGGACTTAACACCTTGAGGCATAATAGAAGTAAGTTTGTAAACCAATTTGCAATAATACAAAGACTGCTATGTAAATAAAGGGTTTATCCTTTTCACAGTTCGTATATAGACTGCATTTATTACCAAAGATTAGGGCTTATATACGTAGTTGGTGTTCTATGTAGTACAACTAAATATTGCGAGATGTGTTGCAATACGTCAGTTATTTCCATTAATTTTTAACCCTGATGCGAAAAGATTCCTGTCATAAGTTTTACATGTTTATGTGTATGTTTGGGATAGTAACTCCTAAACGAATGAGCTGATTATTTGTAATTGAAATCTGACGTGATCGCTATAGTTTTTAGCTACAATTTATGACGACCAGTTCAGGCGTTGCAATGTCAACAATTTTTTTTTTACATTTTAAACATCAAGTTCCTATTTAGCAATTTATAATTCAACTAATATAATACCTTCGCCTTAATAGAACGTAATACATATCTCTATCATTATTAAAATGCAAGGTAATGTAGCATTGTACTCAAAATGCTACAGCCATACATTATCGGATTATTTTTTTTTGCTTGTAACACTTGACTTATAATAGGTCGAGTTATATCTGTAACCTCTTGTTTCTGTTATTTCTTATAATGTATATTATAGATACCTTAAGTTACACTAGCTAGTAAACGCGACTTTGTCTGCGTTTTGATTCACCATTACACTACTTCTCAACTGACTACAGTTAGCTACTAAGCTATCAAAACTGGAGGTTAGGGATAGTGATAATATATGTGTATAACATTATTTCAGGACAATTTACAAAGCGTCACCTAGCCCCAAACTTACCAGAGCTGGTGTTATAAGTACTAGACTACCGCTATAAATAGATAGATATATTTTTTTAAATACATACTTAATATACATAGAAAACACCCGACGATACCAACAAAATCATACCCATGAATGTTTATACCGTGCGAGGAACCAAACCTGCTACCAACTATAATAAAATAGTGTGATAAACGGCGAGACCACCTAGGCCATCGTGTAATATCGAAATCAAATCAAGTAAAAAAATATTAATAAATATTATTTTATTTGATTTGATTCACATTACTTACTTGTATATACAACAAGAGCTGGGCTATAATTACCAAGTCTCAATTATTACCAAATTGATTACCTAGCGCCCGTACATTCGCATCAATCATTCATCTCCGGTCGACCTGCCTTCCGCCAAACGACTGGGATTGCATTAATTAAATGGAATACGGATGTGAAACGCATAAATCTTAGAAGTGACCTGTACTCTCCACGATATCTATACTAATGTTATAAAACTGAAGATTTGTTTGTTTGAATGCGTTAATCTCAGGAACTACTAATTCGAATTGAAAAATCCTTATTGTGTTGGATAGTCCATTTGTCGAGGAAGGCTTTAAGCTATATAACATTACGCTATAACCAATAGGACTGCAATGAAAAATATTGTAAAAGATGGCGAAATGCAACGCAGACGAAGTTGTGCTGGTCAGGTAATAGCATATAAACCTACTTGCGAACCACCCCACTAAGCATGGGTGTTAAATTATTGTAGAGATCTCTAATTTACACAAAAATGTCGTGAGTTCAAATACTGCAACTAATAAAAAACTGTTTATTTTGTCCTTACTTTAAACTCTTCAGTGAAGGAAATGTTGCCAAAATATATGTAATCGGATAAAATAAAGACGAGTGTGTGTAATGTTTTTAATAAGTAAGTATCTTTTTATTTTATGTGGGGAAATGGAAATCCGTCTGTCTCAGGGTTTTTTTTATGGATGATAATGATATGAGACACCCGTCTGCACTAACGGTTTACGCTGGCGGGGCACCAGTGGTGAATTATGGGATGAGCATGAAGTCAGGTCAGTCAGCCCATCGTAGTAAATTAACCAGGAACTTATCACAATGGTTTTCAGTGGGAGCCGCGTGGAGCTCAACCTGACATGGTACATTGCTAGCAATGGAGTCATCAGTCAACATGTCTTATAATTCCGTTCCCCTCGTTCCAAGATTGGACGGAAGGGTACTGTGAAACTTCTACTCAGTAAAAACTCCACGGCATTCTATCTCAGAAATGAAACGACGATAACTTGTATTGAATATTATGATTTAATAATTACAATATAACAAACGACACATACCTTAAAGATCTCGTGGTTAAATGACCTAAAATCATCTACTCACAATAACGGGTTTTATTCACGACAGATATACTGACGGCGCGATTGATCGGAGATTGACAGTATATATTGTCGTAGAATGACACTCAGCATGAAGTATGACATTGACAAAAGGCGCATTATTAGATTAGATTAAATAACTCTACATAGCAATTAAGATATATATATACATAATATAATTTATTTATTTTGTACTGTTGAAAAAGTTACACGTGCAGTTGGCATTATGAAACAATCAGGCCATAATATTTGTGATATTATACTTGGTGTTATTATTGCTGTATGTACCATTGGTGCCTGTGTGTATTTTATAATGTGGCCTCTATTATAAAAGAAATGTATATATTAGTTAAAATGAACGAAATGTTAAACAGAGGTGGGTTATTTTTTTTTGTATTTTTTTATTATCAGTTTAAGTTCTATCAGATATCTCTTCAGTATGAGTCAATTAAATCAAATCAATAAACATTTATTCGTGTAGAATATTTTAGCCGCTTATGAACGTCAAGTTTTGTATATGCGCACCACCTACTTTTTCTCTCATATCTTTTTCTTTTACCTAAAGGTTGTGTGAACGAAATTGCTTAACGATAAGGCCGTCTATTGTACTAAATCCATTTAAATCTGTGTACAAGCATGGTGTATTAAAGTCTATAGATAAATAAAATAAGTTTTTTGTATTAATATTTTTTCCCTACCGTCCAATCCAGTATACCGATTCAATTGAGAAGAAACTCAAAATTCCCTCTGTTTTAAAAGTTAGTTTATTTGCTTTGTATACTTATAGTCTATATCTACTATTACATGAAAATCCCATGCATGAACAATTATTGCCATGCACTTTTGTCACTTAAGTAACTTAGGTTATTATTAGTATCGTTTAAATCTTTGACAATAAAACCTGTTTCATATTTTAATAAGGTGTTAAAACGTGTTGCACCTCGACCTACGGAGGTCTACTGTGTTTGCCCTGTTTTCGAGGTACGCGTCGTCAATTACCTAATCCATTTAATGTTAGACATAGGCACCTATATGAATATACATTGTAATAAACGGGTTCTTAAACAAAATTTTTTGAGTTTCTTGCCAGTTCTTCTCAATTGGATCTATAATATATACGGAACTGAAGGGTAGGGAAAAAATTGTAATAAATAAATTGATGTTTATAAGCGGCTAAAATGACCTATATGAATAAATGATTTTTTAATTTGAATGTAGCCTTGTGTAATGTAAGCGACCAAGAAGCGACATCTAGTAAGGATATATGGATATATATCCTTACTAAGGATTATACCTTTGTAAGCATTTACTAGATGTCGCTATTACTATCGTATACCATATCGGATAACGTTTATAGATAAGATACCGAGTATATATATACCTAGTCTGTATTACAATTTGCGACTCGACTAAACTTGACGTGTGTTTTTTAGTGTTATTTTCCTAAAATATATTACAATTATTACAAGTTGGAGTTAAATACTTATTCATGTCCAATCCGCAAAAGAGATATTTTTTTTTTTGGTGTAGTAATTGTATCGAGGCCGCCATGAGCAAAATAGGTGAATCTGAAAGCAGTTGGAACACTTCGGGCATTGTAACTGCTTTTTGTTTTTATATGTACTTCTTAGCCTACATAGCAGTCTATATTGTTAATATGAAATTAAAATAAAACAGATAAATTTCTGCGGGCGTTTTTACATTTGTTATTGTGTGACTCAACAAGATGTACCACCTTACCATTGCTGATTGCGAATGAATACAATTTGAGGTATTTATACTATTTTTTTATCACTAATAATTAAATTTTCTAAATATTTTCCTATTTTTTTTTCTATATTATTACATCAATTTTAACTTTTGCAACTTATGCAATCTAATATATTGGTCAATAATATACCGACTTTGAATCTTATTTATGTTATCAAAAGTAATTTGTTTAATTTACTCTATAAATATTATGTTCAAATCGATTTCGTTTTGTTATTAAAATAATATGTATGGAAAAAAAGTGTTAACAGGGTGTGGTCACATACCTAATCTTTATCTTATTATTTACTATCGTGCCCCCGGTTTCACCAGTACGAAATTAACAGCCTATATGTTATTTTGACGTATATAACATATAAAATATAACTATTACAAACGTTAATTAATGCAAAGTTTCATCAAAATCCGTTCTGTAGTTGTTGCGTCAAAGAGTAACAAACATCCATTCATACTTTCGAGTTTATAATATTAAAAAGATAATTTATGAATGTAATAAATTTATTGTATCATAATAGTATATGTGTGATTTACAAATAAATAAATTTATTTTAATCGAGAATAGTTGCTATAATTATATAATTCAATTAGTGCTATTATGAGCGTCATATAACTATATAAAATCTGACGTTAACGTTTCAATAGACCATAGATAATAATAAAATATCCCTAGACTATTCGCACAGCGCCATCTAGTCCAACGCTAAGCAGCGCTTATGTTATGGGTACTTGACAACTAATACTTCCTTAGATGCTTTCTTAAATTTATACATAGAAAACACCCAGACTAATACGACCAATTATAGAGTCGAACCCGCAACTATCGAAAGTAAAATGGTGTGCTAACCTGCTAGACCACTAAGGCTTATACATAAATAAACGTATTAATATCTTAAAAATTATCATATAAATTAATTTTGAGGGTTTCAAATACATATCAGTACTTATAACAGAATTTATTTGTACTCAATAAATAAAGTGTAATTGTAAATATTAAACGAGCAAAATTAACGAATGATATTATAAAATTAAATAGCCTGTATGTCTGTATTTATTGTTCGATCAATTTTTTTTTTTTAATCAGGGGACAAACGTGCTTGCGGCTCACCTGATGGTATGGTGATTACCGCCGCTCATGACCACCCGCAACACCAGGGGAATTGCAAATACGTTGTCGGCCTTTTAAAAAGGAATAAGCTCTTTTCTTGAAGGTTTTACAAAATTATATATATCGTATCGGTTCGGAAATACCATTGCTGGAAGGTGATTTCACAATGTGGTTGTGCGTAATATCTATATTTAATAATAATAGAGATAAATCAAGTTATATATATACTATTTTAATCGATTAAAGTAATAAAGTATGATATAAGTATTTATTGTAATATTGTTTGAAATTTAAATTTTAGAATAATTTTGTGAAAGAAATCGTAATAGCAATATTCAATACAATAATTGATTTTTGGTTCATTCTGTTATCGGCGTTACTAGACCCTCTATCTACCGACTGGGTTCGAACATTTTCATATACATACTTACTGAATTTGTACAATTATTGTGGGAATATAATATATGCTATTTTAATTAAGATTCTATATTATTTATTATTTTTAGCTATAACAATTTGCTGACGTTTAACACTAGAAGAGTAAACATGACAGGACAAATGACAAACAGAGGAATACTCATCTGTAGGAGATTCAATTCTCCATCGACAGCCTTGCCCATTGTGAATACCCATAAGGCACTTGATTATTTTTGTACATTAATATTTATTTTATTTATTTCAGGCCCTTATTATAAGTAACTTATAAACTAACATATATAATAATAGAATATAAAATAATAATAATAATATCGTCATTGTGGTTACCCCACTCACTTTTTGTTATACTACTATGGTGACAAACAAGCATACGGCCCATCTGATGGTAAATGGTTACCGTAGCCTATGGATGCCTGAAACACCAGGGGTGTTACGTACGCGTTGCCGACCCTTAAGTAACCTTAATATACTCTTCTTGAAAAACCCCATGCTGTAGTCTCGTGAGGAAAACTCGGAAAGTAGTCCATTCTACAATTTAAATGTACGCGGGAGGAAGCTCCTCTGAAACCGCACTGTCCGATGACGAACGAGACCATTTAGGTTCTAGCGTGCGGGGATGAATTCCCTGTCGATGGCGAGTGGTGCAATGGTAAACAGTAGCCGTAGGCATCGTGTCGAACAATTCTTCAGAACACAGTCCGTTGTATATGACAATCTGTCACGGCAGCGGCAGTTCACCACTCTCTTCGGCGAGTAATCTTCCTTCATGAAGGTGTGTTGTAGAAATATGTAATAAAACTATTTATGACTGAAAATTGTATTTTAATGTTATGGTAGATAGAGAAGGTGACACAATACAATAATTTTGTTTTTATATTTTTGATTATAGAATAGAAAAAACCTTTAAATATATTAATATCAAAAGAGTTTTCTCAACAAGGTGGTGGTGGTGGTGGTGGTGAGGACCCGGACCACATATACTTTGAAGCTCGTAAACTAACTGTGCTCTGCGGGTTTGTCCACATGTTCATCCATGAATGAAATCTCATTATTACCTAGTTATAATATATTAGATTTGAAATGAGACGTCACAAATTTAAACATCACAAATCACTCCCACCACTGTCACAGTTTTTCAAATTTTGTCTATCTACTCCACTCCTTACTTATAAATTGTTTTATGGGGCTTATAGCGACAACTAATTATTATTTATTAAAAGTAGTTTTATATTTTCAGCATATACTAGAGATGGAGGATTGTACCACAAAATGTAACGGAATACCGGAAACGACATTTTGAATTCTGCATTTTTATAAATTTGCGTACTAAGAAGAATAGAAATAACGTGACCACTACAAATTATAAATATATCATCTTATAAATATATATATTTAAAAAAATACAAATAATATCGTTATTAAATAATAGGAGTTAGTGGTACAAGGGTAAAAATTTAAGACTGTATGTATTTTTAACGCCTAATAATAAAAAAATAAAATAATAATTTTATTAAAAAAATGAAAAAAATTATAAAAGAATATTTAATGAACTCAAAATATAAAATGATCTGTCTGTATCTGAAAAAAAAATACCACAATATCTGGATTTTTATATTTATTATACCACAAACTAGCTAGCTAGACCTACTCTAGATTAGTTGCTAGTTTGTGGTATAAATCTAATTAAGCTTAATTTTAATATTTTTTATAATCTTAATATGTTTTTCTTAAATATTAATATATTTTTATTAAGTACTATACAAATTTAGATATAATATGTGACATGATATTAATATATTTCGAATTATAAATATATACTTTGTTTTTTTTATTTATTAAAATAATAAGACATTTATATAGTGCCTACTAGTCGAAAACTATAAATTATAACTTGTATAATGTTTTTATGAATAATAATTATATATATATGTATATCTCAGGACAATTCAAACATTTTTCTTTCTTTCTTTCACACAGCGTCATCAAGACCCAAGTTAAGCTAGCTAAAGCTTGTGTTATGGGTTCTAGACAACTGATACATATACATAGATATATTTTTTTTGGAAATACTATACATAGAAAACACCCATATGTTTACAAACAATGATATTCATGTATACAAATGTTTGTATCGTGCGAAGAATTGAACCCATGATCGGAAGGGGTGTTGAACAGCTCTGCCACTAAGCCGTCATACTGTAATTTATAATAATAATAATATCTCAGAACAACTTACACAGTGCCGTCTAATCCCAAGCTAAGGTAGCTAAAGTTTGTGTTATGGTAGGTACTAGAGGCAGCTGATACAAGTACATAGATATATATTTTTTTGTTAATACATATACAGAAAACACTGAGATCGATAAAAACAATCTTAGTCACAAATGTGGACCGTGTGTGCGTAGGAATCGAACCAGCGACTATCAGAAGTAAGGTGGTGTGCTAGACCGCTACACCACCGAGGCCGGCAAAAGTGCTGTTCATGTATGTAAAATGTCAGCATTTGTGTGAACTAAAATCATCGCTCACTTAAAACTTAATTAAGTTAGTTGTCCAATCGAACTTTAATATGCCAATTTCGCACGCCATAATATCTGACACCAATGGCTGACAGAAATTCATAAAAGGTATTCGGAAATGAAAACATTTCGCGGCGTAAAAGGACAAGACAGACTGACAGGTGCGAAATTTAACTTTATGATATTAATTTAATATTACACTTTGACAAAGATTGGCGACCCCTGAACTGCTGGCTGTTCATTAATTTTTCACGGGGTACTAAACAATAGGTTCATTCCAGTCAGCAATGGATTAAATTTTACCTTTATATTGTTTTGTTAGTTGTTTGTCATTGACAATGACAGTACTTACTGATTAGTTTAAATACATAAATCAAAACAGTAACTATATATAAAGTTTACATGCAAATAGACAAACATGTTGTCAATTCACAATATGAATAAGAACATAATATTGTGAACATTCAGCATGTTTATTATGGCTTATATTTTAAACCGACGACACACTTATATATTTTTTTCATTATGAATTAATAAATAAAACATTACAATAAATTTGACTCATACATACACATATATTAAATTGAGAATAGATTATTATAGTTTGTTTAAATTAATTATGATCGAATTTCGACCAATGGACGATCACTAGATTTATTAATTTCCCTAAAACCTCATACGATATAATCGTATGCAATATACGTATATATACATTCTATAACACTTACGAAACACACCTGCAAATCATAAAATCACATTATCCACGCCACACCACATAATGTGGCATGAAAATTCGAGAACTAATCGAGATGAATTACAGAAATAATAATGTAAAATGTCAACTGTCAGTCTGTTACGCCGGTAATATAATTTCAGAGCGATTTGATACGATACCTCCTTAAATATTTATTTATGAAGAGTTTCAATGGGGTCTGCAGTGAGATATAATCCTTGCCATATTTGCGCTCAAGCCTAAAATATGGTTGAGCATAGTGCTGTGATAGACTATGACTGACTCGTTTTTTTACCACTTTTAAAACGATTGTTTACAATTGCATTGATGGCTGGCTCATACGTCATATTCGAGAACGAGTGCTGCTTGTACTGGTCTGCTCTAATCAATATGACTGATTTAATCCTAATATTTAATATCTGACCCTAATAAATTAGTGCTAGTTATTAATCTTATTATCCTCTATTGCGGGTGCACGATTCTATTATAAAAATATATATTACTTTTTGAACAATATGACTATTTTAAAGTGCTTAAAGTTAAGGTTATTTACATAAATAATGCTCTATTCTAATATGGATTCCAGTACTAGTTTTTACTTGAGTCCACTGTTATGTCTGTTTTAGCCCTCATTACCCCCGGCAAAATGTAGACTGCAGTCTCCAGATTGATGTAGTCACAAAAAAGACAAAGAACCATATGTCAATCTTTTCGTCCTTTGTGAAATCAGCCGACATATACACATGTAATTTCTATTTGCATAGTAATAAAGTTCATAATTGCACGCGTGCTGTAATAGTGGGAGCAAATACGGATTTGGACATATCATGTGTCCCGGTACCAACGTCTCGGCCAATTTACAAGAGACAGAAAGACCGATGTACGTACATATGGCAAGAAAAATGCAGCCATTCATAATATATGTATATTATTATAATTCAAAAAGTCCATTAAATAATAAATAAATAAATATTTGACGATAATATAAAATATTATACAAGAACGTATATACGCTATCTTTCTTTCAAAAAAAGCAGAGGAAGTCGTGAAAAATAGCTAGTTCTACATAAATTACAAAATTAATAGTAGAAATGTATGAATAGAATAGAACAAAGTAATTTCCATCTGTCTGTTTTTTCGTTTACTATTAAACTATGTAATGGATTTTGATAAGGTTTTCATTATAATTTTGTAAATTTCTGCTACCATAGCTGAATATAATTATTTGTATATAAAGTGTATTTCTGAAAAAATATAAAAAAATAGTTAAGATTTTTTTACGTTTATTCATTGCAAACAAACAAAAAATCAAACTTGTTTTGTTTAGAAGTATAGCTATGCATATTGCATTCCACAGGTTGTAAAACGACCCAATAAAATCAGTCGGATTTTTGATTGATAACACTGAACCCAGCACCATATTGATTCTAAAGTGGTCTAATATTGGACATCGTGCGTATAGGAATTCGATCTAAGTCACGGGCAATTCGTTCCACATATTTTCTCTTCGTTCGTTCCAGCGTGTAGAATTCCACCCCTGCTTTTAGCGTATTCGTTGTCACGAATTAAATTTGTTACGATTGGACTAGCATAATTAGAATTTCTACTTATAAACTCTGCATAAATCGTATCTCGCTCTTCATCTTATTGGAATCTGCTCACATTTTTATGTAAATGATAAATAAGGTTATGGATATGTTATCGTTCATGAGTTGTCATTTCAGAGGACTGAGACGTCATACCTTTTATTTTCACTGCCTTTCACCCTTAAACCGAACACCACTTATAAAGCAAGCTCGTTTTTGTAACGACTTTTTACAAAGTTACTCGGTATTTCATTCCAGCGACCCGCCCTTAGTTCGGGCTTCGTAGGGGTGCAATTATTGTAGAAATCTCTTATTTGAAAGTAAAGTACAGTTTGTTAATACTGCAGTTTTCATGAAAAATTTTATACAATCGTTTATTTATTTTTTATGTTTATCTATTATAAATAAAGACATATTTTCCATTTATAACATTAACTAGTGATCCACCTCGGTTGCGTATGCACGTAGAGTGTATGTGACGGAAGTCATATGTCTGTATACATATTTGTATTGTACAATACACAACCTATTAGACAAAAGTCTCGAAATCATAATGAAAATTTTAACAAAATATATTTGTAGTTTTCAAGCGGAGAAATAGTCGAATACAATATATACGGTTTGGATATAATTAAATTATTTGCATTATTGAAATTATAATTAGATGTATGTGTTTATTACACTATAGTTTGAATTTTCTACAGAAATTATAATAACTTGACACGTATTTCATTTGAGATAAGTTACTTTTTAGTTTAAAATATATATATTACCCTACATGACCTTATTGCCGTATTCATATAATTTCTTGTATATTTTCTTAACGATTGTACCTACGATTAAACTAAAAATAAAATGCGAGGACCCTTTTTAATAGCTACAACAGACGTCGCTTTAACATGTGATATTTATAAACAAACTAGTAATAAAATAAGTTCTTTACGAGGTTTTTGTGGAAATGCACCTAGAAAAATAGCTATGAAAAAGTTCACGTGAATACTGCATTGTTGTAACTCGACTGCAATGTATGTATGTATTTTATATTTTACTAGCCACCCATCTCGGCTTCGCACTGTATATGTACCTATATATATGTACAGGTATGTATGACTTCATTTGGCGTGCGTAAAAAACGAGGGAAATAAAATAATAAAATAGTGTAGAATATGAAGTTGATATTCGATGTACATTAAATTTAAAATATATGGTTATATCGTCATTTAAACAGTTCTTAGAGTTAGCTTTTTATATTATATTTTATTTATTTAATATTTTATAATGGACACCTTAATATATATATGACTAAGTGGAGAGTGTGTAACTTTTTGCCGTATTTCCAGAGAAAATTCATATATTATATAGGTGTAGTAAACCTACTTAATATATATCGTATATTTATTCATACAACAAAAAGTATCAGTGGCAGTTACATAACAGAATGTATTCAGTTAAATAGGTACAATATTCTCATATAGATAGGAAGCCTAAACTATTCGCCGAGTCTATTACCTCAAACGCTTCCACCCCTCAACATCGTACTGATTGATCCACTCCAATCAACTGGCGATGTCCAAATAAACATATTTGAATAAATAACCGTGCATGGCAACCCTAGCTCGATCAATTTGGCGCTAAATTCCCTGTGTAGAGGATCAAAGGACCCGCCATGTCACAAAACGTAGAATTGCCAATATTGATTCTAAATTTGATATCGTAATTATAGGGCGCAAAGCAAATAGTGTGCTTTTTAATAAATTGTAAATTATATTTTTTGTAGGAATGTTTTTCTTTTTTATTATAATTTAGTCAATGTAAAATAAGTACGAAATAAGTAATCCTGCATATATTTATTTTAGATAGGTGAAGACTAAGTAATTGTATTATTTTTTAAATTGGAAGTTTAGGAATTGTGGTAAGTTACTAGTTGTACCGCGCGGCGCGTGTTCATATAGTCGATAATTAGCCATTCTGGATACAGACGAATTCGTAAAATTTCTACTTCAGTTACCGTGTTTATGTACGTGTATCTGATATTTGGTTGTATTTCCATCTGGTACTCTTGTGTGCCATTCTATAGTAGTTGTATAAAAAACGTACTCGTCTACGGCTATCCTGTTTGTTATTACAAGTTGTATAAAAAACCTAAAACAGCCTCGAACATCGTGCTAAAATTCAAAAGTTTCTATCCCGAGGCCTTGTTCACGATTGGTTTACTTTGCACAGTGAGAAATAATGACATGTTCCAACTTGGGGTTCTCTTGAATAAGTTCTGATTTATAATCTATGTAAATTGTCGCCCTCGCTGCCGAGTGTCTATTCATAACTTAATAATGTAGCTCTGACAATTTTGGTTTGACTTCCTTGTCAAAAATTGCGGTCTTATATCTTATATGTATGTATGATCTTTTAACTAGGCCAATATAAACTCAACTTTTTTTCGAACTATTCAAATAGTATTAGAATTCACAGCTCTGTAGTCTGTACTCGTCCCTATTTCCATCCACTAAGTACGATAATGGGATGGGACAAGTACAGAAGGCACCAAAACCCGCGGAAAGCATTATGACACCGGACTGATTACCGCTTGGATTCCGAACTTCGACTTAGACTGTCTTAATTTCGATTGAATGGAATAGAAATGCAATCATGTCGATCAGACTTATAGAGCCTACTTACTATATTAGCCATTAAATCAATAAAAGAGTAATAAGAGCAAGACTGGAGGGGTTTTAGTCATGGATATTGTACAGTACTATAAATTGATCTCCACGATCCCTCCTTCAACTCATCATTGTTAATTCATGGTGAATTCAATACGGTTGGTTACTTAAGTGACTTCATTCTCATCATATTGTATTCTACTTTGCTCAGAGCACATATAAAAACTCATCATTCATAAAAAATACAAAAAGTCCTCTGTCTGTACTTCTTTTGGGAATATAGACACATTATGTATGGATTATCCTTGATCTAAATAGAGTTGAGTTGATATTCGCTCTCAAGTACGATTTCTTGTGAATATCCCACTAAAGGAAGTACTTTAATTGTACCTAACCTCAGATAACCTGAACAAAGAGCTTATCCGCTACTTGTAGTAAAATTTAACAATACACCAATATCATCACCATCAAAACATTTGAACAATAGCTTCACACCCTAATAATGTAAGGGTGTGCGACAGAGTTCATTGAACCTGCCATACTTAAAAGGTACAAGCTAAAATCGATTAAAATATAATACCAGAAGGTATATTATTGTCTGTGATTGTTGTACGTTGTCAGATGTTTAATATTGTAGAAAATAAGTTTGTCATAAGTACATTGGCTGCATTAGAGAACCTTAACGAGTTAACATACTGGAAATGAGTCATACTGTATGGCATTAATTGCGTATCTCCTTTCGGTTAAACGTATACTATTCCAATACTATATGTTATCCTAACTTTTTTGTAGCGATAAAGCTATTAACAACATTTAACTTAAAGATGCTTTCAATTGTCAAATTTATTTAAAACCTATTCAGTCTTGAAAATATAACACGCATATAGACAGTAATACTTTTGTATTTATAATATTAGATGGATTATTAGAAGGAAAAAGATTATTTGTAATGGATGTACTAAAACAATACTTCATTTTTTATTTAATTATAGACCAATATTGTCGTAGAGTAACATATTAGACTCTATTCCACTCAGGCAGCGTCGCAGGGTAGAAGTAGTCGCTCATAAATAACAAAGAAAAATACAAACTAGTTTGTATAAATTTCTCATTTCAACCTCCATTTGTTACAGCTGGGATATGTCTGAACGTCCAGGAGTGTAGTCTAGGAGATTGATATAGGAATTAGCATAACATTAGGCGATAGCGAGAATCTACACCAGTCTAGCACTCTTTATTTCTTTAAAACATTTTACAACTGAAAGATTGCGAAGAATAAATTTGTCGATATAACTTTAACGTGTTAATTCAACGGGAGTAGTTCTTTCACGAGTAGCCATAACTAACGGGTTCATTGTGTTTTGAGTCCATCCAAAAACATGTCAAAAAGTGATAAACACACGTTTAGAAGAATTATATTTATTAGGATAAACTTTTAATAGACCTAATTTTTTTTTTCAGGTTGTATACGAGTACAATATATAAACGGAAAATTAATAGTGATTATAATAATTCTGAACTCCCGATATGTCGACGTTGTCGTAATCTATCCATATCGTAATCTGTCGTAATCTATCTATCCACGGTGAAGACCATGATAGTAAAGTGTTTGTTTGTTTGTTTGTAACACTTTATTGTACAGTAAATACATTTAAATTAACTAATGCTACAACGATCTTAAAAAATAATTTGTTTTTGCACATGTAGATTTTACATAAATAAATAACCATGGACAATTAACACAGCGCCATCCACTCCCGTGGTAAACAGAGCTTGTGTTACGGTTATTAGACAACTGATATAAATACATAGATTTTTTGTAAATACATACATAATATGCATAGAAACCACCCAGACCCATACAAACAATCATGAATACATATGTTTGCACCGTGGGAGGACACGAACCCACGACCATCGGAAGTAAACCGCTGGACCACCGACACAGTAAAAAAAGTAACTATAGAGAAGTCAAAACCAGCAACAAAATACCGATACGGTCAGATTGATCTGTTTAAAATGTTCCTCCAAAAACACATTTATAAGCAATAGAAACCAACGAAATGGTAAGCAACCGCTATTTAAACATATACAGAGGCATTTTTGAATTTTACATGCAAACAGGAACACCTTAAAAGCCTCCAAAGCGAGGGGTTAATGTTCAGGAGCGCAACATCCGGAGGCCGTGTTTCAAACGTTAACTACGCTCGTGAATTCGTCCGGATACGTTTCCGGAACGCGTTTAATGTATAAATCTCTCATTCTAGTTAGGTTACGTATAATGTGAAAATTTGACTGTATGTTTTAATTATAGAGATCGCGAATTAGCTGACAATGTAAAGAAATAGGTTTATGGGGGTCTTCCTATGTGACGGCCTGTTTTTTAGGGATATTTTAGAATTTTTTTTCTACGACCAGTAAATATTTAGAGCTTCAAGTTTTTTATCATTTATTAACACATATTTGGACAGTATAAATATAAAATTTCAGCTAAAAATATTCAGTCAAACTAGAGTTACAGCGCTCTGAACACCCCCGCCTCGAAAAAAAGAGCTCCCACTTCCTCCACGATTCCGGCTGATCGGCTTATCTGAAAAAAAAAAAAAAACGGCGTTTTAATTTGTAGGCTTAAAAGCACGGAATGACCTATAATCAAATGAATATAAAAAAAATTGGATTTTTGATAGACATTTGAAATAAAAGTTGCAAATTAGGCGTTTTTTTTTTTGTTTTTTGCTATAAAAAAATCGAAGTTTTGAAAATTTTCGATTGATAATAGTTCATTCCATGCGTTTACATATATTGAGTGTGCCCTGTAAATTTCAAGTAATTCGGTCCAGCCGTTTCTGAGATACAATGGAGGAAAGTTTGAAAAACACAGTTTTGAGAAAAACGCGTTTAAAGTTTCAAGTCCGTTAAAAACTATTAAAATATCAACTTACTCTCAATCGGCGATGCCTGGTCCATAGAGTATTTCTTCCTCTTCCTCGTGAAACTCTTTTAAAGCAGATTGTTCAGCTCTTGAGTCAATCCTGGCTTGTTTAACGACATCACTTACGCGCCGCTCAGAGCGTAAGATTCGCTTTTCATCCCGTTTCTCAACATACGCTTGGGCTTCACGACCAACAGGGCATCCCATAATCGACATAACTTTTAAAATACCTTGAAAACCTTCATTAAAGATAATAACTGCTAAGTAGCTAGCAATTTCAACAACTTTGGGACCAGAATGAAGATGTTTAGGAGCGAAAGTCCAAATCAAAGAATTCAAAGATTCGTTATTGTTTTGTGTCTCTGCTCCTAAACAACGAATTAATAATTCGTCTTTCGAAAACCGGTTTGATAGCTTCTTGAACTTGCGGAATTAGAGGTGGTTTATCGTGATGAAATTGGTCCAGTTCATTATTAGCTTCAGCCTTACGCCATTTACACCAACTGTCTTCGCCTTCTGGACAAAATTGATGCTGAGGGTTTTCATCAGAAGAACATTTGTGATAGTACGTTGCCCAAACTTCCTTTCTCATATCTTCAAGCGAATCTGGATGGCGTCGAATTGCTAATCCGTAGAATTTTGTAATTTCTTGGATAACTTTATCAGTAAGTTTACCTGCTCCTTTTCTGTTTAAGTCTGTAGAAACGTGTCTAAACTTGTATAAACAAATATATTAATAAAAGGGAGGCCAGGTATAAAGCCGACGGTACACAATAGGCCCGGTCTCTAACTGCCAACTCACCGCTCCGAACCGCTCTTTCTTTTACCTGCTGTATCTTTAAAACGACTTCGAATTTTCTAAAATCGCTTTACTACCGTATTCTAGACATGTTAAGGGAGCAATTTATGAAAAAAAAATCGATTTTTTCAACCCATCACATAGGAAGACCCCCTTATTCTACGACGTCCTCAGTGGTCTAGCAGTTTAGCACACCACCTTACTTCCGATGGTCGCGGGTTCGATTCTTCGCACGACACAAACATTTCTATTCATAAGTATGATTGTTTGTATCGAACTTGATGTTTACTATGTATAATATGTAGGTATGTATTTACGAAAAAACAATCTATATATTCGTATCAGTTATCTAGTACCCATAACACCAGCTTTAGTTAGCTTAATTTGGGTCTAAAT
This sequence comes from Achroia grisella, assembly GCF_030625045.1. NCBI lineage: Eukaryota > Metazoa > Arthropoda > Insecta > Lepidoptera > Pyralidae > Achroia > Achroia grisella. The sequence goes on from NW_026712590.1 coordinate 2,308,974, forward strand.
GACGCTCTGTGAATTGTCTTGAGATTATTATTATTACTATTATTACTCTAATGCTATTAGCCGTAATTGGACTTTACAGCAAAGATACTAAAACACCGAAATCACCAAACCTACACAAAGACTTGTGGTGCTACTGAAGACAAACTCCTGCCTGAACGATACGACTTCTGTCTGAGAACACCACTAGGTTCGAACTTTGGCTCAGATCGTCGTAATTTCGATCTCCTTTTTAATGGGACGAGGGATCGATAATATACATCGGTAATTTACATGTAATTGGAATAGCAAAGAAGATAGCCCACCTGAATGTGTACAAGAAATTATCAATTAAGTTAGTATAGTTACTCTAGAATTAATAAAATATTAATACTACATTTTTTCGTTATAATCACAAATTAAACTAAACAAATAAGTATACTTTTTGTACTTTTACTAGTAGTACTATTTTTCAATAAATGCTAATCAATATTTTAGGATTTATTACTAGTTAGCTAAGCACTTTTTAAAACTGTGGCAATCGCTGCTGTGTATGTGTATCTATTTTATTACCTTACTATCTATATACATGATAACGTGTCAATGCGTAGCTGACGTTGTCGTTCGAGGCGATTATTTACGTATTTATTTATTATAGAATAATTAGACCTAAACGTTAAAGTAAGGCAGGAGGCGCTTGCCACTTTGGGTTCAAAATTCAAATACTCAGTTGCTAGTAATATTATTATGAGGGGGGGGGGGCGCCTGAAGACTCCATTGCTAGCAATGTACCATGTAGTAGTAGGTCGACATCCACGCGGTTCCCCCTGGAAACCATGGTGGATAATTCCTAGTTATTTAATCATGATAGGCAAACTGACCTGACTTCATGCTCATCTATCATCAGCATATACCATTAGCGCAGGCATTATCATCCAAATAACCTCATTACGCCCTATTAAGATCAATATTAAAGTGTAATTCGCAAAATGTCTCCTTTATTATCTAAAATAAGATTTGGCAACCGTTGTCCCCTCGAAACAATGCTATAATATTTCTGTCTGGTTGTGTGTCACATAAAAAACACGGGCACGGAGCGATTTCTACGTAACTTAACGCACCCCCATGTAGGCAAATCTCGAGGGATGTGATGCCAAAGATTATGTGACAAACAGAACGGTAATGTATATTATTAAATAGATACTTATCTCAAATTAATTTTAAATAAATTTGTATTAATTTATTACAGTATTATTTAACTGCATCTATACAATTGTTGTAGAAGTTTTTTTTTTAATTTATATATAGCCAACATTCCGTTACTCGCGACTTTGTCTGTTACTAATATAACAGATAGTCTATGTATGTACGTCTTCATGATATTATCGATAGATATACTATGAAGATATTCATATTAAATTTCATTACGATCCGTTCAGTCATTGATCCGTTGAAAAACTAACAAACGTATATTGTGTATTGTACTTTCTTTTCGTCCTATTTTATTTAAAGGGACGACAGGGATGTATTTATAAATGAAAAATCTGTGTATAAGATCTGTGTGGTGTTTAAGTAATTACAATATTTAAATATTTTTAACATAACATAGCAGTTATACCTCTAACACTCTAATAAAGGCTGGCTTTACAGAATATATCCTAAATTGCAAATGTATAACATCGATCAAGTATTTTAGAGTATATTCATTACAAACAGAAATAAACAAAAGAATTAAAGATTTATTTCTATATCTATTTCCTCATCATGAGTATAGATAATATAATAATCGTTATATATATATTATAGATAATTCTGTAAAGCCAGCCTTTATTAGGGCGTTAGAGGTATAATGCTATGTTATGTAAAAAATATTTAAATATTGTAATATATATTCTCGGGCTCGGTGGTCTTGCGGTTTAGCACACAGCTTTACTTCAATTATGTTTAAATATATTGTATGAATACTAATGTTTGGTTGTGGGTTCGAGGCGAGTCCTCGAACCTTTACCAAACATTAGTATTCATTGTTTCTATTGGTCCGGACGTTTTATATGTATATTATTTATGTATTTAAAACTATATATAAAAGTAATCTATTAATTATGTAGTAGGTACCCATAACACAAGCTCTGTGTATCATGGCACTTGATGGCTCTGTGTGAATTGTTCTGAGTTGTAAAGATATAAAATAATAAATTCTTCATTGACAAATGTGTCTATTACAAACTTTCAATCCGTTAAATTGTTCTTTATAACTTCCAAGAACTGCGACCAGTAGGTAATGAAACCCAAAGACAAAGAAACGAACATTTTAATCTTTGCCAACTGGCACAACGTTTAACGTACTCGTGCAAACAAAATCGACTCTTAACCATTGGTAATAAGATTTAAGTGAACAGCAAATATATCGTGGTAGTAATCAGTATTCAGAAACAGTAAGGGATGTCTGATTGGTCGAGCTGGAAGGGTGGTTTAAGTTAAAGATTTGCCCTTTACCGCCACGCTCCAATGGTTAAGTTTAAATTTAATTCTAGAGCTTTTAAATCTCATTTCTAGAAACTCATTTGGGTATAATAATGGTTATTTAGATATAGAACGTATTTTGTATTTTAAATGATTGATGGGGGTTAAATGTAATTTTATTAACAGAATTCGAATACGAAACTTTTTTTGCGTAGCTATTCAACTTATTTAATAATTAGGAGAATTTAAAATTCGGGCTCTATTTTTATATTATGTATACTACCAGTTACATACACCCTTTACAGATTTTCATAAATCTTTTTCAATCGAAAGGATGTACTTTATTAGTTTATCTTAAGGCAACTATGACGAAATCTACATGTTCTGTTTATAGCGTAGGGGACAAACGAGCTAGCGGCTCACCTGATGGTAAGTGATTACCACCGCCCATGAGCACCCCCATATCAATATGTAGAAGTAGAAATATATTATTTAGAGTGACAACACTAATATTTATTTTTACTTAAATATTGTAATATAAAAAATGTATGTATGATACATTACATCGTAACTAACTAACGACCCGCTCTGATTTCGCTCGCATGGTCATTTTTTACATCACGGGTTACATTATTGGAGTTTTAGGATATTTACATTTTTAGAGGATTATTTATTTCTTTTATATAATATTATTGGTGAAAGAATTTTTGAAATCCGCTCCGTATTTTTTGAGATTATTCATTACAAACATACCAAATTGTCCTTTATGATATTAATGTATATTTGTCATTATAAAATCATAATTAAATATATTCATAACGGCAAGGGTTAAATATAGTCAAGTTAAAAACCACTCAACACCATACAAACGGCTTTTCATAGCACAAAAAGGTAATTCAAATTGTTAGTTTAGGAACTTCGAAATGACCCTTAATTTATGTAACCCTTACCTCTAAAGGGCTAGCCCCAATCTCTAGTTCCACTATCTGACCTCAGAGATACTTAAGGATGCTGGCTTAATTACATCCAAAGAAATTGCGTGTGATCTTATCGTACTTTTGCTCTTTACTTTAAATATTAGTATATTTTAAATTTATCAAATTAAGAATCAAATCTGGGACTCAGTTGAAATAGGTATTGACAACTGTCGTCTTTATGACGAGCATATTTAAAAAATAACAGACATCGTATGGCCGTTGGGGATTTGAATTCACAACCTACGTCGGGATTTGTTTTTTTATAATTCAAAACACTACTCTACGCCCTCTCAGAAATATTATTAATATAAGAAATACAAAGAAATCAATGGTCAAATTATATGTCGTCTTCGAACTACAAAAACAAAACAAACATACTGTTATCGCGAATAAAGGGCGGAAGGCGATTGTTAGTCAAGTAGACCAATATTTCCCATTCGTAGCAATGCACCATGTCAGGTTGACCTCCACGTGGTTCCTCTGGAAACCGTCGTGATAAATTCATGGTGAATTTACCCCGGTGGTCTAACTGACCTGATCATCTTACCATCCTCCACTGGTGTCCCGCCAGCGCAAACCGTTAGCTTAGGTGGGTGCATTATTCCATTATCAACCAATAAAAAAATATTGTTATCACGGATAAGGTAGTCAGTGGCATTGGTAGGTAATTATTGAGGTTATGGTGAATGCAACAATTTTTTAATTGATCTGTCCACATTAAAGTGGCACGGAACATGCATCTAATTTTGAGTCTTATTAAAAGAATAGTGGTGCATTTTAAATATTTCGTAAATCTACTCTATACCTATGAGAGAAACGAACTTCTCTTAAACGAACTTCTGAATTCACCGTTCGGGAGTTGAGTCCAACGTGTGGCAGAGAGGAAAACTCCGAGCAGTTCCCGGGACTTGTGACCCAAGTATTTCACGTGTTAGTATTTCATGAAAAACCATATTAACCTAAAAAAATAGTTATAATAGGTATATAGAAAGTTCGTTATCTTATAGGTTAATATATAAACGAACGATACATTCGCCTTCTGAGTAGTAATTATCTAATGGCATATTCATTAGAAATCATTCCACCTGTTCAAAATGAGTACAAAACTTTCAGAAAACCGAAACCCTCAACCGACCTCAATTTTGGCAAAATATTTAATGACTTTCTTTTATGGAAATATATATTTGTATCCACAGGAAACCACTTAACTTGAATACATTTTGAATCAAAAGTACGAGTAATGTCCTCCATTTCCCCCTTTCACTCCCTTTGAGGGGTATTTTGATTAATTACCGACCGCTAATTTGAATGGCGTAGTTTTGATACCGTGTGAATGGCCATCTATTGCTGCTTCTTGATTAAATTCACTTTACAGACAGGAGATGTCATCGATTCAAATAATTAATCTATAATTACAACTAACCTGGCCCGACATCGCTCGTCTACAGCTTCTATTATTGTATAGATGTCTTTTTTAATTGAAATATAACATTTCTGTTATGTTACTTACATTTCGTGTTGGTTTCTATAAATGTAAGAATATTTATTATAACCTCGGTCAATCACAAGCACCATATAGTCCCAAACTAAGCAAAGATTGTGTCATGTGTATTACGAAAGAACAAATAGAAATACTTACTTAATTTTTTTGTAAGTACATATAATATACTAAAGACCAATATACATAGTTAATACTTATGAATACAAATGTATATGTTGCGGGAATGAATCAAACCCGTGACAATCGGAAACGGTATGTTAAATTGCTAGACCATGGAGGACGTAAATTTTTAAACTGCATTAAGTATTTTATTTTTATGGCATTAAAAATAACAATCAAATCTTATCTCATTAGAATATTACTTTGTAATGCAATCCAGAGGGATCCTATTAGATTATTCTTGTTCTGTTTTCTTTTCCCTATTAATTTGAAGTGTAATTGACATATCGTTACTTTCAATATAATGCAGAAATGTCAAACCTTATCAGAGAACTCTAAGCGAGATATTCTGATTCACAGAAAACGAATAGGTACTTATAATTTCGAAATAGACGAATAAGAATATTACAATGTTTCTACAAAATGTATTTTTGTATGGAAATAGAAATAATCTTTATTCAAAAAAACTTAATATAAGCACTTTTGAATAGTCAAAAATTTTTATTATTCTACCACTCATTCGGAACGCAAGCTCATCAAAAGAAGAATGAGCAAGAAACTTGTGTGTGTTCTTTTAATAAATGTCGTTTTAAGTAGATTTACATTAACAAAAGGATTAGGCCTACGACAATCAATATTAGTTAAAGTTTGTAAAGAGTAATATTTATACTTATTCATATAACAATATATTTATACAAACCAATAACAAATATTGTTCAAAATGAAATATATATTTTATCAAATGTATTAAATGGCGTAGAAACAATTTGCTCGGTCGACATTAACGTTAAGTACGACAATCGTATCTACGAATGTCAAACTGTCAAATTAATGACTGTCAATATAGTTGTCACGGTAATGACATTACCGACCAGTGAGTTGGAAATGATAATAAGTAACAATTCATCCTGATATTCCTACACCTTTATTTGTAAAGTGTTAAAGCATACAATCCCTTGTACTATACAGTTAACTTAAGATGCCTGTTCCAATTGATTTGGCCAGAAGCAATCTCTTCTGCTGATTCTGCGGGAATAAGATTCTTTCTTGAGTATTTGCATTTTCTTTTCTTCAGTATATATATAGAATGGAAATTTGCTTGGTTTTGTTCGAATTGGCTCGTTGCGGCGAGTTAAAAAGAGATATCTATTATATATTGCTATGATATTCATTCATTCATTATTTCAACGTCATACTATTTCATATTTTATTATATCGTCGATTAAATAGAAAAATGAAAATTTTCAAAATTAACCACACCGTCTTAATCAATATCTAAATACTTTTAAAAAATGATATACGTACACCTAATACTTCTGTGTAATTTTTTGTTAAAACTTTAAAGGAGAAATAAAAAATTAAATAAATTTAAAATACTTAAATAGCTTGTCTTTTGGCGATATCATAGAGGTTGCCCAGTGGTTGCAATTCGACAATAATAAATTTAACATTCAGTAAGACTATTGACGAATAATATTAAAGACAAGCAATATTAATCTATTATTAATTTCTCCACAGACTTTGGCAATAAACAAAAGAGTGTAATGAGTGTGTCAAATACATAGTAGTAATGTGTTTTTGTTTATTTTAATCTCCGCGCAATTTTTATAAAAAGGAATACAAAGTTTTTGCTTCACTTATAAACATATAATATAATTTAACTTCGTTTATTTAGTTTAATATATACTTATATTTTAGTTACATTTTAATAATTTTATTATTAGTAGTCGTGAATTTATTATATTCATTCATTCATTAATTCTAGGGTTAAAATATATTTTTTTTTTTTTCATATGGGATACTAGTATGTCATGACTGAATAAATTCTTACTACGTATGTTTTAACTATATGCTTATAGATTATTATGTCTATTCCTACTTTAAAAAATATAAAAACAATAATTTATCGATGGTATAACCTATCTTATATACATCCATAGGTTCGAAGTATTTTAATTTATGACGTACACGTATATATATGACGTATTTTATACATCTGACTGACTTTGCTTTGGTGGAAACTTTGATAACAAAATGAAATTCCCTGAGAGCTGATAGGCTTGCCCCTATTATGTTGTATTCACGTAAACTCAAACTGTTGACCATCTCATATGTGCTTTTACTGTTAGCGCCGCAATACATTAGGCGTCTGAGCGCAACCGATGGTGACAACTGGTCTACAAGATAGTGTAGAGTCGCAATTATCAGCATTGAGGGAAGAAATAAGAGGAATAATATTGCTTTTACCATTGCGTTCACAGATACCATGACTATTACCCCATAATGCATAATGGTCATGATGGTATTAAATTAAATATCCTTTCATGTAATACTAATACTGTAATAAGAATTGAAGCATACTGGTAGGCTTAAATCGATTTAATACTACCCACATAATACCATTCATTAAGTGATTTAAAATTAATGAGTATAATCTGTGACATGACGGGAGTAGTATTCAAGTGTGACATTTGATACACGTTAATGAGAAATGACGCACCAAGCAGACACCTAAATTTACAGCGTGAAATCGAGCCATGTAAATTGTTGTGGTTTTAAACTTTTTTCGATGTTGAGTACAATTTTCTGAATAATATAAGTATATTAAATGATATTTTTTTAAATATAAATTCTTTTGCGTTTGTTTTTTTTTTACTTGGGGAAAATTCTGATAGAGACCCGCCCGGGCGAAGGTAGACTGGTACTGCCGGACTCTTACCGGCTAAAAACCCCAAGATTTCCTTTCTCTTAATCTTTTGTTAGAGTTACGGGAATGCGCAAGCAATTTCCGCAACCATGACGAGGTTGTAACCCACCTAGTGAAATATTATAGCGAGACAAGGCATGCGGCGCGCTTGTCCAGAAAATATCTATCCTTGACTTGAAGAGTCCAGTTATTTCTCCAGGAACACGAAACCAGAGAGATTGTGTTATTTATATTATGTATCTCTCAATTATATAGTTATTGTATAATGTTACGCTCATTGTTATAGACCGTACGGTGGTATATGTATGTTTACATACAAAATTTTGAATAATCCATACTAATACCCTGTCTCTATGTCCGTCCATTTTTATCCTTTAAGGATTTAACGACTGAAAAAATCTTAATGAAGTTAGGTGATAGTTTTATACTGGCATATGCTTTTATCTGAAAAAATCTATAAGGGCTAGAAATAGGTTGTGAAACTTTATCAAAGTAGTCGAAATCGCGAGTAACAACTAGTAAGAAATAAATCTGAAGATTCATACATGTGGGAGGAAGTTACTTTCGCCGAATCTGCTATGTTTACGTTCATCATAAATATATTGAATTTTATGCCGGGATTGAGACAATAAAAATAAATTGCCGTGCCGTCCGTTTTATTATCCGTCAATACGCAACAAATAAAACAACAATAACGGCTCCCGACGATAACTTTACAAACAGACACCGATTGTATATGTAATATGTAACAAAGCGGGATCGTTTGTGTGAGAGCGCAATTTTCAACTGTCAGCCCCAAGCTTTCAGAACGCGGCATTTGGCAACCACGCAGTAATGGCACAATAAATAGTTTGCAGCCCTCACCCATCTGTCACTTAACTAGTAAAATATACAGACGTCATTCAGAGACCCGCGGTGAAAAATCGCGGCTAGGTTGCCCACCCCTGACTGAGCGCACTTCATGAAACAATCAGCGCAGTTGTAAACCTAAAACTGCACAGTTTTAGAGTCCACTTTCATTCGTATATCGTAATGTATAAATTTAAATATTTGTTAACTTAAAATGTAACTCATGTTGCCGGAAATACAGTCTAAATTGCACGGGTGAACATTTGTTTCTTGAGTCGTTGGTTGTGACATTTGAAAATCGTTTTTATTGTGTGCGATGTAAAGTGCGAATTCACTTTTATTTTTTATTGTTACGGCCACCTAACGTGGGGGTTATTTAACTTTGAAGTTGCTCAAAAGACCCCTGATCTGGGATTCTGGTGGATTTCTTTTTGGATTAAAGACCCCATGAATATAATGATAATGCGTTTGATGGTTATTAAGGGCGAGACTACGTCGCGTGTACATCTTTTAACAAAATATTGTCTTCTTCACAATAGAATTTTAATACACCTACTTGTACGTGTATTTAGATTAATTTAGAATAATTTTGTACAATAACGATGTGAGTTAAAGCAAAATATAAAAATAATGTATACAAGTACACTGGCATAAATTCAATACAATAAATTTTATTATACGGAACTGTAAATCAAACGTGCTGTGTCAACCCACCTGTTGGAAAGTAGTAATCACATCTGTTTAAAAAGAAGTAAATTCTACATTAGTTGATCTCATATATATAAGTATAATTTCTTTTTATAAAAACTATATGTCACTTTCTGATAATGTACCTCTCTGTAGAGTATGTTTTGTTTTGTTTGTCCATTTTTTTTTTAATTATATTGCTAAATAAAACGTTATATGAAATGCCATTATTATGCAATTTACTATAATATGTTTGTTTTTGTTCCAGGTACGGAATATTGATGAAGTCGTCTTTGTGTCATTAATATAATGTTGTAAGTAGTAACAATAGTGCATTACGCTTATGATTTTGACAGAATTAAATTGGGACTAAAACTAAACCAAATACATAATAAATACAGTACCTAACAAATTGACAGTACTTTGTTCTCATAAGTCATTATCGAAGATTAGTTTGTTTTTTATTGTTTATCAAGAGTTAATAAACTTACTTTCATATCTATATATAATATAAGTTCTTATTATATATAGATATTCTTATTATATAATAAAATTCATAAGTATAAAAGCGAACATTAGAAAATAGATGTAAAATGTTGATTTTCATTACTTTATATCGAGGAAAAGCGTACATCCACCGTAATTTAAATGTGAAATTTATGTAAATCGCATTCACACCTCGAGTGTTTCGTACAACCGTGGCTATATCCAGGTTTAAAGATAAACCTGGCTCGAAAGTACTTAGCGTCTACAAGTTTCGAGGTACTTTGACAAAATCTAGTACTATCTTCCAATCTGTTTTATCTTTAACAATCTAGGCTTATCATGCAACTCCGTCCTTTTAATCCCTTAGGAATATGATATAGTATATCTTTTTTTTTATCTGTGGAAATTTTCACATAAAGAATCCAATCGCCAAAAGGATGGCGATGGGGTGTGTGATATTCTTACTAACTAACCAAAAAACCACATGGTGTAGTAAAGAACCGCTAATGCCGGAGTCACAAGGTCGCGTTAACACTCTGCCATGACTCCGGCGGCATTACCCCGCACCGTAGGATGGTGTAAGGCACACCCATACACGTTTGGTAGGGCGACCTTTTTTAAGCCTGTTCCGATTCAGCTGACAGCTTCAATATAGAACTGGCATCGGACACACTTGTTGTTGTTTTCAAAGGACTGTCAAAATTATTTATTTCCCTATTTTTATCACTATCCCTATCCAGTTCGGCTACTACAGTTAAAAAGGAAAGCCAAGAAACTCAGCTGGTATATTTTATTGATCTGTTTTTGTATATTATATATTTATACATGTATAACATAGAAAAAAGTTGTTTCATTGAGAATCCGTTCGTAAGCAACTAATGCTAAATATGTTTACCAATTTTATTGTGCACTTATAGATTTTGAATGTTTTTTGGAATAGGAAATAATCATAATTCGAAGAATAGGAACATTTTATTCGGTTTTAACTATCTTCCACGTTTAGGGTGTTCATTCTCTACTCACGTCTATATTTCAGTGGAGTATCCGAACCGAATATTCGTATTACAAATTTCGGACAAGCCCCCAAATTTCAAATCAATGTAGGGAGTGTAGAATATCCAGTATAACATCCATACCTTGCAAGTTTGTTAATCTTAACTCAAATAGTATGTAATATCGGGATACAAACTTAAACTCACTATAAACGCGTAGACTGCGGAAATCTCATATGTAAATTTGAGAATTTTATGCATTGGTCCAAGACATAAGATGTTTGGTTATATAAAAGCTTTCACGTAATCTATTGTATAATTATATCACAAATATTAAACTCTGTAATAAGTAGAACATTACGTTGGTCATAAAGAACAATAATAGGTGAAAACCACCGTTCGTTAATTTACAGAATAATACGAAGAAATAATTATATATAGACATCAAAATTACACATTGTCTCCATTCACGCCGTATGATCCTTAATTAGGTTTCAAATAATCGCTAATGTTAGTAAATTGTACCATTACGTAAACTACCCGACCAAATCCACGGTCTTCCGATTATGCATATTAGTTAACAAGTGTTGTTAAGTTTCGCATAGGATGACTAAGGGGTATTTAAATTGAGGTACAGTAACACAGAAAACAGCTATTTAAAAACACTAATAATTTTAATTATAACTTTCGAGGCGTGTAATTAGGGTGCACCTGCCATGGAAAGTAGCTATTACACTTTCCATTTAAAAATGAGGGATAGGTCAAAGTATAGGCCCTTGCAGAACGCCAACTTTTTTTTGTTGAATTCTTAATTTGCAATATCATTAATTAGAAAAATCTTACTAATAAGAATTTATTACAGCTGTAATTATTATTGTATTGTAAAATACAGAAGTAAATTGACTTAAACTTAAATCAATCAAAATTTAAAACAAATAAGTTTCCATGGCTTCACCTTTGCATCGTAAACTTTTTCCAATAACAACCTCAGATAATTAACACCCGGCTAAAATTTTAACTTGCCACTTTAACTAAGTTTAGACACTCTTAATTACTCATTATATTGAATTACTGGTCGATGAAATTGAAGACCTACTACTATAGGATGATATAAATTTTGTATACATGTTACAAAAAAGTCAGTACTATCTTAAATATAAAATTCTAATATCTGTTTATTGTTTAAACATTTTGTATAAAATTATTTTTCTGTATAAACGTTAAAATTATAGGTATTTAGACGCTACATAATTTGAAATCGATTACTGTCCAAAAAATTATATTTTATGTTTCCATATTAATTGATTTCTAAAAATGGTTCTGAAACTATGTTAGTGTATCTTGATTTAGCAATGGGGATTAGTATACTGACGATTATATTTATTCTGTTTAATATATCATAATATATAGATAGTGTTGCAATCTAAGATATAATATTCTTAATTTTCTTAAATTAAATAAAAAATTTCTTAATTCTTAAGTTATCAATATTACTTTAATCATTTCTTTTACACGTCGGTTCATCGGCCATGTTTATTTTGCGTTGTAAAACTCTACTTCAATTTAATATCCTCTTATTAACATCAAACACAATTGTATTAAAGAAGTGGACACTCAATTCAAATGAGATCGTTACATGCTCTGCAATTAGGTATTCTTAAAATTTGTTGGTATACTAAATTGGATTGAAAATAATGTCGATTTTCTAACAATTTGAGAGGTGTGAGGTTTATATAATTTTTTTTTAAATTAAATTTAAAATATTTTTGATTGAGATATAATTGGTCTGTGTATCATAATCATGTTGTTAGTACCCATTCGTGGTTTACTACAGAGTGTTACTTCTATATAACATTTTTTTTTTCATTTGAAAGTTATAATTAAATTTTACATGATTGTTGCTTCTCTTAAGTTTGGCGTATCACTCCATCACATTCTTTATGTTTTTTGCTGACGTTTACCATAACTGTACCAGCGCGGAACCCACTGTTTCCTGTTGTCGTGAGAACTTGAATGTTTTCGTAATTAATTTTTGCTTTGGACATCTTAGGTAAACTGCGCTCATCCAGTAAATAACATTTCACCATGAAATGAAAGAGAATCAGATTTTATTTCTCTTCGAACATATTTAAACTCATATTTCAGGAATAGACGAACTTCATCATAAATTGAAACTTTATTTAAAATGTCTATACAGTTAAAATTAATATATTTATTCTGTAGTTTTTGATTTGTTTAATTTTTTGCACTTTTTACCTATGCCCACTGATTTGACTGGAAGAGATCTCTTCTACGCATCTCCCTTTTCACTCTCGCTTCTAGTCTACCTTGTCCCCAATTTCTTTTTATTACTTTATTTTATAAGTTAAATAAAGAATGTACCAATTATTTAGTTTGCGGATTAGTCGGCCATATTTCTTTTTAATTAATTATGGATCTCAATTGGTTTATTTTTGTGTATTCAAGTCAAATTGACTTGTTTTGTTGGATTTTTCCCTGTACTTTGTATACGCTAATCTATTTATTTCTGATTTAAATATTGTTTTCATTGATATACAAAATATTCCCGCAAGATTGAGTCGTCTATTCCATATACACTTTGCTTACTGCATAGTGGTGTGAGTAGTCCAGAGTTAGTAAAAATAGTGGATTATGGAATCTTGCAGAGGCTATAGTCTCGCATACCTGTAAATCCAAAATCACGTTTGAAACGGGCTCGCGCCGTCCTCAGAGGGCCCACATTATCATAAGTTTGAGCCGGTTCAGCCGTTTGAGCCAGTAATCCGGGCTTAAGCCTAGATCAACGGATCTCGCCCATAGCTGTCCCTGCAGACCGCCCTCTGCGTTGTATGGGGAATCTGACGTTTTTAATTACATTCTTTGGCATAACTATATTATAAAATTCTTTTAAATATATAGGTGCCCGGACAATGGAGCTCCACTTGATGCTTCTATTGAATATAAGTGTTTCTGTATTGTATACAAACATTCCGAAACAATATATCAAATTCAAAACAAGCATGATTTGCAAGAAACGGAGAAACAAGTCTACTTTATAGGTATTTTTAGATTTTTTTTTTGTCATAGCGGGAATAACATACGCCCAACTATTCTATCTGAGAGCATATCTCACTTATGTCAACCAGGCCATATCTTTCTTATTAATTGGTTTATCATATGTAAGTATATCTATCACCAGAGAATCGGTCAGTAATATAAAATTGTTACACAACGTTTATTTGGCTTCGGTGACATTAGAACTTATGATTTTTATAGTCAAAGTCAGAATATTAAACCATTAGACCACAATAAAATAAAACACCGTCTTTAGACATTAAGGATTTATTTAATGTTTATATAGCAGACTGTATAATTAGAGAAACGAAAGAATAACAGAAATGTAATATTACAACCAATAAAATAAATACATTCAGGGAAATCCATTGAGAATTCATATTTGAGGTTATGACTGTAATTCCAACACATTTGCAATGGCGCCGCCTAATTTTCTTCTTTGATTCCTTCGTCTACATTCACCCTTGACCCATCATTTGTTATTATTAGCTGTTCCTACCTCCGCTATCTAAAATAGCGCTTCGCAATCAATTGCCTAATCAAATCGTGCCTTTATTCATATACCCGGAGAGTTTAAATTCTTACGCTTGTAGAAATGGTTTATATCACTTTTTGACCGTAACACCATGTTTCCAGCCTTATATAAATGCTAACAAAATGTCGGTTTCGCGTGATATCGTATACTTATCGTACTTTTACTATTTTGCATATATTACCTATCGCTATGCATACTCCTTATAGCTTTGACTTTATTAAGTTCGTACTGTTTTTTTTTACACAGAATTAAAAAATATAGCCTCTGTCAAATTTTATATTTATCTATAAATAGTATAATGCAAAGTCGATATTTTTATTCGTTTGTTTCTGTGGTTACCTACTTCTTCTAAATCTCGCATCGGATTTTGCTACTGTTTTCACTATCATTATATGCATTTGTTGCAGAAATTTTATTATATTATACATGCATATAGTTGTACGACCTCTATTATATCATACACTGTATAGTTGTGTGAAATCTATATGGCTCTAGTTATTATTGTTTCCATCAACAAATATGTCTGCTCCTGGTCTGCTCTGTTAAACATTAGAACAGATAATCACTCTTAAAGCAACTTTTATAGAACTGAAGATGTAGAAGAGCAACGGCTCTTGAACAACGGTTCAAGTGTAAGCAAATTCACTTACTGGCGTACGAGCTTCACAGCTCGATCCAATGCAATCAGCCTACATCTACGAAGGGATAAATTTGCATTTCTATTGATAGATAGACTATCGGAGAAATTGTTGAGATGCAGTGAAAATTGGCAGCCAATTACTATTTCTGTAACCATTGTTATTTATAAAAAGTCTGTATGAACGAAATTAATGATATCAAACTGACTAATGTATTCGACCGAACGAATCCCAAATCGGGTCGCATATAATCGTTTCAATGCTTCCAATTCTAAATTCAAACTTCTTTTAGATTTAGAATATTAATAGTTAGTCTTTGAACAAAGTGCTATGTATAGAAAATATTAATAAATTAACTGGCCACCTTATATACACCAATGAATTGTGTCAGTAAGAATATTGTATAATAAATTAAAAATACACATCTACATCGTGCCGCCTGTGGGATACAAGCGATCACCACTTAACTTGGAATAACCCGTATATAAATCGAATATATATCGATCGAATCTAAAATCGAGTCGTGTATACCCGCTCTAATGCCGAACATTCTAAATTCAAATTTCTATTACAATATTAACAATTACAGTCTCTTGACATAGAATTATCGAATTTTAGTTTTAATTGATTTACCCGACCCTCGTTACCCGTGAAAGGTGGCGCGCTACAAAGGTTACATTCAGTGACATTTCTCTGCCATTTTGATTTCTACTACGTATTTTAACGTAACGTAATGAAGACTCAATAGGATTCATCGTAGTGTTAAAACGGAGAGCGGCGATGATGCGACTTCTATCACGATAAAAATGGATACAGTAATAATATACCTAATAATAGTCTCAAGGAAATGGAGAATTAAGACTGGTCCAGGATAGTATACAGACTAATTTTATTAATTTAATCTATTTGTACGTGTTTTTGAAATAATTACGATGGTAGAACTATAGAAAAGTTTGTAACGCTTAGAAAAAGTTTGTAGAAGTGTAAGAGTTTTCGGCTAACTTGAACTAGATGGCGCCGGAGTCGAATTAAAACGCGATATGATTTGGTTCTATAGAATGTGTAAGTACAATTAGGTTCTTTTGTCGGTGCCAACAGCATTAGAATAAAAGAATTTTTTCTAGCCCTAGTTTTGGTGTATATCCATTGTTAGGGTTCTGTTTACGAATTACATAGGTTAATTTTTGTTTTAAGCTAAGATTGTAGAATTTTGCTTGGTGATTTGAAATAACAAATAGCTAACTGATTTTATAACTATTATTAAATTAAGCGCCTAATTATTTTCTTTGCTTTTATTGTCTGTATATGTAATCCCTATATAGTATTAGAATCAAGTAATATTTTCAAATTTACTTAATATATTATTTTCTCAAGTAAACATTATTTCCACTTCAATACATTGTGACAAAAATAATTGTTCAAAAATGTTGAAAATTAAGTTTATTTGAATGGATATTATTCCTATCTCAATATACTGGGACGTCCGTTCGACTCCTGGATTCGACTAAACGCAGCCGGCGCGCCTGAAATTTCCATACGTACACAGATCCAAATCCAAGTGAAGTTATTGGCTATCCCCGGGGCACTTCATATATTCAACTATATTTATTTACTGAAAGAAGCTTTCTCACGTTGACTGTCAGTATTTCGAATTCAAAACGACCGTTGAATACGTTATTTCTTGTCACACGTACCTATTGAAAACTCATATTATTTTTTAGACCGACTTGACTTAGTGGTTTATTACCCAACTTACACCCAAAGGTTGGGGTTCCAATGTGGTAGAAAATTCTTTGTTTTTTTTTTCTGACTCACCGGTATGTAAACGTTGATAAGAAATCAAAATAATTAAAGCGATATATAGGTAGATTGACTTGGGATAAGGAATAAGCCGATGATTATGATGATGATATAGGTAAATTAACTCAGCGCCTGCTACATTGCATTAAAATAGAAATAATAGAGTTACGAGTCATGACATTCCGAATGGCAACACATGGCTGTTCATATAAGTATATAGGTGACAGTCACCAGCCACTATCGCACTACTACTTAGGTGGTTATTAGCTTATTTACCATTTTAGTTAAAATAAAAACTATACAGTAAAATGTAACAATATGAAGCAATGCAGTCACCACGGCGCCAACAGTTTTCAATGCCTCTACCTACCCCGTCTGAGATAGAAGTCTTGATATATTGTTATTATTCTTAACGTAAACAGCCGTTGTAACTGGCAAATACAATTTACAGTGCTAGTAACGACTCGCGAAACGGTACTTGGAAAGTTACTTCCTAAGAGGATTAAAATTAACTTTGAACATCGATGCGGGGACTGTATTATGGTACACGTCCCTGTTCTCGTCCATTTATACTATAATACTTATATCATAAAAGATCTGAAGCTTAATTATTTAACACATTAGACAATAATTTTCTTTGACACAATAAATTTTAGTTTTATCGTTAGGTATTGTTTTGTACATAAGTCGTTTGAGTAATAATCTTATCTATTTTAATCAAGCGCCTTGCTTTGGAAGCTGTGTTTGAGTTGAAGACGGAGATATGGTAGTGAAATTACAATATGGAAGAGATCTCTATTTAACGATAAGTCCGCCCTTTTGTTATGTTGTAATTATATTTTCTGTGTATTCACACATTTATTCAAATCTTAGTACTCCGGAATGTCAACGCATGACATCACGAGAACTACATGACGACAAACCTTGGTGCTATTCATGAATTTTGGCAATAGTTGCCATATCAAATTGGCATACAGCAGTTACCAGTAAAATAAAGAAATATGTCTATTCACATTTGAAATACCGAATTATTCAACTTACTTTAAAATTACAACTATGAAATAATTCATACACGATCGCTTTTAATTTGTTACAATTGAGAATTGTTAGCAACCGTGTTAATTATAGCTGTAAAATATGTAGCGAAGTTGTTAAGATTTGAGAGGCATTGAATTTAAATAATTCACAGCGAAATGGTCCGTCCGTTAGATCTGCACAACAGACATTAAGATAACTTTCAAAACAATTGTTCACGGGAAAAAACTCACGGTTTTAATTAATAAAAATGGCGGCGCAAAATGTCTGCAATTCAAACATGGCGGGCGAGGTCGGCCAATGAGAGTCTCGCTTTATGTACATATGCTAATGAGTGACAACCCTATGCGAATGGAATTGTCGTGTAAGGGCTGTCATTACGTTATTCCACTGCGAGACTGTTATTTTCTGTTATTTTTGCATTTGAATATGTTTCGTACGTTGTCATATCTTAGTCAAGTGTGCGTGACATTCTCTTTTTATTGTTTTAATTTCTGTAACGTTAATAAGGCACCGGTAATTGTATTAAAATGACAAAACGCGCAATATAATGTTCGGATTATTCAAAAGTAAAATATTTGTGCGTTCCAGCACTACATGGCTGATCTTTTGTAGTTTTTATTAAATATATGTGTATTTAAGATCGTCAGTCAGTGTACATTTATTTCCGTATAGAGAAAATTCTATATTTTTTAATAGTATTAAATAGTACTAGAAAAAAAATTTATATAAATATATGTTATGTCGAAAATGGTATAAAAGAAAAAGAGTATATTATCGTATTAAAATATAATCACTAAAATCGATGCCAGTTGATAAATTTAACATATTACACAACATACAGATGTCATAGTATAGATAGTACATATGTACATACAAACATAACTCTATGTGAAATAGGTTGAAAATTATAGTAATTTCAAAGCGATCGTATATATACCTTCACGTTTTATTTTCCATCAATCCAAATGATTTCTCCTTATACCCTCGAAGAATGAAGGAAAAGAAGCCACCGAATGAAGCCGCACGAATCGAGTTTGCATTTTAAGAGCCCATTTACAACACAAATTCGCTGGCATAAATAAAAACGAGTGAACTTTTTATATTCCCATAAAAAATTCGAAGACGCTCCGGGGTACAACAAATCGGGTGTTTTACCTTTCTTCTCAGCTATAACCCGATATTAGTATAAGGTAGTATTTGACCATCGAATTTAGGACTGAAGGGGTGTTGAACTGCAGAATATGCAGATGTTACCTCTAAAACTGCAGATTAAATAATACATTTATCTAGTAATAATATCAGGCCAATACACAGCGCCATATAGACCCAAGTTAAGCTAGCTAAAGCTTGTGTTATGGGTACTAGATAACTGATACAAATACATAGATTTTTTTTGTAAATACATACATATTATACATAGAAAACAGCTAGAGCGATACAAAACGTTTGTGCAGTTCGAGAAATCGAAACCGCGACCATCGGAATTAAGGTTTAGTGGCCAATATTGATCTCATCAAATTCTGCCGCTAGCATTATTCTAACTATGATTGTATCTTTGTAACGAATATTGCTATAGATGATACCTGCAGATAAACTTATAACATCTATTTGTGAGTAAGAATTTGCATACAAATAAGACCGTGCAGATTCGTACGAACGCCTTTTATTAAAAAAAAATACATTTAATCTACATAACATTTTTATAAGGTACTCCCTGAAGAACAGCTAGTAATCTTTTGAAGTTCTCGATCATTCCTTCCGCTATCCACTCTTTCATTCTCATCTATTTCTTTAATGCCGCCAAGTTCAAAATCCTACAACCATAGAGTTTAGAAAACACTAATCTTCTATAGTACATAGACAAATCTTTTGAATTGTCTATGTACTATAGAAGAATTCAAATCTTTGATAAAAATGTTTTTTATAAATAATCATCTATGGTTTTTATAGACAAAACTGTCGTAATCATCCATTAGAGTTTCAATAGTGTAATGAACACCCAGACTGACTTATAAAGTTTACATAGTAAATATATATACATATATATAAGCTTGTCTTTATCCGACTGGGTTTAAAAAGGCCGTCATAACATTTTGTATATGTGTAACAGAAATTGTATGTCGGACTGAACGTTGCGAAGTAATGTATGTATGCAACCGCGAACATTGTATGCATTTATTTATTGTTCACCGAGATAAACATAACCGGGTACTTTGTATGCCTGATTCACAGGTGTTTGAGATTTACAATTTATACGAGGAAATTTAGGTTGCCAATGAATTCTTAAAGCAATGGAAATTGTTTTATTATCTAGGGATTGCTTAAAGAAGATTCGCAATACTACAGTGTTTTCCGCGATATTTTCTCTAATATTCTGCCAATAACCTCACTGAACTTAGACTTTGTATAGAGTCGTCCGTCTCTATCAGACCCTGCTTCATTCATCACCTTCCACATTTCATCACCTTCAACCACTAAACAGCTTGTTTTAAAAGCTATTCTGGTTGTAATATTGCAGTACAAAACTCAATTGTAATGTTCGTGTGCAGTTCATGTTTACAAGCGACAGTTGTCACTTTTGAACAGCAACTTGTTTGCCATTCCAGTAAAAAAAATTCAATGACAATTTTTATTATTGTTTTGTTTTTATGAAAATTCATTATTTTACTTTCTAATGTGTAATCTTAGAATTAAACAAAAATATGTTCACGACTGTATTCTCGTTATAGTAAGAGTATATTGTAAAATCCCGTAGTTATAATGTACGTTCCACATTTCATATTATATTTATTTACATGCATAATGTTGAATATATTTAACATTATGCGTGTATGTATAAATATATATGAAGACGAACGTTCCACATGTCTTGATTCATATATTCAGCATTATGCATAAGCGCTAAATAAATATATGTCTTTTTTTTTTAATAAACATCATTATGTCATGTTGATTGTCACCTGTTTGTCATTACACTCATGTCAATTTACGCCCGACTTGCCATTATTAGCACTACACTCCAAACAATTGTAAAGCCATTTGTCCGTGTCAGCCAACATTCCTAAATACAGCACAAACAAAAAAGTTACCGTAATATTGGAAGCGCATTCAATTCTACTTGTTTGTCAGCGACATCACAAACAAGGTCTGTTTTTTTTTCAATATTGATCAAATGGGCAAATGTTGACTACAGAACAGTTATATTGGAAATACAGGGAAATGGGTCTGTAAATATTTATGTGAGGAATCGTAATGTATTATTATACAATCGCATGAATTATGTACATTATTGTACAGTACAGTAAACAATTAAAATTAATTTGTTACTTTCAATAAAAACTTCAGTTTATGTATATTATTAAGTTTTTGAAATGTGTTCGATAAAAGCAACTATTAATAGTATATGAATATATTTATATATTAGTAACTAACGGTTATAAAAAAATATTAACATTCATAATAAAATTTATTCAATTCTATTAGTATTTACAAAACTTTTAAAACAGAAAACATCTAGGAAATATAATAATATAAGAGAAGAACGGAACCTGTGCTAGAAAAGCCTGTGTTACAGTATTCCGACCCAATACTCAGCTCGTAGGTAATTAGCAGTTCATGAAAGAAATTTAGAATAGGCAACAATGTAATAAAAGTTTTTAAGCACATCACATTCATAGTGTGATGTGCTTAAAACCTTTTAATTTCTCTTTTGACCTCACACGCATGATGTACGAAGTAACAATATTTTTTTACCTCAATAACATTAGAACGACGTACAAATTGTTTTGAAAATACAAAAATATATAAAGACGGCTCTTTTGCTGTAATTCTTCCGTCTTTATGTTGATAATGTATTCTTTGTCGTCTTCATTTTTTTGTCATATTTCCCATCTTTTGTGATCAGCTAATACGCAATAATTTCCAAAAAGGTCTCAATATCGAAAACTGATTATTCAACGTTTTGCTGTTGAACAAAATATTGCAGACTTTTCCTACAACAATGGAATGGTATTGTTCGCAAATTTCGTACTTTCACGGAAACAAAATCCCTTTGATGACTCCAGAGCTCATTTCGTTGGGCTGCCAAAAATGTCGGTTTCCCTTGAATCGCTGAAAGCCTTGCTTTTGTTATATGATAATACTATTTAGAATTTCTCATTTACTTACAATAAAAAGATATGTAATTCTTACTTTTTTGAATTGTTCATGTGTCATTTTGTCATGTACACGTTAACTTAATGGAATTTAAATAAAGTAATGCGACTGGAATGGCAATGTAGCTAACGGGCCACGTTTGTTTGTTTATCCCTTATTTTTTTTTACTTTTAAATCGTCTCCTTCTCTCTTCCCAATACTGGTGCCACTAAAAACCAGCAGCATGTTCGCATAGAAAATTTGTTTTGATGATTTCAATATTTTTTTATTTACAAGCAATGAAGACATATTTCTCCTTTTTAAATTTGGTGAATATGAACTAAATATAATATCGTTTTTATCGATGAAATTTGTGTGCTGACAAACAATCCTAAATAAGGCCATCTCAAATATGTCAATAGACCGAAAAATTGCTACCATCAGCCTTTTGCTATGATACCCAAATCAGACCCAGAAATATCGTTTTACCTCTTACCTTACTCGATAAAATGACATTTGTTTGATGTCGATTTATACATATTTAAATGAATCCTATATTCCTCGCAGTGATGCCAGATATAGTGTTTCACCTCAGATTCAGGAGGAGTTTATGGCGATTGGGGATAATTTGAACGAAATAAAATGAAAATCGAGGGAAGTATGGATTTTTGTAACGTTTTGGAAGACTAGTAAAAAACACAACTAACAGAAGAATTATCGTGTACTACAAAAACCTGACCGTCAAAGTCTTTCGAAGTATAAAACAACGTAAACTAAAAAAAGGTCTAAATAAAGGAGTATGAACACAGACTTATTTTATTAATTCAATTCACCTTAAAATTTCAACGTTATGGGCCATTTTTGACAATATTAGGGGAAGGGCAATATGGCCATCTGGTAACACTGATTCCCCGGCCATCCAAAGCATTCGACGAAAATATATTCTTGTTTATTCCTTTTTCCCTCGTAGACAGTTCAATGTTTAAGTATACGTTAAGTTGTACGAAAGAGGATTACTATGTCCAACTTTATTCCGCAATATTATTATATTGTAATAGTTTCGTCTCAGATATTCAGTTTGTTCAATTATCTTTATTGTTCTTGAAATATATTTTATTTAGTTATTTTGTTCTGTTATTTCGATAGGTTATTGAGAAATGTTGCTGAATGATACATGTTAGTGTTATTCTTTTGCGATATTGCTTTCTGTTGATTTATTGATTCATAATAAGTTTACAGTATAACAGGCAGTACAAAATTTTGTTCCCCAGAGTGGTAAAACATGAGTGGTATCACATATAATGTGATATTACACACGTAGTCCTTTTTATCAATGTAGGCAATTGTTATCAGCTGAGCGGCGTATGTTAGTTTTGCAAATTTTTTATTATATCTCTTTTCTAATTGTGCTGTTGCAATTACAAGTTACGTGTTTCAGTTTAAACTAGTACTATCCTTTTTAACATACAAACACATTACATTCCACCATTGCTAACTTCCATATAATAACATAAAAAAACATATATCATAAAACCATTTATTTTCAGAGATTTTCTCTTGTTAGCTACAAATGACTACAGTAGGGCGAATGCTCCAATTGTCGGCACCCAGGTGCTCTGCTGGCCACATTTCTCTGTCAGAATGCAATCTTGTTTTTACTATACGTACGTTCGCTACATTTGTTATTTTACACCAAGCGCAAAGTTTTAGTGCCCCTGCGGTTTAGTGTGATGCAGAAAATATAAATTCTAGTTTTTATCATCACAGTTGACTTTGCTAGCGAAATATTGGCTAATATCTACGTCTACTCTAATTGTACGGTTATGTTTTTTGCATAGCATGAGAGATATTGTTTTTTGTTACTTCAGATTATATATCTAGACTTTAATTTATATTAATTTGTTCTTTTTAAATCTTAATATTGTATCTAAATATTATGTTATAACTTATATGCAATATTTACATTGATCACTATATTTTTCATGCAAAAAACTAATGTGGATATTAATTAACAATAATAGATAACAAAAAAAACCAGGATTTAAAAATTCTTTAGTGATATTTTTAATATTGCATACGCTAAAAAAATACCACTATACAGTTAACTAAAATAAAAAATAGAATTTTCTACATTAACTCTACCGAGAATTGATCACGCGATCTTTGCTTGCAGCAATAAACAGACTATTGTGTTAAAGACTCTTTTTTCTTTTCACTATTCACTTTCCACTGCACCGGAATGGATCTATAATAAATCATTCTTTACTCAGCCCCCGGGAATCGCTCGCGTTTTAACCCGCATTTCCATCAAATCCCATTAGCTCGGGGCGGTTAATGAGTCTAGCGTTCATTTTGTAGTTTTTCGCTTCGTTTAAGCCAATTAATTTATGCTAAGGTGTTAATGGTATTGTCATTACGGATTCAAAACACGATGTTGAATGTCAGGTTAATAATGAACGTTCATTGGGTTTAGAAAAAAAGTTTGTATTTAATTTAACGATTGTGAATAGAAATAAATAAAACGTAAATAAAAGTAAATTGTTTAGTACACGATTGATAGTATGGAAAGTAGACGCAAAATTGTACTTATTGAATGGTATGTTTTAGATATAATAGAAAATAGGTATTGCTCTATAAAGGCGCCGTCCGAATAAGCACTTAGGATGTGAAAAATTTACAGCGCTCTCTATAGTTAAAAGGCGATTTGGCAGGAAATGCATTCAGCAACGTCGACGATGCTCGATGATTGGTACATATACCTTGTTAGAAGGAATAAAACGATTTCAAAACGATGTACATTATACATTTAAAATTTAAATGAATATATTACCTACACTAAAATCAGTTGTCAGCTGTAGAAGGGGTAAAATCAGATAGATAAGAACGCTGAGAAACTTTGAGACAATAATTTATATTTGTGTATGTTTAAATCCACACGAGGCGATGTAAGCGATACCGTCAAGTTATACTTCTAACTCTCCAGTAAAGGAAACACCGATAACAAAACTAAAAATTAATGCGAAAGACGGCGGTGGGATCTCAGTCTGCCAATTATTACCCAGCGAAATGTGGGCATTTCAAGTGTGACGTTTTGACGACAATTTATAATGCCATTGGCAACCCAATCCGAAATAGCAGGCGTGACGGTATGTTGTATGTTAGAAAGTCATAGCATTTTGAACCTTAATGATTTTCTCAGTATGTATTTCTGCGCCATTTTCCCGATAAGTTACGAGTACATTGCAACCTAGATACGGCGTGAGTGGCCAGTTCTGATGCTTATCAGATGCATGGAAATCAGGCGTTGTGTTGCTCAATAAATCTCTTTAATGGTAGTCCGTTTTTATGTAGAAAATTCTATATTAGCTCGTAGAAAAGCTTTGTTGAGAGCGTTATGGCTTTACGCTTTACTATGCTGTCTTACACACAAAAGGTCGTAATTTCAGATTTAGACGAAAAAACAATCCACGTCCATTTCAATTTATTATTTTTAACAAATACTATATATGTTAAGTAAAAAAAAATGTGGACATAAAATGTATTAATAATACAATATAAAACAAAGATATTGTCACGGATGGAGTAGTCACTGGCATTGTCATTTCTGCAGCAATAAAAACTTAATTAATAAATACTCGCAAACTTAAACCAGTCCACCAACAGGGTCCTATTGTGTAATGTACGGTATCAGTGAAAAACGACTTAAAAGAATATATGGATATATTCTATGGCGACACCGGACCCATAGTATTGAGTGTGTAATAAAAATAGATTTAAGAGAAGTTACTAAATAAATTAAATTTCTCGAGATAACTGAGGAGTTCAAATTAAAATTAATACAAAACTACACACCTATCTTACAAAATGCTTAAATATCATACCTTTTATGGTTGACGGTGTGTCTACTCAGAGTGAAGTGTTTATTGTTTGTAGACCACTTTTTATTCTAAACACAATAACGTAAGTCCACTTGTCTTTGTTTGTCTTTGGTAATCGCATTTATAGCATGGAGGAAAAATAAACAAGCATGCGCATCAGCTGATGGTAATTGATTACCGCGGCCCATGAGCACCTTCAACACCAGGGGAATTGCAAGTGCGTTGCGGGCCTTTTAAGAAGGTATAAACTCATTTCTTGAAGGGCGAAGGTTTTCCATTCAGTAGTTTTTGCGTGAAAGAGTAACATACATCCACCATACTCACAAACATTCTGGTTTATAATATTTGTAATATAATTTTTCTTCCATATTATTTAACATATATCCGTTATTTGAAATAAATAGTTTTGCTAACGTGTACAGTCGAACCAAGAAAAGGTCGTTTCTACATCCAGGTTGTCGGTTGCAGCTGCAAATTCCGCGTTAAAACAAACGCCAAAACCTAGAGTAAGGAAACAAACAATCCGTCAGAGGGTGGGAAAGGGGGGCGCACCTGTGCTCCACTCTCCCGAGGGTTAAAGAGGAATGGACCTCTGGATTGTTACGATAAATTACTGTTTATATTTCTTCCCTAGCTCTTGTCTACAGCCACTTATTTAAATTTAATTCGCCATAGTGAATCTCGTAGATCTGCCTTTACACGGCTGTCTAACCTCACATTACGATTTATTAAATGTTGCCATATAATTAACTGTTTACACAGATATATGTAATTTTAAAAAAAATATTAGTATTAAAATATCACTGCAATAAGCCGATATGGCAATTCACTTTATCGCACTGCAAATGATAATGAGAAATTTCGAGTAGCAAAAGTAGGATAAAATATTTTATAATATATAAGTAAAAGGGTCATCAAAAGGTATACATCCTTGTGATATAAAATAAATATATAAATCTATATTTACATTTTTCATTAAAGGTAACCAACAGGCAAGCCATACTTTCGCATTTATATATTAGTATGAATTGTTATGTTAAGCATATTTTTATTATGCGAAATATATAATTTTACTTATAGATTAGATAAGATTTAGTGTAATAAAATCAAAATATTGTAATAGTTATTTACTGGCGCATGAATGAAACAGAACCGTTAGCGCTAAATCGATTCACAATTGGCAAGTGTAGTTTTTACAATAATAGTTACAACCAGACACAAATATGTGCAACGAACGAACCGACAATTCTATATGATGAATCTACCGATATTACGGAAAAGATGGAACATATAAAACCTTGAGTACAACATAAAACCTAATATTCACGGACAATAAAATTGCAGCGTAACTATAACTCATGACACCTGGAAAGGATCGCAAGCCGGACGCACCTGAACTTCGAAGTCCCGCGGGACAGAAAACAATTTTCAGTTACGATCTTTTGCCCGTCCCCCACCACTTTGTCCAGTGACAAGTAAGAACAAATTTCCTTAGGTCGTTAGCCATAAAAATATTGGTGGGACGTGGGACTGATCTTTGTAGTAAACGGGATATTTTTCATGCGATCGACTTATAATTTGGGACATATTTTCGTGATGTTACAAGAATAAAATTGGATGATTATGGCATTTGTTCCATGGTATGGATTTTTTTTTTGTTATATTTAACTTTGTTTTCACTATCATTTATATCACAATATTGGCCCATATTATATATAACCGAAGGACTAATATATATAGAGAATGAAATATTAATATTGTCTTTGTGGTCATCGCACTCACTATGCGAATATATGGTAAATTTTATGAATGTATATTTATAATGGCGGTCAGTTAACTCATTGTGATGAATACACATGAATTAACCATTTCCAGGAAGACTATGTACAAATTGTTTATTACTAACATTCTTCTAGCATGCAATCCTCTCCGTCCCCACGTACACTTCAAATATACTTACTCAATTCCTAACAATTCTAGATTGGTTACTTGTTTTCCGCGGCACTGACCGTGATTTCGAGTAGAAAATTATATTAATCTTGTATATGCACTAAATCTAGTAGTTTTTGCGTAAAACAGTAATAAACATCCATTGTACAATTACTAAGTTAAGCGTTTAGTCAAGAAAAGGTAATAAACGTACGGACAGACATTCTTCAAAATTTATAATATTATATTAATAAAGTAAGTAGAATATGCAGACATAAGATCTGAGTTCTTTCTTAGAGATAGCAACGCGAGAGATACTACTACGCCATTTATATATAAGCTGTTTATGTATACATAATAAAAGTAATATATTTCCTAATTATTATACACAAAAACAATACAAATTACCTAGGATATTCAATGACTGCTTAGCACATAATAATCTGTACCTATTATTATTTAGTGGCATTACAGTGACGTTTATATAGGTACTAGCTGTGCCCGCGACTTCGTTCGCGTGGTTATCAAAAACACTTCATAATATTTTGAGTACCTTGAACCGTTTACGCAGAGCACGCAAGGGAAGCTCTCAAATATGAATAATTTTCCCCGTTTTTGTAACATTTTTCACTGATGCTTCGCATCTATTGGTCTTAGCGTAATGTTACATAGTTTAAAGCCTTTCTCGACAAATGGACTATCCAATACAAAAATAATTTTTCAATTCAAACTAGTAGTTCCTGAGATTATCGCGTTCAAAAAAACAAGCAAACTCTTTAGGTTTATAATATTAGTATGTATAATGATGTAATGGTTATTACATATCGTTACACGTGAACGTAAAGTTTATACCTAAATGTTGGAACAGCAGGCAGGCAGGACGTACTAATGCGGCAGGATAAGGCCACGTCCAACAAGATTAATGGGCAGCTTTAAGCATTCTACCACTGCACCTGTGTCTGATTGTGCTGCACTTAGAGCTGCATTGTTTCCGTAAAAAAGTTTGAGCGATTTGTTATTAAATGGAGTGAAGAGATTAGTATTTATTTATTTATTTGTGCCTTGCACTAACTCTTTCTCTTATATCTTCATTACCATCCAAAGGTTGTCTGGAAGAGATGCCTAGCGATAAAACTGTCTTACGTATTCGTTTATTTCAATTATCTAGTAGCTATATTAAATTCTCTTATAGTAACAGTGTTACTTTTAATAATGCTTCCAATCGTCTTAACCGATTTAGATGAAAGTTTATACGTATGTTTAGTAGGTGTGAGAATAGATTGTTATCTAATTTATTACCGTTATCACTTAGGGGTTTAAGTGCGGTGGCCTACACCAAATATTATTTTTAATATATTATTTTTATTCTTTTTATGATTCGGCATTGAAAAATATATACATGCAATCTGATATCATAAACCCCTATTTTTTTTTTTAAATAAAATATATGTCAAAAACAACTTTCTATGTTCAACTAGTTTTTTATATAATAATATGGTGCAATAAAGTGTATAAATGAATAAAATAGTTATTAATGGAACCTAAGTGGCAGAGCATGTTATATGACCAGACGGATGGGCTCGCTCTAACCGGGAAATACCACACCTATTCAGAATACCGGCGTTGTTTTATCGCGTTTCGCATGGTCAGTCGAGGTTCCGGTCACCCATCCTCCTCGCTCCTATCCCTTTGCTTATTTCTTTCCATATTCACTTTAGGCTGGCAACTGATCTGCAGTTCCCCTGGTGTTCTCCTTTTCAAGGGGACAGAATTGAATGAGACAAAGATTACCCAATTGTATGTGTGTCTATGTGTGTAAGATACCTACAATAACTACATAAAACACAACTATATCTTTACGAACCAACACACTCACATAAATATAAATATATCGTGCGAGAATCGAACTTGTGACCATCACGCTTGACGTGATGGTCACAAGTTCGATGCTAAACCACTATACCTTCAGGGCCGTCGAGTGAAACTTGTACCTACGTAAAATAATTACTTTTACGTACGGTACGGTTTTACCTGCTCGTTGTTAATTAAATTAATATCAGCTCTAGACGTATACGAGCAAAACTGTGGCGAACGCATAGTAATTAATAATTTACATGCACTTAGCCCCTTCTGGCTGGAATCTAAGCATAATATGAAATACAAAGTAACGCGCCAAACCTATTTGAGATACACATTTATACCTCTACTGGTTGTTTTCCGCGATTTCGTCTGCTGTTTTTGATATAAAAGATAGCTATATAAAAGATGATCCTTTCTCGTGATACAATCAATTTCATTAAGAATTTATCAGAATTGTATTGAATTTAGTTTTTAAATGGTAACATACAGACCGACACGTGTTCGTATTAGTTCTTATAATGGTTTATTATGAATGGGCCAGTATGTACTACGACTATGGATGGCTGCTCGTGTGATCCAGACATATTTAAAATATTCGAAACAATTGTATCTATAGGGTTTTGTATCATTTCTCTACCTAAATTTAAGTAGTCTGGCATGAAACTTGAATATCATGAAACTAGATGTAACATAATTTGCATACAAAATATGTGTAGCCTCATGACTGTTATTCGAAATCGGGTAGTCAGAGGCAAGCATAGCAGGCGACGCGATGTCATGGTGAATAATTTTAATGTTTACTAACTAGCATTAGGCAACCCTACCACTGTCTCTCGGATTATTTCGTTTTTGGTTTGTTATTGGTGTCAGTCAGTAATATATTTTTTTTTTGTGTCGACGATATTTGAACCTACGACCTGTTGGGAGTAAGTCGATGTATTAAATCACTAAGTAACGAAGCCTTCAAAATCTCATTTGTTTGATAGTAGAAATATCGTTAGCATTCAGTTTACTCTCTTGTGTAGCTTGAAAAGAAAGGATTGAACAGAAATAAACTCCAATTTAAACAAGCACTCGAATAGACGACCCTCACTCAATAGCAGCCAACACCAGGCGTCCCTCATTAGTGCAAGTCTAGACCAGTCCTTACTACGCTTCACAAAACAAGTTCACCTCGCACCGAGTGACTTTATCTCCGCCAGTGGGTCGCAGGTGTCTTCAATGCACCCCCAGCCCCCACCTACCCTCCTCAGGCCTTAACATCGTACGATAACACACGCTGTCACATCTCTTGATGAATTGCTTATTAGATTGTCGGCAGCGTCCGTGTGTTTTGCACTTATTTTCACGTCAATATTGCCCTCTCTTTTTTCCGATAGTAAATTTATGGAGTGAGAGTATTGGAGCGTTTACCCTATTATGTTATTAGGTTTTTGTCGACTATACCGCGTTTGTACGAAGTACAAATAAATAGCTCAATCATATTTGGATGTGTTTTATGTATTCAGGTGTAAAATATAACACGTAATAATCTCTTTTTTTACTATCTCTACTTATAGTAGAGTCGTAATAAAGCAAAAGTGGTACGTTTAATATACAGTAAAAACAAATTTATAAGTACTTGGAAATATTGTTTGTTGCGTAATTGGAATAACAAACAATTGAAGAATAGAATAGAATAGAATAGAAAATCATTTATTCAAATAAACTTACATTGAAGCACTTTTGAATAGTCATTACATTTTTTTAATCTACCGCTCATTCGGAAAGCTGTCTCATCACAAGAAGAACGAGCAAGAAACTTGCGTGTTGCTCTTTTAAATAATTTTATTATTACTTTACATTTTTAAGTTTAAGTGTGTGAATACAAACCACCAATTAGCACTAATTCAATTAAATACTGAAGGAAATCGTATAACCTGTATTACCTTTCGCAAAGCTATTTTAAAGAACTAAGGTATTATTCTATACACTAATTTCGCTGCCAAATTTTACCATGAAAATCAGAACGCAGCATGTTAAGCACGTAACCTATTTATTGATTCGTTTACTTATTTTTTTTATTATGAATGATAATGGTGCAGCCGTCTGCACCGGTAGGGCACCAGTGGAGGATGATAAGATGGGTATGAGGTCAGGTCAGGTCGTGGTAAATTCACTATTAATTTGTCAAGATAGTTACTAGTGGGAACCACATTACATTTACATACACAGTACATTGCTAGCTATGGGGTTATTAGTCCACATTACTAACTATCCCCCCTTCACTCTTCATTTACTTGTTGATACCCAAGTAATAGTAGTAGAGTACCCAATATAGGTGATTTTCGTGTATAAGAAAACTAAACGAATATTATGAGTAGAATTATTTTTTTCTAATAAAGGATAAACTTAACTGCTTTCGCATATTTAAAGCTGATTAGACAACGAGACATATTAGCTGTCATTTGTATATTTATAATATATGTATACTTTGACAATATGTTTTGTAGATTCCTATATATGGTTGTATTAAAGATCCATTCAATAAACTCGTGTTAAATTGAGATAGGAATTAGCTAATTAAGTATATTTTATTATTTGATAGATTAAGTACAATCATATTCTTGTTGGACTCTGCTCAACTCAAACTTGTATAGCGACAATCCACATAAAAATTCCAGACAAATAATGATTTATATTATATATATAGATATACATCAGTGAGATACATTACAAACAAAATGAACTGCTTTCAATGTACGTTAAATACGTCAAAATTTTAGTAGTAAATATACTTAAACAATCAATGTAAATATACTTAAACATTACATAAGATGTGCTTCGTCTATGACTTGACATAGTCAAAATACATATTTCTCTTCAACGTTTTTAATCACTGTCACATTTAGCAAAATCTCTCTCTAAACGTTTTGTTTTTACAAAAAAAATTTAGATCCCATGTCGAAATTACCACTCACAAAAAAGTATACCTACAACACAGATGACAAGTTTCATCACAACTCCACAAGCATTGTCAGAAATATCGCTATCTCTTTCTATGGTTGTTTGTAATCGCATCTCTACGGTCCAGGTAGATAGCTGTGCCCGTCTCTCGTAGAGATGTATAACTTTAGTTCGCGTTTAACTTTCGACTGATTTAACGTTTAAATATTTCTAAATGTAATATATAACTTAGTTCTTTTATAAGTTATATTAATTATAATTTCTAATTATTAAAAAGTGGAAGTGCAATATAAATATGGATTATTATAATAGCATTAATTAACGAATTGATTTGTTATGATTGTTTGTGTTTGTAGGTTAGCTTTCGAATGTATAACCTAACATGTGAGTGTTTTGATTTGTTCATTTGAAAATGTGTTTTAGTGTTAATAGCTATATAAGTTATTATTATAGTATATATTGAGATGTGTATTTTAAGGTTAAAATTCCATCTATTGTTGTTTATAATCTTTGTTAAACAGTATTGAAATATTCATTGAATTATGTTAACCGTCTATCCAGAAAATGATCAGTGCTAAATTGTTGTAGGTACTTTGTCTAAATGACATTATGTTAATTTAATATTATATTCTTTATTGCACAGGTAATACATTAATATTATAATTTAGAGACAATGTGAGCAAAGATGATTAATATGTAAATAGTAAAGGGTACTATTTTATTGATAAATTACTAAACAACAATGTTATCAATTAATCAATTGTAATATGCTGGAAACTAACGAAATGGATACAAACTAAAAGAAACTTTAAAAAAACGTCCAGGTATATAGCTGTATTATCGCACAGAAACATAGATTGATTATTATTAAAAAACACTTTGTCCCTAGAATAGTTGCCGAATAGCCCCCGAAGAGTCGCAAGTCATCCGTAAAACTTATACTTAATTTTAATTATTCGTACATAAAAGATCTTTTTCATATTCTATATACTTATATATTTTTTTCTCTCTTTCCAGATGCAAACACAAGATGACCCGTCAATTTGACTATACCGAGTGGAACCTATCATACTAAACCACACATGACCTCCACAACCATGACGTGGAAACCACCACGCAACTTAGAACCATTAGAGAAAACAATTTCAAGCAAAAGGAGGAGTTTACAGGATCTCAAACCTCTACTAGAGGACAGAGGAGGTATAAAAACAAGAAATGACACGAGGAGTGACGTTATTAGGGGTAGTAGTGAGGAGTCGTTTAGCAATAATAGTGTTTATGAAATAGACAATAAAGTTAGTTTTGTGAATGTTAGTGTTTCCCGAAATACTGTGAAGTGCAATGGTAGGTTTGGAAGTGGACGATGGTGCTTTGGTAGGTTTAAAACAATTGTGTTTTTGTTATGTGTGATCATTCTGGAGTCGAGACTATTTGCTGAAGCGAGAAGTACAGGTCAGTGCTTTTTTTAATCCTAAATTCTAAGTTATTATTATATATGTATGTTAATTCTAATATAACATTGAAGGATAAAATATCCTGTATTGTGTTATAATTGATCTTTATCACTAATTTTAATAATAGACTAACATAGAACTGTTAAAAATACGACAGACAGACAGACAGACTTATGATTTATATTAGTATGGATACTGACTGTACCTTTATCATTTAATTGAGTCACACTAAAAATGGAATGCAATATTTAAAAAGAAATACTATTGTTGGCCTACCGGAATTGTTGATTTCAATGACTCATTTTTCAAGCCTGCCCATCACCCGCTGAGCATGTAATTGCTTATATCGCGTTTAAAATTGACTAATATTGTACTAATACTTGTTTTTACCCGTTGCCCCACTTGCTTCGACATTGTATTGTTAGAAGTTTTAATTCAATGCACAAAAATAAATGTACATATGGCGGACTTAAACCTTGCAGCATTATCTACCAGTCAACCATGAGTGGTGCAAAGAAAGATTGTTGGCGGTACACTGATATAAATGAGACATGTCAAAAAGATACATAAGGCAAAATGTATATAAATTTCAATAAAAGTAATACATACGTAAATATCTATCATTACATAGTATAAAACAAAGTCGCTGTCAATGTCTGGCCGTCCGTATATATGCTTATATCTTTACATCTACGCAGCGGATTTTGAAGCGGTTTTTAATAGATAGAGTTATTCAAGAGAAAGGTTTATATATATAATACATGTACACCCGTGCGATGCCGGGGCGAGTACCTAGTATATAAATATACAGATAAATACTACATATGAATAAATACTTAATGATCTGACAAAAAAATTACAGTACAGCCTCAAATTGTAAGTAAGAAAAAAAAATTAATATAAAGTAAACAGAAATATTCACGCACAACTTTAGGGAAATACCAGAAAAAATTAAAATAAGGACATGGGCAGTAAAGAGAAGAGAAGTTACAAATTTAAGTAATATTCCCTCAATTTTCCCGAAAGCGATATAACAAAATATTTGATCTATAAAACAATTCAAAGGTATTAATGTTGGATATTTTAGTCCTTTACACTCCCGGATGTTGTTGGTTGAAACTTCATTAAGATCAGTTTAGTTTATAGTTGTGGAAGGGTACAAAATAGAAATAGAAATAATCTTTATTCAAATAAACTTAATATAAGCACTTTTGAATAGTCAAGTTTTTTTTATTCTACCGCTTATTCGGAATGCAGATTCATCACAAGAAACTTGTGTGTTGCTCTTTTAAATAAATATTGATTTACTTATATTTAATTAACAACAAGGATTAGGCATGCGACAATCAACATAGAAACCGCTACGCACTTAATCTCTGTTCTATCAGATAACATTGTCAGCGCTATGAATTTTAAGTTAGATATTTTCTACAAAAACATTATTATCATTTATAAATTCTTCAATTTTATACGAAGCTTTTTTACAAAGAAAATATTTTATGATACATTTGAATTTTTTTTTATGGCAAATGACAAAACAGATAGATAGACAGACTATCGTCTGTATAATATTAGTATGGTTATATTAAAATCGTGACGTACAACCGGAATAAACATTTTCTATATTCTTTCATGATTTCTCTAAAAAACGTTAGTCATAATGTACCGTAAAGACATTCAAAATAAATGATGTTTTTTTGTTTGTAAATTTGCGGTTTACTCATTTGCGTCTATTGTGTTAATTCCTACTAATTTTAAGCTGAACCGTTTCGAATGTGACTCATTATTTTGTCAGTGTGTGGTCTGCGCAATAGGCAAGATAATCTACGCGGCATTTTCTATGTTCAAAGAAAGAAGACATTAGTTATGATTCGGTCGTATTTTTATTAAATTGTGACAACAAATCACATAAAATATTTTAGAATGAATAAAGACTTAATAAGACGAATTTGTTAAATTCTGTTTAGATAACGATAATATATATAGATAACGATTCCTCATAGACATTTAATCAATATTTTGTTTCGTAGTTTAGATTGCCATGATTGATAAAAAATGTAATAAGTTTGTAAATGACAGAGTTCTAAAATAACAAAAATATTAACATAAAAAAATTGCGAACCTTTTTTTCAAGTCGGCTAAGAAAACCACGACGTAATATTAAAAGTTTCGCAAAAATACACGCAAATGACGTCACAAGCACAGGTACCCAGCGATGTGAACATTACTGGTACACAATAATAAAATTTTATCACTGTATTCATATTTTTGAATATAACTACCTATCTACTATCATCACACAAACAACAAACTCGGTCTTAACGGTAATTATAATGGATTTTGGCTGTTTGTATTATTGCATCTCAAAAACAACTTTAAGGTACAAGTACAATGCTGTCTTTTGTATTAATTATATCATATGCGCTGTAGAAAGTTGAAAAGGAAGCGTTACGTCACATATAGATAACTTATACAGTTGATACATAGTATATAATATAGACTAAGAATATATATAATGTAAAGATTTTTATATTTGCAACGAAAACTACTGAACCGATTATCATAATTATCTTTGAGTAGTCCATATTATTTTACTAATAGATATTATAAATTCAAAAGTTTGTAAGTATGGATGGATGTTTGTTACTCTTTCAAGCAAAAACTATTGAACGGATTTTGATGAAATTTTATAGTAATAAATATAGCTTATATATCTGAGAATATACATCAGAAAAAATATATAATTTAAAAAGATATATTAATTGGGCGATATATAATGATAAGTGTGATGCGATAAGTTACGCAGAAGTTTCAGCTAGTATACTATGTATAATGAATTGATTATCCCAATAAAACTTCAATAATATAACCCAATGTGTAAAAACAATTACAATAAAATCTCAAATATAGGCTTATTATGTCATTTATAAGAGAAATCTCTTGACCGTTATTATACCTGATATGCTCGTTCCAAAAAAACACAAACATACAAAAATATCTATGGGAAAGTCGACTATCGTATAAATAATATAATTAGTGCAAATCCATGCAAATGAACCCTACCAAGTTTGTACCACATACACAAATGATTCACGCGCTGATCGTTAAAAAATTAAAAGAATTAGTAACTTCATGAATGGCTTTCGCTGTTGAAACGGCGAATTGTGCGAATTTTCGCTGATTATCACGAATCTCTTGGTTTTGGGTGTTAATTATCCGCCTATTTCATGAACGGGTTAACATCTATACGATAATATAAACAGAGCTAGACGTTACGTTATCTATATACTTCTTTTAGAAATACTTGGAATAAAAGACGATAATAATAATAATAAATTTATCGATAATAATAATAATAAATTTATCGTGTTTGAATATATTACCCCCGTAAAAAGGGAGATATAATAAATATATATATATATATAATAATAATAATAAATTTATCAGACTAAGTACATAAAAGAAGAGAAAATAAGAGAATGACCCTGTGATGTTATTATTATTACTGTTTAATAATAATATCTCAGGGTCATTTAGTCCTGAGTTTAGCAGAGCTTGTGTTATGAATAAAAGAGAACTGATATAAATATATACATACATTCAGTAAATAGATAGACTCATACCGTTAAATAATCGTATTCAATACGTTCGCATCGTACGAGAAATCAAAATCGCGATTATCAGAAGTCATGCGATCTGCTAAGCCGATAATAATAAATATTATATACCTTCACGACTGTTATCTAAGATGGTAGCCAGAAGCACCGTCAACTATAGACGGCAAGGTGAACACTTGATATGCTTAAATTTCAGTAATGACCTATATTTTAATTCAGTGTAGCTGGGGACGAGCCTACCTCCATTTCCTAAATTAGTTTGGTTTGTTATCGTTATATTCACAAATAGGTACTGGCCAGATTTGAACTCACTACCTTTTTGACGTAAATCAGAGCAGTAACCACTAAGCTATAAGGAGTACACATTCAAAAGAAATAATAAACAAATAAGCTGTAATAAAATTGTTAAGCTTCAATTAACCGGTTTGTTTTTATCCCTTTGAAACAATCGATATACGTCCACAACAGAATGAGGCACAGAAATAAACGAGGCTGATTGGATTAAAAGTAGACACCCGATGAAAAAATTAAATTGTTATTCACCCTAATTGCACCCCGTCCGCAGTTGAAAGGAATAAAACAGTCCCGGAACGAACGGGATCCGCTTAATACTTTATGAAAACCAATCTGCTGCGAATTGAAAAAAAAAGTGCAAAATATCCTCAGGTAAACCGAGTGGTCCAATCATACTATAATCCATTAAGATTTTGCGCCGCTTCGGTGCACACACTTCCAAACTCCCGCGAGGTAAATATTTCAACCCCCCTCCCCACTCTTTCCTACAATAATGTATTCTACACCACCCCCTCAGACCTCATCTTTCCGTCCCTATTTTGCATGAAGGGGGAATTTAAATTGTGTAATCTAACTTTCAATTCATTCATACATTCAACGCCATCTCTTGGTGATAAATTGAAAATGGGATAGATTCTTACAGTCATTTAACTGTTGGACGTTGCGAGGAGCGGACGTTTCCGGCGCCCCCCGGGTCCACATGTGTTTTACAGTATTTACACGATGTTTTCATGGCGGTTAAGTTGTTTGCATACGTTTATTAGGGTCAACATCTATTTCGATTTTCTAAAGAACATTTAATGTTATCTGATCTTAATATACAAATAATACATTAATAGTTTCGCGACTATTATTCCGAAATGGGGTAGAAAAATGTATACTCTACTAGCAACATCGTAAAATTTCTTTCTTGTAGATGATTATAGAATGGTACACGCCGCTCCGCAATGGCATGTCATGACACCGTCTACGGCGGAGTACCAGAGGAGAATTATAAGGAGAGCATAAAGTCAACTCAGTTAATCCATTGTGGCAAATTTACCAAGAATTAACTACGACAATTTTGAAGGAGGACCACGTGGAGGTCGTTATATGTATTGACGTTACATTATTAGTAATAGGAAATATATTCTGATTTCACGTCAACAACACCTATATATCCAGAGTTTTTTTTGACGACCTCTGACCGCTGACGACCCTCTGCTGGTAAGCGGTAACCGTCACCTATATACGTCGACTACTGACATCACGTTAGCATGTGACGACTATACCCACTTATGCGTTGCCATTTCAGAAGACTAAGATGCCATGCCTCTTATCCTCTTATACTGTAATTACATCGCCGTAAAAACAAAACACAGTTTACAAAGTAAGCTGCTTGGTGGCTGAAATAACTGAGACTGATGTACCCACGACGACTCGAGTAATGCTTATGTGAATACCGCCACATTTATCACTGTACCTTAGGTAAACGATTCTTGAATAAATTAGGTCGTCCACACACCGGCTCGTTTGTGCTATAACACTGTAATTACAGACCTAATAAATACGTATGCAGTACAGTGTAGTATTAAAGTAGAGACGTACGAGACGTAGGTACTAGAATATGTAAGAGCTGGTATAACGAGCTGGTGTAACAGCCTTTAATTGCTCTTACAAGACATTTAAAATAGTGTTTTATCTATATATAAATATAGTGTTAGGTATACTATTGTATTGGGCCCATGCCTGTATAGTTAGATAGATAGATATAATATACCTTATTTGCAACATACAGTAAAGAAGAAGCACAAACAATATATCAAAGGACACATGTATAGTTACAATAAGGCGTAGAATATAGTTGTGAAAATAAATAAAAGAAATAAGTTCTACTTTTATTTTTCAAACTGAGAATAGATTAATACTGTTTGTCTTAAATATTATTTGTCTATAATCTTATTGAATGTTAAATTAATTATTCGACCATTGGGCGACCACTAGTATTTCTATTCTATAATTATTATAACTTCTTTTTGGTCGTTTGTATTTTGCTGTAAAAAATATGCATTAATACAAAGAAAAACATAGGCAGCTCTGTCCTTGGTAATTGTAAAAGGTAGTAAAGTCTGAGGCCAAAAATAGACTTGCGACGGTTCACAGACGTAAAACAGCAATCAACGCTAATGAACGTAGGTCTGTCCGTCTGTTATCATCGAATTAACGGAAAAAGTCTAAAAAGATATTACGGAAACTGTACGTTTTGCTTTCACTGAAATAGTCTGTCCATTTACGAAATTGTTTATTCATATGTTTGCTTAAATATAGTAATACCTATATTTCCTTGTGTCGTATGTTTAAGGATATAAAGTTTCTATATTAAGGTTCCTAAATTTGAAACCCTATGAAAAATCACATGTTTTTTAAGTAATATCCCTATCTGGGACCATACCATGTGTTGGTGGGTATTGTAGATTACTCAGTTGGTTATTATAGTGCTTGTAATAGAACTGTGGATAAATGAGAATAATTTGCTTCCGTATATTGTAAATAGATCAATTGCGATGAAGAAACAAAAGAAGAACAGTAACAGAAACATTTAAATATATATGGCTATAAAAAAGTATTAATAAGGAGGTTTTAATTTCCAACACCATGCCATAGCAGAATAGAATAGAATATAATGGAATAGAAGAGTAAAAAATCATTTATTCAAATAAACTTAATTTAAGCACTTTTGAATAGTCATAACAATTTTTTTATCTACCGCTCGTTCGAAAAGCTGGTTTTTTTTGGTCAAATATAAATATACAATAAGATTAAATCAGTCGTACTGATAAGAGCAGACCATGATCTGTGTATTATGTTTTTTTTCTAGGCTATGTGTTACTGTAAGGTTTAAGCTATATTACTGTAAAGTTTTTCCAGAATAAGTAATTTTTGCATGAGAGTAACAAAAATCTATCCATCCATACTCACAATAATACGTGGTTATAATTGGTAAGATTTCATTAACATCTGTTTAGCTATGACTATGTAGCAGTTAGATATACATATTTACAGACTTTCAAATTTATGTATGAATTTATATCTGTTGGTCAAAAAATGTACAATTCTATACTGTCCAAAACATTATTAAAATATGTATGTCAGATATTTATCTGAGACCACAGATTAGGAATTCATTAAACTAGAACAAAAGCGTACAAAATGAACAGATTACGAACAATACAAATTCATTTTGTTATAAAAGAATCGACGCTAACCATTTCACAACTTGTCCCGTTTGCCATATGATCCCAAAGCGCATTGTCAAAGCATTCACTGTGCCAAAAAAAAACTATGGACAGAAGAATGAGGTCACTGGATTTTAGTACGATATTTATCTTTTACCTCCTATTCACAAATATGATGTCATATATCATACAATAGTTAGCCAAAATAATAATATTTATAATGCTTG
Source organism: Achroia grisella (assembly GCF_030625045.1). Taxonomy (NCBI): domain Eukaryota; kingdom Metazoa; phylum Arthropoda; class Insecta; order Lepidoptera; family Pyralidae; genus Achroia; species Achroia grisella. Next base: position 2,350,411 of record NW_026712590.1, read on the forward strand.
TATTACTTATATATTTTTTTATTGTTGTAAGAATATCACATTTTTTTTTAAACTTGTAATTTTAATGCCTGTTGTAAAAATACGTTTATTTGCACTTTTATATATGTACTTATACTAGATACCCACCCGGGCTTCGCACGGATGTACATGTAAATATAAATATACCTGATTAAATACAAAATAAAAAAAGAAAATCTTCAGTTAATATTTCACTTGACAACGCCGTACTATCTTCCTTATAATTGAATCTGGCTGATAATGAGATGAATAGATGCATGCGTCTATCTACCTTAAACCTATGACTATAAGCTTGGAAGTCGTATGAAATTTTCGTATTAAAGTTATTGGATATAAATTTTATGATGTGCAGGACAATAGGATTTAAGGCTTTAGATAAAGGTCTCTATAGATTGAAATAGGAGATAGGAAAAAGGTATTATGGCTGATGACTTAAGATTGTATAGTTTTAGAACCTGTTTTGTTATAAGTAAACTGCTTTAATATAAAAAGCTACTAGAAACCTAAGTTTTCTATTGCAGTGTTTGCCACTATCATTCTAATGATGACAATATTTAAACGACTCACCTTTTAGCCGAAACATTCTTATACAGCAAGCTACTTGGCGACTGGTGTAGGAAGACCTATGCAGACGAATTTTTACAAAGTCACACAAACTTCTTCATATTACGCACGTTAGTTATGGTATAAAAATATTTTCCAATTTTTTTTATATCTTAGTATATTTGTTGCTAAGTAATCATCATCATCATCATCTGCTTCTTCCTTATCCCTTTTATTTGGGGTCGGCGTAGGCGGCGTTGGCGTGCTTGTTATTTTAATTTGTACGTAGAAAGCATTAAATATCAGTGGTGCGAATGTTAGTCATAAATCCTGTAGACACTGACCCTTCCCAAGTACCAAATACGAATTACGAAAAAGGCAACATTAAATCTTAACTAAATATTAGGCTACAATTTATTTCATAGCTTCGTTACCTGGCGCCCGGTGTAAACGTCACGCGGAAGAATAATGAAAGATAATAAAAATGCTTTCATTTGATACAATCACATTAAATCATCATACATACGACTCTCGGCCTTGGAGCCAGGCAATTTAAAGAGCAGTTTCGCATGTCACAGTTCACAAAACAAGCAATTTAGAAAAAAAGAGTGCGTCCTCGAGCCGGACATAAATTTTTAAGAAGAAAACTCGACGAATATTCATTTTGATAACATTCAATTAGGTAAATTTCAAATTAGGGACTCCTGAATACTGGTAATGGATGTTATTTTTAGTATTATTCGTTTGTTATCCGACTGCTTAAAGGAGGTTCTCATTTCGACGCTGTTTCTCTTTTTTTATATCTGTATCAGAAGGCAGAAGGCATCTTATGGTATTTGTCAACTATATGAATATTATATAATAGTATTATAGACAAAAAAGAAGGCGGTAGATGGGTTACCAGTATTTTCAATAACAATAATATTTTTTGATTTGCACAAAGCACAGTTACTCTTTGTACTGTGTTCAGTCAGAATTATAAATCGTCATATATTAATATTTTTTAGTGTTAAGAATATGACTTGGGATCTAACCTGGGTAATAAACCATTACACTCATAGGCCTGGATGCTTTCTATTAATAAAATATTAGGCTATATTATAGAGTCCCTTAACTTAGATTCTATATTAAAAATTAATAAAATTTTCAGTTAATATTTCACTAAAGGAGTCTGTATCAAAAGACAGCTTATCTTATTTTTCAACGGAATATAATGTATTGTAGATACGACTATTAAACTTTAATATTCCTATATTACAATGTATTATGACACTAGAGATAGGCGGTTATTGATTCATTTTCGTCGGCTTTTAAATTATGAATGAACTAGGTGTTTTCCGTGACGTTGCCCATTTCGGGTAAAGGTATCCTATTTGTTAATCTACAATAGAATACGATCGATCAGTGTAGCAAAGTTAATTTGAATCCGTCGTATACAGTTTTGACAGGAGTCTTGGTTACTTTATCAATACCTTCTTTCACGTTATATAATATTGAAAGAATATTTGCATGTAATATAATAAACTTTTTATTTCGGATTTGTTGATTGATTATGAGTAAACTATGGAACCATTTCTTCCACTGTTAGAAAGGTATTCTATTCTAGTGGTATTAGCTACATATTACGTTAATATATACAATGCCACAAATTTATGAGCACCCGAGCGAAGCCGGGGAGGATCACTAATACTAAATAGTCCGCTACCTGCGACAGAATATCTTTGTTACGCGACATTAAAGCAACTTTTCCAACTTCAACGTGAGACTTGAAAGAACTGAAATTCGACACTGTAATGGCAATCGTAAAATTCGCAAACAAAAGTGCAACAACAGTTAGAATGCTACCGCGGTCTATTCCCGCTTCGTGCATTCTCGTTCCCTCGCTACCGGCAACGTGTTTATTACAATAGCCCCTCTGGGAGTGGTCAGCCGCCGGCTTCTAGATAGCTTTTTATTTGTAAACGACTCAACACGTTCAAATATTGCAAAATAACGAATTGAAGAGTAAAGTTTAAGTTCAGTTTAGATAGTGTTTGTTTAAAACAACAACACTTAATGTTATGTAACACTCCTTTAAATCTGTGACCGTAGAATATCTATTTAAGCAGTAAAAATGTTTACAGCCGATATTAATGCGGTATGACATTCTCTGCCAACTAAATTACTTTGTAAGTAACATACAGTTGTTAATTTAAATAAAATCAAGGAAAGATAATAACATTATACTTACTATATATACTTCATAATATTCGGATTCGAATCTCAGCAAAATCTGAATAATTTGTATCCAGATTATGCTGAGAAAATTCGAATCTATTGCAATTAAAATAATTTCTTTTGTCAGAACTTAGACTATAATCATAAATTAGAAGTTACCCCATACAAACAAGGGGATCACAACTCAGGTTACGTATATGTGCAAATGCCTTGAGTCAATACAGGAATTATCCTCCAGGGCCCAAAACGTACGTCGACTGATTTTCTCCGTGTTTACCTAAATTGAATCTTGTAGCAATATTATGAAAGTTTGATTAACTCATGATGATTGAATTCTTTTTGATGAACAAAATAATGAAACTTCAAAAGTACTAACTGGTAACTAGGAGATTGCACAAACTAGTCTTAAGTGGGTAATTAAGTGTCTTAACCAATTCTGCCACAAAATTGCTTTCTTAACAATCTTTTTTGTTGATGTGATATGTCAGTGAAACAATTTACAGGCATGATATCTTTCTCATCATAAATGAGAGTGTAGGCATTATAAATAATACTAGCGTCACACTGTATTCCATACTATATGCTACTATTATTACTTTTCACCGAAGTATTGGTCGACAGGGTTGCAAATAGGAATAATATTATTTAATCAATTGTACCTCACCTTTCAGCAATGGTATTTCTGGACCGACACGATATTGAAACCTTCAAGAAAAGAGGTTATTCCATTAAAAGACCTGCAACGCACTTGCAGTTCCTAGTTTTGCGGGTGCTCATGGGCAGCGGTAATAATTTACCATCAGATAAGCCGTGTGCTCAAGGTGTCACCTGTGCTATAAAAAAAGATATTCTATTGCTATTCATCTGATGATGCAAACTAATTGAGTTGTTTTTGACATAGCCTTTTTAGAATATTTTCTCTTTAAAATGATACAAGCTTGTAAGATATACGATTTTCATTTTAAAAATGATATTGTAATCTGAACCGAACTGGGCAGAAAAGTATAGGCGATTGCCTGTATGGTTTAAAATTAAGTATAAAGCATTGTTTTATCTCTGTTCTAATATTACAACGTTATCTAGTAACAGTAGTATTTCTGATGAGTCAACACATCTGGTGGTTCACAAGATTCTTATAACATACTTTGGGTATTTTATTTGTGTCTATAGATTAATGTTCTAACAGAATAAACCTTAGTATTATTAGATAGAACCTTAGAAAAAAAATAGAACCTTTCGGCCTCTGTACGTCTTCATTTTTTTTCATTATCCCTACCAAGTTCGACTAGCTACATAATTTGTGAAGAATTTCGACTATTTCGCTTTTTTTATGTCATTGTGTGGTACATAATCTTTATTTCTGATATGTTGATTGAGTGAGATGACCGCGTATATATATAAATAAAGTACAATTGTTGGAGTGTTACGACTGCTTTGTTAGTACTTAAAGTGTATTACATAACATACTTATGTATGTACATAACATATGTACCTACTTGGATTAATAAGTATATATTATAAGTGTATAACGTTAGCACAGGCGGATGTACCGCTCTATTATCATCAGTTAATCAAACTATATTATTAGGATTCTAGAATCTTTACTAGATATAAGTATAAAATGTTACAGTCGATTTCCAGATTTTTCCAGATTTTGTCTTAGTTAAGTCGGTATATTCGTATGCTGTATTATTGTTTTAGCGAAGAAAACATATTCTCTACGTGTTAAAGTTACTCTGTAATATCTGTATCAGGGCTTAGAACGCGTTGGTACGAAAGTAATGGACTATATCTAAAGCGAGTAAACTTTTACAATGCGCGCCATATTGTGTATTATGATTGCTTTGTAGACAAACATTATGGATTGAGGAAATTGGGTCGTCCGCCCAAAAATATTTCACTTAAGCTCAGTGACCTAGTCGATTCACACAGATTTTTCCAATGGGTTTGATTCAACACACTTGTGATTATGAGATTGACTCTTCTCATTGTCTATTATTATTGAATTCAGTGTGACAACATTCTAATAATTGTAACAGCTTTGTGGAGGTATTAAATATTATGAATAAGCATTAAGTGGAATATAAGGCATCATATATGTATAATTGTTTTAAGTATGTGTATAAGTTCTCGAGTACTATGGATATAATCAACTAATCCGAACTAAGCAGAGCTTGGTAATTTAATAAATAATTTATAGAAATACTTCATCAAATGTTTTATACATAGAAAATAAGCAAATCAATATAAATATTTATACTTATTAGTACGAATGTTTGTATCCTTCGAGAACCAAACCCGCGACCATCGGAAGTAAGACAGTGTGCTAAACCGCTTCACCACCAAGACCGGCAGAACCGCGGGGTTAGACGCTTGCAATTAATTTTCAAAAAATATTTATTGACTTTATTATGTGTAAGGAGTTATAGCGACCACCCGTGCTTGGCCAAATTAATAGAGTTTTAAAACCACGTCATAATCTGACTCATTAGTGAGAAATTTAATTTATGGGCGACAGTGGGACAATTTATTGTGGACGTCGAGTTACGAATCGGATATCACTGAAGGCGGCACTGGGCGTCATGGATGTTTTTATCAGTATATAGGTACGCTCAGACGTAGTACGTAATGAGGATTATGAGCGCAGTACCTGAAATGTTATATGCGATTGTTATTATAATATTTACCACATCAATTTATGAAGAAGTAGCAACCTATCCGTTATTTTTTATAATTATCCTAATTACCTTCGCACGGTCCAATTTTTATGGAATACGCTAGTATTTCGAAATCGGAAACATTACATAATACTATATATATACAGAACTAGTTGATACATTTTCTCTGTTTTGCGACACTTTTCTTTACAACTCCGATCCTATTAATCGTAGCGTGATCTTATATATATCCCATAGCCTTCCTCACCCTCAGAAACCCTTATCATCCAAACCTATAAACTTTACTTCTTTAATATGTTTTTTTGCTTACCTGTACTAATTATTAGTCAAATAAACTAAATAATATATTTCTTTACGTTTCGTTTTTAGTGTAACTGTGCCATATACCGTATCCATTGAGTGGTGGCTTCTGTTTCACGCACGATCGTGGTTCCTGGCATACATACGTACTCACATTTAATACCGAGTGATCAATCTTGCGCCCACGCCGCGGGAGGTATATGCGTTGCTGCGGTTTCTCTCATTTTTATTCACTTTTTTATATTCGGTGGTTATTACTTTATTTTACTTGTATGAGTGTTTTATACACCTTTGCCAGATCATTACGTAAAGTTAATTCTAGAATTACTCTACAATTATATTTCACTTTTTATTCAGTATTTGTTTTAAAACAACGAGATTGTACATAATAAATTACACAAACAACAATCGTCATATACGTTTTTGTGGACTTGATTTATATAAATCATAATATTGACTATTGGATATTAAAACATAATATTAATGTCAAAAATCTACAAGATGGCATTATATTACATTGTTACTTGTCTAATCTAAAATTAATCTCTCTTTGCTGTTGTATAATAATAATATATTATCTAAAAAAATTCTTTTGCTAAATAACAAATTATAACTACTTTTTAATGATAAATAAAACGTCAGTATTGCTTTAATATATGTATTATCCATACTTAGGAAATAATTTCTTTCATATACACATTATTCATAATTAAAAATTTACGCTACTTACATATATTTACCTCGGCTCTGTTTTAGATTAGCTGTGTGAGTTGTCCAAATTTAGTAAGAAATAATATCTACAAAGAATGCATTCCTACAATAATTCCTGGAGCAATTTTAATCGTCCCTCATTAAGCACATTGCTCCGCGTAACCACGCGGTTTTATGAAGGCCATTTTGAATTAATTTAACGCCAAACAAAATGGCGTCCATGGCTCGCGTAGCCGAACAATAAAATTTTTATTAATCTGCAAGATCTGGTGAAGCGCGAATAGCGTTAAAAAACCACAATTACTATATTAATTTGAATATTACGTAGGAACTAATGGATTTTTTTTGTAATATTTTTATTTACGCAATAAAATAATCATAGGAAACACATAATAAAATAACCTGTAAACCTTCACTTACGAATTACGCGACCACCGTGGTACCATGAGCTGTTTTACCTAGGAATTCCTGCCTATTCCTTCCTAGTATATCCTGTAATTTCACTTCTATATCTCATAGTCTTAACCGTCACTAGAATTGTAAAAAAAGGTTAGCTACCGTTATTTAACGGAATTTATGGTTATCTACTGATAATATGCGATTATTAGCGGCTAGTTATCCGATTGCGACAAAGAAAAAGAGTGAAAATGCGTCTTTTTATTGTGTATTTTTTCCAATATAGGGAATATATCTGGTCTGAATGATGAAACCTCTGCATCCTCTAGGATTTTATAATGCTTTTCATACGTGTCCAAGAAAATAGCACAGTCAGCTGTTATACATAGAATGGAGAAGGCTTGTTTTTGGAGTTCTAGTGTTTGTCTTTTCTTTGTTGTCAATCTTTTTTGAGACTTAGGTACTGAAAATATCAAGTAAAAATGCGGGTAATTAACCGTTAATAACAAAAAATCCATTTTTAACCGCTTGGTTAAAATCAGTTTTCAAAAAACGGCTGGTATTGTACAAAGTCCCTGTCTGGTGCAATTATCCAAAAAAGGTACAATAAAAATTGTGTCTTGTGAATTACTTACATCCAAATATCTCAAGAGGAATGATGTGAACGTAAAAACGTATAAATCTGGATTTATTGAGCTAACCGTCCCTCGTAAAGACTGTAACGGTGATTCAGTAGTACCTAAACACACATTTAGTACTAAAATAGAATGCTTCTATAACCTCGAGCCTTTAGAAATTTAACACTCACTACAGAGAAAGTTTCAAATGTATTCTTGCTAAAAAAATATATATTATAATTTTCTAGTATTCTTATGTTATGCTTATTTTAGTACATATTAACGAAATAGCTGTTTTCAACTGTTCTGCTTTTTATTGATAAAATATTATTTATGTACGTCCGCAGAATATAATGTATCTTCAAGCCATATTTCTTTAAGATTTCTACGTAAAACTAGTAAATTGGTAGTAAGTTAACAAACAAACGGTATAGAAATATGGATTACGTAATGGGTTATTTCAGGACAGTGATATTCAAACTTTTTTATATATTCTATCTCTTTGTTAGTTAATAAGAAGAAGGCGACTGAAAGGCATGCAGTTCTATAAGGCTGAAACGATCTGTCAGTGATTTTAAATACGTATCGTAGTAAAAGTAATATTTTTAATTACTATTCGAGGCGAAAGGTGCACGCACCTCTCTTATTCTGAAGAAGAATTCCGGATGAATTATTAAAATACCACTCATTCAATTCGCGGGCTCAACTAGTCAATATTACAACTTTTATAATGTGTTAAACATATTTCTATTGTAATAACTAACATTTATTTAATGAAAGTAACGTTTTATTCTTCAATACTGTAGGATCGAAAGAAGAAAAACTTATTTTAAAAGGCAATCACTGTCAACTGCACCCTATCCTTCCCGGTACCGTCGCTACATATTTAAACACTTGTCTCTTTACCATTTACCTTAATTTATAAACTTTAAGCGATTTAAAGTAAAATTATGTTTAGTGTTAAATTACTTTTTTTATGTAGGTAACTGGAGTGGAATATAATCTGATAACTGCTAGATTCAATAGGATATCCATATATTTATATATATATATATGAAACCACTAACATAGCATAGACACGTGACGTCTCACGTGACCATTCAGAGGACAAACATGGACACATGCACAGTTTACAAAAAAAATTTGCTTGACGGGAGAAGACGAAAAGAGAGAGAACTGTCAGTTGGGAGAAAGCAGTAGACGTTGTATAACGTCGACTTTGGTTACACTAGAAATATCTATTGATTAAAAAAAAATACATAAATCTGGTACAAAGAAGTCAATACTAATTATTTGATCTGAAACCGAAAACATTTCTTGATACAGAATTATTTACAAAACAACGCTGCTAGTTTAGATTTTCTTTAGATTCCTTGAAATAATTTGCTTGTATTTTGTTTCATCTTGTTTATCACTAATTGTTAAATATTTGCAATCTCAATATATTGATGAAATGTTAATTAATTTTGTCATAACATTTTAAATAAGAAATAAAGATAATATTAAAATTGCCATAATGTATTAACGGTATGAAACTTGTGGCTTGTACCACACCCTCATAAACAATTCATAATATCACCACGAGTCTATTTCTTACAACTGTACCTGGCAATTTATAAAATATACATAAATAGAGCTGTAATTTTGTTTACATATAATATAATGTCTGTGTTTGTTTGTTTGTTTGTATATTTTTAAGGGACGAATACTTGCTTGGACGATTGTTATAGACCGATGCCCCACCAGTGCAATATGATAGAAAAACATGAATATACAGGGTAGAGGAAGGACGAAAATGAGATGGACTCTCTTTCGGCCTTTCTCTGCCCTTATAACCATCCACATTCACATATAAAATATTCTCTTAATTCCTACGCATTATATGCTATACTTTTAATACGCCAATTTGATTTATTAATAGATGGCTAGCTTTATTTATTGATATTAACTTGTCATCCTTAGATGGCATCTACGGATATACTCGCACAAAGTCACAGGTACAGCTAGTGTAGAATAAAATTCAATATGCGCCCTACAAAACGCAAATGTCATACCCATCACTTGTAATTACATGGGTGAAACAAGCTGACAAGTTCTACGGCTATTAAAATTTATTTAGTTTATTAATAGACACATTTCTATTCTTATTTCTATTGATTCTGATGTCAGGATAATTCACGTAGCGCCATTCAGTCCCAAGATAAGTGGTTATGCTATCGGTACTGAATAACCAATATAAAACTTAGATATATATTTTCTTGTAAATACATGCATTCAATACATATACATGAATGCAAATATTTGCATGTTGCGAGGAATTGAACCGGCGACCCTCGAGAGTAAAGCGGTATGTTTAACCGCTAGACCACCGAGGTCGTCTAAATGTTACATCGATATTTATATGTCCAACCCCCTACGCTCCCCTGAGAATAATTAATTGGTGAATTCGTAAAATAACCTGACTTTATGATTATCCTGTCATCCTTCTCTGGAGTCTTCCAGAGTATACTGTTAGAGTAATCGGATGTACCATTCCATAATCATTTTTCAAATAAGAAAACTCAGAACAATTTAGTGTCTCATTCAATATTAGTGCATTACAGATAGAAATCATTTGATATGCTATTATTATTCACTCAAAGTAATTATTTTACATCAGAATTTATAAGTTATTAATTTCAGTCGAGAACAACGCCGTGGGCTGTGTACGGCAAACGAATATTGATCAAGAAGGTCGCTATGAATACAACGGGCTGTCCAATGGAGACCGACCATCTTTTCTATAAATAACTGGAATATATTAGCAATCAAAGCATGCTAAATACGTGGTCACTGTGATAAATTGTTTATTAATTGTGGGGAAGCCGACGACTCTCAACATTCCCCTCTGTCCCATAGTAATGGCGGCAATACACATGAATAATAATAACTAGTGATTGCCCAGAGATCGAAATTCTAAATTAATTAATTGAAATTATAAGTCTAAATTATAATAATTTAATGTATTTTTTATGCAGACAAAAAAAACCAGTATATATAGCATTTGATTTTTTATATAAACTATAAATCAGGAAATTTTTTCATATTATCTATAAGGTACAGATAATATGAAATTTCTATTTCTTTATATAAATAAAATTGAGTATGAGTTACAATAAAATTGAGATTGAGTGTCTGTCTGTAATATTGAAATAAACGTTTTTTTACGCCATGCATAAGAATATAAATACGGTACAAACACCGAAATAAGATTTTTTACTATTTTTTTTTGCCTGTCTGTTTGTTCCGGCTAATCTCTGAAATGGCTTTGCCGATTTTGACGGGGCTTTTTTTGGCAGAGAGCTGATGTAATAAGGAGTAACTAGGCTTTATTTTAGACAAATAAAGTTAAATTCCACGCGGACAAAGTCCACACGCGGTTGCAGTTAGTTATTGTATATAATTTATAATAGGGACCAGAAGTGCATAAACGAATCAATAGAATGTTTCAAATTCCGTAGAGTTGGTAAAATAAATAGCATGGAAATCTCGTTCCCTTTTACCTCAGGCTTCCCTCAGTTTTCCATATGAATATATGAAATCCCATATGTGCCATCCAGTAGAATATATCGCAAATATCTCGCTATCTCTCTTGTCACTATGATATACTATTGCTGTAATGGAACGTATTTGATATGCTACGTTATATATCTAATAAAGACTTTATTTCTTTACCCGAAAGCAGAAAAGTCATTCGTATGTATGTTTATAAAAAAATATGGTTTTATCTTATTGGAGATAGCAAGTTATTCTCGGTGTGTTTTTAATGATAATAATAAAATACCCTGCACATTTAACACAGCGCTATCCAGTCCCACGGTAAGCAGAGCTTGTGTTATGGGTACTAGACAACTGATATAAATATCTAAGTATTTATATCAGTTGTCTAGTATATATACATATTTATAAATGCATATACATAGAAAACACCCAGACTGATACAAACATTCATACTCATGAAGACAAATGTGTACACCGTGCGAGATATCGAAGCTGCGACGATGGGAAATAAAGTGGTGTTCTAAACCGCTAGACCACCGAGGCCGTCAAATAATATACATTTAACTATTTACCTACTATAATATATATTTATTTAGCAAATATTATTAACATTTGCATGCATTTACAAATAACACACTCATATTCACGTCAACTGTAATAAAAAATAGACCAATATGCTAAAAAGGACTTCGCACAGCATATTGCTCCATCCGAAGCCACATCGCTGATATTCAACGAAGGCGATAGGGTCAATCATAGTGCATAAAGAAATTTTATAAAAATTAATTATCGACTTATAACTAATAACAATCTAACAAATCTAGAATTATGAACATAAAATCAATGAATTAACTTAAAATTCATTTATGGGTGAAGAATAGTTTTTTTAAACATGAGATTTATTACAAACAGAATAAAATTACTTAAAATTAACGCAACATTTTTACCATTTATGATTTTTGTGATTTATAATGTAATGGATGTGATTTATTTATCTTGGCTAGTTGCTTGTGATACTACAACATTTTATATTATTTTATATGGTTCATATTATTTAAGAGCCTTTTCTTATTTAATTAAAAAACACTTCTATTATACTTAAATGTGTTGAGTATATAAATTATGTTCTATTTGATATTTTTGTTACAGGTAAGAAAGTGTACCGACTTAGAAATGAGCACGGCAAGTAACGTTTTCGATAAGACTTTATTTTTTTATACAACTACGGTGGCAAACAAGCATACGGCCCATCTGATGGGAAATGGTTACCGTAGCTTACGGACGAAGCCAACCCTTAATATATCCTTCTTGAAAAACCTCATGCTGTAGTTTCGTGATAGACATGATAAGACTTTTATATTCACAATGTAACAATAATAATGACAATCCTGGACAATATTATTAATATAGTTAAACTGGTTTTATTATGAATAATGTTATGGTAAATAAAGATATTTACAATAAAATAAATATACACAATACCTCTTCATGACATTTCTCCGTATGGCCATAGTTCATTGTTATGGTAAACGCGACTCTTGATATATCCGCATTTTGCTGAGTTTTGAATACAATTTCGGTGGCGTGTATACCGCTATCTGTTGAATTTGTTTTGGTCTGTTAAAACAATTTTTACAATAATATTTTTTAATTAAATTTTCAATAAGTTATTTTCACCCGCAATAACAAATCTATCACCTCATCAAAGGGAGATTTATAAAATATATATGAAGAATAATAATAAACTCTTTATTGTGACCACAGAAGAAACATAATAAGAAAACAATTGTTTACACAACTATAACTGTTTACTGCCCGTAGAGTACAAATTATAAATATTGTAATGTATTTCAGAACTACATAAATTAGTAAAACTTGAATCCCATTATAAACGCCTGTAATGTTTCAAAATTAAGCCAACTAGTATAAATCCTAGGCAATCAGAAATGTACCGAAAGTACGCACTTTTAATTAACAAATCTGTCGCCCCATACAATCGTATATCACGCTGTAACCACGCGTCTAAGATTTTAATTTGCCAGCTCTCGACGTACTTTAACGTCGCTCTACAGTAGAAGCAGCACAGTACGGCGCACCACGGCGCTTGTTTGAATTTTCTATTAAACCAGTGAGTACGACAGACAAAGCGACGTATCTCCGATCTATTAATAAGGCAGTTTAATTTGGAAAACGGTGGGGAGCGTCGGCAAAAGACGCAACGAGATATCTTAATATATATTAAATTATTATTTTTGAAATTTAAATTGGAATGTAAATTTGCTAATGTATGTTTTAATTGTATGTAGAAGTACACATGTATAAAATAATAAGGTGGCTATATCTATTGTTTGTTACTTATTAGGACTCTCAAGAGAAATATCCAATGTATGTTTACATTTTTTAATACTTGTATGGTTCTTTCACAACACTAATTAAAAAGAAGAGGGCAGTCAGGCTGTCGTCGCCTAAAGGTACATCAGTTTCTTTTAATTTCCGTTGATATGTGTATTACAAATATTGTAAGAAAGTAAACAAAATATTGTCATAATTAATTGTAAGAGTTTATGTGTGTGTTTATCCTCGCAAAAAGTTTAATGAGTCGTCTACCTGATAAACCCAGTAATTTTACTCGAATATCAGTGTGACATTTTGAATTCTAAATCCAAACTAGATAATATCTAGTTCATTTACTATACTCAAGTTTCTCAACTTCGCTGAGACATATACGTTACAATTACATTCCATATTATATTACATTCTAAATATATCAAACTTATGTGTTCTTTTGCCGACGCTCCGCCGCTTTGTGACAGCCACGAACGAGTCAGATTAATGGTTATATTTAAATTATCCTCGTGTATTTCATGTTTTTGTATTTTTTTTTAATTCAGTCCCTTTATATTGTGTCCCATGTTTTGTTGGCGACCGCTTTTTCTACTACTGGTAATCTATGCTTGCATTTTTCATTCTGATTATAAATTTACATTGTTTTCCACCTGATATACTAGATCCATGATTTATTACTCCCTTTTTAGCCGCCGTTGCCAATGGAAAAGTTACCGTTCTCATTGATTTATTCATGGATTGTTACGAGTGGACTGTATGTTGAATTGTTCCTAGTAATGTCAGCGTTGTACCTGGAATTAATACGTATTAAACTGTTTTATTTCTAAACGAGCCAATCCGTTTCCATTCACATTTCCTTGATTATTCAAGAATTTTCATTAATTCAATATCATTCGTCGTAGCGTATTGTTATAATTTGGACACACCCAATAGTTCCAAGTGATTATCAGATATCTTAGAGATAATGATGATAATGCTTATAAAATTAGATTTATTCACATTCCGCTGTGACTATTTATTTTATTGACTAAGTTGATGTTACCTATTGTCCTAAGTTTTAATCCTTGCTTGATTTTATTATTATTCCATATCCATTTATACTAATATTATAAATGCGTAAGTATGCTTGTCCGCCTGTTCAGTACATTAGCAGAACTAAAAGACTGAACTGATTTTAACGGTGACAACACGATAGATTTCATCACGAGAACCGTTCTCTTACTCGTTTTGTAGGCTAAGTTTTATGATAAAAAAGCAGACTAATGTAACAGATTACTGTACAGTCACATAAATGTAATAACACATTTAACAGTTAATCTGTTAACTATTGAATCACAACATAATCGTGTTAAAGAACGACAGAATCTTCCACAACGACGTCGAGTAAATTGTTGCAATCAATTATTCCCTTCAATCACACCTTTAATAATACCCCAACTTACCCGCCGGCGGTAGATAATCCAAAACGAGTTTTAATTGCCACTTTCCCCCTACCTCCCCTAGTTAAACCTTTTCCTAGGGTACCCTAATGGCGGCGTCGATTTTGCGTCAAATTGATTACAATTTAGAAGATATATTGTTCTTTTTATTTAATTAATTATTAATGAAAGTTTTAATCATTTTGTTGACACAGATCATTGCTCGCTTGTGGAACTTTGAATACATTTTTTAAATACACTGGTAATAAGGGTTTCAGTTTTCATTACACATTGTTACTTGTTACCCGTGACGTCGTCCGCGTGGAATTTAACTTTTTTTTTCATAAAAATAAATAGAATTGAATTGAAATTACAAACAGTTTCAGTTGTTTTTATTTGTACAGATAAATGTTGAATATTTAAAAAAAGTTTGAATTATCGTCTTTCTTGAAACGAAACTTTGGAGAAGAGATACACTTTATACAAAGTCATCTGCGTTTGGACCTCTGTCTAACCTACTTCAACCGCCAAGAAACTTACTTCGTAACTACTTGAGTTCTCCTGAATGGCACCCTTGAATTCCATTCAAGGATTGCCATTCACAAGTACTACGAGTGTCACTATAAAACAAATCTGTGACTGTCACCTACGGTCAGCTGTGATAACGATGACTACTTAACGACGATATGACTAATTAACACAAAAACAGGGCTGTAACTTTAGAAGTCGGTTAAAATAGATTTAGTCCATATTTTAAATATACGTTTGTGTTCGCATAGTTTTAGTTACAATCGTGCAAGTAACTATGCCAACATCACGCCAAATGCGCGTTAATATCGAAACTTTAAGTATTTCAAGACAGGGTGAGAAGCAATTCGTAGATTTCTTGTTCTGATTACAATTATTATAATACTAGTTGTTACACTCGACTTCGTCTGCTTTTTTAGATAAAAAATAAACGTGATCGAGAGTTAGGATTCAGGCATGCTCAGTCAATGTTCATCAGTCAGATAGGTGATGGCGTGGTGAGACGGGGCATTGGGCTCCCTAAAATATGGTTGAGTGTAATTATGGATGGATCTCTACAGCCAGCACCCGATCGCCCGTTATACTCGGGTGCTGCTTTTAAGGACTGGTCTGCCCTGATAATTGTAACTGGTTTCTTTTGTTAGTCAAGTAACTATTATATTTATTTACTTCTGTCTATCTTACTATTTGGCAGTTTGTATTCGCACAAAATCTTATAAATGTGAATGATGAACAACATTTATTTAAAAGAGTTTTCTTCTTGTCTGTTCTTATTGGGTCATAACTACATGAAAAAATATTATTATTTTAGATTTCATAACTGTAATGACAAGCAAGCTAATGGCCCATTTGATGAAAAGTGGCATATGCCTTACAAATCTACAACATTCACATTTGAAATACTAAAACTGTTTAAATATAGTTACAAAATTTACTATTTGCTAAATCATGTTCATAATGAACAGCTGATCTACGTACGTACAAGAAAATTATAAATTCAAACCTTTGCTTGGGTTGTAACGAAGTATATTTAGTTGTTTAGATGCGGCTTACCAACTCCGACTCAGTCTGCTTAATTTGCCATGAAAACACGCAAACGCTACTTAACATTGATATATAATATACTAGCTCTATATCGTGGCGCTGCCAGCGTGAATTCAGGTAAAATGTGGTTGAACAAAATCATTGATAATGTATTTTTTTTTTCTTAGTACCACTCTTTATGAAATTGGACTGTAAGTCGTTATTGCTGACAGCTTATACACTTTTTATAAATCTTTGTATTATTTCGATACTTTTTTATATGTAATTTTTGGCTTTACTTTTTTAAGAGTAATACTTTAAAACATATTTGTATATATATATAATAGTTAATTCTTGGTATTATTAAATAATAAAGACTAACGCAACTAAATAAGAAGAAATGCCGTTCAGGTCAATGTAATAAACTTATAAAAAGGAGAAAAATTAAAATGTAATAGACGAACTTTTGTATGGCGTATTAAAAAAGCGTATGACATAATTTAATTTGAATTCAATAGTTTTGCATAGGCGTGAGTGATTGTTATGACGCGCACTTGTCCTGTAACTAAGGATGCTAATGGTACGTGGATCGTATAAATAGCAGATTTCATTTCATATAAATTTGTATGATGTCATGATTTGCGAAGGTCCAAATACGATGTTAACGAGATTTTTGGATATTTTTGTTTCGAGGCTAATTGATTTAAATTGCCAATCTGACCACTATTTAGTAATAACTGAATCTTGTTTTACGTCGTCGTCGTCCTTCATTGCTACGAACATTACAGTAATACCTTAAAATATATACCTTAATATATTAAAAATTTGTCGTGATATCTAAAAAACATTACCTTTAAATAGCTGCATCAAACACAAATTGGACTCAATACAATTCGATTTAAACTATATTTTTAGATTCCCACCGGTCTCGAGTTACTTCCTTATAAATTCAATATGCCCACAAATATAACACGGCTATGTTATAACGTCATTATATTACCAATAGGATCTAACTCGGAAATTCAAGTCTATATTTGCCAGTATTGGATTTACTTGCAATCCGAATGGTAGTAAACGTAGAGATATGTCTAAATGAAATTGTTTTGGATACGGCAATTTATTTTGTGACATTTTGTCAAATTTAAATTTGATACTGAATTTTTGAAATAAGGTCCAGAAAACACGATCATATAATATTTATTATTAATTAGATACATTAACGATTCACCATCAAATTGGTATGTTCGTAGGCCACCATCATGGATTAAAAGAAAATGTAATAACTTTACATATAGGAAATATGTATTTGAAACTTTAATATTTATAATATATACAAAAAAATATTAATTTGTCTGTACTATGGAGGGATTTTATATCATGTAAGGTATAAATATTAGAGATATTAGAAAAAGAAAGATATTACATATGTAATTAAATAATGGGATAAAAGCATGGCAATGATGTTAATGTACATGTTTCAAAATTTGTTGGTTAAAAGTGGGCAAAAACTTTTCATAAAAGCAGGATTTTTAATGTCTTTGTGAATTTTATAGTCTTGAAGACTACAAAGAATTACAATACATTTTATAAGATACATTACATTTTATCTTAATACCCCATCGATATCCATTTGATAGTGAACTCAACAATAAATTAGAATCATGTTTTCAGATATACAAAGTTCAAAATACAATGTTTTATCAATTTTCTGTTACTCATCAGTCACAATAATTGTCTTCATAACGTTTTTAAATCTTGTTATCAGTTTCGAACTAAACTTGTGAAATAAACTTAGTTACTTACAAATAGTTGGTAATACGAGTAATTGAGTTAGGAGTTTCTTTTTGAACATCCATTATAGAATCAAAAAGGTACGGTGTACGATTTTGTACTCTATTTCGTTACGTTCAAAGTCGAATGTGGTGAAAGTTGTACCGTTTGCTTTTATTATTTATTGAACGTGTATTGGAATTAAATTACTTTAACAGTTTAATAGACACTGGATCTATACTGTAGAATTGGGTTCTTAATCACAATTTATAAGAAAATATCTGTTGGGAATCAATAAACTTTTATTCATAAAAATGTCAAATTTCTAATACACTTATTGTACTGTTTTGTCTTTATTATCGTTTAAATAAAAGTGACAAAGTACATACATAATATATAAAAATACTTGTGTTTATTATCGTACTCATCTAAAACGACGTAGGCATTTTTTATACCCCTTGGTGATAAGGGTGGTCCCATCCACAATGAATAAATATGGAAAACAAGTTTTGCGAAGTCAGCTAATATTTATATTGTTATTGTTTTAAATTTTTTGGGAGTAGTGGGACACAAAATGGCGGCTTACGAGCAATCACTTGGACAAAAAAATCATTATACGAGCAGCCCCCGAAACGGACGAATTTTGTTAAGTTTCTAATAATATGGATAAAGGTATACCACATCCATACTCGCGTATGTCTTCCCGCTCAAGTAATGGTTCAAATGTCTTGCCTATTGATTTTGTGGAAATAGCGCCACGTCGCGATCCACGTCGACCTGGGAATAATATTTCCACGAAAACCCTCGGTAGACTTAGCATTTGAATGTCTTTTTAAGTTGTCAACCTTCGAATAGCGGATTGTGAGGTCTGCCATTTGTGTCGTCGACAATCGACGTCCTACGAAGAAAATTAAATAGACATCAACAATAATCACATAGAATAATTCAACCAGCATCATCTAGTTCTATTCTAAGCGGATCGTATGTTATGGATACTAAACAACTAATAGAAATACTAAACAAATTTCGATTATGTATATACACATATAAAGGAAGGAAACTCCCAGACAAATACAAACTGTTATACTTAAGAAATACTTTATGTTTAAATTAGTGTGCCTGTGCTGGGCCTGTGCTGGCTTCGACTATATATATAGGTTTATAATCTCATAAATTCTCATATCGGTGCGGAGTTACTTTCATATTAATCTCTCTTATAATAATAATAATACTAACCCTGGTCTAATCCACACAGCGTCATCGAGTCCCAAACTAAGCAGCACTTGTGTTAGAGAGGCTAAATTACGGATAATATAATCCAAATTACATTACATTACAATATCTTCACAATAGGTTTACTATTATTATTGTTTTTAACTTTATCTAGGTCAAGTACATATAGCTGTTGTTTTATGTCAGTTGTGCTAAACATAGCGTAGATCCAAAGATAACCCTAGATATAAAATCTATGTTCATATTATTCATGTGTTGATACTTACGAAACAGTTTATTGACTCGAATATTCTCTGACATAGTTGCTTGAGAGTGTCTGCCCGTTTGTTCCATCAAATTTCCCTATATACGACCCTTGAATATCTGCGAAACCCCGCTTGTTGTTTTGAGGGGCAATCATTTACTATGTTGAGATGCAGGGCACATATATTACTTTTAATAAAAATATGAGCGGGGTCAAACTAACATTGTTACAGATATGAGCGTTTATTCAACTATGCTTTAGGGTTACCAGTTTAAATAAAACGATTTTGAATATTGTATATTTTTTAATTTTTTAAATTAACTGATTAAAAAAACATTTCAATCTTTTTAAAAATATGTTTTTTTCCTCAATATATCACACTATATATCCTAAGCTATAAATCCATAATTTGGCTCTTCTAAAAATCTATATAACTGACTTCCGAGTTGGTTATGTACTTTATTTTTTTAATTATTACCACATATTGCATATATACAAAAATGATAAAATGATATTTTTTTTATCAAGATAATTAATAGATATATGTTTTTTTTAATCTATCAGGAAACTTTAATTGTGAATTAAAGTTTCCTGACTGAGTAGGGTAAAAATTCACTACATGTTAGAAATATTAAGGTCGTGTGGTTACCCTATCAATGATTCGTTTCTCGTTTCACTTCACGGATTATTGATAAATTCAGATTTTTATTGCACTATTGCGGTATGAAAACATAAGTACCCGGCTTTGTGTTTTGTATGGTTTGGCGCAATAGGGATACAATGTATTCTTGTCTCCTTTTCTTTTTGGCATGTATGAGGGATGAAACTCTAATTTCATCAGTTATACACGGTTAGTTGTAAATGGTAAACCGAAAGGCAGTCTTCGCTTTCATTTAAGCCAATGGCGCCCTAAACATACTTAAATCTAAAATTTTATGTCCTCTTTAGCGCATCCGATCCCTATTGTTTCAGATCAGTAATAGTACCTATTATTGATACTGAAATTTCCTTATGATGTGAAGTGGACAACGAAATTGTTTGTAACTCATAATGTGAATATAAGATTTATCTGCGAATTTAATCCGGGCCGGTAGGACCGGGTAAGACACAATAAAATTATTTTGTTCTTCGTTTTTGTGATTTATAACTAACTGTAATTAACTTGAGATAGTGCTTACTAATTGCCATGTTATTTTTACTTATGCGGTCTGTAGGCTCCCTGCACTACGTAGCCATAGTATACCATAGTAAACGAAAATGCAAATAATTTGCAACTTTACTAACAAATATTAACTGTCAGAAGCTTTGATTTTATCAGAGACGAATTTGGGGCGGACCATCACGGGCAATGTCGCAACTTTAAGTGCTTGCTTATAATTTCAAATCAGATATAACCGGATAGAGGCAGACTGGACCGCCCCGAACTGGATTACGACCGGGACGAACTAGCATAGAAACCGGATTAATCCGGTAAAGTTGCGCGCATGGTTACGCTGATTTAGAAACTTGTTCTTGTTTGTTTCTTGAGATGTTGGACAGTAGGGATTCTATTGAGAGTTTGTGTCCCATTTCAGAGGAACTAATTTTAGATAACATTAGTTTTGTTTCTTACTGAAACTATCGGGGCTATCTTGTTCCTTGCGATTCTAATAAGAAATTTAGATTAATTCATGAGGTAACATTTTGAGACCGCACTTGATGAATACGTAAGATGTACTTATTTCAGATAAATAATTTGCATAGGTATAAATTTATTAGTTTTAAATAAATTCTTAATTGTACAAGCATTTTGAATATTAAAATGACACGACATGTATTACTTATTTCCTAAAATCAAATTTAAATATTCTTTATATAAATACTTTTACGAGTACTATTAAATAGTCTTCACCAATTTTACATTAGTTACCAGGAAACAGCACTTATTATTTGAATACATTTATTACTATATCATGTGATATTATTATTACTTACGATTGCTATTTTGTCATATTATGATTGATAATATAACATGAATGAATTGTTATTTTTACCCAAACTTCATTCACTTGACCCTGATAAAAACAAACTGCTGCTTTCTCAGTTCAAAATACGTGTGGGTGAATATTATCGAAGTTTGTTATTTAAACTATGTTTATATAGTCCAATTAGATTTGTATATAATTATAGGATTTAATAATCTTACTAAACTTCCGTATTTCGCGACAATGTTTACGCTTTTATCCGGAAGTCTTCTTCGGGGTGGGTACGGCGAATTCGTTACAGCGCAAGGATGAAAAAATAATTGTTAATTAAATTCTCGTATATAGTTATAAAACGTTAGTGCTAAAATGAACATAATTGTTAATAAATTGAAATAAAAGTAATTTTTTTATCCGTTATCTTTCCTATTTTGTATTTAATAGACAAAATGCAGATGAGATGCAGATATCTAAAGTCCAATAAAATAACTAACGAACAATCTAATCCACGACTTACTCATAACAATTAGCTATACAAAGATAGAAATTAATGGATGATACCTATACAGAGATATGTCTGTAGAGATTATCTAGAAATAAACTACCTCCATAAAATCGTCACAAGAATAAGTAGGTATGTCTGTAAACGTATCCCTCAAAGTAGAGGAGCATTAAATAGAAATCTCAGATTTTATGAAGCTCATACCGCGACAGATAAACTAAAGTACACCCGAAACTGGCGATATTTGCCACCGACTGAGGTCTTTCGGTGATATAAGCTTAGTCATATAATGTAACGCTAATATATTCGGGGAAACTTGATTTTTAACCAGCAACAATGTAGTACAGAGGATATATATATCAATATTTAGTTATATGTTCAATTTACTAAGATTTTCTACAAAGTCTCCTGCAAAGGACCTCTGTTCAAACAGCTTAATTTGTAAACTATTTTCTGATTCAATAAGTGAGGTATGGCAGTGAAATTACAAAGTACGGAGCCAAAACGCCTTAGACCTCTGGTACGTCAACTGATAGCACTGTATGACTAAGGCAAAAATAACAGTAAGTGATAAACGTCACCGATATACGTGAACAGTACTATTGACATCATGTTTTCATGTGATACCCGCTACCTATCTATTCCCGATTACTAAGATATAATGCTTCTTTTCCTTTAATTCTCTACTTTGTAGCTTCCATAGCGTTCTGATTGGTAGCTGAAATAGCAGAGTCTAAGGTTCTGACTGACAAGCCGTTGTTACTTCGATAAAACAACCGTCTAAGAAATTCAATAGGGATTCTTGTATAATGTTTTAAATGAAGCGTCAATTTAGTTTCCATTTGTTCTTGCACGGTATATTCATGTTCACGTTAATATATTCAATGTAACTTAGACTACAGATACGAGTATATCACTCACCTCAAAGGTAACCAGCAGGAGTCATTCACACGAATACATCAACTAAGTTGTTTGAGGGATCAGTCAAGTGTGAATCGTTTCATTCTACACTAATTACATTCTCAAAGGATGTAATGTGAGGTATCTCAACTTATGTACCTACGTATTTATTATCCGTCCTCCATTGAAATTGTTTAAGCTTAAACATTAGTTTGTTAGAATATTGTATAGCTATTATATGATCTATAAATGAATAAAAATCAATTATTGAACGTATTTGTTTGACTAATTACTTTTTTGACTATTGACTTTATATCGATTATTATATAGTGATTGCTTGCTTAGTGTTTTCAGCATTTGAGGAAAAATGTTATTAACAATAATCTTAAAAGCCTATTTATTTATTTACTTTTCCATGTACGAGTATATAAAATATCTATTGACACTGAGTTTTGCGATCCATTTTAACTTCTCCTCATATTACTTTACTTTACTAATCATTGTCTTTACCATTACATTTACATGTAAGATTACGAGAAACTTTATCAACGTAATGTAAACCAACACTGATTACTATAATTGTTGTTCGTTTTTACGTTTGTGTGAGCTAATCTTAGAAACAGCTTCACTTCACTAAAATTATTCCAGTTGTTCTATAGACAAAAAGGTAAATAATACGAAGTCCCAGCTTCAGTTAGTATAAAATATCTATTAACATTGAATTTCGCGATCGTCTAACGTCTAATCTATAAAGGTTATTTAAAGTCACAACACTCACAACTCAACCGTTAACTTTGATACATAACGCGACAACTTGGTTGCGATTAATTATAATTGCTTTAAGAGTTATAACTAATTACAATTTACGAACTTATAATGACTTTAAACTAGACTCAAGTTTGCAAATAAAATTTTTATTTGTTCTACAACACTTTACTTTAGTTAATGTAACAAATATTTATATTACATATTACACTATGTACTATTTATATTCATGATATATTATTGTTATACATACAAATATAATTAAATATTGTATATTATTAAAATAATATACAGTCAAAATATTAATGAAGAAGACGTATTTTACAGAGCAGGTCCTAATATATGTCCTTGTAATATACACGAGACTGTTACGCGTTGCGCTACCCCACTGACTTCCGTTTCCATTGCGGTTGTAAGAAACATTCCCCGGAATTACATTACGGTTTCCAGTTTTACTTATATACGTATGTGAGTGAAGATCTGAGGTCACAGAGACTGGTAATCACTCTGTCGGAAGCATAAGTAAAAGCCTTAACTATATTAAAGTCATTTGCAATGTTTTTGTGATTAATTTAGCAGGGCACATGTACCTTCCTCTGTTAGTTTGTGATATTCCTGCAAATTCTACCACAGATTTTCTGTATTTAAATAAGTGGGAAAATACTTCATTTTACTACTTATATAATACATTAATCATATTTATATAAGCCGTTATATAAAGACACTAATCTCTCTCAAGCTGAATACATATTAAAGAAATGTGAAGTATATACCTATTTTCCGATATATGACGAATTTATTTTACAGATATTATACATCATTAGGAGCAATTTAAGTTTATTTTTGTATTTAGAATGTTTAATTATTAAAATATTATAGAATAAAAATAATCTAGTGCACATAATATAAGCACTTTAGAAGTCAGTCAAAGATAGTTTTATAATATTTTTTTTATTTTTCCGGTCATTCCGGAAAGCAGTTTCATCAATAAGAACGAACAAGATACTTGTGTGTTGGTATTTTAAATAAAATATTGTTCAACCTAAAATATTTAGGCTCTTGTATGAATACAAACTACCAAATTCAGAATTCGTTACAGGATCTAATCGTTCAATGAGATTTAAGATCTTAATAATCTTGTTGTTGATAATAAATAGTGTTAAGATAACAGTATGTATACAACACTAAGTAAGAATATGTTGAATTCAACCGCAACACTGCGTACTCGAAGTTATTCCATAGCTTATGCGGTCGAATTATGAAATTTAACCAAGAGGATTGGTCCAACGGACGGGAATATCAAAAGTTTACGAACAACTTTAGAGAAAGTTTGGCAACTTCCACCGCTCGGGTCCGGTATTTGAAAAATGAATTGTCCACACTTCAGATATATGGTTTTAGTTGTGGACGTGGAAAAATATGAGAAACTCAATTGGGTTTTTGTGGTATGCGTACTTTTTATTGATTATTTTCTTTTGCCCAGTATAAAAGATATTGATAGCATAATGACATTTAAAAACTTTTATTTGAATAGATATTTTCTCTTCATTGATGCTTTTCGTAAAGCACCATCTTTCGCAAACAATTGACAAATGTAGAAAATGAAATGGAAGATTTTTTTTTTATTTTATAACAAATAATACAGTACTAGCCATACGCCTAGGGTTCACAAGGTTGTACTTATTTTATGGTCTAATTTGTTTGGAAGAATCAGGTTATCCACTAATATAATCGCTTTCTCTAGTATGTCTAATATTTTTTTCATTTTATCTATAAACAAAATATCAAATATATGTCCCTTTAAATTAGTTTAAGTACAATTTCCTTGTGTTAGACAGTGGGATGATACAAAGTTAAAATTGTTAGTGGCGCTCGCTTCTGTTAACATTTTAATACAACTCACAAACTATCACAATAAATATTCAACGGCTCACTTGTGACCTCAGATCGTATTTCAGTGACCTGAGACCGTTTCAAATTAATGAGGGTTAGTTTACGATGGCTGTTTTGGTTTTCAGTACAGTAATTGATATTAAATTAAAAGACAATGATGTTATACGTTAAACTTGATGATTTTGCATTTCAACTAAGTACATGATATATTAACTTAAAGTCAAGAAATCTTTTAAGCTTTTTTAAAAAATATAGTTAATTATTACGCCGACCCCAAATAAATGGGATAAGGAAGAAGCAGATAATGATGATGATGATGATGATTTATAAAAATCTGTTGAATAATGGATCCTAATACAAGCGTGAACTCATCATATTAGCTATCTATTATTAACTGTCAATAAAAAAATAAATAGGTACTTTTTATTGTAATTTTGTTATTGCGTATGGTGACATAGTAAGAACACCCAGTCGTTTGAGTCTTAACATGCAATTAGACAATAGAAGTAACGTTTCTATAAACTTTTACTACCCGTGGTCACTGAAGTACAGCAATGCCAATTTAGGTATTTTATTGAACTACCGTCAATGGATTGTTACGAAATTTGGCATTATAGTTATTACAGATCTACCAAGTAGTAAAACACAATTGAGGAATTACATCATAATAGACCTTAATATCATCAGAAAGAAATCGGAATAGTAAACTAGTTAAGCGCCGCCTCATAAATAATTGGTAATCATAGCAACATATAATACAAGTATTATATATACATGAGCTATATAACCTTCTAATGTCACGATATATAATCATCATAAAAACGGCCATCTAAACTGAAACTAGCAATTTACAGCTCACAAATAACTACATAGTACCACAACTACAAAACAATACAATGGTATAGATGTTCAGCAACTATGTTAAGAAGCATAAACCAGGGACATAGCACTCCAGCATATGCTAGGTTGCAACTGCGCTCGAGATGCGACCTGCATATGTAATGCTGTTCATGATAGTACATGCCACCTAAAATGGTAAGCCGTTACCCGGTGTTATATGGGAGAAACTCGAGTGCGAGATGACTATTATTTTGAGAGCATGTTTGAAAATTTAATGTCATCTTGTTTAAGTTGTTTATATTGAGAAGGCAATGAACTCTATGATTTAAAAATTCATAAAATGTGGATCGTCTCTGATAGAGATGCAAATGTGATAGATTCTGTTGAGTAATTATTGGTAAATATATAATAATTACAATTCACACAACGCCATCTAGTCCCAAAGTAAACAGAGCTTGTGTTTTGTAAATTCATTCTAATAGAATACACCCTGACCGAAGAAAACAATCATAATATTAAATAATCGATTTTAATTATTGTACCGTGCTAGGAATAAAACCAGCGACCATCAGAAATGAGACAGTGTGTTAAACCGCTAAACCACCGAAGGCGCTGTAAAAATTCACTGTCTACGGAGAGGAGGCAGCAACTATATCCTCAGGAATGTCACTGCATGAAAGGTAGTCACAGTTATCATTTAATAACGTGGTATACGTAGTGCTGTTGATGTATATTTATTTGTCACTATCCATAGATAAGCTTCTGATTCGATTTAAAAAAAGACTCATTAGTCTGTGCTAGAAATCTTTAAGTATCATCTTTACGTTAAAATTCATTAAAGGCGAGACTGACGCTAAAAACATCATTCAGGTTTGGGATCGCAATAAGTGAAGGGCAAGATAAATGTGGACACGGATAACAGATGAATTTGATTGATAACAGGGAGCCGAATGAATGGTTTTAACTATGGCGGCGCTGTCGCGGGCCAAAGTTCAATTTAGAAGTCCGAGGCTTCGTTTTTGTGTCTGCCCCTTAAAAGGAAGGTTGATGGAAGATATTCGATGCTATTTTTATGTTATTACATCTAGAATTCGGTGATTATGGTAACAGATTAATACCTATGTACGTAGTCTTCAAAACTCGATGCATACCATTAGATTTGTGCAACGATCTATCTTATATATATATATATCTTCTATGAGAACTAGTAAGACATTAACTTTCACAATTGAAGTGACATTCTATATGTATAGTATACACTATATATTTAATATAACATTTCAATTGTGTTCGCAAAACATCACAAAATCTGAAACAGCCTACTGATGGTAGGTAGGTAGGTAGGTAGACTGATTAATTTATATCTACATTTAGGGATTAGATAAATAAATCTGAATACATCTATAATACATGCTTAATACAAATTAAACCAGATTTTATAAATCTTTATATTATTATTTTGAAGATATGTAAATATATGTATATATTATGAGTATAAATGTCAGATATATATATTATATATCTATATATAACGTATTAATCCTCTGGAACGCCAACGCGTTGAGTCACATGATAACGTTTTGCTCGTAATGCTATTGTGGTACTGTGCGACGGCTGTCATTTACCATCAATTGAGCTGTTATACTGTTTGCCACTCCAATTACACTAAACAATTCATAATAATTTCGCTAATAATCTTTAATGATGTCAAAATTAGTTTATATCATATTAATTTTGATTCAATAGAAGTCAGTTCTATTATAACTCGCTATGCCCGCGGTTTCATCTGCGTTAAATTTCATATAGCCCATGTGTTATTGATGCATAAACCTTATTAATGTAAAGTTTCATCAAAATCCGTTAAGTAGATTTTGCGTGAAACAGTAACAAACATCCATACTTACAAAGTTTCTCGTTTATAATGTTATATATTATTATATTTGTGATGGGTAGTATTCGATCACAGTCATACCCTTAACAGCAGTACGGGGGTCGCATAAATGATTCCAGTTTATTGTTTTGTTTGGAATGTTCAAAATTGGCGGCGGCGGAATGATTGGAAGCATAAAAAAATTTAATCCCCCGGCCGCGTCGATGTGAATTTTTTTCTTATGTATGGCAAACTAATTCCTTCGTTTCTGATTGGTTCGAGAACATTTGTAATTGCTAGATTATGTCTGAGCCATTAATTAATATTGGCCTTATTAATTATAGTATGATACCTAATATTATGTATATTAATCATGGCTTCAGCGGTGTAGCGGTTTATCACACCGCGTTACTTCCGATAGTCGCGGGTTCGATTCCTCGCAGAGGACAGAATAATTTATATTCATGACTATGATTTTTTTATTAGTCAGGGTGTTTTATATTATGTATGTGTTTAAAATAAATTATCTAAGTATTTATAGTTGTCTACATGTCTATAGTTGTGTCCCCATAACACATTTTTAGCTTGCATTTGAATTGTCGAGGCATATAATTATTAATTTACTAATTTTATATTTGATTTAAGTAAATAATAATGACAATAATATTCCGCTATAAAAGTCGACAACTTAAATCTTTGCCTACAAATATTAGTAATACTAAAACTAATTAGTACTATTATTACAATATTAACTGAATAAATAGAAATGACAATTGATAAATTAACATCGGATTCCCAATATTTCTTTGTTTTTATACTTATTATTCAACCGAAATCATATAAAATATTATGGTTTTTATATTCCACCAGTAAAGTTGCCTGGCAGGTAAAGGCGCAGGGCGCGGTAAGCTTATAAAGACATTTATATAAATAAGCTCACATAAGAAAAGGTAATGCAATATTTATCCACTTCGGCGGTGACTATCCAGTGATGGTATGATAATATCTAGGGATCCGCACTGTTATACGAAAACCATTTCATAAATAAATGGTCCGCTAACCTAGACCTAACTTTAACCTAAAGCTACTTTTGTACACAAACACACACTCGCACACACACCCACACGCACACACACACACACACACGGACACACACATACACTCAAGACATATTTCAATTTAAAAAGTAAAAGTTATGACAATAATTGAAAAGAACAACACAAAAGTTTCTTGCTCGTTCTTCTTGTGATGAGACTGCTGAATGTGTTATTCTGATTAAAAAATAAATATATCTATTCAAAGGTGCCTAAATTTCTAGTTTCCTTGAATAAAGAGTTTGTATTCTATTTTAGTCCTGTGACCTAGAGCGGAAATTTGAAATGTTGCTATACTTATGATCTAGACTGTATTTAACTACTTCTTAAAGTAACAGTTTGTGTGTTTGATGTGCGCTACGTTCTTTGTATATTGTTTAAATAGATGCCATCTTAAAAAGACGTGTTTTGGGAATAATAATATTTGTATCTATTTGTATTTTAGTTAATGTAATTTTTTGCTGTGGGGGAACAGTAAAGTGGTTATTATTATTATAAATTTTGTAAGGAACCCCCGCGACTTATTCACACATTCCTACTTTTTTACGATATCGTAACATGAATAATTCCGGAATGAGCGTCCAGTTTTTTCGCCGTTTTCCTTTTAATATACGGGTTTTGGAGATAAATGGTGAGAGACATTCGCTCTGATTGATCGCTGAATCGTTTAAATTCGACCTTACGACCGGTTTTAGTTGGAAATGGTTTGTTTTTTTGTTCTAGTAGGCATTGATGAGTTGCGCCAGGTACAATTATAAAAGAAAGAAATAACACTGCACCATCTCTTTTTTTTAATAAAATATAGCTTACGTTCGTCCTCTTAAAAGTTTACGTTAAAATTTAACTTCCATTCAGTCGTTTAATCCTGATAAGAGTCAATACACACATGCAGACATTTGTTTTGGAAGCGGTTGTAGGGTGAGATTAGGCAGTGAATCAAAGGGTAGGGTTAACAGTTAACTTGGTTCTCCTAAATGGCAACACATCAGTGGTATCACGGGCATCGCATGATTACGTGATATCCGTAGTCCTATTGTAGGCGACGGTGACACCTTATCGTCAGCTTGTTTCAATGAATTAATGAATTATTTATTTGTAGACAAAGAGTTAATAACATTTTTAATAGCACAATTAATGTGCCAGAATGTGGCATACAAAATCTTTTCAAATTAAGTATATAAAGGTAATATTTTTACTTTGTTTACTCAAAAACTACTGAACGGATTTTACGAAATTACACAAATATAGCTTATACGTCAAAGTAACACATAGATATTATTGTACACATAAATATAATTGGGCGAAAATAACGATAAATGTCAAGTATGTGTAATGCAGACGAAGTTGCTTGGTCAGTTAGCAAATTAAATAAAAAAATATTATTATTCCTATCAACAATAGAAATTTTATATTATATCTTTGTTTGAAATTCCAAGTATAATATATAGAGAACACTTCTGCATTTATAATATTATAGTGTGTATTCATTGCGCACCATGAAAGTTGAAAACACGCTGATTTTCAGTTGTCCCAACAAAAAATATTAAATGCGTCAATTTATACGAGAAACGTATCTTCTTAATTTCAAAATGTCATTTTAGAATACTTCGCCTATTGAAGCTGCTTCGTTCAATTTCCGAGTTGGGGCGCTGTCACACCCAGACGCGATGTTTTTATATTTATACTTTGTGCTTAGCATCTTCATCATGTCGCTAAGAACAATATTTCTTTGTTTGTTACCTACAGATGCGTAAATTAAGTTATTTCGCTATGCTTATTTTGGATTTCATCCCTGTTTATTATGGAAATGGCGTGGAATTTTAAACTTAACTTGTATATTTTTATAATAAAATATAATAAATATAATTATTGAAATAATAATACAAGCACTTTTGAATAGACATATTTTGTATTCTACGACTCATTCGGAATGCAGACTCATCACAAGAAGGAGCAGGAAAGTTGCGTGTTGTTCTTTTAAATAAATATTGTTTAGAATTACATTAGTTATAATTAAACTAAAATTAACGGGCAGACTATGTTACTTTTTTTTAGAGGATGTTAATTACAAACACTAGTTAAAGGATGACATTATGATCATATCAAATATTTACATGTTTTCTGTGTAAGTGGCAAAAAGTCATATTAAAAGTTAGGTCAGTCAATCTATTGTGACAAATTCACCAGGGTGACCATGTGGAGGTCGACCATACTAGAGATATTATAGGAATGAGAATATTTTCACTAATAACATCAACTTGGATAATACTGTTATAAATGTGAAAGTCAGTTTGTTATATCTTGGTAGCTTTATAGCTGAACTAATTTTAATAGAATTTGATATACAGGACACTTTTTATACTAGTCAATCAATATCAGTCACGAGAACGGAGTTGCGGACAAAAACATTTTTTTTAATGTAATTGAATTGACAAACAAGTTTGTATCAGTCTGGGTGTTTTCTATGTATATTATGTATCTATTTAAAAGATAAGTATTTATATCAGTTGTCTAGTACCCATAACACAAGCTATGCTTACTGTAGGATGGTGCTGTGTTAATTGTCCCAAGTTATATATTTATTTATTGCAAACTTCAACTCGATAACATCAGTAGTTTCTGAAATGTAACGCTCTGGACAGACTGACAAAATCCCTCAAGGTTTTATTGTATTATTTTGTGGAACCTTAAGAACATGTGTAAGTAACGTGTCAAAGACCTTACAATGATCTCCCGAGGCGCTGACGTATTTTTTGTAATCTTTAAGTGTGACCAATTGATTCGTTACTGTGAAATGGAAATAACAGCCTTCACTTATTCAAATCTAATTTAACGTATGTATGTATGTAATTTACGATACTATCTAGTACATAATGTAGTGATTCGCTATGTTGTAGCGAGATAATAATGTAATTTAAATAGGCTTATGTCTTCAGGTAATAATAACACTGGACAGTTCACAGAGCTCCATCTAGTCCCAAGTTAAGCAGAGCTTATGTTACGGTACTAGATCACTTATAGAAACACTATTCTTTTTATAAATTCATATTGATTATACCCGGACCTACAAGCAATCATTCATATATACAAATGTATGTATCGTGAAAGGAATCGAACCAACGACGTTCGGTAGTAAGTCGTTGTGTTATACCGCTAGATCATCGAGGCCGTCATAGATAGGCTATTTAATGAAGTGGCTCAAGACCTTAAGTAGGTATGTCATTTAACTAATATTGTATTAGAATATTATTTGAATATGGATAACGCAATCCACAAGCACTAACCTACGAAGAATAAATAAAATGTGACTATTTAAATTAGATTCAATTTAAGTTAATCTGAATAAGGTTAATTATAATTCTATTAGATGAAAAATAGTGGTAATAAAGAAAATATTGTCTCTTCTTTGTAACTGTAATGCCCTAAGGGTTAATTATGTTATGTTATGTTGTTCATTTAAAACAGATTAAAATGTAGTTTTTCTGTATAAAACGTTTTAAGGATGCAATTACAAGCTACAATTGCAACAGTGACATTATTACAAAGTTGTAGTTTTTAATCTCTTAATATTATAATCATTGTGGTATGAAAAAAACATACAATAGAAAATTAAAATAAAAATACTTGTTATTGTATATTACGATAGTGGCAAAATAGCATACATGGTAAATAGTTACCGTGGCCCATGAACGCCCTAGACACCAGGGGTGTCTCGCGCCCTTTTAACGCGCCCGACCCTTAAGAAACCTTAATATATTATATCGAATAAAATATTACAAAGAAGAGATTATTTTATGTAATTGTTTAAAAAGCACATCAAGTTTTAAGGCTACAATATTTTCTTTTTCAATCTAAATGTAATTAGATTTCTCTATTAATGGTATCATAGATTTTTAAATACCTATTCAAAATGTAACCCTTTAAATTTCTAATTATGTACAATTAAATGTCTTTACGCCTCAGCCAGTGTAAAAGATCTGTTTGAACTTTCAAAGTCGATCTCTATCGCTCGCAACTTCGTGATAAAATGTACAAAGCCAGGATTATTTGTTGAACCCTATGAAATACGTAATATTCACTCAATGACGACACAGGCGCGCAATTAGCTAGGATTACGATACACGGGTTCATTTGTTCGCATAGTGTCGTGAGCGGGAATAAATTTTAATGTAAATATATTGGCAAAATTGAATTCAAATTGATTTATGTGATGTGTTCTTACTAAGATAATAATAATAATAAGACCTGTCGTCTTCACTTTCATCATCCACATATAACTTTTAAACTCATCTACGCTTGGCTAAGGCCCGTGTGTTGGAATGTATTACCCCTGTAAAAATGGAGATATATAAAATATATGTATATAAAATAATAATAATAATGATAACCCTGGGCAATTCACACAGCGCCATCTAGTCCCAAGTTAATCAGAGCTTGTGTTGTGGGTACTAGACAACTGATATAAATATATAACATAGTTACATTTTTTTGCAAATACATACATAATATATATAGAAAACACCCAGATCGATACAAAGAATCATACTCATGAATATAAATGTTAGTACCGTGCGAGAAATCGAAACCTCGACCATTGGAAGTGAGACGGTGCGCTAAACAGCTAGACCACCGAGACCGTCCGAGATGAATGATCCCAACTGGACTAGGTAGATGAACTACTCATATATATTATAATTTACATATATGAGTAGCTTAAGTACCTATATGAAACACTAGCTTTTGCACGCGGCTTTGCTCGCGTCAATTTATCCCCTTAGGGGTGGAATTTATCAAAATCTTTTCTTAGGGGATGCCTACGCCATAGTAGCTTTACGCATGCAAAGTCTGAGCCCGATCGGTTTAAAATTGACAAAGTTTAATATCAACTTTCAACCCCTATTTTATCTCTTTGGTGGTAGAATTAATCAAAATCCTTTCTTAACTGATGCTTACGTCATAAGATCTACCTGCATGCCAAATTTCAGCCGGATCTGTCCAGTGGTTTGGGCTGTGCGTTGATAGATCACTACGTCAGTCACCTTTGAGTTATATATATTTAGATTTTTGCAGTTGTAAACTCATGTGACTTTTTAGGTGAGTAATTACTTAAATATTTGTGTAAAATATATGAATATTATGGGAAGAGGATATCATTTTCTCGGACTATTCATTTGAATTGGTTGACCATTTGGTCTTGGTCGTAGATGACCTTTACAGCTTCAGCGAATGAGAGGTTAGTGCAGATGGGTCGAAACCCACGAATGGTCTTATAGAGCTGATGAAGCCAACTCCTATCTGACATCGTGATATGAGCAGTCTGAGGGCACCGCTAGGGATCCGAACCTCGGCTTAGGCCATCGTGATTTCGATCCCCGTTTGACACTATTCCATTTAGGTACATAAACAAAATTATAAGGACAGATTTAAATAAATACTTTTATATGTTATGTTAATTTAATATTAATGTTTATTCTTACATTAATACAAATTGTGTTAAAATTAAGGGTAGTAAGTCTAACTCGAACACATGTAAGTGAATATTTAACGAAATGGGGTCATGTGGAACATAATTTTCCTTCATTGCGAGCCAACTGTTTCGCTATATTTACTACAGTTAATATCTAATTACGCTACTCATTTGAGGGGGTCACGCTAAACCCTCATTATTTCCATTGTAATAGAGGTTATTTTTCCAAACAACATTTACTTAATGTGGCAATTCGATTCACACATGACACTGTTATGAAACTGTATGGGCGCATATGTGAATAATATTACAATTATATATATATTATATTTGTTATACATTTGTTTAGTGGATTACCGTGAAAATGGACTCATATCATTTTATAATTACCAAGTAACATTGATTTGACAATACAATAACGTTTTAATATTGTTCATCAATTCAAATCAAAAGTCATTTATTTGTATATATTTTTCCCTACCTTAATAGTTCATTATACAGATTCAATTGAGCAGAATTGACAAGCAATTCAACTGATTTTTTTAAACCAGTTTGTTTTAATCTATTAACTAGTATAGGTGCCCTTGTCTAAGATTAAATAAAAATCCACTGCATGAACAACTACTAGTATTCGCAGGTATATACACGTAAAAGGCACTCCAGTCATCAGTTTATCATTTATCACTCATACGTTATCATTCCGGAGTACTAACATATTAGTCTTCCAGAATGGCAACGCATGACAGAATACAGAATCTGTAATATCTTACAATACGAAAGCATATGGATGCAGGTATCGGGAAGGTTCAGATCACCGCGATGATCAGATTATTCCGACTAATGGTTGTATCTTTGAAGATCATGGCCACATTTCAAAGGTTCGAATGGAATCCAATGTGGCAGAAGGCAACATGGGGAGCTGGAACTCTGTCAGCCTCAGCCTTAGCGATTTAAAGTAGGTTTTTCCATCACCATAGTCAATCAGAACAAAGAAATACAAATTAACAGTCATTTTTTTAGTCATCGTGTTGTAGTTTAAGTTGGGGCACACACCACTCTTAAACTACTAAAAATTATAAAATGTTGATACCCGTATAAAATTATACAATGTTAGACAATTACAATTATTTACAATACAAAAAGAAAACATATAAACGATACAAAACAAATAATACAATTTGCATTTATATTTCTTCGCAATTCTCATTTCACTTGTCGGTTTCCATTTTTCTACGTATTCCACGCCTGTTGTTGGAATGATACGTCTTTATTTTACCTAACCTACTTAATTTGGTACTCTTTGACCCAGTAGCAGGCATGTTGTTGTTGTGGTACGATGTTCAAATCGCAAACATGGAAGTAATTTTACTAAAAACAAAAAATGAAGTGTTTTATTCAAAGCACGACATCAACAGTTGTCAATATTTCTGAAAAATACTTTCACGGCCGTTATTTTAGATGGCGCTGTGTGAGTGGTCTGTGTAAAAGTGAGATCATATATATTTTATAAAAGCATTATTATGCTAGTATATCCAATAACGATGTTGTCATGTACGCCATATTCCCAAACAGAATTACATTTTTTAACTACAGTTCTATGAAAGACCGACATGAAAATATGAAATATAAAAACGAAATGCAATGGCGCGAAACTTGCTGAGATAATTAAGGTAGATATAAAATAGAATATTCGATGCCCCTCTCCAATATCCGGCGTTGGACGGAAGCGACGCCATTTTGTCCTGTAACTGTATTTCGGATACATTTTATGTTTGTATGGAGTTCGCCGTATAACTAACATAAATACTTGACATTTAAACGTAATTTTTGTGTCAATAAATAAATAATAGGGCTGTGTCGCTAAGGCAATTTTTTTAATTAATAGATACGGGTGTGTTTTCTGCAGATTATTAATAATAACTGAGAATATAAGAATATAAAATATGTATAATTTCAATTTTTTTGTTTCAGGTATGTCCGCCCACTACACCAAATTTTATATCCATAATTAAGTAAGTACTTAACTTAATTACATGACTTCATCTAAGTGACGACGAAATGCCGAACTTCAAAAATGGTAAAGCCGTTACAGCTTAAAAATGTAACAGATGAACAAACTGTTTTTTGCATTTATAGTATAAATTAACATTACTGTACTTAATTCCAAAAATAATAAATATATTTTGCTTGTGAAATATTGTTGATATTATAAATGCGAAGTGTGTATGTTTGTTACCTTATTAAGACTAAACAGCTGGAATGATCTTATTGAAATTGGCATGAACATAGACTGTATGACGACAATGAATACAGGCTATTTTCTATTTAAAACAACCAGACAAAGTCGCGGGAATAGGTTAGTTGATATACCATATATACTTTAGAGTAATGTAACAATTAAAATTACACATACACTATCGTAGTATAAAAAACAGTTATTTGTTATACATACATTTATCCTCCGCCAGGGGTGCTGTCTTTGTGAACATTTTTCCACATAATAAAAAATTGTGCCTAGTATCAGATTAGTAACAGTTTGGTAAGAATGTATTGTACAACATAATATATTATATCAATTTGAAACGAACTATCTTTATTAAGTATTCTGTAATTTCTTCTGTACGAATGTTAGTAGAAATCCACTTAATTCCATCTATTGTATCTCGAACCACACGTACGTACAAAATGTCAAAACTACGCAGACACATAAATTACTAGATATTTTCAATGGTTGGCAACCCTGATTGAAATTGTATTGTATGTAGGGTAACAATATTCATTGTCTTTTTAAAATACATAATATTTTCAAATATCATAAAATTATATTTCATTTATCATTTAATGATAGTTCTAAAGATTATAAAAACGATTTAGAATATTTTTAAATATAATAAACTTGTTTCATAATTGTCGATTATCATTGTTCAGTTTTTAACTGTTATCAGGCAAATATAGGGGAACGTTTATTTTAGACATAATTATTTCTCGTATATATATTTTTTTTATATAATTTTAACCACCACTGAAGTAAATGGTGTAGGAAATGGCAACAGTCGTTTAAATGAATAGTA
The DNA here is from genome assembly GCF_030625045.1 of Achroia grisella. Classification (NCBI taxonomy): domain Eukaryota; kingdom Metazoa; phylum Arthropoda; class Insecta; order Lepidoptera; family Pyralidae; genus Achroia; species Achroia grisella. The sequence continues at coordinate 2,388,356 of NW_026712590.1, forward strand.
TAATTTTCGATGCCTGTGTAATATATTACGAGTTGCCAGTTGTGAAGCTTAAAAGAACACAACTTGTAAAGCAAATTCTTGACGGCAGAATTAGTTTATATAGAGTTACGCACGCAGTAGAGTTCGTAGTATCAGTAAATCTCACACACCCGATACTTTAAACTTTACGAGTATACTTGTTTGCAATACGAGGTTATAATTCATTGTAATATTTTTTAAATAGGGCTGTACTTGGCAAGTTCGGAAAATCCAAGCAGTATTATTAGGAATTAAAGAAAAAGCTACGAAATAAAAATTATTCGTCCTAACTTGACTCAAGATCGATTATATATAAGTATTTATGTTTTTTAATGTTTTATTTAATGACTTTTAAAAATATATATATATCGTAAAAAATGTTCCAATTAGTCTAAGTCCAATTAGTAGGCAGTGTAAGTGTAACTGGACGGTAACGTCTGATAAAAACTATGACGTACACATATACTATGTTTATATTATTTGACTTTATCATTAAAAAATATTTTTTTATCTAGTACAAGGTAGAATTCATATAAGTATGCCACTAAATGAATACCATGGTGACATGTTGATATGTATTCCGTTGAATACAGGATGTAAGAACATCCTGAAACTGAAGATATACATGTTTATTCAATTCCACATCACACTTGTTAGGAAACCGCGTGTGGCAATCCAATTGTACGTATTTATGATAAATGAAATCTTGAACACGATCAGTGAACTGTGGTTAACGTTATTAAACTTAGTCCTCGTGTCCCGGGAATTTGGGTACACCGACCCCGAAACTAGGGGTGTCAAAACGATTCCGTCTTATAATTAAGGAAATTTGAAAACCGACATCAAATGTGCCCTAACCCGTTACAATCAGATAGGACTTGGGGGGATAATGTGCAGGGCTGAGGTGGGGAGGGGATGGTAGGGGGCTACCGTTCATTAATCAAGCAAGTGACAGATCACGAACGCCACATGTTCGCTTGTAGATTATAGCTCGTTAGTTTCAAACGCTTGCTACCGCACTCTTTGTTATCCCACTTGTTATCAACCGATTTCACAATAGGAGAAAGTTGTGTTAATTTTCACAATATTATTTCTAATGTAAATCTCTCTAATTTTCTATTGGAAATGTCAAGTTTGTTATTTTATGAAAGATGGGTTTCCATACAAACGTTGCCCGCCCTATTACCCCTTCTTTACCTAGTTACCCTCTACGCCTAGTTACTCCATTTTTATTCAATGAGTAATAATGGAATATTGCAATCGCCTGCGTCTACACTATATGATGTCGTGGCACCAGTAAAAGATAATAGGATGAGTATGCAGTCAGGTCAGTAATGCAATCGCGTCGAATTCTCTAGGAATTAACCGAAATGATTTCCACGGATGACCGCGTAAAAGTCAACCAGATGTTGTAAATTGTTTTGAGGGAATTGTTATTAACTAGTACCTGTTAGATACAATCCCCTTTCTCCCCTCTTTAGGAATCGTATTTCGGAAATGCTTGCAAGCTTGCGGCTCACCCGATGGTACGGGATTACCGCCATCCATGAGCACCCGCAACACCAGGACATTTATTTCCTTCAACATTACCTGGTTTAGGTTGTAGGTTGAGAAATTATTCACCATAAATGTTTTGTATATATAAGTACTAGCTGAACCTGTAAACATTGTTTTGTCATATAAATTAAAATCCCTATTAAAACATAGGGTTTATAAGAAGGGTCTAAATTTAGAGTTGCATGTTTTTTTTTTAAATAAAAAATGTAAGGTGTTAACATCTCTTATCACTTAGGAGTACCAAAAATAGATAGTAGCCGATTCTCAGACCTACTGAATATGCATGTCAAATTTCATATCAGTCAAGCCGTTTCGGAAGAACATGGTACCTAACATTGTGACACAAGAATTTTATATATAAGATTACGAACGTTATTACGTCATCATGTGATACGTCAGTGGAATGACGTATGTAGTTGGGACCGTATATGTACAGTACAAACTAGGGTAGAAGGTGCAAACAACAATAGCTATCTATACCAGGATATCGCTGTAAATCCCAATAGCTTGAGGTTAATTAAATTAGGAATCCCTGTTTACTTAGGCCGATCGGTTTACCGGACCTTCGGCCCGCTATTTTAGTTCCAACTGTTGATATATTGTAATTGAATTCTCTGAGTATAAATTTAAAAAAAGATTATACCCTAAAAAATAAGGCATATTTTTATTTTTAAACATTAAATGAATAAAAATTTTTTTCTGTACTTACCTTTTATATACAGGTAATAAAAAAACAAAATGTATTCTTTTGTTTATGCTTTATTGGTTTGAAATGTGATCATCAAGGTATGTATATAATAATTTGAAACCTGCGTTATGGAATTCAAATTGATTTACTAATTATTCACCGCGACTTTCTCTGCGTACATGTTATGTATGTACTTATGTAGGAAAGAACTTGGCTGGCTTTTTTTATTTTTGTTATTATTGGGATTTCAAACAACTTGTCTGCTCACCTGATGGTAAGTGGTAACCGTCTCCTATATACATGATGTAGTTCATATACAATTGTAGAATTATATTTTTATTCGATGTGATTGAATTGCGTAATTTCGGTTCCAATTAATAATTTAATCGAAATATAGCTGTATCATAAATATATAAGACAGAATATCGCACGCGTTCTCGTATCTTATACCAACGATGCCGTTTTGATCGGGCCTTACTAAAGTGTAATGGGAGGTCCAGTCATTCACTGGGAGCGGGCTATGAAGGTCCATTAGCAGCTGAATGCGTTATATTCACGACTAATTATATGGGGTGAGTGCACCGCCATAGATTTGGGGGGACCGTGACGATTTTCTTTTGTTACGGCCGTAATTCAAAGGTGCGAATGCTTCCATTGATACACTAAGTGATATTTTTAAGTAGGCCTTAAGTTTCTGGTAATAGGGATGAAAATGGCGTAAATATTTGTGTAAGTACTTACGTGGAAAGTTTATTAATGATCAGTATAAAATAGGTAAAAATAGCTGAATTTCTGTGTGTGAGAGTTATAATGTTTCGGAAGTTACAGTCGATACTTGAAACGAGGCTAAAATTTACATTTTTAAAGTTCAAAATCGATGAGTATTTTTAAACTATTGTTAAATATTTTTTTCATACATTTTACAAGGCAATATAAATTACAAAAAAGCACAGTATGTAAAAATAGAGGAAACAAATACATTTTAGTATATATATTAATATTATAAATATAAACTGGTTTTTCAAACGGTTTTTGCTGTAATTTCTAGAATGTAATCCGGAAAGTTATATATATATTGACTGGCTGTACAATTCAACATGCTGTCAATTAATACAGAGATCGAGGACCGCGTTACGAGAGTGCAACTAGTGATAATTACTCCACAAGTCCACGGGGGGACCGAGGGGACCGATGGGCGGAACTTTGAATCCGATCTTTGATTGATCGACTTGCACTTTAGTCTTGGTCCCGAACCTTACAAGTATGCAACGACATGATATATTAAACGGTATTTGCCCTTTTAGGGCGTCATCGGATGTTTTACGAGTTTCTTATGTCAGTCATGTTTCTTCTTTTCTTTATTTAAATAAAATTGTAAAACATAGCCTATATACTTCATGAAACTTCGATTTCGTCTGATTTGTAATGTAATAATATGTAGGTAAAAATATAGATATAAAAAGATTGATAGCCTATCTTTGTTTTCGTGATAGAGTCTATATTCACGCCAAATTTCATTATGCTAGTTAGTATCAGCCGTTCAGTCTTAAAAATATGACAGACAGATATACTATTGAATGTATATTATTAGTACTCATACCATGTTATTTATCCTTTTATTGTACAATCGCAGGTTTTATAATCTAAAATTTTATTTTATTATTATCAATTTTATTTATGTAAGTACATATACATAAAAGTACATATGGCACATAATTTGAGCTGTCTGTTCGTCTTTTATTCTGGTCTCGTAAAAAACACGATCCTCTGTTTGTATCGTCTGTAGAATAGACCAATAATTCTGATCAAGTAATAAATAAACCAATGTAATGTAATTTTTTTTTTCTCTACCTAAAGGTTGTCTGGGTGATATTGCTTGAGCGATAATACTGCCTTGGACATAAAAATCTCTTGTATTACAAGTTTGGTGGAATATAGGGTTAGTAAATAAAAAATATATATATTTTGTACTAATATCGTAACTGTGAAGGGACCTGACTGTGTGTTAATTGTACATTCATAAGTAAACGACTGAAGAGCAAAAAGTAATAGAATTCGACGTGAAGATAAATACTATCATGAGGACCGAAATAGGATAGGACAGCTAATGTACATACGTACTTATTTAAGTAATTATTACAGCAAAGCAAGGAGTCGTCGCTAGTCGTCGAATAAAGTTCGCCCATAACACAATCGAAGCTCATACATATTCATAGTGTTCGACTCACTGGCCTCTTGAACACCCTGTATATTTAACCCTGATAATATATTGCTCTAGTTTATGGGTCAAATAGGTACTGACAGACTTATAATCATTGTTTTCTCATCTTATCATCTTGCAGTGTAATTACATTTCAATATAATTATAATAATAATTCGGGACGATGTACAACGCCATCTAGACTCAAGCTTAGTAGAGCTTGTATTATAGGTATTAGACACCTAATACAAAAACATAAATACATAATTTTGTAAATGCATACATAATATACATAGAAAATAAGACCAATACAAACAATCATACTCATGAATACAAAAGTTTGCATCTTTCGAGGATTCGAACTCGCGACCATCGTAACAAAAGCGGTATGCTACACGGCTTTAATCGGAATTAATGTAATGAAAAGAATAAAGTAAATAAAATAATAATTCGTAGAATAAAAATTAATTAAAAGTGTAATATTTATTCGAATAAAATTAAATAAAATAAGTTATAGTTCTGTTTGTCCTAAAATAATGCAGGCCTAAACTGGTTGAGTAGGCTATACTAAAGGTAAGTCACAGCTTATCTTTGGTACTTAACTTATTCATCTGTTAAAAGTTTTATTGTTACTATTGTAACTAACTGTTTGTAACTTGTTTTCAGTTTTCACAACATTTTTCTTGAATACTCCGCTCCTCTTGGTTGTAGCGTTAAGTTATATAGATTAATGGCTTCCTCCATATAAATAAGCTATCTAACACTAAACTAATTTTGAAATTAGAACCAGTTAGGTCCTGAGATTAACGTGTTCAACCAACAAACTTTTCAGCTTTATAATATTAATATTCGAGATATTATTCACAAATAGATATTTAACATTATTTTATTTTATTTATACATAATAATTAATAAAATAAGAGAAATTATTCTAGATGTAAGGCGCGTGAAATCTAATTATCTTTGTCGCCATGACAGCGAAATTCCCGCGCTTTTCTCCGACTATGGTCGAAATAAGGTTGTCAAAGTTTACATAGCATGGTTATTTAAAATAATACATTTGAATATGCATACTCTCATATCTCCAGGTACTCCTAACGATGATCGTTAATTTTCGTTTATTGTTATATATTAAAAAATATAATTGTAAGAAAAACTTTATGTATTTGTTCTTAAAAATATTGTCAGGGACAAAATATCATACTAATAAACAATAAAATAAAAAAATATATTAAAAATGGAACGCTCTGTCAACTGGCCAAGCTGTCAGCTTTATCTGTGTATTGTCTAAAAAATACTTATTTTCAAGAAAATTAAAACTTAATAAATGGCAACCCTAGTACAAAATGGCGGCTGAATGGAACGGCCCGTCAACAACGTAGCGATATTATGAGGCGAGGACGCGTCCGACGACAGCTTCTAAGCCTTCGAGCTTCTTATTTATATTTGGAAAGAGATATGGCCGCCACAGAAAATTAATTTCCATTTTTTACAGCAATATTGTTTTGTTAAACCATTTGTATAAAGTTATCATTCATAATTGGTATGAATACGTGTAATTGTTCTCTTTTTATAATAGCTTTAAAATACAGCATCTATATTTCTATCCATGTTCCAATGTTTGTTAAATGTAGTTACAAAATTACGAAACCATGTGATAAGCATTTTGGTAATTCGCCTCTTTTTCGCCAGTTTGTTTATTCAATACTTTCCTTGTTTTTTTTAACATTCTGCTTATTATAAATTATTAATAAAAATAAACAGCGTGGTTAATCCCCAGTAAATTCGCTATGAAAGGTATTAAATTTATCCTTTAATATTATGCATTTATTATCAAAAAAACTACAGAAATATGTAAGTACATTAATAAATTTAAATTATTTACATAAAATTATTTTATAAATGTATTTTAAACATCGTTACTTTTATTCCCGCTAAACATCTCTTGTGCAGTGTCACCCAATGACTTCTATAAGAAAAGATAAATATATTATTAGGGATGAAATAAAGGGGCGAAAGCATGCTTCGATATCCCGCCAAAACACATAAATTTAATAATTTTATTTAGAAGCATTACCGCTTGAGACGAAACAAATTTTACTCCTACTTTTATAAAATTATTATTTTTTAAAATGCCCTTTTATCCCCTCGAGGGAACAAATTGATATTAATTGTATTACAAGCCCGGATGACGGTATACCCCATGTGTTTTTCTTGACAATCAACACTTGTGCTATTCTCTAGCATCAATTTAAAACGAAAACCAATCCATTTTCGCCCTTACTACACTATAAACAAATACTAAGAAACAACATTCGAACGTCAAATTCAGTTTGTAAATATAGATTCGTCTCTCTCACACATTCTAAATTCAATTTAGAGCGTGCGAAAAACAAATTGTGGCCGTTGTAATCCCATTTTGGTGATATTTAAATTAATCATTTTGTTTAACGAATGCGGGAAAATATTTTATTGGGGCAACACTGAATGTGTTTATGACCCTCCGGAGGTTTGTTTCTGATTGTGAGTGGCTATGGTTTATTAGCGTGAGATGTTATTTTAGTTTTGAATGTAAAATAGATTGTAGCATGACGTCGCAGATGGTTTTAGTAGTTACTACTTAGGGATGAATTAACTATATACTGAAATGCTTATATGTTTAGTATAAGATTTTATTAACGTATTTTATGTTTTGGCACTCATGTTTTTATAATTTCAATGTAGTATAATATATAATTTATACATATGTCTTTTAAAAAAGGCAATTTATTTGTAGAAGAATGAGAAAACATACATTAGTATATGCCCCAACTGGTCCCAGGAGTGATGTCGCTAGGACCCGAAACCATTAAGTTGAAAGCAAACACGTGCTTAAAATTCTTTAATGCATACATAAAATTATGAAAGATTATTCCATATAAAACCTTCGGTTATGTCGCTTTTCTGATACCCTGCTGTAAAAAAAACATCAGAAGACGACCTTGTAAAAAGTTATATAAAGTCAAAATTAGATTTTAATTATTTCTCAATTTTGAAGCCAGTTCAATTCAATTCAAAATATCTTTATTCATGTAGGTCTATTACAGACTCTTATGATATGTCAAATCTACCGTCAGTTCGGAATGATTTCGAGATTAGAAGAACTGACAAGAAACTCAACTCGTATTCTTTTCAAATAAATGTTGTACATGTTTACAATAATACAGATTCATTTAAATTCAAATTTTAATTAATATCCAGTATTTTAATATCGTGGACTGTAACGATTTATGTTCGATTTGTTTTCACTTTAGAATTGCAACAAGTTTCCCGTAAGATTTAATATTTGTTTCATTGTAATCGGTTTACTAGTAAAAAACAAATAAAAGATAAGTTTTTTATAACACACTGACAAAGTGATAAAATTTCTGAAAACGATTTTTGATTCAGCTATAAAGTTTTTAACTGATAGTAATAGAGCATCTCGATCATGATCCAGTAACTTGTTTGCCCCACATGCTATAAAAAAACGTGTCAGTATATATTGACATTACAAAATATATTAAATATTTTGTAATGTCAACACGGCACCTTTGCGATTTAAATATATGTACGTGCTATTTATTAATTAGCTATTATTAACTATCGCTTTATATTCGTAATTTTTTTTTCTTATGGATCATAATGGAATGGTGCTCCCGCCTGCGCTAACGGTTTACGCTGGCGGGGCACCAGTGGAGGATGATAAGATGAGTATGAGGTCAGGTCAATTAGCTCATCGTGATAAATTCACCATGAATTTATCACAATGATTTCCAGGGGATCCTGATAGTACATTGCTAGCAATGGTGTTATTAGTCCACATTACTACCAATCTGTTTCCCACATATATATTCGACGATTAATTATATAAAGTAAATAAAATACAAATACCATATTACAACAAAACTTTCTCTCAAAGAGAATTATGACTTCGTATGTAGGAAACTTTGTTGTCAGGTTTTTTTTTCTCGCTCACCATTACCAAACTATAATAATTGGAAAAGTTTGCTCATTATATTTTTGGCGCAGTTTTTTCCCTGCTGTACGAATAGGTATATGACTGACGATATTTTTTTACTTAAGTACTTCTAAACAGTAACCTTTTTTGTACTTATATTTACTGTTATAATTTTGTTTAATGTAATTGGAGTGGACATCCACCTGATGGTAAATGGTAACAGTCACTTATATACATGAACGGCACTATAGACATTATGTTGTAGCATGTGAGACCCTTGACATTTCCCAGGTAATGCTTGTCCAGAGGAGTTAGATGTGACACGTGATAGCTCTGGTGTTTCAGGCGTCCATAGGCTATGGTAATTATTTAATATCATACAAGAGCTGCATACCTATTTACCAATTTACCACCGTCATAGCATAAAAAAAATACTTTGTTCTCACCTTTCAATCGAAATGCAGCTTACAAAGCAAGCTGCTTGCCGGCTGAAATAGGTGAGACTGAAGACAATGACGACTTTTATAGTCTACCCTCTAGTAGACTCTGTTTTTTTTTTTCCTATGGACGCCTTAAACGCCAAAGTGTTACGTCCACGTTGCCGAGCCTTAAGAAACCTACCCTTGAAAAACCTCATGCTGTAATCTCTCGAGAAAACCTCGCCAAGTAATTAATTCTACAATCTAAGTGTACGTGGGAGGAAGCGCCTCTGAAACCGCACTGTCAACATCGGTTCCAGCATGTGGGGATGAATTAATAGTCCATTCTGTTTCGTCATATATTCACCAGTATACCAACATATAGTTGTTATAGCATCAGTATTATTTTGGGGTAATACTAACCTTTTTCAAATGTCAGGTCATCATATATTAGGGAAATGTCGTGATATTTCAAGCATGCGTTTATAGGGTTCATGTAATATATTTATCACATGTATTTGGGTGTTTATATAAGATTTTTTATTTATTTATTTACTCTATCACACCAGAAGTACCTATATTATAAATACCAGTTATAATTACAAAGATATCGCAGAAGGAATATCTTCCAGACAACGTATGGGTAGAGAAGAGAAGACAGAAAATGGTAGACATAATAGCAAAGACATAGTAATATTATATACTAGCTGTGCCTGCGGCTTTGCCCGCTTCTCATTTTTAGCCTATATGTTATTCTGATGTATTAGCTACATTCCTGTAAAGTTTCATCAAAATCCGTTCAGTATTTTTTGCGTAAAAGAGTAACAAACATCCATCCATACTAACAAATTTTCGCGTTTGTAATATTAATAAGATAAATAATAATAAATAACACATATTATTTACATATATATACAATACAATGTAGAAAACATACTTTATATATTAATAATGTTTTTGTGAAAGGTCGCGTTGACAGGAAGAAGAGATTTCTTTTAAATATATGAATGTCCTGATGTATACAATAATATACAATATATATTTAAAACGTCCGCCTCTCTTCCACGTTACAGTGCGTTATGTGTATGAATTAATTCATTGTATACCATAATTGTGTAACGCAACGTAAATAAATAAATAAATAAATAAATAAGGGTTAATATATATAGGTATATATGTATAGTTCTAAAAGATAGTCGTTTATTAGTTTTACAGATTACAACTCCGAACCTATAGGTTTTAGTTGTAGTTCAACCTATAGGCTGACAGCCTCGGTGGTATAGCGATTTAGCACTCAGCCTTACTTCCGATGGTCGCGGGTTCGATTCCTCGCACGGCACAAACATTTGTATTCATGAGTATTATTATTTGTATCGGTCTGGGTGTTTTCTATGTTTAATATGTATGTATTTACAAAAAATATATACATCTATGTATTTATATCATCTAATACCCATAACACAAGCTTTATCTAGCTTAACTTGAAACTGTGACTAGATGGCGCTGTGTGAATTGTCCTGAGATTATTATTATTATTTAGTAGAAGTAGTAAACACAAATAGTAACTTACGAAGTAAAATCACTAATGAAATATATCAATTTCTATTTCCCCACCAATTATGTTGATTATACTGTTTGTATATCATAATAATAAGCATTAATATAAGGTTCTGCACGATAATTGTCTTAGTTAAGCCCGCGTTAAACTTACGTTTATTGATTGGTACAACTATAAGCACCGGTATCAATGATTTCAATTCACGTCGATAGTCAAAGATGGCAGGACCAGTCAATGTAGAGCTGCCTCGTACATCCCCCACTTGATATTGTAAGCAAGGTACGAGGAAACTGAATACACAGTCAAGTCTCTTGTCAATTTAGACAGTTATATTTCCTTGGCATCTACCGTGTATCGCAATCTGGTGTGGTGTAATGGATGCGCTTTAGCGTTTGTTGTTTCTTTATTTTGTGTAGTTTTTATCATGTTAAAATCATGTTTGCAAATTAGGGTTTGATTATTTAGAGTTACTGTGGTTTTTGTTATGTTAAGAATAATCATTTTTGCAAAGTATCTTGTCTTAATTTTTTGTTCTATGTAAATATACAGTACATATATGTATATGTAAAAGCTAGTAAGGATTTATGATAAAAACATAATTTCTCTCACTACATCTCTTTAATGGTAATTACCCAGCAGAATTCACACAACGTCATCTAGTGTAAAATTAAACAGAGATAGTATTATGGGTTATATTGAACAATGGATAGAATTACTTGAATATTGTTCGAATGTGTCGCCAATACAATAAAATTCTGGTCTCGAATAGAAATATAGATATTTTCCATTTGACACTGGTCCAGTTCCGGAGACAATTAAATTTCCATCGCAAAGAGACAAATTATATTTAATATTGTACCAATTTTTTTTCTTTAGTATAAATAAAATTCTGTGATGAAATGAATGATGAAATGATTATTCATTGCATTACGTAGTTATATATTATTTTCTATTTAGTTTACTTTTCATTATATAACCTTATCTAGCTATCTAGCGTATATTGAATGCGTCTATATAATTTAGCTCTTAGGCATACATAGTGTTGGATTACAATCCAGTTTTGTAGCGAACTACACACTCCTAATTATATTATTATATTAATTGTAATCTGTTTTGTATGTTTATAAATAAATAAAATACATTTTATACTTAGAAAATACTGTGATGAATATGAACGCATGTATTTTCTTTTTTCCTTGTGTAATTAGTATGTAAGTATTAGTAAT